>NC_137241.1:1180000-3580000 GCF_051294905.1 Botryllus schlosseri
TTTATGAGTAAAGAACCACGAATTGTATGCTCATTAGATAGATAGCTTTAATAGTCAGAGAGATGCATCTTAAAATTCTAAATTTAGCCCGCTTCGATTATTTGCTAAAAGTATAGGATCACTCGACCAAACCTATTTCTAAACTACTTATATGCGCACTTTCCCGACCTTCAGAGCTTTCCTTACTGGGAATTTAGTAAGAATGAAGTGTGATATGTCAATGTCTGCATTAGGAGCAACTATGACTGCAATATTACCTGCTTTAGCTACATCTAACCCTCAGTAAAGGCTTTCAACAAAACCTAATTTCCGAATACCATCCAGACACTGACCACGTTTCGAATTGTCTTCAATATATGAATCAGTAGGCCAGTAGGCGATTTACGACACTGAATCTCTCAATATTTCATGAATTTATGAAACGGGTTATGTAAAACAGCGGTTCGACAAATCGCAACATATTTTAAGCATCATATTCTCAACGAGACATGATTATACATCGTCAGAAAGCGTGGCGAGTTGGTGGAAATCCCGAAAACGTAATAGTGACGTATTCGTAGTATATGAATGTGCATAGGCAAATATGAAAGGCAAAGGCCGTCCAGCATAATTTGCAAGTAAAATTAACCAAGTAGGCCTATTTCTAGTATTCGGCGATGCTATTTTCCGCTCAAGACTCACTGCGGAGTAAAAATACGACGGTGTTGTGAATCCGTGAATTCTTGAGGCAGCACAGATTCTTCGCCGTTGCGCATTCTCGGCGCAATCAAAGCAGAGATTCACTTTAGATAGTTTCAAAGCGATATAATGAAAGAAATGTGTCTTAATGATAATTTTGGGTGTACTTTTGTTTTGAGATTTCTTGTCGGATACTGTGTCGTACGATACCAAGGCGGTTTAAATATAGTAGCAATAGGCGTATGGAACCGGCAGACTTATACAAACTATCAATCAAGATATCTGACCGTCGACTAATTTTTGCTTTGGTTCTAGTTGCGAAATTTGTAACGTGAGTAGTTCTAGTCCTAATTGCGCAGTTAAGATACAATTAGAAAACACGTGTCTTCGCTTGCCGTGAATCGTGATACCGATGTTATGTTGCGTGACGTTCTGGCACCAATGCTATAGTTTAAAGTCATCGCGACTAATACTATTACACCCTATTTCCGCAACACCTCGTTGTATCCAAACGAGCTCGTAACACCGTCTGTTTTAAATGCAACCCTACTCCTAGTCCGCTGTCTTGTATAACCTATACAAGTGGGCCGTGCTACAAGTCCCCAACTACGGAATCGAAGTTACGAATACCAACCAGGTGTAAATGAGTAAATGAACTTTGCTGTCGAAAAACACCATGAATACTATACAAACAACAATGCTATGACTTAATCAGTTCGGATAAACGAACGTTTCTCCAAGCGTGCGTAACGTTTTGGCACATGTTTGGAAAAGGCCAGTGGCGGCTCGTGACAATATCGGGTGGTGGGGCAAGGGCTGCGAGCGACTTTTATTAACATGACGTCACAATGGCGTTTTCCAACGTAAAAAAGTAACTTTAATATGATGGTCACATGAATTTCCCGACAACAGTGATTTTAACGTAGGTGCCGCGAGAGGTTTGCCGGTGAGCCGTGACTTCAAGTGTCGTAACAAATGTTTTATTCATTTTTTTTTAATCAAAGGAATATTTT
This sequence comes from Botryllus schlosseri, assembly GCF_051294905.1. Taxonomy (NCBI): domain Eukaryota; kingdom Metazoa; phylum Chordata; class Ascidiacea; order Stolidobranchia; family Styelidae; genus Botryllus; species Botryllus schlosseri. The sequence continues at coordinate 1,181,692 of NC_137241.1, forward strand.
ACATAATGTACGTGAACTAAGAATCGTCCCTATGCCACGAATAAATTATCAGGCCATCCTTAGTAGCATGCGTTATGATTTCATGGTATAGTTAGAGATTACGCAAATCGATAGGCCCCCAATTTTTCTAAGCCCGTCCGAAAGTGTTGCGTACACGATCCTGGTGTGCTACGACCACTGAGCTGGTGGTTACGAGTTACGACCAGGTGATAGGCAACCAAAGCGGAGGTACCCGGCGTACGATTGGATCAATGGACTGGACAATTTGTAGACCTCTAATTTACGCTTAAGGCAACTTCGTAAACTAGCCTACGTACGGAGCAAAGATTCAATACGATTCATGTTCGCACTTGACTTGACCAGACTAATTCCAATGACTAGAACTCGAGAGATTGCGTAAGCCTAACTGCAAAGGTCAACGACTTCGGACACATACGCTATTGTTATCTCATAGATTGCGCCTGTCATATTGAATCCAGAACATCAATTTGAATGGTCTTTGAAGAACTAAGGACAGCGGCCTCGGAACTTCGGTCTCGGAACAACATAGTACATTTTGGCCTTGAAACTGTAGATTGTGACGCAACACATACGGCTTACTGTCTATAAGTCTGCTGCGAAATCGCCGTTGGAAAATATATTAATCGATAAATACATGAATGAAAGCCGTAAACTTAGCATACTGTTACATGAAATCATCGAGAAGTAGCATTCGCAATCTCATAACCCATTCCGGCATGGTACACTGTCAAAATCAATACAAACAGACGAACACCGAACTTTGAGTAAAATAGATCGAGGAATAGGCTGATCGAATGATCAGCTGTTAGCCGACATCGAAAATGAAATAGCCATCGCATTTGACAGGGGATTGTAAGCAAATGGTTTGAAGGCCACAATTTCACAGTGAAATGCACATTGGCGAACATTAAATTATGAGAATATTTGAATGCAAACCGAGAATCTTAGTTAGCTGTTTCATGCGATCATCGAGATATACCATTGGAAATATCATCACCGATCTCGTTATGGGACGCAGACTAGATTAGCACAGACAGACACTGGCTTTTGCGTGAGATCCGCAATGATATAGGTAGGCTAAGTATCAGATCAGCGCACATCTCTACCATACTCGATCTCGAAAACGAAATAACTGCCTCAATCATTGAGTGTCAACTTTAAGACTTGGCACCGCGTTCGATACTAAAATCAAGACATACCGTGCAAAAGCTCATGACAGATCTAGGTATGGAACATCGTTAAAATCAATAGAGACCAATAACGGCTTTTGTGTAAATCTGTTAGCGATAAATGAAGAGTCAGCTCTCACTCGACTTTGGAAACGAAATTACCACCCACATAGTTCAGTGACAAACTTAAAACTTGTTACATCGGTCGATACTAACATTAAGACTTTACTGTGCCAAATGTCATGACCGATCTCGGTATGGAACATCGTCAAAATCAATGGAGACCAATACCGGCTTTTGAGTAAAATCTGTTTGCTGTACAATGTACATGATAGATCAGCACACACTGAACTTCGGAAACGAAATTACTACCCTTATCTTTAAGTAGCAAGCCTGAAACTTGGAGCAGTGCTAAATACTACCTTCACGACATAGCATACCAAGTTTCAAGAATTATCATGGTGCGAAACACCGTCAAAATCGACATATACCAGAAAAGGTCGACTCAACGCATATCACGGTAACCGAGTTCAGATATAGATACGATTGTTACATCACACCTTAGGGGCGACCGGCATAGTTGCCCCACTTGCTCGGCCATTTTACGAATAGGAGAGAGTAAATCACCGTTTCTTTATTGTGCGCGGCTTTGAGAGAATAGATAGTGAAAGCTTGTTATGAGCGCTATACCAGGGCAAGCCCCGGCTAGGCATTCACAAAGCGAAAACACAGAAGAGAATTCGATTTTCGCAGAGACTTCGCTATGTGTGGGCATTTGTTAGCGAAAGCACAAGAAGAACGCGGGTTTCGCTGTGATCTCGGTATATATTGACTGCTGTGCGTGTGCGTCTATAAATGGTTAAATTGTTATTGAACAGAATTTTAGGTGGGGCAATGCCCCAGTTGCCCTATAGGACGAGCCGCCACTGGAAAAGGCTGTTGATTAGACCGATCGAGATTTCAAGGCTTCAACGATGAGAGAATAGTATCGAAACTATAATGACTGTACGTTCTCTACTCGACTCGAATGATAGTTGAAGTCCTCTCACATCTTATTTCCAAAATAAATAATTAGGCTAGAGACCCCGGTTGAATGTCGGCAGTACAGTACGTTTCAAATTTCAAGGATTTTATCAGGGCTCCTGCCCTATGTCGTTTTTTTTTTACAGCGTAGTTATATAGGCCTATACAAGAGCCCGGAGGAATATCCGAAAAAAAACCATAGAAAAGTGCTTGGAACGGGTGTGATCAAGAACGAATGAATATTGCTATACCTGACATTACGGCAAAATGAACGGTAAAGTAAGAGAACTTAATTGGTCGTTTCGATATCCTTCTATATGTTCGTTACATCGCAACGTGTCTTGTGTATCTCATTGTACATTGTGTGTCTTGAGAAGATAAAAATAAAAGAAGTGCCGATTATAGTGTGAAATTTTACGAGCAAATTCCACTGGCCGGCATTTGATATATATATTGATTTGAAATCTCAATTGAAACATCCCCGCGGGCAGTCTTATGACGCATCGCTTCTGCATCTTCTACGCATACGTCACGATTTCGCAGTCGCGACTTCCCCTTGCATACAACGCTTCTCTCGACGCATTATCGAACTGTTATTTTACATGACATACACATAACACGGAAATTTGTGTGTAACACTCCATACGCTGGGAGGTCGAGATTGAGTTACAGTTACGTGATATATATTCATAGGCCGAGTAAAACTTAATCAAATGATTGTTAGAAACGTATCATCCATTCATATATCATCCCGTTTTCAGGAAATCAGAAAAATTATCTTAGGTGAAATCATTCACTCTCGAGGTACGAAATACTGATAGTCAGAAAAATCAATTGTTTATTGCAGAATAGAGTTAAATTCATAACTCAGCTGTAGACTATGGGAAATCTACGAAATACATCAAGTACTATACCGTTAACTCTGGTTCTCCTCCTCATCTCAAGCTACGTGCCAGGTAAGGTCATCGCAGCGATCATCGAATGGTATTATATGGCAATCACCCCCACTAAATGCAGGTTTGGCACACTCGATTAGTCGATTACAAAGTAACTTTTCAAATATATTCCGTAGTTTCATTTAGCTTGGTTTAGTTCCGTAGCTTTAGTAAATTCTCAATGGATACCTGGTAGGTTTTGAACCCAAAGGTCCCTTCTTTTACACCTAATATTGTTCCGCTGCTCAGAGAATCGTCGGAGCCAATGAACAAATTCGTACCACTTGATGAAGAGAGAGAGAGAGAGAGAGAGAGAGAGAGAGAGAGAGAGAGAGAGAGAGAGAGAGAGAGAGAGAGAGAGAGAGAGAGAGAGAGAGAGAGAGAGAGAGAGAGAGAGAGAGAGAGAGAGAGAGAGAGAGAGAGAAAGAAAGAGAGTGATAAAGAGAGAGAGAGAAAGAGAGTGATAGAGAGAGAGAGAGAGAATTAAGTACCAAAATGAAAATGTTTTATATTGCCAAACATTTATTACGTGGTATAAACTTGGAGACCCGATATGACCGAAGTCTTCAAGACCGGTGCCCTTAGTCGTTGTATCAGACCTAGTTCACATGCCGCTCAGTTGTTGTTGTTTATTAAAAAGAAAGATTTGGCGCTTATCAACTGTTGGTCTTTTGCACCACGACCAAGAATTGCGTAATAAATGAAAATCAGTCTATGGTATGCTGCTCAGTTTTAGAACAGCCCGTATCCTAGCTGGACAACAAATGGTAGTAACGGCAGTTAGCCGATTCGTTGTAAGCAACCAAAGGTTTGTGTTATTTAAACAACACTATCGAGAATAAATCAACTTTCAGTCGATCCCGTGTTCATTTCAATTTTCTGACAAAATCCATTTATTGCCATTACCCGAATGCAGCCAGTGATCGGAAGTTGTGATGAAAGGAATTTGCTGAAAAATGTTAAGAATACTGCAAACCTTCCGGATGTAGATTCTAATCAGGTTCGTTTGCGAACCAGAATATCTGAATCATCAAAGTTAACATACCAAACATTACCACTGACAATACCACATACCACATTACCAATGTATTATATCTATAATTAAGATGTCTATGGAAGAAGGCGCGGAGGAGGCTACCGATATCGAGGTGGAAGTGGAGGTTCGTACACCGGTGGTGGATCGCTTGGAACAGGGTATAAACCTAAAATATTTCCGGAAAGTTTTTTGTTTCGTTACTACCTCTTTCTCTCTCTCTCTATCTACATATTTTCTTTGTGTGTGTGTGTGTGCGTATGCGTGTGTCAGAGCGAGCGAGCGAGATAGTGTAATGGTGATGCCTCCGGCTTCTCGATCGGTAGGTCGTGGGTTCGATCTCCCCGGCCGGTTCATACCAAAGGCCCGAAAATTGGTATCCGCAGCTATCCTGCTAGGCGCTCAGCAATCACGGATAGCATGGAAGGTGAACAAAATCGGAGGCGCAGACTAGTTGACCTCACGATACCCAGCAAACACCCGATCTCCCACGGACTTACGGGTACGTCCACAATTGTGCCCAGTCGTCCCACGTTCCACTTTTAGTGACTGAGGACTTGCTCAGTAGGTCACAAATTGACGTCCAATTATGTAACTCCAAGAGACCCCCAGAGGAAGTAACTTTAAGAGTGCTCCTATGCCAGTCACCAATGACCATTCCAGTGGATGTCATAATAGTGTGATGCCTGGATGCCACCAACACAGGAGTTGATTTGGATGTCCTTACTGGGAAATGGTTTCTATGAACTCAAATGTGCATTATTCTGCAGTCAATGCTGAATAAGTTGTGTTGAATACAGTCATGATACAAGTGAAATCTAGTGGAGTGAAGCCGTGGATGTTGATATGGTGTGACTTTCTCATCGCGTGGAACTTCACAAGCCCGGCTGTCGACCATTGCGGTCGCACAGTGCTAAAGAGGCTCGATATAATGTGCGATACAGAGACACAGTGGCTTATTTTATTGTGACATTACTGGGTCGAAAATGCCCACATCAGGGGCAAATACTCGTAATGCATGTGAAATATTCCGATATCAGAACTTGATAATCGTCATGATGGGGTTGTGATGACTATTCCAATCACGGAACAACGCAGTAAGCAATCCTCTCGGCTATTTCGATAATGGAGTCGAACACGCCTGTTGCTTCAGATTCATCCAACCATAAAACCAGAAGCCTGCCTTCTTCTATTTGGCGAGCATCGCGCATGCGCCGCGCGTGTAATTCAATTTGATCACCGTATGTAGCAATGGCGGAGGGACGAATTATCACAGTAATGGTTTAGTTCATAATTGGAAACGTTAACAGCGTGGACTGTGAGATGTCTCTATCATGAGTACCGGAAGGGCAGGGAGCTTGGTATTTGAGTGCTATATTTAATAAACAGCAATAGTCTCGATCATCATGAACTGCTGATGCGATATAATGAATTCGATTATATGATTATAGTGACACGGCTGTAATATCACCTACAGACGGAATTGATCGACCCGCTGGTAATTGGTAACTCATGCAAGCCGATAATTCTTGTAGTAGGCTACATTTGATACTATATGATAATGTATTGATCATAGAAGTCTGATTTATTGTGCTCTGTTCCATAATGTCTCACAAGCAATAACTTGCCATTTCATGTGCATCCTGTGAAAAGTTTTACAAGGATTTCCTAGGACTGCAGGACCCAATCAGCAAACCAGATGCCGCATAAAGTAATGTACCGGTATTTTATAACATATCGGTATATACTGAATTTTTAAATGTTATGTATAGGCTTACAGAAATGTGGAATGTTCCTTTATGGAATGTGAGATTGCTGAATTTGTGGATGCATGAAGATTGTAGCATCACATTAACATCTATTTTCGTATTTTTGTGTCCACAACAGTATATAACCATAACCATCTATAATAGCGTTAATAAAATAATTGAGGCTTTCAGTGAACATGTAAGAATTTTTGGCAATATTGGTTTATATTTAGGGTATTTTAGGAACAACATTATAATAGTTTGTTAGCCCATCTTTAACCTCGCTCTAATCAAAGGATACTCAAACACTAAACCAATTATAAACTCTATAAACTTAACATGTTCATGGCCTGGTGCAGACGGGTTTTTGGCAATGTTACCGCAATGTTGGCACGGCCTCCGTGCATACTTTTATTGCTTGATTATAACTTTCGATATTAGTATATATACACGGAAACATTGCCTACATTGCAGCAGTATCAAAAAAGTAGGTTATGGATGGGCCCTAAGGAAGGCTGATTGCTCATGGTCATCTTGCCGTCGATAAGAAAACACAACCTTGTTATCAATGGATTCTTACTATATATGGATGGGACATATCTGTGTTTGTGTATACAAAGTTACTTCATTTCTACCAGGAGACTAGATATTGAACAGGCAATGTTATGTAGTTCTAAACTTCAGAGGAAGGCGCCGCAGTGGTGCATTGTTCATGGATCAAGATGTTAAATTATGTAAGTTGAAGTTACGAACTATATATGATGATTTATGATATTTCATTAATTAGCAATTTATTACCCTGAAAAAAGTGCCATCGATGATGCGGAAATATACAATTGACGGTGGTTCGCAATCGGGCTGCTAAAACGTGCTGGGTGGAACTATAATTTTATTATAAACTGCATTGTTATAGTGGCACAGAGCGTGTAATTTCAGTAGGCTGTCTTGAAAATAGTCACATACTTGGCTCGAATCATAAGAATTGATACTCGTTCGAGATTTGAGTAACCATACCAATGTGCTCAGCCCTACTGATTAGTCATTGTAGTGAGTAGAATGTGCGAATGGTCCAGCTTGAACTTCATTGTCTTTTTTTTACAGGATATTCTAGATTCCTGGCTTGGCTTCTTGACAAATGGCTTCACTACAAACATTATAATATCTTTGATTATTTAGATCGGCAATGTCTTCAATTGATAGTGTTCAACAACGTCAAGAACGCTGTACAAAGTATGTCTTGATGACTGGAACCAAAAACGTTCGGAAGAACTACTGCCACATGGAACAAGCGTTGCTGTAAAATCGGTGCTGCGTCATCCTCAGGAAAAAGTCAAAAGGTATAAAACATTGAATACACTTCATGGAAACCAGAGGCTGTGAAAGTAATCATCTTTTGAACTGAAGTAGATGTAATGTTATGGATTTATACACACCTAGAGGTAACAACTTTAAAGTTGCGTTAGATCTACTCGAAATGGAAGTAGATAATGCACTTCTGGAAAGTATACAAATAATAAGTTTGAAAAAGTAGATTTGGTCGAGGTGTTGCGTAGGCATTCTTAGCGTTTAATCATAGTTGGTGGTCAAAGTACATATTGTTTGCACCGGAGTTTAAATAGTTGCAACGCCTTGAATTTCTACTGTACAATTAGCCATTTACCAGGCTTGTAAAATTCACTTCAAAATGAAGTAAAAAGTTCTAAAAGAAGATTTTGTGCTCTATTCTATCCCAGGGGTTCTTGAACAGGGCCCGTAGACCCTTTTGTGGTACGATATGCATCGTGGAATTAGACCTATATGCTGTGGTTCTCGTGCTATGCGCAATTTTATGTGAATTGACTATCTGATTTTAATATAGGTACCATCAGAAATTGTGTTGAAAATAAATTTTGGGCTGCTAGAAATCTTATGAGTAGCGTGAAGTGTGCGATCGCTAAGGCTAAGAAACAATGCTATTACTATGGCTAAAGTTGTTGATATGTTCCAATAATAATCGAAGCCAACATCTAATTCTGAATTAATTTGACTTTGGTAATGACAGTAGCAACAGCCTACTTATCACGACTATATCAAAACCCGGATTAGGCTACACCGCTCAAATGCTCTGATACCAGATCAAATTTCAGTAGATTTTAAAATACAACTGTGACACGTCAAAGGTCCACCAACTGAAATAGTATAACCCAGAGTTTGATGATGTCATGATGCATCCTATTGCATCATCTCTATAACTCATTATTTTAACAAATTATGCCAAGCACAAAAATAATTTTGTTGAAATATTCAAAACTGTGATTTTTTTCGTGTCAAACGTGAATAATACAATAGTAAATTATATTCTCGAGATGTTTGTGGAATGCCTGTCTGCAAGCTCCCGTCAAATAAGGCCTACATGGAAATTATACATTGAATATCCCTATCTTGCTGCGTCGTCAAAAATCCGGAAATTGACCTGGGACCACATTTGAATTTGAAGCCTCTGCTCTATATGATGTGACAACATTATGAACAAGGAAAAGTTGAAATATCTATCTCGTATGCGAATTCGAAGAAAATGAATACCGGCTCTACATCATATCGAAGAATGTTTTTTAGATTTAAGATAATTCCTATGTTATTGTACTTTGAGACAATACATTTGTCATTCACACGATCGTGCGTAGCTACGTCCTACATGTGCCGTGTTCTGCGATATGACGAATCTATGTTTTTAGGCCTCGCAGTGGTACATAGAATCGGAATTCTAATTCTTGTTGAATACAATTTATGTACCCTAAAAGATCATCTGTTTCGACTTATCGTTGCTCTATTCAGATTCGTGGCAAGCCCTAGTTGTAGTAGGTGATGAGTTCCAAATAAAGGTGGTCAAAGTATTCATCGTTAGTACCGTACTAAATAGTATAAATAGCGATTTACAAGACATCAAACTACTTCCAAGTGTCGACATGGTCAAAATATGGAGACTTGAGGAATGTCGTAGTTGTATGCTTTTAAACAGAGATAAGGAAAGCAATCATGTTCAGCACTCAATTAGAAATATTTGTAGCGTAGTCTAGTACAAGTAAGAGTAACGCAATGTATTTCTACTCGGGTTCAAGCACTCAAGCAGCGATATACATGGCTTATCAAAACTATTTTAGGTAAAGTAGAAGTTCTGGAAAGTACTGAAGTATGTACTTGAGGTGTTTCCCAATATAATTTGATTGACGGGTTTCATACTCTGTATCACAACGTCAGAAGCTCCCGTACTCGAGTAGACATTGTAGTATCGTCATAAATTATCACTCAGCACAAGTAGAAGTAGCGGATCACAATGCACGATTTTCATTTTTGCTCACGAGCGCCGCCATTATGGTCAACGGATGGCGGCCGGTGAATCGTGCTTCATGCGCGCAGATGGCAGTTTTGGAGTTGGTTTCGTTATTTATCTCCGTGGGTTGTCGATTTGATGCTGTTCAGGGTATCGATGCTAAATTAAGATAAATAACACGTTCAATATTAGATTGGAATCTTTTTGAGCGAAAAACTGCCTATTTTCAGTCGTTTTACGAAGTCTTTCGGTACTGGTTTGTGTTGTGACAACTCGTTACTCACTAGAACGAGAAGCCGAGAACGTGGCATATCAACTTAACCTCTCCTAAGATATAGTGCACATATATTTGTAAATAGCTGGTCGTGTATTTACGTAATTAGAATTAGTTAATTTAATTTATTCGTGTAATACAGTTTATGTTTGATACCGTATGGACATGTTGGTTTCTTGCAAAGAACTTTTACAGTAAACAACCTATTATATTGCCTGTGACTGTGAGATAACAGACATGAATGGAGATGCGGGATCGTGGACTGTGACAGGAAGATCACACTATCATTGTTGTGGTTCTCAAATGCAAGAAAGACCATGAATCTATCTTTTCACCGGAAGAAATGGATATAAAAAATTTGACGTGAAGTCGGGCCGAATTTTTAGGTGAGTAAATTACCATAAGTGTTTCAATCAGATTATACTCTCTCCTTTTCTTTTGTGATAACGCAGGGTTGTAACCATGGCACAAGGCTCCGAGTCACAAGTCAATCTCCATTTTATAGTCTTGACTCGAGTCAAGTTGAGTTATTTTCAATTCACCGAGTCAAGTCCCAGTCCAAGTTATAGAGCAGAGGGTCGAGTCCGAGTCATGGTATTAACCCCCTTTTTAACTCTGTTTAGTGATATCTAATGGTTTGCATTTATAATATACTAATTTTACTCCCATTTAGCAATTTCTGGTCGCATTTTCAAGTATCAGAACCAAATCCCAATGGTGTGGTTACTTTACTATTCTTCGAAATTAACATGAAATGTTGGCCTTGGCCGTCCGAGTCTCGAGTCATATGAGTTGGTTCGAGTAATGCGCAATGACTCGAGTCCAAGTCGAGTCAATACACAAATTGACTCTAGTCGAGTCGAATCATTTCCGTATTTTCAGAAAATGACTCGAGTCAAGTCGAGTCATCAGAAAGTCGTGACTCGGGTCTGACTCTAGTCGAGTCATTACATTTACAACCCTGTGATAACATTGCTATTGACTTTTGTCTAGATAACTGGAAATACACGTGCTTGAAGGGAACATTTTATTGACGAGGATTTTGTCTTGCAGACGTCACTATTCGAAAATTGGAGCAGTTCCTGGGATATTCAAGTGGATGAAGTCGTCACCATCAAGAAGGGTGTTGCACATGCATCAGAGGTGAGATCAATGTAAACTGACATGATATGATGCTACAACTTACTTTCAATTCTTAACAATGACTGGTACATTTCACGAACTCGGCACATATATCAATTGGTTGGAAGGGAGAGTCCAATCACTACTTGATACTGCCTTTCCAACAATATGTAGAGTGCATTGCAGCCAAAAATATAACTTGCACAACTCATTGAAAAATGTCCAAGGAGTGCTTGGCCATTCTAGAATCGCGTAAAATTATTACTGGTTATTATGATTAGTGCAGCAAAATCCAGAGCTCAATCCCAAGCTGTTGTATCACTTGAACTGCGACAAACATTATGACTGAACATTATTAGTAATATTAGTGTGTGGCAAGCTGACAGACATTTTATCTAATTCGGCTCATTTGTGATTGTTTACTTTAAATTATTTTCTGCACTTGGTTATGCCACCAACATTAATTATTTAGTAAAAGGTACTAATTACTTGAAAAACGTAGATGTACTTGAATAACTGCTATTTTTAGTTGATCGTAAATATACCATAACCATGAATGTTTTCATTTCTGTCGGCATGTTATTAATGCATCTAACTGTATTTGTAGTGGACATCATACTCCAGAAGAAATTCCTGGCCCAAGTAGCAACAATCAGATTCCATATCTACAACAGCCATTGCTGGATCACACGTATTGTGAAGAAGATTTTCCCCTCTTCAAAAAGTCATCTAAAGCAAAGGGAATAATTCGGGATTCAAGTAGCGAGCTGGAGAAGCTGATTTTGTGCACGATTCAAGGCATCTGATGATATATGTTTCTGTATTACTCTGGATTTTCAAGTTACGGATTGATTTTGAAGTTTTTTGATATAGTCTCATCCACAGCTGCAACTGTTCCACTTTGATCAGCTGTTAAAAATGATGTCAGAAGTGGTATATTGAAGAATTTCAATGTAAAGGCAAATTCAAAAACTTTGCCATTGCAAGACGAACTGTTTTTATTTCTTTGTCGGATTCATCAACGGCTTTGGAGTGAAAGACCTTGGTGTTCGATTCAACTTGTCCACTGCATCTGTTAGAAGGTTATCGATAACTTGGGCAAATTTTTCAGATTTTACTCTTGGGAAATCGGCAATTTGAGTGAGTAGAGAGAAAATTAGAGAACATATGCCCGATCCTTCAGATGAGGAAATTATAGTAGCACACATGCTAATAATAGACTGACACTGTGAATAACGAGTGCAGACACCATCATGCCTGTTTCTTCAGAGTGAACTTTTTTATTACTATAAGAACTATGTAACTTGTAAATGCTTGATTGGTATCACGCCACATGGCCATAGTGGCTACATACACACAAGTCAAGTCTGCTTTATATTGCTCACCCATTCATTTTTTATCTGCTCAATAAACATAGAAATAACATTCAACAGTTCTGTTGGGTATTGTATATTGACAAATTATCAGATATATTGACAATTTGTTCGTTATTTGCTAGGAGCTAGCCAGTTATGCACAAAGCTATCCGGGACACAACTGGGAGTTGGCTAGCGGCTTGGTGGATGTGTCCACCGTGGAGAACGTTTAAACCCAGTTTAAATGAAAGATCTCCGGGTCGCCATGACGCTTTCATATCCCGCAAATGAGCAAGGTGTCCATGACAATCTAGCTTTTTCATCAGATTTCGAAATATCCTTGTCGATCATCGATGGTCCGTGGCGTTGTGGCTGTTCGATGAGGCACATCTGCACCTGGAACATGAAATACTGCAGCAGTGTATGGTGCACTCGACAATCATCGGACTGGGGCAGTGCAACTGGAAACATTGCAAGGACAGCAATTTGTAGTCATATTGTAAAGCTTCGTATTTGTTTATTACTAAACAATTTGTTGACAAGTTATTTGATTTTAGTTTCCAGCACAATTTTTTGTTTTGACAATATGCAATATCAAGCATTGACCCCAACAACACTGTTCTGATACTGACATGCTCAAACTCATCAGGATCTCTGATGATACTTGCAAAGTCACGAAGTCTAATTCTCAAAGCCAGTTAGGAGCCTAATTTGAGTGCTTGAATAAATCTACCAAGGACCTCTGCTAGTATAAATTACAACATGCCTCTAAAATCTCTTATGTAAGATTCAGCCTTTGCTATTTCCATTACCTCTCGATTCACTGGCAATCCTGTCTACGTCTGCAAAACTGAACTCTGGTAGACCCGTCAACAACTCAGAAAATACAAGCTCCATACATTGCTGTGTAAATTGTTACTGTTACTAGTGACATCAGAAGACTAAGTCAGCAGCAGTTCAGTTAAAGCAAAAATACAGTCACACGCTAAGGCTTCTCAAACAGCTATAATGAAGAAGTAGGGTCTGGATTTCGCTAGCAATGACATGAAATCAGGCATTAGTAGTGTTGCAATAACTAACAACTGATGCATTCGCAGTAACGAGTCGCCATAAAGGAAAAACAACTGCAATATTTCTGCACACAATGGTAGCCTTATGGAGGCAAAATTATGACCGCCATCCGTCCATAGGGGGCGCTAAAGCGGTGAGAATCGTCCATTAATGCATGAGGGAATAGAAATTGAAGCAGCTCTGACGCAAATTTCATGTGCTATGTCAGCAGAGTGGCTCTACAAATGATTTGCTGACATTGTTGTATATGTTTCAGGCAAAACAAAGACCAAGAAGAAAACTGTTGTTGCAACCAAGTTTATTGCGAATACGTACTCGCGCTCTTAACATGATGCGGTGCAAATGATGCATCGTTTTATAATATGCAATGTAAATTTTACTTATGATTGCTCCATGCTTTTCCCTGTTTTAGTTGTATTAGCAGTTGTACTTTTTCTAAGTCATGTGACACGTTTATTTCTAATTTCATGATGCACTTCAGTTGAAATGTTTGTAATGGTAATATAAAATTGACTTAGAACTTGCTGTTACATGCAAATTCCCACTGACACATTTATTCGTAGTGACTTCCTGATCGATTTTTCACGTAAGCCTGAACTTTGTTTACCAGTAATAGTTCATTAGTTAATGTTGTACTTGTATTTTGCAATTGTCGTTTTACAGTAACCCAATATAAACAGTTCGTTAGTTTATATGATGTTGAATTCCATGTAATTGCACCAGGTTAGGAGGGGAGTCCTGATATGGTAATCCTGAGGAATAGGACAGGTGGTAAATGACATATCCATAGGGAGTCACGTCGCGTCCACAGTAGGTCTGACGCATCCATAGGGAGTCACGTCACGTTCACAGCAGATCCAATGAGTCCATATGGAGTCGCTTCACGTCCATAGTAGACCAACTGAGGAAGTGTTTAGGACGCTTCTAGTAGTCGACAAATCCACTCCAGGGAAGTAACACTGGGCGTCCTGCGTCTTTTCCGCAGGAAGTCAACTGGACATCGGGTGTTTGCTGGGTAGTATCGCAACTCCGTCGACAAAGCATCTCGATGGTGCAGGCGAAAAATAATATTATCTCTCAGACATGTACAAACTCCTAATTTAGTTAGCTGACGATCAACTAACTAGGCCTGCTGTGTGTGTGTGTGTGTGTATGTGTGTGTGTTGTGTGTGTGTGTATGTGTGTGTGTGTGTGGGTAAAGTAAGCCAGAGTGAAAGTGACTTAATCGCAAAACGGGTGATGGCACTGAATTACGTTCTGTTGTGGGTACTATTATGTTTGATATTGGGTTCATTTCAGATCAATTGTGGGACTATCAATTGCTGGAATCATCATATTCATATGCCTTCTTGTTTGGTGCCTAAATTGTTACCTACGCGCAAAACGAACAAAGCCGACAACAACTTTCGTGATTCGACCTGTGCCCACCAATGGATACGGTATGATGAATACTTTGAATTCAGGCGTGAGTTATTTCCCGGTCATTGAAAGTTATTTCCCTTGGGCACGGCAACAGATAAGAAATAATATCGAAATACGTAGTCGCTTAGATGTGCCTTTTCACTTTTCATTTTTGATATGCTTCATAAAAGCACTTCAAACACGACCGTTCCTAAACTGGTATAGGATATGAACTCAGTTGACCCTGCAATTACTAGAATGGTGATGACACCGCAATGTATTGAGTATGCATCGACCGCTTCATTGATACATCTGTCTCCATCAGCAATTAAGCATTTAAGACTTTTTCAGATCAGAAACAAGATCAACCCTCACATTAAGTGCCTATGTCATAAAACTCATAACTGAATAAAGTACTATCGTGTTTATTGTGCGTTGTAATTATATCATTTTACCTACTTGTATGAACCAGATTTTAAATGAAAATAACAGTTCAAAAGGCTGGAAAAATAGGAAGTCATTGATTTCTCAACATTTTCAACAGGCAAATATGACGTTGTTTGCTTGTGTCCTTGATTTTTTTGTGGCATATACACCGACTCATTTTATACATACACACAGGACCATACCTGTCGCACCCCACATCCCCCAATTTGGGGAAGGGCACGACCTCGAAGGGGGCCCGAAATTATTTCGTGAATTAACATAAACTGGAGTGTTTTTTTGGAAATTTATACAACTTTTTCCAAAGAAATTTCGCGCTGCGCCCGATTTAACGTTGTCAAATATCTTGTTTATTGGGTACCGTCCCCAAACAAAAAATACGCATGATTTATAGAAATGAGCACTTCGGCGTTGGCCATTACCGCGCCACGAAGCAACAGGACATATGAAGTTACAGGCCATATAACAAGCGACTTCGAGAAGTGTACCAGAACGAAAAGCAGCGACAATACCTTGGCCGAAAATGGCTGCCCTTATGGTGACCGATAACTTTATGAATTGTCCATAGGCGCCTAATGGCTGGCACTGAATC
Organism: Botryllus schlosseri; assembly: GCF_051294905.1. Taxonomy (NCBI): domain Eukaryota; kingdom Metazoa; phylum Chordata; class Ascidiacea; order Stolidobranchia; family Styelidae; genus Botryllus; species Botryllus schlosseri. The sequence goes on from NC_137241.1 coordinate 1,197,190, forward strand.
TTCCTGTCTTGGCGATCTGGGCCCCACAAGACAAATGTCATCTCTAGGGAACATAATTTGCCATAGTATAGAAATACCAATTTGTAATCGTGTCCTTCTTTTAGTTTAGTAAGTGCGGTCGACTTCAATATCTTTTGAAGTAGCAGATAGGATGTAACGAAATAGCATCATGTACCGCAGTCACTATACCAACGGGTACGCCGGAAGATGTTTAATTATTATTTACCGGTCCTACCTTTTCTAACACACCTCATTCAGCTCTATCGGCAAATCTGATTACGTGAGCAGAGAGAGGATAACAATTCATAGCAATATACAGTGGCGGCTCGTCCTATAGGGCAACTGGGGCATTGCCCCACCTAAAATTCTGTTCAATAACAATTCTTCACCATTTATAGACGCACACCTATCTATATAAACCGAGATCACAGCGAAAATCGTATACTTCTTGTCCTTTCGCTTGTAAATGCCCATATATAGCGAAGTCTCTGCGAAAATCGAATTCTCTTCTGTGTTTTCGCTTTGCGAATGCCTAGCCGGGGCTTGCCCCGGTAGCGCTCATAACAAGCTTTCACTGTCTATTCTCTCGAAGCCGCGCACAATAAAGAAACGGTGATTTACTCTCTCCTATTCATAAAATTACCGAGCAACCGGGGCACGATAGCTCTGTGCCCTGAAGGTGTGATGTAACAATCGTATCTATAGCTGAAGTCTGTTACCGTCATCTGCGTTTAGTCGACCTTTGCTGGTATAGGTCGATTTTAATGGGGTTTCACACCATGAAAACTCTTGAAACTTGTTATGTCATGTCGTGATGGTGGTATTTAACACTGCCCCAAGTTTCAGGGTTTCTACTTAAAGTTTAGGGTAGTAATTCCGTTTCCGAAGTTGAGTGTGTGCTGATCCGTCATGCATCGCAAACAGATTTTACTCGAAAGCCGGTATTGGTATCCATTGGTTTTGACGATGTTTAATACCGAGATCGGTTATGACATTTGGCACGGTAAGTCTTAATGTTAGTATCGAACGCTGTACTAAGTTTTAAGTTTGTCACTGAACTGTGTTAGTGGTAATTTGGTTTCCTAATTCGAGTGAGAGCTGACTAGTCATTTATCGCTAACAGATTATACGCAAAGCCGGTATTGGTCTCTATTGATTTTAACGATGCTCCTTACCTAGATCCGTCATAAGCTTTTGCACGGTATGTCTTGATTTTAGTATCGAACGCTGTGCCAAGTCTCAAGGTTGACACTCAATGATTAGGGCAGTAATTTCGTTATCAAGGTCGAGTGTGGTAAAGATGTGCTCCGATCTGACACTTTGGCCTACAACACATTGCGGATTTCACGCAAAAGCCGGTGTATCTGCGGTAACGTTAACTGAGATGATGATATCATTCTCAGTTTGCATTCAAATATTTACTTTGATATTATATTCTCCAATGTCAATTTCACCGTGAAATTGTGGGCGGCTAACAGCTGATCACTTGATCAGCCTATTCCTCAGTAAATTTTACGCAAAATTCGGTGTTGGTCTGTTCGCATTAATTTTGACAGTGTACCATACCGAAAAGGGCCATGAGGCCACTTCTCGATAATGTCATGTAACAGTGTACCAAGTTTAAGGCTTTCATCCACGTATTTATTCGGTACTATATTTTCCAAAGGCGATTTCGCAGCAGACCTATAAGACAGTAATAAAAACGTATGTGTCGTGTTACAGTCTCCAGTTTCAAGACCAAAATCTCTTATGCTGTACCGACTACCGAGACCAAATTTCCGAGGCTGCTATTCTTAGTTCTTTAGAATGATGTTTTGGATTCAATAGGACAGGCCCAATCTATGAGATAACAATTGCGTATCTGTCCGAATTCGTTGACCTTTCCGATTAGGCTTACGCTATCTCTCGAGTTATAGTCATTTCCATTTCTGCAGATAATTAGTCAGGTCTAATGCGAACATGAACCGTGTTGAATCTTTGTTCCGTACGCCGTTTACGCAGTTACCACACTTCAAGTCACAGCTCACCAGCAGACCTCTCGTGGCACATACGTTAAAATCACTGTTGCCGGGAAATTCATGTTACCGTACCATCATTAAGTTACTTGTTTACGTTGGAAAACGCCATTGTGACGTCATCTTGATAAAAGTCGCTTGCAGCCCTTGCCCCACCACCCGATATTGTCACGAGCCGCCACTGCAAATCACGGATATGTGGTGAAAATGCATTCCGGATGATAGGTCCTGAGTAGTCGACAGATCTCTTGGTCAGGTTGCTATTGGGTGGGGGTAACAAGATATTTCCCTTCGACGAAGATCTCGTGTAATGGGAGTGGACATTTTTAGTAGGTATGAAAAAGTCATCAAACACAGGAGGCAAACTATTGGAAAAATATTTGTGTACAACTTTTGATACTTCGAAACGATATAGTTCGTCAACTCGCAGAATTCGATGCTTATGGCTGTAAGGCGATAACTTGGTACGTAAACGTACCGATGAGATCAACCGTATCGTACGATTTAGCAGGGTTCAAATTCTGCACAAAAATGTTGTGCATGCATTCTCCCATGCTACGTTTCGATATTGCAGGTGCCGAAGAGAACTAGAATTACTCGATTTTTAAAACTCACAACTATACCTAGGACTAGAACTACTAACTTTTCGAAATCCACAACTAGAACTAAAACTAGAACTACTCGCTTTTCATAACTCGCAACTGTAACTATAACTATAACTAACGACCTTTGAAAATACGTAACTAACTGAAAGAAAACATACTGTGCAGCACAGCACCCGGGCTGTGGAGTCGGAGTCAGAGTCGGTGGAGTCGGAGTCGGAGTCAGAGTCGGTGGAGTCGGAGTCGGAGTTTGGCTAATTTTCGCTTGATGGAGTCGGAGTCGTGAAAACTGTAGTGGCTGGAGTCGGAGTCGTGAAAAAAATATTGACTGGAGTCGGAGTCGGAGTTTGTGAAAATGACCCTGACTTCGACTTCGAATCCGACTTCTTTATTATGAAAGCAATCGCTCTCAAAGGTATCTTTGAATTACTAATAATAATAGTTACAATAGGATTTTTATGTACCATAAATCACTATTATTAGTACCGATACAGATCAGAGGCGAACAAACCGTGCCCCGTAGGCCAAATGTGGCCCGCCAGAAGGTTTTGTGTGGCCTACGACGTAATTCACGAAATTAGGTACAACATCAGGTAAAATTGCAAGGCCAACCAAGATTTGATTAGCCTGACCGCGAAATTTGATGATGACTAAAACATCAGTTAGTTTCGACGGATTGGCGTAACCAGGGGCCAGCCACATTCATCGCAGATCTTCATATATGGCCATAAAGTAGAATATTCCGTAGCAGATTAATTTGACTTGAAATTTTTCTCAGCACTTCGCATGATTCATTGTTACATTCCTTGAATTTAGTATTGGAACCCCTCCTGGAAATTATAAATACGTGTAATTTACAGAATTGAGTCCAACTGTACTCGCAATTAGGAGATAACGTGTCGTCCAACATGCGATTTCGCTGGTGCGCTCGATGTGAGACCGCCGGCGATGAAACATTTGCACAAAATCGCAGAGGCATGTTTATCGAAAACGTCGATATTGCTATGTCTAAAACGCCAAATAATTCTGTCCTTGCAAAATGAGCCCATTGCTATACAGAGGCGATCATCAATACATGCAACTGATATATTTATTGGTCGAATTCATTCATTACCTTTGAAAAATTTCCTGCTGCGCGTGACCAGGGCATGACTGCACACTGCAGTGTTGGGATGACTCGAGTCATGACTTGACTCGAGTCAGACTTGAGTCACTTTTTCGTATGACTTGACTTGAGTTGAGTCACTTTGCATAAATGACTTGACTTGACTTGACTCGGCGTATCAGAAATGTGGATCGACTCGCGACTCGGAGCAAAATTCACGAGTCAATTTCAAGTCATCAAGTAATCGGTGTCGATAAAAATCCCTGTATCTTGCATATGTTCGGGTTGTTCGCGAAACGCTGGTGTAACCCGTGAGAGCAACCAATCATTCAATGATCGAGCGTTTTACTGAGCCTCCATTGACCGAAGTGATCGAAGCTTACAACCTACGTTGTCGTAAACTATATAGAATAGTAAAGTAATTTAATAGCAAAATGTCTATTTCTGTTCTGTGTTCTTAACTTAACCAAACCTCTTGTTTTATTGAAATCTTATTCGAAAATAGTTTATATAGTCCTCAAAGATTGGCGCACGCTCGAATTTTAATTGGATCTGCGGAGTCGTATACTTGTTAGAATTGAACCAAATTTGGTGTGCAGCGTTTTTTAGGGTAACCTGACAATTTAATCAGTTAATGGATGGAATCAGGTAAAAAGGCTAGTTTTGAACAGCCCTAATCTACATCCACGTGTACGATTCCCGCACGATCAGAAATATCGTGATTAAAGATACTGGGTTAAAGCTGGCGCCACAGCACAGGTTTATTTTGATTTTGCTGTGATGATTTCTCCGTAATATGAAATAATAGACTGTAGCCCTCTAGTCGCGCTGTATTCGATGATAGTTTTCGTATGCTCCTGATTTCTTTAGTCTTTCCGGTGTCATTGGTCAGGTAATAAACGTGCTCGTAATTTGTATTTGTACTATTTGCACTATCTTTATTTTGCACCGCTACATTAAGGAATAGTTTAGAGCAGGGAATCTCAAACTGTGGTTTGCGAGAGAAATTTCACCATGAAGGCTTGAAATCGCGATCGGTCGTATCAAAGCATCAAAACATATAACAGAAAGTTACGCACGCTTGGAAAAACGGTCGTTTCTCTTAGGTGACTAGGCCATATAGCATTGTTGTTGGTGGTATTCAGGCATCACAGTATTTTTCGATTGCGATAGTCATTATCACATTGATACCACGCCGGTATTCCTAACTTTAAAGGCCTCTTCACACTGAACTCGCGACGTAACATCGCGAGTTGCGCGTTGCGCGTTGCGAGTCGTAAGTCGCGACGCAATGCACACTGCTGCCAAATGAGTGCTCGGCAGTGCCCACAGGCGGTAACTACCTCAAGCGCCAGTTCTGCCAGAAATAACTCTGAGCAAAAATACACACTGCTATGGGCGATCAACATCTGTAATCATATGAATGAAGTCGCACAATAGTATGCGCTTGTCCGAAGAAAAAAATGTATTGCGTCATCTGCCATTGTAGATTTAGGCTCGGCATAATTCAAAACTATGACTACACACGACACAAACTTAATATCCTCTGCTTACGGCTTCAGTCAGACTTGGCCATTTAGATAATTCTATTTGTCAATATTCTAATTAAAGCGAAATGATTGTAATTATGATCCAATTTATGACATCTTACTTTGCTATAATCCAATTTCTGGTTTCCTGTAAACGCTGCAGAACCGTATAGTGGAAAGCGAGCCAGACCTGCTGTACAGACGTTTGCTATGGTCATACTGATTGTTGGTTCAATGTCCCTAGTTGTTGCGAATTCGGTTATTCTACTGTAATTTCAAGAAAACCGAAGCTATGATTGTGATTTGGAGATAACTGTAGCTATAATTCTAGTTCTACTCTAATTTGGAGAAAACTTCAAAGTCTGTAATTCGAATTCAATTGGGAAAAGCTGAGAATTTTCTAATGGTCCAACCCTGGTTTCAGTGACCAGCAAGTCTTCATATCCCGGTGCACAACTTCAGTCCGACATTCAACAGCAATTTCATTTTATTTTTCAATTAGTCTTCAAAGATAATCTCAGACATTTTTTTCATTTTGATTCTGGATTGCTCTTCAGGCATCAACCGCAACTGGTTTGTGATGAAGTCGCCGAAAGTTTGAAACTGGTCCGTGGGCTGGCTCACTTCTTCAGTCGAAGCTCTCAGGAACTTTATCATCTCCTCCTTAAAAATAGATTTATGAACATAATTACAACAGCAAAGCTAATAGGAAGCTGTGGTAGGCTTATATGACATATGAGCATAACCAACCCCCAATTACATATTCACAGCCAAACTGAAAAATATTTTCAGAGACTCAACTATCAACATACTGCAAAACCAATGGTCTACTACCTCCCATTTATCTCTGTAATATTCAAAATAACCAATCATGACTCTGGCCACACATCTTATACTCATAAATTGGCCACACATCTACACTCATAAATAAACTAACTAGTTTTGGTCGACGTTCAGTTGGGCAATGTTATAGTGACTATTGATACCACCTTTGACACGAGGTAGGCCTAGGCCTACTGTAATTACTTGAACTTTGCTCTTGTCTGCATGACAATAAGGCCTCTTTTTATTTTGGTATCGTTGTGCAGTCTGATTCTGCGAATCCACATCAGCAGCAACTGGGGATTCTAGATTTGCAGCAACTGGGGAGACGTTGATCGAGCCCCCTGAAACTATATCAAGCACCATGAGGATCTATATGTCGTATTAAAAATATCTGTACTCATGTCACCATCGCTAGATGCCGAAATGCCCACATCCGCCTGATCTTCCAGCAGCACTGGTTGTGAACTCAAATTATCAACTGAACTAAAAATAAACCAGCAACAATTTTGAAATTACTCAATTGCTGAACTAATGACAAAATGGCATCCATTACTCCTTGTGGGTCAAGACTGGATCCAGAAAACTCATTTGAGAGTAATATATCCAAGTTTCGGGAACGGCTGCAGCCGACCCACTGGGAAGATCCTTCCGCTTCTTGTGTTTTCTGCCATATTGTGTCCGAAGACTTGTCCAACGTCGCTGGCAAAGATCAGCTGAAAAAGAAGGTCAGAGTTATAAATGTCTGGTCTCCCAGCTGACTATGTGCAAGTCCATATACTCACGAGAAACTGAGAGGGTAGCTGCGATATATCTCCACGCATCCTCGATCATTGGCCGGTTTTTATGTTGATGCAGTTGAACATCCCAGATTGCTGCATGCTGGGACACAAGGTCGATGAGCCGATGGTTAAAAAAGGAATCCATTTAATAATCTTGAATTCCAACTTTCAGACAGGTTTAATTTATAGACTACCAATCTGTGGAGAAAATTCAGCATAACAGCAGTGGAGAACTTTCTTCATCAATACAAAAAGAATATATCAAACAACAACAAAATGAAATCTGCCAAGAAACACTCAAACAAGTTCACTGCCAGGGAACTGACTCAACCGTCTCAAAATATCTCATTAATATATTTCTATAATGTCCAACTTCCCTGCTGTAGTTATTTGATCCCATGGATGATAAAGCGGCATAGTGGCCGTCTTGGATAACTGTGGGAAATTCGGCTCGCCAATTTCCATCAATGATACTGCCATTTGAACCAACAACGTCCCCTTGAATACCAATGTCGGCCCTTCTGCTACTGTTACTGGATTGCAAATAATTATGCAAAACAACTGCAGCTTGCACAACAACTTTGGCCCGCTCTACATCACAGCTGATTGGACGATAGAAGATCTGAAATCGAACTGCTAGTATCCCAAAAGCATTTTCTACGACCCGTCTCGCTCTACTGAGCCTGTAGTTGAAAATTCTCATTGCTCTCCCAAGAAAACGTCCAGGGTATGGTTTAAGCATACCAATTTGTAGTGGAAAGGCATCATCACATGCAAAAAAATAAGGCATTATAATGTTGGTCGAAGGCAAAAAGTTGGCTGGAGGAATTGCCAAAGTGTTATTTTCAAATCTCTTTCCAATTTGCGAGTTGCTAAACACACCTCCGTCACTGTGACGTCCAGAGTCACCAATATCAACCAATATAAAACGGTAATTTGCATCACAGACAGCCAAAAGAACGAGTGAAAAATAGCCCTTATAGTTATAATATTCACTGCCGGAATTGGAGGGAGCCTTTAGTCTAATGTGTTTCCCATCCATTGCACCTATGCAATCGGGGAATTGCCAAATGCTGTCAAAGTCACGAGCGATTTCTTGCCACTTTGCTGTTGTAGGCGGAGCAAGCTCTAACGCAATGAGTTTATTCCATATAGCCTTACAGCATTCGTCAACAATCACCCCAACAGTGCTGTGACCAACTCGGAAAGAAAACGGCAAGTCTTGTTGGGTAGCACCAGTTATCAAATACCTGCAAATAACAGATTTGAGATATTGGATTGCAATCTTATATCTTATCTCATATCCAACCTCAATGTAACAATCAGTCTTCTTTGGGGAGCAATTGCTTTTCTAAAATTTGTATCCTCATGGAAAATATCCTCCTTAATTAAATCCAATAATTTATAGAATTTTTCTCTCGACATCCGAAAATATATATGGCACAGTTGCGGGTCCCCATTTTCACACAGAAGACTTTCTGCCAAGAGAAACTTGGACTTCTCATCTCTTTCCTGCCATAAGTCATGCGTCCAAAATGATCTGCTCAAGAAAGTTTCATACACCAAATTACAGCAGAGAAAATACAAATTCAGCAGCTAAATGACACACCTGCTGACACCTGGGAAAGCATCTTCAAATAAACTGTAAGCCAAACAAGCTTTCAAAGTCACATTACGAATCTTTCTTTTCCTGTTGTTCATTTCTCCGCTCAAATTAGGATATACTATTGTGTACGGTACTACTATACTAGTGTGCACTGTACCCAAAAGCTCGATAAAATGGAACATTGATGGAATCTGACATCTGTACCATGCTACCTAATCATTTCAAAGGTTACGGTCTTGAGATCTATTGGTATCAGAAATTTCGATTCCAACTCGACACACTTTGACCACTTGTTTTTCGGGCAGTGCATAAGGTAGATTACATAAAACCAAAATCCATTACGCTTCCATAACGAGACACACACAGGCTATATATCCCAATCATTTTCGCTCTGAAACTATCAACTGTCTCATGGACTTCAAGTACCGGTGTGACTCTTCACAAAGTATGCCTACTAATACAGCTGACGGCACAAAAGTGCTCTTGCAATGCTTCAAGATCTACAATGACCTCAAGTCAATCTTAATTCGATAAAGAAACTATTGTAGTCGTCGTAAAACAGAAATACCAGGGTAAACTACAGCGGTGACATCGAGACCACGCTCAGTAAGTGATGCGACCTCGCTCGCAACTCGCGACAAAGTTGAAAATTTTCAACTTTGTCGCGGAGTTGCGCAACCCTGTCGCAGACGTGATGTTGCGAGTTGCCGGCAACTCCGGTGTGCATAGCCTCGTCGCAGACAGGCGCGATTCTCTCGTTTTATCGGGTCGCGAGCTCAGTGTGCAGAGGCCTTAATTCCGCAGCTGCCGACTAGTAGCAAGCAGTGGCGGCTCGTGACAATCTCGGGTGGTGGGGCAAGGGCTGCAAGCGACTTTTTATCAATAGGACGTCACAATGGCGTTTTTCCAACGTAAACAAGTAACTTGGTGGTACGGACTACGGTAACACGAACTTCCCGGCAACAGTGATTTTAACGTATGTGCCGCGAGAGGTCTGCCGGTGAGCTGTGACTTGAAGTGTGGTAACTGCGTAAACGGCGTACGGAACAAAGATTCGACACGGTTCATGTTCGCACTATACCTGACTAATTATCTGCAGCAATGGAAATTACTATAACTCGAGAGATTGCGTAAGCCTAACTGGAAAGGTCAACGAGTTCGGACACATACGCAATTGTTATCTCATAGATTGGACATGTCATATTGAATCCAAAACATAATTCTGAAGAACCACGGATAGCGGCCTCGGAAATTCGGTCCCGGTACAGCATAGGAGATTTTGGCCTTGAGGCTGGAGACTGTCACACGACACATACGGCTTACGAGTGTCTATATGTCTGCTGCAAAATCGCCTTGGGAAAATATATTACCGAATAAATACGTGGATGAAAGCCGAAAACTTGGTACACTGTTACATGAAATCATCGAGAAATAGCCTCATGACCGTTTCCGGTATGGTACACTGTCAAAATTAATACGAACAGACCAATACCGAATTTTGCGTAAAATTTACTGAGGAATAGGCTGATCAAGCGATCAGCTCTTAGCCGCCATCGAAAACGAAACAGCTATCGCGCTTGACAGGGGTTGTAATTGTAAGCAAATGGCCTGAAGGCCACAATTTCACGGTGAAATTGACATTGGAGAATATAAAATAAAAGTAAATATTTGAATGCAAACCGAGGATGTTAGTAAACTGTTTCATGATATCATCATCTCATCACCTATCTCAGTATGGAACACAGTTAGCGATAACACAGATACACCGGCTTTTGCGTGAAATCCGCAATGCGTTAGGTGGGCTAAGTGTCAGATCAGCGCACATCTCTACCATACTCGACCTTGATAACGAAATTGCTGCCCTAATCATTGAGTGCCAACCTTGAGACTAGGCACAGCGTTCGATACTAAAATCAAGACATACCATGCAAAAGCTCATGACGGATCTAGGTAAGGAGCATCGTTAAAATCAATGGAGACCAATACCGGCTTTGCGTAAAATATGTTTGCGATAAATGACGAGTCAGCTCTCACTCGACTTAGGAAACGAAATTACCACAAACACAGTACAGTGACAAACTTGAAACTTGGTACAGCGTTCGATACTAACATTAAGACTTACCGTACCAAATGTCATGACCGATCACGGTATGGAACATCGTCAAAATCAATGGATACCAATACCGGCTTTTGAGTAAAATCTGTTTGCGATACATGACGGTCAGCACACACTCAACTTCGGAAACGGAATTACTACCCTAAACTTTAAGTAGAAACCCAGTAACTTGGGACAGTGTTAAATGCCACCATCACGACATGACATACCAAGTTTCAAGAATTATCATGGTGTGAAACACCATCAAAATCGACCTATACCAGCAAAGGTGGACAAAACGCATATGACGGTAACCGAGTTCAGATATAGATACTATTGTTACATCACACCTTAAGGGCGACTAGGCTATGTTGCCCCGGTTGCTCGGTAATTTTATGAATAGGAGAGAGTAAATCACTGTTTCTTTATTGTGCGCGGCTTTGAGAGAATAGACAGTGAAAGCTTGTTATGAGCGCTACCGGGGCATGCCCCGGCTAGGCATTCGCAAAGCGAAAACATGGAAGAGAATTCGATTTTCGCAGAGACTTCGCTATATATGGGCATTTACAAGCGAAAGGACAAGAAGAATACGATTTTCGCTGTGATTTCGGTATATATAGATTGCTGTGCGTCTCTAAATGGTACAGAACTGTTATTGAACAGAATTTTAGGTGGGGCAATGCCCCAGTTGCCCTATAGGACGAGCCGCCACTGGTAGCAAGGCCAACTTTTTGGTATTATAAGACAGCGATGACGAGCTGAAGCCTAGATAAACATCTTACTATTGGGAAGGAATTCCCGTAACCCGTTGGTGTTGCAGTAGTGGAATATACTGCGACCCTATCTCGCCACTTCCATAGCACTGTCTCAAAGCCCTGTGACATTGGTGTGGTCGAATAAATAGCAAACAGTCTTCAATATATTTTGTAACTCGCATCATTCTTGATGTCGCATAACATGTACATAATTGAACATGCATGTGATGGGTTCTGCCGAAAATCCGCTTTGTCTATAGTAAAATATAGACCAGTAGTTCGTGACCTCTCCGCTACCTCACCCGTGGGGCAGTTTCAAATTTGACTGGGCGGCAATGTTCAGGGGACGATACGAGGTCGCTTGGATGCTATGAGGCGCTGCAAAAGTAGGGTGTGACAGTATTAGTGGTGATGAATTAGCAATTGCTGCAATAACATCACACCACATAACATTGGTATCACGATCCACGCAAAACGATGACACGTGTTTTCTGGTTGTTTATTCAGCAATATTTTTAAATGCGCATTTAGAACTAGAACTACTAACTTTACAAATTCCGCAACGAGAACTTTTAGTACAAAAAATTGTTGACCGTCTACTAAAACTAGATTGATAGTTTGCACAAGTCTGCCGTTGAGCGCCGGTGCAATACGCATATTGTTATTGTATTTAAAACGCCTTAGTGAAACCGCCTTGGTAACGTAACGCACAGTTTCCCAGAAGAAATCTCGAAGCATAGGTCCACCCAAAATAATCTTTAAGACACAGTTTTCTTTATAACAGTGGTTCCTAAACTTTTAGGCTGTGACCCAAATCTCAGTTTAGTTCCATCTAGCGACCAAAGCCTCACGCATCACAAGGAATGCGTTCTTAACATTTGTATGCTACGTGTTTACGGGCATGTATGACATAGAGAACGCGTAGAGCAGTGGTTCTAAACCGGGGGTCCGCGAAACCTTTATATTTGAAAAATGATTGATGACCCAATTTGATTTTTGTGTATATTAGGGAAAGCGTGAGACAGTTTCGCTTACTTATTGCTAAAACTTCCGGACTCACATCATTAGAATAGTCGTCTCAGATAAAAAAAAAATCCTACTATGCAAACTCATTTTAATTGTCAAATTTCCTGTAGCCTACTGAAATTCATGCATCTTTATCCTACTCTGTCCCAATCAAGGGATCGAAACCTCGCGACGAAATCCATTTTCTCTTGTGATATACGTAACTTCAAGATGAGATGCGAAATAGAACTGACTAGGCTGGACGTTCTCAGTTCATTCAATACTCTCTTTCTCAATTTTGGTTCCATATATGTTGCGATCATTCTCAAAGGTGTCTACTGAAGCGTTGCGCGTTAATATTACATTCGCCAGTGCCCAGTACCTATCTTTGTGGAAATATTTTCGGCAGTCGTTCATATCAAGTCGTAAACGGACTTTTCAATACAATAAATGCAGCTGCAAAATCCGCTTCGAAATATTAAAAGTCTACCCAATTTTTACATATAGTATGATGTTATTTTCAAGAAAATACATTTTTTGGCTGTCTCTCACAAACCTACAGTTAATATTTGCACAAGACAGCTGACGGTTACACGATAATGGGGGTAATTTTGAACGAAATCTGGAGGGGGTCCGCGGGGGTCCGTGAAGGTTCAAAAGGCGTCCACAAAGACAAAAAGGTTGAGAACCACTGACCTAGCAGCTATCTGCATTCAAGAAGTCAGTATTGGAATGACTCTGTCCGAATACGACAAGCAAAAATTGATGGATTTTTATACGAATTTTAGTCAAAGCTGGTGATCCCACCAAGCATTTCCCGCATGGGACTATATCTATAAAAATTTATCAAGGACTAAAGCATCAAAGTTTCTACTCGATACAATGAATCTAAATGACAATACTGAGTCCGGTCGAAGAGGATGAAAGTTAAGGCTGTAACTTAAATTGTTACACCATAATTTGCTACATTGACTTTATTTTGAATCTGGATTACGCTTGCGAGGTACGTAGGTATATTATTGAACAGGCTTGAAACTAAACGCAGCAACATTAAAAAGTAGGTTTTCTGTATTGAAATTCCATTAACTTTTCGCGGGCCGCTCAGAATAGCTCCGCGGACCACACTTTGCACAGGTCCGGTATACATCATAACGATGCAGTTGAATGAAGTATAAGTTGGTAAGCCCCTCATAGGCTGGCGGCTCGGTATACGATAACATCTTACTAGCAGAAGTCGTTACTTTCTGTAATAAAACACAAGAGCGTTTCATGCTCCTAAGCAGCGCACATGCCGCCAAATTAACGTGCTCCATGAGCAGATATAACTCGCAGTCAAGCCTTCACTTCCATTCATAATAGCAGATTATAGAAATAGCACATAATTCGGACAGGTACTTTGCAAGTTTCTATCCCCCTCCTCCCTACCCCTTGCAGAGTAGGACAAACGGACAACATAGTAGCGGCATGCGGATGACGTCTCACTAGGTGAGCTTTATTTCGTGGCTATCGACGTTGGCGCTTATTTAACCTGCTTTGGATGATCTGTGAATAGTTTACATACCCAGCGTGGCCAACGTCCCCTCCCAAAACAATCTCTTTCGAATTTCCGATCTCTCGCGCACAACCGGCTGAATGCATGACTCGGGCTGCTCAAGTGAGATAGTACACACTTCAATATTGACTACAACCGGCGGCAGATGATATCATATGAGCTGAAATACACATCGTTCGACCTAGTCTGCCCTTGTCTTGCCCTATATTCTGTATCTCAATGCAAAATGTCAATCGACGATTTTAAATTGGAGTGTAGAGAACTGGAGCAGTCGGACATCATCAGTAATATATTCGATGATCGCGTATTTCTCAAAATGCAGACAGCTGATTATGACGTTTGATGGTGTCCTCTCCAGGTGCCATCCAGGTCTTTTTCTTCAGTAATGTAGCCTTCATTGAGTTGATATGCTGGTTGATGAAAGTGCATAGGCAACTGCTGCACATTTTCAGAACAGGTAGCTGAAAAATAATCAACGACACTATAAGTTCATGCTGGACATCTGCATGATGAGCCGAATTGGGTGAAGACTCAAGACCAAACGATTTAGATTAGGTTTGTCCTACCTTTGGCTTTCGGCCTCCTTTGAATATTTTTAGAAATCAATGCCACTATTTTTCAACCTTTTGAAAGCATTAAGCACTGTTATTTAAATTTAAATACTAGTATATGTAGACCAGTAGTAACAATGATATGAATAAAAGTACAATGAATATGAGAGTAGGGGAAGGTGGGGCACAATGCACCGAAAACAACCCTTTTATTCATAATTATATTTTGAATCCAGAAATACCAATGAACTTTAGCAATGGGACAGTCTTAAAAAATTCACACCACGTCAGTTGCGAAGAAACTAAGAACTGCTGAAGTAAAGGATGGATCAGCAAGTGTCCAATACCAGTTTAGTTCACATCCCGAAGTTTGGAATCGTAATGAAACTTGTACGATTAAAATCCGTGCCGACTCGTCTATCCGTATTTATTATAATGAGTGGTAATATAACCTTATTGTCCCCCAATTATTGCATGACACTTCAACATATATTTTTAAGGGAGTGTTGGTGACAATCTTTGTTCTGCGCACTCTTCTACTGATTTTTACAAATTTCGTAAAATCTGCTATTGGATATCAGTTCAATGAACCATTTAGCACCAGTTAAATCCCCCCAAAAAATTCAAATCGCAATCCTGCGCCTAAAATAGCATACCTGGCGACTAATATTCGCAGAGGTGGTCAGTAACGAAGTAATTCTATTTTTTTGAAGTACTTGAGTAGTTTTCCATTACTTTCTTTACTTACTCAAGTAAATCTAATTCCGGCTACTTCTGCTTCGTAATATTTTGTGATCTACTTACTTACTTTTCGCTATTTTCAGTTTGTCAAGTAGAAGTAGTTTAATCCTCCAATCAGATAGCCTGAGGAACTTTAGGCTGTTTTCACGGAATACCAACATTTAATTTTCATAAAAGTCAAGTAAAGCCCAGAATTTCCGTCGAACTTCGCGCACAGTAGATCTGGAGTGGCAAATATGTTTTCAAGAGAGTATCGGTGAATGTAATTCAGGTAGCCGGTAGTGTGGATCTGTATGAAGTCACAGTAAATATGTCCCATCATAACGTTTGAAACTACCGTTTGGCAATCTAGCAATTGTCCATTATACCGTAATCCAGCAGCCCATGGCGTGTCCTAATCTGGAAAAGTGGGCTCTGACTTTTTTGAGCGTTAGACCTGTTTTGGTTGAAACTTTCTCGACAAAAAAAATTAAATACATTTTCCGTTTTTAGAAGTAGTATTTGTATTTTTCTCTCAATTCCCAGTATCATAGTTTGAGTTCTGAATATTTTCAGTTCTTTTGTCCAGAGAACATATGCTGGAGCATAAAAGAAAGTGTAGCAATACCTCTGTCTTCCGCAAATAAAGCTACACTAGATTACATTTTACGATCCGCCATATTTTTATTAACGTATATTAATCGCGCAAAGTGTTAATACCGTATCCGATACAACTTTTCCGTAATTCTCTTCGACTAAACTACGGCCATTATAATATGGGGAAAGGCGTCATGCCATGATATTTTCTAAACCGGGGAGTTCGATTAAACAAAGGATTAGTATCGCATTTCCATATCAATACTATCAATTGCATCCCATGATGCTGACGAATGCTTATTCTGTACAAAACTGATAATTCCTGGGATGCATCAATATGAATCAAGCTCTCCACCACTTCTGCATTGCTCAATTGCAGCTTTTGACAGTCCATGCGAACGAATTACGACCGTTTTCAAAATTACTTACTTACTTGAGCAGATTTAAAGTCAGTCAATTCTACGTCTACTTCAAGTAGTTTTATGTTGCTTTAAAAGTTCTACTTCCACTCGTACTTGAGTAGATTTCTGCGTCGCTATTTTTACTTCTACCTGAGTAGCTTTCTTGACTACTTTTATCACCTTTGCTAATAACTGCTGAGCAAATTTGTACAAATTTCAAGCACAGCAAACGAGATATAGCCACCTAAAACACGATCGAAAGGTATACTGAAAATCAGGGGTGTCAAACATACGGCCCGCCAGACGATTTCATCTGACCCTAGGGCATGGTATGGTATGGAATGGGAATTTTCCATACTCCATACCAGCCCCCAATCGTTCCATACCATATACTTAACAATTTTCCGTACCATAGCAACATCCTTCCATACCCTATTTGATACTTTTTCCATACTTTCGCAACTTGCTCAATCTCTCAAGTCATATTTTATTTTTGATATATGGAAATGTTCCGCGTTTTTATTCTAATTATTCTGGATGAAATTATCCATTTAAACAGCCCTGATGCACGATCCTCTCCTCTTATTTCATGCATCGTTAACCACTTGCACCAATAAGTTAACCAAATTTGGAAGAATTCGGGATGTTTCACGCTCTATGGTTGTACAAATTGCCTGGTTGGAGAACCTTAGTGGCGGAGGTCACTTTTGACCTGAAGACCGAACTGACTGTTGAACATGTAAATGACTATGTTCGCGAGAAAATTAGAGAAACCACTAGTAAATATACAAACAATAATCATGAAATATATAAAAAGCAAGTGACGGGTGTATTCAAAACTGGCAAGCCCAAGGCATCATTCAGCACACAAGTTGTGACTCCAACATTGGAACTTTGCTTCATGTGCAACGAAAAGCATTTCTTGAATCAATGTATCCAGTTCCGCAAAATGCAGTATCCTGATCGCGTTGAATTCGTCAAAACGAAAGGGCTCTGCTTCAATTGTCTAAAGTCAGAACACCTCGGAAAAGCATGCAAACGCATTCAAGCTTGTATAAGGCCTGGTTGCAAAGGCAATCATACAACACTTCTTCACCCACCTGATGAAAAAATAAAGGAGGTTGCTGACAAAACCTTGGATTCAGAAAATGAACAAATTGAAGGCCAAGGCAAAATGTCTGATTCAAAAGAAGCTACCTCCTTCTTCAATCTTCAGTGCTTCCTGCGATGACAATGAATATGATGATGATGAATGTGTGACTTTGAATGTAGTTCTGGTAAGACTACGGATCGTTGGCACTGACGAGTACATCGTCACTTTGGCATTAATTGATAATGCAAGCAATTGTTCATTCATATCTGAAGAACTCGTGAAAATACTCGGTCTCGCTGGGCCCGAGCGAAACGTAACTTTCCAAACCATCAAAACCATCTAAAAATACCATGAAGTCAAACATACTTCGTGGTTAGGAGATTTCTGATTGCGAGGGATCAGAATACGTACCTCTGAAGCCACTGATATCTACAGAGCGAATTGTTCCGGACGAATATCTGCGACCAACACAAAGTGATGTACATCAATTTCCACAATTTAAAAACATCCCAATCCCAAATCTTTCTGGAGACATCGGTCTGCTGATTGGTAAAAACAATCCCAAAATTCATAAGCCACTGGAAACTATCAACGGATCTGAGGATTACTTTGCAGTGAAAAGTTCCATCGGATGGATGTTTACATGCCCTAAACAACCCGAACCTTTCAAACCTCATTCTTATTTCATTCAAACCAATCCAAACCGTTTGTGCAGGATGTGTCACGATGAGGCCAATTCCATAGCAAATGACAAAACTGAACTCTCTGTAAATGATAAACTATTTATGGAAAAGGTGTCATCGACATTCCTACTTGACTCGAATGGGCACTACCAAATGGAATTACCATTGAGACATCCAGATTTAACACTGCCCGACAACAAGCGTCAAGCAAAACAAAGAATCAACTATCAGTAGAAAAGATTCCAAAAGGATCCAAAGTTCTTTGATGAATACAGAGTTTTCATGTCTGACATGATCACAAATGGATATGCTGAGAAGGCTCATAATGAGCCAGTTGGTAAAACATGGTATATGAGCCATCACGGTGTGTATCACCCTAAAAAGAAGACTATCCGCGTTGTTTTTTATGCCTCTGCGAAATACAATAACCTGGCGTTAAATGACCTTCTGTGGCAAGGGCCAGACCTAACAAACAGCCGTGTTGGTGTTTTATCGCGCTTTCGAAGAAATGAAGTTGCGATCCAAGGTGACATTCGATCAATGTTTCACCAGGTAAAGGTTGATGAGTCTAATCGAGACCTGTTACGCTTCCTGTGGTGATAGGATAATGACCCAAACCAACAACTTGAAACGTACCGCATGACTGTGTTTTTATTTGGGACTGTGAACAGCCCTAGCTGTGCCAACTTTGCTCTACGAACTGTCGCTGAAGAAAAGCAAAAATGCCTCTGACATTGATGTCATAAATGCGGTTCAAAGGAACTTCTACGTTGATGATTTTCTTGATTCCTGTTAGGATACTCCTACTGCAATTCGTCGCGTGAAAGGTGTCAGCTCTATGCTAAGCAAAGGTGGATTTGAACTGACAAAATGGGCAAGCAATTGCAGAGAGGTACTAGCAGCAATACCGGAATCAAACATAGCCAAAAACCTGAAAAATATTTACTTGTTAACTGATGAGTAGGGCAAGTTTTTTTTTGCAGTTAAATCCGTGGAAAGTTGCATTTAGTTTTTCACAAAAGTAGCGCTAAACGATTACGTTTTGCTCGGTTGAATAAAAAAGGTCAACCTCCCAGATTGACTGAAAAAGGTCAATTTTCCGGCTCAGCTCCCGAAACACCCGCAAAAGCGTTACTTCGGTGCTGATTTACGGTGTTTCAGTCGAATTTGGCCGTGTATTTCCCAAAAATCGGAAAACTTTCATGAAAAATCGAAAAAGTTGCAAAAGTTGCATGCAAAAAGAAGGACAAAAGTTGCAAAAACTTGCACTTTAAGATTCCTTCAAACGGCTTAAAACAGCATTCTACATATCTTACGAGTATGTAGGAAGCTGCCGGAAGCTGTAAAAAACAGTTGCAAAAGCTGCAAAAACTTGCCCTACTGATTAGCTACCGATGGAGAAAAAATTGGGGCTTGCGTGTAATATAGAAGATGATTCGTGGTGCTTCCGCGTCAAAGAAAAAGACAAACATTGTACCGGAAGAGGAATTCTGAGTATTGGGAACTCAATTTTTGATCCGCTGGGAATGGCTCAAATTATAGTGCAACCAACGAAGGTGCTGATGCAGCACTTATGCAAAAATAACTACAATTGGGATGATCCGTTACCTGAAGAAGACAGAAAGATTTGGTGCGACTGGTTATCTCAACTGCAGATGCTTGAAAACTTTACGATTCCAAGATGTTTCAAACCGTCAAAGTTTGGACAGGTGACAAGAATCGAACTTCACCACTTCTCAGATGCCTCTGAGTTGTGCTACGGTGCAGTATCTTATCTGAGATATGTGAATGATGCAGGTGAGATTCACTGTTCTTTTGCTTGTGGAATAACAAGACTCGCCCCCATCAAAGGTTCTACCATTTGGAGAATGGAGTTATGCGCTGCAACAATATTTGTCAGTAATAGCAAATTTCTGCT
Organism: Botryllus schlosseri; assembly: GCF_051294905.1. Lineage (NCBI taxonomy): Eukaryota > Metazoa > Chordata > Ascidiacea > Stolidobranchia > Styelidae > Botryllus > Botryllus schlosseri. Next base: position 1,217,021 of record NC_137241.1, read on the forward strand.
AAAAGAGCTGGACGTTCCTATTGACGATGCATACTTTTGGATCGACAGCACAACCGTTTTGCGATATCTCAACAGCAAAGACAAAGCTTTCAAAACCTTTGTTGTGAACAAAATCAATATGATAAAAGAGTATTCAGAATTATCGGACTGGAGGTATGTACCTTCAAAACAAAACCCTGCTGATGTTGCTTCTCGGGGCCAGACTGTTTCTGAATTATTGACTTGCGAAATGTGGAAATTTGGTCCAGAGTTCTTATGGAAAGATTCTTCGGTGTGGCCCAACAACCAACATTTCTAGAGGAGTTGTCTTGTGATGACCCTGAAATCAAAAAGTCAAACAAATTGTGTTTTCTTACAATTACCACTCCAAATCCTGTTCTTGAGGAACTCATCTCCAAGATCTCAAGCTGGACTCGACTGAAAAGGGTGTTGGCATGGGTATTGCGCTTCAAAAATAATCTTCTTGCCAAAGCGAGAAACCAACAACCAAATGCAAAGCTGACAAACAAGGCATTGACTTTAACCGAAGTTAAAGCTGCTGAAGAAATGCTTATACGTCATGAGCAAACAAAGCACTTCTCTGAAGAAATAGAAAGGCTGACGACTAATCAACAAATCAAAAGATCTAGCACGATCTAGAAATTGCTACCATTTTTGGATGATGGGACCGTCCGGGTTGGAGGCAGAAATCAAAATTCTCCTGTTGGTTACGACTCAAAACATCCCATAATCATCCCAAAGAAGAGTCCTATTGCAGAATTGGTCATCCGAGATGCTTATGTTTCATGTGGCCACGATGGCCGGGAATATGTTATTGCCTAAGTCGGAGAAAGATTTTGGATTGTCACAATCAATTCCAAAGTACGATCCGTTCTGAAATATTGTGTCTCATGTAGGATACGTTAACGGAAACCCGAATCTCAACAAATGTCTGATCTACCATCTGATAGATTAACTCCTAATGATCCGCCGTTTCACGCAGTTGCGGTTGATTGTTTGGTCCTTTTTTGGCAAAGCGTGGTAGATCTGAATGGAAATGGCGTTTTGTTCACTTGCCTAACAACTCGCGCTGTCCATATTGAAATTGCGAATAGTTTGGACACTGATTCTTCCATTATGCCACCGCGCCGCTATATTGCACGCCGTGGACAAATCAGTTTGATACAGTCAGATAATGACAGCAACTTCACGTCAGGTGAGAAAGAATTGAGACAAAACATTTTAACTTGGAATCAAACAAAAATACAAGATTTCTTGGCGCAAAAACAAATAACTTGGTTGTTTCAGACTCCTTGTACATCCAATCATGATGGTGTATTTGAAAGACAAATTCGAACAGGGCGAAAGATTTTAGGTGCTTTGTGTGATGAACAAATGTTGTCTGATGAATCTCTATTAACATTGATGTGCGAATGTGAATCAATTATGAATAATCGAGCCATTTCAACTGTGTCTAGTCATCCACATGATTTGACCCCAATAACCCCCAACAGTCTCTTGTTGTTGAAAGATAAACCAATGCTACCACCTGGTGTGTTCAATGTGAAAGATGTTTACTCCCGAAAAAGATGGAGACAAGTCCAGTACTTGGCTAATCTTTTTTGGACGAGGTGGAAGAAACAATACCTTCCACTACTTCACATTCGCCAAAAATGGAATGAAAAGAGAAGAAATATCACTGTAGGTGATGCTGTGCTTGTGTTGGATAAAAACCTACCTCGTAACATGTGGTTGCTAGGTCGTGTGATTGAAACCCTTCCTGACAAGTCTGGGTTGGTGAGAAGCGTGAGAGTCTTTACCAAAACGAATATTTTGAAACGACCCATTAACAAATTGGTGCTTCTCTGTGAAGCTCGTGACTGTTGAGAGCTGGAATTTGTTACAGGTTTTTGAGTATTGTAACTATTCGTCTTTTTTTGTATTTTCATTGTGCATTTGCAGTTGCGTAAAAATTGCCAAACTTGCATAAATTCAAATTTTCAATTTTTAAAGGGTCTGGATGAAGTCGCGATTTCGGACTTCAAGAGCCATAAACATCACGGCTCAATAAACCTTGTATGACCTTTGTGACGTAACTGTTATATAACTCATCGCCATTCAGTTTCGCCCTCGTTGCCTCCTTTGTATCAGTTGCTACTACTTCGACTATCAATCTTATTCAATCGTATTTACATCGCAATTTTTATAGATCTTAAAATGATTAATATGAATAGTCTGATTTGAAATTTGTAGCTGTCCTCAAGGAAACATCGTCAAGTAAGTATATATTGATTTATCTGGTACTAAACAATTTGTGTTAATTCGCTGTGTATTATTGCTTTCAGAAAACCGTTTTTCGTCTGAATAAAATAAAAACCAACGAACGGGGGGCTGGATAGGACAGTTATATCTCTATTGTGTATACGTGGAAGATTCCACCCATCTTTCGCGGCTACAGATATTGTGTGATGATCATCCTATCAAAGCCCAGAAAATCATTTCCAGACTCAAAAAATTGATCAAAATATTCATATAACTTCTACATTCTCGGAATCTACGATTTTTAGATCTCCCTTGGTAGTTTACGGAGTGGAAGTTACGATAAGCGAAATGCAAGCTGTAACGCGACAGCGGTAGAATAGTATTCGTTTTTATGATATTTAGATTAGAATTATCATTATTATTTTCCTTCATATGAGCGTTGCGCAAGCTTGTTGTCTTCAAATAGATTATGACCGGGCTTGATGAGTCATGAATCGCAATTCGAGATATGTTGAACATAGACAGTGAGCGATTTTTGGAGGTATGCCATCAATTTGACAAATCGAAAGTACGATCATTGTCATGATTCTGGCAAAACTGGCAAAGTATGGAAAAAGTATGGAAGTATGGGAGTAGTAGGATGAGCGCACCAATCAGAGAAGGCCACGTCGCCCTAATTGCCACGTCTATTTTCATACCGTAAGTTTACATTTTGTAAAAGTTATTAAATTCCGATAGTTGATAATGACTTGCTTTCGGGAGAAAAATAACATTCAGATTATACATAAATTTCGAAAACTATGATGTCTATGCAAGACTATATTCGCCAGATATTCTATTATGAGTATTTATGACTTTGTATTTTCGCGGATAATATGAGCTCTCAGACATCACTCCTCAACGTTGAACTAGGCGCTGTTTTTATGATGATATATTAAAATTCTACGCACATTTCGCACGATCAACTTCGCACGATTTTATGTGTATTTAAGACTATCTATGTTCACCAGAACACTAGAGCAATGACATTCATCAACGTTTAACTATGTGTGGTTTTATAGTAATATATTAAAATTCTAATTACATTCAGAGGTGGTCAGTAACGAAGTACTTCTACTTTTTCGAAGTACTCAAGTAGTTTTTCTCCACTTGTGGTACTTACTCACGTAGATCTGATTTCCACTACTTCTACTTCTACTTCGAAATATTTTGTGATCTGCTTACTTACTTTTCGCTATTTTCAGTTTGTCAAGTAGTAGTTCAATCTTCCAATCAGGAAGATAGTCTGAGGAATTTCGGGACTGTTTTCATGGAGTATCAGTATTTAATTTTCATAAAAGTTGGGTAAAGCCCAGAATTTTCGTCGCGCTTCGCGCGCAGTGGTTGTGGTTACGGCGTGATCAATATGATTTCACAAAGTACGAAAGTATCGATGAATATAATTTAGGTAGCGGGTTGGCGTGGTTCCGTTCACACCACATTGTCACCCGTCGCCCATATGAAATAATTCATCACAGTTTATATGGCTCATCATAACGTTTGAATCTGATGTTCCGCAATCTAGCATTACTTGTCATATCGTAATCTCGCAATTCCAGTCCATTGCACGTCCTAACCTGGAAAAGTGGACTCTGACAAGGCATGAAATACATATTCCACTTTTAGAAGTAGTATTTATGTCTCACGTTCAATTTCCAGTATCATATACTTTGAGTTATAATTAATATCAGTTCTTTTGTATGGACAAAATACCTGTTGAAGCATAAAAGCAAGTGTAGTAATGCCTTTAATTTCCGGAAATAAAGCTACATAATATGGCATTTTTACGGTCCACCATATTTTTTATCAACGTTTACTAATCGCGCAAAGTGTTTACACCGTATGCAATACAACTTCTCCGTATTTCTCTTCGACTTAACTACGAGCCTTATAATATGGGAAATGGCGCCATACTATGCTATTTTCTAAAACGTGCTGTTCGAGAAAACAGAGGATTAGTATCGCATTTCCATGTCAATACTATCATTTTCATCCCATAATGTGGACGGATGCTTATGCTATCGAAAATTGGATACCTTCTGGTATGAATCCAGCTCGTCACCTTTCGCATAGCTCAATTTGCACCTTTTTACAATCCATGTGAACGTATTAGGATCGTTTTCACAACTACTTACTTACTTGAGTACTTTTAAAGTCAGTCAATTCTACTTCTACTTCAAGTAGTTTTAGGTTGATTATGGAGGAAGTACTTCTACTCGTACTTGAGTAGATTTTTTTCGTCGATACTTTTACTTCTATTTGAGTAGCTTTCTTGACTACTTTGACCTTATCTGCTTACATTCCGCGCGATCAACTAGACATGAGTTTAAGCGTATTTTAGACTATCTATGTTCACGTGAGCTCTGATAGTGATTGGGCAGCAATATCATCACTAATTATTTAATATAAAATGCGATTTTCAGTGCAGACAGATCGCGGTTTCGATTTCCGATGTCTCCACATTTCAAGACTTATAATCTGAAACCGGTAGAACTGAATAGGGCTTCATTCTAATATCCGCATAATTTTTGCATGTCGAGTATGAGGGTAATTAAATCAACAAAAAAAACGCCAACGTACTAGCCGCCGGCGCGCGATTGTCGGCGCTAAAATTAAGCAAACACTTTCGCTGCAGGTACGCGATTTCTAACGTTACCGATAGGGACAAATTAGTCGCATGAACGCGAGTCTAACGAATATAACGACAGACACAAGTTAGTTAAAAAGAAAAACTAATCGAAAAATTCACGAAGTTCCGATACACTGTATTTAATTTATTAAAATTATTCATCTACATGAGTTGAGATGTGGTTAGGTAAATCATTTTAGGTATTAATCATTACCTCGCTTCCGTAAACCAGCAAAATCGAATGAGGTCCTATTGCATTATTCTATGCAATAATATGTAGGTGACTGGCCTGATTTGAACACTCTAATTTTTCCGAATTGAACTTATTGCCAACCGCGGACACTCATACTTTTACATCGAATTTTGTAAAGTAGATAGAAAACTACTTATTCACGACAGTGTTTATAATATTGGACCGCTTCAACTTCATGATAGTTCCAGTAATAAACAGAAATTGACCTAGAATACTAACGTTTTACTTATTGCGAGATTTTGATGTTGTTTCATACCGATCTGGAAGATAGTACACACAATTTCGTAAAGTAGGTAGACAACTACTTCTATTAAACTAGTAACGGAATACGAATTACTATTTTTAGATTCAAATATAGGGTATTGAGTACTTTTTCAGTGCATTAGAGACGTTTACACTATGGATTTCGTAAGCTTTGCTTGAGTTTTTTGAAATCAAGCTAGAAGTAGCAATTTCCGAGTAAGTAAAACGTTAGTATACTAAGTCCATTTCTGCTTAATACTGTAACCATCATGGAGTTGAAGCAGGCCAATATCGTAAACACTTGAGAGTATTTGTTGCATATAGCTAAAAACCTAATTGAGTTCTCTGAAGAAGTACAACTAGCACAGTTTGCGGTATTCGCAAGACATCGAAATTTACGTACTTCGCGCTTACCTTATGTTAATAGTTTTCCTTTTCAATCTACTTTATAAGATTCAGTGTAGAAATTTAGTAGAAGTGTAAGAGTTTGGTATAAGCAGTTTTCTAGCTACCTTACGAAATTAATTGTAGCCTTCTATCTCCCAAATTCGTGGTTGAATGTTTAGGTTTTGGTGTGCTATAAAAAGTCGAACACTTATGCATCGAATTTTGTAAAGTAGATAGAAAACTGCTTATTCACGACATATTAACAATAATTCTACTTGAACACTTATTCATATTTTATGATTCACATAATTACTTTTCACTATATTTGAAGTCTGTGAAATAGCAGTATTTGTTACGGCGAGCCTATTTTCGTTCTGTTTGAACATCTTGACTAACGATATTCATTCGGCGATCTCATCAGTGATAGCTTCGGTACCTGGAACAGTATTAGGTTTATATGAAATTATTGCGATAAGAAGTTACGACAGTTTAAAATTAGCTACCTTACAACATCAGATTTCGTTAGTTCTCCACGTTAAAATAACGTGTTATACAAATATTACGTATACGGAACAAATATAAATATGACTATGTTGTTGGCATTTACAAAAGTATCTCCCTCAGCAAGCAATTTCTCATAGGATATGCATACACATGAGGAAAGTTACATCAACGCATGTTAACTTGTTGTATTATGTAGCTAGTAATTCGTGCAAGTAAGTCCGCAAATGCTGCCATTCAACGACATTTCACAGAAAGTAACTGGTTATGTTGTAGACCAGGGCTTCTAAAACGGTGGGCCACAGGGGCATTTGAGGTGGGCCACAGCGCTATTTGGAATATTGTGGAACTATTGAAAATTTGGTTATATTTGTTATGTTATTCGCTCAAAAATATATTCATATTATCAAATAGTACGTAGGCTACCACAAGTCATTCATCCGACTCTGATGGAACGTAGTGGCGCGTATGGACTCACAATGTACAAGTCGAAAATGGGAGGGGAAGCGGCGGCTTTTATCCGACGGCTACGACAACCTGCGGCTAACGGCAACGGAAATGATTTCGATTCTATATTGACTTGAAGTTATTGCTGAAGTGACTAAGTATTCCAGCAGGGTCGTATGTCGTATGCCGTTTAAAAGGCTTTGCATTAAACTCGAAGTGTATTTGATGTAGATTTACGGTACCTTGGCAGGTCGTATTATTGTAATATAGAAATAGCAATAATCGCAATTTATTATCAATTATCAACTTCGTATCGAAGTGCGGCACCACCGCAACGAATCGAAATGTATTGAGGATTTAGCGCAGCACATTAGGCCTAATGTTTGGAGTCGGTTTAAAATTTCCGGCCTTGAAATCATTGCACATAATGACAGAGTAACATGAAATGATCGTACCATTGGATTGAATGTTTTGACACTTCTGTGGATACAGGGCATAGCCTACTATATGTACAGTACATTGTATACAGCTTGAGCATTACAATATTATTTCTCCACATATGTGCAGTATCCTTTTCACCAAAGAATTGTTTGAAGCTGGCCCAGCCCCAAGCCCCACCATAGGGGAACTAAAACCCCAATCACACAGTGGATGGGGGCATTATAATATTGGGTTTCGCGACGTGCGTGGAAAAGTGGCCATAGTAATGTAGCATACACAAGAGTTAGGCTATACCATCTACCAGATGCGCCTCACCTAAAATTCCCAATTGGGGGAGGAGAACTCAAAGGGGCCCAAATTTCGTTGGTCGTTTGTTTGTTTGTTGTAGGAGAATTATTCAGCTTAAAAATTTTCGTCGCGCTTCGCACGATTTCATCAGTATGAAGGTCTACCTTTGTAATGATCAGTAAGAGAAAAATGCGCATATTTTAGAGAAATAGGCATATCGGCACCAGCGATCACCAGTCCCCAAGCCTTAACTGGACTATGACTCCGGGATAAGAGGTGGGCCACAGAACATCTTCAAATCGGAAAATGGGCCACTGGCGAAAAACGCCTGAGAACCCCTGTTGTAGACTAACCCGCACTTCTACAGAACGATTCTTCAGTAAGTGGTTATGTTTGTAGGCTCTTTCCAGTTCTACTTAACGGGTTTTCATACAAAACTGCTCACTTTATCGTTATGCCAAGTCCATACTATTTGATCGTGATCGATGATAATCTCATGTTTATATTAGACCCTCACTAATACTAACCTAGCAGCTGATAGATTTAGGTGAAGATTACTTTTATAACCTTATATTTTGTGAAGTAAAAGTAGTTCGAGTACGCTCTATCATTGAGTTTTCTTATTTCAAGCTGAACGAACGCGAAACTTAACGCATAAACGCTATGAATAATTCGAAACTGATCAACTCTAACTATCCAGTAAGGGCATTACGACTAACACCTACACAAGTAGCAATTGAACATTATTCGCCGCGATACCCTTCCCGATTCAGGTCTTATAAGATTATCAATATGGAACAATGCAATGACAATGTTATTTTTAAAATCCCTATCTGAATATTATACGGATAACATGCGAATTATCATAAATTCATAACGATATATTAGGCAAAAATAGACCTATAATACTAACTTTTACTTATGCAATTTTATACGCATAAACGAAGAAACGTCACTTTTACAGTGATTCGTCTTGCTTCCTATAACATTCCACTCGAAGCCCTCGTTATTAGGCTGTGATCTCAGCCTGAGCTACGTCTCGAAGCCTACGGGACTCTGCAAATTGTTTGGATTTATTCTACCCGTTTTACTTCAAGATAAGGGAGCTTATTTCACTCAATGTATCGATGCCTACGGGACTCTACAAAAGTTTTCGATTATTTCTCCCTAATGTTAATTGATGATAAGGAAGATGATTTGACTCCTAAAATACGAAATAATTATTCGCTTGAGTTAAGCCGCAGCGCTTGGAGTGGAATTTTACGAGGTATGTGGACTCATTTCGACGGGTTCTATGCCATACGACCATACTTTACGCTCCAATTCGATTACCACACATTCCATATAATTACTAACAGGACCATTGAGTATCAGCCTTGAAATTTTGCGTTGTACCAGATGGCATGTATACAATTTCATGACATCCGACAGTACGGCGGAGGCTATCCATATATCGAAAGAAGTCCTCTATTCTATTCTGAAATAATCAAGGTTTTATCAGGACTTCACATCGTATAAACTCCAACAGAATCACTAAAAACCCATCAAGTTTACTTAAGTTACTCTAATTTGATACTCGATTACTAAATCCCTATTTTCCGCAAGTATGATCAATGCTGTCGCTCGATACTCAACGACTCGTAATTTTGCTGGAATACAAGTACAAGTAACTAATATAGGTGGTTATGTATATAGATTATTTACACTTCTACTAAGCGGTTTTTCAGGTGAAACTACCTACGTTTTGGACTTTATATTTTAAAGTAGTTTGAGGCTACGTTTGCATCACCTTGACAAGTGCTATTATCAAAAACTGATTTTACTAAACTCTTACATTTCTACTAAACTTCTACACTGCATCATGTAAAGTAGATAGAAAAGGAAAACTATTAACATAAGGTAAGCGAGAAGTACGCAGATTTCGATTTCATACAAATATCACAAACTGTGCTAACATGCGTTGATGTAACTTTCCTCATTTGTATTCATATCCTATGAAAAATTGCTTATTGAGGGAAATAATGTTGTAAATGACAATAACATAGTTATATTTATATTTGTTCTGCATACGCAATATTTGTATAACACATTATTTTAAGGTGGAGAACTAGCGAAATTTGATGGTGTAAGGTAGCGAATTTTAAACTGTCGTAACTTCTTATCGCTATATTTTCATATAGGCCTAATACTGTTCCAGGTACCGAAGCTATCACTGATGAGCTCGCCGAATGAATATCGTTAGTCAAGATGCTCAAACAGAACGAATATGAGCTCGCCGTAACATATACTGCTATTTCACAGACTTCAAATATTGTGAAAAGTAATTATGTGAGTCATGAAATTCGAATAAGTGCACACGTAGAATTATTATTCTAATGTCGTGAATAAGTAGTTTTCTATCTACTTTACAAAATTCGATGCATAAGTGTTCGACTTTTTATAACACACCAAAACCTAAACATTCAATTACGATTTTGGGATATAGTTGGCTACACTTAATTTCGTAAGGTAGATAGAAAACTGCTTATACCAAACTCTTACACTTCTACTAAATTTCTACACTGACTCTTATAAAGTAGATTGAGAAGGAAAACTATTGGCATTAGGTAAGCGCAAAGTACGTGAATTTCGATGTCATACAAATACCACAAACATTGCTAGTTGTACTTTTTCAGAGTACTCAATTAGGTTTTTAGCTATATGCAACAAATACTCTCAAGTGTTTATGATACTGGCCTGCTTCAACTCCACGCTGTTACAGTATTAGGAGAAATGGTCCTGGAATACTAACGTTTTACTTACTCGGAAATGGCTATTTCTACCTTATTTAAATGATTCCTCACTCGGAGCGAAATTTTATGGGGTTTTGAATAATATCCAACATGTAGGCTCAATTTGAAGGGTACTTAGAAGGTCTTTAATATACATTGGAAAAAGTGCGGTAGTCTCTTTCTACTCTATAAAATCCGAATTGGTGTAGTAAAATTAGTATATACTGTATTTATTATACATTGGAAAAGGTAGTTTTCTATCTACTTCATAAATCAGTAGTGTAAAATAGAAGTTTAGCAGAAGTGTAGGATTTTATTAGAAGTAGTTATCTAGCTACTTAACGAAAATTAAGTGTACTATCTTCCAAATCGGTATGGAACGACGTCAACGCATTAATATTATCAAGTCGCGTTAGTAAAGTAAATTGTTTGCGCGTTAGCTTTGTGGAACGTAAGTCAAATACTGATCTACTCTTCTGTGGAAGTAACTAGATTACTGCGATGACCTTGATTGGTATCTCAAGCAGTGACCCTGGTTTTGTTTTTGAAAGTTGTCACGATGTCGGCATAATATTTTCTAAAACTCAAACTCGGACGAAATCATGAATGTGTAGGACTTACGATAAACACATATTGTGCTCATACAACTTTGTTACGTGAACTATGATGTTCCTGTTAGTCAGTGGCGGCTCGTGACAATATCGGGTGGTGGGGCAAGGGCTGCGAGCGACTTTTATCAACATGACGTCACAATGGCGTTTTCCAACGTAAAAAAGTAACTTTATGATGGTCACATGAATTTCCCGACAACAGTGATTTTAACGTAGGTGCCGCGAGAGGTTTGCCGGTGAGCCGTGACTTGAAGTGTGGTAACAAATGTTTTATTCATTTATTTTTAATCAAAGGATTATTTTACAAAATGTACGTGAACTAAGAATCGTCCCTATGCCACGAATCAAGTATCAGGTCATCCTTAGTAGCATGCGTTTTGATTTCATGGTAGAGTTATAGATTACGCAAATCGATAGACCCTAAAATCCGACCGTCACCCCAAATTCGAAATCCGGATCCAGTCCGGCCAGGTAAAAAAACATTGAAATCCTGCTCCGGCTCCTGAACCGGACTGTGGCCATCTCTGGTTACGACCAGGTGATAATAGGCAACCAAAGCGGAGGCACTCGGCGTACGATTGGATCAATAGACTGGACAACTTCTAGACCTCTCATTTTTGCTCTAAAGGCAACTGCGTAAACTACGTACGGAATAAAGATTCAATACGATTCATGTTCGCACTTGACTTGACCTGACTAATTCCAATGACTAGAGCTCGAGAGATTGCGTAAGCCTAACTGGAAAGGTCAACGAGTTCGGACACATACGCAATTGTTATCTCATAGATTGGGCCTGTCATATTGAATCCAGAACATCAATTTGAATGGTCTTTGAAGAACTAAGGACAGCAGCCTCGGAACTTCGGTCTCGGAACAACGTAGGACATTTTGGCCTTGAAACTGGAGACTGTGACACAACACATACGGCTTACTGTCTATAAGTCTGCTGCGAAATCGCCGTTGGAAAATATATTAATCAATAAATACATGAATAAAAGCCGTAACTTAGTATACTGTTACAAGAAATCATCGAGAAGTAGCATACGCAATCTCATAACCCATTTCGGTATGGTACACTGTCAAAATCAATGCAAACAGACGAACACCTAACTTTGAGTAAAATAGATCGAGGAATAGGCTGATCGAATGATCAGCTGTTAGCCGACATCGAAAATGAAATAGCTATCGCAATTGACAGGGGATTGTAAGCAAATGGTTTGAAGGCCACAATTTCACAGTGAAATGGACATTGGCGAACATAAAATTATGTGAATATTTGAATGCAAACCGAGAATCTTGGTTAGCTGTTTCATGCGATCATCGAGATATACCATTGGAAATATCATCACCGATCTCGTTATGGAACGCAGACTATATAGATTAGCACAGACCGACACCGGCTTTTGCGTGAGATCCACAATGACGTAGGTAGGCTATGGCCCGTATTCAAGAAACCTTACTCAGTGCTCAAACTCATTTTGCGTCAACATTGCGTAAGAATCGGTATTCAGAAAGCAAAGCGAGAGAACGAGTTTGAGTTCGACTGGAGTCGAACTTGGCGCTCTTTCGAGTTCTACTTTTGCGGTTATGGTATTCAATGACGATCTGAGGTTGGAGTCGATCTCGAAATGCGGCGTTTGAGCAAGCGTTTTCCGAGTCAAGCCGTGGGCAGACTCAAGGCCTTACTCATTCCCTTTTTTACGGTTTGGCCCTGAATATATTGCGGAAATTGCGCTGTGAGCATGTTTGGTGCCTGAATTCACAATTTCTACTGTGATATATAGCACCGTTATAAGAAGGAAATCATGTTCTAGCGCCGTATGGCTTCATCGTTGGCTGCGTAGGCAAAATTGGTTAATTCCTCACAACGCTCTGTTTTTTCACTTAATATAAATCGTAGTTACGTAGCATCATGATATGTAGAAACGAATGGAGGATGAATGTTACTGAAAAACCACACACAAGCTGTTGTCTACAATAGCGATCCCCCAATCCTAGCAAGAACCGAATCCTCGGAGATGCGTACAAATGCAATACACGATGGTAGATGACCTGGCGCTTTATGAATGTACGCAATGTTAGATCATCGCAATACAGTTGATAAAACCGTCCGCCCCTGTGTATGGCGAAAATATCAACAACGCGGTACCAATACCCATCATCAGTAATCCAATAAATAGCTTGTGCTTATGCCTGAAAACTTGAGGGTGAAGTCTGGTGTTTCATTATTTGAAAATATTTGCTTTGGCTACTACAGTATGTCAAATAGTCATGTTATTGAGCGGTGTTATTTCGTCTATGCATCCAGCGTATAATTTTAATGTAATGTGTTGACGTAATTGAGGGCAATACTAGGCAACCAACATCACATCCAAACCAGCGGATTGCCAGATCGCGAGTAATTAACAAAACCGCAGACGTCTGCAAGCAGTCATCAAGCTGTCTAATCTACCGAGTAAAGACTCGAAACCGAGCAACGCTCGAAATCCTACCCGAATACCAAACGATCTCTCGAATCGAGCTTGACTGAGCCTTTGCTCCATCGAGCACGACCTGAGTTTGAGATAGAGACGTGTCTCTGAATACGGGCCTAAGTATCAGATCAGCGCGCATCTCTACCATACTCGACCTCGAAAACGAAATAACTGCCTCAATCATTGAGTGTCAACTTTAAGACTTGGCACCGTGTTCGATACTAAAATCAAGACATACCGTGTGAAAGCTCATGACAGATCTAGGTATGGAACATCGTTAAAATCAATAGAGACCAATAACGGCTTTTGCGTAAATTTGTTGGCGATAAATGAAGAGTCAGCTCTTACTCGACTTTGGAAACGAAATTACCACCCACATAGTTCAGTGACAAACTTAAAACTTGTTACAGCGGTCGATACTAACACTTACCGTGCCAAATGTCATGACCGACCTCGGTATAGAACATCGTCAAAATCAATGGAGACCAATACCGGCTTTTGAGTAAAATCTGTTTGCTGTACTATGTACATGATAGATCAGCACACACTGAACTTCGGAAACGGAATTACTACCATTATCTTTAAGTAGCAAGCCTGAAACTTGGAGCAGTGTTAAATACTACCTTCACGACATATCATACCAAGTTTCAAGAATTATCATGGTGCGAAACACCGTCAAAATCGACCTATTCCAGCAAAGGTCGACTCAACGCATATTACGGTAACCGAGTTCAGATATAGATACGATTGTTACATCACACCTTAAGGGCGAGTAGGCATCAGTGTTGGGATCAAGTCACTACCTTCGAGTCACGAGTCATTTCGAGTCATTGCACATTTTGACTCGAGTCAAGTCAAGTCAATCGATTTTCGAAGGTGACTCGAGTCAAGTCAAGTCAGTCGATTTTTGGAGGTGACTCGAGTCAAGTCAAGTCAAGTCACGAGTCAAGTCACAATTCAAGTCAAATTGCCTTTTCGAGGTATCAGGCGTGATTACGTCATTGTATTTTGCGAGCTGCCTGAAATACAGATTGAGGGGTCATTGATTTTGAACCGATGAACGAATATACAATTAAATATACACGGAATTAAGGCGCTGTATCGCTCACATATAAGTAGAACTAATAATAAACTACGTAAGTAATTGCACAGCCTCAGTTTATAGCTACCAGCCAAAATAGAGAATAGAGAAACGAATTGGTAAGATGCAATACATTACCCTTTTGCAAATTGATATGATACAATTCGAGTCTGCGCCAATGGTTGAGGACTATATATAAACTATTTTCGAATTCAATTTCAATAAAACAAGAGGTTTGGTTAAGTTAAGAACACAGAACAGAAATAGACATTTTGCTATTAAATTACTTTACTATACTATAGTTTACGACAACGTAGGCTGTAAGCTTCGATCACTTCGTTTGCGATCAATACATTTGTGAGAGAACAATGGAGGCTCAGTAAAACGCACGATCATTGAATGATTGGTCGCTCTGACGGGTTACAGCAGCGTTTCGTGAACAATCCGAACATATGCAAGATACAGTGATTTTTATCGACACCGATTACTTGATGACTTGAAATTGACTCGTGAATTTTGTTCCGAGTCACGAGTCAATCCAGATTTCTGATACGCCGAGTCAAGTCAAGTCAAGTCATTTTAGCAAAGTGACTCGAGTCAAGTCAAGTCATACGAAAAAGTGACTCGAGTCTGACTCGAGTCAAGTCATGACTCGAGTCATCCCAACACTGGTAGGCATATTTGCCCCGGTTGCTCGGCCATTTTACGAATAGGAGAGAGTAAATCACCGTTTCTTTATTGTGCGCGGCTTTGAGAGAATAGATAGTGAAAGCTTGTTATGAGCGCTACCGGGGCAAGCCCCGGCTAGGCATTCACAAAGCGAAAACACAGAAGAGAATTCGATTTTCGCAGAGACTTCGCTATGTATGGGCGTTTGCAAGCGAAAGCACAAGAAGAACGCGGGTTTCGCTGTGATCTCGGTATATATTGATTGCTGTGCGTCTATAAATGGTTAAATTGTTATTGAACAGAATTTTAGGTGGGGCAATGCCCCAGTTGCCCTATAGGACGAGCCGCCACTGCTGTTAGTACTAGTTCTGTGTTGGGTTATTTGAATATTAAGATACATGGCCATTCGTGTAAGAAAGTTAATTTTATATCGGAAACATTTTGTAGAGACTGATCAATCATTCTATAGTTTGAAAGCGCGGCTATTAATTCTTCAGTTTCGTAGTATGAGAATATCGAGTAAAGTCGATTACTCATTTATCAGCAGTAAATTTTTATTAAAGTACAAGAAGTGATGATTTCCGAGCGGCTAAACAAGTAAGTATTGACTTCTTCAGAGTACTCAAATAGGTTTTTTGCCTGCATGCACCAAATACTCTCAAGTGTTTATGATATTGAACTGCTTCCAATCCATTATAGTTTCAGAATTAAGCAGAAATAGACCTAGAATACTAACGTTATGAAAAATAGCAAAAATAAATCGAAAATTTGCGAAGTCCCACCATGCAATATTTGAGTTTTACAAGTTACCCTTGGAAATGAGCCCGCATGTTGGATATTATCGAAAACCTTCGTTCAACGCGCTACGGCTTTAACTCGAGCGAACAAGTATTTCGGATATTAGGGAGGTACTTGTATAATCTACATTTTAGAAAACTCAAATAAAGCTTACGAAATCCGTAGTGTAAAAGTCTCTAAGGCGATGGAAAAAAGTACTCAATACGCAATATTTAAATCTAAAATTAATATTCCCCGTAAAACGTACTGGGTGTGGGGTTCGAACCCACGTGAACACCTGTTCATTGAAACTTAAGTCCAACCCAATGCCTTAACCCAGTGGTTCTTAACCTTTTTTCCTCCAGCGCCCCCTTCTAAAAATTATCGGGCTCCAGCGCCCCCACCTCATATTGTCAGGACTGTAATAAATACAATGGGTGAGAGGGAGGGCCGTAACAGCTCTTCGTCAGCTCCCCCTAAAAAACGATTATCCTGGGCACCCATAGCGTGGTAAACCAAACTCATGAGGGCTTCGCTCCCCCAAGAACCCCGTCGCGTGATTTCGATGGTCAGCAAAGTTTATGTGACCTGGTCGCCCTAGGAGCCATAATTTTCTCTAATGCATGAATGAAATAGGTTGTAAATGCATCTATATGTCGCTATAAACTTTTTATCCTCTCAGTCCACGTAATCAGATGTACCAGTAGCGCTGATTGACCTGTTGTACTGGAAAATCAAGACCACGTAATTAATAATTGAACATATTCGGGCGTGCCCGTTAGTAGGGATTAAATCGTTACATGTTATTTTGTTATCTCTTGTCTGCTATATAGTTAAAAGATATTGAAACGCATAAACGTATTAAACTAAAGTAAGCACACGATTCAAAATTGATATTTTATCACAGGCAAATAATTTTCTCTGATGGATGTTATTTGTCCTGTGGGGTGCACATTGCGAAGACATGATAATTCGGCACGAGCGATTCAAGCACCTATGGAAAATTAGACTTATATACATCGAAGTTTCACTCAACATAAGGGTAGCCTAATCCTATTCGGCTAAGTTTTTCTCGCTGGCGATCTTTTTGACACACTTCTCCGAGTCCCATTTTCACCGGAACTTCATATGTCTTCGTGCATCGTGGCGTGGTAATGCCCGACGCCGAAATGCTTATTTCTATTTTTCATAATTATGCGTATTCTTCCGTGGGGGAGTCGTTAGAACATGATGTTTGATTTATGATCATTCACCGAAATAATTTAGGGCACCCTTCGAGTTAACCGATTGGGGGTTTGGGTTGCAGCAGTTTCGGTCTTGGTAAGCGGTCAAAGTTCAGACGGTCTTTTTGGGACTTTGGTATTGGAAATATTTGGCGCTTTACTCGCGCTCGAGGACCAGTCGACTAGAATAAACCATTTAATAATTGTGTGATGTATATTCAGCGTTAACAAGGTTGGTATAACAACAATCGGGTATGGTGTCATACCCTGTGGTTCGAGCCCGAATTCCCGAATTCACATTGGCGATTGGGAATATGGGGAAAATTAAGGGTGTTGGATTTTGTCTTAGTGCTCTGCGTAACTATAGCTAAGTCAACTGAGAATGGAATGCATATATCTGCTCACATTGAATTTAGTACAGTACCGAGTTATTAATTTTAACATGAATGTATTCCAAACAAAGCAACTCATATTATATAACGTTCATGTGGGGTTGTGAACTACAACACGAGATAGTATAATCCCTTATGGTGCAAAGAAGAAATATTCTGACGATTTAATTTTGTAACTCTCAAATACAAGTATATTTAGTTATTCATTTCGTGCACAAAGCTTCAAATCTTATTTAATGTATAAGGGGCTCTCACTATCAAAAGTGATATACAGTGCCTCCTTCTTCGATTTTCACACGCTGTGCGCTGCGGGATATAATACCTAATGCGAAACATTTTGTTGAAAATAACCCTAGCAAGCGCGACGGCAGTGTTTTACATAACGGGAAATGGGCGATCTAAAAGTACGCGCAATTCGTTTTATATGAATTATAATAACCTACTACATTTATGAAAACATATGTAACAAACTGCGTCGTGTAGCGCGACCCCAAATGACGAGATTTGACATTTTTTGCGGAATGTTAATTTGTTCCGAATACTCATTAAAGATATGTCTTAGCAGCACATCATCTACGGCAGAGGTCTCAAACACGCGGCCCGCGAGAACATTTTGTGCGGCCCGCGACGACATTTCGGAATTTCAAGTGTTCAACAATATGTTCAAGTGCCACATATCTTTTTTCGATATAAGAACTTGAAGTTCACCATAAAAAACTACTATAAAAACCACTGAAAACTCAACAAATTACACTATCACATCACTTCTAAAGGCGACCATGCGTTAGAAGATCAGCTACAACGACACATTGCTAGTTCAAGATGATAAAACATGACCTGTTAATGATTCGTGACTGAAAATCGTGATTTGGTTTGGTGCGACCTTTCGTAAAATACTCGATTTCGGATTGACTGGAGTTGAGTCGACTCCAACGTTGAAATCAGAGAAGGACTTGCGACTCGCAACGGTGACTTGGCAATCCTACGGTCGAAACAATCTATGAAACCGTCATGAGGAATAGAAATATATCAAAAGGTCGTAGCTTGCGTTGCGTACGGTCTATAGATATCTAATCAGATCAGTATGGCCACCATCGGCATTATGTGACCCCTGAGACATATAGTTGGTTACATGTTGAATGTTGTTTGTTCTCTTTATCCATGTTATTGTCGGTGGCGAGTAAGGTATCAGTACGCTCCACAGCTGTAACACCAATGAATTGATCGGCGATTAGACATTTCTATTCCAGAGATTCTTAACCTGGGTCCGCAGACCCTTTCGGGGTACGAAGCACCACATCAGGTGTAAGAGATGCATTGTGGAATGAGGCCTGTATGCTGTGGAATATTTTGGGGCAATTCTTTCAACTGGAAAATGGTCTTCGCGCTACGCGCGATTTTATGTGAATGAGTTTTCTGATTCTAATGTAGGTACCATCAGCAATTGTGTTGAAAATCAATAGGGGATACGACAAATCTTATGGGAAGCACGAGGGGTACGATCGCTAAGGTTAAGAAACAATACCATTACTATGGCTCAATAATGATTATATTTAAGTTGTTACTGATATGTTCCAATAATAATCAAAGGCAAAATCGAACGCTGATTCAATTTGACTTTGCCAATGGCAGTACCAATAACCCACTTACACGACTATATCCAAACTCGGATTAGGCTACACCGCTCAAATGCTCTGATATCAGAAAAATTTTCAGTCGATTTGAAAATATTCTACAGAAAATTGTGGCACGTCAAAGGTTCAGTAGCTGCAATATTATAACCCGACTTTTGACGAAGTCAAGATGTCTATAACTCAGTATTTTAACAAATTATGCCCGGCACAAAAACTCGACCAACTTCTTACGTAGTTCGAAATCGCAACTTATATACATTAATTCAAAGTATTTGTCAGACATCGCAGCGCCACTCATATTGCGTGATATCTATTTATTTCGCGGGTATCAAATTACTTCTACATTTATCAGAGTATACTTTGCTAGGGTTTGCCTACGAAGAGTACTTAGTTTAGTCCAGTGGTTCCCAACCTTTTTCGGCTCATCGCCCCCTTTTCAAGCTCCACACCGATCATCGTCACCCAAATTTTGTGAACCGGATAACGAGGATACAAACTGTAATGGCCGGTTTGTTGACTAAAAAAAAAAGTCACCAAGGCGGCTCGATGTCGAACTTTTACACTTTTGCAGCTAAATTTTCGTGGGTTGACTAAAAAAAGGTCATTTCTCCGAATTGGCTCAAATTAAGCCATTTTCACGCGCAATCGCCCCCCTATCTCCCCCTTCGGTATTTTCGCCCCTGTCGCCCCCTTTGTCCATTTCCGCCCCCCTATCGCCCCTTGGTCATTTTCGCCCCCCTAGACCGTCAAATCGCCCCCTGGGGGCGATGTCGCCAACGTTGGGAACCACTGGTTTAGTCTAATAAGAGGATCGTGATTGAAAATAGATGGAGGATCACTGGATTAAAGTTTAATGAATACTCCGCGATGTAAAATTCGTATATACTATACAAAATCCAGAGTTAAATAGTATATTCATATTGCAATGAACCCGAATGTTTTCGGCTGACACTCGTCAGGGGTAATCGTCAGCAACTAGTAGAGAATTGGAAAGAACATTGTATATCAACAATTGTATCACAAAATATGACGTCACCAGCATGAAATTTCGAATGAGAGAGCGTTCAATGTACTATTTTAATATACATAATAGTACATTGATCGCTCTGTCATTCGAAATTTCATGCTGGTGACGTCATATTATGTGATACGATTGTTGATATACAATATTCTTTCCAATTCTCTACTAGTTGCTGACGATTACCCCTGACGAGTGTCAGCCGAAAATATTCGGGTTCATTTCAATATGAATATACTATTTAATTGTATATTGAAGTTCTGTACCTCCAAGAAGCTCTTCAAAATCCAGAGTGTAAAGTCGTTAGTGCATCGGAATAGTGTAGTTTTCTATCTACTTTACAAGTTCATACGATTTTTCTTGTTGCGTTCCGGGATAAAACGTAATTATCCGCACTTTTTTATTTTTTATTAAAATTAGTATTCATTTTACAAAACACGTCGTGTAAAGGTAAAGTACTTGTACATATCGTAGTACTCAAGTGTAAGTTTTTAAACTATTAACATAAGGTAAGCCCGAATTACCTAAATTTCGATGTCATACAAATACCACAAACTGTGCTAGTTGTACTCCTTCAGAGTAGCCTACTCAATTAGGTTTTTAGCTATATGCAACAAATACTCTCAAGTGTTTATGATATTGGCCTGCTTCAACTCCATGATAGTTACAGTATTAAGCAGAAATGGACTTAGTATACTAACGTTTTACTTACTCGGAAATTGCCACTTGTAGCTTGATTTCAAAAAACTCAAGCAAAGCTTACGAAATCCATAGTGTAAACGTCTCTAACGCACTGACAAAGTACTCGATACGCTATATTTGAATCTAAAAATAATAATTCGTACTCCGTTACTAGTTTATTAGAAGTAGTTATCTACAGAGCATGGTATGGTATGGTATGGAAGTATGGTATGGTATGGATCGATATTTTGGTATGGAATATGGAACAATGCAAGTAGGGTATGGAATGGAAGATTTTAATCTATGGTATGGAACTACATTTCCATACTTCCATACTTTGGTGTTTTATACATTTTATCGTGATCTGTGCAAGCTTCATGAAGCGTACGTTGTTCGTTGTTCACGGAATACGATCGCTTTTGTTATGTGTGAACGTGAACTATTGAACGCTGTGCAGGAACAAATACACGCTTGTGCAACAGTTTTACGAGCACTTGGAATGACATGATTTTGTGATGTAATAATGAAAACAGTAATGTTGATCCCATATTCTATTGAGACTAGACACGACGTCTCCGAGCATAGTCTATCATGTGACGCAATAATTGGTAATGTAGGCTACTCCAACTACCTCATTCCTAGAGTGACGACAGCTTACAAGCAATCATGATGCAACGAACTAAATGCTCAACGTGATTGATAATTACATTTCTTCCGAAACATTGTCCGCACATCTATACTATTTACATACCGAGATATCTTATTGGTCATTTTCAAACGATCTCGCATTAGGATTATAGATCAGGGAGTGGGGTAGATGTAAGTTTGGAATTCTCGCCACGCTAACCCCAACCAAATACTGTACTAACAATCACGCAGATCGCCTGCAGCTGGGATATTTTATGGGTGCGCCTATACTATAAATTATTTTGCGAGTATTTACTTCAAACTTGCATGTCCTCATGCCAATGTACCGGAAATGAGATGATATCCTGATGGAACAGGGGCGGGCAACTTCTCCAGTCGGCGGGCCGGAAATAGGAGAATTAGGTACTTGGCGGGCCGGAAAACTGAATGGATAAATTATTTGCCCATGTATACAAGAAATAAATCGTATTTAATGAATGTATTTTATCGACAGCGATGTCACTTCAAAGCCATTTCTCGCCGATAATGACTATACAAGGTTGATTTGAGAATAGCATTGTCAAACAGGCTCCGCCGTGTCTGCTTCTTTCTGATCAAATAACTCACGGTGCAATCCTTAATTAAGATTTCAAAGCGTTTGATAAGCCCGGTACCCAAAATTTACCAAGAATCAATTCATTCGGGTTCAGCACATCGTAAATGCCGATAATGCAAGTCTTCTCGCTTCGACGAACTTACGCGTAAGCTCCACTCTCGCACGCTGCGCAGTGCGCACACCTATATAATAACATACAGTCACTAAAATTTGACGTTTAGGCAAGTAGGGGGGAATCTTGGCAGGCTGGGGCCGCGGGCCACATTATTATGTAAGACGGGAAACTGTCCGCGGGCCGGAAAAAATGTTGTTGCGGGCCGTATGATGCCAGTCTCTTTTATGGACAGTAGTAGATAACAATCTGCTCACTATCTCATTTTTCTCGCGGAAGCTGTAGAGTAGACGTACACGTCACCTCACCACCGTGAACTAAACCTCACCAAAACAGACTTTGTAAAACTATTACCAGTAATTAGATTCGCATTAGATTCGCTAGTTTAAGCAATAATAACATCCGAAATATCAATGATATAGGTGCTATAAACGGTAGGCTACTATACTTATGATATTGAAGTATTTGAAAGTATGGAATATGTATCAAGTATGGTATGGAACAATGTTGGTATGGTATGGAAAATTGCAAGTAGGGTATGGAGAGGGTAAGGCAAGTATGGAGTATGGAAAATTCTCGTTCCATACCATACCATACCATGCCCTGGTTATCTACCTACTTTCCGAAATTGAGTGTACTATCTTCCAAATCGGTATGAGACAACATCAAAATCCCCTACTAAGTAAAACGTTAGTATTCTAGGTATATTTCTGTTTAATACTAAAACTTTAATGAAGTTGAAGCGGTCCTATATTATAAACACTGTCGTGACTAAGTAGTTTTCTATCTACTTTACAAAATTCTATGTAAAAGTATGAGTGTCCGCGGTGGGCAATAAGTTTACTTCGGAAAAATTAGAGTGCTCAAATCAGGTTAGTCGCCTACATAGTATTGGATGGAATAATGCAATAGGACCTCATAGGATTTTGCTGGTTCACGGAAGCGAGGTAATGATTAATACCTAAAATGATTTACTTAACTACATCTCAACTCATTTGGATGAATAATTTTTAATAACTAAAATATAGTGTATCGGAACTTCGTGAATTTTTCGATTAGTTTTACTTCTTAATTAACTTGTGTCTGTCGTTATATTCATTAGACTCGCGTTCATGCGACTCATTTGTCCCTATCGGTATAACGTCGGGAATCGCGTACCTGCAGCGAAAGTGTTTGATTAATTACAGCGCCGAGAATCGCGCGCCTGCGGCTAGTCCGTTGGCGTTTTTTGATTAATTACCCTTATACTCGTCATGCAAATATTATGCGGGTATTACGACGAATCCCTATTTAGTTGTACTGGTTTCTGATTATAAGTCTTAAAATGTGGAGACCTCGGAAATCGAAACCACGATCTGTCTGCACTCATAATAGCATTTTATATTAATTAATTAGTGAAGAAGTTGCTGCCCAATCACTATCAGAGCTCCCGTGAACATAGATAGTCTGAAATACGCTTTAAATCATGCCTAGATCGCGCGGAATGTATGTAGAATTTTAATATATTCCCATAAAACCACACATAGTTCAACGTTGATGAATGTCATTGCTCTAGTGTTCTCGTGAACATAGATAGTCTTAAATACACACACAAACATGCGAAGTTGATCGTGCGAAATGTTCGTAGAATTATATATCATCATAAAAACCGCGCCTAGTTCAACGTTGAGGAGTGCTGTCTGAGAGCTCATATTATCCGCGAAAATACAAAGTCCGAAATACACATAATAGAATATCTGGCGAATAAAGTCTTGCACAGACATCACAGTTTTCGAAATTTATATATAATCTGAATGTTATTTTTCTCCCGAAAGCATGTTAGTATCAAGTATTGGAATTTATCAGTTTTACAAAATGTAGCCTTAGGGTATGAAAATGGGCGTGGCAATTCGGGCGACGTGGCCTTCTCTGATTGGTGCGCAATAAACCGAGCTCATCCTACCACTTATAGTAAGAACATTCCATATCATACTTAAGAAGTTTCCATACCCTACCATACTTGCACTCTTCCATATTCCATATCGAAATTCCGTTCCATACCATACCACACCATACCATACAATACCATACCATGCCCTGTCTGGCCCGAAATGCAATTCTGAGTAGACTGAAAAATGCTCATCTTATCCAGCACATTTGTAACAGTTGAGATGTTTTGAAGGAACTACTTCCATTAAATATTACCTCAAGATAGCACATGCCGATGTTCGTAGGCCACTTTATGGCTCTAACCACCCGACTGTGGTGTTGTTTGTGGTTACATTCTAGTTACCACTACGAACAAGTTGAAGATATTGACACACAATTTCGAGAAAGCAAAAAAGTGAACATTGAGTTCATAGTTTTACGGGGAAATGGACCTAAATGTAGTTATCCTCAGAAGAGAAAACGCCAAATCCGAACCGGTATATGCAGTTTACATGAAGAATATATTAGTTACACAACACTATATTTAAAGTATCCATGTTCGTACTGCTGCGTCATCTCTGACCGGAAGGGTCCCCGGAATCCAGAGTCGCACGAATCGTGATACAACAAATGAGCCAAATCCCAACATCCGAGTTTGCTGTTGAATTTTTGTATTCCTCACAACGGATATACAGGGATAGAGACACATTACGACTATAGCTAAAGGAGTATAGAAATATGCCAACTTGTATAGTCGTAACCGACATTGTTTTAACGGTTCATAACTGTATTCAACCGGGCAATCTCAGTATTTTTACTAATTCCATTGTTGGCGAATTAAGGAACAGAGAAGTAAATAGTAGCCGTATCAACATTTCAAAGGTTAGATATATAGCTAGATTCCTCTCGAATGCCGCTGTTTGTGCAAGAATTGAGTTAATGGATATCTTCTGAATGTTGCCTTTCTCACTAACTCCGAACTACGTTACTGATAGCTCTGTAATGGCGCCTGATCGCGAAAGAGGCAAAAGTGGTGGATACTGCTGACTTGCATATTGCAACTGCTCTAGTACAAGCAAGAACAGACTGTACGGCGTACGTAAAAGATTCCAAACATAACAAGATTGGAGATTAGAATGCCAAATAAAGATTGGCCGCGGTCCGAGGAAACATTTTACCATAATGTAATGTATTATGCTGAATCAAGTAGTGAAGATTAGTTATTTTAGTTGATACTTAACTGAGAGACTGTCCTGGTTCACTGTGGTGATAGTTCTTCGTACGATATATTGTCCATACACAGTTTGTTCAACGTTTGCAGTAGCAGTTTTACATGAATCTCGTCTCGAGTCAGCTAAACATGCGCTTATATAGATCCGTGATCATTGCAATAGGAAGTCATATTCGTATCCTAATACGGCGTGAAATAGCGTACACAATGCCCGCAATCAGGTGTATCACAGCTGTATCACGGTATAAGTTGCCACAGCTTGGCAGCGGTTGCCTTTGATCGAATGAAAGCCAGATCGAATGAGATCTGTTAGCGGTTAGTAGGTTTGGAGGTTGGCTATTAACATCTACTCCCGCAATACTGATGTTATAATCAATTGTTATTATGTTATAGCAAAGTAGGATTGTTGTATTTTAGTTACAGTAAAGAATCTTCAATTTCCGACGCGACGTGGGGTTCAAGAACAAATGGCTTAACGGATTGACAGTTGCATACTCCAGACATTTCAAGGATACTGCTTTTAAAAATAATAGGTCTCAAAATTGTCTTAAATTTGGATACAATGATGCATATGACAATATGAAATTCTGCTTCGCACAAGGTGGGTTTCATGCACCGAAGTTGACGAGCTCTCTCGAGCTTGAAAACAGGACTTGCAGCGAATGCTGCTCAAATTTTTGAGCACAAAAGTAGGCATGGTTATGATGCTGTTCACGCAGAAATGCTGTTTCCACGCAAAAGGGTAATAACGTAGGACACTGTAAAACCCGCAAAACCTGCAAAACTCGCAAAACCTGCAAACTTCAAAACTAATCCATGATACCCTGAGGCCATACAGCAGGGGTCGGCAACCTTTTGGTAGTCACGGGCCAAATTTCGAGTGTACAACTTTTTCGCGAGCCAGAATTTTTCTTAATACTATATTTTATGCTCACTTCGGTCTGCAATCTCAATCATACCAATAACAAAACACGATTATTTACACTTCAACAACGCAGAATAAATGTGACAATTGACGCAGCTTGCTTTGTGGAAGGTTTACAACTTCTGGTAACAAATCAGATGAAGCAAGAATCAGACCATATTTTAAATGGGCGTCCGAAATAGTGATCGTAGCTTGCTCTTCGTGAATTTCGTTGTTGAAAACTATTGTTTACAGGCGTACGTGCTACCAAAAATCGATGTAATTTATTTTGCATTGTGTGTCAAAGCTGGGATAAAGACCAATTTCAAGAACGTACTCTTTGTAAAGTCATGCAGCTATATGCTCTTTGTATGAAATTTGTCATTCAATTCAACTGCATCGCATTTCAAAACAGCCCATTTGAAATTATCAGGCAATGGTATTGGCGTCCACATTAAACGGAGTACTGAATAGTCGGAATTTATTTTGTAGAGAAGGAATTCAGGAAAAGCGGGTGAATATTCAATAATTAAATTTCGTATCACGGCTACAAATGTGGTAATAGGTTTTCTCTCCTCCAGTATAGGAACGTGAGCATAATTTCTTAGTATTGTTGACATTTCCAGGGTCGCAGATTTGTTTCGAATGCGCCTCAACATCTCATGTATATTCTGCTGTTTTCCCCGAAGTTGCAAATTCAATTTGTTCTGATGTGACGTTAAATGTACAAATAAAGCAAGATTAGATTTTCGATTACAAGATTATGAGACGGCGATATTTGTATTTTCGAGGAGAGTTGCTACTTCATTTCTCATTTCATACACTCGTGCAAGCATAGCTGCTCGACTTAATGCGCGAACGTAGCAGATATACAGGACATCGTCATATTAATTCTCTGCTTCTAATATTATCTGGTGTAAATGTTGGTGATTCAGTTTGTGAGACCAAATCATATAAACAGTTTTCATCATTGTGGCCAAAACACTATTCAGATTTGTTGTCTTGGCGCACATTGCCTTCTGGTGAATTCTACTATAAATAAATAACCTATAGAGCAGTGGTCGGGAACCTTTTTCGTCCGAAGAGCCATATTGGCCCTATTTTTTCCATCTCAACTCCCAAAGAGCCATACATTCCAGTCAACTGTTACGTCACAATTGCAATTCGTGACGTCATGGTAGCACGAATTCGAAGTCACTACATGGGATTGCTCGTGTGCGCCACATTTTCTCTATAAAAACTGATATTTATTGTTCAAAAATAAAGCTCGAAACGAGAGGCAAGACGCAGACGCGCCAAGCCTCGCCGATGATAACGCAATTCATCGTACGTAGCTTAGAATTTATTATAACTGATATTAATGTGACTGTCACACTGATTCCGAAAATTTGAATATTTACATAACGTTGCGCTACACGCATATATTTTGGCGCCGATGCTACACATAACTTGGAGAACGTGGAACGTGGATAGCTATGGCGTTGTTTGTAATTCGATTTTGTAATTGTTAATGTCACATCCTCAACAGTTCATTTCGCGCCGTAGATCACGAAGACAGTGCGAATTTGAGAACTGCGTTATGAAATGAGCGTCGCCACGCCTGCTATGTTCTTTGATTCAACGTATCGCACAATTCAAGATTTCGATACGGACACATCGCCAGAAGGTTTGAGTCACCAGTCATTTCGATAGCATGGGTTCGAATCCCATTGCTGCCATCACGCCAGGATACAGAGCCTGCACTCCCTGTTGCACCACGAAACGATCTCGACACACCATAAACGTTTATTACTGAAGAGATACCCTAACAGCACGAGTAGTCGTTATACAAGGCAACTAAATAAACAGCGCAATCAGAGAACCAATCAATAGCCTGCCAATTAACAGGAGCCGAGGTTCGGCTCCAGTATAACACAAACAATAGGCCTACTGGCGTATAGAATTCGCGAGTGTTATTGGCCGGCGGCGTGACAGCAACTTAAATTTGATTATTTTGAAGAGAGGGGTCCCAGCCCCTAAACTCGAAGAAGGCATTGTCATTACCTCTCAAAGACATGTTTATACTGCCACGAGAATAACTATTTTGGCCGTGACGAAAATTTACCATAAGTCGCTGCAATATTGATGAATTCAGAACAAATATAAATATTTGGCAAAGAGCCACATCTTATACCCAAAAGAGCCATATATGGCTCGCGAGCCATAGGTTCCCGACCACTGCTATAGAGGCTAGTTATCTATAATTAAACAGTGTAAGTTTGAGATTTTGTCATTGCGTCTGAGATGTTCCAAGCGTTGGCGGTGGGGCATAGCGCAAAGTGGTGACGATAAGCGCCTACCAATCTGGCGGCCCTGCTCGATTCCCGTCGGTCGGAGGTTTATCGGGGCTCCTCTTCCCCTGCCGTCGCCGTTCTTACGGCGACAAAAAAAGCCCAGAAAAATACCCGAGAGAAGAAAGAAAGCACTCAACAGGAATGAAAAGAACTAGTAGAAAGGGCCACGGCTTCAAAAAGATCAACATCGAAAAGAACTGTGACATGGGGCACTCATCATTGGTTTATTAGCAATTTTATCAGTTCAATACACCACAAAAAATGCGATACAATGAAAAGACAGGAAGATGTCGAAGCGACTAGGAGTAGTCTATGGAATCAGACACCCACTGTAGGCCGAGGGGGATGTTAGAATAATAGGATCGCAACTGCGTGTCGTTCGACATCCTCCTATCTGTTCATGACATCGCAATGTGTCTTATCGTATTGCACATTGCGTGTGACTTCTTCAGATGAAAAATATAACTCAACGATTGATTGATTGATTCCAGCAAGCAGAGGAAGGACACCTTTATTGTCACACCCCATCAGAGTGGTAAACCCTTTAAAAAGTATGGCACACGTTCGGTTGCGAGATACACCCTATTGATAAGTACTGATGTAGTCTACTCTACAGACAATCTCCATCTCCTACTTCAACCTCCTTCGTTTTATGGCGTAACAATAGACTAATACGATGTAGGCTACTTATATCGTAGCAATGCCGCATTATTTCCAAGCAGTGCCGCACTGCAGATTGAAACTCATTATGAAACGGCGGGCCGTATTCTTGTGATAACTAATTATGATGTCGCGGGCCGGACGATTTCGCTTGGCGGGTCGGATCCGGCCCGCGGGCCGTAGGTTGCCGACCCTTGCCATACAGCGGCAGTATTGTTAAAGATACACACATTACCTGAATATGCCTTGCTGTTGCGGTTTTTGCAGGTTTAGCGAGTTTTACAGTGTCCCAGTCGTTTAATACATCTTATAATTTGGGCTGGGCACAATAATTCCAGTACTCTAATCTGAATCGAGTAATAATTTTAATGATTCGAGCCTAATAACGAGAGATGATTTTTTTTAGTACTGAAATTATACGATCCGTGCCGTTACGAGTTTATTTATCAACGAGAAGCATAGTTTCGATACTATTTTTCAATGTGAAAGGCTGTGGACCTCATGATTGGACGTATCGCAGC
The DNA here is from genome assembly GCF_051294905.1 of Botryllus schlosseri. Lineage (NCBI taxonomy): Eukaryota > Metazoa > Chordata > Ascidiacea > Stolidobranchia > Styelidae > Botryllus > Botryllus schlosseri. The sequence continues at coordinate 1,246,733 of NC_137241.1, forward strand.
ATAGAAAGCATGTAGTAAAGCAATGTATGTTAGTGGTTATGATATTTTCGTGAAGTCGTGATCAAACCGCACAGCATTGTCACAAAGTGCAATGATATAGGTATGGTCAGGAAAACTTCACTCTCGTCAACTAAGAGAGATACTTGCCTGCCATAAAGGGGCTCCTCCAACACCAAGCAGTTTGCAAAAAAAATTGACTTTATGAACAAATTTGACAATGTTTTGACCTAGCGCTACAATTTCGATAAAATTATGACTTTGTAAAAAATAATCGCCCTAGTCATCACTAACAGTGTAATATTGACATATTATCCAGTGAAAATTGTGAAGTAGCTTTGTGAGGAGAACGAGAATTGTACTTCCTGTATGGCCTCGGATGTAGAATGCATTGATAACCTTGAACACAGATTGAAAAAGATGGAACTGACAGATAACTCACCACTTTTATTGCTGTAAAATTGTGTTATTTATATTTTGCATAAATGTCATCAGATCAATGATAATGACTTGTCTAAATTCTTTAATTATTTGCGGAGAAATGTAGATTGTCGACTTTTAACTTTCGTTAGCTTACCGTCTTTGGACGCATATGTGATCGTGCCCGAATAAAACGGGTGTTCAGTAATTGCATGATGAGCTCCAACTGTCAGTCTTTATATGTAGTACATTGACCATTCGATGTTCGTTGACAGATTTGGAGATCATAGATCCTCGAAGTGGGTAATATGTCTCAACTATCAGCAAGATGAACGACTCCTTTGGTGCAAGCAAATGTCCTCTGCATATTATTGAGGATTCGTGAAGATCTGTTCGAGGATATTTGTGATTGAATCGTACAATTTCAAGAATCTGCATTTTAATAGTGCACCCCTCATGTACTTCAGAATCTTTTTGTCATCATCGGTAAAAACATACCTTCACTGGAAGATCTTGCAGAACTGAATTTTTTGATTCAATCCGTAGTTGGATGAGCTTTTGCACAACAGTTGTTGTTAGACGTACACAGTCATCCCAGAAGGTGGTTCAGAAGGAGTTTCAAAATATGGTTAGTGGCCATTCATTAGTATCTTCGCGACATTGCCAATTTTGGTCCATAAAATTTTGACTGAAGTCTTATAATATTTCCTCCTGGAGGCCACCAACTACTTATGAGCAGAAGTAGGTAATGGTAGTTTCCGGCGTTTTCTTGATACATGAAAGTTGAGTGCCCCCGAAACGCACTTAAAGCATAACCGTAGGGCGATTGCTGCTCATACATATCTCTGAGACTTTCATAAATGCTGGGTCTTGATGCGCAGTGATGTCTACTGGAAAGATACCAATATGACTCCGTAGCCGTTTTACGAAGCGATAGCATATGCTTTCCGTGAGCGAGATACACGCGTTGTCGAAAATACTTTGCAATTCCTATTCACTGATTTCCATATTGACGATATTATAACGGAGGAACTGACTAAATCTGGTTGAAGCAGCGGAATCTGTTACGTCACCACTAGGGGCAGCGCAAAACACAATATCGCTTAAGGAGTTTCCATACCAGCCACATTGTAAATTGCTATGGTTAGATACCATATTTTAACATATTTTATGTATTAGTCAATGTTGAGTGTATCAATGCACAATGTGGTATCTAACTCAACATGTACAATGTAGAGTTAGACACCACATTATGCATTGCCAAACACAATATTGGCGAACACATAAATATTTTGAATAGTGCTGTCAAAAAGAACGCCATGAATTAACAGTGTACCGATGTAAATTTACGCTGGTTAGCAAAATCAGGCAACACGTCATTTACTCGCAAAGCCAGCGAACCTGGCAAAATCAAACCACACCAGGATTACGGCTGATATGGCACTACTAAATCATCGCAGCGATGTATGTACATTCCGTCCGGTTTCAAAAATATTCACGATGTACAATTGTGCCCCACCTTCCCTCACAATATTCAGTTATTACATATGCGCTTAACGTGATGGTAAATCTTGTTTCTGCTCTGAAAAAGTCTTAAAATGCTGGCTTGGTGATGGAGGGAGACCGGGGGTGTTGGTCGACAGGTTGGGAACCTTCGAATTAAATGTATCCATGCAGCGATGCATATTCAATCAGGTGAGGTCGTGTGAGTCCTTGGCCCATACTAGTTTAGAAAATTTCGTGTTCAAAAGTGTTGTTATTAAGCATATAATGAATGAAAAGAGAACAAGCCGACTTACGGGATTACGAGATTCTATATTATTTCATATCTGTTGTACGTGTCCCATCGCAGGGACTTTTCAATAACCGTGAATTACACAAGCTTGAATTCAAAGCATTCATCTCACCGTATTCGTTAGCAGGTGGAGGATGAAGCGCCAAATTTGTGCTCGGCTCTGGTGGTTTTGTGAGTTCGCAACACTTTATGCACCAACCAAGAATGGATAGGAATAAAAACACTCCACCTATTGATAGTCCCACAATCGTGCTGAAATGAAGCTGATATCAAACGTTGTACCGAAAAATAAATGCAATTCAATGTCATCAGCCGTTTTACGATTAAGTCACTCTTACTCCCTCTTTCTCTCTCTCTCTCCCTCCCCCTCTCTCTCTCCCCCCCTCTCTCTCTCTCCCTCTCTCTCTCTCTCTCTCTCCCTCTCTCTCTCTCTCTCTCTCTAGCTTACACACACAAACACAAATAACACAAATACGCACATTCTCAAAATGAGCAACTCGAATTACAACAAGAACTACTCAGTTTTCAAAACTCGTAACTAAACTAGAATTACCTACCTTCAAAAATCCTTAACTAACTAAAACACAACAAAGTAGAATCGTATCAAATCGAATCGTATCGGCTTTCCAGATGACCATCAGTAAAAGGTCGAAATTGGAGAGCTTTCGACTCCCAAATAGGACTGGGCACGATGATTCGAGTATTGATTTTAATGATTCGAGTCGAGTAGTAAAAGTCGATTTTTTCGAGTACTGAAATTATACGTTCCCCGCCACTGAAAGGTAATTCGTCAACCAGAATTATTATTCCGATACTAATTTCCACTGTGGATGCCTTGAAACCTTGATTGGACGTATCGCAGCATAAGAAACGTATAGTACAAGCTACTAACGTTACAGAAAATGACACATTTCCAAAATTATGATCATCCCACAACATTGTCACAAATGGCAAAGAAATCCATATGGTTGAAAAATACCGGAGTATCTGTAATGTGACGTAATACAGGCATCTTATTCTTTGTGGTAGCATAAAAAGTGCTCAGTTGATCTTTGACATTCTGTTATGACGTCATAATGACTGATACTCGAATACTCGACTCGACTCGAAGCATATTACGTGATTCAGAATCGAATCACTCAGGTACTCGATCTTGCCCAGCCCTACTTCCAAACCCCCCTGGCCCCGCCTGTGTGAGTAGTGATGTCTCTAAGACAGGGGTGGGCAAACTTTTGAGGTCGCGGACCGCATTCAATATCTGAATCCATTCGCGGGCCGCACTATATAAAATTGAGATTATAAACTAAAACGCAATATTGGTGTTTCATTATATAGTGAGGACATGGAGATAATATATATATGCCTATTTAAAACAAACCAAAGATGGCTTTGATGATATCGTACGCACGTCAGAAACAGTGGCTAGATTTCGTAGCCTGGCCGACCTCAATAACCAATTTGTCAAAACTATAGAGATGAGAGTCGGTTATCCCGAATCTTAGGAAAGATTGAAATTTAAATCTGTGAAGAGCGATCTGTTCATAGATTTGGTAATTCCGCTTTAGGTTCAGTTCCAGGCCACACAATGCTGACAGCATCATAACCATGGTAGTTTAAAACACGCTTCTACTATATGTGTAGATAAAATATAAATACCCTAATTCTACGCATACAGAGAAGGAATCTACCTAATTCAGACACGCGCGAATCATTTTTTATAAGCACATCACTGAAATGATTAAAACTGGAGTGGCCAATCTGAAATCACACTCGTGAGTCGTGATCCGAACTACGTCAATGTCGTTTAGGATTTCTGTGATATTTAGCAGTTGAAACCCTTCAAACTTGGTGGGCCTTGAGATCGGGCTGTCGCACCAGAAATTAAATATAAGAAATAATATAGAAAGTATTTAATTTAGAACAGTGGTTCTTTTTAAGACACGCCCCCCTTGTGATGGTGAAACATTTCGCGCCCCACTTATCGTCACATCACAAAACGTGACATACTCGGATGCTAGCAAACATAGCCGATAGTTTTATGGCATGGAAGGTTACGACTGTGGATGAGAAATTTTTAAATATGAAATTCAGACTAAATACCGAGCAATAACTATGAATTGGATGTAAATCGCGCGAAGCGCGAAAACAAATTCAGTTGAGCTCATCTTCGCGACCCCCTTCAGATGTTTTCACTCCGCGCCCACCCCAGTCACTGCCTTAGAATTATCATGGTTAAATATACTTAGAAAAAATTTAATCACGTCCGTGCATTAATTCGATTTTTAGTACGCTTTTCATTAATATTTTTAATAAGTTACTTTAGACTCTCGTGGGCCGCACAGAACGGTGTTGCGGGCCGCATGCGGCCCGCGGGCCGTAGTTTTCCCACCCCTGCTCTAAGAACATCACACAACAAATCACCGGAATCACGATGATTCACGTCAAACGACGACACGTGTTTCTAGTTTGGCAACTGAACTTTTTTTCAATTGCGCAAGTAGAACTAGAATTGGAACTACTCACTTTTCAAAATCCGCAACTAAAACTAAACCTAGAATTACTCAAAATCCAGTAGTTTGTTGACCGTCAGCTAACTAGATTAGTAGTTTGTACAGGTCTGACACACACACACACAGAGAGAGAGAGAGAGAGAAAGTAACGAAATAAAAACAGTTGCACGAAATATTATAGGTCTATACCCTGTTCCAAGCCCTTCATCTTCGGTGTCTCCACCTGCATATACGAAGCCTCCTCCGCGTCTTCTTCCATCGACATCTTAATTATAGATACAAAACATTAGCATTGTCAACTGGTCATGCTCGGTATGGTAATTGTGGTGAGTCGGAAGTTCTCGTTCGCTAACGAACCTGGATAGAATCTACACCCGGAAGGTTTGCTGTAATCTTGACATTTTTCATGAAATTCCTTTCAATACAACTTCCTATCACTGGCTGCATTCAGGTGGTAGCAATGAATGGGTATTAACAAAAAACTAAGATGAACATGGGATCGCCAGAAATTTTATTTATTCTCTATAATGTTGCTTAAATACCCCACAATTTTGGTTGGTAACAGCGAATTGACTCGCTTCCGTTACTAACACTTGTTGTCCAGGATACAGGCTGGTCTTACCGAGCAGTATGTGAAGTAGGTCTGATATAACGGCAAAATACTGCAGCCTTGAAGGCTTCCGTCACATCCGGTATCCTAGTCCATACCATGTAATATATATTTGGCAATTAAAAAAAATCTCATTTTAGGATTATGTGGATATTGCCTACTATATTTCATGGTTGACATAATAAAATATCTTTCTCTCCCTCTCTCTCTTCATCAGGTGGTAGGGATTTGTTTACGGACATCGACGATTCTCTGAGCAGCGCAAAAATTTTAGGTGTGGAAGAAGGAGCCTTCGGGCTCAAAACTTACTACGTATCTATTGAGAATTTACTATAGCTACAGAAGTATTTTAAGCTGAATGAAATTACGGACTATATTTGAAAATTTACTTTGTAATCGAGTCAGACATCGGGTAATTACTTTACGAATGTAATCGATTCCGATTACGATTACTTCGGAAGCACGCGATTGCGATTACGATTACGCTTACAGCAAAATGTGGTGGTAGTCGATTACGATTACGATTACATTGGAAAAATAATTACGATGACTCACGATCACATTCATTTTACTTCTTGAAATTAATCCTCGAAGACACATCGGATGACGACAAATCGATTGTGATGGAAAGGCCTCTTGAGAAAACGATTTTATTTTAAATGTGGCGTCATTTGCTTGTTTTTACGTCACAATATACCCATTGTTCAACTTCATAGCTGACGGTTTCTCACACCCAACGATTTGCATTCCACCCGTAACTGCCGCATCCCAAACCCTCCGATTGGGTGGGGTCGAGTTCGAAGGGAGCCGAAAATTAGTTTGTAAATGAACATACATTATAGTGTTTTTGAGTGATTAAATTAGCTTGAAAATTTTCTTCGCGCTTCGCAATGTAATGTCGCTATAGACCAGACCTGGGCAAAGTGCGGCCCGCGGGGTAGATGCGGCCCGCGAAGCTATTCCGTGCGGCCCGCGAAAGGTTACTTGGTATTCATAACATTAAACCTGCTTTTTGAATGTTGATGCGTGGACTAAAACCATAGGATATATCAACTAAACACGAAATTCGTTTACTTTGAAACCTATTCATTAATATGCCATGATTACACTGCCTACGTACCTCGCATGCGTAATCTAGATTCAAAATAAAGGCAATGTGGCAAAGTATGAGTATCCATTAAATTCACAAGAATTCACTCTTTACATTTAGTTTAGTGTCGTCTCCTAAAATGGCGACGACAATACCAAGCTGACTTCTTCTGATTTCCAACTGACATCAAACAAGAACACCAAGTGGATCAATATCTTATTTGGTGACGTTAAAAAATTACTCGTATTCCTGATAACACGAAAACATAAACGATTAACAAACCAGCATTACGACAACAGCAAAACATGCGACCGCTACCACGTCACTAAGCATATTGAGCCCTGCAGCACCCACGCCATACCATGTGCACTGTGAAGTACTCAAGGTGGCGAAGGAGTCAGCCATAAAGAAAAAAACACCACGACATTTAGGTCAAACCTTTGTTGTCATTGTCACATTACGCATTATACGGTACGTGTTTCAAATTGTTGCGTGAGGCATTTTCAAAAACCTAACAGTGTTGGGAACAGGTCACTACCTTGGAGTCACGAGTCATATCGAGTCATTGCACATTTTCACTCGAGTCAAATCAAGTCAATCGATTTTCAAAGGTTACTCGAGGCAAGTCAAGTTCCTCAATTTTTAGAGGTGACTCGAGTCAAGTCGAGTCAAGTCAAGTCAAGTCACGAGTCAAGTCACATTTGAAGTCGATTTGCCCTTTCGAAGTATGTATGATGCATGATTACGTCATTGCAATTTGCTAGCTGTCTGAAATACAGTTTGAGTGGTCATGGTCATTGATTCCGAAACGATGAAGGAAAATGGAGTTAAATATACATACACGCAAGAAGGCGCTGTATCGTTCACATATAGGCAGAACTGTTAAACTACGTAATTGCATAGCCTCGGCCTCGGTTTATAGTTACCAGCCAAAATATAGAATAGAGAAACGAATTGATAAGATACAATACATTACCCATTTTCAAATAGATATGATACCATTCGAGCCTGCGCCAATGATTGATGATTATATAAACTATATTCGTCTTCAATTTCAATGAAACAAGAGGTTTGGTTAAGGTAAGAACAGAGAGCAGAAATATACATTTTGCTGTTCTATTACTTTACTTCTAAAGTTACGACAACGTAAGCTGTAAGCTTCGGTCACTTCGTGTGCGGTGATATTTGTGAGAGAACAATCGAGGCTCACTGAAACGCACGGGGCACGGTCATTTAATGATTGGTCGCTCTCACGGGTTACGCAAGCGTTTCGCGAACAATCTGAGCATATGCAGGATACAGTGATTTTTATCGACAACAATTCTAAAGGCTACTTGATGACTTGAAATTGACTCGTGAATTTTGCTCTGAGTCACGAGTCAATCACCATTTCTGATACGCCGAGTCAAGTCAAGTCAAGTCATTTTAGCAAAGGGACTCGAGTCAAGTCAAGTCATGCGAAAAAAGGTGACTCGAGTCATCCCAACACTGATACCTAATTCGTAAAACAAGGCACTCAGTGCTCGCGATAACTATATCACTCTTCATATCTATCACCCATAAAGGATGAATGCGTATGTCTAAAAGAGAAGCCGAAAGCTGAAATTCAAAGAAAGTTTAAAGCACTAACTATTTGTGTACTGGAGTCATTTTACTTTTTGCCGAGCATGTCGCCGAGATTAAGGATTTTAATTATGACAAAAACACGAATCGCTCGGTCAAGGGAGGGCGAATTTTAGAAAAACTGCAAACTTCGCTCAACATCAAGGCTATTTGAGCAGCAGCGACCACGACAAGCTCTGTATACCATCCCATATACATTTCCATATTGGGTCTCGAACTGGGGAAGGGAGTCGTGGAATCATCTGAAGGGAGGCACGAAGCCGAAGTTAAATGAATTTTATTTTGGGCTCAGCGCGATTTATTCCCAGTTTATAGTATATTTATTGCTCTGCGTATTGTCCGACTTTGATATTACAAAATGTTCTCATCAACAACCATAACCTTCTATGCCATCAAACCATCCGTTGGGATTGCTACCATTCTGGTTGCTCTTTTCAATATGTTGTGATATCATGATATATTTGGGCGCGAAATGTTTTACTATCATAAAGGGGGCATGCCTAAAAAAGTTTGAGAACCACTGTTTTGGTGTCTTAATAGAAGAACGTGAATAGGGGTTTACAGAGAGGTAAAATTGTATCATGTTTAACATTGTTTAGAATCATGACGGCAAATAATATTTTTTTAATTAACCACCACTTTCTCATTACCTCACATCAACACATTCACTGGGCAGCCTTTATTAACAATTAAATTTAGAAATAAAATTAACACACGCTGGAGAATATAGCTAAAAATTTTTACTCGGCCCGCCAACGTATTTTCTACTTTTCATTTGGCCCGCGGAGGAAAATAATTGTCCTTCCCTACTATAGACATATCTTTATTTTAATATGCATACCCCGCCTATCAAAAAATGAAGACATTCACATTTGCACAATTTATAGAAATATGCATTTCGGTGCCGATTATTACCGCGCCATGACACACCAAAACACATGCCGTTTTGGACAACATGCAACTCTGTGAAGTGTGCTACCGACGAAAGATATTGGCCGAAACTTTCTATGTATATTGTTTATGTTTCCATTGTCAATAGTCGCGTTGAGTGACTGCGACAAATACTTGTGACGTCCCAATATGCCACCCACATTACAAATGACACCCAAGCAAATGACACCCGAGAGAGGAAAATTGTTTGACACATGAAGAAATGACAATTGGTGTGTGCATCTCACGAAAGAAGTTTTTCTTTTAGTTTAGTTTGCTACGTTTATTTGGCAAATCCAATAAATTTTGACTATATAACAGACAGGAATTCATGAATTAACAACATGTAACAAAGTAATTATAACAACGCCCCCCCTGACGATGTTGTAATTACCAAATACGTGCCCTTTGTTTTCGAAGACACAACTTTCCTTAGCGTTACCGGTGAATTTTACCACGTTGACGGACAGATGATAAATAATAAAAAATATTAGTAGCCTATATGCAATCACCAGTGCGGGGGAGGGGGAGGGGGCGAGCAAAGAGCAATTTCGGCCTTTCTTCTAGCTAGAACAGTACAAACGCTGTTGCTGTTTGTTGTATATTTAAGCATGCTGTATAAGCGGCGGATCCAAATGCTGATTGAAGAATTGCAGAAAAACAATTGGTGCCCGTTTAAAGTAGGGCCGTATGAGTATATAAGATGAAATTAACAGTGTTGGGATCAAGTCACTACCTTCGAGTCACGAGTCATTGCACATTTTGACTCGAGTCAAGTCAAGTCAATCGATTTTTGGAGGTGACTCGGGTCAAGTCGAGTCAAGTCAAATCAAGTCATGAGTCAAGTCAAAATTCAAGTCAAGTTTCCGTTTTCGAAGTATGAGGCATGATTGCGTCATTGCATTTTGCTAGCTGTCTGAAATACAGACTGAGTGGTCATTGATTCTGAACGGATGAAATATACACGCGAGACGGCGCTGTATATCTGACATCAACGTAGAACTGTTAAACCTCGAAAGTAGTTGCATAGCCTCAGTTTATAGCTACCAGCCAAAATAGAGAAACGAATTGATAAGATGCAATACACTGTCCATTTACATATTGATATGATACAAGCAGGGCTTTGGAGCCGGAGCCGGAGCCCGGAGCCGGAGCCCCGGAGCCGTGCATTTTCACCGGAGCTGGAGCCGGAGCCGGAGCTCTACATAAAATTCAGCCGGAGCCGTGGCTGGAGCTGGAGCCTGTTATTTGAGGAGTAGCTCCGGCTCCGACCTATTTCATAAGATGCTATTATATATTCAACAACCATATCTGCTGATTTATCATAATTGAACAGCAGGCCTGGATTTTAATACTGTGCACACTGCACAGCAATGGCATAGAGTAAAGTGCGTTCTAATGCAACTATGATGATGTCGACAAGTGACAAGTATTCATTATGACGTCACCAGCCTATATGTCTTCGTTGCTACATCGGATGTTACTGACGGCTGACAGAGTCTAGATTACTATAGATAACTGACCTATGGGTAGATTAGTAATCTATATAGACCAGGTATGGCCAACCTTTTCAGCTAAAGGGGCACATGCAATCGATGAACGAGTGCACGATCCACTAGCCGCGCCAAGCAGGTAAAATTTTCAAAGTTTATAAATAAACTAGGTCAATAATATTATTACTTGAGTATATTGCGGGTCTATGGTATGTCGCACGATAGGCTCAGTTTGCAAGGACACTACTATTCGGCGTCTGGCCACATCGATATTGAAGGTCTCTGATAATATGCGACAATCATTTTGTGCCTACATTTCACCGTCGACGATCTTTATGCGTGCGCAAACGCGAAAAGACTTTCTCCCGTAATCGCGAATACAGTTAGACTCAATCGGGTAAACTAGGCGTATTTTTCATTTTCAGAAGGGGGTAGGTTACCAAGCAAGAAATCGTGTGACAATTAAACACGCGAAGCGTGAAGAATAATTTCGCTACTATTTCAGTTTATTGTAATGTACGACGATTTACTGAAAATGTGACTGGACCCTGGATCTCCCAATGCGTCGGAACTGATATTTTAGTCATCAACATCCCAAGTGTCGCAGCCAGAATTGTAATTTTTGGTTGGCATTGCAAGTTCACAATCTGAGCAATTCATTTTCGATAATATAATAGGAAATTACTACGCGGGCCACATTTGCCCCGCGGGTTGGCCACCCCTGATATAGACAGGCCCATTCGATAATTTCAGAGCCGGAGCCGGAGCTGGAGCCGGAGCAGTGGAAATAATGCGGCTCCGGAGCTGGAGCCGGAGCTAATGTATGATAGAAGAAAGCTCCGGAGGCGGAGCTGGAGCAGTTTAAATTTACGGCTGCTCCAAAGCCCTGGATACAAGTCTTCACCAATGTTTGAGGAGTTTATTAACTATATACGAATTCAATTTCAATTAAACAAGATGTTTGGCTATTGAAAGAACAGAAATGGATATTTTGCTATCAAATTAGGCTACTTTACTATTAGTTTACGACAACGTAAACTGTGAGCTTCGATCACTTGGTTTGTAGTCGATTTATTTGTGAAAAAACAATGGAGGCTCAGTAAAACACACGTAAAGTCCGGAATCGGTTCTATCCCCGGGTTACGGGTGTATCCTAGGCTACTCAATAGGCTTGTTGACAGAAACAACCATCTTCGTTACCGGAAGTATTTTTTCAAAATCACATTTGTATACAATAGATCAAACTTTTTTTGTTTGACCACTAGATGACTTTTCATAAAATGAGCATCCAAAAATTGCAATTTATGTTGGTTTAGTTTGCTACGTTTATTTGGTAAATCCAATAAATTTTGACTATATAACATGCAAGAATTCATGAATTAACAACACGTAACAACGTAATAATAACAACGCCCCCTGACGATGTTGTAATTACCAAATACGCGCCCTTTGTTTTCGAAGACACAACCTTCCTTAGCGTTACCGGTAAATTTTACCACGTGGACGGACAGATGATAAATAATAATGAATATTAATATATGCAATCACCAGTGGGGGGGGGGGGGGGGGTCAGGCAAAGTGCAATTTCAGTCCTTATTCTAGCTACGACAGTACATACGCTGTTGTTGTTTCTTGTATATTTGAGCATGTTGTATAAGCGACAGATCCAAATGCTGATTGAAGAATCGCGGAAAAACGATTAGTGCCCGTTTAAAGCAGGGCCGTATGAGTATAAAATATAAAGTTAACAGTGTTGAGATCAAATCACTACCTTCGAGTCACGAGTCATTTCACATTTTGACTCGAATCATATCAAGTCAATTGACTTTCGAAGGTTACTCGAGTCAAGTCAAGTCACTCGATTTGTGGAGGTGACTCGGGTCAAGTCGAGTCAAGTCAAGTCAAGTCATGAGTCAAGTCAAAATTCAAGTCAAGTTGCCGTTTTCGAAGTATGAGGCATGATTGCGTCATTGCATTTTGCTAGCTGTCTGAAATACAGACTGAGTGGTCATTGATTCTGTACGGATGAAATATACACAGAAGACGGCGCTGTATCTTTGACATCAACGTAGAACTGTTAAACCTCGAAAGTAATTGCATAGCCTCAGTTTATAGCTACCAGCCAAAATACAGAAACGAATTGATAAGATGCAATACACTGTCCATTTACATATTGATATGATACAATTCAAGTCTTCATCAATGTTTGAGTAGTTTATAAACTATATACGAATTCAATTAAACAAGATGTTTGGCTAAGGAAAGAACAGATATGGATATTTTGATAATAAATTAGGCTACTTTACTATTAGTTTACGACAACGTAAACTGTGAGCTCGATCACTTGGTTTGTGGTCGATTTATTTGTGAAAAAAAAAACAATGGAGGCCCAGTAAAACACACGATCATTGAATGATTGGTCGCTCTTACGGGTGACAACAGCGTTTCGCGAACAATCCGAACATATAGAAGTTACAGTGAGTTTTATCGACACCGATTATACTTGATTACTTGAAATTGACTCGTGAATTTTGCTACGAGTCACAAGTCAATCCACATTTCTGTAACGCCGAGTCAAGTCAAGTCAAGTCATTTTAGCAAAGTGACTCGAGTCAAGTCAAGTCATACGAAAAAGTTGAGTCGAGTCTGACTCGAGTCGTCCCAACACTGAAAGTTAATATAAGATAATGCTTCTCGCAGTTGAACAATGTGAGCAGGCCACACATGCCTATTGCCTACAATCCACATAATACAAACATTGCGAGTAAAAAACAAACAAACAAAAAATAACAAAAACATGTTTTATAACAAAGGCCCTGTTTTAAACATGTTTGTTTTAAATTGATTTTTGTTTTAAATGCAACCCTAATACCGAAGCTGCATTTGGATGGTGATTGTAATATATTAGGCTACCATTTAATGATCACTGATGAATAAGGCGATTTTTTCGCCTAAACAATGGAAAATTTTGACCGAAAAAATTTAAATTTTGACTTTTATTGACATAAAAAAAATTAATTTTGACCAAATTTTGACCTTACGTATGCAAATTAGGTGTTTTCCCACAAAATGTTAAAATTGTACGACTTGTCTTCATTTCTGGTTGGAACTTTTTGTCCTTACGCAGTAGTTTGGCCTGTAAAAACGTTTTGGCTGACAAACTGACAAATTTTAGCCTGAAAAAACTAGTATTTCAACGAAATCTGACCCTGTGAAAAATTCCAGTAGTTACATCACGTAGGCTTATTATGGTAGAAATAATTAAAATTTGTTTCAGAACAACGAAAGATACTTTACTACATTCTCGGGTAGAACGTGTCTGTCTTTACTAAGTAGCTTGCCAAGAATGAAGAAAGAACGTTCAACAGCAGAAGTTCTTGGCTGACAACACTGAAGTTGTGGTTCACTGCTTGTGACAAATTGTGTTACTTCATTCTGACAGTGCTGTCTACTTCAGAGTTGGATCAATTATAATAATTCAGTAAAATTACATTTACAATTACAATTACTCCCTTGCATGTTTCAATTACATTACAATTACAATTGCTCAATGCTAGAAATAACAATAATTAATAATAATAATAATAATTAATAAATAATAATAATTACAATCACAATTATTGTTAAACATGTAATTAAATACAATTACAATTTCAATTACTGGTAACCTTGTAATTGATGCGGTAGAAAGGTGTTCTTTGACAACCGTAGCGACGTAATTAGTTCCAATCTCAAGCTATTCCTGTTTCATTCGTGATACGTGGTATACTCTTTATTTAAAACAAAAAATCGAAATGTATTCGAACTTATTCCTAATCATGAGTACTGAAAACTACAAACACTGAAAAATGTTTCAAGCGACTGTTAACAACCACAAGTTTGAGCGGCTAACAGCGAATAGGCTACAGGACAGTCAATAAAATGTAATCAAACGATTAGGCTATACTCAGAGCTGAGAGAGGATAATGTAATGAGATTGGTACCGATAAGGTATGTAAATTAAAATAAATGCAAAAGAAAAGAACCACCTGAAAACCACGTATTACAACATTTTGGTTCGCATTTACATTTTCACTTGCTGAGAAACCGTTAGATTGCATTTGAAGAACACGGTCCGAAAATTTCTGGCCCCAGTAAATTTGGCCAAGATTGGAGGTAAGATTTGGATAACATCGGGGTTGTAACCAAGTCACAAGTCAATCTCACTTTTATGGTTTTGACTCGAGTCAAGTCGAGTCATTTTCAATTCAGCAGCGAGTCAAGTCCGAGTCCAAGACAGCGAGCAGAGGGTCGAGTCCGAGTCATGGTATTATGACCCGAGTCCGAGTCCAAGTCATTGTGTTGACTGCTCAGTTTCCTGTTGAAGTCTTGTTGAACCCACTTTTTATAACTCTACTTGGTGATATCGAATGGTTCGTGTTACAATAATTTTGCTCACATGTAGCAATTTCTGTTTGCATTTTCAAGTACCCATACCAATAGACGAAATCGCAATAGTGTGCTTACTTTACTATTCTTTGAAATTACAATGAAATGTCGGTCTTGGACGTCTGAGTCTTGAGTCATATGACTTGGTTTGAGTCATGCGTAATGACTCGAGTCCAAGTCGAGTCAATACACAAGTTGACTCGATTCGAGTCGAGTCATTTCCGTATTTTGATAAAATGACTCGAGTCAAGTCAAGTCATCAGAAAATCGTGACTCGAGTGATTACAACCCTGAATAACATCTTTTCAAATGCATGATCAAGTTTGATGAAGCCTTGGTTGGAAACTTGAATTTCTTTTCGCAATTGTTGCAGCAAGCCTCGGCTTCAGCACAGGTTTCAGAGTAGTTTATTTGCTGTTCATCCATTTTTTAAATATTAGGATTTAGTTTAGCCCACTGGTTCTCTAACATTTTTAGACATGCCCTCCTTTATGACATTGAAATATTTCGTGCCCCCTCTTATCGTCATATCACGCAATGATACCAGAATGTTAGCAATCCTTTTACAGATGGCTTGATGGTACGGAAGGTTATGACTGTTTATGAGAGAATTCTCCAATATAAAATTCGGACTATACACAGAGCAATAACTATGAAATCGCGCCAAGCGCGGAGTAAATTTCAGTTCACCGGGGCTTCGCGTCCTTCTTCATATGCTTTCACGCCGCCCAAGGGGGGCACGCCCCCCTTTGAGAACCACTGGTTTAGCCTATATCGTAATTAACAAAGATTTATGAAACCCAATAGGAAATGGATATTTACCAAACTGTCTTTGATCGCTGTAAGTCTATTTTTAATCGCTCGGCATCGACCAACAAGTTATATTCTATAAATGTATATACTAAATATTCTGACGAGTTAGTAGTAGGCTATCGATTGCTTTTTCGCAAAGCAAATTCGAACCAACTTTTGGCTCTTTTTCTGTTTGGCAAAGGGTTAATTCTGACTTTGCATAATAATGGGCAACCAATTAGAACTTTTGTTATTAAAATCAAATCACAAAGCACAGGCATTTGGTACATGGAAATTTCCACATACATATCTCAACTCTATCCGAATCAATACCATCGTTAAATGCAAAACTAAATAAATATTTCAGGCTAAAACAGTTCGAGTATAAAATTATTAAAAATGGGATGTTTTTCTGGATTTTCTTTTATACATCTCTACTCTCCCGCATTAAGGCCCAGACATAATCTGACATCATGCTTTCATCATATCGCCATTTGTATCTCATCTCAAAATCTTTTATGTCTGGATACAATCGCTCCCCTCGCTCTTCTAGATAAGCTCCTATATTATCTTTGAACTCGTCCAAGTGAGCATCAAGCATATGTAGTTCCATAGACATTCTGCACCCCATGTTTCCATACGACTTTAACAAATTGGCAACGAGTTCGGCATAGTTATTTTCCTTGTTATTGCCCAGGAACCCAATCACCACATCTGCAAAGCCTTCTTTTCAACATCATCAAGCATTTGGATAAAATCATTCGACCTGAGAATATTTTTAATTTGTGGGCCAATAAATACATCCACTTCTACTTTAGCTTCTGATAGTTCAGGAAACAAGTTCTGGATAAACTAGAATGCGTCACCACCTTTATCCTATTCTTTCACAAATTGTTTTATAAGGCCAAGTTTTATGTGAAGGGGAGGCATAAGCACTTTTTTGGGTTAATCAACCGAGTTTGCTTTACGTTTTTCTCTCCAACAAATAAATTCGATTCGTTTTGGCCATATTTTTATTTTGTAGTGTTCTGTGGTAGCCCTACTATCCCAAAGGCAAAGGTACCAAGGATACTTGGTGAAACCCTCCTTGCATACCCATAAAAAACGATACCATTTGTAATTCCACAAGAACTTCCGAGATACATTAAAAAATATTAGAAAATTATCAATTGCAAATCATGAAACCTCAGAAATCAACCCTGCAAACAGAAATATCTATAAATGGCAAGTATTGCAGAGTATATTAACATTAAAAGTGATTAACATTCATCTTGGATGCTCTTAAGCCATATTTTTCAATTCTTTTCTTTAAAATAGTGCCATATTAGAATTTCATTCTCTAAACCACAAAAGCAAAGTTTATTTGGAACAAAGTTGATTTTTGACACTTACTGGTTCTAAGCAATAGGGAAAAATTTATTAGAACCTGGGAACAAAAAAAAGTTTCCCCGCCACACCGCGTTATTTTATGTTGTGATTGTCAGGTTTCCAGAACAATGTAATTGAAATCGTAATTGAACAATTTTTTTTATCAAAATACAATAACAATTACAATTACACAAAATAGAAATGTTTCAATTACAATGACAACCGCAACCACATGAAAAAATGTAATTGTTTACATTCAGCTCAATTACAATGACAATTGATCCGAATCTGGTCTACATCACGACCTTTCATCATGCTCTTCTCGATATAAGAACCATGCAATGCCCTAGCAGTCTTGCTTCGGTAAGGATATTGTGGTACATTGACCAAAACCCCATGCCAACCTATTTTTTTCATTTGCCCGTTTATGATTCACAATGAACAGACAATAGACCGTCTACAACGGTAGGCCATTAAAGTAGGTTACACGCTGTAAAATATCAAATGATAAGTTCATAGACAGTGCAAAATCTATGATACAAACGAAATGTAGAGGACTGAAAAATTTTTACTTCATAATCAATTTTGACAAAATTTGACCCAACGCTACAATTTTGACTAAAATTTTAATAAATGTTGACATGTCAAAAAAAATCGCCCTACTGATGACCTTACCTGGCACGTAGCTTGAGATGAGGATGAGTATCAGAGTTACCGGTATAGTATATGATTTACTTCGTCGATTCTCCATAGTCTGCTTCTGAGTTATGAATAGCACTAATACTATATTCTGCAATAAGTGGCCTAATTGATGTTTTTGACTTTCCGTATTTCGTACCTCGGGAGTGAATGTTTATACCTCAGATAATGGTTCTAATTTCCTGAAAACGGAATGAATATGAGAAAAGCCACTGACGACGCTTCCAACAGTCATTTGAATAAGTGTTACACGACCTGTGACAATATACCATCGACTTTTAGTGCCAGCCCTGAGGCAATTTCTGTTCGTCGCTTACTATACTAGACTATCGTTATGCGTATTTAGCACTATATGTATCGATAGTACCTTGCCTCTGAGGAATAAATAACATCCATTATACGTTAGCTGACACTTTTCGCAGATATTCTATTATGTGTATTTAGGACTGTATATTTTCGCGGATAATATGAGCAATACACTCATCAACGTTGAACTATGCGCGACTTTACGGCGACATATTGAAATTATACATATATTTCGCGCGATCAACTACGCATGACATTTATGTGTATTTAGGACTATGTAATGTGTGTTTAGGACTATCTATGTACGTACGCGCATATTACAAGCTCTCAGATAACACTAGGGCAGCGGTTCTCAACCTTTTAGGACATGCGCCCCCTTGGCGATGGTCAAAAAAATTGCGCCCACCACCCCCCCCCCTCCCCCCGACTACTCCCTGCACTTATCGTCATGTCAAGAAGAGCACATCACCTGATACAGAGATTGGCCACCTTTTGCTAATCACGGCGGCATTTCGATTACTTATGTAGCCTAAGGCCGAATTCCAGGGCATAACCGCAATGAACTATATGGGCGTAAAATACCTATGTCAAACCGCGCACAATCATTCCCGGCGAACCCCGGACCATTCTATTTTTCACAACGGCCTGTTGTACGCACCGAAATCGCGAGTGGCAGTGTTATGAATACAGTGTTGGGATCAAGTCACTACCTTCGAGTCACGAGTCATTGCACATTTTGACTCGAGTCAAGTCAAGTCACCCGATTTCTGGAGGCGACCCGAGCCAAGCCGAGCCAAGCCAAGCCAAGTCACGAGTTAAGTCAAAATTCAAGTCAAGTTGCCTTTTCGACGTATGAAGCATGATTACGTCATTGCATTTCGCTAGGTGTCTGAATAACAGATTGATTGGTCATTGATTCTGAACCGATGAACGAATATAGAGTTAAATATATACGCAACAAGGGACCCCACCGCTCACTTATACGTAGACCTGTTAAACCACGCGAGAAATTGCATAGTCTTATTTTACAGTTACGAGCCAAGATAGAGAATCGAAAAACGAATTGATAAGACGCAATTCAGTACTTATGTATACATATTGATATGATACAATTCGAGTCTGCGCCAATGGTTGAGGAATAGGCTATATAAACTATATTCGATTTCAATTTCAGTAAAACAAGAGGTTCGGTCAAGGTAAGAACAGAGAACAGAAAAATATGTTTTGCTATTAAATTACTTTACTACTAGTTTACGACAACGTAAGCAGTAGCTTCGATCACTTCGTTTGTGGTCAATATATTGGTGAGAGAATATTGGAGGCTCAGTAAAACGAACGATCATTGCATGATCGATCGCTCTAATGGGTTAAACAAGTGTTTGGCGAACAATCCGAACATACGAAAGATGAGGTGATTTTTACTTGATGACTTGAAATTGACTCGTGAATTTTGCCCCGAGTCACGAGTCAGTCCACATTACTGATACGCCGAGTCAAGTCAAGTAAAGTCATTTTAGCAAAGTGACTCGAGTCAAGTCAAGTCATACGAAAGAGGTGACTCGAGTCATCCCAACACTGATTAGTAGTTGCTGGGATTGCATATTGTCGCGCTGGGCTCAAAAATTTTTCAGAGTCACGAATGAATGCCGTAATTAGTAGTATCAGTATCACATATTACTTCGAAATATTTATAATTTCTCAGCCCATGTGATCAGATTCACCGGTAAAGTTGATGGAAGGAGTGCATTCGACAATTTAGGGCAAGTTATAAATACTAATCCAACTTCGGGTGGACCAATTGTTATTAGTCACTTTGTTGAATGGTGTTATATCTTGACGACTCCCATTCCGGCTCAGATTAAGAAAGGGCGCTACCGTATTAAAATCGAAAAATGAAGTCGTGTTGAATTGCGCGAATAAAACTTCAAGATTAATTAAAATCTCTCAAAAATTCGTGAGTGAATTCGTAATTCCAATTTGCACGTCTACGGCCGCCAACACATACTAATTAAATTAGGCGTCGACGGTCACACGAATTCCCTTTTACGACCACATGCGGCCGTACGGGTGCAGGTTGCCCAGCCCTGATCTATCAGTATACATATGGTATATCTTACGCCAAGTTTGAATCCGAATTCCAGTTGTTGAGTCTTTTACATTTCTGACAAATTTCCTAAAACTTGTTTGGAAATAGCAAAAAAACATTGAACAGGACATCAATTTACTTCAGTGTAGGTTGCACTGAGACTAATCCTAATGCTGGTAGCGACTACAGAGAGCACGACGTTGTTCTGTCCTGCCATGCCAAATTTGATCAATTTTGGAATTGAATTATATTGTGTTGTTTTAGGGTAGCCTAATTGAGGGCGAAACCGGGCAACCTTTTGCATCTAAGTTTGTCTTGGGCATTGCAGTTCACCAGCTATTACCAACAGCTACCCAGCGCAACGAGCTTTAGCCTACTGGCAAGGCCGTGAAGTAATGAATGTCTTACGCGTGGTCATTGCTCTAAATCTTCATAGAATATCAAAACTTTGCTCAAATGAAGTTGAAAATGGCCTATACTCCGTTGAGAGCGACTACTGGAGTTTGAGTTTGGCAAGCTTTCTTCAAGTTTAATTTTCAACAATCGTATTTTCAGAATGGTTGTGGAACACATGTTTACTCAAAACTTATACAGACTTTGTCAATTTCTCGCCCCCCCCCCTGAGAGCCTCCCGCGCCTCCAAGGGGGAGGCAGGTTGAGAACCACTGCACTAGAGCAATATGCTCCTCGACGTTGAATGAGGCGCAATTTTTACGGAGATATATCAAAATTCTACATACATTTTGCGCAATGAACTATAACATTATTTTTTTTGTTGCGCACTAATCAAATTACGCCACGTCGCCCTAGTTGCCACGCCTATTGCCACATCGTCAAGTGCCACATCATCTGCCTATATCACGCCCAATGCCACATCATCATGACTATCGCGCAGACTATGCGTACTGATCTGTTTTTGAGAATATGAATTGTCGCACAGTACACTTAACGTTGAAGTAGGTTTCATGACGTCATCACAGACGAATTAGACAACTATATTGCTCTAGGTTGTAGGTTCGACTCCCGTAGTCACCACATTTTGATATGATTCAGTCCTTTTCCTGTCTTCTGACGCTTTACTCAGTCTCATTGAAATAGCATTGTATAGTGTACGAGTTAATTTATTTCGAAAAAAGAAATATATCAATGATATCGTTGTCCGTCTTTGCGTCGATTTGCTGCAATCCTCCAAATCCATTGATAGAGAGAGAGAGAGAGAGAAAGGGAGAGAGAGAGTATTTATTTTCGTCCAACCAAAATATATAACACACGGCAGTGATGGTGGTACAGAAAATATGCATGCACAGTATTCGGTATTAGATAGGAATGATCGATGAGACCGTGACGGTCATCTAGTCTGATCACACCAGCATCAATAACAGGTACACTTTGACTCTAAACAGCCTGACTGTAAAAAATGTTAGTTTAAAAAGTAGAAAAGAAAAATATAAAAAAAGAAGGAAAAAGAAGAAAATGAAACGATGGTAGCAAATGATCCATGAAGCAATGTCTGGGCGAGGTACGGCAACAGTGTTAGTGTAACGACAAGAGGTGATCAAGTAGGGCTTTTTCGAATCTAATATAAGACAGTTCACGGTTATGTGGTGGTAATGCATTCCAGATGATAGGTCCCGAGCAGTCGATAGATCTCTTTGTTAGGTTGCTATTGGGTGGTGGTAAGTAGATATTTCCTTTAGACGAGGATCTCGTGTAATGGGAGTGGGCATTTTTAGCATGCATGAAAAAGTCATCAAACACAGGAGTCAAGCTATTGGAAAAATATTTGTGAATGAATTTTGATACTTCGAAGCGATATAGTTCGTCAACTTGCAAAATTCGGTGCTTACGGTAGTAAGGCGATAGCAGTGATGAGCATCGGAGCGGAGTTTTGCCAATTTTGTGATACTCGGAGTGGAGTCGGAGTTTACTACAGATATTTTTCCGGAGTTTTCCGGAGTATTGTAAGTTTCGACCCCGATATCTTTCGATAGCTCTGACCAGAAGACACTATTGATTACAAACCAAAACACAGACAGTTGACACCTTGTAAAGTGGTAATATGACGGGTAACATGCAAAAATGATTACCAAGCAGACATGGGGTGATTACTTCATGAATGTAATCGATTGCGATTACGATTACTTCTAAATCACGCGATTACGATTACGATTACAGCAAAATCAGGACGTAGTCGATTACGATTACGATTACATTGGAAAAGTAATCACGATTACTCACGATTACATTTATTTTGCTTCTTAGAACTAATCTTACAAGATATATTGAAGACAATACAAGGATTGCGTCGACAAGGCCTAATGAGATAACAACAACTTTCTCAATAAATGATGCGCTATTTGCTTGTTGCGTCATAATGTACGCATTGCCCAACTTAATAAGGGACGATTTATCGCATCCAACCATTTGCATTCTTGCCCGGTCCGTAACTGCCGCACCTCAAACTCCCCAAATAGGGTGATGAGAGCGCTCGAAGAGAACTCAAAAGTATTTGGTAAAACCAACATTAATTATAGAGTATTTTCGTGAGATTTTATTAACTTGAAATTTTTTTTTCGGGCTTTGCGATTTAAATGTCTCTTGATAGCTTGATTTTGAAATGCATACCTCTCACCGTCATGAAAAACCCCAGCCACCCGCAGAGGAAGATAGACAGGGCAATTATTTTTTCGTGCGTCTCACGAACGTTTTTCTCTTCGCCATCTACGTTTGGGTGACTGCAATATCTTTTGATGTTTTATATAACAGACCGGAGGTCACGAATTAACAACATAAAATGAAGTAATTACAACAACATACCAGATGTTATAATTATGAATTACGTGCCCTCAGCTCCACAGGTAAATCTGACTTTCGGGGACTGAGAGAGGCCTAAAATGAATAGTAACATAATGCAATTACTAATATTATTGAAAATAATTTAGTCTTCAACTGGAAAATTGACCACCTTATTGGGGCCAAAAACCAACGTTCGGAGTGCGGGACGAATTGCTGTTTTTGTCCTTATTTTAGCTACAACCCACGCTATCATGGCATATAAGCGGATGGTTATGGCAGCAGGTAAAGAATTGCGAAATAACGATTGGCGCCCGTTTGAAGTATAGAGTCATAAGAGAATAAGATAAAGTGACCATAAAATTCTGCCTTCTATTTAGTACAGATACTGCACGCTGCCGTTACGAGAAACGGCAAAGAACGGTTCGGTTATGATATAGGCTACATCAGCAGCTGTTGATTTTAAATGCTTCGTTGTGGAAATTGAGATGCTTTATTTGGCGAGTACAAAATTTCAAATCTTTGCTCGGTGTACAGACGTAATAGGGATGGTGGGAACCTCTGAAAGGCTCAGGTTCGTGTGAACGTGAACCTCTTTGAAAGGTTCTGTGTGAACACGAACGTGAACCTCATGACGTCACGTGACGTCGTATTTCTAATTCCAACCCTACATTTTAGTGAAGTTATAGCCTATATTAATGTACATGCCACTATGCTAAAGTACAAATTGACGTTTTAAACGTCGGCAAATGTTTCATCTGGGGCAATCAATTGGTATAATAATCTCATAAAATCAATATCTTCCGTAGCTTTGCCCACAATTTTGACGAGGACTTGCTAGGGAATATAAGCTTACGACTTACCGGTCCAAGCCAGCCCGACAATGTATTCGGAGACTAAGTATTGAGCAAAGTGTAAAACGGATTCTATACTTGCTACCGATATTACCCCATTAACAAATTTTACAGCAGTAGCCAACACCCCAATCCCACGGATTTTGTTTTTAAGGTACAATAAACATATGAAGTCAAGATTGACCACGTACACCTGCTAGATGTTTTACATTAGACAACGATATCAATTCCTTTGATTGGTCGAATAAGCATAATTCTCTGGCTACATGTAGTGCATCTCGCTCTTGATGTTGTGTCAATGCTGGTCAAGGTCACAGCAGAGAGTCACTAAATATTCACAAACGGAATGCTGGTTATTTGGAGCTAAATTTTTGAGATTCTCAAGGTGCATGCTCGTTCAGTGTTGATTTTTTTTATGCTGCCAGCGCCATGCATTGAGTGGCCAGCAGTTGAAATGCAATAAATTTCAACCAAAGCTGTTATAATGAAGTGAAAACTGTAATATGTGAAAAAAGGTTTACAGTTCAGAACCTACCAAGGTTCGTTTGTGAACGTGAACCTCTAAATTTCTGAGGTTCAACACACACAGAACGCGAACGTGAACCTCACGTTCACACCATCCCTGGTACGTACTGCATAGGTCTGCTGCTCGCCAAACATCAACAGACAAATTGCGTTTAACTATAAGCATAACCTTTAACCAAGCATCAATACATAAGTTACCATTTGCAACTAGGCAGAATGGTGATTATTATCCTGCTGCGAGGTAGTGGCGTCTGGAGTGTTGCGATAACCCGATATATCACAAGGCAGGTGTTTTTACAATCACACTACAATGTACGTCGAATATCTATTTACCGACAATGTGTGGATACTTCTTACGCAATCATGAGCGAAGCTAATACTTCTTACGTAATAATAAGCAGTGGTGTTTGTACATCAGACGTTTCTACTATCATTAACCTGGTATAATATATTTCCTTGTTCGCGAATGTTGAGTTTATGTCATAGTCCTTGTACGAATAAAAAGTAATCGCTCTTTCACAAAGAAATCGATTAGATATGGGAAGTATTCGATTACGATTACTTCGGAATTTTTTCGAATGTAATCGATTGCAATTACGATTACTTGAAACTGCTGTAATCGTCGTAATCGATTACGATTACTAATCGCGATTACCCCATGTCTGTTACCAAGTGCATAAAAATCAGCCTTCTGCACTGCAATTGGGGACTGAAGAGTAACCTAGTGATCTAGCAAGGCATTTTCGTTGAGCAGTGTCTGTAGTTCACAAAATTGAAGGCACCCAATATCATTCGCAGTGCATCATTTGCTCCCTGCCTTGAGATGCAGTCTTTGAATCCACAGCTGAATGTCACCATATTATGAGATAAGATCTCCAGAATCTTCCACGTTGCTGTCATTTCAGTCTTATATAGTCACATTCCTCCTTGCGTATTTGTTTCGTGACTGATTTTCATGCTACCCCAGTAATTGTGCGAAACATTTACAATCAGCAACATACAGCCGGGCTTCCCTATGGTAGAACCTTTAGCTACCATGATTCTTTCAGCAAGTTCATGATCATAGCGGAATATATCCCATTATCCTGATGACATTCAACATAGTAATAGGTCCATTTTGTGGAAATATATTCCCAACGTTGGTATCACTTGAAACAAGATAATATCCCATACCACTTTTGTGATAACTTTTCGCAACTTTCATTGTACTTGCAGAGACTCACAGAGACATACCAGCATCTAAGCCCGCTTCAAAGATTTCAACAATACATAAATCACTAAGGTAAGCGGATCTTACCCTGTAAAAACAAAATATTTCCTATTTCTGAACAGCCACACTAAATAACTACAACCGTCTGCTTTGCTCTGCTCGCAGCTCGCATCAACTACGCTTCCTTCAATATTGATTGAAGCAATCAGTCATCCAGAACTCTTCTGAATTTTCGTTGGATTGAGAAATGACTTTCATGTGATGAGTAAAATCAGCACCGCAATCAAGTTTCTGCTAGTGGTCTGTCTCATACTTCAAATTCCAGATATCATGTAGCAGCTTTAAAATTGGAGGTCATTTGGTCAACTCCAAGGAGCGTCGATCGGTGCGTCAGTGATGCATCATGTCTGTTTAGTGCAGTTCCATCAACTGTTTCATGGCGATGCGGAACTTTATTTACTGTAACCTGTGATGTGATCGTCGATTTTATTGGTGTTAGTGGTAGTTAGTTCGAACTGACTGGTTTTCCTTCGTCCTTTTAATATAATGGCTGAACCACATTCGACGTCAAGTGTGTTACCCACGAAGACGCAGAAAAAGAGTGACGTGTGGAAGGATTTCACTCTGATGCTGCATGATAATAATGGCCTGTATACTGGGTTTGCGAGATGTCAAAATTGCAATGTTCGGCTAAAGCATCACAAGTTGACAAGTGGTACGTCGCATCTTCGAAGGGCCAATTTTATGTGGCAGATGATGGGATAGTGATCAGTTATACTGTGTTGGAGCACAAAAGGGGAAAGGTGATATTGATGAGTGTTGCTGTAGAAGTGATCTAGTAGAGTTTTAGATTGGTAACCTATTCTTGTGGGTTCAGTAATTATCTGAGCTATTCCATAAGAATCAAGCATTTCACGGTACCTTATGTTGAATTTGGTGATCTTCAGCAAATCAATATTTATGTCTCCCATAATAAATATTTGTTCGTTAGCTGCTGTTAGCATTTCCAGTATATTTGAGAATTCGTCAAGAAAAGTCTCTTGCTTCGTTCCTGGGTGTTTGTAGATGACTGCCACTGTGAGAGCTTTTTGTACATGTACTCTGATAAATATATATCCGACGCCTTCGGTTTCAAATTTTACGTCGGGCATCATGTCATATCTCAGACCGTCGTTGATGTATAGTCGAGAGGTGGTCAAAGTAGTCAAGAAAGCTACTCAAGTAGAAGTAGAAGTAGCCACGAAAAAATCTACTCAAGTACGAGTCGAAGTACTTCTTCCATAAGCCCCCTAAAACTACTTGAAGTAGAAGTAGAATTGACTGACTTTAAAAGTACTCAAGTAAGTAAGTAGTTGTGAAAACGATCCTAATTCGTTCACATGGATTGTAAAAAGGTGCATATTGAGCTACGCGAAAGGTGACGAGCTTGATTCATATTGATGCATACCAGCAGGTATCCAATTTTCGATAGCATAAGCAATCGTCCAGATCATGGGAAGAATTTGATAGGATTGATATGGAAATGCGATACTTATCCTCTGTTTTCTCGAGCAGCACGTTTTAGAAAATAGCATGGTATGGCGCCATCGCCCATATTATAAGGTCCGTAGTTTAGTCGAAGAGCAATACGGAGAAGTTGTATAGGATACGGTGTAAACACTTTGCACGATTAGAAAACGTTAATAAAAAATATGGTGGACCGTAAAAATGCCATATTGTGTAGCTTCATTTCCGGAAATTAAAGGCATTACTACACTTGCTTTGATACTTCAACATGTAGGCTATGTTATCCAGACAAAAGAACTGATTTTAAATATAACTCAAAGTATATGATAATGGGAATTGAAAATGAAACATAAATACTACTTCTAAAAGGGGAACACGTTTTTCGTGTTTTTAGTCAAGAAAGTTTGAAGGGTGGTATGCTAAAACAGCTCTAAAACAATGTTAAAACAACTCTAAAACTAACAAAAATGTCAGAGTCCGCTTTGCCAGGTTAGGATGCGCCATGGACATGCTAGATTACGATGTGACAAGTAAATGCTAGATTGCGAAACATCGATTTCAAACATGTTGATGATCCATATATACTGTGATGAATTATTTTATGTGGGCGAAGGGGAAAATGTGTTGTAAACGCAGGAATATTTAGATATCTAATTCTAGATATCCCTGTGTGAACGGAACCACGCCAACTTGCTACCTCAGATATATAGTGTATCTGCTCTCCAGAGCCCATATCATCTCTCGATGATGAAACTCAGCTTTACCTTCCAATTCGGTTCCCAATTTATATTCTACGACGCGATAACTTTCCCTCTGTATGATCATTTAGGCTTCTATTTCTGTTGCAGGACAGCTTTGTGTGATTCTTTGATACTACCGCTGTCGACCACAATAAAGTTTGGAAGGGACTCGCGTTCGTCGGAATCGGACTGACATTTATTGCAATAGCATTATTAAGATAATGGATACTCGCATGTTTTGTCTCATGTAATATTTTAAGAATACAATTCTTCATCGTTTAATCGCGTACATTTTACTGTAGGATGGATACCATTCAGTCATAGTTTGGTGATACAGCCCATAAAGAACTTTCACTTTATCATGATCCGTAAGTAGTAATTGATGGTACATCCTCTTTTCAGCTTGAAGATGTAGATCAGTGGTTCTCAGCCGGGTGTCCGCGAAACCTAACAATAATTCATAACCCAATTTGTATTTTTATAAACGGGAAATCACGTGGCACAGTTTCGCTTCAGTACTAGTAAAACTCCAGAGCTCACATCAACAGTATGCAGTGACGTGCGGTCCAATGAGGCAGGTGAGGCAGTTCCTCACCTGTCGTCAGGGTGAGAAAGTGAAAATTGTGAAAACCCTCTATCAGTCGATGATTATTGATATTTGCCATCAATGTTCATAAATAACTAAATTATAACATTTTTCACCCAACATCATCAATTTGCATAATTATCATTCAAACCTACAGCGCGAAAGGAGAGATAAGGCGCAGGTGATGCACGGGCGGGTCGTGCCTAATCTGCGACAATGCCATTCATCATAATTAGCTCGGAATTCATAATAACTGGTATCAACCAGATGCTATCGTGACACTGATTCCCAAAATTCAAACATCAACAGTTTCAGAGCACTAGAACCCCCTTAAAATCGAAAATGACATTCGGCTTTATTACAGACAATGCCATCGCAGAGTAACAATAGCCAGGTGAGGCACAAACGAATCTGCCTCATGCACTATTCGCTAACAATTGGACAATCGCAGCACAGTTAATGAGTGAAACGCGCTATCGATTTCGGAATCCAACAGTCTTGTAGGAATTATATAGTAGCGACGGCCAATACGTAATGTGGAGCAAATACACTCCCTTGTGTAGCTGTTATGTATTTTCCATCCGTAGCTGCATTAAATCGTGGTATGTGATAGCTACTTGCATAGGCTGCATTGTCGTTTGCCGTGGCCTTTATGCTGTGTTCGACTGCAATACCTACAACCCTTAATTGTGGTATGTGATAGCTATACTTACATAGCCTGCGTTGTCGTTGTTTGTGGTCAGTGGTGCCACTCCTAGTGTTTTTACACTAGATCTAGTGTATTTTGACTAAGCCTAGTGTCTTAGTGTATTTTCTTTCGATATTCGGCAAATCTCGTGTTTTTTACTTGAAATATTTGTAAAGGAGGATGCTATTTTCATGTGATTCGACTAATTTATACCGGTACTTGAAGAGATAGGAATTATTATCCGTCTAAACTTGTCCATTTAGCACAATGGCAACGTCTATCAGTGTGCAAATAAAATGCTCTCTATACATACTGCTGTTGTTATTCACATTTTCGGTCTCTTCATCAGGTACTTTACGTGCGTGTGTGTGTATGTGGGGGGGGGGGCGTGCCTCATCACATCAGCCATGAACCTCATCGCACGTCACTGACAGTATGGCCGTCTGAGATGAAGTTTTGTGCGGGCTCATTTTAATCCCAAAATTGCCAATAGCTTACTGATACAAACATTTCGCTGTTTAAAGATGTTTTGTAGGGGATTGTGGAAAAAATGTTTGATGAGTAACGGAATGTTTACTAAAATCCATTTTCTCCAGTGATATACGTTACCATTTTTCCATGATAACTTCAAGATAAGTTGCTAGATCAGGGGTGTCAAATTCAGCTTGATCCGCGGGCAGGATTCAAGAGTTTTAGTCACTCGCGGGCCGGACCAGTCAAATTAATTCAATATGCTACGTCGACATCCATATCTTTGCTTTTCACTGGAATGTTTTATTGGAATATGTGGGCCCAGGACTCCATTCCAGCAACAACCTTATTCGCAAATAATGGCAAAAATACGATAATTAGCCGATTGAATACATTTATTAACTACTATAAGAGTGGCTGTAACGAGGATATGATTGAAATATTTCTATGCCCGTTTTAGTGGACAATGTCATCGGAAAACGGACATGCGTCGTTGGTCCGACCTATTCGTGGTGAATAATATGCTGGATTATTTGCGTCGAATTATTTAGTAGTAAAATCTCAACTTCTGTAAAAAATCTGCCGAATAATGAGATATCTCAGTAATGAGATATCTCTCTCAATTTACTCAGAATGGCCGGATGCAGCCCGCAGGCCGTATGTTTGACACCCTTGTTCTGGATAGAAATGACCAGAAATGACGTTGTATGTTCATTGAAAAAAAATACTTCTCAATTTTGGTGCCATATTTGTTGCGATCATACCCCAATGTGTCCTCGGAAGCGTTACGCGTTATTATTACATTCGCCATAACTTAAAATTGGGGAAATGAATTTTCGGCTATCGTTCATATCAAACCGAAGGCGCGTATTTTCAAGACACCACCACGTATTTCAAGATATGCACTTGCAGAATTTGCTTTGAAATATTAAAAGTCATCCCAATTTCAACATGAATAGTATGATCTTATTTTCAAGAAAAGTCATTTTGTTGCTCTTTATCACTAAGCCTACAGCTCTCATTTGCACAAGTCAAATGGCGATTGCATGATAATTGTGCTAAATTTGATCTAAAACTTCGTGTGGGTCCGCGGGGTCCGTGACGGTCCGGAAGGGGCCTGCGAAGGCAAAAAGGTTGAGAACCATTGATGTAGATCAGTGGTTCCCAACCTTTTTCGAACCATCGCCCCCTTTTCAAGCTTAACACCGATCATCGCCCCCCAGATTTTTTGTACCGAAAAATGGGCATAAAAACTGTAATCACCGGCGGGTTGACTGAAAAAAAAAAAAAGGTCATTTTTCTCCGCTCATAGCTCAAAATAACGTTTTTCTCTCCGCATTGCTAGGTGGATGACAAAAAAAAAAAAAAAAGTCAGCCGTTTTGACGCGTCATCGCCCCCCTATCGCCCCCTTGGCTAATTTCGCCCCCTGTCGCCCCCTTTGTCCATTTTCGCCCCCCTATCGCCCCCCTGGACCGCCAAATCGCCCACGTTGGGAACCACTGATGTAGATTATCATAAAATTGGATATTTTTATAACTTTATATTTTATGAAGTATAAGTAGTATCATAAACGCTATAGAATGGTATTCGATGTCTCTTCGCCGGCAGACAGCAGTCACTTAGACTACTTTTTTACTTCTACTTCAGCTCTCTCTACTCTCTTTGCCGGCGACAACCTTTGAGTCTCCTTTAGACTCAATTCTCTTCAGGACTTGACTCTCTCTCTCTCTCTCGAGTCAAGTCTTGTCGAGCTCTCCCTCTCCGAGTCTTGACTCTCTCTCTCGATTCAAGTCTACCTTCGCTCTTGGGCCTCTCTCTTGAGACGCCGAGACTGATTTCTTGAACTCGAGCGAACTCGGCTGACGTCAGCCGTCAGACGAATATCTTTCGATTATTGCAGCGTCGTCTGAGCGTCTAGAAAACGCCTGTCGAGACTGCAGTATCGATTTCTCGAGCTTCTGGAAACGCCTTGCTTTGCGCTCTATAACAAAACAAAAACGTTATAAAATGGCGTGTGCAAGCGCACTAACAGGACGCGAATACCAGCGAATCACATACGAGAACAGGCCAAGATCACTGGATATAATGACGCCACTCGATTGCCAGACAACCGAAGTGATAGGCGCCATTATAACACATCCTAGCCTCAGAAAATACAGGAAACACGTCGCCTCTATCTACCAAATCGGCAGAAAGACGTACAATCTAACATTCCACCAACAAGCAAAGACAGAAATGATACGCGAAGGGTTCCTGGATCAAATAAACATGGGAATAAACATAAACGGAACGATGTACTTCCAAAAGCCGAGGCCGCCTTCAGCTCAAATTAACATAAGGGCCGTACCCACGGAGGTGGAAGAAGGCGAAATAAGACACAAAATATCACAATAAAAAGCGGCACGGTACGGGAAAGTTAAGCTTATTTACCACAAGGGAACGACGTTACGCTACGGGCATAGACAAATAACAATCGAGGACTATGTACCGGGAAGACTTCCGCCTTTCATATACCTGGGGCAAGCTCCCTGCAAGGTATACCCGCCAAACAATGAAGGAAAAGAAACATGTTTCAAATGCTTGCAGAGAGGACATACTGCAAGCCAATGTCCGAACATAACAGTATGTTTTCTGTGCAAGCAAACAGGACACAGACGTAACCAGTGTCCCAACAAAATTGAAGAACAAATACTCTCAAATCAGAGAAGAATACTGAAGGTTGATGAACAAATCATACCAGCAGATATGGAAGAAGTAGACCAACCTGAAATAAACAACGAAGAACAAAGCCCAACCCCTGCGTCAAATGAGGCAGAGGTTGAGGAAACAGAAGAGGAAGAAGACAAAGATGATGAAGAAGAAATAATAGAAGACTACTTTAACTTAGAACAGCAATCACAAACACCCAGCGAACTCGATACAACAATTATACCAGGGTCAGACGACAAAAAAAACTGAAGAACTGCAAATCATCACAAGTGAAGATGAAACACAAACACGGAGAAATGAAAGCAAAAGCAGTGACAAGCCGAAACATACACTAAACAAAGACAGAACCAAACAAACATCAATACTTCGACAAAAATTCGAAATCAGTAGATTTACAGAAGATGAATTCTTTGGTACAGCACAACGCTCACCAAACAAAAAAAAATATAGATGCCCGCAGTCCAACATCGCCAACGGCAAGCAAAGCCAGACGAAAGCTGGCGAAGGCAAACCCTGGCGAAGATAAATAGAAAAGTGCCATAAATCGAAAAAGTCTCCCCTCACCCCAAGGAAAATGGATTCGGACTTGGATATCAATCATATCATTAAATGTAAATTGAATGTCTACTCAGCGGCACAAAATCAAAAGTCTTTTAAAAACAGAAAAACACACAAACATCATATGTATCCAGGAAACACATTGAGTAGACACCAAGAAAATCCAAAAATGGTCAAGCGAAAACAATCTCATATACTATTCGAACCACATAGGCAAGAAACAAAATTGGATTGACAAGACAGAAAACAAGGAACTATACTACAAAGGGACTGGAATATTCGTCAAGAGAGTCCTAGAAAACCAACACCATTTGGCACACAAAATAATTAGAGAGGACAGGGCACAACTACTAACTTTAGTAGACCAAGATACCGGAGAGGAAACAAACCTCCGCGACATGTACGGCCCACCCGATGTGAGAAAAATCCTAACAGAAATGTACCAAGAACTTATAAACGAAATAGAAAAAAAGACAAATGACGCGATCATCTGCGGGGACTTTAACATCGTCATAGAAAAAATAGATGCAAAAAACAACGCGAACTTTACCTGAACCCCAGCTGCTAAAATATGGAAATTCTTTACTGACATTTATAAAATTAGAGACATCTGGAGGTGGAGAAATCCAAGAACAAGGCTGTACACACTACACAGCCATAAAACACCAACAATCCAGGAGGGTCGATAACATCTATATCTCAGAAAGATTTCTAAGCCGAGTCAAGTCATGTGACCACAAAATAAATTTCGTCTTTGACCACATCTTCTTACAAAAGATCTATATAAGAATGAAACCAAAGCACAGCAGATGGGGCAAGGGAATCTGGAAAAACGACACCAGAGAATACAAAGATGACAGCCTACGCAAACAAATGGAACACCTACGTGAAAGATGCGTCCAAGATAAACTGGTCTTTGACGATATATACATACGGTGGGACCACTACAAAAATGGGGAGACTAATAAGAACAAACGAAAGGCACCAAAGAATCGCGGCAAACAAAGAAAAACAGGCGATACATGAGAACATCGCAAAAGCCCTGCAAAATACTAGTGGGGACCAAATTCCCTATGAAGAAGCAAAAAAAAAACTTTAAAAAATTAGAGGAAGAAAACACAAGATACCAGTGCACACTGCACAAGTTGCACGACATCGAAGAAAATGAAAAACATACTAAATACTTCTAAGATAAACTAAAGCAACGTAAAGAAAGCAAAATCCTTACAACTATAGTGAATTAGTCAGGAGTAGAAACGCGAAACAACATAGAAACTATGTGCGAAGCGAAAGACTTTTACAAAAACCTGGGGGGGAAGTCCACGCAGGAGGACTCCAAGCTCCAAGGCGACTACTTGAAAAATATAAGCGGCCTCCACACAACTGAAGAAGAACGAGCGCAGCTGGAATGCCAAATAGACGAAGCCGAAGTACGAAATGTGATCCAGAATATGGAGAACGGGAAGACACCCGGCTCAGACGGGCTGTCCAAAGAATTAGGGATGGTGTGAACCTCTGAAAGGTTCTGGTTCGTGTGAACACGAACCTTTTTTAAAGGTTCTGTGTGAACGGGAACGTGAACCTCATGACGTCACGTGACGTCATATTGCTAATTGCAACCCTGCATCTGTGAAGCGATAGACTATACGACTCGGGCCACGTAATGTTCCAATGATGCAGTACATATTGACGTTTTAAGCGTCGACAAATGTATCAACTGGGGCAATCAAATGATACAATATTCCCATGAAATCATATCTTCCGTCGCTTTGCCAACAATTTCGACGAGGACTCACAAGGGTATATAAGCATACGCCTTAACGGTCTAGGCCCGCCCGGACAATGTATACGGCGTCTGAGTATTGCTGCGTTGATATTGGGCGTAGTGTATAACGGGTTTCTACACTTGCTACCGATATTACCAGTAAACACCAGTAGCCATAATCCAAATCGCACTGATTAGGTTTTAATGATACAATCAACACATGAGGTCAAGATTAACCCCGTACTCCTGCTAGATTGTTTACGTCAGACAACGATATCAATTTCGTTGATTGGTTGAATAAACAACATTCGCGGACTGCCTACATGTGTGATTCGCTCTTGATATGTGATTGCGGGTCACCTCAAGCTCCCAGCTGAGAATCACCAAATATTCACAAACTGTGAGCTGGATATGTCGAGCAAACTTTTGTAACAAAGTATAAGTAAAATTTTTGAAAATGTCAAGGTGCATGCTCGTTTAGTGTCAAATATGCTGCCAGCGCCATGTATGGAGTAGCCCGCAGTTGAAATGCAGTAAATTTCAATCAAAGATGTTATAGTGAAGTGAAAATTGTAATATAGGAAATGGGTTCACAGTGCATAACCTACCAAGGTTCGTTTGTGAACGTGAACCTCTAAATTTCGGAGGTTCACACACAGAACGCGAACGTGAACCTCACGTTCACACCATTCCTACAAAGAATACTACGCGACTTATTGGAATATTCTAAAAAAAAGAACTGACCGAGGTTATTAATAATGAATACATGTTTGGGGGACTATGCAAAACTTGGACAACAGGAATAACAACATTACTATATAAAAAGGAGAACCAAAGAAACTGCAAAATTGGCGACCGATAAGACTTTTAAACACGGACTGCAAAATACTAACTGGAATCTTGCATATGTTCGGATTGTTCGCGAAACGCTGGTGTAACCCGTGAGAGCGACCAATCATTTAATGATCATTGTTTCATTGAACCTCGGTTGTTCTCTCTCACAAATAAATTGACCGCAAACGAAGTGATCGAAGCTTACAGCTTACGTTGTCGTAACTCTAGTTTGTTTGGTTTTGGACTATTCATGGTGTTTGTCGACTACTATGGTCATTTACACGAGGCCGATATTCTTCTTATTTTCCGTAACGTTTTATCGCTCTAATGGGCTATTTGGAAGTCTTAATATCAATTTACGGGATATGTGTATGTACCCACGAGTATGTAAGTTTGTGCCTAAATCGAAACGTGATTTCATGAAAACATTTGAGGTATTATTTGTTCTATTTTCGCGACGGTTGCGACCAAACATTCTTTTGTTGGATTGCTGTAGCTTAGATTATATTACACAGCAAGAAAAGTTGAAACTTGTTTTTGAGCGTATGTCCCCAGGTCGTGTTCCTCCCGAACCACCGAATGGGGACCGATGATACGTTCGAGAATAACATTCTGGACGTTCATAGTATTTTTTCAATTGGTGGATATTCATGTATATATCTCCGGTAGACAGAGCTTGTATACAATTGTTGAGCCAGCAAAAGATGTGCTGCTATCGGCTGAAGATTTGAGGGCAAGAGATCATTTTCCAATTTTCTATCCATCGGTACCACACCTCCCCTTATATCTCACAGGACGTTCTTCTAACATGTTAGCCGCCCAGTCGCCACCTACGGTGTGTTTGACCCGTGAATTTAATCAGTATCAACGACGATGTGAAGTAGCTAGCCTTCTGAAGGAACAAAACTTCTATAGCGTAAAGTAGGTTTATATTGCAAAATTTATTCAAATCAAAACGTCGACTGACTCTAATCAGAAACAAACTTCAATAACTGCGGTTAACCAGATATAAAATATAGAAAGAATTTTGTCGTGTGACATATCAATGACAAGTAAAAAGCTATCGAACGGCATAGGAATATAGTATTTATATTACAAAGGTACAGTTACGGTATAACAGAAACAAATTCGTCAATAAAATAGCATAATTTCAACGCAGCACTATTAAAATATTTCCAGGGTTTCTGAGGTTCGCCCCTGCTAAGAGTAAGTAGAATTTATTTTTTGTTGAGATATTGAGGTAATTATTGCCGACTATATATTGATCGAATTAGACATTCTATAATATAATACAGTTGCGACTCGTCCCGTAGACCAAGTGGCGCATTACACCATTATAATTATATGCTGTGATATAATTAACAATATTGTATTATTTATTGACGCTAAGCAATGTATAAATAGCAAAATTGTAGTATTTTCCGTGTTTCCGGATGTAAATGCATACCCGGGGCGGACATTTCTTGCCCTGGTAGCGCTCATCGATAGCTTCCAAAAATATAAATGATACGTCGGCAGGTGATAAATTTGAGTTTCCGAAGCAGACAAGAGCACCTGAGCTGTCGGATATCATCAGGAATGTCTTCAACGACACCGAATTTCTCAAAATGCAGATGGCAGATTATGAGGCTTCATGACGGCTTCTGTAATGTTTTGCTCTCCAGGTCTCTTTCTTCAGTAACGTGGCCTACATTGCGTTGATATGCTGGTGGATGAAAGTGCACAGGAACCTTCTGCAAATTCGCAGTAGCGGAAAAATATTCATGAATTCTCTGAGTTCGTGCTATAGACCTTGTTATGATACTGCGAACTTGGATATAACCATATTATTCAGATCAGTTTTCCCAACCTTTGACTTTTCACCCCATTTGAAAATGTTAAGAAACCAATGCCTCTTCTGGATTTCAGTCTTTTGAAAAATTTAAAAGATTTGGTTCAATTAATTCTTCAATTTGTATTATACCGTAACCAACCAGTAGTAATGATAATAAATCAACGCACAATAAACACGATATTACATTTTTAGTTTTGACTGGAGCAATTTTTTGCCACTTTTGCAACTTATTTATAGAGCATCCGGCAGCTGCATAAACACCAAAAAGTTATGTAGCATGGTGTTTTAATCTATTTTGAGGATTCCTATACTGCTACTTTTTGCAACTTATCTAAATTTATTTCATGCAACTTTTTGTAACATTTTCGATTTTTATGCATATTTTTGCAAGTTATTTTCGATTTTTCATGCAACCAACTTTTCATTGGAAATATTTGGCACTATAGATAATTATATCGCCTAATTATTTCACTGTCGTTAAAATTTGAGGTCCTTTCTGATTTGACGTACATTCAGGCTAGCGACCGGCGAAAATTATATTTGCACTTGGTTTATTTTTTCAGGCTATTGACTTTTTTGAAGCAGTCCACACTGAGCTTTGCTACATTGTCTTGGATACGGAGCGATTCGCGTATTGCATACCCTAATAATTTCAAGGAACTTGTCCACAAATGCAACTTTTTAGTGCACTTTGTGAAAAATAAATGCAACTGTTTACTGCGAATTTTGTGAAAAATAGATGCAACTTTCCATGGATTTGACTACAACAAAAACGTGCCCTTGTTAATGCAAATACACTTTGTGTGACGGTTGATGTTTTTTCTGCTCTGATGAAGTCTTCATTGCTGGTTTGGTGGTGGCAAGGGCGATGGTGTCATGTCCTACAGGTTGAGAGCCCCTGATTTAGGTGTATCAATAGCCAAGCATTTGCAATCAGTTGAGGTGTCATCACTCATCACCACTCTGTAGTTGTAGAATCGTGTGAGTTTATAGGCAATGTCGGATTAGGAAGGTTTGCGTTTGAACGTGTTTTTATTTAGCGTACGAATATCGAAAAGTGGACAACCAGACCTGCAAAACTTCCATCTCATTTTATACCTGTTGTACGTGGCCACTGGCCAAGGACATTGGCTTTCAATAATCGTGACATTGCACACACCTCAATCGAAAGCATTCATCTCACCTTGTTCCTTGGTAGGTGTAGGGCGAAACGTGTGTTCGGCTCTGTTCACCTTTCACGCAGACGTAGGTAGCACTTTCGGCACCCATAAACGATTGAAGCAAATATGATGATTCCAGCAACTATTAGTCCCCCAATCGAGCCGAAGCTGAAATGAGGCCGATATTGAATATTGTACCGAAAAAAGTACTTCAGGGTCACCAAACATTTTGCAATTAAGTCTCTATCACTCTCTCTTGCTCTCTTTCGCTTTTTTTCTCTCTCTTTCTAACACAAACACACATACAAACACAAACAAACGCACACAGACCCACGCACATACACACATAGGCCCTACTTCAGGCAAACAACTGGACATCTAAAATGCTTGAACAATAATGACTTTCGAAACTCGCGAATGGAGCTTGAACTAGAATAAGAAATAAAGACCGTAGAAAATCCGTAGCTAACTATAACCCAACTAACTATATTCAATGCCGAAGCAACTTTTTATTATTTCATTTATCAGAATCTGATGGCCCACGTGATCATCAGTACGAGATTGAAGTGCGCTGGGTTTCGAAACGAAAATCGAACTCCAGGATACCCAGCTGACCTAGCAAAGACTGCAAGAACATCACACAACAAAACACCGGTGTCACGATTCACGCCAAACGGCGACACGCATTTTCTAGTTGTTCAGCAGCTAAACTTTTTAAATGTGCAACTACACAGGCCGTGTTATTTTTGGCATATGCCGAAACTGCCAAAAATAACTTATTTTTGGCATTTTTCGATTTTTATTTTTGGCAGTTTAGGCATCGTCCTCTAAATAGATAGTTTCAGCCTTGAATTAGTCACAAAAACGCTTTATTTGGGCTAGATTGTCAAAAGACACCACAAAATGTGCAGCATCCACGTATAATCAGTGCCAACAAACAATAAGAAGAAGTAAAAACCTAACGATTTCATAGGTTAATAATATCAAACGAAACCACAAAATGTGCAGTATCCATCATAATCGGTGCCAATAAGCAAAAAAAGAAAAGCCTAACAAACACGCTCAACAGCTGATTGTTACAGCTGTTGAATAGACTTAAATCGTTTGCACTGTAACAGTGTTTCCAAACTCAGGTCCGCTAAGTTTCTCCTAAATTCATTTCTCGCCCAGCGAATCTGGGAAATATCGGCTTCAACAGTAGCCGTTGAGGGTTCCATGAGCAGAAAATAATTTATATTTTAATAATCAGTACTGCGGCAGCTTCTCATTGCTACCCGTTTTATCAAATTTAGCGCTCGACAAGCCGGTCAAAAATGGTCGTAAAATTGCCTTTGGACAAATGGAAAGTATGACGTAAACCAAATGCAGTAAGCCGTTCAATCTCGCTGTGCCCACACCATTTAGGACACCATGCTTTCACCCCTAATGGGTGGGCTGGACCAAGATTAAGAAACCTGCCTCTCACAAACGCTCTTCTCGCTTGTAACGCGGTCCTGTTAACACAACACCATGAACGAGATACACTATTTGCAGGCCGTGTTATTTTTGGCATAAGCCAAAAATTGCTTATTTTTGGCATTTTCAAATTTTTATTTTTGGCAGTTTTGGCATCTGGCTCCTGAAATGCCAAAAATAACACGGCCTGACTATAGAACTAGTCACTTTTCGGAGTCCGCAACTAAAACTAGAACTAGAACTACTCAAAATCTAGTAGGTGATTGACCGTCAACTAACCAGATTAATAATTTTTATACGTGTATCACAGGCACACATACGTAGAGAAACACGAAAACACAAAACACACATACACACAGACACAGCAACGATATAGAAACGAAATGAAAAGGTTATGGGAAAGAAATTCAGATCTATATACCTTATTTTAAACCTTGTCCCGCCAGTGGACGAACCTCCACCTCTACCTCGGCCACCTCGGCCTCCTCCGCGGCCTCCTCCCCGGCCTCCTTTTCCAGAGACATCTGAATTGTTGATAAAACACATTAGGGATGATGCAAACGTTCATGCTCGGAATGCTAACTTTGGTAATTCGGAGGTTCGCGTCCGCAAAAGAAGTAGCATGAGTACAATCTACACCAAGAAGGTTTGCAGTATTCCTAACATTATTCATGAAATTCCTTGAATGACAACAAATTCCTATTCCTATCACGATCGCTGCAATAAGGTGAGAGAAATGAATGGGTTTTACCAGACAACATGGATAAACAAGAGATCACCAGAAATTCTAATTATTCCCGAGAATTCTGCTCAAATACCACACAAGTTGAATTGTTAATATTGAATTATAGCTCTTTTCTGGTATTCCCGCGCGTTGTCCAGCACAGCGCCGCAAAGATAGCGCAATGATGGAGCGTCTCGGTTCCTGATGGGTCGATCGCAGACCGGATCAGACCAAAGACCTGATTAGTATCACTTATGCTACTCATGGCTTTCCCGTTTGGCGCTCAGAATTATCAGGTTGGCATGGAGGGTGGTGCAAGACTCGGAAAGCCTTAAAAGGTTATTTCTGGACGTTCCTTGTCTATAGCTGCATACGCACGTCATGCTCGCATGGTATGTATATGCGGTAGTCACAGATCGTGAGTATGTATATCACGAGTCGGTGTATATCCCGCAAAAGCATCAAGGATAAAAATATACAACGTCCCAGTCTTGGCCCTAGGATACGAGCCGATCTGACGGTACAGTAGCGGAGTAAACTAGGCCTGATATAACCACAAAATATACGTTGATCAAGTGGGGCGGAATTTTTATAGGTTCCGATAATTCTCTGAGTAACGCAACAATACTATATGTGTGAATTAATAGGCATTTAGGCTCAAAACCTGGAATCTATTAAAATTTACTATCTACCGAGTTACATCAGCCCGAATTAGACAACGGAATATTTGTGAAAAGTTACTTTGAAGTCGAGTGAACCAAACCTGAATTTTTCCGATGGGTGATCGATATATAATCCCATTGATGAATGACTGCTATGATCTTACCTGACACGTAGCTTGCGATGAGAATGAGCACCAGTGTTACCGCTATCGTGCTTGATTTATTTCGTCGATTTACCATGTTTTACGACTGAGCTATGCGAATAGTAGGGCCTGCTATATTCTGTGATAGGAAATTAAACTATTTGACTTTTCGTGCCTCGGGAATGAATGATTTAAACTCCAACTGATTTAGTTGCTCTTACTTCGAGAAAACGAAATGATCTATGGAAAGGGACACTGACGACGCCTCCAACTATCATTTATATAAGTGATATACTCGACCGATGGCGATACATCGCGTAACTCCAAGTCAATCGTGACCTCCCAAAACATAATAGTATTACACCTATTACACACAAATTTGTGAACGAGTGTCACGTAAAATCCCAGTTCAATCAACTGCAGCTTGGTTTAAGCATCGCATTGTCAGTCTGACATGATTATATATCTTCCACGCGTCGAGAACAGAGTTGTATGTAAGGGGAAGTCTCGAACAAGGAATAGTGACGTATTCGCATTATAGGTATATAATGATGCGTCAAATGACCGCGTAGATATATTTACCCTGTGGTTTCAAATCAATCATATATCGAGTCGCGGCAGGAGAATTTACTCTTAAGAGTACAAAATAATATTCGGCACTTCTATTATTTTTATCCTCCCAAAACACACAATGTACAATGCGTTACACAAGTCACGATGCGATGTATTGAACATATAGGAATATGTTAAAACGACCAATTTCCATCTCTCAATTTTGCATCCACTTCGCCATATTGGCC
Source organism: Botryllus schlosseri (assembly GCF_051294905.1). Classification (NCBI taxonomy): domain Eukaryota; kingdom Metazoa; phylum Chordata; class Ascidiacea; order Stolidobranchia; family Styelidae; genus Botryllus; species Botryllus schlosseri. Next base: position 1,288,898 of record NC_137241.1, read on the forward strand.
TAATGCTAAGTGTAGCAATATTTATTCGATCTTGATAATATACATTTTTAGGCACTTTTCATTAGATTGGCATTCGTTTTCTCCTGGGCTCTACGTCGTAAACCGACATAGGGGAGGAGCCCTGATAAAATTCTGGAAATTCGAAAAGTATTGCCGATATTCAACCGGGGTCTCTCTCGTCGATGGCTTCTGATTCACCGAACATGCAAACAAAATTATTTGCTTCTGGTTGTTATAAATTGTTATAAAACATTACATCAGTCGCCTATTATAAGACTTGGCACTATCATTTGAGTCGGGTGGCGAGATTACAGGAATTATAGTTTCGATACTATGATCTCACCGTTAAATCGGCCAGAGAATTTACTCTTAAGAGTAGGGGAAACCGGGGACAATTGTAACACTTTTTGGATTTTCCAACATTACGTATTGTTCTCATGGAAATTTCAGTTTCAAAGTTTTATATAAAGAAGCCTACAACTCGATAGTTTATATAGAAACTAAAATGAAACTCAATCAACACTCAATCATGGAAATTTTGGGTCGCGAAAATTGCCGCTCAAATGTTACAATCGCCCTGTACCCAGGGGCAATAGTACCACTCATGCGGGGCAATTATAACAGTGTTATTTATAAGTGAAAACAAACAAAATGAACAACGAAAACGGGACCACAACTTGTATTATTGCATCAAACTAAAGAAATAGAAGTTTGAACGCTTCCAGGCTACATCCCATAGCATTTTGGCATTTAAATACAATATCACCCTTCGTGCCTTCTTCATGAGCTCAAAGTGTACAAGAACCACATTCATTCCATCATCTCCCTACACATTTTAGGCATCTTCTACCAAGGTGCTGTTGCTCAGCGTGCACAGTGGGTTGGGCATTGGGTCACGTGCAAAGGTGCGAAACTGACCTGGCTAAAATATTTTGGTTGAATGCGCCGATGATAGTGTAGCAAAACGAGGACACAACATTTTGTGGAGTCAAAGCTAATGGCATTCTTCTGTTCTGTACGAAATTAATAGTAATTGTTCACAACAAATGACAAAATGTAATTGGGCCATGCCCAAAGGTAGAGGATGAGGATTCAGTTCTTAAGTGACCATTGAAGGTCGACACACCAAAAGTCGATCAACATGAGAAAGGGTGGTAGAATCACAGAAATAACCGAATCGTAAGATTCACGTCACCACTGCTATATGGCCATTCCAACAGATGATCATGTTACAATTGGTATGGCAAGGTGTTATCTGTTCTGGTATTGAACTTCTGGCTGTTTCAAGATTCATCTGCAGTAGATAAATGGTTATACCAACATATGAACAAAAATATTCAGCATTGACAACATGTTGTAACGGGGCAAAAGTAACAGAGTGTTACGTTTGCCCCTGACACGCTCGATCATGATTAGTGTCTCAGTATGGTACCTTTCCGGCGATGCAAGTCCTAGTTTTTCCATCATCAAGGTAGACTGTGGTAACATTGTTCCAGCTACATATATTACGTTGTAACCACTTGAGTTATTATTCGTCTGAACAAATTATTCCAGATCAGAAAATATTTACTCAGGTGTCCAAAATTTCGTTTTTTTCAAATTATTTCGGAGTGTCGCGTCGTATCTGAACGTAACTTCAGATATGTTAGGAGAGATAACTACCACATGCGCAAGCAAAATATCAAGGCGATTTATCCACCTACTCGCGGTAAGGTCGATTGTTACATTTGCCCCTAGTTACATTTGTCCCCGGTCTCCCCTACACAATAATATTCGGCACTTCTATTATTTTTATCCTCCCAAAACACACAAAGTACAATGCGTTACACAAGACACGATGCGATGTAATGAACATATAGGAATATGTTAAAACGACCTATTTCCATCTCTCAATTTTGCATCCACTTCGCCATATTGGCCTAATGCTAAGTGTAGCAATATATATTCGATCTTGATAATATGCATTTTTAGGCACTTTTCATTAGATTGGCATTCGTTTTCTCCTGGGCTCTTCTTTTATAAATACGTCGTAATCCGACATAGGGGAGGAGCCCTGATAAAATTCTGGAAATTCGAAAAGTATTGCCCATATTCAACCGGGGTCTCTCTCGTCGATGGCTTCTGATTCACCAAACATGCAAACAAAATTATTTGCTTCTGGTTGTTATGAATTGTTGTCAAACATTACATCAGTCGCCTATTATAAGACTTGGCATTATCATTTGAGTCGGGTGGTGAGATTACAGGAATTATAGTTTCTCTCACCGTTAAATCCTTGAAATCTCATTCGATCGTATCAAAGCTTCTAAACATGTGTCAAACATATTTCGTGGTATTCACGGTATTTTACGACTGCAATGATCATTTAAGCAAGACAGATATTCCTAATTTTGATTCTCTGAAGCTGCCAACCTGTAGCACGGCCTACACAATGTGCGCGGATTAGATGACAAGGAGGCATTCTGGAGTCGAAATTGGTCGGAATCAAAACCGCTACCACAAGGCTGCCTCGGCAAATCCATGGCATTGTCGCAAATAACAATTATTCTTCATTATGTGTATAACCCGCAATATTCTTGCGGCGGGATAAATTGTATATATTTATGCTTAAATGTGATTGGTTTTGCTGAAACTCCGCTATATCTAAAATGCGTGCATACCAGTAGTTCTTAACTAGGGAAGGTAGGGGCCTGTGAAATAGGGGTAAGATATGCGAAAATTAATGACTTGGCGGGCCGGATTGCTGAATCGATACATTATTCGAAAATTTATCCACATGTACATTGCAAAAATCGTATTTAATAAATGTATTTTAACGACAGCAATGTCACTTTAAATCCATTTCACGCCAGTGTGGATTTGAGAACGGCATCGTCGTTTACAGTCGCTGCCATGTCTGCTTCTCGCTGATCAGTCAAGACACGGTGTGATCAAAGTGTGCTATATGGTGTGGACATAAGCAAATCTCACGGCCCTGTGAAATCGGGTATACGTCACACTTCCCATTTGGTCCAAGGCAATTTGACGGTAATTTTTGCCGGCTAGCCGAGCATTAAATTTGACAAAATTGGTATTAATCGAAAGCTATACCGTGGTACTGATTGCGAAAATATAAATTGTATCCTGCTCGTGGTCCTGGAACCCCCCAAAACCAGCCTAGAATGTTGCATTGTAACGAAGTTTGGTAATGTGACGCAATTATGCCTTTTTGGAGCAGGTGAGAAGCAGCGTAAACCGCAAGCGTATTGGCCATTATTGCGCAGCCGATTGAGCATTCACACTCTCACTCTCGTGTGCACTTGATCCTGAGCTGCTCAGACGGCATATGGTTGCGTCACAATACAAATATCCGTTACAATGCCACATTCGACGCTGATTTTAAGGGTTCCAGAACCACGAGCAGAGAAAATTCATATTTTAGAAATCAGTACGACGGTAACTTTGGATTTATACTCATTTTATCAAATTTGATACTCGAATCGACTTCACATAAACGTTTCAGTCACAACGATGGATGCCTGGTCATCAAAAAATGATAAATCATTGTGTTCAACGATGACCTTGATAATTAACTACGCCAGCGCAGTTCACGATGAATTTCGGGCAAGCAATGGGGAATACTGAATAGTTGAATACGGCTCTTCAATTTGTATCGTAAAGGCTAGGAATAACTGTAGCGTTTGGCCAATAAAATTACGTCGAGATTACCGAGCTGAAATCTTCCTTTAATTCTCATCGGCACTTGAAGGAACTGCTTCGCACTGCTTAGACGTCTTAGCAGCCTGATTTCAAACACCTTACGGCCCAGGTGGAGACGCATCGTATCACCACAAGATAATAAACTTCATTCGATAGCCTACATTCCTTGTGAAGTCATAAATTCGTATTTTTGAATTGTTGTGATGTGGCAGCTAAGATTTTTTATATGCGGATCGCGCATGAAGCAGGTTTTGTTTGTTTGTTTTGGGGGTATTCATGGTGTTTGTCGACTACTATGGTCATTCACACCAGGCCGATATTCTTCTTATTTTCCGTAACTGCCGACTTATAGCACGGCCCACCTCTAGGCTTTTATAAGACACCGCTGACGCGGATGAGGTGGCGAGGAGGAGCCTAGGTAAACCTCCAACACTTAAATATCGGAATTCCGAAGTCGACCTCGGTCGGACTCGAACCCGCACCCATTGGTGTTGCAGCCGCGGGTTATATCACTGCGCTATCTCGCCACTCTGCATGAAGCGCAGGTCTGCCCACCCGTGCATGTTATAGGGCGGGGTGGCCAACCTTTTCGGCCAAAGGGCCACATGAGATTTAAGAACCATTGTGCGGGCCACTTGAATGTTGTTGACCTTTTTGAGTCGTCCGATGGGAGCGAACCGAATTAGGTAACGTTGCAAACAAGACTTACGCTTTAGAATTGATACTGTTATGTCATGAAAACTTTTTGTGCAACTGCGCATTCACGTCGTCATCGCGCGATGCGCAATATTTTATTTGTAAGGTGATGAATGAATTAGATCAACAAATATGTTAGGCCTACTTGCATATATTGGGGGTCGCCTCTATATACCACTGGGCACATTTGGCAAGGACAGGATTATTCGGCGCTTAAACATAGCTGTTATGTTCGTGCATTTTACGTTGGCATCGTTTGTCTAGGATTAGTAATTACCGCCAATCATTATTTCCTCGTGTGTCGTGCTTTGTATTTATACCCTGTGTTCTGTTCTCTCGTGGTCTTTCATTTAACTGAACTCTGGATCGTGTCGCCTGTCTTAAAGTTATTCTGCTGTACAATATACTGATTTCTTATTGCAACCTCGTCGCATTGAGTTATTGTTCAAACAAGATCTAGAACATAACAATTGGTGTCAGAAGTCGGATTCAAAGTTATTTCTGTGACGAAGAGAGATCATGGAAGCAAGTATATTGAAGCTTCTAGAGAAGCAGCAGGAAATGATGGCGAAGCAACAAAGGCAGCATGAAGAAACCATGGCAAAACAACAGGCACAGCTGGAGCAGCATGATGCTCAGCACAAAGAAGATTTGAAGCAACAAGCGAAGCAGCAAGAGATGCTGGTGCAACAACAAGCAAAGCATGACGAAGCAATGGCAAAAGTCATGACAGAGATGGCGCAGTTATCACAGAGGTCGGGTCCCGGTGCTTCAACATCTGAAGCTACCGCTCCCAAGTTTGATTCGTTTGTAAAATCAAACGAGAAGTGGGACCAATATCTGCAACGATTCAACCATCACCTTGCAATTTACGGCATTTCCAACATGGAGAAAAAAAGAGCGTGTCTACTCTCATGGGTTGGACCTGAAACGTACTCGCTTCTACGTAATTTGTTTGGTGCTGCTGATGTCAGTGCGCAAACTTTCGACGCGCTGACTGAGAAGTTGTCTACACACTTCAAGGATTCAATTCATGTGCAAGCAGCCAGGTACGAATTTTACAATTGCAAAATGCAGCCGGGACAATCATACGCCGATTGGATCGCTACTCTACGCGGAATCTCCAAGGATTGCAATTTCATATGCTCAAGAGATGGCTGTGATCAGAGCTACGTTGATGAGCTAATGCGCGATCTCATCATTAAAGAAACGCCGCACGCGGATGTGAGACGGCATTGTCTAACACAAACCAATCCATCCCTTGACGACGTTCTCAAAGTAGCCGCAACCCACGTGAGAACGCTGGAAACCGATAGGGTTATCCAGGGCGAGAGAAGCAGTAAAGACACTTCTATCGTCAACAAGATGACGAGAAGTTATCAAAAGGGGAAAAAACCTTCCAAATCCAACCAAGGCAACTTCCCGGAAAAACTGAAATCCTGCAGCCGCTGTTTCATCGATCACCAGAGAAAAGACTGTCAATATCGACATTCAGTATGTCAGAAATGTGGTCGTAAAGGTCATATCAAACCTGTGTGCATGTCTACCAAACCTAGTATCACGCAACAGGTCACATCCGTCAATTTCTGCTCAGTGCCACTCCTCTCCTTCGACATCGATCAACTATATCGACGCGTGGGAAACCAGCTCTGGATCAACTCCAGCATCGACGGCATTCCGTTGGCGACACAGTGGGACACTGGTGCACCCTCCGCCATGGTGGGATTGACTGGGTACAAAACTTTGGGCTCTCCGAAACTCTCAGCATACCATTGCTCTTTCGTAGCATACGGCGACAAGCCACTGAAAGTGAAAGGTATTTGCACTGTAACCGTGCAGGTGGGTTCGGAAGTTCGAGTAGGCTTAAAATTGGTGGTTCTCGACGAACACCGTGGGCAAAACATTTTTGGTCTCGATTGGAGCGATGCTTTCTCCATGACCGCTAAGGGAACTTCTGCTTTGGATGCAATTTCCTCGCAGATGGTCGAATCACAATCATGTAATACTATTGACATTTCTGATTCGAACGACAAATTGGTCTTATTAGGACGATGCACCAAGACAAAGGTGACAATTCACTTGAAACCTAATGCCAAGCCCGTATTTAACAAGCCACGTCCTTTGCCTTTCGCAAGGCAAATCGCTGTTCAAACCGAATTGGATAGATTAGTCAATCAAGGTATCCTCGAACCAATCAATTACAGTGATTGGGCAGCACCAATTGTTGCCGTCACTAAATCAAATGGATCAGTACGCATTTGTGGTGACTTCAAAGCATTGAATCAACAAATTCAGATAGATCAACATCCCCTGCCCTCCTTGGATGAAATCCTTCTCAAGTTACAGGGTGGTTGTATATTCACGAAAATTGATCTTGCCGATGCTTATTTTCAGCTAGAATTAGATGATGATGCGAAGAATTTGTGTGTCATCAACACGCAATTCGGTCTATTCCGTTATCGCCGCATGTGTTTCGGAGTCGCATCTAGTCCCGCAAATTTTCAACGTTGTATTGATGCCATGATCGCCGGCTTACCCGGTGTTGCTAGTTTTATCGATGACATAATCGTTACTGGCATTGATGAACGCGATCATTTTCGCAACTTATCGCTACTCTTTGAGCGCCTCACCGAATACGGTTTCACCGTCAACTTCGCTAAATGTGAGTTTTTCAAAAGTAGTATCGAGTACCTTGGTCATATAATTGACAAGGACGGCAAACGCCCGTCTCACAAATCCGTTGAAGCAATCAAACAGTTGCCTAAACCTCAGGATGTTCGCCAGCTACAGGCATTCCTGGGCAAAGTCAATTATTATCGCGCGTTTATTCCTAATTTCACGAATAAAGCCGCTGCCTTGTACCGTCTTCTTCAAAAAGACGCGAAATTCATTTGGAATACGGACTGTGACGCAGCTTTTCGCATTCTCAAAAACGACGTAATCGACGCTACGCAGTTAGCTCATTATGATGTAAACAAGCAGCTCATTTTGTCAACTGATGCTTCTCAATTCGGAATCGGCGCTGTCCTCTCAATCGAGCACAATGGCGAAGAGAGACCCATCGCGCACGCATCGAAAACACTTTCCGATTCGCAAAAATCCTACTCTCAAATCGAGAAGGAAGCTCTGTCAATCATTTACGGAGTCACTAAATTTCGTCAATTCTTGTATGGTAGAAAATTTACGCTCGTGACGGACCACAAACCGCTTTTAGCTATTTTCTCGCCGGACAAGAAAATCCCCGTGATTACAGCGCAACGCTTACAGCGATGGGCACTAACGCTCATGGCTTACCAATACGATATTCGCTATAAACCGACTAATCAGCACGGAAACGCCGACGGTTTATCTCGCCTACCAAAGGGTCCAGACCCCGAGTTTGACGAACTGGAAACTCGTGAAAACGCGGAGATCGTTCACGCTATTAATATGGCATTCGATGGCTTACCGTTAACTCGCAATGAAATTCGCGACGCGACGCTGAAGGACAAAACCATGAAATTAGTAAAATTATCTGTCACTCATGGTAATTGGAATCCAAAGATGCACATTGATGATTTTTCTTGGTTTTCGACTCGCAAACATTCGCTTTCTCTGCACGAAGATATAGTCATGCTCAATATTGATGGTTTTCAGCGCGTAGTAATTCCGCAGTCACTTCGCTCGCGAGTCTTATCATTGTTGCACGAAGGACATTGGGGTATCGCGAAAATGAAGCAGATGGCTCGACGTTACATCGCATGGCCTTCCATTAATCGCGACATTGAAAATCTCGTTAAGAGTTGCGACGCTTGCCGTAAGGTAATGAAAGCGCCTGATCGTCAGTATCGCGAATGGCCCAAAACTTCCGAAAGCTTTGATCGAATTCACTTGGATTTCGCAGGTCCAATAAACAACAAAATGTTTCTTGTCATCGTCGATGCGCATTCGAAATATCCTTTCGTTAAAGTAATGAATGTCGGTTCTACCACAACCTTGTGTGTGGTCAACGCTTTGAGGGAAGTCTTCTCTATCGAAGGCTTGCCCATAACAATTGTCACGGATGGCGGGCCGCAATTCACATCGAATGAATTCGATACGTTTTGTTCTAATTTGGCAATCAGCCATATCGTATCACCGTCTTTTCACCCTGCCTCTAACGGGGAAGCGGAGCGTTTCGTCCAGACTCTAAAAGCTGGATTGATAAAAAATTGCGACGGGGGAAAAGATCTCAACTTCGCGCTCCAAACACTTCTCGCTACGTACCGATGTGCACCGCACCCGGGCATAGACTGGAAAACGCCTGCCGAGATTTTACATGGTCGACAGCCGCGCAATTTGTTAAGTCTGTGCTCGCCCTTCGACAAATCAAAACCCGTTACGCCTGGACAATCAGTCACTCATTTTGAGATTGGTTCCTCGGTTTACGCTCGCAGTTACCGAAGCGGACCAAAGTGGGTTGCTGGCGTGGTGACGGAAATACTGGGGCGTGTTGTGTACATTATAAAAACAGATCATGGGTGTTGGAGGAGGCACAAAAACCAACTCCAACCACGCTTGATTTCCACTGGTCATGATACAGCCACACAGGAAGTTGCTCAGCCTCAACAGCCCCAAGCTGAGCAACCATTGGTCAGGAATAGGGCACAACGTCCAGCAACTAGTCCTGCTCGAACGTCGGGCAGACGTTATCCGCTTAGAATTAGGACCCAAACTGATTTCTATCGGCCAACGTATATTACCTTGTACTCCTAACTTACAGGGGAGGACTGTTATGTTCGTGCATTTTACGTTGGCATCGTTTGTCTAGGATTAGTAATTACCGCCAATCATTATTTCCTCGTGTGTCGTGCTTTGTATTTATACCCTGTGTTCTGTTCTCTCGTGGTCTTTCATTTAACTGAACTCTGGATCGTGTCGCCTGTCTTAAAGTTATTCTGCTGTACAATATACTGATTTCTTATTGCAACCTCGTCGCATTGAGTTATTGTTCAAACAAGATCTAGAACATAACAATAGCGATATCGAAGGTTTCGGTGAACATGCCTCTATCATGTGGTGCAAAGTTTCATCGCCGACGATCTTGCTGTGAGCACACAAGCGAAGTCACATGTCGTACCACACGCTATCTCCGAATTGCGAATATATAGTTCGACTGAATTCTGTAAATTACACGTATTTATAATTTTCAGGGAGGGATGCAATACTAAATGCCAGAAAATGAAGTAACAATAAATCATGCGAAGTGCTAAGAAAAATTTCATGTCAAATAAATCTGCTGCGAAATATTCTACTTTATGGTCATATATACGAAGATCTGCGATAAATGTGGCTGTTCCCTAACTACGCCAACCCGTAGGAACTGATCTTTTAGTCATCATCAAATTTCACGGACAGGCTAATCATTTTGGTTGGCCTTGCAATTTTACCTGATGTTGTAATTAATTTCGATAATTGCCTCGAGGACCTTCTCGCGGGTTTTGACCCGCGGGCCACGGGTTGGCCGTGCCTGTTATAGGGTCTCATAATAAAGTGTTGCAATCCTAAGTTGTCTTAAATATTTGGTATTTCTTAATAAATACGATACGTATCATTATACCATGGTTCCCTCGTTCGGGAAATAAGCATACGATGTCCTAGTAAAAATGTTGTATGTGGCCTTCCGTTTGAATGCATAGTCAACACATCCGGATACCAGACATGGGGTAATCGCGATTAGTAATCGTAATCGATTACGACGATTGCAGCATTTTGAAGTAATCGTAATCGCAATCGATTACATTCGAAAAAAATCCGAAGTAATCGTAATCGTAATCGACTACTTCCCACATCTAATCGATTTTTTTGTGAAAGAACGATTACTTTTTGTTTGTACAAGGACTATGACATAAACTGAATATTCGTGAACAAGAATGAGATAATATACCACGTTAGCGACAGCACAAACGTATGTTTTCAAACGCCACTACTCATTATTACGTCAGAAGTATTAGCTCCGCTCGTCATTGCATAGAAGTATCCACACCTAGTAAACAGACATGCGATGAACATTGCAGTGTGATTGTAAGAACACCCCCGTGGTGTATATCAGGTTATCAATACACTACAGTAGCCCCTACCTCGCAGCCGGATATTGATCACCACTCTGCCTATAGTTTCAAATAGTAACTTATGTAGGCTATTGATGTCTGGTTGTGCTTAGCTAAACGCAGTTTACCGTTGCTGCTTGGCGAGCAGGAGGCCTACGTACGAACGTGCACCTGACGAAGATTCGGAATTTTGTACTCGTCGAATAAAACATTGCAGTTTCCACAACGAAGCATTAGAAATAAACAGCTGCTGATATATATCATAACCGAGCCGTGCTTAGCCGTTTCTCGTAACAGCAGCTCGCAGTATAGCCTATGTATTAAGTTGAATGCAGAATTTTTATGTTCACTATATCTTATTCTCATATAACTACTTGGAACGGGCGTCAATCGTTATTTCACAGTTCGTTACTCAGCATTTGGACCTGTCGCCATAACCATCCGCTTATATACCCAGACATGTTAGCGTGGCTGTAGCTAAAATCAGAACCAAAACAGCAATTCGTCCCCCAGTCCAACCGTTGGTCAATTTTCAAAACTGAATTTCGTCCATAATAATGGTAATTGCATTATATTACTATTCATTTATAACCTCTCTCTACCCCGAGTGTCAGATTTACCTGTAGAGCTGCGGCACGTAATTCATAATTATATCATCTGGTATGTTGTTATAATTACTCCATTGTATGTTGTTAATTCGCGACCTCCAGTCAGTTGTATAATCAAAAGATATTGTACTCGCCCAAACGTAGCAGACTGAAAGAAAATCTTTCGTGAGACGCACACACAAATTGTCATGGCTTTATTCTTTTGTGGATGCGCCGGGTGGCATTTGCATTGTGGGCCAAGATTGGAAGGACAGTAGTTATTAGTCACGCCCACCCAGCGCGTCTATTGACAATGGACGAATACCCTAAGTTTCGGCCAAGGTATTTCTTTGGTATCACATCCCGTGGAGTTGCGTGTTGGCCGAAACTGCATATCTCTTTTGGTGTGTTGTGGGATCGTGGCGCGGTAATGACCGCCTCCGAAATGCCTGTTCCCATAAAATAGCCTACGCATGTTTTTTCTTGAGGGGAAGAGGTATGCATTTCAAATCCAGCTATCTACTGGAGCACGGGTCACCAACCGTTTTGAAACAAAAAGCTACTTCTTGTGTAGTGTGTACTGATTATTGCGACGACCGACGGGTTACCACTTACTCCCGTCGTTTATCCATGCTCAGTTGGATTTCATCACTTAGAGTAAGACAATCAGACCACTGGGTCGGGTTTCCGCCCCCTTACCAAGAACAAAAAACGCTCACTCGCCGGGGCTCACACCAGCTCCTCCAGGCTCAGTTGCGTTGCTGCAGTACGCGCTGAAGCGCCGATCTCCGCGTCGAGACTCGGGGATATTAGCTATAGATTTCCGTTGAGCCGCCGCGTGGACGAAGACGAGCAATGCCCCGAGCGATAGCGTTCGTATGTTCCTTGCGGTCGGCCGACCCATGTTCAACTGCGGCTCATATGAAACCAGCTTCTACTTTCAAATCTCTCATTTGGATATTTGCTACAGCGACCGCGGGCGACTCATTTGGTCCGCGTTGGTGACCCCTGTACTAGAGACATTTGAATCGCGAAGCTCGAAGAACATTTTCAAGAAATAATTGAATTCTCGAAAATACTCTATAATTTATGTTGGTTTAAGAAATACTTTTGAGTTCCCTTCGAGCACGCTCCCTACCCTATTAAGGAATTTGGGGTGCGACAGGTAAAGACCTGGCAATAATGCAAATCGTTGGGTGCGATAAATCATCCCCTATAATGTTGGGCAATTGGTATATTATGACGTAATAAGCAAATGACGCATGATGTATGAAGAGAGTTGATATCTCATTAAGCCTTTTCATCGCAATCCCTATATTGTCTTCCAATATATCATTTAAGATTATAGTTCTAAGAAGCAAAACAAATGTAATCGTGAGTAATCGTGATTACTTTTCCAATGTAATCGTAATCGTAATCGACTACTTCCTGATTTTGCTGTAATCGTAATCGTAATCGTAATCGCGTGATTCTGAAGTAATCGTAATCGCAATCGATTACATTCCTGAAGTAATCACCCCATGTCTGCCGGATACATTAATGCCTGGCGTAATATGAATCCAGCGACGCTTTTGTTTGGGAAATGATTGTTTGATGTGATCCATTGCTACAATCACAGCAGAGAAACGGATCAGAAAGTTGACATTACGATGGTGCACGGACGCTTTAATTTATCACCAGGGCGACCAAGTTATTCTCGGAGGTAGCAATACGCCGACTAACTGGAAACACTGGACAGCACTTCAGTAGTTCAGGTGTGACTTAAATTTAGTCAATTTCTACAAATAGGATGATATTGTATCATTTTCAGGTTAATAATATTTTCGTCATTTCGGACCACCACAAAAACTGCGATACAATGAAAAGATAGGAAGGTACCGAAACGACTTGGAGTAGTCTTTGAGATCAGACACCCGCCTTGGCCTAAGAGGAGTAGAGAAGAGTCATGTTCACTGAATGAAAAGTAAAGCAGAACAAATAAAAGGCAAGCGACAAAATGAGATGGCATGTGGCGGAAGGCGAGATCGATATGTTAGGTCGTGTTCCGGTAATCCTGAAGGCTGACTAGTATTCATTTAGAAGAGATTACATGTATTTCGACTTAAATTCGGACATGCTGGACGACTGTCAGATAGCCGGCGAGATGCTGTTTCACAATTGGGGTACGGTATACGTGATAGAGCAATGCTATTTCTTTTATTACCCGTCCCGATTATATGGTAGCTATTATTCGTTGACGCGCGTGTGCCGTACTTGTGCGCTTTTGACTCCGAGGGGAAGTAATCGTTGAAATTTGTATGGCAATTTTTGAAAATGAAACCAGCACCCCAGTCGGGAGATGCAGTCAGCAAATCAGTACGTAACGTTCTTATGACAGGCAAACAACTGTAGCATCGTTCGGCAAAGTCGATGCTATGTCGTTCTCGAAATCCATTGTTTATTTCAGTGATTAAAAACTGTGTACACCCATAGATACTCGGGTGTACCGCGAATCTTTTCTGGAATATAGCGTAAATATTTACAAGAAAGCAAGCGGAGACACATATGCGTTTTAAAAGCGCTCGAACTGTTTCGATGGATAATAAATAAGTACACGTGACGATGAAATCAATTGATGTTGCCAATAGAACAGTGATTCCCAACATGTGTGGAACAGACGCACTTGCGAAATAATTACGTAGTATATATACAATGTACGAAAGGCACGACACTGCAATTACGGTTAACAGTTCCCTAGTCTGGACCGCATTTGTCGCTAATTTTATCGCGTGTTGTTGCAAAAAAAATCATTTTGGATTCTGGAAAATCGGAGTCACAAACACGTTTAGAAGGGACAACATGACGCGCAACAACGATTTCGCCGAAATTTGCGGGATCAAGAAGTTTAATGTTACAGTAAAAGGCAATCGTCCATGTCTACTGTCAGACGTAGCCTACCAGAGATATTGGGTTCACTCAAATAAGCAAATGCCGTGTCCCTTGTCCGGAAAATCGGGCATGTCACGCTGGTGAACTTAAAGTTTTTTTTTAAAACGCAGTAACTGAAAGTTAAATGAATATACGGCCGTAGTTATCTCAACCTCGGATCTGCAACAGTCACAATCATCGGTTTTCGTTATCAATTCTTGGGCGTCTCAAGCTGATGCACCTATATCAATTGGTAACTATGAAACATATCATCTATTTTTATTAGAGGGAGCATTTTTTGAGGGTTGAATATGGGGCTTTTAGGTTGTGGGGAATGAAGACTCGTAATTAATCGGAAGGGGGGAATTAAGAAATAAAGGGTTGGGAACCACCGCGACAGGGTATGGTAATTGGGCTGCTACGATGGTATTAAATGTCGACATCTCATCCTGTTATAGTTCTAAGCCCACCCTGTTGGTCACTAACTAGTTATTTATACTTTTACGGAGTACTGAAATAGTTTCTGCCTAATCAGACTACTTATTCTCAAATGGTTATGTTTTTGTTTAGACCCACTTCAACTTTGACCTTTTTTCTCGCAAAATTACGTATACTCCTTACAATTGGGATTTTCAAAAATATAAAGTAGTTTTAAGATACGCTGGCGTGACTTTTTAGAGTGAAATTATCATAATAGCATAATCACAGTCACTGAATGTATTTTTCAAAGATTTTACCCATATGTGCATTGCGTAGTGTCATTAGTCAATTGTGTTAGACGCGAAGATATACATCTTGCAATGGAAAATCTAAGACGTCCATCATGTACCATTACGATAGCACTGCTTCTGATCCTCATTGGAACCTACTTGACAGGTAAGATCATTTCAGTGAGTTCGCAATCGTATTCCAACTTTGTAAACTAGAGAAACACTGTGTTAGAGTATTGAGTTAAAGTGCTATTGGGGTTATTTTATCAATCTTTTAACTGCAGTTCGAATATGGCGTCACCGAGGTTGTAATGACTCGAGTCGCGATTTCAGGATACCCGACTCCCGAAGTACTGAAAATTGCTGGATTCGACTTAAGTCAATCTGTGTATTGACTCAACTTGTACTAAAGTCATTGCCAGTGGCTCGGACTAATTCAGGCATATGACTCGAGACTCGGACGGCCATGACAGACATTTCATTGTAATTTCGCCGAACAGTAAAGTCGAATGGTATTCGGACTTGACTCGGTGGTGTATTGAAAATGACTCGACTTGACTCCGGTCAAAACTATAAAAGTGAGATTGACTTGTGACTCGGAACCTGGCGACTTGATTACAACCCTGGGTGTGATTTTGGTGAATATGGATGTTGCCAAAAATTAATTCCTAATTTAGTCTTCAATTTGAGACCCATCATAATTAGAGCGAAGTAACCCTTTGGTAATTGTTGAATTAATGCTGCAAATGTTCAACGCTCTCTCAAGTGACCAAGTGTTGTTCCAAGCTCTTTCAATGCGAATTTCCACAAACATTTCGTTATCCCATTCAGTTTAACGTATAGATGCGTCGCTCATGAAAACCTCGGGCGCCTGTAGTTGTACTTCAGAATCGTCCCATGAACACTAAACTGTGCTCTCATATAAGGCACAAACATTCGCACCACCCCGATATTGTTATATCTACAATTGAGGTGTCTCTGGAAGAAAAATCGGAAATGCGCATCGATATAACAAAAGGAAACATACGTTTTACGGAAACAGAAACTCAGCACCTGCACCACGTATCACATTCGATGGCGACGCATCATTCAGTCCAGAGTATGAATACTTATAGTATTTCCCATACCAATTTTATTCAGTATATGTATAATTGTATACGTCTTCATCTGGATAATTCCTTCGAATTGAGGAGTATTGGCATCTATTTGAAATTTAAAACAATTTTTCTGCATTGGTAAATGATAGAACCGCGGCATATACTATTTATTTCAAACCAAAATTTTCCACTCCAATTATTTAGCATGTACGAGTTGGCATTGAGCCAAATTTGCTACGCATCGTATTTTTAGGAAACCCAACAGTTCCTAGCGTAGCCAGTAAAAAGTACTATCTTGTTAGTGTGTGGGAATGTGCGTCTACGTGTAAGGCGGAGTGAGAGAGATTTAGTCACAATACGAGATGCGAAACTGAATAACAAGTTTTGTCCGTATCAATTTTGATGTCAGCTTTATTTCAGAGCGATTGTTGGAGTATCAGTAGGTGGAGGAGTCATCCTATTTTTTTGCATTCTTGTCTGGTGTATGTCACAACGCTGCTAAGGAATATGGTAAGATAAATGCTTTTGGATCCAAGCGAGCAAAAATAAAATAATTTTAAACAAGGACCATGTTTAAATATGTTTGTTTTAAATTGATTTTTATATTAAATGCAACCCTACCGATCTTACAGTTTTACGTTTAGAAATTGATGCGTAATACGTTTTTTTGTTCCAAGGTCGTGATACATTTTGATATATGAGTGGCCATAGCCCACTGCTGCGACGCAGAAACATATTGAGGTGGGCCGGAGAGATTTTTGTAAAGATGAAGTTCCGAAAAACTTAAGTTATGTTACTCGAAAAATATATGTTCATTTTGTCATGCTCATTCTACTTCACGCGCTTGGATGGTTCTCGTTCGGGCAAACATCGGTTATTGCGGCGAGACAAACTTGAAATTTAGAATCTTTTCGCTGTTACGTAGTCATGACTAGTAAACAGGCTCTTGGGTGGCATATGACTACGCACAGAAACGACAGAAGAAATTCCACAGCAAAATATATGCGGAAAACGAACCAACAGTAATGAAGTAAAGTTATATTCATAGGATCTCCTATGATGGTAAAAAAATTGTTTACTCGTCGCTAAGGAAGCGATTGTGATATTAAATAAATATTATCGCCACCACACACATAGTGCAGGGTTCCTATTTGCGTATTCGATCCGCATCAGTGACCTCACCGTGGGAACAGTGTATTTAGAAGTCCAGAAGAAAATGCGAGTCGAGCTACACTTCGCCAAGCAGACATGGACGAATAATATCAAGAGATATGAGAAAGTTGTGAAATTTGCCAAACGGCTTGGGGAAGTGAAATGTTTATGATCATTACTAATACCAGGTCAGGGCAATGACTCGAGCCGCAATATTTGTGGAGTCGGCATAACTCCAGTCCTTTTCATAAAAATGGAAAATGACTCGACTTGTTCTCGAGTCAATGCGCATGGCTCGACACATTCGATATGACATATTCAAGTCTCGGATATCAGGGCCGATAGGCACAGAAGCAGTATTTTATATGTATGAATAAACTTGTTTAGAATGAGAAAAATTACTATTATGAATTCAAGGTCTTTGATATCGTCCAGGAGCTACATATAAGTAGGTTGATCCTGACTTGAACTCGATACTGAACCGTACACATAATGACTTGGACTCAGACTCTTTAAACTAGGTCTCATTGCTTGCCCCTACAGCTGCCACGGGAGTGTTTTGTGTAGGTCAGGACGAACCAAATTGACCATGCGTAATCATCAAGTCACTGTCGTCAAGAAGGAATTCTCATAAAAGAGCACTAAGAAGAAGGGCTGTAGTGACTCAACTCGACTCGAATCAATTTTCGGGTTGACGTGGCTTTTACTCGAGTCATTGCGCATGACTCGACACATTCTATATCAGTGGATCTCTACCGTCGGTCCGTGGCTAATTTCATGCCTAATATATTAGAATTTTCATATCTTGATTCCTAAATGCAAGAAGCTAATCGCTTGTCCATTAGACAGACACCCCTTGAGCATAATTTATGCGATACATTTATGGAATACCACGACTCAATTAGTAGTAAGAATACGTCGCGACCTAAATAGATTGTGATTCATTTGAAAAGTTCCCAGTGATTTGCTTCAGTGGCCATATCATATAGTCTTAAAGAATAATTGCTCCGCATATAAGCTTATGAGTTATATGTGGATTCCACCTCACACTACGACCAGGGCTGTGGAGTCGGTAAATTTCATCACCAACTCTGACTCCGACTCCAGACTTTATCAATATACCGACTCCAACTCCAGATTCTTTAACCGCACCGACTCCAACTATTTTCCTCACATAACTCCGACTCCAACAGTAATACAAATTTACTTCGAAATTATACGTCAGATTTATTGTCAGGGTTTAATGACTTTCATATAACCATTGAACATATACAAACATATTATTCACGATGGCATACAAACTCGTTTCATTGTGGCATGGCATTGTGCAATGGTTCACAGTCACTTGCAATATGGAATTTTAAGTTGGGGCTTCTGCAACAAAACTACTTTGCATCCAATACAGGTAATACAAAACAACGCCATTCGTGCCCTTACGGGGTCATTTCTATGTAATCTTGGGAAGTCATATCGGGAGTGGAGAATATTGAGGGTAGAAGAAATTAAATATCTGGAAGTAGCTAAATTCATGTATCGATTTCATAATAAACAGCTTGCCTTTAGTTTGGAGGATCCATTACAACTATCAACATCCACCCATAGTCACAATACCAGATTTTCAGCCGTACCAAATTACCGCCACAATTTAGTAAGGAAGGAATTCTGTGTTTTGGACGCTGTGATGCGACAAATTGAGGTTTCAAGGCTTCCATATCTAATGAAACGTATCTACAGTCTTCGTTGATAATAATTCAACACATAAGAGTGATGCATAATCTTGTCATCCCTGAACTATACTTTCTTCTCTTTAAAATCCAAATCTTAAAAATACGTAATTTTGCCAAAATAATTTTCACATAGAAGTGTAAGTAGTCTGAAAACCAGACCACTTGAGAAGTAGTGCAAATAATGAAATTTACTTGAGTAACCCAAAAAAGTGAAAGTAAACCGCATATATTTTATCACATTATCATATTATCACATGACGTGATACATAAAAAAACGGCCAAAAAAATTCGCCCAATAATTAGGTAAAACTGGCTCAAATACAGTCTGGAACAATACTTGTGTAGACCGAGAGTAATGCAACTCTGAGCGGAAGCAAGAGTAAAATATCAGTTCTCGAAAATAATCGTTTCTCACTACTCGTCTCGATCCCTCACAATTATTGCTCGATTCGAATTCGATGTGACCAGCCCTTGGCTCGTCAATAACACGAAAATCTAAAGAAACAGTAAGAAATTCGATTTCTAAATATAGCCGGAATCCATTAGTATTGTCATATGACGTTCAAAATACAGTGTAGCCTACTAGTCGCCCTGAAAAGCGATTGCTACGTTGGGTAAATACTAAATTCTACCGTAGTCACACTATTGCATGGAATAAGGCTCCCCATCGTCGACCAAATCGAGAAGGGATTGAATTCTGCAAATTAATCTCATGGAAGTGAAAAAGAGTTGAAGGTTTCGTCTAGGCCGAGCAATGGACAGGTTTCTGGTGCACAACTCCGCATCAGCTAGGCACCATTACATATTACTCATAAATGCCCACTAACTCACAGGTGAAGTTTCCAGGACGGCTCAGCGAAGTAATAGATGCATTGAACGTAATAGACATTACAAATATAAATCGTATCAAAGCGACACCACCATGGTACGTGTGTCATAGCTACGTACGGTCAGGGGAGGCAAGTGAGGCAGTGCTTCACCTGTCACATAGATGAATAAAGAAATATTGTGGCACCTTCAATTATTATTGATAATTACCGTCGATGTTCATGAATAACTGAATCTGAACATTTATTTGCACAATTTTTCATCCAACATCACCAATTTTCATATTTATTGTTCACAAATACAACGCAAAAAGAGAAGTGAGGCTCAGGTGAAGCACGGGCGGGCCGTGTCTCACCTGCGACAATGCAATGCAGCTCAGAATTCGTATTAACTGGCATCAATCAAATGCTACTTTCGCACTGATTTCGAAAATCCGAATATTATCTTTGAGCACCGCCCCCCCCCAAATAATAGCTGAGGAATGTTTTGGCTCTATTACGTACAATAGCCAGGGTAGGCAGAATCGAATCTGCCTCACCCCCATTTGCGAACGATCAGACGATCGCAGCACAGTAAAACGCGCCATCGGTTTCCGAAACGGATAGTGCAGTATGAACTATGTAGTAGCGATGGCCAATACGTAATGCCAAGCAAATACATTCCTTTACTGATGTAGCTCTTATGTATTGTCCAGCCATGGCTACGTTAAATTGTGGTAAGTTATAGCTACTAACATAGTCTGCGTTGTCGTTGCTTTGCGCCTATGGTAAATTTTTTATAGTTCGTGGTCGGTTGACTAAAAAAAGGTCAACTTTCTCGCTCGGAGCCCAATATACAGCAGTGTTTTCCTTTACGTTACCCGGTGGTTACTAAAAAATGGTCATTTTCCAGCTCAGCTCCCGAAATACACGCCTCAGCGTTACTTCAGTGCTGTTCAGTCTGTAATAGTCATATACATCAGGTCGATATTCTATGTTTGATTCCATATCTGCCAATTTGCAGCACGGCCCACATCTAGGGTTTTGCAAGACACGCTTACATGGAACAGCTGATGGCGAGGAGTAGTCTAGATAGCATGCGTGTGTAGATGGCTAATGAGATAAGAATCAGGACGCCACCTCATCAGTAGGGCCATTTTTATATGACCTTAAAAAATCCATAATATGACTTTATTTTTCGGAAAATATGACTTTATATGACTTTATGTGAAAATCGTGTATTTTTACATGCGAACAACGTCGCTCACGGAACTAAAGAGTAAAACATACGCAACAAAACACATCCATTTTTAGTTGAAGCCACTGTTGTAGTACAGTTTCATGTAGTGCGGAATGTTAGAGTCTTTGAAGTTACGATTTGGACGTAAAATGACTTTAGTAAGGAAAATGAGCGCTCCACAGACGCTATGATGTGGGTTGACACTTCTGCAGTTTTGCATAAAGCGATGGTGAAATGTCTCGTCTTTGTAGCTCCATAATTTTTTCACGTCGGTTTTGTCCAATGTTCTTAATGTAATTTTTGAGCTCAAGCGGATCTTTTCCGAAATCAAGGGCATTTAGATCAGCATGGGCATGTACGTAGGCTATAACTTTCCATTACAACATCACATCAGGTTGACGGGGTACGTAGGCTATAATTTTCCATTTTCAGTATTAAGTTTGAAATATTGTTATAGTGGAGGCAAATTGGCAGAATAGTCAACTTTGGATCGTTGACTGAATTTTTGATGCTCTTTACAATAACTTCACCTTCCTACGTCTCGGCATAATATTGAGCAGCATTCTACCAGCTACCCCAACGACCTTAGTTTCCTTATGCTTGATTGCTTCACCGCTGAAATTGGTACTTTTTATTAAACTATACTAAAAATATGACTTTATAACTTTTTATGACCTAACCAGCAAAATATGACTTTATATGACTTTATAATTTTCTTAATATACCCCATAAGGATGCGGTTTTTGCGTTAAAATTGATTTCACGACTTACTGATGCATAGAAAAAAATATGACTTTAATGACTTTAAATGGCCCTACTCATCAGCTAATGTTGTAGATTTTATATATTTGCGAATGCGAATCTTAATCCAACTAAATCTGCATCTTTATTCAAAATCATGAATTCCACCCTGATTTTCCACAGTCTGAATGGATGTCTTCAACCAAGTTTGATGTTAGTCAGTAACATATTTGGTTTTGCTGATACAGTGTCCATTTCAACAATCTTGTAAAAAATGAGATTGGACGAGCGAAGGGCAATAGAAAATATGGAACCTAAAGTAAATCCCTAATCAACATATTTTATGTTTTTCGTTTCATCCTATTTCATTGAGCATTCTGTATTGAATATTCACTAAAGGAAAAAATAAATATGTATCGTAGAATGTAGAATGGCAAGGGCTGACAGGGTTCAACGGTTTCGCCTACCCGCTTCTCTTGCTGCTGCTGTTGTTAACATGTTTGCATACTTTACGTGTGTGTGTGCGTGGGGGAAGGGCGGGGTCACAGCCCCACCAGCAATGAACTTCACCGCACGTCACTGCCTTCTAGTCTGTTTTTACGCGTGGGATCTTTCTTCAAATAAAAAAACTTGCAATTTGTAACCTTGCGTCAGCCTTGTTCTACTCGGAGATGACAATTCTGGATTCTTCTTCAACATGTGACTTCGTATTCAAACTTATTTTAAAATAGTAAGTAAGCAATCGAAATATAATCATGTGAAGTGTGAAGATAGTTACAGTCTTCCAATTAGACTAGTTGAAGTGAAATATCGGTAATCTAATTTTGATCTCATTTGTGAAATGTTTCTTTGCTCTGATTTAACTCTAATCTAACTTCTGGCTCTCCTGTAAATGTTACAGGATAACTGTAAATTGCGAAACGAGAAAAGCTTGGACATTTGCTATTCTCATGAAGATAAGAATGAACCGCGTTTTGATATGAACGGAACTTGATTCAATGTCCATGTTTTCACGAATTCAGTAATTATAATCTAGTATGGAAAAAATATGTAGCTATTTTTCTAATTTGAATCTAATTCGACTTGTACTATTCCTACTGTTTTATTGTCCTGTAAAATGTTTTTATTGAATTTCAAACTTTCTTCACGAACAATAAATATGAAACTTCCGTGATTTTGGAAGTAAAAATATTCAATACCTAGTCATTCATAAACTTCGATAGAAGATACCAATAACCATTGAACGGTTCACAATTTTCTTAACTGATCCCTGACGACATTGCCTCACTTTCCTCCCCTAACCCCACGTCACTGACGTATCACACGGTGGGTATATACTGCTGTAGTAACCATGTGTTGGCTCCACCTACTCATGTGGACAGAAAAAATATGTCGTAGGCTTCACTACGAATCCCATTTATTAGTGCTACCAACACGTCACGGATGTTACATTGTGACGTAGCAGCGGATTGACATGTATGGCTCTTTGGGAGTTACGATTGAAAATATTGGGCCGAAATGGCTCTTCGGTCAATAAAGGTTCCCGACCACTAGTTTAATGCATTGAGGATAATGTGTAAATTTTCCAGGGTAAAAGAAATATTGAGCTCGCGAGTCGATTGCAAATATAAAAAAAGGTCCGTTTGAAGTCATGTAGAATACAGTGCAGCAAAATAAATGTCCACTGTTTCAGGTGCGAAGGGTGCCTATAATTTGGCGTCGCCGCAGAAATTTTGAACAAGTTTGCTTTCGTCCGGCGATAACCAGTGCGAACCGAACACACAACACGAAGATGCATAGCGCGTGGTTCTACGGCGCGTTCGCTGTGGTTCTATCTTTTAGACTACTTCTACTGCTGCGACTTGACAGTCTTCAGTTTTTATGCACAACTACCAAAAATACTAACGTTATTTTTATGCGCTGGAAAATTGCTATTTCTACATGTACTTCAATGGTTATATACGACGTCACTTTTACTTGTACCGGACTACCAAACCAACATTGGCTATTTTGACTACCTCTGAATGCTGTAAGAAACACATCTATATTTCCATTAGCAGAGAATAGTTTCATGACTCTCTACTACCATGTTGTGACGCCACAAAAATTTCCGATACTTTTTTACCTGAGATATCCTATACCGGTAATTTGTTTAAAGTGGCATATTGACTCGATATGATCAGCGAACCGACATTATCGGCCGGGCTGTATACGCAACTCCGCTATACATTATATTACGAGTTGATGACACCATTTTCATACTGCACGCGCTGCCTTAGTAATCTGTCTAAGGCTGCTGATCATCATTTTTCAGGAATCAGCAAGCAAAAGGATATAATTGAAAATGCACACTTCCTTCCGATGGTGTGACCTGTGAGGACAAGAAGTCAACGATTGCACAGCCTGGCTTTACTGATCCTTTAATGCTGTGGTCCTGAACCATTCTCATCAAAAGAGCCATATTGGCAATAGATTTTCACTTGTAGTTCTCAAAGAGCCAGACACGATTTCGCTAACCTGCTACGTCACACTTGAAGACTCTTTGCGTCATCACAGCACGTATTCCAAGTTCGCCAAATAAAAATCGTCGTTTGCGCCATGTTTTCTGTGTTAAAACCAGTGGCGGCTCGTCCTATAGGGCAACTGGGGCATTGCCTCACCTAAAATTCTGTTCAATAACAATTCTTTACCATTTATAGACGCACACCAATCTATATATACCGAAATCACAGCAAAAATCGTATTCTTCTTGTCCTTTCGCTTGTAAATGCCCATATATAGCGAAGTCTCTGCGAAAATCGAATTCTCTTCTGTGTTTTCGCCTTGCGAATGCCTAGCCGGGGCATGCCCCGGTAGCGCTCATAACAAGCTTTCACTGTCTATTCTCTCAAAGCCGCGCACAATAAAGAAACAGTGATTTACTCTCTCCTATTCATAAAATTACCGAGCAACCGAGGTACAATAGCTCTGTGCCCCTGGTGTGATGTAACCATCGTATCTATAGCTGAACTCGGTTACCGTCATATGCGTTTAGTCGACCTTTGCTGGTATAGGTCGATTTTGATGGTGTTTCACACCATGAAAACTCTTGAAACTTGGTATGTCATGTCGTGATGGTGGTATTTAACACTGCCCTAAGTTTCAGGGTTTCTACTTAAAGTTTAGGGTAGTAATTCCGTTTCCGAAGTTGAGTGTGTGCTGATCCGTCATGTATCGCAAACAGATTTTACTCAAAAGCAGGTATTGGTATCCATTGATTTTGGCGATGTTCAATACTGAGATCGGTTATGACATTTGGCACGGTAAGTCTTAATGTAAGTATCGAACGCTGTACCAAGTTTTAAGTTTGTCACTGAACTGTGTAAGTGGTAATTTCGTTTCCTAATTCGAGTGAGAGCTGACTCGTCATTTATCGACAACAGATTATACGCAAAGCCGGTATTGGTCTCTATTGATTTTAACGATGCTCCTTACCTAGATCCGTCATAAGCTTTTGCACGGTATGTCTTGATTTTAGTATCGAACGCTGTGCCAAGTCTCAAGGTTGACACTCAATGATTAGGGCAGTAATTTCGTTATCAAGGTCGAGTATGGTAGAGATGTGCTCCTACCTGACACTTTACCCTACAACGCATTGCGGATTTCACGCAAAAGCTGGTGCATCTGCGGTAACGTTAACTGAGATGATGATATCATTCTCAGTTTGCATTCAAATATTTACTTTGATATTATATTCTCCAATGTCAATTTCACCGTGAAATTGTGGCCTTCAAGCCATTTGCTTACAACCCCCTGTCAAGCGCGATAGCTATTTCGTTTTCGATGGCGGCTGACAGCTGATCACTTGATCAGCCTATTCCTCAGTAAATTTTACGCAAAATTCGGTGTTGCTCTGTTCGCATTAATTTTGACAGTGTACCATACCGAAAAGGGCCATATGGCCACTTCTCGATGATGTCATGTAACTAAGTTTAAAGCTTTCATCCACGCATTTATTCGGTAATATATTTTCCAAAGGCGATTTTGCAGCAGATCTATAGACAGTAATAAAGCCGTATGTGTCGTGTTACAGTCTCCAGTTTCGAGGCCAAATTCTCCTATGCCCTACCGAGACCGAATTTCCGAGGCTGCTATTCTTAGTTCTTCAGGATGATGTTTTGGATTCAATATGACAGGCCCAATCTATGAGATAACAATTGCGTATCTGTCCGACCTCGTTGACCTTTCCAATTAGGCTTACGCTATCTCTCGAGTTATAGTCATTTTCAGGTCTAGTGCAAACATGTACCGTGTTGAATCTTTGTTCCGTACGCCGTTTACGCAGTTACCACACTTCAAGTCACAGCTCACCGGCGGACCGCTCGTGGCACATACGTTAAAATCACTGTTGCCGGCAAATTCATGTTACCGTACCATCATTAAGTTACTTGTTTACGTTGGAAAACGCCATTGTGACGTCATCTTAATAAAAAGTCGCTTGCAGCCCTTGCCCCACCACCCGATATTGTCACGAGCCGCCACTGGTTAAAACTGTTATTATGTTTAGCAACGGCAGTAATCAAGTTGCTTACGTGACATTTGAGCACGCGGCACAATGAAAGCGATGATTGAGCATGTGGCACTTTACCTGAGATACATAGATGATATCGGGAAGATTTCGCAAGATAATATTTTAATTCGATGATATATTGAAATATATTATATTATCCACGAGCCGCGCATGCGAATACCCCGTTCGTTCGTCGACATTATCGGACTGGTACGAACTACTACATATTCTAGAACTAACGACCTTTAAATATCTGCAACTAACAGTTCGCTAAGATTGTACCATCTATATTCTATAGCGAACCAGGATGCTGTGATATCGAACTTGTATCGATAAAATGTTATGCTAACAACGGCATGTCATATTAGAAATGGAAGTATAGTGAAATATAATAAAATATTAGTCATAGCAAATTTTTGGTGGTTCCCGGTAAATCTGACTTGATTACTGACGATCCGCTGATGTGCCTCTGGATATTTCAA
This sequence comes from Botryllus schlosseri, assembly GCF_051294905.1. Lineage (NCBI taxonomy): Eukaryota > Metazoa > Chordata > Ascidiacea > Stolidobranchia > Styelidae > Botryllus > Botryllus schlosseri. The sequence goes on from NC_137241.1 coordinate 1,315,359, forward strand.
TATCAGATAATCCGCAAGATGGCTGTTAAGCGGTATGACGTAGGAATAAAAGACACATCAAGAAATCTATCAACCATAGAGTTCAATTAAGGACGATGACAGTGTGGTGACTTCGTGAAGGTCGTTTCCTACTGTCGGGGTAAAGAAGGCAAGTAGTCTTTAAGAAGTAGTCCGGCCAGACTTGTACAAACTACTGGATTTTCAAAATACGAAACAAGAACTAAAACTAGTACTATTTACTTTTCTAAACTCGCAAATAGAACTAGGTCTAAGGACTTTTATAAATATCCGCAACTAACTAAAAACTGATCTTACGAATTGCTGAATTGTAAATGAGCTGTGGAGGGAGATAGAATCATCATTTTGAAAGGACGGGGCTTCGTTTGAAATGGAATGAGGTTTGACCCCCGTAGCCCACCCCCTATCTACGCCACTGTAAGTAGTGATTACTGATGGCCCTTACTTTACAATGGTCGTTATAACCAACATCACACAACAGAACACCGGTATCACACTTCACGCCAAGCGACGACACGCATTTTATAGTTGTTGTTGTTGTTGTTGTTGTTGTTCTACTACTACTATTTTAAAGCTCAACTACAACTAGAACTAAAAGTATAGGCCTACTGACGTTTCAAAATGCGAAACCACAACTAGAAATGGAACTACTCAAAAAGCAGTAGCTAGTCGCTTCAACGAAGTAGATTGTTAATCGCACACGTCTGCAAACGGTGATTACAAGCGGGTCTTGATTACTCGCTTTAGTAGCGCCAAGAACGACAGGCCGCCGCTCAGTCAGATTTTTCTTTCAACGGCGTTACCAAGTTATTTGTCCAAGTTTGACCAAAGCGTATCGCAAGATGACCGGCGAGGCCGTCTTGGGCAGTGACAGCGAAGCCAATTCTACCATGTCCAATAGCGGTTCTGAGCTGGACGAAAAGCACATCGCGAAGTTGAGAGGCGAAATGCTTAAATCGTGTCAAAAGGCAGATGAATTGAATGTTGTGTCTTCAACGAAATGCAATCGTAACTTTAATGATATCTTCACCTTGCTGAAATATATTGGCCATGGAAGTTTCGCACACGTATACAAATGCCGTGACAACGTCACTGAGGTGTATCACACCGCAAAAGTCATCAGCTCAACGGACTACGTCGTAAAAGGGGATGCAGACGTAAGAAAGGAAATTAGGATATGCGAGCGTTTGAACGCGCATCCAAACGTGGTGCATCTGATCGAGTATTTCAGCGAGCCCGAAAGAAACGTATTAATCTTCGAATATATCAGAGGCTACAATCTTTATTACGACATCTGCACGAAAAAGAGGTACACCGCTGTTGACGCGAGTCACTACATGAGGCAGATTATGAAAGGAGTCTGTTTCTGCCATTCCCTTGGCATTGTGCATCGGGACATAAAATTTTCCAACATCTTGGTCAGCACAGACCAGACAGTGAAGCTCATGGATTTTGGGTTATCCGTCGAGATCGGGGACAAACCCAAAGCATGGCACGGTTGGGCTGGGACGCCGCTTCTTCTGTCACCAGAAATGGTTCGATTTGAAGAATACGGTACACCAGTGGATATGTGGGCGTGCGGCGTGGCTCTTTACATGATGCTGATCGGCCTTCATCCTTTCGATAAAATTTACCGCGCTGAAAAGGTGACGCTGTACCGAAAAATTGCAGAGGGACGGTTTAACATCCCGAAAGATGAGAAGCAGGAATATTTGAGTGACGAGGAGCAGGATTTGCTGAGAAGATTGTTGACAGTGGATCAGGATGAAAGAATGACTGCCGAAGAGGCATTGAAACACCCGTTTCTGACAAACGCAGAGTCGGTAGCCACTACATTCCACAAAAAAATTACTGTCGTCAGAATGAGGAGGTTGAGTCTGATGCGCTTTTCCGAAGGAGTGGGTGTGTTTAGCACCATCGTCCCGTCGAAAGGTCTGCGAGAACGAGTGAACGCTGCTCAATTTGGATACAGGCTTGAGGATGCACGTATGAGTCTGAGTATAGACGCGGTGCGTGCGATTGGCTTTACGCGTCGACCGGGTGATGATCACGAGACTGCTGCCAAACGATTAAGGATTTTGCAACTGACGAAATGGATCATTAAAGCCGTCGTTGAATTCGATTACTGCACTTATCGTAACTTAGTTTCTGACGATCGATCGTGCAGCGGATTCGACACGGACGAGATGTGGAAATTCGGCTTAGAATTCAAAGAATTTCACGAGGATCGAGAAGTGATCGACCCAGATGTTATCCGAACCGGTATCACAATAGTCAAACCATGTGTCCAGCTTCACGCTGATGGAGCATGCATCGCTTACAATAAAATACTTCAAATCGTTAGTCGAAGCAAGGAGGTCGTATTCCGTTGCGTACAAGAGACGAGAGTGTGGGAGCGAGTCAACGATTTGGATCATTGGCACATGGTGCATATTCACAATTCACGCTATCCGTGCAATCTCAGCGACCTTCTGGATTTTGGTATGTAAAGGCACTGACGATTTCCAGCACTGTATGTGGGTACGCGAATATGAAACAAACTCGTGGGTATAAATAAAGTTTGGCGAAATTATATGATTGTATCAAGGACTCGTCGTTGGTAAGCTTGTCTTCCATTTCATAAGTCAGGAATACTATCTAAGGGGCGTTTAAATTTGACACGAAGACGGGCGTGTTGTCACCGAGAAGTGCAGACTTGCACGAACTACCAATCTAGGTAGTTGGTGGTCCACTAATTGCTGTTTTTAGTCGTGGTTATAGTTACAAATTAAGTGAGTAGTTCTAGTTCTTTTAGTTGCGCATTAAAAAAACAATTGTATAACCACTAGAAAACGAGTGCCTTCAATTGGCGTGGATTGTAATATCACTATTATGTTAAGTGATGTTCTCGCAGCCATTTCTTGCTCGGAGCCACCACTACTAATAGTAGTGCAGCTACGGGGTGGGATTGGGAGTAGGGCTGGGCACAATGATTCGAGTACTCGAATCTGATTCGAGTATTAATTTTATTGATTCGAGTCGAGTAGTAAAAGTCGATTTTTCCGAGTACTGAAATTATACGTTCCTCGCCACTGAAAGGTAATTCGTCAACCAGAAATATAATTCCGATACTAATTTCCACTGTGGATGCCTTGAAACCTTGATTGGACGTATCGCTGCATACGAAACGTATAGTACAAGCTACTAACGTTACAGAAAGTAACACATTTCCAAAAGTATGATCATCCCACAACATTGTCACAAAGGGCAAAGAAATCCATATGGTTGAAAAATACCGGAGTATCTGTAATGTGACGTAATACAGGCATCTTATTCTTTGTGGTAGCATAAAAAGTGCTCAGTTGATCTTTGACATATGACATTCTGTTATGACGTCATAAAGACTGATACTCGAATACTCGAAGCATATTACGTGATTCAGAATCGAATCACTGAGGTACTCGATTTTGCCCAGCCCTAATTGGGAGTCGAAACTCTCCCATTTCAAACTCGAGACGTCGTCTTTTTGAAATGCCAATTCTATCTCCGATTAATCTTCTCGCTCAGTTGATATTCAGTAGATCGTATTATAATCAGTTAATATTTAGTTGTGTTTTAGTCAGTTAGTTGCGGATTTTAAAGGTCGTTAGTTCTAGTTCTAGCGTGCTAATGGAATTACGCCGGAAAATTATTATTACTGGCCGCAGGTTGACACCTTTGTCGATATACCAGAGGCTAGATACCATACCTACCCCTAAATGTAAATCGTCTCTGTGTATAATGTAGGGTGTTGAAAGCGTTCGGTTTGGCCACTCGCATAACATTTACCCTGTAACTAAATAAATAACGTCCTTGTTTTTATAGCGATCTATCATTCAACGACCCTATGGGGTGATTTATTTATAGAAGGTCACGCCTCATTCGTAATAAAAAGTTTGCACCACGTGACCAACATTGTTTGCATGCACTGGTCGAACAATTCTGATTCCTATGGCAGACATTCAGAAAATGATCAGCGTAAGAGCGGTATTCGGAAATAGCGCTTAGGTCTTGATCGTTAGAGAAGGAAAAGCATGTCTAGTATTGCTTCTCTGATGGAAGTGGAAATAATTCAGGAGGCTATTTTCTAAAGTTGGTCAGAAAATGCTCCATCAATTGAATCGACTCTATTCTACTTAGTAATAGTTAAGGATGGTGCGGACCTTCTAGTTTGAAATAGTTACGGATGGATACGAACCTCGATAAATCATATGTTTGCGTTCGCAATCCGACATTAGTAAGTTCTACCCAGTGGTGGCCCTAGGATTGGGAGGGGTGGAGCACGGACGAAACTTACAGCCCCCTCGCATATTTCAATAGAGGCATAGTCTGGAGTGGATATGATTTTCATGTGTGAAAGTAATCACAAATACAGTGGCAATGGAAACTCAAAAAAAAAATTTGTTTATACTTTTTTAAGGTAACGATGACAGGTTTGCAATGACTTAAGTCGTGATAATTTAGTGACTTGACTTGGCCACGTCAAAATATAACAGTAGGATTGACTTTTGACTCGGAACTTTGTAACTAGGTTACCACCCTGAAAGTGGACTAAGAGCTAATTGATCACTAAATTGACCATGTGACCAAACAATGAAGTTGATAGAACACGTACATATAATTTAAACTTCCAATGAATGAAGAGCCTACTGTGACCGGACAATTGAATTGATGCATTTAGTACTTCAAAGAAGTGGAAATCAAAATGATTACATAAAATATGACACCCAAAGTAAAAAAGAAAAACTGAATGGAAACTATCATACAGGTAAAAATGATATTGGCCTGGTGTAAACTTACCAAAGCAGTCGAGACATTATGATTCATGAATACTCAAAACAACAACAACAACAACAACAAACAATGATAATTTCTCTTCTTTGACAAGACAACTCAACCAAGAGGAGTTTATGGTCATCAGGAATTACTACCGGATCACTCAACAAGGATTAACTCGTGGACTATATTTCTACGGCGGAAGAAAAATGATTTATTCCTCACAGCTAACACAACAAAAGTACTCACAGAAAATAACAAATAACGGTATATTACAAATGATCACTTGTCCCAGAAGTTAACTAACCAAGACATAGCTTCATGTTTATGGTATGAATGCTTGTAATGGCACCGGTCATAATACAGCTTAGCCCGACCACCTCGTCTAAACGTTTAGAGATAGAATAGAAGAAGCTTCTGAGGTAAGGGGTCAGAACCAAGCTCATAATAATTTTTCAAAATCAAGTCATTCACAGTGTCAAATTCAAATATTTTAGGCGCAACTCTGTCTACAAAAAGATTGCGAACGCTAGTTTCAAGAGGAACTAAACTAGGGTTATCATATTTTGGAAATCTGAAAAGGGGACATAATTGTCAGACCGGCAAGACCGGAGGAGAGTTCTCAAAAAATGGTCGGTTGACAAAAAAAGGGTCAACTCAGCTCCCGAAATACCCGCCGGAGCGTTACTTCGGTGCTGATTTACGGCATCGCAGCCGTAAATTTGACCAAAATTCGCAAAAAACAGGACGAAATCTCAAACACGAGGACAAAAGGGCGTCATCCGGGGTCACTTTCGAAAAGTCAAAGAGGATGTATGGTAACCCTAAACTAAACATTATCCAAATCACCTACTCCAGCCTACAATATACATTGCTATCACAACTTTGAAATTATATATTCAATGGAAACTCATTTTTTCAGCATTCTATGTTATCATAGCTACACAGTTATAGCCATATGGAAAGGTGTAGCGCTTGAAATTTCGATGCTGATCTCACGTGACGTCATAGGTTCGTGCTCACGCTCTTGTCCACGGGAACAGAATTTTTCGAGGGTTTGCGTCATTCCTAGTAATTAGTGTCTATTACATCGCATTGTGTTTTGTATCTCACCATACAATGTGTGCCGTTCGCGGATAAAATTAGACTGACCGAATGTATTGCATATTTATTACACAGTTTCTTGCAATTGCAATATATATGGTCGCGGCGCAGCAGGATAGATTTGCTACAAGCCAGAAAGGCAGCTGATTCGTTACCGGAGGATATTTTCAGATAAATAATAAATACTGAAGATGTCAGGCCTAATAAATGATTTTACTGAAGGAGCTAGTGATCAGAGGGGGGCAACTATAACATTGTCAGCTTTTTCAATATACATTAGAATTATAATGATGACCACGCACGCTTTTTTCAGACTAGATTAGAAGTAGACGTACTGAATTCGCAAAGACTTGTAAAATTAAAATTAATTCCGAATTAGAAGTAAATGCAAAAATATCAAGAGCGGTTCATATCAAATCGGTGTTCATTCTTACAAGCGAGTACATCAACCTTGACTCGTTTTGCATTATATGGTTCTCCAGTCGCATTTTCAGTAAAACCAGGAATTTGATTAAAACTTAATAGAGAGCGTAAAATCATTTCAAAAATTAGATTACAATTAGATTACCGACGTTACTCTCTATAATTAGTCCAATTCTAGTTGTCCAACTATGCCTATGTTTGTGATGCTTCAGTGATACGAAATCAAATATCGTCGGCGTGCATATATATTGCGCTGCCTTCATCGGTAACACGCAGGGAAAATCTCCATGCGAAGGTTCAAATTTCGAAATACATGCCGATTTCAAAAGGCGTTTTATGATGCGCGTGTACTCGGAATTTGTTAAAGCAACACGTTCAAGATTATGCAATGTATTAATTTAATTGGCTGGTTCACAAAGAACGGTATGGCGTCACTTAAATTTTGAATTGCAAAGCATTCTGTATCACGAAACCGATGATTTTGTATTAATTCATTGCAATGCTGTAGAACCTGTTAAGTAGGATGTAACATTTTTTCCTATTGATGACAGAACATAGGCTTATCAATACCTCAACTGTACAATATGGGAATTCTAAGACGAGAATCGAGCACCATTCCGTTAGCACTGGTCCTCGTCGTCATAGCAACCTGCGTGACAGGTGAGATCATCTCAGCTATCAAATTGCAATATTTCTGTACCTTGCGCGTGCGAATAAATTTTGAAAAAAGGGAACAGATATAGCAACGTGCCCTTAGGCGTTCAATTCACCATCTCTCCTGAAACTCCAGCACTGTTCCGAGCTATTTCCTAGCAATTTTCTACATACATTTCTTTTTCACACTCCTAATGTACATTGTTGTCTCAATGACGATACTTCATGCTTTGGTAATGATACGTTTTTTCAGCTGTGACTGTGTGTCCATTATTTGACTATAAATCATATTAATATTCGGTAATCGCCTCAAGTTGTCGTTGATGAATATCAAAAGATCAAATTCTGAGCCGGGGAATATACGATAAGGATACTGTTAGGTTTAATTAAGCTGTTAGGAGATATACTGTTTGGAAAACGCGCAATATATCTTAGATGTTTCGTAATTCCTGAAATTCCTGTCCCCAAATTCGCATTCAATGAATAACCAAGTCCATCATTGTCATCTAGATTGCGAACATTCAATCCCCTTTTAGAAGATAAAAAATCACGTATTGTAGGGATTGGGCAATCCCCCAAACGGTTCCGGTACGGGTGAACACAAAACAAAAACTTATATCGCGTGCAAAATCCCCGCGAACCGCTCTTTTGTTGGTTATCGCACGCACGTGATGCAAAAATCGTTCATGAGCAGCACTTTCCAACTAATATTAATAAGACCGTTGCCAATTAACTATTCATGAACTGCAATTCTGTAATAACCTCTTCATGAGTGACATAGGAATGAAAATGTGATGTTATTCACTTCAACCACTACATTTTATTTTGGGGAGCCTTCTATGCTAGACGTATTATGTCACTGTCACTGCGAATAAAGATTATAATAATTACGCAAACTTTAACGTCGTTGTTCTTATTGCGTCTCTACAAATAAAAGTCTAGAAAAGGACTCGATTAAGGACGAATACACGGAAAGCGAATAAATAGGCGAAGAATATAACGTCTATACAGACAAACGAAAGATCAAGATCTGACACTGTTATATTGGGCATTAGTCCGAAGTGGATGTTAGATTAGGAAATGGTACTTGCTACTCCGGCCTTATCCGAATCCGGTCAAAAAATAGCGGATATCATGCCAATGCACCATCCATGGTCCGGTCAATTCCTCCTGTCTGTTCATTACAAATTATCGTGTTTTGTGTATCGCATTGTATGCTATATGGTGTGTCTTTAGAAGATAAAAATATAATAGAACCGCAGATTATACCGGTTTTATGCGAATACGAAAGGGAGCTCGAGGATAATGATGTCACAATGTAGGCCTACTTCAAACATAAACGGAAGTCCGTTTTTCTGTCAGTGTAAGATATTGTCTGATTAGTCGTTATGTAAAAGTATTTCATTAGAAAGATGTTACTCATAGCAATTCGACTTGAACGAAATACCATATCATGATCCCACAACACTGTGTTAGTAAAATGTTCATGGTTCTAGGGTCAGTTTTCTGCCGTTGGGTCCCTTATGTCACACCCATTATCCTTGCGATGCTCAGATGCAAGTATCACTTGCGGTTAGATCGGACACCTATCTACTGCGCGGGAAGATTAGCTCGTGATCTCGTTCTTGTTCACTAGTTTTTCAACCTTTTCCACACGGTGACCGAATTTGACAATTATGAAATATCAATAGCCCCGAGCGAGATACTGCAATGGTTGAGCGTCCGGCTTCTTGATCGGTAGGTCGTGCGGTCGATCCCCGTTAGGCTCAGACCAAAGAATCGAAAACTAGTTTCCGCCGCCTTCCCCCTATAGACGTTCGGCATCCTCGGACAGAATGGAGGAGAATAAATGGTGTTGCAACTAGATCGGGGCTCTTCAACCTTTTTCGTCGTAGTACACCCTTTCAACGTTTTCTCAAAACTCGTACAACCCTGACCATGTAATACACCGATACCGTAGAAAGCCGCAGTACGATGACATATATAACATACGGCCGCATTCCAACGGAGATTCGTCATAGCCCTTGCACGACAAATACTCATATGGAATTGGCTACTGGGGAACTTTGCACCGCGGAGAGCCCGTGTGGTGTTCTGTGGCGTCACTAATTTGTTGAGATATGCCTTGGTTACAAAATTTTCTAATTGTAGAAGCAAAACAGCCCCGCTGGCTTACTATAGATGTTATATATGCACCAAAATCGCGAGTATACATGTCAGGAAAATTATTAGAATTGCGGTTTGTAGTCGCATGGATCGCGAAAATTTTGCCCCTTGAATGAATTTCGTCGACAATGTTGGTAGTTTCTCATATTACTGTCAGAATTTGACTCATTCTCAGCCGACGTGATCACATTAACCCGTAGAACTGATAGAGCGGTGTCTTCGAAGAATTTGGGCACAGAATTAATGATGATGCGCTTCCGGTGTTTATTAATCGCTTTGTCGCATGTTATTTTTTTGTCCCCCCATCAAGATTGGTGGTATAGTCAAAATATACTGGAACCACCCAAACGTAACAGAAAAATCTTCATTCGTGAGACGCACACGATTCCAACTTAGTATTTATTATGGGGTGCATCATTTCCTTTGCGGTTCGCATTTGTACGGTGGAGCTAAGTCAACCAGAATCGCGCCAAGCGCGAAGAAAATTGAATTAAAATCTCTCAAAGATTTGAGAACCTATTCGTTAATTAAAATTGCATAAGGATGGCCTCTGTCACACGCTAATTTAAATGTGTAGACGGCCGCAGAATTATGGTCATACGGCTGAATGCGGCCGTAAGTCCGCACGTTAAGCACCCCAGGCCGAATCGAAATAAAGATGAGCATTTGAGCAAGGCTGCAACGTATAAGAAATGCTAAATACTAATCAGGGCTCGAGGTTACCGGACCCGGTTTTCAAAGTCGACCCTCAAGACTCCCCTGGCTACGCACATAGAGCCATGTACTCCGCGCTATTTTATTAGCTTGCCGCTGGAAGCACCAATTCAAAATATCTGAGTTATGGCGGTGGTTTTCTTGAGAATCATATACAGATATCGCACGCAGGCTGAACACATGCTAACTTCACCCTGCTATACCATTACCAAAGGTTAAATGAGAAACACGTGCTTATGACATCACAAAAGGAATATAATGTACAAGCTGTATACAGTTGATATAAACATTGTAAGATATTGCACATCCGGTCGACCTGTTTTGAACCATATATTGACGTATTTATTGTGATAGCTTTAGTCATCTGTTCATTATAATGCAGATCTGGTACACCCCTGTACAGTGTACACCCCATCCGAGTGGTACACCCTTTGAAAATTATGGTACACCATTGTGTATTTGAAAACTGCATTGTCCTGCAAGTGTCGCCGTGTCTGCTATTCTTTTTCGTCAATAAAGGTATCGTGCAATCCTGATTTCAAGGCACGCGATGGTTGGTCTATCGAATTTGCAGTGGTGTTAGTCGCCGGTGCGTCAGCAACTTAAAATTGGGGATTTTGAAAAGAAGGCGGTGCGATCCCCACACCCTGGATACCCCACTGTCTTGACCTATCGCGAACATGTTTTTGCTGCCACGAGAATAGTGAATCTCGCCGTCATGAAAATTTACCAACAAGATGTTGCAATATTGATAGTTAAGTAGGGGAGATGTGGTACCGATGGATCAAAAGTTGCAAAATGATCTCTGTCCCTCAAATCTTCAGCCGAGAACAGCAGATCTTTTGCTGTCTCAAAACTTCGATGCAAGCTCTACCTATCGCGGACATTTACATGGATATCCACCTTCTCAGAAAATATTTATAAACGTTTAAAATTTGTTGCTCGAACGTGTCATCGGTCCCCACCCGGTGGGTCCAACGGCACACGACCATGGGACCTATGAGGCATGCGCTCAAAAACTCAAATTTGTTAACTTGTGTTGTTTTGTACTATAAGCTAAGCTACAGCAAGCCAATGAAGAATGTTTCGTCGCGACCTTTAAGAATAAAATAGATTATATCAACTCCAATGTTGGCATAAAACCATGTTTTGATTTACGCCTAAACTTACAAAATTAATGCCACATACATATTACCCGCAAATCGAGATTTTGACTTTCAAATACCTCATAATAGCGACAAAACACCACAGGTAACTATGATTTACAGCCTATAGATATGTAGGCGAGTTTCTGTTGTTAAGTGATTAGTTGGTCCATATATTTTGCTTGATTTGGTTATGGTACCATAGGTCCCCCACCTCATAAATATTGTAATTGACTTGAAAATAGTCCACTCGAGGATGGCATTGATTCAAAAAATATGTGCCATTATATAACCTGATACAAGCCCTATACTTCACATAAAAAATTATGGCGGGTTTGTTAGTCTGGAAGGTGATATAGAAAAATGCAAATGTCGATCCAAATTTACTTTACACCCCCTAAAACGTAAATCATTCGTCACAGACCCCATAACTTACGCAGGTCGAATTTTTCTGCATGTGAGGAAAGATTCTGTCAGCATGTAATTGTAGACAAATTCACGGTGTGGAATCATGGAATTATCATGGAGAATTTTACAAGTATTTTCGGTCCCAGTGATCCATCGGTACCACATCTCCCCTATAAAATGAAAATTTTATCAAAGAGCCAAATCTTATAACCAACTCCAGCCAATCTATCCGCGCAGAGATTCCGACCGTACACATCCACGTCCAGCCTGCAAATACGAAGCCAACTACCTATACTACTTCACGCCCTACCTTCCTAGGCTACTACTGCCACTACTTAATGCTACATCATGTTTCGTCTGCGCTCCGGCTACTGTGGGCTTAACGATCATTTCTTTAAAATAGGATTGAATAAGATGTTCAGACACTCCGCTCTCTCTTCATTGCAATATCGCCGAAACCGTCGATTACTTTCTACTGACCTGTACAAGATATGATTTTAACGGTCATTTCTCATTGAGTCGTGTCGTAATCATGACATCCTATTCAAGACTTATGGCCTCTTGGTCCAGCCCGAGCTATTAACCCCTGTATGACTGAATTCGTGATATCATCTCGTAGAATCCTTTAATCTTTGATCCGTATATAGCCGAGGATGAATTACATTTCAAAGTAACTAACCAGAAGGTAATCACAGAGGGTGGCGCACCAGACCCTTGCGGGGGATAAGCGCCACTGCTACTTTTTAGCATACTAATATTACTGAGGATGATAAAAATAAGAAGCCAGACGCTTAACCATTACGCTATCTTGTCGATCACAGCATAATTTCTGTAATTTCGATTCTTCATTTTCAATCATCTCTACCTCTGCTCTGTAACCCTTGCCAATTCTTCATCTACTGCAATTCTGTAATCTGAGTTCTCCATGAAGGCTATTGCACAGGAATAACAATTTGACTGCATTACTAAAATTTTAAAAATTTACTCCAATCTCGCCATTTTCTTTTGGGTGCAGGTTGCTCCCCCGATTATGTGTGTATTGACCAGTTTCTTACTGTGAATGAAGAATATAATAATAATGCTGCTTCTACCCATTACTAAGACTTCACGCTAACATCATAGAGACATACTCAGTACTCACTCGCATCCATGTGCATTGTTCAGTACAGTTGAAATCCAAGGCCTTTTGATCACTGGAATTATTGGTACACCAATTGATAGAACGTAGAACCTGGAAGAATTTGATTGAAAATGATACGAATACGTTTGGATTTCACAAATATGCTAACACTGTGTAGAAGGTTCTTTTGTGAGGGCGAGCCTTCCGATGATCTAGGTTCGCTTACAGGATAGGAGCATTGACTAAACTTTCACGCCATCCCTATGCTGTTATGTGTGTAATTTAGATGTATCTGGAAGAGGTTTCCGAATCCGAGTCCGAGGTGGAAGAGCCGTAGGAGGTATCTCAATCGGTCCTCTCATCGAAATCATCGGAATAAAGTATAGACTAGACCAGTGGTTCTCAACCTTTTTGTGTTCGCGGTCACCTTTCCGACCGTCAAGGATCGCCGCATACCCTCACAAAGTTTTACTTCAAATTTAGATCTATAATCGTGCAATCGTCGTCTGTCTTGTGCAAATGATAACTGTAGGCTTAGTGATGAACTGCAACAAAATGACCTTTCTTGAAAATAAGATCATACTATCCATGTAAAAATTGAGTTGACTTCTATTACTTCAAAGTGAATTCTGCAATTGCATTTCTTGAAATACGTCACCGTGTCTTAAAAATCCGCGCCTTCGATAGCATATTAACGAGTACCAAAAATCCAGTTTCACAAATATAGGTGGTGGCAAGTGTAATACTAACACGTAACGCTTCCGACGACACATTTGGGTATGATCGCAACACAAATATGACACCAAAATTGACAAACTATATTTTTAATGAACATATTTATAACGTCAAGCCTGGTCATTTCTATCTATTGGTTATCTGGAAGTTATCATGTAAAAAATGGATATATCACAGGAGAAAATGGATTTTTGTAAAGGTTTCGAAGTCACCGTACTTGCTTGACCTTGACCTTGACCTTGACATTTTTCCACAATCCCCATCAAAACATCGTTAAACAGGAAAATGTTTATATCCGCAGGCTATTGACAATTTAGCAATTAAAATGAGTCTACACATCAGGATATTTTATCTCAACCTGTCATTCTGTTGATGCGAGCTTCGGAATTTTTACTAGTAATGGCAAAACTGCCTCGTAACTTTCCGAAAGAAAAAAAAACAAAATAAAATAGCTTATCAATTATTTTAAGGCTTCGCGGACCCCCGGTTGATAACCATTAGACTAGACCTATACCATACATAAATACCATTTTGACTCTTTTAGTACCTCTACCCGTCTGATACCGTTACAGCTTGGCGGTGGTTATATCGGTTGGTGGAGTCGCCGTATATATTTGGCTTCTTTATAAGTGCATATCAAGGTGCCGACGCCGAGTCCACAAAGCTGCTTTAGCGCAACAGATGGCGACAGCCAACGAATACGGTGAGATGCTTTGAATTCAAGCGAAAGCCATTTGATGATTATATTCAATCGGTCTCTGCCCTTGGTCTCGTCCTGACAAAATGGCATAATATGGAATTACGTAGACACCGAGAAAGGATGTAACCAAGTCACAAGATTCCGAGTCACAAGTCATTCTCAGTTTATAAGTTTGAATCGAATCGCATAGAACGTCTCGAGTCAATTCATTTTCGATGGTTAAGAGAATGACTCGAATCCAGTCGAGTCCTCTAAAAAGTGTGCCTCGAGTTGGACTCGTGCAATTCCCCCTATCGTCCTTATGTACAACGTGGCCTCATAGTGTCGATTAGTAATTTTCAGCTACAGAAAATCTTCACCATCTTCCTCGGGCATATCAATTATCAGTGCCGGCTTTGCGTGGAAACGAGTGATGACTCGAGACTCGACGCAAAATGCTCGGGTACATTTAAAACCATCAGGTCATTGGTGTCGCCTCAATCGCGGCACATGTGTACAGGGTTGTTGGGAATTGACTGACTTTCACAATTTCATTGTTTCCGCACCATTTCATGTGTAATTTGAGGGCAGCAATTTTACTAAACCAAGAAATGTAATAATTCCACGGTTTATGCCGCTGTTATGTTATGCCGTGCTACAAAACCATTTCTATAGTGCACACTGCTCTAGAAATCCTCAAACATTTCAAGAGCTTCTTGGAGATACAGAACTTCAATACACACTTGAATAGTATATTCAAATTGGAATGGACCCGAATATTTTCAGCTGACGCTAGACTGGGGTAATCGTCAGCAACTATAGAAGAGAATTGGATAGAACATTGTATATCAACAATCGTATCAAAAAATATGACGTCACCAGCATGAAATTTCTAGTAAGAGAGCGTTCAATGAAGTATTTTTAAATGGTACACGAGCTCCTTTTGTTGACACAGCCTTGGGTGGTGTATTTTGACATAAGTCGACTCGAAGCCACACAAATGAAAGCGTGAACGCCCCCCTCCGACGACGCGAAATCTGATGCCTCGATATTCCGGTTTGTGCGAAAAATTATCGAGACGACAAATTACGCGTCGTCGGAAGTATATATATATCGGCTTTCAATTAAATAAAAGGGCAAAAGAAAACAGGAAACAAAGGAACATCAAGATATCAGTTTTGGGCCCTTATCAAGCGCCTCCAGCGTGGGCGGTCGTGGGCGTCTTCGAGCGATAGCCCGCGTTGCGCTAGCTCGGTCTCTATTGTTGAGCGCCATGTGGTTCTATTCCAGCCACCTCTGCGCCATGGCTCTGTTGGAATGTGGTTGATGATGGCGGCGGCTGGTTGATCGTCTTGATGCCGCACTAGATGACCGATTAAGCGTAAGCGTCGTTCAGCAGCCAGCAAACGGCATGGGACTGTTTTTGTGAGTTTGCGCAGAGCATTGGTGGATATGTGCTCCGGGTGGTGGATGCCGAGTGCGTAGCGTAGCGGAGGAGTGCCGTTCACATTTTCATTTTTGTGCCTTGGAGTCGACGTTTATCAGCCATGTTGGTGACGTCATATTTGGTGATGCGATTGTTGATAAACAATGTTCTTTCCAATTCTCTACTAGTTGCTGGCGATTACCCCTGACGAGTGTCAGCCGAAAATATTCTTGTTCATTTCGACATGAATATACTATTCAAATCCTCAAACCCAAATCTGATCATCGTTTTGCAGGATTCACCGAGGAATATCGAAAATAGATGTTTCTGGATTCATCATTGTAAAGGAATATAACTGCCATTGTACAATCGTACAGCATCTCTACACAATGGTGTGACTTGGAGCAACCAGTCATTCACTGATTTTTATGCAATCTGTGACCTACTTGAACTGAGCATCCATTGCTTTGTAACAAATGATTCGGCCGCAAGAGAAGTGATTGGTTTTGGGGACCCAAGACCAATGCTCAGTTCAGTTCATTATGATAATTAGTTCATCAGATCGATACACAACAAGATTGTGATATTATGAAAACATAGGAGGATATAGAAATGACCCAAAAGTCTTTGAAATCAGATACTCACCTGGAGCTAAGGCGATGTGCATTGAATGAAAAGTAATAGGAGATAACAAAAATCGACAAAATGAGGTGGCATGTGTCGGTAGCTGAGGTCGATATATCAGGTCGTAGCTCGATCTTCTATAGGGATGACTAGCATTGATTTAGCAGAATCTGCTTGTGTTTTGACTTGAATCTGGAAATGCTCGACGACTGTTGGATTGTCGGATTGCCATCAAAATATCGTTCGACAATCGTGGTCCGCATGCTTGACTGACCAAGTGCTGTTTCAGTCCCACTCACAGTTACCAGGGGACCTCGTGCGGAGTGTATACGGGCAACATACGGCCCGCAGACAATTTACAGTCTTGCATGATAATATAGCCCACACGTACACCCCACTATTTCCACAGCCGGATATATATTCGAATATAAAATAGATGTGGTCGTTTAATCATAGGGTCCATTTATAGACAAACACGATCGGTTATTTAGAAAATGATTCAACACAAAACGTTCAACGCACAAACGTGCAGCGCAAAAAGCGTAATATCCACAAATCGATATTGTTGATCGTACCACGATCCTCACGGCTTCACCCGTGCCGGAGATATGTAAGCATCGATTGAAGAATCCTGAAGACCCGAGACCGGTTTTGTACATTCACTCAGTAGCGGCCCTCTGGAGCGGTGTTCTGAAATTGGCCGCCTTCCCGTCTCACACGCGCATCGCTTTCACTACCAGAGTGAATACGTTAAATCAGAGCTGAAAAACTAGAAAACTTTCAGCTTTTCGATATTAGATTAGAAATCGAATATTAACTTCACAGTTTTTTAATTAGATAGGTTACAATCGGAATTACTGAATTCGGAAGAATTTGGAGATTGAATACAATTCCAATTTAGAGAGACATGCAACAAAAATCAAGTTCTGTTCATATCAAATCAGATTCAATTTTAATATGCATGAGAATAGAAAATGTCTGTACGCAAATCTCGTCTCGTTTCGAACTTTGCGGTTCTCCTGTAACATTTTCATAAAATCCAGAAAATAGAATACAATTAAAATGAGAGCATAGTAACATTTCACAAATTTGATTAGATAACCAGAATTACGTTCTAATTGGTCTACTAGAGCAGTGCTCTTCAACCTTTTTCGACGTGGTACACCCTTTTAAGGTTTGCTCAAAACTCGTACACCCCTGTTCATTAGGGGTCTTCAAACATGACTATTTTTCTCAAATCGTACTGGCTACTTGATAAAATTGTTAGGTTACCTAACTTAAGCCTACACACCAAATTTGGTTCAATTCCAACTAGTAGCCGCCTTGCTACGGGAGAGGAAAGTTTCTATTTACTATACAAAAATAAATAACGAAAAATTTGAAATTTTTCTGTTCACCCCATGAAAGTATTAGGTTGTCTATAAAAACTATGTTCTTCAAATTTGGATCAATTCCGACCAGTAGAAGCGGAGGTATTGCCGTCAAAAAAATTGGATTTGAATAAAATAGTATTTGGTCACAGAGTCTTTCGCAGCCAGTTAGGCAGCCCGCCACGCAAATTTAGGCTTACCATATTTTAGAAATCTAAAGAGGACAGTTTTTCAGAAATTTGAGACTTGCAAAACCGGAGAAGAATTCTAAAAAACCGGTGAATTTTTCCCACTTGGTGATCAATTGCCTAAAAAAAGGTCATCTTTCCGCTCAGAGCTCAAAATATCGTTTTTCTCTCCGCATTGCTAGGTGGATGACTAAAAAAAGGTCAACTTTTCACTCAGAGCTAAAATTAGTTTTTCACTCCGAAATACCCGCCGGAGCGTCACTTCTGTGCTGATTTACGGCATATCAAGTTGCTCTAAATCTGACCTAAATTTTCAAAAAAGAGGACAAAATCTCAAAAAAAGAAGACAAAAGGGCGTACTCCGAGGACACTTTCAAAAAAGTCAAAAAAAGAGGACAAATCCTCTTAAAAGAGGACGTATGGTAACCCTACGCAAATTGGAATTTATTTCGTGTCAGAGCAAAAACAGCATGATATAACGAACGATAATCAACCTAAATGTAACAGTATTGGGGGGAGAGTAGGTAAAGCTACTGCTGCAGAAGCGGTAATTCAGATCAGCGATGATAGCAGGCACACCAGCCTACTGCGCATCAGGCCTGCCACACACCACACACAGTCGATAGTAGCACATGGGCTGCAAGAGATGTCAGTAACCTCAGATCGTATGCCGCTATACACAGTGTATTGTCGTGAATTTACATCACTTTTTCACTTATAACAAAATACTAGATTGCAAATGTATGGCGAAAGATTGGACATACAATCGGCATTTTAAAACAAAAGGGTTTCGATTTCAATATGGAAGCTGTTTCGACCCTGGCTAGCTACGTCACTTCATTTATGTGCATTGCGGTATTTATTAGCGTCGGGTAGGAAGCACGGATTCAAAAAGTCTGAGCTATCGCGGCGGTTTCCTCACAAATCAATAAAATACAAATGACTAGCAGAACACATGTTTGTTAACTGCATACTTTACAACACCAAACGGAACCATTGGTCTATTGCCGACGGCTAAATGTATGAAAGAAATATTTGCTTATGACATCACAATCAAGCGGTGTACAGTATTACACTTGAGATAACATATATACCATTATAGAGACTGTACGTACATCCTCTATAGTACCATATTGCTCGTTAATCTGTGCGTCAACATGTCTGTACTGACCTATAAACCGGCATTTGTGATAGCTAGCCATCGGCTCATTGTTACTCGGATCTGGTACACCCCTGTACACCCCATCCGAGTGGTACACCCTTTGCGAATTCTGGTACACCCTAGGGTGTACGACCACCCCGGTTGAAGAGCGCTGTACTAGACAATTACAGCTTTATCCGTAATTGTCGTGCTTATGTGGATGAACTTTGATTTCACAATTACGGAACGTCATTTTGTGGTAACCGTTCCTAATACAGAGCTTTATTCAATCGCCAAGTTACTGCGAATTCACTAATTCTAATTCTAATCTAATTCGAAAAAAATCGTGTAGCTCAATTCCACACTTGTCAACGGCAATCGCCAGCAACTAGTATAGAATTGGAAAGAACATTGTATATCAACAATCGTATGTTGTTTTCAAATTCTCTATACTTGTAGCTGAAGATTAACCATGGCGAGTGTCAGCCTAAAATATTCAGGTTCACTTCAATATGAAGATAATATGCAATCGCATATTGGGATTTGACAGTTCTTGTAATCTAATTAGGAAAACTGAAAATTTTGTAGGTATTTTTATCCAACTCTATCACAACAAACCTCTCGCTTTATGACTTCCTCTCTAACCGCCCCAGCGACGTCGTCGTATGTATCAAGCAATTTACCGACAGGCCTGCGCAATATTTTAATCCCCTCTTGATCCGGGTCAGTGGTGGCTTTAGGATTGGGGGGCTGGTCGAAACTCCAAAGGGGGGCCCATACATCTGTAACCACAGATTTCGGACTATAAATTTGCCATTGGGTCGGGCAGGTTTTCAGCGAGAAGTGCAGACTTGAACGAACTACCGATCTAATTAGTTCGCTGTTAACTAACTACTGTTTGTTGAGCAGGTCTAGTTCTGGTTGCGGATTTTGAGAGGTGACTATTTCTAGTTCTAGTTGCGCGTTTAAAAATTTGTCGTAGAACAACTAGACCACGCGTGTCGTCATTTCGCGTGAATTGTGATACCTGTGTCGTATTAAGGGATGTTCTTGCAGCCAATAATAGCTCAGAGATATCAGTACCAACAGTGTCGTAATAGCTACCTCGGAACCCCGTCCCTTTGAAATCTCGATTCCATCTCTTACCTCATTTGCTATTCAGTAACTCGCACGATCAGTTAAATTATTAGCAAGATGTGATTTAATTAGTTTCTGATATAAAAATGTCGCTAGTTGTAGTTCTAGTTTTGACGGCCGCCAACACATGTTTATTGAATTTCAAATCTACGGTCGCATAATTATTCTTCTACAGCCATAGGTTGGCCTCCTCTGGTCTAGATACTGCACGCTAGTTACCATACCAACCTAAAATGTACATAGAAATCGTATCCGTATGATGAAGGGTGTTGAAAGCGTTACATTGTGGGTACTCGCGTAACATTTACTCGGTAACTAAATAAATATCGTCCTTGATTTTATAACCATCTATCTTTCACCGAACCCACGGGGCGATTTATGCATAAAAGTTCACTCTTCATTTGGAAGTTTACACCACGGATCTAAAAAAAGTACTGGTTTTCATGGAAGATATTTAGAAGATAATGAACTTCATATTCGGAAATAGTTTGAGTTGTTGATCCTTCGGGGAGAAAAAGTATAGTCAGTATGGCTTCTCTAATCGAGGTAAAAGTAATACCGGCGGATATTTTCTGCAGTTGGGCAATTCCCAATACTGCTAACGTAAATGGATTTAAAAACAATCCATCTGGATCCATGCTAGTATCGAGTTGACAAGCGCGTTCAGGAGTGTTTAGGCCAATACCTATCAACCATACTAGACTAGGATACAGTCAGAGTGGAGTGAACAAGCTGAAGGGTGATCATCCGAGTTTAATATTTCGAAATGTCATATTGACAATATGATGTTTTTGCGTTTTGGAATTAGCTTTGTTTCAGAAATATTGTACACGCATGTTGTGCAAACACAGTTATATTGCCAAGCGTAGGGAAAGCAGTGCTTCAAATTAGCATTGTGACCTCACGTGACCTCGCTGGTTCGTGCTCCTGTTCACGCTCTTGTTAACACGCGCATATAACCGTTCAAGGGTTGGCGTCATACCTGGAAAATAGTTTCTATTACATCGCATCAAGTCTTGCCAGTGCTTTTGTGTTGCATTGCAAGTCGGTAATGCAGCTTGTTCGTAACCAGAAGCGATTTTTAGGTGAAAAATGCTGAAGATGTCAGACTAATTGAACGATTTAGCCCAGTGGTTCCCAAAGTCAGCGCTACGCTGGGGGCGTTCAGGATAGTGAACGGGCCGCTGGTCAGAAAATGGGCGATTGAGAGCGCTGGCTATCAAATTGTGCGGTAGGGATGCTGAGAGCAAATGGGGGCGGTGCAGATGTAAAGACAAATGCTGCGTAGTGTTGAAACATTTGTTAAACGTAAAACGCAGATTAATACGCAGTAAACTGGAAAATCCTTTAAATCAGGACAATTTAGAGGCGTCCATCACTTCAATCGGATGTAACGGAAAAGCTTGACAATGTACATCCTTCCAATCAATAGACTAATTTAGCAGTCGGCAGAATCCCTATAAAACGTGGTTCATTGTGTTGCGAGAAGTACGAAGTATTTGAACTGTTATTTCTGCACTGCGAGAGTGCGACGTGTGATGGCATTTTGAGAGAAACTGCCTGCGTTATTTTAATCTCTGTTTCAAACGATCGTGGTTATTCCACAGCGCTACAACCACAGCCTTCGGCTTGGCATTCTCGTTGCGTGAAACGATCTCGCTTCAACTTGACGGGCATATTCTCCCAAATTTACGAGTAGAATATATTTGCTCTTAGGGTTGACGAAACCTGCTCAAGGTGAAAATGGCACTGTCCGAATTGAGTGCCTGCCCGTGATATATCACCGAAATTTATCGAGACGTGAACTGTTCCAATTCTCAAGCTTACCTGATCTGTACGATCCAGCTCGCATACCCGATTTCGATGGATATGCATAAAACAATCATATCCTATAGCTATACAAGGATATGGTAATTTGATTCCTGGACATATTCCAATGAAAAATACCTGACCGGATATCCAATTCATTCTGTAGAGTTTCTGATCTTGAAATGAATGGGGAGCTGATTACGTTGTAGAACAATTTTGAGTTCAAACCAACGTTCAATATATCCGATCAATCGATTCGGATGCACAATTAAATCAAACGGAAATATTCTCATTGGAGTCGGGTTCAATTTTTCGTCGTTGCCCTTCCGCGCTCATGTGTGATGGGACATTATTTCAGTGCCGGGACAAAGTTTTTTGATTCACATCAGAAACCGACAACTATAGAATATTTGCAACTTTTTCAAATGAGATTAGAAATCAAATTTTGGTCACGCAGTTTCTTCCAAACTAGATTAGAATTACAGTCAGAACTACTGAATTCGCCAAAACTCGAAAACTGAAGTTAACTCCGAATTAGTGGAAAATACAACAAATATAAAGTTCAGTTCATGTGAGATCAAAGTTCATTGACATGGGCATGCGAATACCAAATGTCTGTACACCAAACTTGGCTCACTTTGGACTTTCCTGCAGCATTTTGAGGAAAATTAAAAAACATGAAAGTATTTCAAAATAGATTAGTGTTGAATTGCCAACATTGTTACTTTAATTAATCAAATTGTACAACTAGAATTATCTAGCTGTCTAAGGCTGCTTGCGAAGCTTTGATGGTTTGACGGATTAAACAACTAAATGACGTCGAAATATCTACCGCTTCCTATCGCTAAAATCACGGAGTCACGATATTTTTCGTGTGAAGGTAGACGAGAAAATATTGCGGATACAGTTTCAAAATACATGCTGGTTTCAAAAAGAAATTTGTGATATTTGTTTACATGGAATCATAGTTAAATCAAGACATTCAAGGTCTTGCAGCATAGGAACTTCATCGAGGGATTCGTCGCTTCCTTGTCGTTCTCATTCGAATCGCAGAACGTAGTCTTACCAATCGCCCAACTGTGAAATATGGGAATTCTGAGACGTAAATCAAGTGCGATTCCGCTAGCACTGGTTCTCATCGTCATTGCAACTTGCGTGACAGGTAAGATCATCTCAATTATTTTCTATCAATAGTAATATTTTTTCATATTGATCTTAAATGTTGAAATAATGGGAACAAATAACAATAGGCCTAATTGCCCGTATGCTACTATCCACCAATGTTTAAATCACCGTCATCCACACAAGTCGTTTCGGCATTTCATAGCTAATATTCAAATTCATTTCATTGTCAAATTCCTAATGTACCTTTGTCACCATAGCAAAATCTCTTACCGATAGTTTTACTTGAGCATCGATCGCATTTTATCGGATATAGCCTACGTTAGTGCAACGTCCTTCTATTGTTGTAATTGTTGTCTCAATGGCGGTACTTCACGCTTGGGTGGTGGTACTTTTTTCTGACTGTGGTTGTGTGTCCATTATTTGGCTATTAATTACATATCAATATTCGTTAATCGTCCGAACTCCTTGGCGGTAATCATCAAGGGATGGAATTATCAACAGAGATGTATACGATAAGGATGCTGTTAGATCTTATTAATCTATATCAGGACACTATACTGCTGGGAAAACGTAAACGCAGAATATATTCTTGATGTTTCGTAATTCCAGAAATTCCTGTCCTTCTCATTGTGATTCAAGGAATAACCAAGCCCATCATTTTAACCAGGAGGTATTTGCGAACATTTTGACCCCACTTTAGGAGATAAACAAACATATTCGTTGAAGGGATCTCCAGATCTCGTATAATTTTCTCCCAATTTCCCACAGTGTAGAAGTTTTTTGCGGACGCGAGCCTTTGAATGATCAATGCTTGCATACTGGACGTGTAGCCTACATGAACATTAAATGAACTTTTACGCCATCCCTAATTTGTTGTGTGTGCAATTCAGATGTCTCTGGAAAAAAGCATCTCCGACCCCGTGGGAACAATGGATTGTCCGGGTTAGTGCTACAAATCTCCTTGACGTGTTCGGCCTTCAAACTCAACCTTGCTTTGTTTGATATGCCCCTTCATCACTGAACACTAATTGAGTGCACTGATCGAATTGTTTTACGAACTGGGGATTTGCAAACTTATGCACAGGGCAGAATCAGCACTCATTGAATCGGTAGTAATATAGGAAATTACATATATATTGTTCTAATTCTTTTTGTTCTCTGCCCACGTAATCAGATTTACCGGTAGAGATGCGTGTTATCTTTGTAAGTGTATGGCCCATAAACAATCATAGTAGCCGCTGGTATAATAATTTTGTGAAGCGATATTATTTGATGACCTGCTTTGGCGAACGATATTGAAATCACCCAAACGAACTAGACTAAAAGATGCACACGATTTCAAATTGGTATGTCTTCGCTAGCGAATAATTTTTTTCGGCGGGATGGCATTTGTCTTGTGGGGTTCAGATTGCCACGACAGGAACATTCGGCGCCAGCCACTACGGCGCCTATGGACAATTATAATTGTATATATATATATATATATATATCGGACTTTTTGGCCAAGGTTTTCTCGCTGCCGATCGTTCTGGCACATTTCTCGTACTCGCATGTTACATGGCACAAAACTCAATATGTCTTGATGGTGCGTTGTGGCGCGGTAATGGCCGACTCCGAAATGCCCATTTTTATAAATCATACGTATTTTTTCTTTGGGAATGGGTACCCAATAATCAAGAAACTCGGCAACGCTAAATCGCGCGTAGCACGAAAAAAAATGAATAAAGTTGCTAATATTTTCAAAAAATACTCTATAATTTATGTTCATTCAAGAAATAATTTTGGGACCCACTTCAAGCCAGGGATGGGATGTGGCAGTTACGGTCCTGCGTATGAACGTACCATATAAAGTGCAGGCCGTGTAATTATTAATCTAATGATGGCAACAAACAAGGTTTGAACTAGACCAGCGGTTCTCAACCACCCGTCAGCGGACCTGTGCCGGTCCATATGGCAAGTTTCCTGACGGTCCGTCAAATATATTCGAATATTATATCTCAATTCCAAAATATGAGAAGTTAGACGCTGCACTCATGATATGCATATGCGCAGATCGTCTGTATGTATATCATGAGTCGGTGTATATGCCGCAAAAACATCAAGGACAAAAATAAACTACGTCCTTCCCTTTTTCCTTTCTAATAATTGGACCGCATGCGGCCCGTGGCCTGATTTGAGATTTCGGAAGAACGCTTGGTAAAGCATTTTGAAATTCTGAAATTGATTTTGATTTCAGTTTCAACATATTGTTGTTGTTGCTCAAAATAAGCTTTTCTCCTATGGTCAATATCACTGTTCCTCGCTGGCTGATAAGGCTTCGGCGATGGTAATATCATTCCATGGAGGAAGAATTTGCTAATATGAGTGGGCATATTTCCTTGACGTGCGCCCACCACTGCCAAGACCGAGACGCTTAGAAAACGACTTCGGGCTACCCAAAAGACCGAGCTTACGAGATATAGTTTTCCAGCAAGTACCGTGTCTAGCTAACCCCTATATCAATTCTTTAGTCCAGGAGTGGCCAAACTGCGGCCGACACTTAATTCGATTTGCCTTGGCGGCCGTATATATGCAAATTAAATCTACTAATCGACTCCTCAGAGGGTTGAGTTATTCTCGAAATTTTCTTCGCGTGGTTCAATGCGAGTTGATTTCCGGGCTATACTGGTTTTAGTCAACGCGCTACCATTCAAAAGTTGATTTTATTGTTTAAATTCCAAGCAACTTCTTGTGTGCGTGAGTGTAAGCAAGAGAGAAGCAGAGAGAGAGAGCGTTGATTGCGATCCGACCAGCGAAACTGCATAGCCGTTTTTGTCTGTATAACCTTTAACGAAAACATCATTTCAGCGGGATTGTGACTATTGTATTAGCTGTTGCCGTCATATTGATTGCGTTGCTGGTGTGGTGTGTACAATATTACCAAAGCGGAGCACGAAGACGACCGAGACAAGTCAGGAGAGTTGCTTTACCGCTTCCGACTGCGCCTGAAAACGAATACTGTGAGTGAATGCTTCGAATTCTAGCACGGGAAATTCCACGAGCATCGATCATGCTTTGAAGCTTTTTGTCCAAAATTATTTGAGAGCTTATAATAAAATCGTCGGAATATTTTTTCATCGTATTTTAAAGGATGATGCTGTTTCGTGCTAACCCACAACCTCACATGAACGTTATAAAATATGTTTTTTTGTTTGTTTGTTTGTTTGTTTGTTTGTTTGCTTGGAATACATTCACGTTAAAGTTAATAACTGGATGCAGTAAGAAATTCAATGTAAGGAAAGATCTCTGCCACATTCTTAGTTGATTTACTAGTCATGCAAAGCAACAAAACACAATCCAATACAATTAACTTCCCCGTATTACCAATCACAGACGTGAATTTCGGATGTGTACAGCGGGATCGAACCGGATGGTATTACCCGTACCAGATGGTTGCATAATTGCACATACAATTATTATATCGGTAATTAGTCGAGTGGTCTTCTGGGGCTATTCAAACGAGAAATATTTTCGAAAGTAAAATTCCAACCCGAAAAGACTTACCGGACTTCGATGTCCTACACATTATTTTTACTACAGTCCTTAAAATATAGGGGAATCAAACCACGCCAATTTTTTAAAAGGAGCACAAATGTCATGCCGCAATTTTTTTTTGTTTTGTTTCTGTAGATCACTCTTATGTATGCGAGGAATTGGAAGGCTGTGAAGGTGCTTCAAGGGATTTTGAACATGAACAATACTTCGAGGATGCTGCAAACGAAGATTACGAGCAGGGCATGGTATGGTATGGAATGGAATGAGAATTTTCCATACTCCATACCCGCTCCAGACGTTCCATATCATACTTAACAATTTTCCATACCATAGCAAAAATCTTCCACGCCATATTTGATACTTTTTCCATACTTTCGCAACTTGCCCGACATCTCAATTGATATAAAATTTTTGATCTGTGGAAATGTTCCAACGTTTATATTCTAATTATTTTGGATGATATTATCCTTTTAACAGCCCTGATGCACCAATGATATGCTCCGTTACTTTATATCATTTATCGTCAGGTTGCCTACAATGATTGAAGACGGAACGTACATACGGGATTATTCGGGAATCACAACAGAAACTCATGACATGCAAATCTATATAGTGTGGTAACACACTGCTATCAGTAACATCCATTACGAAATTTCACAAAACAAAGGTATTGTCAATTAAATGATTGGATCCCAACTTTTTTTTCATGTCCCACAGCCCGAAATCTATATTTCCACCCTTTAAATTGCTTCCTCCAATAAAATTTGATAATAGTTTGTTTTGTTACGGCTTATTGCCATTGGTGGAAGTTAAGAACCCCAGAATTGAACAGCACGTACTAAAATTAACGGATAGAGTAAACTGGTAACTGTAAATGCAATGTTGCGCCGCCTCGAAATGTATATATAGGTCGACAGAAAAATAGGAAGGGTTTTAGATTTTAGCAAATGTTGCGAGGTAGCACCAACTTACATGTGTAAATGCCGAATAATGCATGAGTCAGATAAAATTGCTGGTGTTGCCGAACTTATGCGTATGGTAGATGTAAGCGGCCATAAGACACACTTTCGCACCCTACTATAACTCGAAAAGAAATAAATATGAATACATATTCATATGCAAATGAACTCTTATTATAACGAATGAGGTGATTTCAATCACAACATTTCGTATATATGCATGAATAACAACCTAAATGTGCGAGATTGCGTCTGGCTTCCCTGTCGATTCTCGCTAATTGGAGGCATTGCACTAATAAGAATTGTTGAATTGCATATGAGCTAATTAATATTAAATACGATCGGCATTTCATACAGACGATTACTAAACGAGGTTCATCATCATCATCATTGGTTTATTAGCAATTTGTCAGTTCAATACATCACAAAAATGCGATACAATGAAAAGATAGGAAGGTGTCGAAGCGACTTGGAGTAGTCTATTGAATCAGACACCCACCTTGGCCTAGGGCCTAGGCGATGTAAAGAGGAGGCATGCAAACTGAATGAAAAGTAAAGAAGATAGTATAGAAAAGAGCAAGCAACAAGCAATGCAGTGGCATGTCATGGAAGGTGAAATCGATAGGTCAGTCGTGGTCCGGTAATCTTGAGAATGAACTAGTATTCATTTAGTAGCAATTGCTTGTATTTCGACTTGAATGTGGACATGCTCGTCGACTGTCGTATGGCCGGCGGGATACTGTTCCACACATCGGGTCCGGCATATTTGATGGAGCGATGATCTTTTCGGTCGATCACATGATATTTGGACGACGTGAACGCGCCTGTGTTGTAGACTTGTACGCTTTTGATTCGGAGGTAAACAAGTCATTGAAATAATCGGGACAACGGCCGCAGTGGAACTGATACATAAACTTGGCGATTTCTAGTTTCCGCATGTCTTCTATGTTTAGGACACCGTATCTCTTCAGCAGCGACATGTTGGATGGACAACCAGGCCCCCTGTGGGGCCCTAGCTATGATACGGAGTACCTTATGTTGTAGTTTTTTCAGTCGCTCAAGTGCAGTTTTACTTGCATCCACCCAACAGAGGATGCCATATTGTAACTTCGATTGGATTAAGGATATAAAGAGTATCAGAAGAACCCAGGATGGCATGAAGCGTTTAAGGCTGTAGAACAGGTCGCACTTCGCTGATAATTTAGTGTCTAGGGACTGAATATTACTCTTCCAGGACATGCCCGAGTCCAGTAAAACGCCGAGATATTTTGCATTATCTGTTTTGGTTAATATTGTAAATATCTTTTTTAACGAGTGAATCTATCTCCGACCAGAAACCCCTAAATTCCCCACCGGTTAGATACCACTACATTAGAATACATCTTGGAATATAATTTAACATCGCTACAATAATTTTCCGACAGCGTATCAAATGCCCATTTTCCCCACCAACAGACAACCAGATTTCATAAAGTTACAATGCGTGTTGAAGGCAGGCATATCGTAACGTCGATCAGAGATAAGCTACGTATGAGTTAAAATGATGGTCATGTCTAATAGATATTCCGTGATGATTATCCTACCAAAGCGCAGAAAATTATTTTCAAGCTCAACCAATTAATAAAAATATTCATCGAACTTTTACATTCTCAGAGTGGACGAATTCAAAACTCCGTTGGTAGTTTACGGAGTGAAAGTTGCGATAATCGAAATGCACGTTGTAACGCGACAGCGGTCGAATATCATTTGTCTTTATGATATTTAGATTCGAATATCTATCATTAATATTATTTTCCTACATATGCGGGCTTCTCAACTTTGTTGTCTTTAAATATATGTCGACCGCGGCAATTCTAGATATGACCATAGACAGTTAGCAATTTTCTGAGGTATGCAATCAATTTGACAGAAGGATCATTGCCACGGTTCTGGCAAAACTGGCAAAGTATGGGAAAAGTATGGAAGTATGGAAAAAACAAATACCATATCATACTTCGGAAAGTTCCATACCGTACCATACTTGCACATTTCCATATGCCACACCGAAATTGGGTTCTATACCGCACAATACTATATCATACGACATCATGCCCTGATTACGAGGATGATGAAGATATCGGAACTGTTTAGGTAACAACTGCTTTTATACGATGTCATGTTGTAGCGGGGATATGCAAAAAGGCAATCGTGAATTTAGAAATCTGTCCATGTTACGGAGTCAATACCAACCAAGGTACCCAGACCTACAGCGTCGTTTTCGGTTGCCGCGCGATGAGAAATATCGTAATTTTTGTTATTATTATTATTATTGATGAAAAGAGGAGTGACGCTTTTCGCCTGTAAGGCCAGGCGCGTCACGGACTAGAATGAGCGATATACCAAAAAATGGGCAAGAACCGATTTACAAGTAAGTACCTCAAGATATAACAAATTCTGCAACATGGGATAACATTTCGGGGATGATCAGTAGATTTTCGAGTGTTGCGGTGATTTTGAGCTCGCGCGCCCTGTCGAATAAAAAGTTCCGATGAAATATCGTAATTAAAAGAACTGGGTTCAAGTTGACGCCACATGCAGCACAAGTTTCGAATTTTGTATATGTATTTAATTCGCTGTGATGATTGCTCCGCTATAGGAAAGTATAGACTCCGCCAGTTTTGCCTTATTCGATAAGAGTTTTTTTCGTATGCTCATGCTTTATTTAATAGTTTATTCTGTGTCGTTGATCTGTTAATACACGTGGTCGCAATTTCTATTTTGTGCTCTCTATAATTTGTACCGCTCAATTAAGAAATATAGGTCAGAGCAGGTTGGCGCAAACTGGGATACGCGAGAGAAATTTCGGCACACGCAATCGGTGTCAGTGTTTTGCTTATATATTCCTGACTTAAAATCCATTAGGCCGATGTCCTATTGAAGTTTATGTTTTCATACCATTTGATTTACAATGGAGAAAACACAAGGTCCCCGCCTTTTCCAGTGAAACGGATTTTGATCTCTGATATCTATATAAGCGGTTAATCAAGATTATACGTAAGCGTGATTGATACTGTGGATTGCTGAGGTATTATATTCATTAGGATAACGTCCTATTTACAATTACGTTTTCATATGGTCTTGGGGGTAGACAGGCGCTGCAAGTTGTATAGGGGGACACCACAGGGGTCCCGTATATTCGAATCAAACCAATGGCAATCTATGACATTGCTTTAAGCGGTTAACTAACTGGACGAAGACGTGAATATTAATACTACAGGTGCGATTATAACGATCTATGCTTTATGGCACTAGTATGTGGTATAGTCGCAGTGTGAAAATTGTGTAGGGAGTCTTCTGCTCGTCCCCTCCACTTGCAGTTGTGACTTATGAGCAAGGTTTATCAAGCCTGGGCATGAGGATTAACAGATTTTGCGCCAGACACCCGTCGAACATAATTTTCGCGATATATTTACGGAAGGTCACGCCTCAATTATTAGTGAAAATTTGGCCACCACGCGACCAAAATAGATTGTGATTCAATTCTAAAGTTCCTGAGTTTCCAATCCCAGCGATTTATATCAGTAACATCGCCTACATCATATAGTCTTAAATAATAATTGCTTCGCTCATAAGCCGATGAGTTATAAGTGGTTTCACACCGCCTTATGACACACCTTCTACAACCCTTTACATCAGAAGCACGCCCTCTATCGAACATCCATTCAGTGCCGAAATCGTTAATTGTCGAGTTCAACGGCAACTGTTTTAGTGCAATTTTTTTATACGAGCAAATTATGCCGCGGACCTTTTTAAGTCACGGGCTAGGGTGATAATTTCTTGATCTCCCATCAATATTGTCGATAAAGTAATAATTTAGGCGATTTTTTTGACATGTGAAAATATGTCAAAATTTTGTCAAAATTGTAGCGTTAGGTCAAAAAATTGTCAAAATTAATTACAAAGTAAATACGTTTTTGCAACCTGCATTTCGTCTATCGTAGATGTTTGCACTGTCGATGAACCATAGCCTATATAAAGGCTATGGATGAACTTATCATTTGACATTTTACAATTTCTAGCCTACTTTATAGGCCGGCCGTCGTAGACGGCCCATTGTCTTCTCATTGTGAATCATAAGCAGTCAAATGAAACATAAAGGTTGACATGATGCTGTGCTCAACGTACCGCATTATCCAACTCAAGCAAGTCTAAGGTTACCATATTTTGGAAATCTGAAAAACGGACACTTTTTCATAATCTTCAAACTTGCAAAATGGGAGGAAAAAATAGTAAATCTTCCCCACTTTGTGGTCGGTTGACTAAAAAATATATAGGTCAATTTTCTCGCTCGGTGCCCAAAACACAGTTTTTCTTTCACATTATCAGGTGGTTGAGTGAAAAAGGTCAACTTTCCGGATCACCTCCCGAAATAACCGCCGGAGCGTTACTTGTGCTGATTTACGGCATCTCAGTCGCATTTGGTCGTAAATTTGACCAAAGTTCTCGAAAAAGAGAAAAGCGCTTCATAACCGGCTCGGATATCCCCGAGTCGAAATAAGTACCTTGGATGCCAACACAAACTGAAACGATTCTTGATTTCCCACTCAAATTGACCACTCAAATCTGGTTCGCTGAATGGCGACAAATATGGGAACACAAACAACAAAAAGAAATATATGAAAAGCACGAATCGAGCAATAATGAGGAAATTTGCGGCTAGCCGATATAGCAAAGTGAGATGAATTATTCTCACGGTAAAATGCATTCCCGAAATTCGAAGTCAAGTAATCGGATTTACCGTGAAAGTCTGAATAAGTGCTTGTTGGTTTCATAGCAGTTGTAATAGTCCAATTGTGTAGGAGGCGATTCGTCCTTCGTTGAAGCTGAAATCATCTCACGAGATTGCACCATATAGCAGGCGTGTGTCGTCTGATAACCTGCTAGAGTTGTAACCGGAGTCCCACGCAATGTGTGGCTGGGTAGATAATACTTAGCTCGCGGTGGTAGACGCACGTTCCTTGCGTTAGTCCTTGATATGACAACTTCAACGTGAATGCAACGACATGCAGTATTGCCTCAGATAGATATATTGGTCGAATATACATGGAATTTACAGTAGGATATCGCAAATGAGTCTGGCTTATGATTGAAATATACGGGCTAATAAATGGTAAGTCACGTGGTACAAGTGGAAAGACATAAATCACGTGATATACAGATATGAGAGAGAGCCAGGGCTCCACATTAGTAAAGGGCAAACACTTTCTATACCCGAGAATGTAGGAAAGTATCTTTCGTTGCACTACAACAAATTTTATTTATTTTCAACATAATACGTGAGGTAACTACTGGAGTTCTTCTTAGGTCCAGATTTCGTTAAAATAAATGTTTTATATGTAAAAATTTGTCTGTTTTCAAGTCAAAGAAGTTTTTTCAGGCCAAATTACTTCGTTAGGACAGACAGTTCCAACCAGAAATGAAGATAAGTAGAACAATTTTAACATTATATGGGAAAACACCTAATTGACATACATGAGGTCAAAATTTGGTCATATTAAAGTTTTTCAGGTCATAAAATGTCGAAATTGTGATTTTTTTATGTCAAAATCTTCAGTTTTTAAGTAAAAAAAATCACCACCGTAATAATGTATTGGAATCGCCCAAACTTGGCATAAAAACCTTCATTCGTGGGACGCTCAGGATTCCAACTAGTTATTTTTATGGGACTTATCATTTCCTGTGCGGTTCGCATTGGTACGGTGGGGCCCAGATTGCTACGGCACCCTGAATTTCGCTAAGCTTGAAGAAATTTTTTAGGTTCAATTAAAGTCTCTCAAAACTTTGGAAACCAATTCTTTAATTCAAATTGCACATTGACAGCCACCAACACACGCTAATTCAATTATGTGTAGATGGTTTTACAGCTACGTGCAGCCGTACGTCCGCAGTTTATTCAACCCTGGCCTAATCGAAATACGGAAGAGCAAGGCTGCGACGTATAGGAAATACTAAATCCTCTACAGGGCTCGAGTTTACTGGACGACCATCTAACAGGGTGGTTCTCCATGAAGAAGACTGATTACCGTGAATGATGCCGGACTTATTTACATTGACTTTACTTTAATATGCTTCGAATCGACCGTAAAAACTTTGAGTGTGATCACTAAGGTAAGTTTTTGCAACTTTTTTACAGCTTCTGGTAGCTTCCTAAACACTCATAAATAATGTAGCATGATGTTTTAACCTGTTCGTAGGAATTATATATCGCAACTTTTTTTTCTACTTTTCATGCAGCCTTTAACTCTAACTTTTATCAACTATTTCAAAAATGTAGAGGAGTGATTTAAAAACGTGCCAGGGAGGAGAAAGAGCAACATTACGCAATTTTCCTAAGCGGAATCAAAAACTGAACCAATGTGGAAATGCCATGTGAGAAATGTTGAAATATAAAATCTCAGCAATATCCCGGGAAGAATTCTGGCAACTGAAGACTGAAGCGTTGGCATGGATATGTAACCAGCTTCATAGACTGTCAAAATTCACAAAGTCATCGATGAGGGAAGCTATTCGCATTTCACCGGAAACTTTCCTGTAGCCTACCCATGCTTTTGATCAATTTGGCGTTACGGAGAAATGCATGATATGTATTATATTAGGCTACATGCGATGACGATCGATGATGTCCAATGAGTCCACTGTGACTAGCACGTATGAATAGAACATATGGGTCGTCAATTCTCGCTCTCATTCTCTCTCGTACGCAACGATTTATTGATCTCCGCCAGATTACGCGGCCTGGATACATATGGTAAATCATATCGAATGCGGAATGCTCTGAGGTCGTTGCAGTCGCTACACGAGATCAGTCAACTATGGGTCAGCATAGGGCTACATTTTGATTTCGGGAGATCTACTTGATTCTAGTTGGGGTTGCACTTACTGCATTATCGTTGTTGTATATTTTTGTTTTGATATTCATGGTGTTTCAACTATATAGTATGATCATTTACATCAGGTCGATATTTATTAATATGATTCGCTGTCTGCGGACTGGCAGCCTCGCTCACTTTCGTTCTAAGCTTTTGTAAGACACCGCTTCACATGAAGCGAAGGAGCCTAGATTTTGAAGCTGATCTACGGTAATATACTTTATTCTGAAGCTATGATATAGTTGCCGGATACATTCGAAAGCGTAAATCTATTATTTTGTTGAGATAGCTGATGTTCATTGGAAGGGTCATGTCTAATGCAAGAATCTTGCACGATGCAGGGTACCTTTTCCCACACCATGCAGTTTTTTGTTTTGTTTTTGCGGTATTCTTGGTGTTTGTCGACGACTATGGTCATTTACATCAGGCCAATATTCTTCATTTTTATTCCGTAGCCGACTCATAGCACGGTACACTTCGAGGCTTTTTGTAAGACAAGACACCGCTTGCGGGGATAAGATGGCGAGGAGGAGCCTAGCACCATGCAGTTGAATATGTCGCTAGCACACCATTTTCGAGTATGGTAATAATGGTAATGAGTTCCCCGTCCAGCTAATGAACATAGCAGTATATTCACACCAACTACCTCGTAAATTATTCGTTTTAAATTTACAGAACTTTAATTGTAGTGAAAATGGGTGGGATCGATACATTGACTTGCGATTATTCCACTTTACATCATCAGTTGCCACGAGAAATATGGGTAAAGATATTGGACTATGTGCCGCTAAAGCAACGTCTAGACCACGTGCAATTTGTGTGTCAGATGTTTGCTGACATATGTAACGTTCCTGGATTGACCGAACTAGATTTCAAGGACTGCGTCTGCATGCCGGATGAATTATGCGTGAGGACAGTAACGAAAAATCAGAATTTCGTCCGTTTTATGTCTTTTCGGAATTGCACTTGGTTTTCCCATACCGTGTACTCGAAGTTTCCTACGTTGAGTAATCTGGTGACACTAGATCTGACTGGTGTCTGCCTCGACGTCAGTGATTTTATCCATCTTGTTCAAAGAACCCCGCTTCTTCAAAACCTCAGTTTGACAATCGACCGGATATCTCTGGTGGAGCTCATCTCTCGCATGGAGGGTCGAATGCTACAATTGAAAATTCTCCATGTCGAAGTTCCACTTATATATATTGACTGCGACATTTCGACTCGTGCTCGGAATTTGCAAGTGCAGTCTATATCTAAGTTTATCAATTCCTACCGTCACAATGGTACCTACTCGGTTTCAATCACCAATAAATGTAACGAAGGCATCGTAAAAACTAACAGGTCACAATGTCGTGTATTTTTCGACTCCGAAGTGGAAATCGCGGGTGATCGAATATTTCCCGGGAGAAATTGTACGATTTATATTGATGCTCGCGTACACATGGATGATGCGTGTGTGACCATCATCAGGGATATTCTGAAGAATAGTGGGCTGCACTGCATTCAATCAGATGTGGATATGAGACGTAAATTAGATTGTATTAGATATGTGTCTCTTCCTATTCCCCTCTCCTGTGATAATGCAGTGAGGCCTTGCGTCTGTGATTGGTCATCATTTCCAACGTCGCTCCCCGCACTCGAATATCTGTCGATCGCTCCGTTATTTGAATGTAATAGTTTCCAATGCTTTGCTACCACTATGGCCGGGATACTATTCGAATGTGAAATGCCGAAACTGACCCATCTATACTTCAGTTTTCCGCTTAAACAACTTTCACAGGTACCTGACAAAATTTACCAAAGGCTTAGCTCATTCATGAATATGATAGAGCTCAATCTAGCGAGCCTCCGTTTAGACTTGTTCGCGCTCATGTACGCCATAAAAGATATGAAGCATCTCCGGGGTCTTGCCTTTTCGGTGAATGAATCCATACTAAATCAGGGGATACCGGAATGCCAGTCTTCCTGCCATGGAGAAGGAGTGGCAGGTGTTACCACAGTATTTTTCAGTGACCTAGTAAATACTTTCCCTAATCTGAGAAAGTTGGAGCTACACCGTTACAAAGATTTTGACGCTCCTATAGATACCAAGGATTTGATACCTATTTCCACATTGGCAAAACTGGAGCACTTGATTATAAATGAACTTGAACTGATAAACACTTTTCATTTTGAAGAAATGTGTCGTAACGTTCACGATATGAGATCATTCATCTTATGTGCTGGCACCAGGGAAGTCTGGGATTGGTCGTACCTTCCTAAGTATTTTCATTTGATGCAAAATCTTACTTCCATCCGTCTCAATGCTTCGCAATTACCAATTATTGAAACTTTGAAGCACCTGCGCCGTTGCAAGCAATTGCAAAATATTGTCATCCTTCGCAGAAAGTGTGATCCTTGTGAATGCGCAGCCAATGTAACCGCGAAAAATATCACCGAGGCGCTTGAGGCGATTTTGCGCGAGTGCACGCTAATTCGTAGAATCATCATGTCATGTGAATACATAGACTCTACTGTTCCGAATGCCGTGTATCAGTACGAACGAAGTATGCGAATGAATGGACGTAAGGTTTTTCTCTGGTATGACAATTATAACGAATATTATTATCACAATGATCGATGTTTGGAAGATCGGTTTTTCACAATGTCCGAGGTTGCTACTTGTAGTCCGTTTGATTTATTTGTACGTTAGTGGTATTGTATTACGTGTCCAATGTGTCATTTTGAAAGTATGGCATGTAGTGCTCAATTCCATAATGCGACAGTCTGCATGATTACGGCAATGTTTTTCCTACATGGGATTGGAGTCAAATGCGTTCTCATGTCACCTTATAAGATAACTCGTTTTATTGCAACCTATCGATCGTGTCGTGTGTTAATAAATTTAGGAAATTGTGGTACTAGTCGGATATTTTTTAATTGGGCCGTCCGCGCCTCGATAATGATACGATGGCTGCATTGATTTTTTGAGCTGCAGACAATCAATTTATAGCAGGGCATCTGGTGGATGTGTTCGCGCTATTGGCGGCTTAGAAAATATGTAATGTTCTACATTGCGATTAGCTACAGCTATTTTGCGATAGAGACTTCCAGAAGTTCACACGTCGATTTCTTCGCAAATTGAATTGATGCAGCATACTTCCAATACGGCGTCCAAGTGTCGCCTGCATCGTTAACACATCTATGTATAGTTGCATGTACAACAGATAATTTATCCCATAAATCAAAGCGCCTCATTATGACATCTGCCACTTCAGATTTCCCTCAAGCAACATTGCCTCTCCCCAATTTTATATGTTCACTGCTATAAGTTACCTATATTATAGAATCGTCAACAACGTGAGTGAAGAAGAGGTCGTAATCTCTGTTCCCTCTACGCTGCACGCGTGCGCAATTGCGCAGTGCTGACACGGTCTCTGCGCACAGAAAATCTATGCAGTGCAGAAAAAACCGAAGTGATGACCTCTCTTTCAGTCAACACCACAAAATTAACAAGAAAAGTGGGTAATTTGGCAGCCCAATCTAAGTGATGACCTTTTGTTTTAGCCGTTACGCGTTGTTGTCCAAGGGACCTCGAGTTGGTGAGTGCGCGCAGACTCGTGAAAAATTAGAGAGAACATTGATCCCAATGTGTTATGCAAAGGGATATCTGGTCTTGATATCCATGATTTCGCAACTCACGGTTTTATCAAGGATCGAAGTAGGAATGACACGGCAAAAAAAATGTTTCAAGCGATTCCGATGCACAGCAATTGCATGACAACTCGTGGAATGCAATCGAGATTTCGATTTATCTCACGACCAGAAAATATTGTTGTAACTTTTCAGGTTTTTTGACGGTCTGGTTTATGTGACAGCTAAGTAGTTTTAAGAGACCGCAAGTGTTTCATTTGAATACCAAATACATAGCCATATTTGCTTAAACCTAGGCATTTAAACAACATAGATCAACGCAACATAAAATGAATCATTTCACAAGGTACAGCTTGAATGATTTTGACAGCGACGAAACAGCCTGTCCAACACGGCTGCCAAACCAGTTTGCTGCGCAATCAAACAAAGTCTACTTGTTGGCTTCTGCTTGTTATGTTTCCAAATTTTGGGAAACCGCTGGAAAACTCCATAAATAACACTGGTAACTTTGATTCCGAATCAAGGTTAGAAGTAACTTATTAAGATTATAATCAACAACCGTTCTCACCATTTCAAAATATCACACGCGTTGCTTGTTAGTTTGATATTCATGGTCTTTCGACTACATTGGTCATTTTACACTATGCCGCTGTTTTTTATTTTGATTCGGTATTTGCCGACTTGTAGCACGGCCCATTTTTATAAGGCACCGCTTACGCGGATCACATGGCGAGGAGAAGCCTAGAAAAACCGGCACTTCATCGATATACCCCCGAGATCAAACATATCAAAATTTATGAACGGAAAAATAAATTCTTTTTTCGTGTTGGGTACGGAATATTAGGGTTGGAAGTGAGTTAGGGTTATGGTTGGAGTTGGGGTCGGGGTATCTCAATATTAGGGTTGTGGGTGAGAGATATTAGGATTGTTGGTCAGAGATATTAGGGTTAGAGGATGACAGATATTATGGTTGTGTGAATGACGTATATTAGGGTTCGGGGTGATAAAATGCCCGAACTAGCGTCCGAAACCCCCAACAAAAATATGGTTTATTCCCCAACCCTAACATCCGCCGTGCTCCAGCCCTAATATCTCCCACTCACAACCATAATATCCCTCCCCAACATCCCTAATATCTTCCCCTCATAACCTTAATATCCCTCACCCACAACCCTAATACTTCCCACTCACAACCCTAATATCCCTCCCCCACAACCCTAATATTGGGATATCCTAACCATAACCATAATCCACTTCCAATCCTAATATCCAGCACCCAATTCCATCCCAATCCCAAACGAAAAAGAATTTATTTTTCTGTTTACAAATTTTGATCTCGATGGTATATCGAAGAAGCGCCGAAAAACCTCCAACACTTAGGTAGGAGTTCCGGGGTCAACCTCGGTCGTACTCTAACCCGCAATTTATTGGTGTCGCAGCTGTGGATCATATCACTACACTATCTCGCCAGCCAATTTCAATACGTTTAAGTGATAATAATTGACGAATAAATAAGAAAGCTTCTGTTTGCACACTGCACAGGTTTTTTTGAAAGAGAGCTGTCTGCAAAGGTTGTCGTATAGTTGTTGTGATTGTTAATGGTATTCATGGTGCTTATCGACTACTATGGTCATTTGCACCGGCCAATGTTATTCATTTTTATTCCGTAGCTGCCGACTTATAGCACGGCCCACTTCTAGGCTTTTATAAGACGCCGCTTACACGGATGAGATGGCGAAGAGGAGCCTAGATAAAACTCCAACACTTAGGTAGGAATTCTGGAGTCGACCTCGGTCGGACTCGAACCCACAACTCATTGGTGTAGCATGTTGCAGCTGTGGATTATACCACTACGAAACCCTGTCGTATAGATAGCGCATATTTTTCCGACTTCAGTACGCCGTGTGCAATATATAATAGCTAGTACGACACATTACGCTGGGAAACCCCATATCTAGTGTGAAAGTACGCACATGAAGAGCGTAATCCACATGTTACATGATTATAATAACCACTTCAATTGTGGGATAATATACGGCATATACCGTCGATACATTTTGCGCCAAGCGTGACGAACAAGTTCTTTTTCTAAAGAAAATTTGCAAAAGAACTCGTGAATATATAGAACTATAGCCGATATGTCCCTAATGCAACTACAACCTCATATACTGCTACGCGATTTTTCATCGTCCCAATCCCTCCCATCGCCCCTGACTGTTTCTGCCCCTTCAAACTCCAAATCACCCTCCGGGAAGCGGGTGGCACAGTTGGTAAAACACTGCAGTCACGGCACCAATGGTTGCTGGTTCGAGTCTCGGCTCTGCCATGTTTCTATGTCCGGAGGTTTATCTGGGCTCATCGCCAATCCCGCTGTAAATACAGCGCCTTCAAAAGCCCAGAGGAAGAGAGAGCCGAACGCTAGAAAGATGGCAGCTAAAGATCGCGTTGAAGGAGCAAAAGCAAAAAAGACAGCTAGCATTAGTGAAATTCGTGTACTGGGCGCAAATGACTGTAATAGCGATAAGCGCCAATGATGTCTTAATAAAACAAACAAACAAAACCCTCTACTGGGGGTGCTGGAGCCAAGGTTCAGAACCACTGCCGTAAATCAGTGAGCAGTTCTCCTTCTGCAGCCAGACTGTGTCTGATTCGCTGCTTTAATAGTGGATTAACCGCCCAACAAATTTCGGGAATTAATATTGCAATACAAGTTAAGGTTGAGATAATGTACATAAGGTTTGTAGGATGAGCGCTTCTAAATCTCATACGCAACGTATGCATGTCGGCATGCTTTACTTTAAATATTTATACCGTACTTTTCCGACATTCGCGACACACCTAGGAATCTGTGGCGGCACAGTGTGGGAATAAACATTACCGTACAACAGTGTTGGGATGACTCGAGTCATGACTTGACTCGAGTCAGACTCGAGTCACCTTTTTCGAATGACTTGACTTGACTCGAGTCACTTTGCTAAATTGACTTGACTTGACTTGACTCGGCGTATCAGAAATATGGATTGACTCGTGACTCGGAGCAAAATTCACGAGTCAATTTCAAGTCATCAAGTAATAGATGTCGATAAAAATCACTGAATCTTGCATATGTTCGGATTGTTCGCGAAACGCTGGTGTAACCGTGAGAGCGACCAATCATTTAATGATTGTGCGTTTTACGGAGCCTCCATTGCTCCCTCACAAATAAATTGATCGCAAACGAAGTGATCGAAGCTTACAGCTTTCGTAGTCGTAAACTAGTATAGTAAAGTAATTAATCTCTGTTTTTCCCTTAACCAAACTTCTTGTTTTATTGGAATTGAATTCCAATATAGTTTATATTGTCCTCAGCCATTGGCGCAGAGTCTAATTGTATCATATCGATTGGCAAATGGGTAATGTATTGCTTCCTATCAACTCGCATCTATTCTCTCTTTTGGCTGTTAACTATGTACTGTGGCTTAGCAGTTCTACGTATATGCGAGCGATACAGTGCCTTCTTACGTATATATTTAACTCTATATTCGTTCATCGGTTCAAAATCAATGACCACTCAATCTGTATTTCAGACAGCTATCAGAATGCAATGACGTTATCATGCCCCATACTTTGAACAGGCAACTTGACTTGAATTGTGACTTGACTCGTGACTTGACTTGACTTGACTCGACTTGACTCGAGTCACCTCCAAAAATCGAGTGACTTGACTTGACTCGAGTCAACTTTTAAAATCAATTGACTTGACTTGACTCGAGTCAAAATGTGCAATGACTTGAAATGACTCGTGACTCGAAGGTAGTGACTTGATCCCAACACTGCCGTACAACACGTTGTAAGCTCTCCAAACCCACTAAAAACAGTGTCACGACCCACCACTGGGTCATGGTTAATAGGATGAAAACCCCTGGAACAGACAAACGCAAGACCCTTCAAGACCACTTGTCTAAACAAATTTGGACGAATTTCGCGAAAGCGTCTTCGACACAGCTTGGCGTTTGGATGGAATTTTAATACCGAAACTTGGAGATCCAGAATTTCAGTAAACAATCGAGTAGTATATTGATATTGAAATAAACCGGAATATTTTCGACTGACGGTCGTCAGGGTAATCGACAGCAACTGAATTAAACAGCAATTGAATTAAATTTGAAATCTTTACTAGTTGTTGACGATTAACCTGACAAGTATCAGCCTCACATTCGTACTCCCCCCTATTTCTAAGCCCGGATATATATATATATTCGAATACAAAATAGATGTGGTAGTTTAATCGAAGCGTCCATTTATAGACAAACACGATGGGTTATTTATAAAATGATTCAACACGCGACACAAAAGTACAACGCCCAAATGTGCGGCGTGAAAATCGTAATATTCACGAATCGATATTGCTGATTGAAACGCAATCCTCTCTCGGCCGCGACCGTGCCGGAGATAAGCGAGCACCGATTGAAGAATACGGAGAGGCCCGTAACCGGTTTTGTACATTCCCTCAGTCCTGTTCCTCTGGGGCGGTGTTCTGAAATTGGCCGTCTTCACTTCTCACGGCGAAAAGACTTTTTCTCTTTGGCACGCGCATCGCTTCCACGGCCTGAGCGGATACGGAAAGGGTTCAGACAACAACGCGTACCCGAAAGAGATTTGGACTACTAGAAGACTTTAAGATTTTCCAAATGAGATTAGAAATAGAATTATAGCTACAGGTTTCTTCCTAATTACACTACAATTTGAATTATAGCAACACAGTTTTCCAGATTTGATTCGAGTTAGGTCTACTGAATTCGCAAAAACTTGGAAATTAAATTCAATCCCGGAGTAAAAAGAGACTTAAATCAACTTCAGCTCATATCAAATCAGATTTCATTCTCATGAAGACATGAGAACGGCAAATGACTGTACAGCATTCCGGACTCGTCTTGCACTATACAGTTCTCCTGTGCCATTTTCAGGTAAAGTAGAAATTAGATCAGGATTAAAACATTAAAACTAGAGCATAGAAACACGTCACAAAGTAGTTTACATGCAGAATTAGCTAGTTTTTTTAATTAGATTAGAATTACAGTGACTGAATTCGCAAAACTGGGAAATTTAACTAAGAATTTTTTCGTATTTCTTTCTTATCCGGAATTCAATTCAATTTCCAAGTTTTTGCGAGTTCAGTAATTGTAATTCGAATCCAATTTCGGGTTTCCCTAAAATGCTACAGGAGAACTGTACAGCGCGAAACGGTGTCAAGCTGGGTGTACAAGTACAGACATTTACCATTCTCGTGCTTGTGAGACTAATCCAGTGGTTCCCAACCGGGGGGTAATTCCCCCATCGGGGGGAATTTTGAAACTTTTAGGGGGAATGTAGCTTTGATATTGTATCGGAAGATACACAGGGTTCACAAGGTGTGACGAATTAGCGCAGTTATAAACTCCACAGCTGCAACACCAATGGGTTGCGGGTTGCGGGTTCGAGTCCGACCGAGGTCGACTCCAAAATTCCTACCTAAGTGTTGGGAGTTTATTTAGGCTCCTCCTTGCCATCCCATCCGTGTAAGCGGTGACTTATAAAAGCCTAGAAGTGCTGGTCCGTGCTATAAGTCGGCCGCTACGGAATTATAAAAAAAAATGCAGGAAATTGTCATGGCCCGCGACAGCCTCCCGACGAAATTGCTACTAAGCAGGAAAATGTCAAGCCGAATTCAGCGCAAGGCCGCTGGTGAAATTGTTTACCTTTTTAAGTCAACATATGAGCTAATGTGAAAAACATATCAAATTCATCGATTCGACTCAAGGCCATAGCAAGCGAGCTTATAGTGATTTATGTTTCGTCAGTGGCTACCCGGCCGGTAAAAAAACAGGTCAAGTTTAGCTGTACTTTACCGCAGTGTAGTGCGGTCCGCATTTGGCATAGTTCGGACATATCTGAATATGATTGTCCAGTAATTGCTCAGTCAACAATGGTTGTGCGTTAAGAAGCACCTTTTTTAGTCACAGGCAAATTTTTCATAGGGGGGAATTTCTGCTGAAATATCGGCCAAGGGGGCCACGAGACGAAACAGGTTGGGAACCACTGTTCTAATCCAACCAGAAAAGTAACTCAGTAGGCGTAGCTATAATTCTATGGAAATGTAAATTTGGAAAAGCTGAATATTTTCCAGTTTTTCAACTCCGGATTCCTATCTAATAAAATATCCCACAAACCTCTCACTTACTATATTACCGTATTTCTTTCTGATTCACGATTCGATGAAATTATCAAGTTGTTGCCAATTCAGTTATTAAAGTTCTAATATAATTTGGTAGAGCTCAAAATT
Source organism: Botryllus schlosseri (assembly GCF_051294905.1). Lineage (NCBI taxonomy): Eukaryota > Metazoa > Chordata > Ascidiacea > Stolidobranchia > Styelidae > Botryllus > Botryllus schlosseri. The sequence continues at coordinate 1,359,474 of NC_137241.1, forward strand.
TTCTAAATGCACAACGCTCATTCCTATCTACTAAAAACAACCACAAACCTCTCGCTTTTTGACTTCGTCAGCCACGTCATCGCGTACATTCCCAGCGACATCATCATCGTATGTATCAAACAAAATACCGACTGGCCTTCGCAGTATTTCGTCCTCCTCCTGATCGGAGGTGTTGACAGGCGCCTGCACGTTTACAGACGGCGTTATAATTTCCCGGCTTGAATGAGCAACAGGGTGCGGGGCCAGGTCGGCGCCTTTACTGACTAGCTCCAGTTGCTTTTTCGCCACTCAGCCTCCCTGGCGGCCGACTCTTCCATTTCGCGAGCCACGACCGTCTGCAGCTGGCTCTTGCTGGAGGTCACGCCCACCAGACCACCGTGCTTTTTCACGAACACGGTCCGACCTTTTTGGGTCCTGTAAGAGAAACGTGATTAGCATTGTCTACATTGCTATGTCTTTGAGATTTCATGCATTTGGTACGAATAAGCAACTTTGATAAAAATAGAGAATGCAGCATAAGAGTTTTGAATTCTGACAGAACAGGAATCGAATCAGAATCGAATATTAATTTCAATGATTCGAGTCCAGTACTAAGATTCGACTTTTAAAGTATTGAAAATATATGTGTAAGTATAGAATCATCGTTATTAAATTATTTCCCACTGTGGAAGGCTGTAAAGCTGGATTGGTGGTATCGCAGCATACGAATCATGTAGTGCAAAGATACGCACGTTAGTGGAACTGACATGTCTGTGAAGACCAACCCATATCATTGTCATAAGGTGCAACGAAATGGGTATAGCCCAAAAATACCACATTATTTTTAATGTGGTGTAGAACGGACAATATCTTTTTTGTCATGTCAAAAAAGCTACATATTTGAATTTTCCACATCATCCATACTCTGCTGTAATGTCAGTTACCACATTATTTCAATTGTCTTATACTTCTGCAACGCAAAAATAAGGCATACGCTTATTGTCTTCTGAGCCGCTTGGGCGTGACTGAAGTTTATTTGTTGCGGTTAGATCTTGTTATAGCTTCCAAAAATATAGAATTCACAGATAGCCGTCAAATAACTTTGGATTCATATTCATTTGAAGTGGTACGCCATACATACCCAACTCAAGAATTCAGCCTGGCCCCAATTATGATTATCCCACAAAATTTGGCCATGCGGTAAAAGGCAGTGTGGTTTCATACCAACGGAAAATGTCAACAGATGGTCTGACTAATCCTGAACTTCTTTCCCGATGCTGATGTCCGCTTTGAAAATGATATTTTATTTTGCGTACACCAAGATAAGCCCACTTCCAAAGATGCAATAAATCTGTCTAGACAACTGGCTATGTAGAGGAAAAGACATGGGTATACACTACAGCAGCGGTTCTCAACCAGGGATCCGAGGACCCCTAGGGGTCCACGAAGCAATTTCAGGGGGTCCGCGAGACCTCCAAATGTTTTAAAATTGTTGATAACCTAATTTTTATTTCATTTTTTAATTTGAAGAGCTTCTTGGAGGTACAGAACTTCAATATACAATTAAATATATGAATATGAATATGAATATGAATATACTATTTAATTTTTAATTTGAGAAAGCATGAGGCAGTTTCTCACCACAACAGCTAAAACCTCATGACTCATATCATCATAATGATCGTTTGACATGGATTATCGTAGTGTGGAAACTCATTTTCATGGTAATTTTCGAATAACCTGCTGATACAAACATTTTGCTGTTTAGAACGTTTCGTTGGGGTTTGTGGAAAAATACAGATATGAAGATAGTAACGTCAATAAGGGTGACTTCGTAATGTCCGCGAAACCTTTTCCATTTGAAGTTGTCAGTCTCATCAAATTAGTGAACAGTCGTTTGAAACAAAAATTTCCGAAGTATTTCCATAATTTGTCCCAATGCAAGGAACACATTCTTGGAGGTACAGCACTTTATTATACCATTCAATGGTATATTCATATTGAAATGAACTCAAATATTTTCGGCTGACACTCGTCATAAATCGGACAATGATATACTTGCTCTTAAAGCTTGGCTATCAGATTCGGCGCATTCTTATTGCGGATGCCCTATCGACAAGGCTGATTTTTTATGAACAAGGAGTGTTTCATTGCTATCAAAGCATTACGCTCCAACCCTAAAATCCATATCACCAGAGCCTTGTCTTGTTAATGTTCATTTGTTCATGGTCAAAAATGTTTTCTCGTGAATATATATGTAAACCCGAACAGAACAAGTCATTTCATGACAGTCTTTCTCTGGTTGGAAAACGTGGATCCATTCTTTGGAGCATAAAATTTGTCTCTACTTTTAGATTAGGATTTCACTTTGACGGTAGAAACTCTCTGCGGGCCTAATCCGGCCCGCGGTCCGTATGTTGCGAGTCCCTGCGCTAGATGCTGGATTTAACGAAGTATATTGGTATAACGCCATTTTAATAATATTCAATAAGGAGTTGGTAAACCTTACGTAATTCCCTGAACTGAGACCCGATAAGACCTTTGTGAGTCGTATATTTTGTCGTGTGAACATAGATAACAATTTGGGCATGTATACTCTTTCGTGGCTATGGGAGATGCATTTGACAACATTAACACTAAGCTATCGACAGTGTCAAAATGGATGGCATCTAACCAACTTCAGCTCAATGCCTCCAAAACCAAAACTCTTGTGTTTCATACACAAGTGAATCGAAGTGAAATTATAGTAAATAACACACGTCTTGGTACACATAAATCTGTTAAATATCTTGGCATTATCATTGATGATTAACACGGATGGTCTGATCATATCAACAATATAAAAATAAAATCTCGCGTGGTGTCGGGGCTCTCTATCGCCTTAAAAATTTAATTCCTCATCAAACTCTCAGATCAGTCTACTATGCCTTATTTCACTGCTATCTCATTTATGGGATCCTAGTTTGGGGACCTGCTGCAAAAAAACATCTGCTGCAAGTCTTGCAAAACCGAGCCATACGAATTCTCTGTCGGAAATCTAGATATGAAAATTGTAATAGCATGTATCGAAGCGTTGGAATATTGAAAGTGGAAGACATTTTCAAATTTGAGGTTATGAAATTTATGCATAGCTATCATCAGGGTGAACTGCCACTATATTTTGATAATCTGATCAAGATACCTTCAGATACCCACCAACATCATACCAGATTTTCTTCTAACTTGTCTCTGTCTGTGCAACACCACTCTACCTGTCTAGTACAAAATTCGATCAGTTTTATTGGTGTCAATATTTGGAACAAGCTGCCACCTAATCTCCGCAATTTAGACTCTTGTGCATTTAAAAAACAATGTTTTCATTCCCTTATCTCTAATTACGGCTAAATTGTATTTGCATTGTATTTCGAATTGGTCCATGATACTGTGTCTTATTTTTCTTTTCGTTCGTTAGTTATTTTTTTTATTTGTTTATTTTTTTGTGTTTATTAGTTATTAACTGTGAAAATTGCTCCTGTCCTGGGTGGCTCGGCTCTGAAGACTTTGTCATATCGAGCCTCCCGTCTACCTTGCATGTCGCATTTCACTGTTACATTTTTGTAGTGTAATGTTGATGTGTAATGTACACGAATAAAGATTCTCTCTCTCTCTCTCTCTCTCTCTCGTCGTTGGTAGGTTGGACTTCCATTTCATGAGTCAGGAACGCAATCTCAGGGGCATTAAAATTTGACATAGCGACGGGCGTCTTATCAGCGAGAAGTGCAGAATTGTGCACAAATTACCAATCTGAGTAGTTGGTGTTCCACTAATGGCTGTTTTAGAATGCATGGTTATATGGGCGGATTTTAAAAATTGAGTGGTTCTAGTTCTTCTCGTTACGCATTTCAAAAACAGCTGTAGGGCAACTAAAAAACAATGTTTTCTCAATTGGCATGAATTGCGATACCGGCGTTATGTTGTGTGATGTTTTTGCTGCCATTGGTTGCTCAAAGTCACCACCACGAACGGTAGTGCAGCTATGGGATGGGATTGGGGAACGAAACCCTCCCACTTCATTTGAATTGCCGATTCTATCTCCTAATATTATTAGGTCGCTCAGTTGCAATTCAGTAATTCGTATTATTATCAGTTAATATTTAGTTTTGTTTTAGTTAGTTGCGGAGTTTTAAAGGTCGTGAGTTGTAGTTCTGGCGTGCTCATTGAATACGGTTTATATATGACAGCAAAATTTTTATTGACGGCCGCAGGTTGGCCACCCCTGGTCTATACACTGGAGGCTAGATACCATACCTACCCCTAACGTTACATGTAAATCGTCTCTGTGTATAATGAAGGGCGTTGAAAGCGCTCGGTTTTGCCACTCACATAACATTTACCCTGTAACTAAATAAATATCGTCCTTGTTTTAAAACGATCTATCTTTCGATGACCCTATGGGGTGATTTATTTATAGAAGGTCACGCCTCATTTGTAATAAAAAGTTTGCAACACGGAACCAAGATTATTTGCAAGCACAGTTCGGACACTTCTGATTCATATGGCAGACATTTAGTAGACCGCCATCGTGTAAATGGTATTCGGAAAAAGCTTTAGTTCGTTTGGATCGTTAGAGGAAAACCATTTAGTATTGCTTCTCTGGTAGAAGTAGAAATAATTCAGGAGGCTATTTACTAAAGTTGGACGTAAAATGCTTCATTAGTTGAATCGACTCTATTCTAGTTTGTAATAGTAAGGGATGATGCAGACCTCGATAGATCATAAGGTCGTGTCCGTATACAACCAACGTTGGTAGGTTCTACCCAAATCAAGGCTTTTAGTGTAATAAAAGGTAGTTCCGATAATCCCACCGCCTCTGATGAAAATTCCATGAATTAACCAAATGTGTAAATGGTTGCCAGTGAACTCTGCCTTTGGTGAATTCAGCCCCACAAACTCGGCCCTCGGTGAATTCGGCCCTCTGTGAATTCGGCCCTTGGTGAATTCGGCCCTCGGGAAATTTTGCATTAAAGTGTATTTACAACTATTAATATGAATTATTGAACTAATATTATTATTATCAAATGAGTTGTCAATCTTGGAAGGAGGTCAAAGAATGCGTAGATCACGCATTCACGGCGTGATTAGATCACGGATTGCGCGGGAAATGAAGCGACGCTCATCCATCGACCACGCGCAGTCTGCTCGGTGTTGCCAATTTGACGGCGGGAGTGACGGACGTGTGAGTGCTGAGAAGATGGATCTTGGCTTTGTTTGTGAGATCGGAATTTTGGAAGATCAAGCGGCGCTTCTTGGCTTTACGGGCAGGGGAGATAGTGTAGTGGTTACGATAAGCGCCCAGCACGCAGGCGAAACGCGTTCGATTCCCGTCGGAGGTTTATCTGGGCTCCTCTTCCCCTGCCGTTGCCGTTCTTACGGCGACAAAAAAGCCCAGAAAAAGACCCGACGAAAGAAAGCACTCACAAAGAATGGAAAATAACTAGTAGAAAGGGCCGCGGCTTCAAAGAGATCAACATCACAAAAGAACTGTGACATCGGGCACTCTAGGCCGAGGTGGATGTTAGAGTAAAGGATCGCTACTGCTGCGTGTCGTTCTACACCCTCCTATCTGTTCATGACATCGCATTGTGTCTTATCGCATTGTACATTGTGTGTGACTTGTTCAGATAAAAATATAACCCAACCATGTTATGTTTATGTTTATGTTATGTTTACGATCACGACAAGCCAATGTTTCTCCATCACATCAACAAATGTTTCCGTACACGTTGAAATAAATTATTTTTGCCCTTAGAGAGACGAATATCAAGGTTGGGGAAGGGTTAGGGTTAATTTTGGCGTTACGGTATCCCGAGATTAGGGGAGTTCACCGGTAATTGCAAAGTTTATGTATCAGTTCCACTTCGGTCACTGCCCCGAAAACTTCAATGACTTCTTTACCTCGGTATCAAAAGTGCATAAGTACGACACGCGCGTCAACGTCATCCAACTGTTATAGGCCTATGGTTGACAACAAAGATCATCACTCTATCAAATATGCCAGACCTGAAATGTGGAACGGTATCTCGCCGGCTATCCGACAGTCGTCGAGCATGTCCACATTCAAGTCGAAATGCAAGCAATTTCTGCTAAGTGAATACTAGTCAGCCCTCACCATTTACCGGACCACAACCTGACATATCGATCTCGCCTTCCGTCACTTGCCACTTTATATTAGCTTCCTTTACTTTCATTCAGTGTGCATTCCTCCTCTTTACATCGCCTAGGCCCAGGTGGGTGTCTGATCTTAAGACTACTCCGAGTCGTTTTGGCATCTTCCTATCATTCATTGTATTGCAGTCGTGTGATGTTTTGAAGTGATTAAATTTTATGAATAAACTTGAACTTGAACTTGAACCATTCCAGTAGTAACCAATCATGGTGCACCGGTAGCGTGTATGGTGGAGTCTTCGATATCAGGATCTCGCACTACGAGATCTACCACGGCACGTGATTCTTCCCTATCTGAGAACCATAATTCATATTATATGCATTTTTAATGCAAAATTGTTCGAGGCTCTAATTCATCGAGGGCCGAGTTCACCGACGGCCGAGTATGTGGGGCCGAATTCACCAAGGGCCGAGTTCACTGGTAATCGTATAAATAAATAATATCTGTAATTGTTGAATGCAGCGTGTGTTTTTCTGTTGTTATTTCATGTGCCAATATTATTTTCGTTACAGTTGGACAAATCAATAAGTATTTCTCTCTCTCTCTCTCTCTCCCTCTCAATTTACTATACCTCTCTGAGTCACATGGTAATAAAAAGGGTAAATTCCAAATACAACTGAAATGATCCTTTTACATAGAAAACTGCACTGAATTTTGAAACTGTTACTTAAAATTAGGGTCGGACAGAATGATTCGGCTACTCGAATATGAATCGAATATTAATTATCATGATTCGATTCGAGCAGTGAGGGAGAATTTTCCCAGCACTGACAATATTCGCCTCTTGCTCCCAAGAGTTAATTTATGAACGAGAATTATAGTTTCGATACTAGTTTTTAATGTGGAAGCCTTGAAATCTCGATTGGTCTTACCGCAGCATGCGACACATAGCTAAGCATGTTAGTGGGAATGACATAACTGTGGAGTCATGATCGAGCTATACCATTGTCACGGAATATGTTGTAGAATTGGCATTGGTATTCCAAATGCATGCAAATTTCGACAAGCGCGTTCAAGAATGTATAGTCAAGGGAGTAAACGAGCTCAATATCCAGATTCTACAATTTCACGATCACAATATGATATTATTGCGTTTTATCGGAAATTACTTGGTCCCTCAATTATTGCACAAGTAGGCTATATAACCTACGCAGTTATAACCTTACGGGAAAGAACTGTGTTTGAAATTAGCTTCGTGACCTCACGTAGCGTCATAGGTTCGTGATCACGCTCTTGTTCACCCGAACAAAACCTGTGAAGTGTTCGCACCATTCCTAGTAAATAGTATTTATTGCATCGTATTGTGTCTTTTGTATCGCACTGTGCATTGTGTGTCTTGAGCGGATCGAATTAGAACCGACGATTGTATTGAATATTTATACTATACAGTGATAGGTAGTTGCATTTCATTGCATACGCTTGATGTGTTAATAAAACTGGCACTGTCATTGTCCGAAAGCAGGGCAGATTTGCTACAATCCGGTAAGGCAGCTTCTTGCTAATCAGATGATATTTTAAGGTTAAAACTACAGAAGATGCCAGGCCTATCAAATGATTTTACCGAACAAGATTGTGGTCAACTCGAAAGGTTTCAGCTTTTCCAAGGTGTCTAAAGCAGTTCTTTTTTCAAACTAGATTAGAATTAGATTTACTAAATTCGCAAAAACAAATTCAATTCAATTCCGAATTCAAAGAAATGCAACAAGAATCAAGCTCAGTTCATGTCAAATCATAGTTCAGTCTAATAAGCATAAGAGTCTCAAATGTCTATGTGCACCAGGGGCCGGCAATGTTGTGTGCAGCGTGCCAAAATGTCACGAAATGTCAAACTTTTACCAGCTTGCGTGCCAAACATTCAATTTATTAATATTTAACGTTTCAAGCAAGGAGTACAACCAACTGTTTTTCTGCAGCTGGCAACGGCATCCGTTACGCCAGCGATTCTTGAATTATTGGTTCTGAAGGGAATAAATTTTGGTCGCTACCCCACCCGACCTATCGCTTAATGTACGTAATATTTACACAACTTATTTTCCGACGCGCAATGATCGATCTTCTGCGGTGGATTTGGTCGTTTCCCTGGCCACTGTGTTCGGTACCGTATCCACTAAGTGACAGGCCAATCAGTGTTGTTACGATGATATGGTCTGATGATGATGAAAATGTGCCCAGTCTTATAATGTTCAAGTCGGTTAGGTGTCATATTAAGGTTGATCTGACACTAGATTTGCCTGCAAAGGTCGCGGTAAATATTAGCGTTGCTTCAGATACATTGGAATGGCTTGCACACCATTTGAAACTAAAAAAATCCCCCTCCGGAAATACGAACACGATTCCAAATTCCCATTTCGACACGGGGCTCATTATTTTCTTCGGTGGGTCTCATTTGATACGTGCGGCTCAAGCTGCGGGCTCTGGACTATTCGGCGCTGGTCACTTCGGCAACTTGACAGTGGACGGACAATGACATATCAATAGCGAACGTCTTGGCCTGCATGCGGCGGTTATTTTGTTTCTAGGTTTATTGCCGCCTATCATTTTGGCAACGCATACACCGCAAGGGAGTCGCAAGGTCGCGTGTTGTCCGAAACTTTATGTCTAGGTCGTGTCTTCTAAAGCGTGAAAATGCTAAGCGTCGAAATGCCGGTTCGTAAGTTTAGCTCCCGTAGGCTGCACACGTGCACAGTGAACATTCCTAGGCTAAAACATCCAAACGGTTTCATACGATATTCAGTTGGCGTTACTGCTAATACGGTTGATAAATTTCTGTACATTATGCCTAGTATTTAAAAACATTCTCTACATACATATTTATTTACTGGGGGTTCCTACGTTATAATCAAGAGTCGTGGTTCCAATAAATCGCACGAAGCGCGGAAAAACATTTCCATCTTAGTAAAATCTGCCCTAAAAGACTCTGTTTTATGTTGATTTATGAAATAATTTTGGATCGCCCATGAGCTTTGTACATTTTGAAAATTTCTATTTCACTTGTGGAAAAAACATGGTTTCAATATGTCGTTTGCGTAATCTCATTTGGCGTGCCATCAAAAATACTCTCGCGTGCCACTTTGGCACGCCTGCCGGGTTTTGCCGACCCCTGATGTGTACCAAGCTTGGCTAGTTTCGTATGACATGGTTCTATCGTGGCATCTTCAGGAAAACCAGGAATTTGATCAGAATTACAGCATTTCGCCCAATTAGTCTATCTGGGAAAATATAATTATCTAGTTATCTGATTGTTGTGATACTTTGAGAGATTACGTAATCAAATGACGTCGAATTACATAAAGTGCTCCCTTCATTTTATTGCTAATAACACGTAGCGACGAATATCATCTGTGGCTAGGTACGGGGAAATAATGTATATAAACTTTAAAGTACATGCTGACTCCAAAAAGCAATTTATGATGAACTTGTAATACTCGAAACTATATTATTCGTGGCAATGTGAAATCAACACATCCCGATATCCATGGTGATGCAATTTAATAGTTCAATTGACGGTCACTTAAATGTTGAATTGCAAATCGTATCACGAAACAGATGATTGTCTCTGAAATCATTGCAATCATTGCTGATATGCAACATGCAACATTTACTGCAATAATATTTGCTTGTTACAGGATATTGTCATATTTATCGCTCAACTGTACAATATGAGAATTCTTGGACGTAAATCAACTGCGATTCCGTTAGCACTGATTATCTTCGTAATTGCAACCTGCGTAACTGGTGAGATCATCTCAGTTATTTATCGATAGTAGTGTTTTTGTAACTTGTGGATAAATTTTGAAATAACGGGAACAGATACCAACACGCACCCTTATGCCTCGAATGCCCTGAGCTCACTTAACATTTAGGCGTTGTTCCAAGTTATTTCATATAAAAATGCTACATGTATTTCGCTGTATGATTCCTAATTTACCTGTGCCGCTATAAAAAAAAATTGCATTTACCTACAGTTTAGTCCAGGATAGCTCAGCAGTTATCGTTCGGGAGGGGGTCGATGCTGTAACACATTGTAATGACACATTGTCTCAATCATGGAACCACATGTCTGGCTAAAGATATGCTGATTTCTAGCTGTGACTGTGTGTTCAATATTTGGCTATAGATACGTTATCAACGGATTAAATTCAGAAACGAGGAATACGACGAAGTTGATCTTAAGCATTAGAAGCTATATCAGGGACGCTACTGTTGGAAACGAAAAAGAAAATTCTTTCTGTGATGTCTCGTGATTACGGAAATTCCCGTCATTCAAGCCAAGCCCATCATTGTCACCGAGTGGTATTTTCCGACATTTGACCCCGTTTTGAGGTGATAAACAAACACATGTATTGTATGGATAGGGCGAGCGCGAAAAGGGTTCTATTTCGGAGGAAAGCAATCGTATCGTGTGAAAAATACCCGAGGTCTGTCGTCTATGTTGGTTATCACGCACTTGGTGCGGAAGACCTAATCGGTTATAAGGGCAATTTTACAAAGGCTAATAATATTACCTTTGTCGCTTCTTCATGTCACGCAATTCTGTAATTTAGCCCCTTCATGTGTTGCATACGAATATTAAGTTGGCTTATTATAAACGTTTACTGCAATCACGACATTTTTATTAGGGGACCAGTTGCTTCCCATATAATGTGTGCAGTTGTACTGTGAATTAGGAACATAATATTAACGCAAACTAATGTTAAGCTTACTGGTAATACGGGTATTTTACGAAAGGTAATCACGGATTCGGCTATAGACATATCAATCGATGGGGGGTTGAACTTGTAGAATTTGATCAAAATTGATACGATTAACCTATATACTGTAGAATTCCACAAAACTGCTCACAGTATCGGAGGTTTTTTTGCGAACGCGAGCCTTTGAATAATCAAGGCTCGCATACTGTAGTGTACAGTGTAAACAGTAACACTGACCGAAATTTTACGTCATCCCTAATGTTTCTGTGTGCAATTTAGATGTCTCTGGAAGAGGTTTCCGAATCCGAGTGAGGGGTGGAGGAGCTGGATCGTCCGGTTATACCACCGGGTTAGTTGTACTGTACAGTATTTCCATACCAAATGATTCTACAAATATTCTATAATGTATTATTCTTCATTCTCCAACGCCCGCATATACCGTTAAAATAGTAAAGTATTTCTGCCAATATTGTAATAAGCAAGCAAGAAACAGCTGAACAGGCATTTTCGCTATATAAAGTCAGGGCTGTAATGACTCGAGTCGCAATTGCTTGGAAATTGAAAATGACTCTCGAGTCGACTCAAGTCAATTTGTGTATTGAATAGACTCAGGACTGTAACTGCGCAATCCAAACCCCCAATTAGGAGGGCATTAATTAGTTCGTGAATGAGCATAACTTGTAGAGTATATTATTTGAAAACTTGTGCAATTTTTTTATTTTTTTTTCGCGCAACGCGCAATTTAGTATTGAGGTATTTGTGTAGAAATAGGCATTTCAGCGTAGACAATAACCGCGTTCCGCCGCATTAGACGCCGAGAAGTGTGTTAAAAAGTTCTGCGGCGAGTCATAAAGGTCTTCCTAATGGTCATAAAGGACTTCCCTAATGCTGACCGACAACTTTGATCTATACATTTCCTAATCGTTCATCGACGCCTAAATGGCTGGTACCGAATTTTCTTGCACTGGCAATATGAGCTCCACAGGCACAAATTTTATCCAACAGAGAAAGATTAGCAGAGAAGAAACACCAATTTGGAATCGTGTGCTTCATTTACTCCCTCCCCTCCCTCCCCTCCCTCCCCTTTATAAGTCATATCGTCACCTACGGTCAAATTTTTCATGTTTGACGAAGCAATAAATATCTGTTTGTGTGTGTGTCTGTCTGTCTGATTTCAACATTTTTTTCAAATAGCAGACATGAGGTCATGAAAAAACATCATGTAAAGAAGTAATTATGCCAACGGGTCCTCCCGAATATGTTTAATTATTATTTCGGACCTTAAATTGTCCAAGGCTACACCTCAGTCATCAACTCCGCCGTAAAATTTGTATACGTGGACTGAGAGAGGATAAATAATTTATAGCAATATATATGCAATCATACCAATACCGATTCAATCATGAATTACGGAAGATTTTCGCGCTTGGCGCGATTAATCCTGATAAGGTAACTATTACTAAGTATAAGTAATCTTGCTCACACATAGTGCCGAAAACGTAGATCCGAACGGGTCCTGGAAGTGTTGTTTCGGCCCTCTGACTCGGTCTGTTTCTCCGTGACTTGGACACGGACTTGACTCAATTGTGAAGTGAAAATGACTCGACGTGACCCGAGTCAAAACTATAAAATTCAAGTTGACTCGTGACGCGGAACCTTGTGACTTCGTTACAACCCTGGATAAAGGTATACCACACAACAGTAGGAATTAAACCGAAGTAGCCTACATGTAGTCGCCCGAATCCGGAGGCTAGGTGATCTCCGGTTAGGAGAGCATGCCGGCGGCAAAAAGCGGAACCAGAACCATGATTATTCTTATTCTGCTGCGCTGGCTTTTGTGCTGGTCAACTGCTATTGAGCAATACATACTGTGAGTTTGCATTCGGTGGAACCTCTCATTTTTGTATCTAGCCCAGGGCTGGCCAACCTTTTCGGCCAAAGGGCCACATTCGATTGACGAACTTTTGCGCGGGCCACTATCCGCGCGAAGCGCGAAAATTTTTTGAGGTTCATAGGTCAATAATGCTGTCACTTGATTATATTGCGGGCCTGCTGTATATCGCTGGGCTAAGTTTGCGAGGACTGGGATATTCGGCGCATGGACATATCGATATCGAAAGCTGCGACCAAGATGGGTCAAGCATTTCGTGCCTAGGTTTCACAGTCGACGGTCTTACCGCGAGCGCAAACGCGAGGTCGCATATGTTGAACGACACTTTGTCTCGTAATCGCGAATATAGTTGGACTAAATCTGATACATTAGGTGTTCTTCCATTTTCACAAAATGGCAACAATATTAAAAACAAGCAATCGAGTGACAACATATTGTGCTAAGCTTGTAGAAAATTTTTACCTTTGAAAAATCTATCGCGAATTATTCTGCTTTATTGCAGTGTACGAAGATATATACCAATATGTGAATGGCTGATGGCTCTGCCAATGCGTTGAAACTGATATTTTAGCCATAACATCTCACGTGTTGCGGCCACACTAATCAAATTTTTGGTTGGCCTTGAAAGTTGAAAATCTGTGCAATGCATTTTTGATGATATTAGAAATTTCGGAAATTACCTCGCGGGCCACTAAAAACCTTCTCGCTGGTCACATGTATGTGTCCACGGGTTGGCCGGCCCTGCCTAACCTGAAAGACAGACCTGAAAGACAGCTAATATGCGTATATGTTTGAGATCAGAATCGTTTGGCGTTATTTTCACTTTAACACCTGACGAAGGAGCGGAGCTCCAAAAGCTCGTGTGATAAATAAAATTATTACGTTGCAAGTGGACGCTAAATAGGGCGTGAAAGCAACCAAGATCTGAAAAACAGTGGCATCATCTTCTGTGATGTAGATAGCTCATTGAAGAACAAAAGACAGAAAGGCCACACTACACCTCAAAACAGTACGAATTAGTCCCTTCTATCTATACATGAATGGGATGTGGCACCGAGTAGTAAATGCGCCGATGAAGCAGTCACGGTCTTACCAGTTCATTGCCGATTCCTGCCTTACAATAGGAATGTCGAACCTATGTCCGAATTAAGCGGTGGATTGTCCGAATTAACGGGAATTGCTCCGTTCATGAACAATATGCCAGAATAAAATTGTTTTCTGGGTTATTCGGTGCCCGAAGAAAGTGTATTCGACTGTATAGTTATTTCTATATCCGTTCCTCCATTCAGCGTAAATTGCGACTCGATCTGTTTTTCAAACTGGTAACAAAATGCAGTGACTTTGAATATTGCCCCGTACTTCGAAAATTCAACCAGACTTGACTCATGACTTGGCATGTCTTGGTGACTTGACTAGAGTCACCTTCAAAATCAAGTGATTTGACTTGACTAGAGTCAAAATGTGCAACGACACAGACAGCTGGTGACTCGCTCGTAACACTTGTGCATGACTTTTTGGGCCTCACACTATAAGGCAACCACTGTAGAGAAATCGCAATACGAGTATGGACACTTAAAAGCCGAATTTGTCGGTTTAACGTTTGACATCGCTCTATCAAATATGCCGGACCTGATGTGTGGAACAGTATCCCGTCGGCCATCCGACAGTCGACGAGCATGTCCACATTCAAGTCGAAATACAAGCAATTACTACTAAATAAATACAGTCCATCCTCAAGATTACCGGACCACGACTGACCTATCGATCTCGCTTCCCATGACATGCCGCCCTATTTCTTGTCGCTTTCTTTTTCTATACTATCTTCTTTACTTCATTCAGTGTGCATGCCTCCTCTTTACATCGCCTAGGCCAAGGTGGGTGTCAGATTCCATAGACAACCTAGTCGCTTCGACATCTTCCTTTCTTTCATTGTATCGCATTTTTTGTGGTGTATTGAACTGATAAAATTGCTAATAAACCAATGATGATGATGATGATGACATCGACTTCATTTCAGCAACATAATGTTAATAGCACTACTCTGGGGACTCGTTGGACTCATGTTACTTGCTTGGATTGTTTATAAGTGTATGTCATGTTACCGACATCGAGCCAACAAAACTGCATTACCAAATCGGACTGCGTCTGACGAGGAACACGGTAAGGATTTGAATTTGAGCTTGAGCAATTTAACGGTTATTGATCTATCGCTACCTTTGGTTCCGTAGTATTGAAGAAATGAAATAATTCCGAATCACGTCGACACGTAGGGCTTGCTCGCTTTTCGTCCATCGTTCGGACACGAACTTTCCAAAAGTGGTGGTATTCTACGGGTCTATACGAGAACGGTGATAACTGCTCGACTATAGGTGCAGCCATGGGAGCCAATCCATAGTATTTCAGGACACATTCAACTTGAATGTTGATTGAGTTTGAGTGTACTCGCAAACATTAGATGCAGGAATATTTCTAGTATCTCATGTGACCGTTAGGAAGCTTCAGTTTAAGAGTGGGCAACCTGAAAGTGTCCGACTAGTCGGTACCGCATTTTGGCATCCCCCATCTCAGAGACACGACACGTTTGAAGATTAGTTGCGGGATGGCCTAATAGTGGTACGTTCCACAGCTATAAAACCAATGATGTGTGGGTTGAATCCGAGCAGCGTGTACTCAAAGATGGTGTGGACACTCGAGAAATCCCGTGACCGTCACACCCATTTGCCTTTAAATACTTCGTTATTGTCGATCCGTCTGCAGCAGTGATTAAAGGTGAAGTCGCTATTAGTCTTTGTTGATTTTGACTGTGTTCCATATCGGGATGTGGTGACAGGATTTCGTATGTTTTTTTTAGGTTGTCATCCAACATTGTATCAAGTTTTGAAGCTGTAACTCAATGATTAGCGTAGTAATTTCGCTGTAAAAGTCGAGTATCTGATAGATCAGCGCGCACCGATATATTGTCGACTTCAATAACGGAATTACCAATCTAATCTTCGACTGACAATCCTGAAACTTACTGCGAATTTAGATGATACGACCAAGATGTGCCATGCCAAATTCCGTCCTCCATCTCGGTATGGAGCACTTTCAAAATTCACATATACTAATATCGATTTTTGCGAAAAATCCTCAATGCGGTAGCCGGTAGGCCCAATATCACATCAGCGCACGCTAAAGGCATACACATGGTAACCCTAGATCAGTATTTAAAGCAACATCGATTATTCGCTATAGCGTATCCAATCGCTGTACCAGCTTTGGGACGAAACGAGTCAAGACTTGACTTGACTCGACTCATGAATTTTTTTGGCGTGACTTTTGACCCGAGTCACTTTGCAACATGACTATACCTTGACTCTGACTCATCGTTTGAGAAATATAAATTGATTCAAGACTCGACGCATGGACGCAGAATGTTCGATGTCGACTAAGTCGCTGTAGGGTTTTTCAGAACTAACCAAATTTCAAAATTATGTTATCTTCAGTTAATTTGTTATGTCTTATAGACCAGTGCTCTTCAACCGGGGTTTTCGTACACCCTGGCCTTGGGTTGTCCCAGAATTTGCAAAGGGTGTACCACTCGGATGGGGTGTATACAGGGGTGTACCAGATCCGAATTACAGTGAGCCGATGGCTAGCTATCACAAAGGCAGGTTTATGGGTCAGTACAGGTTGACGGACAGGTTAATGAGTAATATGGTACGATGTTATCTCAAGTGTAATACTGTACACCGCTTGATTGTGATCTCATAAGCAAATATTTCTCACATTCATTTAGCCGTCGGCAATAGACCAATGGTTCCGTTTCGTGTTGGAAAGTATGCAGTTAACAAACATGTGTTCAGCTAGTCATTTGTCTTTTAGTGATTTTTTAGGAAACCGCCGCGAAAGCTCAGACTTCTGGAATCGGTACTTCCTACCCGACGTTAATAAATACCGAAATGCACATAAATGAAGTGACGTAGCCAGCCAGGGACGAAACAGCTTCCATGTTGAAATCGAAACTATTCTGTTTTAAAATGCCGATTTTATGTCTAATATTTCGCCATACCTTTGTAATTTAGTATTTTGTTATTAGTGATGCAAATTAGCGACATAGACTGTGTATAGCGGCATACGATCATAGCGGCATAGACAACCTAATACTTTCATGGGGTGAACGGAAAAATTTCAAATTTTTCGTTATTTATTTTTATATATTAAATAGAAACTTTCTTCTCCCGTAGCAATGCGGCTACAGGTCGGAATTGAACCAAATTTGGTGTGTAGGGTCAAGTTACGTAACCTAACAATTTTATCAAGTAGCCAGAACGATTTGAGAAAAAAGTCATATTTGAAGACCCCTAATGAACAGGGGTGTACGAGTTTTGAGCAAACTTTAAAAGGGTGTACCACGTCGAAAAAGGTTGAAGAGCACTGTTATAGACTACCTTAATCACCTTTCCTCGATACTTATTCCGTAACTCAGCCCTTACATATATTGTTTATTCCGCTTTAATAAAATCCGTTGAAAATTTGAGCTTTCCGTGTAATGTCAGTGCAGCGATTTTCCCTAATCATATATTTATACAGCTGTTATGGTATGCCATGATACACAACCATATTCATATTGCAGACTGCCTTAGATATCTTCAAACCTAAGACTTTTCATCATTTTGCAGGATTCGTCGAGGAACATCTAAAATAGACCTCTCCAGATTCGTCGTGTGAAGAATATAACTGCAAATGTACAATCAACACACTGGTTTGGCCTATATAAGAGCAGCCATCAGTCACACTACGAATATACGATGTGTAGCCTAGTTTTACTAATCTTTCATTGTGTGTCTCAAATATATTGATCACAGGAGAAGTGGTTAGTTTTTGGGGCCAGGCTCATTTCAGTTTATTATTATTATTATTTCATCATATCGATCGATACACCACAACATTGTAATGCAATGAAAAGATAGGAGAATGTCGAAGCGAATTGCAATACGGTTCTCTTTGCTTTGTAAAGAAGCCTCACCCTCTCAACGTTGAAGCCAAAAATAAAAGACAAAAATTGAGAATAAATGTTTTTGGCAAATAAGATATCAATACCCGCAACAAAATTGATCTTTCCTAGCTCTTGCCGAAGCAAAATCTGTCCTGTTTCTGTCCTGCTCATAATTAGCCTACCACGAGTGACTACGTGCAAATAGATCAATGGTTCTCAACCGCCGGTCCGCGACCACATTCCGGCCGGTCCGCCAGGTATATTACAATTCTATACCGTAAATTGAAGATGCAATGTCGAAGGCTTGTCCATTGATGAAATAATGGAAACATCGAATTTTAAACTGATTCAGAACTTCGTGAGGTAACATTAGGGCCGGTAACATGTTCGTTTTGACGTGTCATTTGACAACATCCAGGCGACAAGTAGAAAACAGGTACGAGCTGACTCATCGCTAAACAGCGCAGTTTGCACGATCATTCGTTTTCGATTCATTCATTTTGTGCAAGACCATGACTGGGCATCCCAAACCGCCCAATCAGAGAGGGGCCGAGCTTGAAAAGAGCCCAAAATTATTTTGCAAACTAATATAAATCATAGTGTATTCTTTTGAAACTTTCCCCAACATATTTTAATTTCTTTTCGCGCTTTGTGCGATTTAGTGTCCCTAAATGTCTCGTTTATTAGGCGACCTTCTCCGAGAAATGCGCATGATTTATAGAAGTAGGATTTCGGCGTCAGTCATTACAGCACCACGACGTACCAACACATAATGAAGTTTAGGCTAACATTGGACTTCCAAAGGTGTGCTGAGAATTTGGCAGCGGGAAAACCGATTCAGTCATGAATGATCAGAAATTTTCGCTATTGCCGCGCCTGAGCTACATAAAGTCTCTGCTTACACTGAGCAGAATGAATGTGCTGACAAGTACAGGTGAAAACTTCTGCCCCACTTTAAGGGCCTGAGGGCGAAGCCCCCGGAAGTTTGTCTTGTCGCACTGTTGGGTTCAACACCAACGTTTTTGTGGAGTGCTGACGAAGTGCTTTTCCGGTACGGATTCGCGGATGGCCGGTATAGTTGCGGTATGGTGATTTCTTGGGGCACGCATCGTATTCGTAGTTGGTAAAGTGACCAATACGTCCGGTGGCAGTGGGCCGTGAGCAAGGTAGCACGACAGGGTGCTTGACTCGACTCCCAAACGCTTCTTCTCTTGATATTGTCAAAGAGAAGAATATTATTCGAGTTGGCTTGGTCGGGTAAACCCAAGTCATTCGGCGCTTAAGAGTTTGAACGACTCATGACGTTAGCACGTTTATCTGGACAAGGCTATTTTACCTCGACTATCAGCAGACTGACTACCATAAAGTCACATGGATGCCATCATGAAAATAATTATTTACGATCAAAACCCGCTAAATGTCACTCGATAGCACCATATAATTGCAAGAAACGGTTGGACACTCTACATTTCAGCTTCATTTCGATTTTGAAAGTTCACCGGTCTGCCACTACATTTTTTGAAATTTTATCGGTCCGCTAGGTGAAAAAGGTTGAGAACCACTGACATAGATCACAAATCACGATTAACCATAAATTCACAGCATGCCATGGCTGATACAATTGTAAGCAAAAGTAATGCCTCAAATGTAACAGGATAGGATTGCCATACGTCCGGAATTTCCCGGACATGTCCGGAATTTCACTGTTCAAACTGGCGTCCGGGAGGAATTTCCAAAATATACCTAAACATCCAGATTTTTGGAAGCTTAGCGTATACGCAGTGGTTCCCAACCTTCTTCAATGTCCAGGCCAAATTTAGAATTTCAGAGTCCGGTCGGGGCCGCACGAATACCAGGGCAATGAAACGGACCTAAAATAGTCATTTAAATAAGAAAATTGGCATTGTTCCGATGGCCATTATTATGGTCATTGTGTTGCTGCGCTCCCATTGTTCAGAACAATCGACATTTGGCGGACGCTTCGGTCGTAAGCTATATAGGACTACCAATTATGCTGCTTTCGGGTCGATTTAATGAGTCAGATTTATCGCCTGGACGCGCAGAGCGCGAAAATTTTCTGTAATCCATGATCGAATCGGTCAATATGATCGGGAATTACATATATATTGCCATCAATTTTTATCCTCGCTCTGCTAACGTAATCAGTTTTACAGGTAGAGCCGAGGGAGATGTGTTTGAAAAGGCAGGTACCCTCAATGCTAATTAAACATCTTCGTGCGCATACTCGTTGGCAGGAACGAAACAGCACTTCATCAGTCATCCCCCCTCCCTTCCCCCCAATAAAAACTTGGGTCTTTGGCGCCCATAGAGTGATAAACCTACCCGTATCATCTTGTTCGCTTTTGCCACGAAACTAGATGGACTCTGTAAAGTGGACAAGCAGAGTTTCTTGTGGGCGGAAGCAATATTGACAGCCGCTTATCTGAAGAACAGAAGTCCAACCGTTGCTCTCAACAACAAAACTCCGTTTGAAGCATATCATGGGACCAAGCTCAATGTAAGACACCTGAGAATATTTGGATGTGAAGCCTATGCCTTCATAGAGAAAAGTGAAAGGAAGAAAAAGCTTGATCCGAAAGCTGAAGTGTGCAATTTAATCGGTTCTGATTTATTATCCAAAGGTTACCGTCTGTGGTCCGAAGACAGGAAAGAAGTTCTGATTCGGCGACACGTGAAATTTGATGAATCCCGATTTGGCCAGGAAGGAGAATCGACTGAAGTTCAGCCTGAGTGTCCTACATCGTCATTCATCTATCCTTCATTAAACAGTGACGAACAACAATCAGCGAATAACCGATTGGTAGTAAGGCCGGAGAATGAGCAAGTGGAAGGAGTGCGTCGATCATCGCGACGGAATGCAGGAAATCCTCCACCAAGACTTGCTTACAATGAGAATTTCGAGCAAACCGAAGACACAGAAGTGCTGACTTATGCGATACCCGCAGCAGTTCATCAGTTGAATGAACCGAACAACTTGAAAGAAGCCTTCCAGTCAGAGCACTCTGATATGTGGAAAGAAGCTGCAAATGAAGAAATCACATCGACGAAAGATTTAAAGGTATGGGATCTTGTTAATCCTCCAACCGATGCGAAGATTTTGGGGAATAAATGGGTTCTCAAGTATAAATACGACGAAAATGGAAACGCGACGCGTGCCAAAGCAAGACTTGTAGCACTTGGAAATACCCAGAGATACGGAAAAGACTATGAACAAACGTTTTCGCCTGTCGTTCATGCAAGTTCATTTCGAGCGTATGTTGCATTGGCAGTAGAAGAAAATATGGAAATTCATCAGATGGACGTCAAAACCGCTTTTCTACACGGTAGATTGGACGAGATCATCTATATGAAACAGCCCGAAGGCTTTGTACAAAAAGGACAAGCGGATAAGGTGTGTCTCTTGAGAAAGTCCATATATGGTTTGAAGCAATCACCGCGATGCTGGAATCAAGCTCTGCACGAGGAATTTATTAAGGTGGGCTTTAAACAAACGAAATCTGATCCTTGTATTTACAGTGGCGTTTACGACGATGGAGTCGTACAAGTAGCAGTCTACTTTGACGATATACTCTTAGCGGGAAAAACGAAGAAAGTAATTGCGAAGACGAAGTCTACTTTGCAAAATATGTTGAATGTCAGAGATATGGGTATGTTACACCATTTTCTTGGTATGCGTGTCAAGCAGACCGATGATTGTATTTGGATCGGACAAGATTGTTATGCAAAAAGTGTGCTGGAACGCTTCGGAATGTCCGAGTGTAAGCCTGTGTCCACTCCAATGGATTCGGGAGCGGTGCTGGAGAAAGCAAAACCGACAGACACAAGGTTCGATTCGTCTACATATCAAGCTGCTGTTGGGAGTCTACTTTATCTGGCGATGTATACTCGACCGGACATTGCGTTCGCAGTTGCGAAATTAGCACAGTACAACAGTGATCCGACCGTATATCATTGGCAAATGATTAAACATTTATTGCGTTACATTCGAGGAACTGTTGAATACGGTATAACTTATAAGAGTGGTTTTAACACTGTTACAGCGTTTGCAGATGCTGATTTCGGTGGTGACCGTGACGACAGGAAATCGACCTCGGGGTACATTATTTTGATGGGAAGTGCTCCAATTTGTTGGAGATCGAAGAAACAATCAGTAACGGCGCAGTCCACAGCCGAAGCAGAATTTATCGCACTGAATCTCGCCGCTCGTGAGACCGCATGGCTTCGTCAGTTATTTGAAGAGATGGGAAAAAGCGTCAAATTGCCGATCACCATCTTTGAAGACAACCAAAGCGCGATCGCGATGTGCCGAAACCCGGTTAATCACCAAGCAACGAAACATATAGCCGTGAAATTTGGATATATCCGAGACGAGCTCGATGCGAACAAGATTGACATCGAATACGTTCCGACTGAAAAGCAGCTTGCCGACATATTTACTAAGCCGCTACGTCGACAGTCTTTCTGCAATTTGAGGGAGCAAATCGGAATTTCTCGTATTCCTGAATGAGAGATAACGCATGTCATAAGAGAAGGAGTGTTGCGAAGCTTTAATTACTTATGACCTGTGAACTCTCATTTAGTATTTCTGTTTCTCTCATTTGATTAGGTCAATGATTGTTTGATTGATTGTTGTGTTAAGACGTGGTGTATAAATGCGTTTGTGTGTTCGCTAGTACTTGCTGTTAATTTGCCTGTGTTGTCTACGCTGGATGCTACTAGCTGCTGTAAGAACAGATTATCTGCTTCTGTAAAATAAATTTAATTCGATTGAAGATATATCTCAAGCCTCGACGGATCAGGTCAAGATAGATCGTTCATCACGCGAAGCGCGTAAATTTTCGATAATTCATGATAAAATCGGTCAGTATGATCAGGAATTGCATATATATTGCTATCAATTTCTTGTCCACGCTGCTCACGTAATCAGATTTGCCGGTAGAGCTGAGTGAGGTGTCTTGGAAACTGTAGGGTCCATGATTCCGTGACATGTTATTTCGTGAAGTCCTGTCTGCTGTATGAAAAAAATGGCTTCTCTAGTAAGAGACGCATACGATTTCACATTGGTATTTCTTCACTGGAATATAATTGTTCCCTGCGGGATGGTATTTTTTTCTCGTGCGGTTCAGATTGCCAAGACAGTATTCTGTATATATAACGAAGTTTTTGGTCAGCATAAGGGCAGTCCTGTTCGGCCAAGGTTTTCTCGTTGCCGATCGTTTCTGACACACTTCTTGGAGTCGCATGTTACATGGCTCAAAACTTAATATGTCTTGGTGCGTCGTGGCGCGGTAATGGCAAACGCCAGTATGCCCAATGGCCATTTGTATAAATTTTGGGCATTTTTTCTTGAGGATGAGTACCCAAAAATAAAGATATTTGGCAGCATGAAATCACTCATAGAGCAGCAAAAAAATTGAAAAAAGTGCATAAAATTTCAAAAAATACTCTGTAATTTATGCTAATTCACGAAATAATTTTAAGCCCCGTTCGAGCTCGCTCTCCCCTCTTCCCTGTTGGGGGTTTGGTGTGCGGCAGTTGTGGTCTGCCTTTACCTATATCTATAGGTACTGCTCGTTCGACCGGAAAGTTATGGTGCATTGCATTGAAACAGCAGTGACGTAACGACAGCAGTCTACTCACGACTTTCCTGCAATCCGAATTAAAATCTCCAGACTCCAAGCCAAGCAAGTGTATTTTATAAATATAAATTTTAATTTTTGTCATAACTCGATTTCTTAATATTTTTGGGGGGCCGCAAGAAGGGTAGCTGGGGGCCGCGGTTGGGAATCACTGGCGTATAGGCTCATAATTGTTTCGTAAACCAACATAATAACATTATTTTGGGGAATATTAATGCTACATTACATTTTTCTTCACGCTGCGCGTGATTTACCGTGACATTTGTTGATTGTAATATGGAGACTACCATCGCAAAAACTGCAATAAAACATAAATTAAAATAACTTTCATTTACTGAAATAAGCCTAATTGTAATCAACGGTATATTCCCAGAGAAGGCTTTATTCAAATATAGTGGTCCCAAGCGTGGGGGTCGTTTACATTCTTTCTGGGATTGCGAAGATGTTGAACGTATAATCAGCTTCTAAAATAGGCAAAGGTGCTGACTTCTTTTAGTAACCAGCTGGTCAAATTTTGATCCGGGCCACGGAACATTTTCAAATTGGAGATGGAGTCACGATCATAAAAGGATCACTGGATGTGGGGTGTTTATTACGCTCCCTGTATTTTTGTCATTATCCTCCACCAGCTCTACCGCCAACATAGTGCTGAACCGGATCATGACCACCTCTGGTCTATAAGCAAAGCTTTGATATTGTGACGTCATATCGAAGGACAATGTGCTCATAACTCATTTTGAAATCCACTAGTGGGCGCTAAAGAGTCTCCGGAATTTAGGTCACAGAAATATGGTAACTCTACACAACGATTAGGTCGTTATCTACCAAGTTCATAATAAAATGCTGTTGATATCACTTTATTTCATGTCAGCTCCCAGGCCAACACAAGACGGCGTCACGTATCTACCGGCTTTCTATCGTTTGACTGTCGATCTACCATATTTCATGATAAAATTATTTGTTGTATCGCTGTAGGGGAGATGTGGTACCGATGGATCACTGGGACCGAAAATACTTTGAAAATTCTCTATGATCATTCCATGATTACACTCCGTGAACTTGTCTACAATTGCATGCTGGCAACATCTTTCCTCACATACAAAAAAATTCGACGTGCGCGAACTATGGGGTCTCTCACAGATGTTTTTTGTTTTGGGGGGTGTAAACTAAATTTAGATCGACATATACATTTTTCTTTGTAACCTTCAACACGAACAAACCAGCAATCATTTTCATTGTGAAGTCTAGGGCTTGTATCAGGCTATATAATGGAACCTATTATTTTTTTTCAGTACTTTCCTTGAGTGGAATTTTTTTCGATTCATGTACAAAATTAGTAGGGTGGGGACCGATGATACAATAGCCAAATCAAGCAAAATAATCAAGCATACTAATCATGAACCAAATGAAACATGACTACGTACAGAAAATCTTTATGTAATAATTGCATATGATGTTTTATCGCTATAACGAGGTATTTGGAAGTCACACTGTCGATTTTCGGGCAATATGTATGTACCCTCAAATTTATAAGTCCGAGCCTAAATCGAAACGTGATTTTATGACAACATTTGAGTCAATATTTAATCTATTTTTTGACGGTTGCGACCGGAAATTCTTCTTTGGCTTGCTGTAGCTTAGATTATAATACTGAGCAGGAAAAGTTGTCACATCTGAGTTTTTTAGGGTATATGTGTCATAGGTCCCCGGGTCGTGTGCCATTGGACCCACCGGGTGGGGACCGATGACACGTTCGAGCAACAAATTTTAAACGTCCATAAATATTTTTTGAAAAGACGGATATTCATGTATATGTGCGCGATAGGTAGAGCTTGTATCAAAGTGCTGAGCCAGCGAAAGATCTGCTGTTTTCGGCTGAACATTTTGGGGCCAGTGATCATTTTCCAATTTTTGATCCATCGGTACCACATCTCCCCTACTTGTGACACGCTTGTCTAATTATATAGAACGTTTGCTGCTTCGGCATGATTTCATGTACGTTTTAATACGACTGATTTGCTCAAGTTACAGGAATTAAAATATAAATCCTTTTTGTGGAAACAGCGTTTTAAAAAACGCGTCGTTTCGTAAATTATTGAGCTGTTCTTCTTGTTCATATTCTGTAACAAGAATGCTTGATTCGTTGCGTCCAAATCCACTATACCCACCCATCTGAATAACTTCTTGACAAGTTTTGGAAGTTCCAGTGCAAACCGAGGTTAAGATAATGTGCTCATTTGCAAAAATATTTCCTGTTTGTGAGTTGATTGAGCACTTGTAATTCGAATATGCAATTGATGCATCTTGGCAAGCCGTGTGTAGAATATTTATGCAGCTTTTTTTTTTCAAAGTATTTGCGGCACACC
Organism: Botryllus schlosseri; assembly: GCF_051294905.1. Classification (NCBI taxonomy): domain Eukaryota; kingdom Metazoa; phylum Chordata; class Ascidiacea; order Stolidobranchia; family Styelidae; genus Botryllus; species Botryllus schlosseri. Next base: position 1,385,244 of record NC_137241.1, read on the forward strand.
TAAGGATCGGGGGCTATACCATAGTTCGGGAATCATGTACACTTTGTACAGTACACCTTACTACAAGCTCTGAGAAGCATTGATAACAGCGTCGTGCCACACTGCTGCTCGTGACTAATAGGCCGAAAATCACGGGCGTAGGCAAACGCAAGTTAGTTGCTTCAAGCCAGTCTGAATAACTTATTGTTGGACCAAAGCGTCTTCGACACAGCTTGGCGTTGGAACATAATTTAAATACCGACTCTTGGAGGCCCAAAACTTCAATATACTATTGAATAATATATTGGAATTGAAATAAACCAGTATATGCTCTGCCGACTCTTCAGGGTAAGCGCCAGCAACTAGTAGACAATTTAATTGAATTCTCCACCAGTTTCTGACGATTACGCTGACAAGTATCAGCCGAAAATTCGGGTTTATTTCGATATGAAGACATCATTTCACATTCCATGCTCCCCACTATTTCCAAGCCCGGATATATATATATATTCGAATACAAAATAGATGTGGTAGTTTAATCGAAGCGTCCATTTATAGACAAACACGATGGGTTATTTATAAAATGATTCAACACGCGACACAAAAGTACAACGTCCAAATGTGCGGCGTAAAAAGCGTAATATTCACGAATCGATATTGCTGATTGAAACGCAATCCTCTCTCGGTCGCGACCGTGCCGGAGATAAGCGAGCACCGATTGAAGAATCCGGGGAGGCCCGTAACCGGTTTTGTACATTCCCTCAGTCCTGTTCCTCTGGGGCGGTGTTCTGAAATTGTCCGTCTTCCCATCTCATGGCGAGAAGGCTTTTTCTCTTTGGCACGCGCATCGCTTTCACGACCTGCGCGGATACGGAAAGAGTTCAGAACTAGAAGTGGAATTATAGCTAGTTTTTGTCTAGATTAGATTAGAATTATAATTGTAATGTATAATCACAGTGCTCTTCCAAATTAAACTAGAATCTGAATTGTAGATATACAGTTTTCCAAGTTTGATTAGAGTTAGACCTACCGAGTTTGCAAAAACTAGAAATTGAATTCAATTCCGGGTTAAAAAGAAACAAAAATCAGGTTCACTTCATATCAACGTAAAGCTCATTCTCATGCACACGAGAATGTCTAATGTACACGTGCAGCAATCTTGACAACTTTCCCACAATACAGTACTCCTGTAGCATTTTCAGGAAATGCAAAAATTAGATTAGGTTTGAAACTGGAGCATGGAAACATTTCACAAAATACCTTACTGGCAGATTTATAGCTACGTTTTTTCCGAATTAGATTAGAATGACAATGACTGAATCCGCAAAAACTGGAAATTGAAATAAAAATTTTCTCGTAATATTTTACCATTTTCCGACTCCGGATTCCTATCTAATAAAATATCCCACGAACCTCTCTCTTATTAGATTACGGTATTTTTCCCTAATTCGCAATTCAATGAAATTACCAATTTATATTTCAATCTAATTTGGTAGAGCTCAACATTTTCTAGTTGCACAACGCCGATTCCTAGCTACTAAAAGACCACTACAAACCTCGCGCTTTTTCACTTCGTCACCCACATCGCCCACAGTCCCAGCGACATCATCATCGTATCTATCAAACAAGCTACCGACAGGCCTGCGTAGTATATCGTCCTCCTCCTGATCGCGGGTGTTGACAGGCGGCTGCACGGTCACGGACGGCGTTCTGATTTCGCGGGTTGAATGAGCCACAGGATGCGGGGTCAAGTCGGCGCCTTTGCTGACCAGCTCCAGTTGCTTTTTTCGCCACTCCGCCTCTCTGGCGGCCGCGTCTTCCATTTCGCGAGCCATGATCGTCTGCAGCTGGCTCTTGCTGGAGGACACGCCCACCAGACCGCCGTGTTTTTTCACGAACACGGGTCCGCCCTTTTTGGGACCTATAAGAGAACCGCGATTAGCATTGCGTTCATTCCCATCAATGCCATGCCTTTGAGATCTCGTACAATTGTTGTGATAAGCCAATTTGAAAAAAAAAAGATATTACAGAATCGGGACTTTAGAATCTCCACGGACATGGTAAATTTTCAAATGGTTTACTTATGTGTAGGGCTGGGCGTGGTGATTAAGTACTCTAATTAGAATCGATTGCTAATTCTAATGATAAGAGTTGTGTTGTGAGATTCGATTTTTAAAGTATTGAAATGATGCGCTCCTTGACCTTCAGAGTTAATTTATCAGCGAGAATTCTATAAATTCTTATCCACTGCGGAAAGTTGTAAACCTCAATAGGTCATGTCGCATTAAACGAAACCTGTAGTGCAAAATTACGCACGCGAGTGGAAATGACATATTTGAGAAGTCGTGTTCAACTCACAGCATTGTCACAAAGTGCTATGAAATTGGTACGGTTGAAAAAGCACCAAATATTCTTCAAATTGATGTAGAACTGCCATGATATTATTTTTCATATTATAAATGATATATATTTCAACTTTTCACTTCATACACACCCTGTTGTAATGTCAGTTACCACAATACTCCAATTGCCTTATACTTCTATACAACGCAAAAATAACTCATACCGTTTATTATCGGCTGAGCCGCTTGGGGGTGAATGCGCGTTTCTTCGACGGGGCCGGGTGCGTCCTTCTCCTGCGGCGCGACATCTTTTTCCGTTGTCATGGTTACGGCCGGTTCCAATGTTACGCTCGGCTCAGATTTGGTCTGATAACTGGGAGAAGATAGACCAGCAGTCGGCGCGTAATTGAGAACGGTCTCGGATTTGACATCGCAAATTTCCTTCACCGGTTGCAGGGCTTGTGGGCTTACAGCTGCTGTGATCTGTGGAACGCGATAACATATTATTCACTAAATTGCCAGTAATGTAATACTAATCTGGTTTGTGCAATGTTTCCGCTCTCTTTTTAATTTTAATCTAATTTCGAGTTTTATAAAAATGCTACAGGAGAACTGTATAGTACAAAACGAGCAATTCAATTCTTATGAATTATGATTTGATACGACCTGAATTTGATTTTTGCTGTATTTGTTTCCAATTCAGGTATGTAATTCAATTTATAAGTTTTTACAAATACGGGAATTATATTTAATTTTATTTGGAAACATTGTGTAGCTGTAACTATAATGTTAAAATTTTCTACTTGTTAATTCTGATTGGATAGTGGAAATCGGGTAAAGCACTACTTGAACAGAACGACGCTTTCACAGCCATTTCAATAAGTAAAAACGAGTCGAATACACAAATTCGTAAGAAAATATATACTAGGGGTGGATCGGGCTGTTTTCGTGTAACACCCAGCAGAGAAGTCGCAAAAACGTGGCACACGTATATACCCAGTATATACCTATGCCATACAGATGCATACGACTGGCGTGATAGAGTCATTTTCACCCATTGAGGAAGTTATGAGACCAAGATTTGGTATCCCAAAGTGCCGATGGTCTGACAGGCACCCTTGACTACGGTGGAAATCCGGTAAATACACCTGTTTCTTGTCCATTTATTTCCAGGGCACAGTGGTACAATCTGGATGAAATTAAAATAGAGGGAAGAACAGATTTCACGATCTAAAAGCGTCACATATATGACTGTGTCATAAATGTGCTATTTTTTCAATCAATTAGAAAATTAATTGACAGCAACAGAGAAGGATAAGCCGACAGGTGTGAGCACGAGATAGACATATTGATGCTTTTTTTTCATTTGCCCGAGTAAAACAGTTTCGTCGCGTTTCTTACATCATCGGTATGAACATTTACGAGACGTTTACAGCATAATATATTCCGAAAATAATTTGATATTGAACTTTTGTCGTTCCACAATAAATTAAGGCGCACCCGTACGCCAATAAAACTCGGAAGATTGTGACCTCGAAATGGCGGGTACTTGACATAGATAACGAGAAATGTCAATGACCGATTCGGTCGTTAATGCAACTACGCTTGATCTCAAAAGTTCCATGTTTCTATATTGCTCAAGTTCAAAGTCAAAGCTCATATATACAGCTGGTGAAATACTTCGTGCCTCATGGTGTGATGATCTATGTATTTAGGACTTTAGGATTTTGGATAGACTAGCACTCTAACTACGGAATCGAGTAGACAAAAGAGTACTTTTATTGGTTATGCGATGCTACGATTTTATGGTTATTAAATGTAGTATTTTAATTTAATTGTATATTCATATCGAAACGAACCCGAATATTTCCGGCTGACACACGTCACGGGTAATTGCCAGCAACTGATATGGATTATTTAATTGTATATTGAAGTTCAGTACCTCGATAAAGCTCACAAGTATTTGTAATTCTAATCTAATTTATATAAAGGGTCTATGCTCACATTTTAATTTTAATTGAAACATAATTTAAATGTTGAATAACTATGTAGTGCGTAACATCCACGTTTGGTGTACAGACATTTGCCGCCATACTGCTTAAGACAATGAAATGTGAATTTGATCTCTGTTGTATTTCATTTTAATTAGGAATTGAATTCAATTTATACGTTTTTACGAATTCAGTAATTCTAATTGTAATCTAATCTGGAATAAGCTGTAGCTCTAATTCTAATTCAACTTTAAAAAGACGGAAATTTTCCAGCTGTTGACGTCTGCTCGTGTGGAGATTTACCGCGATTAACCGCTGAATTGAGATCGTGCTGTGAAGTATGAGTGCATGCATCATACCAGGGTAGCGAGTTAGTAGCGATGTTTAACTCGTTAGAAAAGTCAGGAAAACGTATGCACACGATAGGACAGTTGTCAAACCTCGGGCCGCGGCACGCCTCTCTGTACTGGGCTGACAGGAGAAACCGGTCCTATCCGGGTCTTGCTCGGGTCCCAGCCTCTCGGCGTCACGGCGCTGGTGAGCGAGGAAATTCGCTTTTTACGAAACACGGCTTCCTCCTGTTGGTGGTAAAGCATTTGTCGTTGTCCTGGTTTCTTCGGGTGCGAGAAGACGACGCCTCCGACACGCCCACACGCTCCATAACGTCAGCAAATCATTTTCAATGATTTGGAACATTGTGACATCACAATGTTCTTTCAGCCGGACATTTGAGCATGCAACACTTTAGCGTGTGACTTTATGACTACAACACTAACCCTTTCCCAAAGGGGATCTATAAGTAGTCATCAAATGAATAATATATTGATAATAGGAGAGGATTGGAAAGAACATGGTACACCTTTGAATTCTGTACTAGTTACCGACCATTATCCCTGACGAGTGTCAGTCGAAAATATTTGGATTTATCTCGATGTGAATCATTTTTTCAATCCAGGCGGAAGTTATCTTCGTGGTAGTCGTCGTTGGTGCTCAAGTAGTAGTAGCAACGTCGCACATTTCTTCTCAAGTACATGTACCAGTTTCGAAGTAATGCATAAGTATTCTAGGTCCATTTTAGCCTAAATTTGAAGTACAAGTGGTCTGAAACATGACCGCTTGATTCGGTAGTGCAAATAGGCCGCAAAACCTATTTGGAACTGTGGAAAAGTTGAGGTACTTTCTTACTGAACACCTACGTCCCAAGCCCAAAGTGAATCCTTACTCCTGACCAAAGAGTGTCAAACCATGTATGCCAATAGCCCACAAAATTAGTGATCAACTGACGTTGGTACATTAACGTTGAACGAACGAAAAACATCAAGTTTCAACAATGAATTAATCTAACGAAAATGTACCAAAATTTATTGAGAAGGTTGTTGCTGTATTTTGCCCACAAGACTTTTTTTATTCTGGATGCAGTCGATGAGACTGAACAGCGTATGTCGGCTACAACATAAACTCTGTTGTGCTGTTCGGACTATATAATATTAACCAGGGAGAAAAATGCTGGCTTGCACAACCAAATCACGCTCTGGAGAAGCCAGTAGTTTCATGTTTAATGTGAATGTTTGTTAATGGTGACGTGACTTGGGCTCTTATAGGTTTAAGATAACTTCATTTCGGATATCATCGTATACCATGTAAGCTCTTCAGCTCACTCATAACAGTGCGATGGTCCGTTGGGTGTAAACCATAGCACTGCCTAGCCTAACCCTAAAACTAAAACCAACGCAACCCCAAAAAGTCATAAGCTATTGCGTCGCATGCTCATATGTCCACGGATCCTTTGAATCATTCCATTTCCGTCAACGATAATCCGCCTTACTGCGCCCGATAAACTATTCAACGACAGACACCAAGACATACCGTCCCAAGCCAAACAGGCAAGCACATGCAGCGAAACCAAAACCACCAAATCACCATTCCGTACTGCCAGCAAGCAACGCGATATCGCGTATTAAGATTCGGTCATACATAAGATAGAACGGATAATACTTGTTGAGCAAAGTCAAGTATCTACATCAGTGGTTCCCAACGTGGACGACATCGCACCCCGCTGGACGGTGTTAATAAACAAGGGGGCGAAAATACCAAAGTGACCACTGGAGGGCGATATGGGGCGAAAATGTTAGAACGTTCATGTATTTATTTAACACGGCAAAAAACGTGCCTGAAGACGGCTTATTCTGCATGTGACGCAAAAGTTGACTAAACGCTCAACGGAAAGTAGACACGAAAACTGGTTTTCCGGGCACCTACTCGGAATAATGATATTTTTTAGTCAATCCCCCAGTGATCAGAGTAAGGTAAATACATTTTACGTTTGCATGTCCACTTTTTCGAATCCGTAAATAGTGGGGGCGAAAATTTTTGTCGAGCTTGGTAAGGGGCGATGAGTCGAAAGGTTGGGAACCACTGGTCTAAATGATTCGATTCTGAGTGGATTCCTTGAATACAACCTATTATAATGTTATACCAGTAATAATGCCTTTTCAAAGATTCAAATATGTATCCTTTATGTGCGGCCACAGTGAAGATGATGTCAGTTCAACGCAGCCCAAAATAATTTAGCATTTATGAATTGTGACTATTTCGTATCGCTTTAAAGCCATTGTGAGGATCGATCACTACTTGACAGAACGTCTTTCCGTGAAACAAGTTTTTTTTCAATTCTGAACTACGGCTAGTCGGGTTTTCTAACGACGGATATACATTTGCAGAACAGTATAGCGGAAGATAACCCCGTACGGGTGTCGGTTCGACAAGCTTCGGGTAAATCAATATGGATATATTATTCAAAGGTACTGTGCGCGGAGCCCGGGTGATTATCGATTCGCCGATAGTTAGTCGATATCAAACGATAGATCGATAAAAATATCGGCGTCGGCAATGAGAAGTGAAAAATATGTCTGCAATTTTCGTGATTTGTATGAGAACTATCCTGTGCGACCGCTAGACTGGTAATATTGATCTATTTTCTGTAGCTTACAAGAGTCTAGACCCGCCCTTTCTACTTTACTTCATGTCAGCATAGCATAGCAATGGCGAAAAAGCTGTTCACATAAATGCGCCTAAGTTAAGTGCAATATCTTTTGAACATTAGTGAAATATATCGGGGTTATCCGTGAAGGTATGACAGTTATCTGTATCGCCTCAAAATCCTATATCGATCGGGCCCTAAACATTCTCTTTTATGTAAATAGAGTATTTAAACTCTATTTTTCGTTAGTGAAACAGTACTCTTGGCGTGAAGGCGTATGCTATCGATCGTAACTTTAACAAATAAACTCCACCCTCGAATCGAATCATTACAGCCGAATTCGGATACTCGAACAGTTGTGCTCACCCCGAACTCTCACGAGGTATTTATTATCCGACCAAATTCGACATTCTTTTCGCGGTAAAAACGCCGTAAAAAGAGCAGCAAGCACGCAACCATCGCGTTTAGGCTTACAGCAGCATACAACAGCCGACAAAACATTCGCACAGCACATGAACGCAACAAGCAAACTCCATTTTATATTTACCTCTCTCTCTTTCTCCGGAGACTTGGCGCTGTATGGATTTATAGTAGGTGATGTTACAAACTCCTGTTTTGTTGTCATTGCTAGATTTAGCGTGGCGGGAGCTTGACCCTCATCTATGCCCGAGTCAGTGGCGTCTGTGGTTTTGTCTGAATTTTCTGTGGCCGAGGACGCCGTGTTTCCGGATCCGGATCCGTAGCTTGAAAGCGATTCGGAATCTGCTTCCTTGGTTTGGTTTTCTGGTTGTGACGTAACGCGGACTGTTTCATGACTTTGATGCGCCGCCGGCGAGACTGGCGTCGTTTGCCTGAATCAGAGTAGGATAATTGGAAAACGTTGAGTTTTTACAAATTAGATTATAACTAAAATTTTACTTACACAGCTTTTACAAATTAGATTACAGTTATAATTACTTTTTTCGCAAAATTTGGAAATTGAATTAAATGCAAATTAGTAAGAACAACAAAAATCAAGTTCAGTTCGTATCAAATCAGAGTTCATCTAATAAGCAAGAGAATTGCCAATGTCCGTGCACCAAGCTTGGTTCGTTTCCCACTATACAGATCTCTTGTAGCATTTTCAGGAAAACCAAAAATTAGATTAGAATTAACATGAGACCATAGAAACGTTTCACAGATTAGATTAGAATTACAATGCCAACATTTCGCTGGAATCAGTCTAATTGCCAAACTAGAATTATATAGTTGTCCATGTCTGATACGGTGACGCCTCAAAATTAAACAAAATCGCATGAAAATTTTGAATGGTTATCAATTTGAAAGCCAAATCCACATGAAATCCGGCAAAAATCGTAAATCCCAGTCGTTTTTTTTCGATTCGATTCAATTTCCAACTCGCGATACTCACTCTGAACTTCCGTTGACTGTGACGTCACCGCGCGTAGTGTCTTGCATGGTGTTGCCCTTGAAGCTCGCTTCGGAAAACACGTCTTCGGACGATACGGTCGATATTTCTGGGTGGAGATTAGACATGAATCAAATTGAATAGTATATTAATATTGAAATAAACCCGAATAGTTTCGGCTGATACCCGTCAGGGGTAAACATGTATTGAACTCGGTTAACGTAACAGAGGAGTCATACGCATCGATGGGCGTGACAAACAAGATTATGAACTCAATAGCTACGATACAAGCAATCGAGGTTTACGTCCTTTCACAGTTGAAAATGCTATCAGAACTATAATTCTCGTTGATATATCAGTTCATGGTGTCTAGGATGGTATCATTTCAGTACTCGAACAAATCATCTATGGCTACTAGACTCGAATCATTAGACTTAATACTCGATTTATATTTGAGTACTCGAATCATTGAACTCAGCCCTAGTAGACATCACATTTACCGGAAGTCTTCTCCCATTGCTCCTGCTTCCATTTCTCCTCCCTCTCCGCGGCCTCCCTGATCTCCCTGTCGATCGGGTTCTCTTTCTTATGCGACAAAGAGCGAACGACCGGCTTGGGCTGTTTCGCGTTGACGGCGTGGGCGTTGCTGGGCGGGTGGACGGCGGGAGCTGGAGATTGCGAGGAGCGGAATGCGGGAGCGGCGTTGACGGTGAAGGTGGATTTGCGACCGGGTTTGAATTTGGGGATAACCGGATCCGGTTGCTTGGCTTTGTTGGTTGCGTCCATGTTTTTCCACCTGTTGGGGTAGAGAGGGGGTTGCGTTACATAATGTGAATCTAGAATTCATTACGTGTCAATTCCAGCATATATATTTGACCCAGACTTGGATAACTATACCTAATCCTAATTGTCCAATTAAACTGATTTGAACGAAATGCCGGTGATTGAACGCTAATCCAAATTGTGAAGTGGTTCTGTGCTTTCATAATCATTCTAATGTAATGTCTGGCTTTCCAGAAAATGCTACAGGAGAACTCTATAGTTCGACACGCGATAATCTCGGTGTACAGATATTTGCCATTCTCCTGCTTATGAGAAACTCTGATTTGATGAGAACGGGAGTTGTTTTTTGTTGTATATCTTTTCAACTCGGAATTGAATCCGATTCCCTAGTTTCTGCGTACTCGGAAATTCGAATCTAGCTTGGGAAAAACTGTGTAGCTAAAATTCGACTTGTAACCTATAATTGAGAAAAGCCGAAACCTTTCTAGCTGTCACATTCTTCTCGCAACACGGGTTAGCTTGGTTGAAGGGATACAGGAGGTCGAAGTAATCGGTGTTTCCACTCAAGACGTGGAAGTAACGCCGTATATTTCTACACCATTACAAGTAGAAGTACTTATTTCCAAGACACGGCAAAACTACTTCAAGTGAAAAGTAGATGATCATATGTTATTGAGTAGATTCAAGAAGTAAATAATTGGTCAAGTGGGTCACATACTTTCAGTAGTTATTCAGCGGCGGCCTTGTAAAAACGGACGGGTTCCAGTAGTTTTGTTTAGAGACGGTTCTAATAGAAATTCAAGCAATCTTAAAACATAACTACTTGACTGAGTACTGCAAGTAGGCAAATCCTACTTGAGTACTCCCTAAACGTAGAAGTAATCGTTACTGACCCCCTCTGCAATATGTCAAGCCAGCATATAGTAGGCCATAGGCGTACAAAACACGGCGTGTGGAAGTCTGAAGTAGCAATACATAAATATTGACAAAAATGCGTGAAATATCAGAGCATCACGAAGACAAGCTTTCGGTCGTTTTAACGCTTGCAGTGGTTTATTCGTTGATTGACGGTATGACATTATTCCGACCACGCGTTTCCAATATCCTGATGATATCTAACGGAAATTTGGGAATTCGATCCGTTTCATCGTGGGTGTGATTTCAGATTGGCAACCATCGACAGCTGTTCGCCAAGTTTGACGGGGTTGTTACTTTCTGATACGTATTTCGTTTTGAAAGGCTTCATACGTGTGTCGGTTTGATAAGTTCACATTGCGTGCGGTTAGATAAAGCTCAGCCGTAATGAGCTTTAAGAACAATGTACAACGTGATAGGTCGAAGCCCAAGATAAGGCTTTTTGCTCGAATGACAATTGTCAGAAAAGTATAGTTTGGTTTTAGCGTTGGCAAGGAATTATGTAGGATCTGTGAAGTTCCCCGATAATATCGAGTTGATATAAATACAAATATCGGTATCGGCCATGAGACGTACACAAATATCGGCGATTTACGACAACAAACATGGTAATAGGGAGTCAGGAAACTATAATCTGTGACTGTTAGACTGGGAATATTCATCTATAAATATAGATATTATAGAATATAGAATATTCCAAACTCCTGTGCGTTCACATCTACCAGCTGGAATCGAGTCAAATTCGATCTGCATAGTTTTTGTTAGCCAGCCTAACAATTTAATCAGTGTATCCCCAGAATTCGGAAAATTGATTTTTTTGAACATCCCTTGCGAACATAGATGTTTGTTTAATAAGTAGCGACTCTGGTGATTTACTTGTCAAGCGATATCCGTACCTGTTTCGAACTTTTGAAATATCCACAGATTCCCGCTCGATATGTTCCGAAGACGGTAGGATGAGATTGCTCGCCGGCGTAGTATCGGTCGCGGAATTTTCAGTGGGCTGTACGACTTCAGAGGTCGACCTTTTACGACCGCTGAAATTCAAACACGTCTCTCAATTTCAACCGGGCTTGTACAAACCACAGGAAAAGAAAGGAAAGGAAAGGAAAGGACGTAGTTTATTTTTGTCCTCGATGTTTTTTGCGGCATATACACCGACTCATGATATACATACACACGATCAGCGCATATGCATACCATGAGTGCATGATGTGCATATGCCGCTGGACAAGGAAGTGCAGATATAGCCGTTACGACTTTCTAAGTCATGCACCACCCCTCCATGCTATCCCAGTAATGCATGAGCGCCAAGCAGGGAAGCCATGGATACCAGTGTTACTAATCAGGTCTTTGGTCTGACCCGGCCGGGAATCGAACCCACGACCTACCGATCAAGAAGCCGGACGCTTAACCATTACGCTATCTTGATCGGATCTAGTTGGCCTCCGGTCAACTAACTTACGGTTTGAGTAGTTCTAGTTCTAGATGCTGATTTTAACAAGCGGCTAGTTCTAGTTCAAGTTGCGGGTTTTCAAATGTGAGTAAGTCGATGCACGCCAAACGATGACACATAGTTTCTAGTTGCTCAACGTTCATTAACTATTTTTTTAAATACACAACTACAACTTGAACTAGAACTACTTAGTTTGCAAAATCGGGAACTGGAATTTGAACAAGAACTACTCGCTGTTGAAAATCCGCAATTAGAGCTAGAACTAGAACCAGTCCCCTTGTAGATATTATAACTAGAACTGTTATAACGGTGTTCAGTTGTGAGATGTTCTTGCAGCCAATTGCTATCCCAAAGTTATTACTACTAGCAGAGATGGGTTTTGGGGGACGAAACCCGTCCTATTGATGTTTGTTCATGTGGATCCGATTCGATCCGATAAAATACGAATAAATGAGATGATTCGGAATCGGATCTGATTAGTTGAGTTTTAGTTTGTCAATTGCGGATTTTCAAAAGTCGTATGTTCTAGTTCTAGTTGCTAGGTTTGTTAAGTGAGTAGTTCAGGTTCTGGTTCTAGTCGAGCATTTTGAAAGCCAGTAGTTTGCACAAATCTTATTTCAACACTAATTATTCATGGACATTAGCACACGGAATACACATCATCTGTCACCAGGTCAAATGTCTTATACAATTGTAAGTCAATATTTATACGTAACAAGTTCCTGACCTATTGACTACCGTTGACACATAAATACCCGCCAAGTATACATACAAGGCAGGCAGTAACGATTCATGACCCAGTATAAATTTTATGCGGTAATCAAATTAGCTGCTAAAGCTTGTCCGCTATAAATTGACTTTATTATCCATCAGTAACGCTGGGGTCAGCGTAAAGGGCAGCCCTCGGTAAAGTGAGAAACCGTTGCTTCTACTAAAGTATGTACATTGAATTGCATCTGTAAAAACGCGACCCTAAAATTACTGAAAAATTGCTAGCACTTGAACTCTATGCTGCTACGTAATTACGAAATAGCCATACGATAACCGACATTGCTATGCCGTATCGATGTCGGCAATAGACAACCACAATGGTAATTACCGAAGAAAACGACACGTACGATTACTATTCTCCGGAAAATCTAATCAGACGATTTCATATTGATAACGTGGGTCACGAACGGTGGCACACCTTTTATGTTACATAGAACTTTGTTCGATAATCACCGAATCCAAATGATTAATTGCACGCGAAATTTTCATGGAGGAAATGGTTCGATATAGTCATTAGTAGGGCGGTTATTTTTTACCAAAAACGCGAAAACTTGATCTAAAAATTGAGGACTCTTGGCGTTTTATGACGACTAAAAAAAACTTTTTGTGACAATATGTTGACGTATGAAGAACTCATAGTCAAGTTACGCATTATTATACAAAATTTAATGTCTTAGGAGAGATGCAAGTCAAGAAATAATCGCTATGATCAGGAAATATATGATATGGCAATGGCAGAATACAAAAGGCGCATCCTCTACGCATGACGTAATATTTAGTATTCACGGATTTGAGTGTAATATTTAAACACTCGACGATTGAAGAACCCATTCACGGAAGGTAAGCTGCTGTTCTACGTAATTCAGAGCTTGCTAGCTATACGCGATGATTTCACGAATTCAAACTTAAACGCGCACGGCTAACCTGTTGCCACCTATAGCGACGCAGTCGGCGTTTTAAAAACCACAATCCGTGCGTTGCAACTCTTGGAAAGAGGCACCCGAAAAGCTTTCGAGTGAATAATGTATATCTACGATGCGGTGTAGTTACTGTAGCGTTCGCATGTGCAACCAACAAAGCTAACTACAAGCCAAGTGGCAGCATACATATAAAACAAATATCGCATACTGCGACGATTTCAAACATATCGCACGATGTAAATTAGATTTAACGAAACTTTCTGGTACAATATCTTGCTTTCACAGCCATTATAACAGCTGAAACCAGTCAATTACACCAATTCTGGAGGAAATATATCCCCGCGGGCTCTACCTAAGTGCAGCCCCCTCAAGAACTATGTCGCGGTCATAAATCCAACGTTGCTACGCGCGTGCATCATTTGAATTAAAATGTTGTACTCGATTTATACCGCGGTGTGTTTTAGGTAGGTTCTGATTTCGTGTGAAATTGGTGTATATTCACACCCTTATATCGAGGGTGGTACACGGGTGGAAATAGACACGCATTTCGCCGAGACTGTAGGGATAATTCGAACCATTATCACCCTTGAGAATGGGTGTGGTAACAAAAATTCGTACCAGAAAGTGCCCACGGTCGGATTTGCACCCTACGCTATGGTAAACATTGGTAAATGGTAGCCCGTAACATAATACCAACTATAGTTACGCAGGCTCATGTCTTAGGCTGGTAAATACATCAATTTTACAACCACATATTTACAACTTACCTGTTTTGCTTTCCTACAGACAGCCGCTGTTTCTCCAGTCTCTCTTTCTGCTGCTTCTCGTTCAGCCTGCTCTCCCAAACGCTAATCGCGTCCCTGCTGTGGACCACAGACTCGACGACAATGTTTTCGCGAGGCAGCTGAGCATGAAAAAATCCATAACGGAGATCAGCCACGAAGTCAAGCGGGCAACGCGATACTACAGTGCGCCGTATAAGTTACCGTGGGCCGATCGGATAAAACTATAATTCGGTGAGATTACAATGGGCTCGCGAAGACATTCGAGAAGGAAGCTGCGATACCCGAATGAACCGTAAACAGTCGATACATTTCGAAACCAGGGCCTTTATAACATATGTCGCTATTCTGGGGCATATCAAGAGATGATGATAGCAATTAGGGTTGCATTTAAAACAAAAATCAATTTTTTCAAAGCCATGACGTCACTATATTCAATTGTGACGTCATATTGGATTGCCATTGACAATTGAAAATATAGGGTAAAAATAGCTTCTTTGACGAAATATATGTACTATTACTATTTTTGGGATTCCAACCATCCCATATCGACATACGTCGGCTAAATCGGGTGGTTATTGTCCGTGGGCTCATACAACATGCTTTCTGTAAAGTATTTACACAATTGTGTCATAATTTTACAACTTGAAAAAAACACAATTTTGTTTTTTTAAAGGCCTTTTTTAAAACACTGTTTAAAACATGTTTTAAACAAACTGTTTTAAAACACCGTTTGTTTTAAATGCTACTCTAATAGCAATGCGGAAACCATACCTGTAAACCAACCATACTTGTAAACTCTACAATTCTTGTTGTCTAGCTATACTAATTTAAGCGAAATGCCGGTAATCCAATTCGAATCTAATTTGTGATGTTTCTTTGCTGTCCTTTCAATTCTAATCTAATTTACGGCTCCGTGAAAATGCTACAGGAGAACTGTATAGTGCAAAACGAGCCAAGCTTGGTGTTCAGACGTCTGCCATTCTCGTGCTTATGTGATTGAACTCTGGTTTGATATGATCTGAACTAGAATTTTTTTTTGCGTTTCCATAATTTAATTTAATTTCGTGTTTTCGGTTATTCAGCCATGATAATATTAATCTAATTTGCAAAAGATTAAAATTCTCGAGTCAAACTCTGCACACAACCATCACATGTGTAAGATATTTCGATGCCAGAGGTGCTTACATTAGACGGCATTTCTACTGAAGTACAGGCAGAAGTAATGCCATTAATTTATTCTCAATTACAAGCACAAATTGCCATTTCAAAAACGTGACAAAACTACTTCAATTCAACTACTTCAAGTAGAAAATGAAAGGTACGAAACGTTGTTAAATAAGCAGCGTAAAAAAGTAGAATCGATCAGAGTGGGTGCATACTTTAAGCGTTTAATCATAGATTACTAACCTACGGATATACTTTCAGAAAACACGCACATTATAGTACAAATGCGCCATGTAAATTACTAATTGAATTGTACCGGCACGGTTGTTGCAAGATGTCAATCAATGAATTGTGCACGACCACAAAATGGGTCGTTTCACGCTAATCCTAGTGATGGATGCATCAAATATGCATGAAATATATCATAAGTATTAACTGAGACTGTGATTGCGTCTTTTTTTCTGACAAAATATTATTTACCCAAGCCGAAAAAGTAAAGGGTTCAAGGTTGCTTCAAATAGAATTAGTACACCTTTGAATATTATATTCATATTGAAATAAACCGGATTATCTTTGGCTGGCACTAGCCAGGGGTAAATCGTCAGCAACTATGAGACTTCAAAAGAACTTTGCATATCAACCGCCTAATACAAGGTTCTGCTGAGTTCCTCTACTTAGTCTACTAGTTGCTGACGATTACCTCTGACGAGTGTCAGCAGAAAATATCCAATATGAATTTGTTATGGCACTGCTTTCCAGAGTGTGCTGTACACATCGCGGAGTTATCTCGCAAAACAGATTCACTTTTTGTCCACAGCGGTGTACAGATTACGTCAGTGTTCTCTAGAAATGCGTCGTTCATTTCGCAACACTGGTAATATATCAACTGTAGACGACACCACAAAATCTGAGATAACGATAAATTAGAAGATTGTTTACCTCGTTCGCTACTGGGGGTGATTCAGAGCCTTCATACGTGACTTGCGTTGTTTGTTCAGTCCCTCCGTCTACGGTAGGGTTAAGTATTCGACTTTTTCGGCGTTCTTCGTACCTGTGCAATAAATATATATTTTTGTGCGACCCCGACCTGCTTTATAGGATAGTGCTGCACTCTTACCGAAAACAGGCGTATTTCCACCCGTGTACCACCCCTGATGTACGGGTTTGAATAAACACCCATGGTAAACGAAATCAGAACCTGTCTCAGTCTTATACCGCGGGATAAATCGACAATCGTATATAACGTTTTAATCCAAATTATGCGTGCAACTATAGGAACGTAGGATTTATGAACGCGATATAATTCTGAGTTAAATTCTGTTTTCGCCCGTTTGGTGTGAATATACACTTTTTGCGCTCCAAGAGTGCGGAAACAACGATTCCAGTGCTCGAAGCCGATTCTGGTATCAGACCTAATGATTTGCGTCAAGTAGCGAGAACTGCTGTTTTGTAATAACAAAATACACGACCTTTACACTGAGTGCTATTTTATCAGCAAAAAGTGTGGTTTTTATTCTATTTCCCACATTGAGAACCCCAAGACTCGGCTTCTTCGTAACTCTGCGTTCAATCATGTTGCACAACTCTTGTTCCTGGCGATGACATATTCTTGCGCTTTGATATCGCTCAAAAGCGGTATGAACTAACCATATGCTTAAGAAATACAAAATTATTTTCGAGGCCGATGTTGATGTGTTCTTTGTGGCAGCCAAAATGATAGATTAATGAGCTTGGGAGACTTCTTGAAGGTACACAACTACAACATACAATTGAGTACTATATTTTTGTATTGAGATAGAGCAGAATATTTTCGGCTGACACCCGTCATTAACTAGCAGAGAATTGAAAACTATTGTTTGAATTCTCGTCTAGGTGCCGACGATTTTCCCTGATAAGTGTCAATCGAAAATATTCAGGTTTATTATGGTGCTAGCATTCAGTTGTTGAATTTACATGCCATTATTACAGCATTTACGTTATGCTCGATGATACACGAATACCTGACTCGACATCGAATCACACAAACTCGATATTGACCAGCGCTAGTAACGGACATACTAAAACACAATATACCGTATGTATCATGCTCTTATAACTCATCATTCGCATGTTCTAGTGCTGCATAAGGGTAAAGCATGCAAGATGAGACTATGGCACGACGGCTAGAAAAATTGTTGTGTGAATAATCTGCTATTCACTAAATGTGGCGACTATATACTACAGGACCTTTAAGGTTAATGTCAACACCAAGTCTATCGCATAATTGCATAATCAACATCGCCCATTTATATAGGAATAAGAATAGGACATCATATATTTCGTCCTTCTTTTTGATGCGCGTATAAATCGACTCATTAAACACATGATCTGTGCATACTGCATCTGCATACCATAAGTACATGCTGCGCAGATGCTGCTGGACAAGCAAGGTGCATAGACTTGTAAGGCAATATTATTGACGGACCTCAATCCATGGTTCATACATCAATTATGAGAACGAGAAATGAGCATGGGCATGAGCAGTAGGACTGTCTACGACTACCCTAAACATTTGCGAATAAGTCTCAGCATGTCAAAGGCTTCGAGCATGTGTTATGAGCGAGTTGGAATTTATAAGTTACAATTAAATTTTGCTACCGGTCTGGTGAAGGTTTTATGGACGGGGGTTATTTCATATAGCGGGTGTACGGAAATAACGACATACTTTTTCAGACTCTCCTTGTGTTTCTCGTCGAGGTCTTCGACGAAGTCTTTTTCTTTGGGCGGTTCCCATTTCGGAACAAGGTTGGGGTTGTGTCGTCTTGTCATCGCTTTTATCAGTCTCCTTCTTTCCCTGCAAGAGCGCATATATTCAAAATTTCGTCACGGCTATTAAAATCAACTAGAAGTCAAGAACGATCTTATTCAGAGCTGATTTGGAAAACTAGATGATAAAAGTAGTTTAATCAAACTAATTAGAACGAAATATCGGTAACCTAATTCTGATCCAATTTGTGAAATTTTTCTATGCTTTCATTTTTGTTGTAATCTGAGTTCTGGTTTTCCTGAAAATGCTACAGGAGAACTGTATCGGGCGAAACGAGACAAGCTTGCTGCACAGACACATTTTCCTGCTCATGAGAACGAATCGATCTGATTTGTATTTATTTCGAATTCGGTACTTAATTCAATTACAAAAGTTTCTGCAAATTCAGTGATTCTAATCTAATTAGGCAAAAACTGAGCTCAATTTCTAATTCTAATGTCATTTGGAAAATCTGAAAATATTTTAGTCCAAATCTGATCGAGAGGAGTATATGAACTTCACAGTCGGATGGCCTCGAGTGCCAATAATATCGCAGTAAAAACTAATTAACTTTTTATTTGGTGAAGAATTCAACACATTGCAAGCAAAAGCGCGAAATACATTTGCATCTTTAACATAATTGCTGTTGCAGTCCGTAAAGAAGTTGATTCATAGTTTGTGGTTAAGCTGGTATTAATTATCTGTTGACATCTGCTATCGATTCATCTTGGTTACGCAAATTTGGTATAAAAACAAACTTTCGCAAATTCGTGGGAGCAGTACTGTGAAATGTTGTGGCAAAATTCAAAGCATATATTCCCATAGATCAAACCAGCGCGATCGTTAGTTGCGACGTTGACAGCGTTTAAAAAGAGTGGAGTACGTTTTTCAAATAGTTTTAATGGACACTCTATACGCCTTTGAAGTGGTGTCAACTCTCGTCGAATTAGGCTCCGAGATCCATAACTGTAAGGTGACTAACCGTCGAAATTTGTAGGATAAAATCTTCACTATGATATTTCCAAAAATCCAGAGTTTCAATAACAATCTTGAATGCGTCCAACTTGAAATGCGCGTTATGTAGATATTATATACCTGTCCTCGGCCTATCCTAGCCCTCAGGGAAGCTTATGTTAAACTAACTGTAGCTGTATCTTGAGTAATAGCCGGAATATCTTTGTAGTCAGTTCTTATATATGCAATCTACAGTCATAATAGTTCTTTCTCAAAGATATATTTTGACTGTTAACTGTTGCCTGCTGTGAAAGATTGCACCACGATGTAGAATTGTAAGAACAGTTACCCAGCGTAGAGGGGTGTATCAATTTCGATCATAGGGGTATGCCCCGTTCGTCGATAAACAACTCTAAAAGTATCGAGGGTATCGACCGTAACGGGTAAATAATGATTACAAAGAAATGATTCGCCAACATCTACCGAAAACAAAGCAAGATACGAACGTAACAAGGAAACTTTAGTCTGGAAAATATTTTATGATAACTAAGACTGAAAAGGGTCGTAATATGGCATGTTTAACTGAGTATTTCACCAGATCTTTCTATTATTAGTCATTACGACGAGACCATACGTTATTTCGTGGGTTTCGTTTGGGTACTTGGGTAGCATCAAGCTCAGACTTGTACAAACAACTGGTTTTTCAAAATGCGCAACTGGAACTAGAACTAGAAGTAGTCACTTTTCAGAAAACGTGTAACCAGAACTAGAACTAACGAACTTTAAAAATCCGCAACGAACCGACTAAAACACAACTAAAAACTGATAATAATACGACTTACTGAATTGCAAATGAGAGGAGTCTATGGAGATCGAAACTAAAATTTATGGGTCCACCTTGAAAATAGTGTAAGAACCCTGTCCTATACTGAATGAATTATCAGGACATACATACGTCCGCCACCACGATTTGTTTAAAAACTTACATTTCTGCGCTCGTGTCGACTTTTCCTGAAGGTTTCATCCAGATTTTATTTTCCGACGTGGGTTGCCCGAACCACTTCGTGGCTTCTGTGTTCCGTGGGCTGAACGCCGGGTTGTATCCGATTCTTTCCGTTCTACCACAAATAAGAAGAGCATGTCACGCTAAGGATCACGACGTTTGAATTGAAGTAACAGCGAGCACAGAGTTATATCCATAGGGGGTCCAAGTATTCAGCGTTCGTAGTCAAGTAAAACATGAACTGACGTTGCAGTTATCTACTCAATTATGCAAGTAGAAGTGGTGATGTCCGAGACATGCCTTAACTTCTTCAAGTGGGAGTCGACATTAGGATTTGCAATGTGCCGAAGAAAATAGTTTCAAAAAGCATGCTTGCAGACTTTTAGCAGTTAATCTGAGGTGCCCACTTTAGGAATTGGAGCATGCATCTTTGCGCAAAATCAGTAACACCTGAAATTGTTGCAATTCTTTAAAATATACTCGGGGCTATATTGGGCAGAGTTCCTATCACAACTGTACTCATAAACATGATAAGAACATTTACAAAGACTACTTTCCAGTTCACAAAATCCAGAACATAAAATAACTACTTTTTCTTAAACAATTAAATCCAGAGCCCAACAAACTGTTTAGTCGAATTAGAAGCAGTCTAAAAACCATGGCTACTTGAGTAAGTAGTGCAGTTTGTGCAGGTAAACTATACCTAATTGATTGCTAAGAAAAAGTAGAAGTACTTCGTTACTACCCCCCCCCCCCTTCTTGTACTTTTACACCAATGAAGTCGTCATGCTAAAGCCTAAAGTGCATGCGGCCTTGATTCAATGATTTCAAAACTCGGGGCGCATAAATTTGAATGGTATGTCAACGTGGTTCACATAAGACAAACTCAACCCTGCATGACAAATATTAATAACAGAACGATCAATATTTGAAATCTAGTACTATCACAAATATTACAAGAATGATTTCACGCTAATCCTCAGTGCATTCGTTTCTGCCCTAATGGGACTTTCATTAGAGCTGCCCGAGTCGCATCGGCGGTGGAATTAAAAGTATGCGGGCGTGGAAAGGCACACTACACCAGGATCGGTTATATAGACAAGATGGAAATCTGATCTAAATTGAAGCTTTTAGCATAACAATATTCATTACCGTAGTTCTAAATTGACCGATTTTCAAATCGATATCGTTCCGGTCTTTAGTCCGTACCGAATTCATTTAGCAGTAAGATTGATGCAGCGTATCGTAACGGGGATAGTAGGCAAACATAGCTTCATGATTATTGCAGTACCGACCCTTATCAATGATAACTGTAAGCAATACGTCACCTGCGTTTGACAACTATAAAATATTTAAGTATTCCAAATTAGATTTGATTATAATTACTTCATTCGTAAAAACTTTGAAATTGTATTGAATTCCGAATTATAAAGAATTACATAAAACAAAGATCAGTTCATATCGAATCCGAGTTCATTGTCATAAGCACGAGAATGACAAGTGTCTGTACATCAAGCTTGGCTCGTTTCCCACGTTACGGTTATCCTGTAGCGTTTTCAGGAAAACAGAAATTAGATTAGGATTAAAATGAGAGCATAGTAACATTTCATCAGTTACAATTGAGCAGATTATCGACATTTCGCTCTAATAAATAAAACTAGGCAACTTCAGTTATCTGGTTTTCTAAGTCTGCTAGTGCTAAGCACCTCAGTTAAAAGCGGTATTTATTTACCTGGTATGCGATACAGTCACTTCATGTCCGTTAGCCATATTCGGCGCAGCCTCCGAATTTTCTGTCTGCGTCTCGTTAGCTTTCGTGCTTTCCTCAAACACAACTTCCCCTGCATTCCCAGATACTCCCGTATCCGAAATCTTATCAGCGCTGATATCCGATAACGCAGCGCTATGCTGCAACGCGGAATCCGCAACCTCCCCGAGGCTGTCGTCTATCGCTGCAGATAAGCTAGCCTCGACATGTTTGTCTTGAGCTGCAGTGCATTCGATATCATCTTGCATCGCCAATAAGTTCGAACTGTCATTTTCAGCGCCCTCATTACTCGCGCAAGACGGCGATGATGATTCGATGGCTGTTACTTTTGTTATCCCCGCGCCGGGGGTGATAATATCCAAGCTGCTGTGCGAAACGTACGTTTCTTGCGCGTCTGTGATGCTCGAAACGCTGTGTGTAGACGGCTCGCTGCGTCCGGTCGCGTATATCTCGTAAGCTGCTTTCATGGCGTTCGAGACAGTGTCTTCCGCGACAGCCTTTGTTACGTCACTAACGTCGTCGCTAACGCTTGATCGACTGCTGCCAGAATCGGCTTTGTCGGAGTGAAATGATTCGGTATTGATTTGGGCTTCATTATGCGTTACGATTTGATAGGAACTGTCCCATGCAGACATGTCTGGATTATCGCTTGGAGATGGGTGATCTACTTCCGGTAAGTCAGTGTCTTGAATAGTAATTTGCTCACCTACGGTATACTTCACGTCCACGAATATGGGCTTGTTTTGGTCATCGCAGGCTTGCTGGATTTCCTGTTTTGGTAGTTCGTCTGTTGGTAAATCCACTACTCCGTGACATGGGGAAGCTCCAAAGTCAACGTCGCACCCAGAGTATTCTTCGTCTGTGCTTTGTATTCTTTCTGTGCTGCTGCGTTCTGTGGTATCGTTGTCGGAATCTGATTTGTCGTCTTGACACGGTACTTCCGATTTTATTGCCTCTTCATCAGTCGTGGGGATGGGGATGGTATCGGTATTCATATCTTTTGAGTCTACTCTGGTATCAGCATTCGCATCGTCGAAGTTTAGTAACTGGCCTTGAGCATCTACGGAAGCTTCATTATCTTGTGTCGACATATCTTCCACGGCACTGTCGATACCGACTGGATCTACACTTGAGCCTTGAGCTACTTCCCCTGATTCTTCCGATTTTGTAGGCTTATCTTCGACAGGTAAATCCACATGCGGTGCTTGTTCTACTTTACCGATATCATCAGATAACTTTACGTTTTCATTCGATACACTGTCCTTTTGTTCCGGCGAATCGGTCGGTGTTGCGTGATTAGACAAAGCATCGCCGGCTTCTGAAGTACAATCATCGTTAAACGCTGTATCAGACACGTGACGTATCATTTCACGCGGCGGAGATATGAATTTCGGGCTGGTCCGCACATAACATGTAACATATAAAACCGCAGTGGAATACGCATCCGAAGATGTTGCACTAATTTGTTTTTGGACTCGTGCGAAACTTTTGCAGCATTGAATTCCCAATTACTATTCACTCATACCTTGCGTACGATATGTTCTAGTGAGGCCACTGCTGTGGTGTGTGGTATCTACTTCGAAAACGCTACTTGTACTTGTCATGGAGTAGAAAGTTACGACATCCTACTTCTACTTCAGTACCAGCGATGACTTTATTCACCTATGAACGAACATTAGATGCACACTGCACATTGCACTGGTCCAGAAATCTAAATATATCCTGCAAACTCCAAGTTGTCCAAAATTCGTGCAATCCTCCTGAAATCTATAAATAACTTACAGATTCCAAGTTGCCCAAAATCCGCAGGTGTAAAGCTTACACTATAAACCTCAACTGCAGGGATAACGTTACGACACGTGATTCAGTCGACACAATAGGCTCAGGGTGCACCAGCGAAGTATGCAACCATGACTTGACGTAAGTCACGTAGCATTTTGAGAGTAGATTTCGAGAAAATCGACAAGTTACTATTCTAGGAAAACCATTGTACTGATGTTGCAGGGGTGCGTATCGACAAATTTACGGGCATATCAGGTTTTAAATCGCGTTACCTCAAGCCTACATTTCGTAAACGTAGGACGACGGAATCTAAGGTAGCAGGTAGCTGTCGTTTAATTCATAAATTGTGATAAACTTCCCTCGCATGTAGGCGTCCTCTCAAACATGTTGACCCAGCACTCTACACATCGCGACATACCGGGCGAGATAGCGCAGTGGTGTAATCCGCGGCTACGACACCAATGGGTGCGGGTTCGAGTCCGACCGAGGTCGACTTCTGACTCCCGATACCTAAGTGTTGGAGGTTTACCTAGGCTCCTCCTCGCCACCTCATCCGCGTCAGCGGTGTCTTACAAAAAGCCTAGAGGTGGGCCGTGCTATAAGTCGGCAGTTACGGAAAATAAGAAGAATATCGGCCTGGTGTAAATGACAATAGTAGTCGACAAACACCATGAACACCAAAAACAAACAAACATACCGGGTTACCGGGCATAACGAGCTCTTCAAGGGAATATAATAAAACCGGACACGACTAAGCAATGGTAGTCCTATGATACAAACACCAAGGAGGCTCTTATTTGGAAAAAGCCAAACACTCGACAACAATTAGAGCGGTCTGAATGGCGCAATAACTTTACAATTATTGATCCGAAAATAGAATGAACTTTTTATTCACAAACTATGCGACAGCGATGACTCGTTGAATGCCACGCATTTAATTGGAATCTATTGAGGTCATGATTTGAACCTATCCATCTCAGTCTCAAGTTTGTAAGGAATTGCCGCTTTCCTGAATGAGACGAACCAGCTGTGATAATGCACCGTATCACAGCACGTTTGTGTGAATGTATAGGATTGTATGGTGTACAGAACATTTGTACAGTGGTTAGCCAACGATAGTGAAGAGAGTGTGTATTTACAGTTTCACATCCAAAAGGTGGTGAACGAAAACAGAGCCTATACCTAAGAATTCTACCGTGGTATAGATCAAACACATTTTAATCAAAATCGTGACAAATTAGAATAAGCACAAATGGAGTACAAAGGAATGCAGGGACGTGGGATTTATAACAATTGTGCACAACACGAACCAATCAAAACCCCCTCGTCCCAAAGTAATCTCAAGAACTGAGTTCGTGATTGCATATATATAGACTAAAAAAACGCCGATTGATAATTATGATTGACTAAAATACCGTGCAATAATTAAATTAAAACACATAAATAAGGAAATTCGGTTTCTTTGCCAACAAATCCGGTGAATTTATACCACCTTCTGGGTGTGCAATGTGTATACACTATTTTCGCTGAGAGTGTACCATCAGTATCGAACCGCGGTGCTGTCATATCGAGCTTGTATCGATCGAATGTTATGCTAAAAACGACATGCCATATTGGAAGTGGAAGTATAGTGAAATAAAATATATTATTATTCAAAGAAAATTATTGCTACCACGCCAGCTGCGAGGCGCAACCCAGTGGTTCCGTTAAATCTAACTTGATTACTGCCGATCCGCCGAGGCGCCACTGTGTATCTCGATATCGGAGGATGCACAAGATGGCTGGTAAGCGGTGTGACGTACGAATCAATCACACATTAAGAAATCTATCGACCATACGTCTAAATTAAGGATGGAATAAGTCTTTTGAATTCGCAAAGGACGTTTCCCTCTTTCCGGATAAAGAAGGCAGGATATATGTTACAAGTAGGCCTACCAGACTTGTACAAACTACTGCATTTTCAAAATACGCAACTTGCAACTAGATATAGAACCAACTGGCTAACTAACTAACTAAAACAACTAATAACTGATATTACGAATTACTGAATTGCAAATGAGCCAACAGATATTGGAGATGGTATCACCATTTCATAGGACGTGGTTTAGAGTTTGAAATGGCAGGGATGCCGACCCCATAAACCCACCCACTGGCTACGCTAGTGTTAGTAGTGAGAGTGAATAGTGATGATTCTGACTTCTGAGTTAACAATGACCGTAATAACAGAACGCAACAGAACACCACGACACTGGTATCACGGACTCACGGTCCACGCCAAACGACGACACGTGTTTCTAGTCTTAGCAAATTATTTTTAAAATGCGCAACTGGAATTAAGAACTACTCAGTTTTGAAATCGCAACTAAACTATATCAATACTGAAACAAAAGAGCAGTTAGCTGACAGTCAACTAACGAGATTGACAGTTTGTACAAGTTTGTAAAAAACTGATGCTGGGATCGGAATGTCACGCTGGGATCAATGAACATCACATGTTTATGATATGCGAGGAAATTGTGTTGTAACGTTAAGGTCAACAAACCGCACTGCATAGTATTCACGGCTGATATTTCACCATGCGATTGAAAAAAAAACAGTGCCTATGCCTTCCACGATTCCAAATATTCTTCAGGCAGTACCCGAAGTGAAACTATGCACGAGATTACACTCGAGATAAACCCTGCCTTGTATGACAAACGACAGCGCGAAGATAGCTAATCTCGTGGAATTGATAACCGGCAGGAGTATGGTCGCTAATCGAAAGTAGTATAGCTGTCGATATACGGGGTAAGTCAAACATTTTCGACAGCGCGCGCTGTCCAAATTTAACATAAACTCCATATCAAGCACGGTCACGTCGGTCATTGATGATGTATTAGTATTGACATTGTACAAACATAATATGCTGCTGAATTCATGCGTTAACCCCGTTAAGATGCTATAATTACGACTTGCTGAATATGTGTAAGTAATCAAAATGCCTAACATATCCATAACACGCAATCGTTTCTCACCTCTCTCCGTTGTCAGACACTCGAAAGTAGATTCCCCGGCTGTTGTGGTACGCGACGTCATAGCATACGATCGCGTGAAGTCATCCGATTCCGCCTCTTCAGTATTCGAGCAACCAGCTGAAATACTAGTCTCGTCTTGCGTCGTGACTACATCGGCGGCCGGCGAGTTCTCTCCGATTTCGGAGTCTTCCTTGTGGAATTCATTTATGTCACCGTCATGATCTCCGCCGGGATGGAGTTGGTGTTTGGTTTCGCCTTTTGCTGACAAGGACGTGCTGTAGTTGACTGTAAATTCCTCGACTGCGTCGCTGGAGCAGAAATTTCCCTTTTCGTCGGCTTTAACGTTGCACGTTGGAGTTTCTATCGATTGATCGCGTCCGTCTGGGAACGATTCTAGGTATACGTGTGTTGATTAGCGCGGCGCCGTTAAATTGTTATACAGATATTGTCATATATACGCGACTAATTGAAACGTTTCAAATGTATCGTATCATGAGTATCGTTAAGTTGTTGTCCGATCAAATCAACCACGCAATACCGAGTTGCAGAACTATCAAATGTTCAAATTAGATTTGTAGTGGAATTATAACTACACTGTTTCATACAAATTAGATTTAGTGAATTCGCAAAAACTTGGAAACAGTACTATGTTCTGAATTGGAAGGAAATACACGCACAGTCAAGTTCAGTTCGCATGAAATCAGAGTTCACTCTTATAAGCACGAGATTGACAAATGTCTGCGCATCAAGCTTGGATCGTTTCGCACTATAAGTTCTACTGTAGCATTTTCACGAAAACCGGAAATTTATTGGAATAGAAATTACAGCAGAAAACCATTTCACAAATTAGATTAGAATTAGGTTACCGGCTACAATTATTCTAATTGGACAACTGGAATTATCTGGCTGTTGAAGTCTGATATACACATCGACTTTCGGAAAAATTCTTATAATCAGCACGACAGCCGTCATCTCCCAAACGCAGACAGAAACTCTGCAATCTACTACACATACGATATTTTAGTCTCAACGTAAGACCAGTACACATTCTATTCTCCTAAAATTGTCGTTAACGGGGAAGTAGCTTCTGACAGATTCGATCTATCCAATTGCAGTGATACGAAATTTGCCTGGGCTGGTGGAAAACATCTCGCGGCATGCGTGGCAATTACATATTCATCCCTAAAATAATATCACGCATAGCACCATCCACTCATTGCGAATGCAAATCTCTAGTCTACATCCTACGGAAAACCAATTGTTACCCTACCAAGTACAAAGACGCGCCATGATAGTTTGTATCGTATGGTTTTGTGGGTCAAGCATGTTCATGTTCAATGTTCATGTTCATACTTGGTTAGATAAACCTGGACATTCTCATTCGGATTCGTGTTGCAATGATATGGCGTATCCTGCACATACTTCTCTATGGATCCGACCAAGTCAACCGACTTACCATGCTTTTCATCTTCAACACCATTCGTCAATGGAGCCTCTTCAAACCGCTTGGCGTCCTCCATCTCATCAGCCAACTGCAGCTTCCGTAATTCCTCGTCTATTTTTCTTTGCAGCTCGTAATGGCGTTCAAGTCGTGTAGGGCTCTGCGGAAAACAAATGTTGACAACATGTATGTCATGTCACCATTCAAAACGTAATAAAGGGTAGTTTCCCAACGAGCCAGCACTATACCAAGTGGGTCAGATTTAATATAAATCTGCCAAGTGTCATGGAATATCGTCAGACGCTGCACTATATTTCCCTGAACACGATGCTAAAGTCAATATAGATTTTTCAATTGTATCAAGCCAAAAGTACGATTTCACGGTACTTCGTCCGTTACATTACGGTGTCTCACTTCTGCCTTCCGCAACAGCGAAATGACTAAGCCTGAACATTGTCAGACCAACATGAATCTACCTGTCCTACAACAAACGTCGGAATGCGAGCAACATTGTAGCAGCGAACCTTTATCTCGCCGATAATGTTTTTATTGGGGTATTCAAATCCTCGTTCTGACTTCGTAAGATATGAAGCTAAATATTTTCCAAGCCTCGAGGACCTGACGCCAACAAAACAAACCCCATTCGCACACTATTCGATCAAGCGTTACCTCGCATACAGCGAAAATTACGAAGTTAGGATATATTATACCGCGAATAACATGATCCAATGATTCTACAGTGCGCCAAACTCGATGCTGATAGTCTGACGGATTGCTGCAGTGAGGTGTAGCCGATCGAATAGTTGGAGATAGCTCCTTTTTCGCCTAGGGAAAACGCGACGCAAAAGCGTATTTGAAACATCTGCCTCGCGTGATTCCAATCACACACTGACTCAGTCACATTATCAAATAGTATATGATCGTATTTCAAAGAGATTCCTTAAAACTGTGGCGCTGGGCTACAGTGGTCAATCTGACCGCGATGGTCGTTGAACCAAATGCTTTCATCGGGGTGAGATGAGGACAAAGAATCTTATGAACTCCGGAATGTATAAGCTATTTACCGCATAATCAATTGTATAATCTATTACGATCACTTAGCACAGGGGTCTCCAACACGCGGCCCGCGGGCCGCATGCGGCCCGCGAGGTCATTTTTTGCGGCCCGCGACTTGAATTGAAATTTCGGAAGAAAGCTAAGAAAATCATTTCGAAATGTTGAAATTGACTACAGTTTCAACACACTGTTGTTGTTGTTGTTTCAAAATACGGCTATTCTCCGCTGCCAACATCATTATTCGTCACTAGCTTCTGCTTTGGCGATGTCAAACAACATTCCATCGAGGGAGAATAACCAACTGATATGTATGAGCTGGGCCTATTGCCTTGACGTGCAATGGCCCCGACACTGCCAAGACCGAAACGTTAGGAAAATGGCATAGGGCAGTGGTTCTCAAACTAAGGGGCGCGCCCCTCTTGTGGGGTGTGAAAGCATCTGAAGGAGGCGCGGAGCGGTGGTAAACTGAAAAAAGTTTTCGCGCTTCGCGCGATTTACGTCTAATTGAAGTTTTGTGTATGTCCGGAATTCATCAATTA
Source organism: Botryllus schlosseri (assembly GCF_051294905.1). Lineage (NCBI taxonomy): Eukaryota > Metazoa > Chordata > Ascidiacea > Stolidobranchia > Styelidae > Botryllus > Botryllus schlosseri. Next base: position 1,415,080 of record NC_137241.1, read on the forward strand.
ACAATCATAACCTTCCATGCCATCAAACTATCCGTTGAGATAGCTAGTATTCTGATTGCATCTTGTGATATGACGGTAAGGGGGCAGCGAGATTTCTCAGTATCATGAAGGGAGCGTGTATAAAAAAAGTTTAAGAGCCACTGGCTTAGGGCTCCCCCGCAAGGCCAAGCTTAACGTGGAGATGGTCTTTCAGCTAGTAACGTATCTCGCTAGCCCAATATCGATTACTTGGTCGCTGAAAAGCGTTTCCAGCTATCGTGCACAGCTCAGAGCTCAAAATAAAATGAACTGGATGATAATGATTTTTGCTGTATTTGTTGTATTCTTTTAATAAAATATTACTTCTTTTGTGGTCACTATGCCCATTGTCTATGTTAGGTAGCACGGCGTTGTACTGACGTTGAGTTTTAACGTTGTTGCGTAGTTTATATCGATAGTGATACTTGCGGCCCGCGGCCGCCGCGAAATTTGAAAAGTGGCCCGCGACCCATTTTGAGTTGGCGACCCCTGACTTAGCAGGATTAGGAATTGATTAGGAGCATCGGAAGCCTAGATTTGACGACAAGATACTCCGTCGCCCTAAATCTGGTTTGATTATTTTATATAATGGTTTCATAGTTCATACAACAGAAATGCCGGTATACATTCTCAACATAGGTGTTCACTAGGGCTGTTCAAAAATAACTTCTTTTTATTCAGATTTTCGCGACTATTAGCTAAAAAAAAACGATTCTCATAAGCACGAGATTGACAAATGTCTGCGCACCAAGCTTGTCTCGTTTCACACTATAAGTTATGCTGCAGCATTTTCGCGAAAACCGGAAATTTATTAGAATAGCAATTAGAGCATAGAAACATTTCACAAATTAGATTTAAATTAGGCTACCGGCATTTCGCTCTAATTATTCAAATTGGACAACTGGAATTATCTGGCTGTTGAAGTCTGATTATACGCATCGACTTTCGGAAAAATTCTTATAACCAGCACGACAGCCGTCAACTCCCAAACGCAGACCGAAACTCTGCAATCTACTACACATGCGATATTTTAGTCTCAACGTAAAACCGGTACACATTCTATTCTCCGAAAATTGTCGTTAAGGGGGAACTAGCTTCTGACAGACTCGATCTACCCAATTGCAGTCATACGAAATTTTCCCGGGCTGGTGGAAAACATCTCGCGAGAGGCTGTTCATAATAAGTTCAAAATACTCAAACTCTAATAGCTTCACTTCTACTCGTTGGAATTGAGCCAAATTTCGTATGCAACGTTGTTTTAGCCAACGTAACAATTTTAGTTGATATCCGCAAAAATCTGAAAAAAAGTTATTTCTGAACAACACTATATAGTGTTCACTTCAGTAACGAAGAAATTCTACACTTCCGGAGTACTCAAGAAGATTTTGAATACATGCATTACCTATAGTAAAGTGGTTATGTTTTAGACTAGTTCTAACTGATGAGTTTTCCACGAAAAATACTTTCATATTAGACTTTGGATATTGAAAAGTATGGAGTAGTTTTGGGGATAAATTTGCATCGCTTTTATGTGTGAGATAGTCATAAAGACCGCGCGAAATAACAAATAACCATCACAGTTTCTGTTGAATATATTTTCGAATATTGCACTCATTTATAGCGTTATCAGCCGTGAAGATGCATCTTGCCATTTTGAAAGTAGCTAAAAGCATGGGAACCATCGGCAAAATTCACTTTTTATACTACTTTATACCCGAGTACTTTTGAGACTCTTTTGATCCTACTTTCAGCAGATTTGACACGCATCGGAAATCGCTGCAAAAACTTGTAATTGAATAGCAATATACGGCGTAACCTTTACTTCTGTTTCAATAGCGGCGCTACTAACTATGACCGACCATCTCTGTTTCTCAACAACTCGAAGTAATGGAGTATGGTGTTCTTGCCTTATGATTTAGATGAGTTCACGACTCATTCATTCGCAAATTAATTTTATAATTTCAAAATATCACAAGATTGCAACATCACGATCCTATCAAGTCTGTTTGCATAGTTTAAGTGCCGTAGCACTTGACAGTGTTTGCGATAATCGTTAGCATATCTTTGAAGATATTAGTACGTCTATCGAGCTATTTTTAAATAAGAACGCTGCATCGTTATCTTAATACATGTAACAAAGATGCCAGTTTTAATACAGCATTCCGGACACACAAAAATGTTCTAGGTACATATTTGCTCCACTACAGACTTTTTGGCAATCCCGCCCCCAGAAGTTTACCCAGCAACGTAATGAAACACGTGTCCAAGATTTAACGGCGCATACCCATGGTCAGACACTCGTGATTATTTGAATGCATGGATTCCAAATATGATTCGTAAAACTAGCTAAGTTTATTCCTTTTCTCGTAACTACAAAATTGGTGGAGATATATGCCCATCTACATTTTCCCGTGTTTAGGTAAGGACGGGACTCTGTGACATATATTTGCACTTGACCAAGACAAATAACTAAGACAAATAACCTTGGAATTAAAATTGTGTTTTCAAACAAACCTCAAAGAATTGTAATATTCGATCAAAATAATATTTTGTGTACCTTTTTGCGCTCCGTGTTAATTCAGCTGGTTCATTATAATAGAGAAGCTGCTACAACAGCAGCTATTAATCAACTTATATCAAAAACGAACTATATATACCATTGATCGAGCTACTAGAATAAACCACGAAGTTCTGCTATAGACAATTGGGATGGAATGTGATGAGAAATTGCAAATGATTTATCTTTCGAGCTAACACGAATATATATGGAAAATTGCATACGCTAAATAATGATGCTTTCTCACCTTGTCGTAATTTTCGGCGACTCTGCACCCACCCCAGATGTCGCTGGAGGTGACACCGAAATAGCCCCCACTCATTAGTTGCGATTTAGACCACGCTACGCAGGAAAGCTATATATCATGTACGAATGCACCCTTGTTTGCGGCAGTAGTGAATAACTGCCAATCACGTATTCTGTTTATACTGTATTCTTCCTACACTTTAAATATCGATCAATATCTACAAACGGGCTGTAGCTGCAGGCTAAACCCGGAGGCTGATTCTAAGTACCCTTCGTAAAGCGCGTCGGCGATTAAATACGCGCGGATAGAAGCCATAATGATCCATGAATTATTCATCGATGCCAGCCCGTAAATAGGAAAGCAAAGCGCAGCCAGTGTCGCGAATCTCTCCATTGCATCGTTTGTGGAACGACGTAGATGTGAACTTGTTTGTTTAGCCATTCCAGGAGAGTAGGGACAGGAATTTATCACAGATTGAGAAGAAATGATCCGCGTATGACAATACTATTCAGGGGTGACGCTGTATTACGAGAAAGTATATTTATACAATTGAGTAATATATCGATATTGAAATAAACCCGAATATATTCGGCTGACACTCGCCATGGCCAATCGTCAGCAACTAGTAGAGAATTCAAAAGAATATTGCATATCAACGATCGTTTCAGCAATTGCGACTGTTGATATACAAAGTGAAGATTGAAGATCGCCCCTGACGTGTGTCAGCCGAAAATATTCGAGTCATTTCAATACGAATATATTATGCAATTGTATGCTTCAGTTCTGTACCGCCAAGAGTATTAAAGTATCAAAGCTATGTGAAAAGAGGTATCGATATCTACACCTATGGTTCCAGATGTCTCCAGAAAAAATGAATACCTTTCATCAAAAATATATATCTACGCGACATATTCTGTGATCAATAATAAAATCCCGTCTATATGACAGGTTCCTAGAGTCGTATATTAAATTTTCGGAAGGCAAGGAGTCCATGGTCGATATACGACACGTCTATGATTATACATACATGACTTTACATCCTAAGGAATTCAATATTGGACGGGATGTAACAGGCGATAAAGTCACAGTACCATGAACCTTTGAACTATGATGGTATTCAAACTACGCACACGATATAATTATGCTTACACAAATAGTGTGTATTCAAATCCCAATAGTACGATCCTTGGAAACTTCAGCTTATGCTGACAATCAAGTGGGAGGTACACTTCCGCAAAGCGATAAAACCGCTTAAGGCTTACGAAACGCGTATGTAAATTGTGCTCCTCATTTCTGAGAGCAGCGTTATCAATAAAGAGCGATAATATTCCGCCCGGTTACAAAGTTGACTGGCTATCAACACGAAAACGAATAACAAGATTATCATATGCTAGTTACAGTAAAGCAGCACTTACTGCGTAGGGATATGTGCTTGAGATTCTTTTCCTGCGCTTTTTTGCTTGAAGCTTTTTACCATTTGGGGTATTGGTAATATGAATCACCGTCTCCACCGAATTATTGTTATTATCTGAAATTACCGTAAGTGCAGTATAACGCCAAACGAACAATGATCTTGATTATTTCAGCCGTCAACGCAAAAGCGATTGAATACTGTCATATCAATCGTAAATATCATATAGCCGCAGGTAACATAGCAGCATGTAAGAATTCGAAGCAATGCAGAAAATAGAGTTAATCGAAAAAAGGTTACTTTTATGTTACCTTTGAAGTTACTGAAGAATTTTTTGAAACAATCCCCGCACATGCCACACTGGTCGATGTTAGTTGAATAACCGACGACTTAAACAATCTTGGGATTGATGTTAGGTTAGCATAATTACTATATTTCCATAATTGTCTGGCTCAATGTCTTATTCAGGGGCGGGCAACTTCTCCAGTCGGCGGGCCGGATATAAGAAAATTAAGTACTTGGCGGGCCGGATTGCTGGATCGATACATTATTCGCCTATTTGTCCACATCTGCAAGGAATAAATCGTACTTAGTGAATGTATTTTAACGACAGCAATGTCGCTTCAAAGCCATTTCTCGCCGATAATGACGAAGACAATGTGGATTTGAGAATAGCATTGTCACACAGGCGCCGCCATATCTGTTTCTATCTGATCAATTACCACACGGAGCAATCCTTAGTTAAGATTTCAAGGCGTTAGATAACCGCGATACTCCTAATTAACCAAGATATCAATTCATTAGGGATGAGGAGGTGACGAGATAGCGTCATTGTTCAACAATCTCGATATTGAATTATTGCGATCCGCGTCCTCTACGAATTTTGAAAAGTGGCCCTCGACCCGCTTGGAGTTGGCGACCGCTGATATAAGCGCGCGGTGTCTTACCAGGGTTACCATACGTCCTCTTTTTTGACTTTATTGAAAGTGCCCTCAGAGGACGCCCATATGTCCTCTTTTTGTGATTTTGTCCTCTTTTTTGAGAATTTTAGGTAAATATATGACAAAATCGACTGAGATACAGTAGTTTAGCACCAAAGTAACGCACCAGCGGCTATTTCGAGAGATGAGCCGGAAAGTTGACCCTTTTTTTAGTCAACCAACTGATAATGTGAAAGGAAAAACTGTATTTTGGGCGCTGAGCGAGAAAGTTGACCTTACTTTATTTTAGTTAATCGACCACGAAGTGGGAAAAATTTACCATTTTTCAGGATTTTCCTCCGGTTTTGCAAGTCTGAAAATTTTGAAAAAGTGTCCTCTTTTCAGAATTCCAAAATATGGTAACCCTACGTCTTACAAAAGCCTAGAAGTGTGCCGTGCTACAAGTCGGCGGTTATGAAAAATAAAAAATATAAGCCTGGTGTAAATGACCATTGTAGTCGACAAACACCATGATTACAACACACTACATTAGGGTTTAGTACATCGTAAATGCAAGTCTGCTTCTCGCTTCGACGAACTTACGCGTAAGCTCCACTCTCGCACGCTGCGCATACACGTATATCATAACATATACTGTCACTAAAATTGGACATAGTAAGCAAGTATAGTGAGAAATCTCGGCAGACTGGGGCCACGGGCCACACGATCATGTAAGACGGAAAACTCTCCGCGGGCCGGACAAAATCCCTTCGCGGGCCGTATGTTGCCCGCCCCTGGTCTTATTGGTGATTTTGTGATTCGGTCACCATTAATATACTGTACTGCGGTGGGATATTGTAGAAATATTGCAAACATCACTGACTCAACATATCAAGCAGCCAGTCTTTCATTTACATGTCTTTAATTTAGATACCCTGCTTGCTTGTGTATTATTCTGAGCACTGAGCAAGGAGCAAAAATATAATTTCATTCACCAAACCAAATGATGCGCGAGCGCCATCTCCTGATTTGTATTTACACTTCCACCAGCATAACGCCGGTGACTGCAAATCTGGTTCAAATGAGTATTGAAAGTTTTGTGCTGGGTTGTATTCATTCTTACTGCAGGAGTTTATTCATTGCTTCCAATATTGATACATCCAGAAAACATAGACTGCCATAAAGTTTATGGCATAAACGCGTTCTGCAGAGAAGAGAACCACGCGATACCTGTACTGTTAGAGACACCTCACAACAGTTGACGCATCATTGATTTTTGACTTGTTGTCATTTCATTTGTAGTGCTGTGATATAGCCAGTTCAGTTTATTATTAGCAATTTTATCAGATCGATACGGTTACGGTAACTTTTGCTGCAGCTATCTAGTATCTACCAGAGACTGGAGGGGATCATTAAACTACGTCTCAGTTCAGTAAAATCAGCTCAAGCCTAATTCGAAGCTAACAAGTTACCGGCAACCGGCAATGAATGCTATTCAGATTATTTCATGTGATATTTCGGCTGTGATGGGTGGAGGTGGTTATGGAATGTGTGTGTTAGCAAAGGTTACTGCTTACCGACGTATCTTATATCTATTGCCAGGACTTCAATACAGGGTTGTAACCAAATCTCAATGTTACGAATCAGTTAAATCTTACTTTTATATAGGTTTGACTCGAGTCATTTTCGACTCCTCGCCGAGTCATAGTGTTGAGACTCGATTCCGAGTCCAAGGCACAGAGTTCACTGTTTAGTGACGAGTTCAAGTCAGGTTTAACTCACTTTTTGGAAACTCTGGGTGATATCGAAGGCACCACATTGATAGTATAGTCATTTTTCTCAGTCTTAACATGTTTACTCAAACAGATTAAGACAGTTGCGGGGCGTATTTATCAAAGAGACCTGAATCTAGTCATACAGAATGTCTCAAGTTAAATTGTGAATTTTTCACATTATTGTTAATGGTCAGATAAACATACTGCAAATTTTCTTACAGTATAATTATTTGTGCTTATTTATTGTTACCTAAACTCATACATTATTTCGGTCAAGTCAACATGAAGTTCAAAAATAAGGTCTACATGAGAACCGCACCGCAGGAAGATGATCAAAACCCTCCATCCGCAGACATCAACCCTCTCCCAGTTGATCAGAGAAGGACTACGACTGAACTATGGCTCCCAGAAGCATCTACCGCGTTTAAACTTCTCATGTCTGCGAATATGGCTTCGGCTCTGTTGAGCAATATATCCGATTGCGATGAGACGTATAATTACTGGGAGCCGTTGCACTATATATTCTATGGAGATGGATTTCAAACTTGGGAATATTCGCCGGCGTATGCTATCAGGTCGTGGGCTTACATTCGAATGCATTCAGTGCTGACTTGGCCACTGTTTAATATGCTGAATTCGAACAAACTTTTTGTGTTTTATTTCATTAGAACGATGCTGGCGTTCTTTTGCTCTGTTTGCGAAGTGCAATTTTATAAAGGAATAGCTTTGATTTTTGGGAATAACGTCGCAAGAATGCTGTTGGTATTTCTCACGTTTGGCGCTGGTATGTTTATTTCTGCCACTGCATTTCTGCCGAGTACATTCTGTATGTACATGACGTGTTTAGTGTTTGGATTTTGGATGCAAGGATATTTGCAATTGGCAGTACTCTCTGTAGCGGCTGGTGCCATACTCGGTTGGCCATTCTCGGCAGCCATAGGCCTCCCACTGGCAATAGACATTCTGTTGAGAAGGCAAAACTACTCACAATTCTTCAAATGGTGCTGCATCGCTTTACTTACAATGCTACTGCCATCTATGCTAATAGATACATACTATTACGGAAAACCAGTCATTGCGTCGTTAAATATCGTGTTGTACAACGTGTTCTCAGAACACGGCCCTGATCTTTACGGTACCGAGCCTCTATCATTCTACATCATCAATGGCGTCCTCAATTTTAATGTTGCATTTTTACTAGCACTTTTCAGCGGTCCAATTGTAGCTATATCCGAACTCATTATTTCTGTGAGAGTGACAGGATACCGCACGCCGTATGTCTTATTTGTTCTGTTTTTGAGCCCGTTTTATGTGTGGATCGCGATTTTCTTTACCCAACCTCATAAAGAAGAAAGATTCTTATTCCCTGTATACCCACTTATCTGTTTTGGTGCTGCCGTCGCTATAGCTACCGTTCAAAAACTCTATTGCATCGTGCTCAAGTGGCATAAAATCGTCGACTTTCGTTGGATTTCAATATCTACGCTCGCAATTTATGTAATTCTATCAGTATCGAGAGTTTTTGCGTTATTCCAAGGCTACCACGCGCCTCTAGAGATTTACCCGAGCCTTATAAAAGTATCGGAAGACCTTGGTAGCGTAACCAGCGAACATAATTTGAGAGTCTGTGTCGGTAAAGAATGGTATCGTTATCCATCCAGCTTTTTTCTGCCGACAAACTTTACGATGCACTTTGTAAAGTCGGAATTTCGCGGGCAACTGCCCGGTAAATTCGAGGGGCAGCCTCCCGAAGGCTCCAGGCGTATCCCGGCTGATATGAACGATGCAAATATTGAAGAACTCACTAGATACGCGGACGTGAAGTCGTGTGACTTTATGGTGGATGTATCGATCTCGGGACATGCTAGTAAATACGAGCCTAACTACGCAGTGGATAAAACGCGGTGGGATATTGTAAAATCGATTGATTTTCTGGACGCGGCACGCTCAGAAAACAGGCTGCTACGAGCTTTTTACATACCGTACATCTTCGAAACTAGGAATCGCTTTTCAAAATATGTACTGCTACAGTCTAAATCGAGTAAGATCCTCGGTAATGGATAGAATATCGCTCGGAAATTAAGTAGGCAATCAAGTTTATCGCCGTGATATTGTAAGCAGGCGTAACCTTCGGATTTATCAGTGACGTTACTTTGATCGTGCTTTAGCTATTTTTGTATCTGTCGAGTATGGAATACACGCTCGTGAAACGTTGTGCAGATGTGTGTTATCTTGCCGGATGGCTTGCCAGGTTGGGCTGGGAAAAATCGAGTGCTTAAGTGATTCGATTCTAAATCGAGTATCACGAGTTACGACGTCAACAGTGTGAAAGATGTGGAGAGTTCAAAGATGCACCTTTTACGCTACCGCAAAGGATATAATGCCAGGTGTACATCACAATAAATATTATTTCTACCGCGCCTATTTGATTGCACTTTGTGACAATGCTGCGGGTCGATCACGACTTTTCAGTAACGTGTGCAGCTCAGAACTACATGTTTCGCAGGCTGCGATACGACCTATCTAGGTTTCCATGGTGGGAGATACTATTGAAACTATAATTTCCGTACTGGAAAAAAATCATCTCTCCCTACTCAAATTATAAAAATGGATAGTCGAATCTTTGTGCCCAACCCGTTATGTTAGAATTGAACCATTTCATCTTACCGATTTGAGATAAGTCGTTTTTCGACTGGGATTTCAAGTCTTCCAATTCGTCGAGCAACAGCAGTCTATTTTCTTCCAGCCTGAAATACGGTGATTTGGTTTATTAATTTGCAAGCGCCGTTAATGCATCAGAATCAGTTTATCAATACTTTCAAAGCAATACATGACTGCGATACAATGAAAAGATAGGAAGGTGTCGAAACGTCTTGGAGTCTTTAGAGCAGGGCTCTCAAATGTGCTCGCGGGCCCATTTCCTAGTTTTTGATGACGCCATGGGCCGCAGCATCAGATAGGGGTTGCCTATATGTATTTCCAAGTAGGCCTTATTTGATGGACCTTGCAGACTGGCATCCCATACACATCGTGAAAATATGATTTACTATATTGTTATATTCACGCTTGCCGCGAATATGTAATATTTTTAAATATTTGGATAGACGTGATGTTGTTCTTGGCATAATGAGTTATAACTAGTTATAGCTAAACGCTGCGCAACGCAAGCTACGACCCTTTGATGAATTAGTATTCTCCATAACATTTTGATAGTATGTTGCCTCCGTGATTGTAAAGTCACGGCATTCCGAGTCACAAGTCTTTTTTTTAACGTTTGACCCGACTCAACCCGAGTCATTTATGTTTTATCGACCAGTCAGTCCGTGTTCGAGTAATTATACGGAAGGTCGCGCCCAAGTCAAAATCACAATTTTCAGTAACGAATCATCACTGGGTCATGTTTTATCATCATGATCAGGTAATGAGACATAACATAATAGCCGATGGTAGCCTTCGAAAGTGATGTGATAGCGAAGTATGATGAGTAGGCTAGCTTTAAGGTTTTTGGGGTAGTTTTAGAGTGAATTTTTATGTTCTTAAACCAGAAATAAGATATATGTGCCAGTAAAATAAACGCCGAAATGCACAAAATGTTCTAGCGGGCCGCGTGTTTGAGACCACTGCTTCAGAGTCAGCCACCCACCTGGGCCTCGGCGATGTAAATAAGAGGCATGCACACTGGAAGGAAAGAACTGAGGAGTAAGATAAAGTAGGGTTACCATACGTCATCTTTTAAGAGGATTTGTCCTCTTTTTAGCATTTTTGAAAGAGTCCTCGGAGGACGCCCAAATGTTCTCTTTTTTGAGAATTTTGGTTACATATAGGGCAAAATTCAACTGAGATACAGTAAATCAGCACTGTAGTAATGCTCCGGCTGCTATTTCGGGAGCTGAGCCGGAAAGCTTACCTTTTTTGTTTTTGTTTTTTTAGTCAACCAACTGATAATGTGAAAGAAAAACTGTAATTCGGGGTTTGAGCAGGAAAGTTGACCTTTTCTTGAGTCAGACGACCAAGAAATGGATAAAATTTACTATTTTTTCAAGATTTTCCTTTGGTATTGCTAGTCTGTAAATTTTAAAAAAGTGACTTCTTTTTAGATTTCCAAAATATGGTAACCCTAAGATAAAGCGACTAGCGATGGAAATTAATGGCGCAGGCGAGGTTGATATGTCAGATCGAGGCCCTGTAATCCCAGTAACCTCAAGCTTGAGGACTGACTAGTACTGATTCGGTTGGAAATGCTTGTATTCCAACTTGAATGTGGACATATGCTCGACGATTGTCGGATAGCCGGCGAGATGCCGTTCCATAGTGTATCACGCTGAAGTTGCGTATGCTACGTTACGGCGCTAATTATATGCGTTATCAAATCCGTGCGTCGAATGACATTTCCACTTCTGCGACAAGTGAGTTAACGACTTGATGTGACATCTTCTCTAGCAATTGTCGATGGCGTGTCGTGAAATTGTAGAAAATTCGTAGAGCAAACATTATACAATAGAAGCCCTGGGGGTGTTACAACTCGATTCACATTGAACGAAGCAAACGTCGCTTCGTATACGTAAGGAAGACATAGAGAAGTTTCTAGCGTATCAAGCGGCGACGCGTTCATGAACAACCGCACATAGACTGCTAAAAATCGGATTACTGCAGTGCGTTTATAGTTTCAATCTCGACTCGCAAAGTCAAATTACCTCTCTAGGTCGTTTTCTAATCCCTGAAGATGCAAATGACACAGGTCGATCGTCTCTTGGATCGATTCGTGCGCAACCTTTCTTTCCAACCCGTTTTTCGGCGAGCCGTGCGGACTTCTCCCCAACTGCTGCAACCATTTTTCACGCACAGCCGCTGCCTTGTGGCTGTGTATCTCGTTACGCTCGTTTTCCAGAGTTAGCCTGTCTTCTGCGTTCTTTTCAAACTTCCTACAGATATCCTTGATTGAAAATAATTCAAATATATAGATATACGTGCATTTGATCAAGACAACTATGCTGCAATTCTCACTTGGTACTTGTCAAAGATATCGACTGAGTCCATGTTTATCTTCATTTAGCAGTTTTGGATGCCTGATCTTGGGAGGATATATAGACCTGCATACACCGGGAGGCCGCAAAACTATTCCACATTCGCTCAAAGCTAACAATTGAACATACCGCCAAATTGAACTTTTGAGGGTTGTAAGTTCTTGGAAATCGCTATTCTGCCTGCTACATCCAGGCTCGTGAACGTTGGTTGGTTCACACGCTGTCTAACGTAACTAATGTGGAATACAAAAGGCCACGCATTCCGCAGGCGTTCGCTTCGCAGCGTCGTTACATAACCTACAATATATGCCGTATAATCTGATGCGCCAACCGCAAGTTTGAATGACATTATGATAAAGGCTTGTAGGTTGACGTCGGTGAAAGTTAATGATGTGTTATTATAATGCGGTGAGACTAATCATCACGTGACGCGCGTTAAATTCGAGTAGGTGAATATTAATTAGGTAGTTGAAACTGAGGACGCAAACTTATAATCCATACTAATTCACAAAATGAAAACTGAAAATCCTTTCTTTTCGGGTGCGTGTCGTTGCTTCCTTCATGTTTCTGTGGCCGGGCAGGGTAAGCATTTCCGTCGGTGGAACACATTTCCATGTTTACCAGACTTAGACAATTGGATAATTCTAGTTACTTATAATTAGATTACAGAGAGAAATGCAGGTGATCTAATTCTAATCTAATTTATGAAATGTTTCCATGCTCTATGCTCTATAATTTCCGGTTTTCCTGAAAATGTATGAAACGAGCGAAGCGTTTTGTACAGACATTTGCCATTCCCATCCTAATGAGAACGAATTCCTTGTCACGAACTGAACTTGTTTCTATTTCCAAATTTTCGCGAATTCGGTAATTATAATCAAATTTAGAAAAACAGTATATCTATAATTCAAATTTTATTCTAATTTGGAAACATTGGGAAATTTCTAGCTGCCCAACTCTGACTGGTAGCTCCTTCGGTCAAGGGTCCAGTCATATATAAATCAGCTAACTATAGCAACAGCCTTGTCAATAAGGCTCTATGCCCTAACTGTATCTCGGCTAATCTGTACAATATGATTCTTCGAAATGTTTAAAATTCGTATTTTTTACGAGATTTTTCGGATTCCTGTTGATTTTGCCATGAGATTCTTCTTATTCGGACTCCTCTGCCGCTAGGTTGCTGGACGGGTTTGTATTCTCAGCAATCACGATCCGCTCGCCACTGATTCACATGTCTTCACGGGCCACGCAGATTCATATAGCTGTTCAGTGTTCATTGATTAATTACTTCTCACAGTTCCTGCATATGTATTTCATCCTGAGTCGGTGTATATACCGCAAAAACACAAAGAAGTAAAATGTAAACCGTCCTATTCCTTAATGATCGAGTAGCCTACTCATGAAGTTTGGTGTACTCGCACAACCTACACAACATGTTGTAAGAGTATAGCCTTCTTCAACTCTATCAGTTTTTGCTTCCAAACGAAATACTAGTTATCACTAGGGCAAGTTTTTGCAACTTTTTTAAACTGCTTCCGGCAGCTTCCTAAATACTCGTAAGATATGTAGAATGCTGCTTTAAGCTGTTTGAAGGAATCTTATAGCGCAACTTTTTACACCTTTTGTCCATTTTTTACATGCAACTTTTTGCAACATTTTGCAACTTTTTCGATTTTTCATGAAAGTATTTTCGATTTCGATGAAATACACGGCCAAATTCGACTGAAATAACACCGTAAATCAGCACCGAAGTAACACTTTTACGGATATTTCGGGAGCTGAGCCGGAAAATTGACCTTTTTTTTTCTTTAGTCAACCGAGCAAAATGTGGTCAAAATGCAACTTCTGTAACTTTTTAACTTTTTTCAAAAATAAATGCAACTTTCCAAGGATTTAACTGCAACAAAAACTTGCCCTAGCTATCACTGATATACATTTATATAACCCCTGTTTTTCTGTCTTCATTTTGTCGGCTTGAACGTAATATATGGGGACTGGGGAGAGTTTCCTAACTTTTATGAGAGAAATTGCCAAGACAACCAAGCGATGTATGGTAGCAAGGTACCAGATTATATAGTCTCGGATATTACATTACACCGAGAGTTTTTTGATGAAAGAACACGAATTCACGTCTGCGTGAGTGTTGTTAGAAAGCGAACCGCGAGAGGTCACTCCATGCGCAAGCCGAAGCAGTTCACACTGGCATGATTGAATTCCTCATTGAGTCTGCAGTTCAGTTCGCTGTGAGTGCTCTGTACGACCAATGCTTGGACGACTTTATAACGCAGAGCGAAATGTTTATGTGTTGTTTATTGACGTGTGATCTTACTCCAGAAGGTTGCATCTGGCATGCGTACTTCGCTGCGTATAATTTCTTCTTCCGACAGACCTGACTCATTCGCGTATATTACTTGACGTCTTTGACGTAACATGCAACAGCCTTATACAAATTCGAATGTATCTCAATTGTATGTATCAATGAATTTCATACCACGGGCATACACATTCCATAGGATTCGAGGGTATAACGGCGTGGCATTTCTTATCAAGTTTTTGTGTGAGGCACGAGGTGTTATCGGGGGGGGCTAATCTAGAAGTCGGCAGATACGGAATCAAAATAAAGAATATGAACCTGGTATAAATTACCACTATAGTCGAAAAACACCACGAATACCATAACCAATGTCGCACTCTCATTGCTCATTTGTCCACGGACCAGTCTGCTGCCCACAAAATCGGAAATCGGCAAACACATCGACGTAGATGCGACACAAGCAACCCATAGTATGAAAAATTATTGCACCGCAAGTTGTAAAAACACAGAACGCAATGCCAATGCAATTCATGAAGACATATTTCAAGCAGAATCCGCATTGGATGGACCCAGGTGCCTTGTAAGGTTACAGTCGTCGACAGAATGGAGAATGCCCTTGGTTCCTTTCGTGGAAGTTAAAGTGCCAATTTCTTACGATCTTCCATCACTGCAAGAGCTGCAAGTCTGCCGCACGACCCCATCACACCTCCTCCTGTAATGAGAGATGACCAAACTCATCAGCTGTCCTCCTTATTATACAATATATATACATTACATACAGTCTTCCAAGGCGGCCCAGAACTGATGGCAGTATGAAATTAAAAGGAGCGGCTTGAAAGGCATTACTGCTACTGTCTACGAGAGGTCGACCGATATTGATTTTGCAGGCCGATACCGATAATCGACACACTAACAAGGCCGATAACCGATATAATAGGCCAATATTTATATGGAAGGAGCATAGAAGCATTTCACCAAAAATATTATATAGTAGGCAAGATGGCACTTGCACATGCCACAAAAAGCTGGACAAAAAACGAGAAAGCTGAAATTGAAAAGAATTATTGCCTAATTGTGCACATTCATTGAAATTTGGGATGACCCAAAAAGAAAAACGTGATACAGAATTGCGGATCAGTCCAGTAGCGGTAGATTGTATTGCAGGAAGCACAGTTTCTCTGCATGCTCACCCAGTTAAACTCGTCCTGCAAGGGTAAATCTGTCACGTATCGCCCTTTGCGTCGTCGTTTTATTGAGATTGAGAACACGGAGCATTGAATTTCAATATTTTTGCATTTTTTATATATATAAAATATCGATAATCGGGAAAGTTCCAAATATCGGCCTCGAAAATCGGCCAGGTCGATAATCGGTCGACCTCCACTGTCTACTGCTCGTGGCCGGTGTATAGGGAAACCCATCGCGAAATATTCTTCAAGTCATATAATAAGCACTGCAAAGCTATGGAGTTCAACGGTCGACTTGATAAAATGTTGGAATTTCATATAAGAACAGTGAAAATACAGTGTATTTGTCACCTGGGTGCGATCCACTGCCGCACAAGTAAAGTCCCGGTACAGGCGTGCGTTGCGACGCCATGAACGATGTCGGCCGCGATAAAAATAACTGATCCAGACTGATCGACCCGTGAAAGATATTCTGCGAAGGAAAAACCAGACCGATCAGTTTTAGTACGAAGCGTAGCGCTTGAGAAATAGAAACGCTCGGACTTACCCCTCCTGTTAAGCCGAAGGTCTTTTCTAAATCCATAGGCGTGAGCATGTCGTATCCGACGACGCTGTCCGTGAATCCGGGCGCGTAGTCTTCGATACTGCGAAAGACTAAACCAGAGTTGGATAATCTGAATATTTTCAGCTGTTTTTTTTTGAATTGGAGTAAAATTAGAATGATAGCTACACAGTTTTGTTCGAAATTGGATTAGAATTAGAATGATTGAATCTGCAAAACCTCGGATATTCCGAATTCAATTCTGAAAGAAACGCAACAAAAATCAAATTCAGTTCATATCAAATCATATCAGAATCCGTTCTCAAAGCACGAGAATGTACAGCAAGCTTACATCTTTTCGCACTGTACAGTTCTCCGTTAGCATTTTCTAAAAATCCCGAACTAGAAGTAAGATGAGAGCATATAAGTATTTCACAAATTAGATTTGAATTAAATTACTGGCCTTTCACTCTGTTTAAACAACTAGAAGTATGTAGTTGCTCAAGTCTGCTTCATACAGAGCATCCAATACCGCGCGACTTGATGCAATTTTCTGTATGCCGGTGGTCTGAAGTTGAAATATACTTCCTACCTGCATCTCGATATTCGTCTTTATCGCGACTGGTCCATTCTTCGTTTCCATTTAGGTAGTATGGAGTGTACTGAGTGAAGAGGGAAAGAACGTGGTGACCTTCTGGAGCCAGAGTAGGATCTACGGTTGACGGGATGCACATTTCTATCATTGGCCTGCGAATGTAATTAAAATAATGCAACGGCACCCCTATTATAGTTTCAAGACAAGAGACCAGCTATTATCGTTTTGTTTTATCCGATACCGATAAAACTGATATCTAGCACCTTCACCGTTAACTCCGATACATTCAGCCGATATTCAAAAGATATGACATCTAACTTAATGCACATTTCTAAAACATCAAAGCACATATTTCGACAGCTTTACCCTCGTTGCTATGCTTGGACCTGAAATAAACTAGAATGGCTGCATCTGGACAGATATAAGCTATAATAGGGTTACCATACGTCCTCTTTTAAGAGGATTTGTCCTCTTTTTTGACTTTTTTGAAAGTAGACGCCCAAATGTCCTCTTTTCTGAGTTGTTGTCCTCTTTTTTGAGAATATTGCTTAAATATTGGGAAAAAATCGACTGAGATACAGTAAATCAGCACTGAAGTAACGTTCCGGCGACTATTTCTGGAGCTGAGCTTGAAAGCTGACCTTTTTAGTGTCAACCAACGGATAACGTGAAAGGAGAACTGCATTTCGGGAGTTGAGCCGGGAAGGTGACCTTATATTTAGTCAACCGATCAAAAAGTCGGGAAAAATATTTTGAAAAAGCGACCTCTTTTCATATTCCCAGCACAGTCGCAGATTGTAGTTCTATGACTCCAAACTACCCTGCTGCGAAAATTGCCGATATTTTTGCCTCTCATGTCGGACACTCTAGGCAGGAATCGTTGACTCGCTGGTTTGTCACGAATTTCATCGCGGATTAAAATGACTCACAGCAGTATGTTAGGCAGAACATGTAGAAATCAGCCGTATACCTGTTTTCTTCAGGTTTCTAGTACTGTGGTTTGGGACTTGTTTCCAGATTTCGACAATTGTCAGACGCTAACTCTAAAGTCATTGCTAGTATCAGCCTACAATACAAATGGAAGGGTCGTATGCACCATTAATGGCCTACAATTGTCTGCTCCGAGTTCAGCGTGACCTGCGCTACCGCGATTGATTACCAAGTTGATTATTATTTACTGCGAACGGTGATCGCGTTGAGAGAGAGAGAGAGATATGATATTCTTTCTCGCCTGCACCATCGAGATGCTTTGGCGACGGAGTTGCGATACGGCCCCTTGAGGTCATCTAGTCTGCGCCCCCGTTTTTTTTTCTCCTCCATGCTATCCGTGATTGCTGAGCGCCTAGCAGGATAGCTGCGGATACCATTTTTCGAGTCTTTGGTATGACCCGGCCGGGGATCGAACCCACGACCTACCGCTCGAGAAGCCGGACGCATAACCATTACACTATCTCGCATGCATGCATGTGAACTCGATTCGATAGCTCAATTGCTCAAATCTATCCCTGTCTAGTCGCCCTCGTCAGGAAATACACCTGCATTATTGCGATTGTGCATTGCGCATTATGTGATCATTTAGGAGCCGCGCTTTGGCCACCCCTGATAAGTATATGGAAGTTGTTGGCGTATTGAATTTATCTCACCTCTTCGAAAAGCGGCCCAGTTCCGCCTCAACGTACGCGTCGTGAACGCACTCCACGTTTTCGCAGTTGAGATGAATCGTGCCTTTCAGCGCGTTCGGGATGTCGGAGAGGTCATTTCCGAGAGCGCGAAACCGAGGTATCCTGTTTACGGCGACTGAAAATATATGTAAACGGCGAATTACAAACTTGCTTCTGTGGAAGTCTGAAGTTCTGTATTTCGTTTAATCGGCGAAAACCCTGAAACGAATCACGGTCTATAATAATTTATGTCACGGAATATCTATTGATGACGTTCGACTAAGTGACGACACCATATTTGTGACTTATTCAAGCACGAGGTTTGTTGAAGGAATTGCAAACGTAGATTGCAACACAATATCTTGAACTCTAATCAAATCCCAAGAAACGGACACCCGATAGTACTTTCACTTTCATGATACCTTGCGCTTGTCGCGAGAAATTGAGATGAGAAATGTTACGTGGTTAATACTCTCGCATTTGTACGAATATATATATGCGTAATTCCATACTTCTACTTGATCTTGATTGTGAATTTACGTAATTACTTCCGCGTCTAATTGAGTAGCAAAGATCACTACTTTGACCACTCATACTCATGATAGAGTTATGCAAACAGATCAAATATAATGAATCGTGATACCGGTGTTCTGTTGTATGATGCGCTTGCAGCCATTGCTAGCAGAGTCACTACTAGGGCTGGGCAAAATCGAGTACCTGAGTGATTCCATTCTGAAACATGTATTACGCTTCGAGTCGAGTCGATTATTCGAATATCAGTTATTATGACGTCACAACAGATTGTACTATGTCAAAGTTCAAATATGTACCTTCTATGCGACCACAAAGAACATAATGCCTGTTATCCATCACATTAAAGATACTTTGGTATTTTTCGACCATACCGATTTCATTGCACTTGTTGACAATGTTGCGGGATGATGAAGACTTCGGAAATGTGTTATTTCCAGTAACGTTCGTAGCTTGTACTATGTGTCGTATGCTGCGACACGGCTAATCAAGGTTTCAAGGCTTCCTCAGTGAAAAATCGTATCAAAACTATAATTATCGTTAGTAAATTAACTTTAAGTTGCGAGGTGCGCATAATTTCAGTACTCGAAAAAATCGTACTTTACTACTCTACTCGAATCATTAAAATTAATACTCGATTCGGATCCGAGTATTCGAATCATTGTGCCCAGCCCTAGTCACTACAAACAGTGATGAAGCCAAGGGTGTATTTCAGGGGTCGAAACCTTTCTTGTGAAATGCCGATCTCTAATATTTTTCAGCTCATTTGCAATTCAGTAAGTGGTATCATCAGTTTTTAGTTAGTTAATTACGTATTTGTAAAGCTTACAGTTACAGTTCTGGTTCTAGCTTAGCGTTGTGAAAATCCAGTAGTGTATACAAGTTTGCACATGATGTATATTTATGACGTCTTATTGCCGATTATGTCGGCAGCAAACCATGCAACTCACCATTTATTTTGGTGACGGGCGACGTATAGTCGATGCTCGATATCTGATCGAGGTATTCCGCCGGGAGACCGCCGGAGAAGTTTTGAAATATCTTGTTGAACGTCACTTCGGGAGTAGCGTTCGAGAGTACGGCCTTGGCCTCGATTTGCGTGCCGTTCTCCAGAGTGATTCCGAATAATTTATCGGATGACGACGTGACATGCGACACACTCTGGAATCGTTCAAATATTACGTGGCGTATAGGCTTGTTAACTTGGCGCGAGTCAGGACATTATATGATACTTAGTTTTGGTTTTTAAATCCAGAATCATGCTGAATTTCAGTGTGATTGGTATATGATTATAAGTAGAAGGCGGACGATGTGTAATTTCTTAATCTAATTCCTTAATTTCCTGAAAATGCCACAAGAGAACTGTCTACTATGCGAAAGGAGTCAAAGCTTTGCGTATGTAGACAATACACATTTGCCATTATACTCATGCGAACGAAGACTGATTTGATATGAACTGAGCTTGATTTTTGTTGCATTTCAGAATACAATGCAATTTCCAAGTATTTGCGAATTCTGAACCTCTTTAATCAAATTTGAAAAACTATAATTCCAATTCTAATCTAATTAGGAAAAGCCGAAATTGTTCCAGTTGCCCGAATCTGCTCTGAATATAACATGTAAATTTAATGAAACGGCCAACCTGATCCACGAATATGCTGGCTCGATTTTCCACTGCAGATTTCGCGATCGCCGACGACACCGACCCCATTCCGCCCTCTACGAAGCCCCAAGAACCTTTCGCCCCGTTCACCTCGCCAAGCATGTGATGCAGCAGCACGTAACTGAAAAGATGGTATTGCAGCAGATTAAGCACGCGGTTTCCAGTGAATTCGACACTTGATTATTTTTATGAAGGCAATTCATCAATTGTTTCACTGAATATGATCGGGAATTGTGATACAGATCATGAGCATTTCGTGAATTCGGCTCTCCAGACTTGATATGTATGCATGTTTTCGTATATTCTGGCTAGGGTTAGATTAATTCAGGTTAGGCTTAAGTTAGGTATGGACTTGGTTATGGTTTAGGGCTAGGAGCAGTCAATCGCCGAATTCAACATGCCATAATTGGTAATCAAGCGCGCGCTATCTAGATCAGCCATTCAAGAGCGGCGATTTTCGTGTTATAATCGCCCGGCGCACCACAAAAGCAGCGTGTATCTGCTATTGGTAATCAAGTAGATATAGAGCTAACGTCATATATTTCTGCTCGAGTGTAGAAGTAGCGATTTACAAGACATGCCAGGAGTGAGGACTACTTCAGGTTGAAGTAGAAAATTAAGGTCTGAAATTTACCGCAGTCGATTAACTGTTTTGAAAAGTCGATTACCTGCTGCCCGGCGTACGCGGACTCATCATCGCTCCTATCACTCCATCCGTGGCTAGGGTGGCTTTCAGGACATCTGTTTCAAACCAACGGTCCAGCGTCTATAACAGCATCGCGAGAATCAGCGATGCAGCAGATTACAACTAGAATATTCTAGTGGTTTAATTAGATTAATTGGAGCGGAATGTCGGTAGTATAATTTGTGCTAACTGCAATTCTAATTTAATTTGTGGTTTTTCTTGAAAATGCTACAGGAGAACCGTATAGTGCGAAACGAGAGATGCTTAGTGTAGATACATTTGCCATTCTCGTGCTTATGAGAATGTAACTATAATTTCAGCTGTAATCTAATGTTCCACTTTTTCAAATTAGATGGGAATTAGACTTATAGCTACACAGTTTTCCTAATTTGATTTAAATTATTATCATGAGAACCTAAAACGTTTCACAAATTAGATTCGAACTAGATGATCGGTATTTCGAACTTATTGTCTAATTGGACGACTACAATTTTATCTATTTGTCTAAGTCTGGTCGTACCTTCGTGATCGGCGAAGTGACGAACTCGTAGAAATCAGCTACGTCCAATCCCTTGACTGAAACGGGTCACGTAAGATTTAAATGCTTCCGAACGTTATCCAACACATATATACCTGCTTTCAACAAGGGCGCTGAAGTACGAAGTGCCTTCATAATCCCTTCTTTGACAATCGGGGATGGGTTGTCCAGTAACGGGTCCACCGCATTTGCCATGTCGACGATGTATTTCTCGTACAGTGGAAATTTCTAAATTTTCAGGCAACGATATGATGTTTAACGACCATTAACGTTCATGACATCGGGGATCAGTCAATTTGCAGTATGTTTTGATTGCGATTTAAATAAATCATTGTGTAAGTCAGCGCGATGTTTTAATAATAATTAAAAATCGATCAAAATATCAAGAATAATTTTTGTTATGATACAAATGAATTATCCAGTAAGAAAAATGACTAGGACTACTGCAGATTCCTGATGCCGATCGAATATTTCACCCTACTTGTCAGCGACTGAACAGGATTTCCTTACTTGTGTGTTTCAATCCAGAGCCAATTTGAGCCAATCAGCATTATCAATCGGCGTTTCTCTTTCTCTCTGTATATATAGCCTACTCAATCGCTAGTTCTTTTGGTTTCTTCGTGGAACAAACGGTCGTGATTCATTCACGGTTTAAAAGCATTGTTATAAATCCCACCTTCCTAAGTTTTTTCGTGGTCCATTTGTGCTTATTCTATTTTGTCAAGCATCATTTGGGTTAAAATGTTGTTTCATTTCGACCACTGTATAATTATAAAGTACGTTCTGACTTCGTGTACCACCTTTCATGTGTGAATACACATTCTTTTGGCTAAGATCGTGCCTGCTACGCTAAATGCAGTATTCGTCAGCCTTCAGTGATAAAGTAATGGTATGTACTATATATACTTATACTGCACCTGGGCGTCCGATTTCGAAAATTTTGATATTTCCATGATGTTACGTTCGTCATCGGGAAAAAGGCAAAGTGATCTTGGAAGTTCTCCGTCTTCTAGTATTGGCGTGAATGCACCGACTTCTCTCTTGTAAACTTTTAGGCCGTGTTTCTTTGGGGGTAGTATAAATGAGCGTTACAGACAGAGTTGATTGTTAAATTTATTTCAAAATTCCACTTGATAGTTTTTGAAATTGTAGAATACGGAAATGCCTAGGAAGAATCCATTTATTAGTTTGTAGACGCAGATTATGACGAGGCGTACACAAGTAGTGCAACAAATATCTACTAAATTTCAAGTAGAAATAGCGATTTTCAAGGTATGGTAACACTACTTCAAATAGAATAGACGGAGAAAAAGTATTTTGAGTAGTTTGTAGACACTAGACATAGATTTTGTTTTTTAATACCTGGTGCCCGCTGTGCCGGAGTCTGCCGGCCCTGACGCGCTTTTGGTAAATGCCCTGAAATGACGTCACAGCGCACTGTGAGGTCACAAACTAGATAAAATTTGACAAGAGTTTCCCAAAGCCTAAATTTGAATGGTCAAGCCGAAAAATTAGATTTTCCCAATACTTATTCAAGTGTTTGATACTGTGTCCGATTTGCATGACGACTCCACTTCACATACCATTGTTATGCACCCCAGTTACTTCATAAAAATTAAAAGAACGCAAGTAATGTAATCGCACCTCCAAATTTAACTCCTTTATGATGATAGGCCGCAACAAACTGAGAACGTATGAAGCTCTTGAGAACTTATATCCGGGCACGAGCTCTTCCGTGACTGCAGCCCCGCCGATCAAATGTCTTCTCTCAAAGACACCCACGTCCAATCCCCGTTTTGACAAATACGCCGCCTACGTAGAGCAAACAACGGTCATGCAGTCAGTCGTTTACTGAATTTTGTAAATATTCAAAACACCACAAGATTGCTATATAATGAAATGATAGGAGGGTCGAAATTACTTGGGATAATCATACATTCACTTTAGTTCCTGACTGATGTATAGATTACGTATTACATACCGCGACCAAGCCATTATGACCGGCTCCTACAATCACTGCGTCATATTTGGTCTTGATTCGTCCTTTGTCTTCGACAATGCTTGAATACGAGGCCTTGCAAGCGTGATCGTGAACTGCATGGTTTTAAACGCTGCATAATCAATTCAATACATCAATTACCTGCCTTACCTTTGACACCAATCCTTCTCCAATGCCTACCCAATCTTAAACTCATATTTAGTGTCTGTGTCGGCACGGCAGTACGCGGCTTCACACTGCGGACGTAAACTTTCAATAGACTGCACTGCCCTGTGCAGACAGTTCGAAGAGCAATGCCGCGCTCAGTTTAACTCGGCTTCGAAGAGTAAACATGGCTACGGATCGCTGACTAGACTCAACCCAAGTCGTTAGGAAATTGTGTTTATTGACAATCTCTCGTACTTCCTTGCCACGTTCAAACCGAGCAAGACGATCGTCAGCATGCAAATCCTAATCGATGTTAGTGAGAAATAGTCATGTCACAAGAATTCATTGTATCAAAATCTGCTTTGAATTAGCCTTTCCCAAACGAGATGCCAAAATAAGAACCAAATTCAAATGTAATGAGTTTTCGCCTGAGGGCGCATCTGCGGTGGATATGGTTGAAACGTCGCAATTTATGCTCTATTACAAGTAAAATTAGCGACTTCTCAAGATCTTTTAAGCAGAGATGGTCAAAGTAGTCATCGTCGGTACTCAAGTAGAATTGGACAAGTGGAGAAAGAAATATTCCAGGCCTGGTTTTGCCTAAAAACTGTCAAGTAGAATAAATCATAACGACTTGAGGAAATGAGTACAAGGAAAAGTTTACTTGACGTACTTCCTTACTGATCATCTCCGCTTATCAGTACTCGAGTAGTTTCAAAAGTAGATTTGGTGGTGACGTGTCATACTTCGATGAAAAGTGGATACTTTCGAACTTAGCGGTTTCACCAAGCGTAAAAATAATTGCATATTACAAATTATATGCAATCTCGTTCAGCCGCTATGACATAATCACTCGTAAACGGGATGGAGACATATCCCAAAACTGCTTTCTACTCGACAGAACAAAGAGTCTGGAAAAAAAGTAGGTGTGAATAAAACTGTTGAGTATAGAAGCGGAAGTAATGAAAAACAAATCCAGCAAGCAGTGCAAGCACACTCGAGTTTGATTCTCGTCCCATACTCCGTTGACAAGAAAATCCATGCATCACGAAGCACACAATGACACATACGTATTTATTCAGCGATAGCAATAAAGCAACAAATGTTCAATTTATACAAGAACATATTTAATAGAGAAATTTGGTCATCATTCATACACACACCGTAATAATTACAGAAAGAGATCTGGATAGCAATACACAATGCATCAAACCTTGAGCACCTACAAATTGCGAACAGACTATTCAATTATGAGGCAAAAATAAGCAAATGTTCAATGTAATACTGCAAAAAGTATCCATTAAAGTTATATACATAACTTTTTCTCAAAATATACTGGCTATTTGATAACATTGTTCGGTTTGTTGAAAAACAACGCTGTACACCAAATTTGGCTCGATTACGACCTGTATAAACGAAGCTATTAGAGTTAGAACAAACTAAATTTAAATTGGGTGTACGGCGATTTTTAACCAACCTACCAATTTCACTAAACAGTCAGTAAAATCTGAAGAAAAAAGTTATTTTTGAACAACCCTAGCATACATATATGAGAAATAAGGAGTACCGCAAAATCACTTGAGATATCAAGCATTTCGTTCCAAGAAATATAAAAAATTGCAGCTCTTGAATGAATCACTACATCCCACAGAAAACTATGAATTCCAAACAGCCCATGATTTGGATGCGGCTGAAGATCGATAAAAGTGCAGAAGCAAGCATGATAGTGCAACCGTTATACATGAAACCACAACATAGTATAAAATTGGGCCGAGCGCATTCATTTTGCACTCAGCAGCACCAGACCAGATTCAAATAGGCAGTTGATAGTAGGGCTGGGCAAAATCGAGTGCCTGGGTGATTCAATTCTAAATCAATTATTAGGCTTCGTCCAGTATCACTCACTATACCGTCACCACAACAGTATGAAACATGGACAATTCAAATATGTACCTTTTTGGTGACCAGAAAGAATATAATGTCAGTTTTAAATCACATTCAAGATTTTCTGGTATGTTTTCGATCATACCTATTTCAACGAACTTTGTGGCAATGCTGCAGGGTTGTAACCAAGTCACAATACTCCGAGTCACAAGTCAATCTCACTTTTATACTTTTGACTCGAGTCAAGTCGAGGCATTTTCAATTCACCACCGAGTCAAGTCGAAATCCAAGTCATCAAACATAGGTTCGAGTCCGAATCATGGTATTATGACTCGAGTCCGAGTCCAAGTCATTGGGTTGACTGCTCAGTTTCCAGTTGAAGTCTTGTTAAACCCACTTTATATAACTATGTTTGGTGATATCCAATTGTACCCGTAATTTCCCTCATATTTAGCAGTTTCTGGTCCCATTTTCAAGTACCAGTACCAATAAACGAACTCCTAATGGAATGGTTACTTTACTATTCAAAATTACAATAAAATGTCGGTCTTGGCCGTCAGAGTCTCGTGTCATATGACTTGATTACGCAAGGACTCGAGTCAACACACAGATTGACTCACGTCGAGTCATTTCCGTATTTTGAGAAAATGACTCGAGTCAAGTCGAGTCATCAGAAAATCGTGACTCGAGTCGGGTCATGACTCGAGTCATTAAAACCCTGCAATGCTGTGGATTGATCACGACTTCACCGATATGTCGTTTTCACTATCGTGTTTAGCTTTGTACTACACGTTTCGTATGATGCGAGGTTTACAACTTTCCTGGATTGAAAATATCATCGAAACTATAATTCTCGTTACTAAATTAACTCTTAGTGGGAAGGAGTGTATGTTATCAGTACTGGAACCAATCATCACTCATTACTAGACGCGAATGATTAGAATTAATACTCGATTCAGATTCGAGCACTCGAATCATTATGCCCAGCCCTAGTTAACAATTACTCACACATACTCCGCATGAGGTTTGGTGGGCCTGTCTATAGACTGCGGCACAGCGGTGGCAACATTTTCGTCCGGCATCAAGTTATTTCTAGTCACTTTGATCCTGATAATCCTCTGATTTTTGGTCAGGTGTTTCTTGGCCTGTTTCTGGGTCGACATCGTCATATCGTAACCGTTGACTTGCAGAATCTTATCTCCGACACGCAAGCCTGCTTTTTCGGCCGGTCCGCCCGGGGTCACACGGGACACAAAGATTCCCTGAACAGAATTGCAGCAATGATGGTACATTCAGTGAGGTGAGTATTGAAAGCGAGGAACATTGTTCGATAAACTTCAAATCAGAGTTGGACAACTAGAAAATATTTAGCTTTTCCAAATTAGATTACAATTACCGAGTTCAAAAAAACTTGGAAATTGAATTCAATTCCTGATTGGAAAGAAACAACAAAAATCAAGTTCAGTAGGCTACATATGAAATCACAGTTGGCTAGTTCTAAACTATACAATTCTCCCGTAGCATTTTCCAGAAATTAGATTAGAATTGAAATAAGAGACTAGACGCATTGCACAAAACGAGACCGTACATATGTTTCAAAAATTAAATCAGAATTAAATTACCTGCATTTTGCACAAATTAGTCTAATTGAACAACCAGAATCATCAATTAGTTCAAGTCTGCTTTTAATGAGCATGTGGCATTAACTTCAGCTACAGGAGCACAATCTATCCAACAACGCTAATCAACTGATAGAGGTAATGCAGCTAATACGTAACTATTATTTGAAAAAGAGGAGTGATTAAAAAACGACTCAAGCAGCTGGCATGGTAGGCTTCATCCATGAAAACCAGGGGTGGAAGAAGTAGCTTTGCACCACCTGTTTTTTAGGGTAACCTGACAATTTAATATGTGAAAGGCCGGAATACGGGAAAAAAAGTTTTTTTTGAACAGCCCTATTTTTCATAGGTCCAGATTTCTTTAATATAAAGTTTTTTTCATGTAAAAATTTGCCAGTTTTCAAGTAAAAAAGTTTGTTAAGGCCAAACTACTTAGTAAGGACAGACAGTTCCAACCAGAAATGAAGATAAGTATTACAATTCTAACATTATGTGCGAAAACTCCTAATTTGCATACCGGTACATGAAGTCAAAATTTGTCAAAATTAAGTTTTGTAAGTTCAGAAAATGTCAAAAATTTGATTTTATAGGTCAAAATCGTCCGTTGTTTAGGTAAAAAACCGCACTGCAATACAACTAATGTACCTACATTTACAGCATTCTAAGGTGGATTATCAAAATTTCAATTAACGTTGCTAAATTAACTCTTAGTGGGATAGTTAATTAGTTAGTTACTCAGTTTGAATTAGTTAGTTACTTAGTTAGTTACTTAGTTAATTACTCAGCTTGAATAATTAGAATTCAATTCGTAATAGCGTACTCAAATCATTGTGCCCAAGTATAGCTGTATTATCAACGGGTTGATTAGATTACAAACCGGATCATTAGGAACAAATGGGTTCTTTGAAGCGTCTTGATCAATACCTCCACCGATAGCAAAACCAAGAATCAGACTTCCATCTTCGACATCCTTGACAATTTCAATGCATTCCTGTTACGAAAATATATTTTTATTTCAAGTCATAGTTGCGAGAGACAAGCGAGGAACACTTACACACAACGTCTGCGTCTGAAATGCGTTCAATTCTTCTTCCATTTGTCTGATATAAATGTTCGCTACCAAAGTTTTTACAGCTGCAATCAACAATTTAGAAAAAAAGTAAATGACATATAATAGCATTTCATGAGCGGTTCGTGAATAGCCATTTTCAAAGACATACAGTTCAATATCTTCATAATCGGGCAAACAGCGGGTGTCAAAGTCGGAATCGCAGCAATTCAGCAGAACATCTCTTGATAAAAGCGACACTACATATCTTGTTCATCTTTTATCTATGCTAGAGTCAGTGATAAGCATAGATCTGTATCTTTGAATTTGGCAGTTGAATAAAGATTTGGCAGTGAATCAACTAGTGCATCAAACTTGGTCTCTTATTGGGGTTAGGATTGGGTTAGAAGGCCAGGGATCGTAACCAAACTTCAAGACTTGACAAAATAGGAATGAAATTGAATTCAAAATTGAATTTAAAAATTAGCTACCTCTTAACTCACGTTGATGCTAGTACATTTACAGTATACAATGGGCTATCAACATAAATTAAAAATTATTATAAGAAATTTCTTCTAATTGAAGTCATAAGCTGCACAAGTGACATACTAGCAAATTGGAACACGTAACTTCATTGAATCAATCACCAAAATCGTTTCGTTCATAAACGATTGCTTTCACAACACGTGAAATGGCCGGTGGAAACTGGTTCAAAATAAATCGAATTCCAGACACCTGATATAGTTTTAAAAATTCCGACGTGTCAAATTTAGAGCCCGACTCCACCAACATATGAGAAAACATTCTCAAATCAGCAGATCGCTGAGATAGATTCTCGGTTTTGTTATAAATCCAGTTTGGGCACATTTGACCAAATCTAGACGCACCTGTTTGTGCCACAAAGTTATCAATGTATACATGCACATCACCTTTTTCGCAAGGTACTAACTCATGCAGCTTTCGAAGGGCATCACCTCCGGGGTAATTATAATATGATGGTATGAAAAACAATATGCAACAAAAACTACTCATAATCAGCAAGATTATCGCAGAGATGTAGCAAATTTTACCAAATACATCTTTGCGGTATCTGTTGTGGAAATTGGATATTGCAGTAGCAGCAACAAAATTGAACAACGGTACAGTGTAAATAATAAAGCGTAGCTCTTTATGGGGTAGAAACGAGTACAAAAACACAAAACCTAACGCTGGAATCAGCAGAATTGTAGCACGTCTTGGATTGCAACGAATACCCCACGGAATAAGCATCAAAGCACCAAGAAGCATTCTTGGCAAGGCAGAGTAGAAATACCACAAAAAAGGTAAAGTACCCCATTGGGCACTCTTATTTAAAATCGTATTGAAGTACAAAACTTCGCCTTCCGGCCAAAGCCATCGATTCCAAAACCAGGAATCCAATAAAATAGTGGATAAAAGGCTAAATATTCCAGCTGGGATTGACGTCAAGATAACAAACTTCAAAGATAATGATTGAAATATGAATGATATCAGAAGGCACAAGCCTAACAATATTGATAGCTCGATACGGAAAACAATGATCACAAATGCAGAAATCCGTATGAATGATTTCGAGTCGTTACACAACCAAGAACTTAACGCATATGTGCTAAGGCATAGCGCAAATACATTGGGAAGTGGACGAGTGCCGTAAAACAGAAAATGGAACTGGAAAAGTGATATCAAAGAAAAGTAGGCAGCAGTCTGTACATCAGCAACTTTTCTGACAGCATCATCAAATTTCCAGAGAGATTTTAGGACCAAAACGCCCAAAACGAACCGAGTCACGTATTGAAGAAATATTGTTGGAATCCCAGCAGCATAAATTAAAATTTTCGCAGGATAAGATAATGCCGCGATCGTCATCGGGCCGATAAACGTCCTGGGTACGACTCCCGGGAATTCGTTATGGTCGTACTGCGATAAATTTCGGCCGTGTATCAAAATATCATGAATCGCTTGCATGTTGAAGCTCTCTTCGACTTTGGTGTATGGGCATAAGACTAAATACGCGGTGGCCGCAAGCAACTGTCCCATGCGAAAGATATTTCCAATATTCTTCCATTGTAATCCAACGCTCATGGTTATGATTTCAACACCAACACGCCACTCGCCAGTAAATACGAAGATGAAATTTATCTATATAGATTCAAGAATGTGATTGATGACAATCGGGTAACCCCACAGAATGGTCACAACAATGACCCGTTGCGAGTCTCTCTGATTGTTCAAACAATGCCGATATTTCGAGGAGGGTTGGTTCGATTATGTTCACAATAAGAGCAATTCTGTTCACAATAAGAGCAGTCTCATGTTCACAATAAGAGCAGTCATGTTCACAATAAGAGCAGTCTCATGTTCACAATAAGAGCAGTCGTTGTATTCACAATAGCATCAGCCGCAGCACCACCATATCCCCCGGACACGATGTCCGAGTGGCAACATAGTCCGAACACAACCCAGACATGATGTCCGAGCACCCCCAGACACGATGTCCGAGTGTCAACGCAGTTCGAACACACTCCTGACATGATGCCCGAACACCCGCAGACACGATGTCCGAGTGTCAACGCAGTCCGAACACACCCCAGACACGATGTTCGAACCCCCCCAGACACGATGTCCGGGTGTACACGCAGTCCGAACACACCCCAGACACGATGTCCGAACGCCCCTTCCCCAGACACACCCCAGACATGATGTCCGAATACCCCCCAGACATCCTCCAGACACGATGTCCGAACTCGCCACGCCCCAGACATGATGTCCGAGTGTCAACGCAGTCCGAAGACACCCCAAACATGATTTTATGAACACACCCTAGACTTGATATTTGAACACAGGCCGCGGGGCGTGATGTCCGAACACGATTTCCGATTGGCAACGCAGTGCGGACACACCTCAGTCATGATATCCAAACACCCCCAGACATTATGTCCAGAGTGTCAATGCAGTCCGAAGATACCCCAGACATGATAATAAAATAAGAACAGTCATGTTCACAATAAGAACAGTCTCATGTTCACAATAAGAGCAGTCATGTTCACAATAAGAACAGTCTCATGTTCACAATAAAGAGCAGTCATGTTCACAATAAGAACAGTCTCATGTTCACAATAAGAGCAGTCATGTTCACAATAAGAACAGTCTCATGTTCACAATAAGAGCAGTCATGTTCACAATAAGAACAGTCTCATGTTCACAATAAGAGCAGTCATGTTCACAATAAGAACAGTCTCATGTTCACAATAAGAGCAGTCATGTTCACAATAAGAACAGTCTCACGTTCACAATAAGAGCAGTCATGTTCACAATAAGAACAGTCTCATGTTCACAATAAGAGCAGTCATGTTCACAATAAGAGCAGTCTCATGTTCACAATAAGAGCAGTCGTTGTATTCACGATAACATCAGTCGCAGCACCACCATATCCCCCGGACACGATGTCCGAGTGGCAACATAGTCCGAACACAACCCAGACATGATGTCCGAACACCCCCAGACACGATGTCCGAGGGTCAACGCAGTTCGAACACACTCCTGACACTCTGGACATAATGTCTGGGGGTGTTTGGATATCATGACTGAGGTGTGTCCGCACTGCGTTGCCAATCGGAAATCGTGTTCGGACATCACGCCCCGCGGCCTGTGTTCAAATATCAAGTCTAGGGTGTGTTCATAAAATCATGTTTGGGGTGTCTTCGGACTGCGTTGACACTCGGACATCATGTCTGGGGCGTGGCGAGTTCGGACATCGTGTCTGGAGGATGTCTGGGGGGTATTCGGACATCATGTCTGGGGTGTGTCTGGGGAAGGGGCGTTCGGACATCGTGTCTGGGGTGTGTTCGGACTGCGTGTACACCCGGACATCGTGTCTGGAGGGGTTCGAACATCTTGTCTCATGTTCACAATAAGAGCAGTCATGTTCACAATAAGAACAGTCTCACGTTCACAATAAGAGCAGTCATGTTCACAATAAGAACAGTCTCATGTTCACAATAAGAGCAGTCATGTTCACAATAAGAGCAGTCTCATGTTCACAATAAGAGCAGTCGTTGTATTCACGATAACATCAGTCGCAGCACCACCATATCCCCCGGACACGATGTCCGAGTGGCAACATAGTCCGAACACAACCCAGACATGATGTCCGAACACCCCCAGACACGATGTCCGAGGGTCAACGCAGTTCGAACACACTCCTGACACTCTGGACATAATGTCTGGGGGTGTTTGGATATCATGACTGAGGTGTGTCCGCACTGCGTTGCCAATCGGAAATCGTGTTCGGACATCACGCCCCGCGGCCTGTGTTCAAATATCAAGTCTAGGGTGTGTTCATAAAATCATGTTTGGGGTGTCTTCGGACTGCGTTGACACTCGGACATCATGTCTGGGGCGTGGCGAGTTCGGACATCGTGTCTGGAGGATGTCTGGGGGGTATTCGGACATCATGTCTGGGGTGTGTCTGGGGAAGGGGCGTTCGGACATCGTGTCTGGGGTGTGTTCGGACTGCGTGTACACCCGGACATCGTGTCTGGAGGGGTTCGAACATCGTGTCTGGGGTGTGTTCGGACTGCGTTGACACTCGGACATCGTGTCTGCGGGTGTTCGGGCATCATGTCAGGAGTGTGTTCGAACTGCGTTGACACTCGGACATCGTGTCTGGGGGTGTTCGGACATCATGTCTGGGCTGTGTTCGGACTATGTTGCCACTCGGACATCGTGTCCGGGGGATATAGTGGTGCTGCGGCTGATGTTATTGTGAATACAACGACTGCTCTTATTGTGAACATGAGACTGCTCTTATTGTGAACATGACTGCTCTTATTGTGAACATGAGACTGCTCTTATTGTGAACAGAATTGCTCTTATTGTGAACATAATCGAACCAACCCTGTAGGATATTTCACACTTGGAGGGCGGATTCTAGCTAGGTGGATCAATTCCTGATCACATTTTAATCTATAGGCTATTTTTGGAATCGGCCGCCAGGAGTTGCGTATCCATCCGTGGGTTAGTAATCTATCATTATCTATCATCGGAGTCGGCACTTTGGCGGCAGATGAGTCGCCAGTCGCCAGTCTTTATTAGTTATTTCCGGTAAAAAAGCGCTAAATACCTTTTCAAAAATCGCTATATTTATCGCTAGGCACTAGATTCATATTTTTTGGCGCTAAACCGGATGAAAAATCGCTAGATCTAGCGCGAAAATCGCTAAATTGACAACACTTCCTTTGCCAATACCATACCTGGCGCTTTTTCAGGTCCGCAGCATGTCTGGCTATAGATAACTAACCTACTACGGTGCGGATAGATACCAGAGATGAGCGGATTTGAAATTTCTATGTCCTAATCCAATCCAAATCCGAACCTTCAAATCCAAATTCAAAACCTAATCCATAACTTTTTCATATTGAATCCTAATCCGATTCCAACTGGAAATTCAGAAAAAAAATACTAATTTATGCAATGGAGGGAGTCGAAAATGTTCTTTCACAACCAACGATTCACTTGATTCAAGATAGCTTAGTAACCATAAGTACATTAATAACTGATCTGAATAAAGTTTGTCGCCATTCGCCACTCAACATTTCAATCTTCCAGAAAATAGGTAAATCCAATCCAAATCCTAATCCGTTATGAAAAAAATGTCTAATCCAAATCCAATCCAAATCCGACAAAATTTCACAAATCCTGTTTTTTATAAACCTAATCCTAATCCGTGCTCATCTCTGCTATCCGTAGGTTAGTTATCCATAGTCTGGCGCCAAGCGGTGCGCATATATCAGACCCGGAGCATGTCTGGAATCCAGAGGTGGTCAGTAACGAAGTACTTCTACTTTTTAGAAGTACTCAAGTAGTTTTCCTCTACTTCTGGTACTTACTCAAGTAGATCTGATTTTCTCTACTTCTACTTCTACTTCGTGATATTTTGTGATCTACTTACTTACTTTTCGCTATTTTCAGTTTGTCTTCTAGTATGTTCAGTAGGGTTGTTCAGAATTGATCGACTTTCAAAAAGTCTAGGTTTTCAGTCCGTTTCCCATGCCTTATACCTTAAAAACAAATTCTGGCTACTTTTTTTTTGTAATTCATCCCCTGTATCCGTGTGCATTTTGCCGTTTTTTCATGCACCAAAAAAATTCTTCGGAATTTGGGGATTCCCCCGTTGTGAGTGACTCGACAGCAATCACTTGTGTTCTCATTGACGTGAAGCGGATGTTCTAGCGTTAATGACGCGCTAGGCACGGCAGTGAAATGGGGATCATTGATTAGTCAGGTGTTTTGCTGCTTTGTTGTTGAAGAACTGTGTTTACGATTGAGGTGCAGGACTTACCAGGTAGCTTTTTTAGATCATGCTGTTAGCGAGTCTAGCGCAGGATTAGTGATTATAGTATTGTAGCAGTATTGAATTATTCGATCTAATGGACCTTATACTCTTTCTTGTCTACTGGGATAGAAAACAAAGCTTGTAAATGTCTTTTACAGTGACTGTGGAAAACAGCCAATCGGCTGCTCTGAATTTTATGTTATTTCCTAAGATTGAAATATACTGGTAGGAGTATTTCCAATTTAGGAATCATTATCTTCCAGAACCAATAACTGGATCTAATCCGACTATTCTTACTCAAGTTGTGCAGTATGTGTTTGACCTAAGAGAACTGAAATGTTTCCAACTAATCTTTGCTACTTGACTGAGTTGATGTTTATTTATTTTTCTAGGATTAGCTCTAGTGCGAAATGTCTAAAAAAAAGAAAATTGCCATCTAGTGATATAGTATCAAAAAAAGCTAGAAGATCACGGTCGCAGACGCAGCATTTCCTAGCTGTGCCATCTGAGGAAACATTACGGGATCGAAGCTGCTTACTCTTAGGAAAGTTATGCAGTATGTGTTACACCTAAGAGAGCATTCATATGCGAAAAATGAACCAGAAAATTTACACATCCAGGACGTAGGAGATGAAGTACGGTAATAGGTTTTTGGCTCCTGGCTGCCACAAAGACCATCACACAAGTCAATGCCATTGAAAGTTAGAGACAGTGTGAAAACAGAAAACAAATGGCTGTCACTAAAGGAAACTGCAGACCAGCAATATGTATCAAGAAAACAAAGCGACTTTGAAGCCAAGTTGAGTAAGCTATGGGCACAGAGGAGCTCCTGACGCGATGACGGCAATTGAAGCAAGTACACTTCTCTGCAGCGATAAAAAACATGAATACAAACATTTTATCAGGATCACAAGGGTCCGTGATTAGCAACGATTGGTGGCAAAGATACAGTGTTGAAAGTGAAAATCATGCAACAAAAGAGACGGACCATGAGTGCGAGAGAGTGCACCAGCATCAAGTAGCGAAGGTGAATTTACAGAGAGCTCATCTATATCTTCATAGGTAGCCGACACTTCCCACAGCAGTGATTTCGAAGTGGCGCAGTCGACATCGGGTCATTCCTTTAAATTTGTGAAAAGCGCCTATAAACCTGTTCAACGACAAAGACCTATGCCAGGTTTCTGATCGCTTGAAAGTCAGCGATAATGCTGCTACCATGATAACTGCAGCACTGATTAAAGCTTGCGATGGTGACCCTAATGACTTTCATCTTTCAAGATCTGGAACCTATCGACGACGCATTGCAAATCGTTTTAAAATTTCTGAGTCTATTGTTGAAAAAATAGCAAACGTTCCACCAAAGCACATCACATTGCACTGGAATGGAAAGCTCACTAGGAGTCGTTTAGGAGAGCAATTTGAGGCCTTGGCAGTGCTGGCATCCCGGAGTGGAATTGGTGGCAACGTCACGCAGGATTTTCTGTTTAATTACTTAATTATTCTATATAGAAAAGCTCTCATCACGCAGGATTTATTTCAAAAAATGGACAGAGATTCCATATAGGCTGGCATCGTCTGCGTGTTCCAACGCATTCGTCTGCGTGTTCCAACGCATTTGAGAAGGGCAAACTTCTTGGCATTTGAACTCTTGAGAGTGCTACAGGAAATTACGGGCTGATCCGTCATTTGAACTGCTGGAACTTTATAATTTAACAAAAAATGTCAGAGCTCTTGTGCTTGACACAACATCCTCAAACAATGGAAAAAATAAAGGTGCTGTTCTGTTACTTGAAGAATTGATAAACAGGAAAGTTTTCTACAGTGCTTGTCGCCATCATATTCATGAACTAGTCATCCGGGAGATCTGGAAGTGAAGTGTGTATTTGGATCGGCGACCACAGGCCCTGAAAACACAGAATTTAATACCTTCCAAGAAGTGGAAAGATATTGATTAATTAAGAAGCTCTAAAACACTTCAGTTTGTTGAAGGCAGCGGGTTGGCGATGAAAACTGATGAAGCAAAGCAAGAAATAATTCCACCGATTAAGCCATGTAATGGAAAGCAGAAAGAATTCTTGATAAGAGGTGACTACAGAGACTGTGCAACAGGCGCCTTGGTGATTTTAGATGACCAATATGTTGATAATCGTTTTCGCAAGCCTGGTGCTACTAATAGCACTGGATGGACGAGTCAAGTGCTGTACTGTCAAAAAATGTTCATGTGGAGTGAGCAAATGGGCTATTGTGAAGAGTTCATTAGAAACTTGGTACGAATGAATATTGCCCAGTTTTATGTCCCAGCTTTAAAACTGGTATTGCATGTGACGCACAGAGTAATGATCTCAAATTCCTTCATGACATGGCAAACTTTACATCATGTGATTTCACAGTTGCTGATGTGGCATATAAAAAGATGTGAAAACATAATTGGCATCTCACCGAGGAAACGGTGGTATCTACAATGTTCTCGGCTAAACCAAAAATTCCTGACAAAGTGAAGGAAGCGATTGCTGCTAAATTGCTGCAAATGCCAATTCTTGAACAATTTCGCTGAGGTATACCTCTGTGTCTAATCTCTGACTCTGTCTCTGAGTCAATGAGTATGGTGGATTTAATTGGACCGGAATCATGGTTTCTATTCGATGCTATACATACCGAACATGATTAGTTGAGTCTTCCAGTTTCGGAATGGCATACTGATCCGCATTTCGTGACTGCTCAAGAATTTGTGAGTACCGTAGTGTTGAAGTAGTTAAAGACGCAGCAGAGCGTTTGGTAAAATTGAATACCGACTTCGATGCTTTTAAAACAGATGACAAAGAACAGCGGGTGAGCCTCTTACAAGCCGTGGAAGATCACGGGAACAGATATGCCGATTTCTCTAAAGCAACCATTTCATC
Organism: Botryllus schlosseri; assembly: GCF_051294905.1. Taxonomy (NCBI): domain Eukaryota; kingdom Metazoa; phylum Chordata; class Ascidiacea; order Stolidobranchia; family Styelidae; genus Botryllus; species Botryllus schlosseri. Next base: position 1,452,696 of record NC_137241.1, read on the forward strand.
CACCTGATTTAAGTAGTATTTGCCAAGTTGATCTATTTCTCTTCCTTATTGTTTCGTTTCCTTCGAACAATGTGATGTATAAAATGTGGCTGCGAGTGAATGATACATTCACAGCTGTGTTCTTGCACATGGTGATCCTGGAAATCGATGGACAATCTCGGGTAGGGTTGAGGAGTGTAGGATATGTGATCCAACCAAATGACTATCAGTCTTAGGCAGTTTTGAGGAGTTCTAAGGGAATGGGGGACATGAAAATGGTGTCCTGAACCGTCAATACTTTCTATAGTAAGGTTATGTAGCACTCCAAACCGCAATAGATGCTTAAACCCAGCTTATATATGACGATCACTAGCCTAGTCCGAATGGCGACACTCAGATTTTAGGGGAATCCCCTATTTTTAGATGATATTCTTCCAGCTCAAAATGCACACGGATGCAAGGGATGAATTACGAAAAAAAGTAGCTAGAATATGTTTTTATGGTATAAGGCATGGGAATCGGACTGAAAACCACGACTTTTTGAAAGTCGGTCAATTCTGAACAACCCTAATGTTCAGTTTCTTTAAAACGGGGTCTTCTAGTAAACAAAGCATTAGTATCGCATTTCCATATCAATACCATAACTTGGGGTTACCATATTTCTGTGACACAAATTCCGGGCACTCTTTAGTGCCCACTAGAGGATTTCAAAATGAGTTATGACGTCACACCAGCAAAGCTTTGGTCATAGACCATAGGTGGTCACGATCGGGTTCAGGGGTATGTATGTGGCTGGCCACATTTTTCAGCCCCTTCCCACCCAAATATACAATGATTTCGAGCCAGCAATAGGATAATCGATGAAACTTTTTTGGGGGGTTGCTATATGAATATAATTTCTGTATGCATCTGATCGTTAAATTTTTTGAATTATTTCTGTCAATAATATTGGTTCTTCCATTTATTACGATATAGTTACTATAGTTGCTACTATCCGCCCACATGACCAGAGTTAGCGGTAGAGCTGGTAGAGGATGATGAGTTCGAAAATACAGGTAGCGTAATAGTACATCGTTAAGTCATGTTCCTGTTCCACCAATAAGATTGTTTGTCAGCCTTATGCCGGTGCGCACCACGGAACGTTATAAACACCCAACATTCAGTGGTGTTCAACCTTTTATGGTCACGACTCCATCTCCAATTTGAAAATGCTCCGTAGCCCGGATCAAAATTTGACGAGCTGATTACTAAAAGAAGTCAGCACCTTTGCCCAGACTTACTCACGGGTTATTTCGGAAGCTGATTATGTTCAACATATTCGCTAACCCCAGAATAAAATCAAACTACCGCCAAGTTCGGAACCACTATATATCATTGAATTAAGCATTTAAACGTCCTTAACGATCTCTAGCTATAAACAGTTCTCCTATAATTGCGAATACAACTATAGGCTTATTCCAGTAAATGAAGGTTATGTTTGTTTATATTTTATTGCACTTTTTGCGAGGGTGGTACTCCCCATAATAAAATCAAAAAATGTGATATTAAATCGCGCGCAGCGCGAAGAACAATATCATGCATCATCATAAATATTCCCAAAAATAATGTTTTCATGTTAATTTACGAAAAAATTATGAGACTACGTTAAGTCGTCAAAATTCCGGACATTTGGCATATTTTAGAAATTCCTCCGGGACGCTACTTTCAACAGTGAAATTCCGGACATGTCCAGGAAATTCCGGACGTATGGCAACCCTCCCATAATTTGAATCCCATGATGCGAAGGAATGCTCATACTGTCAAAAAAATGATACCTCGTGGGATGCATCAATACGAATCAAACTCTCTGCACCTTCCGCGTAGCTCAATTTGCTGCTTTGATAGTCCATGCAAACGAATTATAACTGTTTTTAAAACTACTTACTTACTTGAGTAGATTTAAAGTCAGTCAATTCTACTTCTACTTCAAGTAGCTTTAGGTTGCTTGTGTAAGAAGTACTTCTACTCGTACTTGAGTAGATTTTTTCGTTGCTACTTCTACTCCTACTTGAGTAGCTTACTTGACTAGTTTGACCACCTCTGCTGGAATCTGGATACAACTAATGCGCAGCTGTCAGGTTTGGACCATGCCTGGAACGGACGTATGGCGTATTTCTTGGGTTGATTTCAACCCCACATCATGTCTGGATAGCAATAGTCAGGCCTGGTCAGAGCCGACCAGTAACAGTAGGGTTACCATATTTTGGAAATCTATAAAAAGGGGACACTTTTTCAGAAATTTGAGACTTGCGAAACCGGAGAAGAATTCTCAAAAATCGGTGATTTTTCCTACTTTGTGATCGGTTGACTTGAAAAAAGGTCAACTCTCCGCTCAGAGCTCAAAATACCGTTTTTCTCTCCACATTGCTAGATGGTTGAATAAAAAAAGGTCAACCTTTCGTTCAGAGTTCATCACTGTTACGGTATATCAGCCGCATTTTGCTCTACATATGACCCAAATTTTCAAAAAAGAGGAGATAATCTCAAAAAAGAGGACAAAAGGGCGTCCTCCGAGGACACTTTCAAAAAAGTTAAAAAAAAAAAGAGGACAAATCCTCTTAAAAGAGGACGTATGGTAACCCTAAGTAACAGACTACTTACAGCAGGGGTCGGCAACCTTTTGCTAGTCGCCGGCCAAATTTCGGGTGTACAACCTTTTGGCGGGCCGATTTTTTCTTAGTACTATATTTTACGCTCACTTCGGTATATTATCTTACATTGCTGCAATCTCAATCATACCAATCCGAAGACACATGTATTTACACTATAACGACACAGGATAATTGTGACAATTGACGCAGCTTGCTTTGTGAAAGGTTTTCAACTTCTAGTAACAAGTCAGATGAACCTAGAATCAGACCCTATTCAAAATGGACGTCCGAAATACGTGATCTTAGCTTGCTCTTCGTGAATTTCATTGTTCAAAACTATTGTTCACATGCGTACGTGCTTCCAAAAATCGGTGCAAATTCTTTTGCATTGCTGGTCAAGCTGGGATAAAGACCAATTTCAAGAACGTGCTCTTTGTCAAAGTCATGCAGCGATATGCTCTTTGTATGACATTTGTCATTCAATTCAACTGCATCGCATTTCAGAAAGGCCCATTTGAGATTTTCAGGCAATGATATTGGCGTCCACATTAAACAGAATACTGAATAGTCAGAATTCATTTTAAAGAGAAGGAATGTCGGAAAAGCGGGTGAATATTCAGTATAGTTTAATTTCGTATCACAGTTACAAATGTAGTGTTGGTACCAGAGTTGGATCAATTGTAATTTGTAATTGTAATTGAATGTAAATAATTACATTTTTCAATGTAATTAATTACATTTTTCAATGTAATTGTAATGTAATTGTAATTGAAGCATTTTTATTTTGTGTAATTGTAATTGTAATTGTAATTTGACAAAAATTTTGCTCAATTACAATTTCAATTACTTTAAATTGCTATTGAGACCTGACAAGCACAACATAAAACAATTGACTTATAATGCATTCTCTTTAAATGTCGACAAGGAATTTGGTGGATCCATTCGCGGAAACCCTTGACTGCGCCCTTGCGAGCGAAGTTTTTTTTATTTTTACCGCTATGCTGGCCTCGGCTGCCATTGTATACAATTTTTAGATTTCTAACCAACGAATGGATTCGCAACACGTGACTCACGATTGAATACGCCGAGAAGCGAACTGCTGAGCCGGCTAAAAGCAGCAGAATTGATATTCCCATAGCTGGCGATCCAAGCGTCGAAATTTGATATGTATGGTCCTAATCGAGAGCTAGTGTCGCACTGATTCCGCAATAAAAGTATATTTCCAGGCCATGGTACCATCCCAAAATAGTCGTGAAAGTCTGGGAATCGGCATTGTTCTGAACAATCGCTGGGCGTAATTGGTAATTGTTGTGGTCATGCTGCTGCAGCGCTCTCACTTTTCAGAACATTCGGCCTTAAACAGCTATTTTGGAGCAGTTACATTGCCCTGACAGGATTTATTTTGTATTTTCAGAATTAGTACATCAATAGCTTACGATAAAGACCAGATGCATCAAATTTGGACGCATAGATCGCCAGCTCTAGGACTACAAAGTTTGCTGCTTTTAGCCGGCTCTGCAGTATGTTTGTCGGTGCATTCATCCGTGACTCACATCTTGCGCATCTATCAGTGGGTTGGCAATCTACAATACGATTTCAGATCACGATGTTGCATCGTTATTTCGTCTGGCTAACTAACCAGACCACTGGATATTATATAACGTCTTATCTGACAAAGCACGGTTTTGTTTTCACTCCTCATCCTATTCCTACGTCCCTCGATAAAAAGAATATTATTTCTTTAATTATATACTATAGACGCAAATCCAACACGTACATATATTATAATACTTTTTCAACGACATACTGCACCCTATCCTTAATCCTAACCCATAGGAAATTAGGTAAATAACATTTTACATTTCCAATTACGTGAGCCATAATTACCGAGCATTCAAAACACGCCTATATTATGCCACAATGACATCTCACATAGCATACTATGTACGCACATAAACGCATTTATTACTACACAATCTGAACTAGACTTGAATTGTTGTTAAATACGACGCTACGGTTGTCAAGGAGCACGGTTGAATTTATGATTATTAAATTACATGTTCAACAGCAGCAATTGTAATTGTAATTGTAATGTAATTGAAGCATGCAAGGAGTAATTGTAATTGTAATTGCAATTTGATATTTTTAGCATGGAGTAATTGTAATTGTAATGTAATTGAAACATTCATGAAAGTAATTGTAATTGTAATTGTAATTGAACTGAAATAATGTAATTGATCCAACTCTGGTTGGTACTAGGTTTTCTCTCCTCCAGTATAGGAAAGTGAGCATAATTTTCTTTGTACTGTTGCCATTTCCAGAGTCACAGATTTGTCTTGAATGCGCCTCAACATCTCATGTATGTAGTTGTTTTGCCCCTGAAGTTGCAGGTTCAATTTGTTCAGATGTGACGTTAAATGCACCAGGAAAGCAAGATGATATACCCATGTTCGGTTACAAGATTATGAGTCGGCGATATTTCTATTTTCGAGGAAAGTTGCTATTTCATTTCTCAGTTCATACACTCGTGTAAGCATAGCTGCTCGACTCAATGAACGAACATGACGGATATAGGCCTACATGACATCGCCATATTGATTCTCTGCTTCTAGTAATATCTGGCGTAACTGATTGAGTTGATGAGACAAAAATCATATTAACAGTTTTCAGCATTGTGGCCAAAACACTATTCAGGTTTTTTGTCTTGGCACACAATGCCTTCTGGAAAATCAAACTATAGATGGGCTAACTAACATACGGAGGCTAGTTAACTATAATTGAATAGTTTGAGATTCCGTCATTGCGTCTGAGATGCTCCAAGCGTTTTTGAAGCAAAGGAAGAACTGTTATGTTCGTGCATTTTACGTTGGTATCGTTTGTCTATTATTTGTCTAGGATTAGTAATTACCGCCAATCATTATTTCCTCGTGTGTCGTGCTTTGTATTTATACCCCGTGTTCTGTTCTCTCGTGGTCTTTCGTTTAACTGCACTCTGGATCGTGTCGCTGCCTGAAGTTATTCTGCAAAATAGGGTTCACAATCCAACCAGAAAGGTATGGAAAAACAACACACAGACCTACCTAAGGGAGGATTTTAGGGAGGAACTCGAAAGAAAGTGGAAAAAATGGAGAACTCTATACCCCCTCATTTACACAACTCGGGTAGAATGGTGGACGGCCATAAAAACACGTATAAAGAACCTAACGATCAAACATACAAAAAAGGCAGCCAGAGAAAAGAGGGAGGAGATAGAAAAGAAAGAAAGCGCTCTAGCAAGAGCAAGACAACACGCCCTACGCAATAACCACCCAACACGTGAATACATAAAAGCCAAAAGAGACCTCTGGAAGGCGAAAAGGGAGGAACTAAATAAGCAAAAAAAAGAAGCAAAAACAGACCAGAACACGATCCTGGACAACAACCCTTATCTCTTATGTAAAAAACTTTAAAAAAAAGGAGGGAGGTAGCGACGATCAAACAACTAAAGACCCCAGAGGGGAACATCACCAATAAGGAGAGAGAGATCAGGGAGAGAGAGATCAGTCGAGAACTTCTATAAGAGCTTATATACGGCGAGAAGCAAGAACACCCGCATGGCGGAACACTTCCTTGACTGAATGCAGAAAACGCTCACCACAGAGCAAAGAGACAAACTCGATAGTAAAATCCAAGAGGATGAACTACGAACTGCAATATTACAACAAAAATGAAACAAAACGCCAGGGGAAGATGGACTTAGCGTCGAGCTCTATACCACCAATCTGGAAATCGTCGCAGAAGGCCTAGTGGAGGTCTACAATGAGATATATGGTGAACTAAAAGTAAATAGGGACCTCGCAAGAGCTACCCTCAAGGTGATCTACAAAAAGGGGGAAAAGGATGACATAAAGAACTATAGACCAATCAGTCTCCTGAATGTAGACTACAAAATCCTAAGTCGAATACTAACAAACCGTCTGAAACATCTCCTACCGAAAATAACACATGAAGATCAGCACGTAAATCCCCCAAAAACAATTGGACAAATGAACTTATTGCTAAGAGAGATTGCAGAAGAAATGAGAAGATCACAGAAAGGCACCATCATCTCGATTGATTTCGAGAAGGCCTATGACTCGATCAACCATGAGTTCCTCCTAGAGACGCTAAAAAGAGCAGGATTAGGCGAGAAATTCTGCGGTTTCTTTAAAAAAATATACCATCAAGCCGAAGCAAGAATCTCCATAGGGGGCGATGTAGGAGAATGCATGCCACTGAAAAGAGGGATAAAACAAGGAGACCCAATCTCCATGCTCCTCTTCACGATTGCAACTGAACCATAACTCAGACAGCTAGAGCAAGACCTCACAGGTTATAAACTACCAGGAGTAAGGAGAAGATTCATATCCCCGGCCTACGCCGACGATCTCACACTAACCCTGGAAGACCAACCTGAAGCACAACAAGCACTAGAAACGATTAACAACTTTGGAGAAGCAAGTGGTCTCAAGATCAACAAAAACAAAACCAGTGGGATCGACTATCAAGATAACGGGAAACAACCAAAGCTTCTACCAATCAAGTGGGTACAGAAAATGGAAATTTTGGGTCATACCATCTGTAGAGAGATTCCAAACCAACGCGAACCCTGGACGGCCCCGATCGCTACAGCCCAGGACTTGATGAAAGAGATCGAGAATATGAAACTAAATGCGCCCCAGAGAATACATCTTCTGAGAACTAACATTCTCCCGCTCTTTACATATCCGGCGACGCTATCAAGAATGCCCATAAGTATAAGAGGAGAGCTTAGACGTGCGACGATGACTTTCCTCTTCGGAAAAGGAAAAGCACCAGAATACTCCAAAATAATCCAGAAGGAGAGTATAGGTGGGAGGGAGGTCATTGACATCCCAACCCACACGGACATAATACCGATCAAACCAGTGGTAAAATACCTCAGAAGGACGCAAATCAGCCCACTGGAGGCGTGGGACATGAGGCTAGACCACCAGCTAGCTCTCTCCCTAAGGAGATACAGACCCGACCTAGTAAACAACACCAGACCACATGCGCTAACACCGAGTCCACACTGGAAAGAAATAATCAGAGTAATGAATGAACTGGGATTCGAAAAGGAACACATCAACATGAGAAACAATAACAAGCTATACAGTGGGGCAATCCAACGCAAACACGAGCGACAAATAGCTGAAATGCAGGGCCCCAATTGGATGAACATACAAAATAGAATGCTGACACCTATGCAGAGAGACCTGAACTGGCGCATTGCCAGCGACATTATGAACACCAATGAGTCTCTATACGCAAGAGCGCTAACGGAAGAAAGGGAATGCCAGCTCTGTGGAAATACGGTGGAGACTACCCCCCACATCTTTGTTAGATGTAAAAAAAACAGAAGAAGCGATAACCGCCATAGAAAGAGCCTGGTATACAGTAATAGGACAACGTGTGGAAATAGCAACAATACAAACCAGACATGGGGTAATCGCGATTAGTAATCGTAATCGATTACGACGATTACAGCATTTTGAAGTAATCGTAATCGCAATCGATTACATTCGAAAAAAATCCGAAGTAATCGTAATCGTAATCGACTACTTCCCATATCTAATCGATTTATTTGTGAAAGAACGATTACTTTTTGTTTGTACAAGGACTATGACATAAACTGAGTATTCGTGAACAAGAATGAGATAATATACCACGTTAGCGACAGCACAAACGTCCGATTTTCAAACGCCACTACTCATTGTTACGTCAGAAGTATTAGCTCCGCTCGTCATTGCGTAAGAAGTATCCACACATAGTAAACAGACGTGCGGTGGACATTGTAGTGTGATTGTAAGAACACCGCCGTGGTGTATATCAGGTTATCAATACACTACAGAAGCCCCTACCTCGCAGCAGGATATTGATCACCACTCTGCCTATAGTTTCAAATAGTAACTTCATCATCATTGGTTTATGTATTGATGTTTGGTTGTGCCCAGTTAAACGCAGTTTCAACGTTTGGCTTGGCTTGGCGAGCAGTAGGCCTACGTACGCACGTACGTACGTACAGTCGTACACCTGACAAAAATTCGGAGTTTTGTATACGTCGAATAAAACATTGCAGTTTCCACAACGAAGCATTACAAATAAACAGCTGCTAGTGCTGATATATATCATAACCGAGCCGTGCTTAGCCGTTTCTCGTAACAGCAGCTCGCAGTATCTGTATTAAGTTGAAGGCAGAATTTTATTGTTCACTATATCTTATTCTCATATAACGACTTGAAACGGGTGCCAATCGTTATTTCACAGTTCGTTACTCAGCATTTTGACCTGCCGCCATAACTATCCGCTTATATAGCCTGACATGTTAGCTTGGGTTGTAGCTATAGAGTCAGAACCAACAGCAATTCGTCCCCCAGTCCAACCGTTGGTCAATTTTCAAAACTGAATTTCGTCAATAATATTGGTCATTGAATTTGATTACTATTCATTTTTAACCTCTCTCAGCCCCGAGTGTCAGATTTACCTGTAGAGCTGGGGCACGTAGTTCATAATTATAGCATCTGGTATGTTGTTATAATTACTTTATTGTATGTTGTTAATTCGTGACCTCCAGTCTGTTGATTAATCAACAGATATTGTACTCGCCCAAACATAGCAGACTAAAAGAATATCTTTCGTGAGACGCACACGCAAATTGTCATGGCTTTATTCCTATGTGGATGCGCCGGGTGGCATTTGCATTGTGGGCTCAGATTGGAAGGACAGGACCAGGGTTGTAATGACTCGAGTCATGAATCGACTCGAGTCGGACTCGAGTCACGATTTTTTGATGACTCGACTTGACTCGAGTCATTTTCTCAAAATACTAAAATGACTCGACTCGACTGGAGTCAATTTCTGTATTGACTCGACTTGGACTCGAGTCATTGTGCATGACTCGAGCCAAGTCATATGACTCGATACGCAGACCGCCAAGACCGACATTTCATTGTAATTTCGAAGAATAGTAAAGTAACCACGCTATTGGGATTTCGTCTATGGGTACTGGTACTTGAAAATGCGACCAAAAACTGCTAAAAGTGAGGAAAATTAGTATATTAGAAATGCGAACCAGTCGATATCACCAAACAGAGTTATAAATGGTGGGTTTAACAAGACATTAACAGGAATCTGAGCAGTCAACACAATGACTTGGACTCGACTCGAGTCATAATACCGTGACTCGGACTCGACTCTATTTTCGATGACTTGGACTCGGACTTGACTCGGTGGTGAATTGAAAATGACTCGACTTGACTCGAGTCAAAACTATAAAACTGAGATTGACTTGTGACTCGGTGCCTTGTGACTTGGTTACAACCCTGGACAGGACTATTATTAGTCACGCCCACCCAACGCGACTATTGACAATGGACGAATACCTTAAGTTTCGGCCAAGGTATTTCTTTGGTATCACATCCCGTGAAGTTGCGTGTTGGCTGAAACTGCATATGTCTTTTGTTGTGTTGTGGGATCGTGGCGCGGTAATGACCGGCTCCGAAAGGCCTGTTCCCATAAAATAGCCTATGCATGTTTTTTTTAGGGGGAGAGGTATGCATTTCAAACCCAGCTATCTACTGGAACAGGGGTCACCAACCGTTTTGAAACAAAAAGCTACTCCTTTTGTAGTGTGTACTGATTATTGCGACGACCGACGGGTTACCACTTACTCCCACCGTTTATCCGTGATCCGTTGGATTTCTTCACTTAGAGGATGACAATCAGAGCACTGGGCCGGGTTTCCGCCCCTTACCAAGAACATAAAACGCTCAATCGCCGAGACTCACGCCAGCTCCTCCGGGCTCAGTTGCGTTGCTGCAGTGCGCGCCGAAGCGCCAACCTACGCGTCGAGACTCGGGAATATTAACTATAGATTGCCGTTGAGCCACCGCGTGGGCGAAGACGGGCAATGCCCCGAGCGACTGCGTTCGTATGTTCCCTGGGGTCGGCCGACCGATGTTCAACTGCTGCTCATATGAAACCAGCTTCAACTTTCAAATCTTTCATTTGAATATTTGCTACACCGACCGCGGGCGACTCATTTGGTCCGCGTTGGTGACCCCTGTACTAGAGACATTTGAATCGCGAAGCTCGAAGAACATTTTCAAGAAATAATTGAATTCTCGAAAATACTCTATAATTTATGTTGATTTACGAAATACTTTTAAGTCCCCCTCGAGCACGCTCCCCACCATATTAAGGAATTTGGGGTGCGGCAGGTAAAGACCTGGCAATAATCCAAATCGTTAGGTGCGATAAATCATCCCAAAGTTGGGCAATTGGTATATTATGACGTAATAAGCAAATGACGCATGATGTATGAAGAGAGTTGATATCTCATTAAGCCTTTTCATCGCAATTCTTGTGTATTGTCTTCCAATATATCATTTAAGATTACAGTCCTAAGAAGCAAAACAAATGTAATCGTGAGTAATCGTGATTACTTTTCGAATGTAATCGTAATCGTAATCGACTACTTCGTGATTTTGCTGTAATCGTAATCGTAATCGTAATCGCGTGATTCTGAAGTAATCGTAATCGCAATCGATTACATTCATGAAGTAATCACCCCATGTCTGATACAAACCATAATATACATGGAACCGGAAAAAGACACTCCTGAACGGCTTCACGACATACTCACGATACTGATTACAATACTAAAGCAAGCAACCTGGACGACAAGAAATGACATAAATTACAGAAGCCGGAATCTTGAACACAACCAGATCATAAAATCCGTTAAAAGACGATTAAAATTGAGGAAAAAAATGCAGGATGACGAGCAATTAGAGACAGTGCTAAGAGACCTAACCGAGGCACTAACTTAAGCAGCACCGTAACTGCCGCACCCCAAACCCCCCAATTGGGGGGGCCCGAGCTCGAAGGGGGCCCAAAATTATTTCCTGAATCAGAATAAATCATAGAGTATTTTTTGAAATTTTATGCATTTTTTTCAAAATTTTTTCGCGCTGCGCGCGAATTAAAGTAGCCATTTATCTATAGTATTGGGTATTGGACCATTACCGCGCCCCGACCCACCAAGACATACAATCAAGTTTTAGCCATATAACATGCGACTCCAAGAGGTGTGCCAGAACGATCGGCAGCGAGAAAAGCTTGACCAAAAAGGTCTATGCCCTTATGCAGACCGAAGACTTCGTTATATATACAAAATACTAGGGAGGGTGTGAACGTGAGGTTCACGTTCGCGTTCTGTGTGTGAACCTTCGAAATTTAGGGGTTCACGTTCACAAACGAACCTTGGTAGGTTCTGCACTGCGAACCTTTTTCATATATTACAATTTTCACTTCATTATAACATCTTTGGTTGAAATTTATTGAATGTCAACTGCGAGCCACTCTATGCGTGGCGCTGGCAGCATAAAAACAAATCAACACTGAACGACCATGCACCTTGAAAATCTCAAAAATTCTACATGCTTGGTTACAAATGTTTGCTCGAAATATCCAGCTTTACGTTTGTGAATATTTAGCCACTCTGTGATGTGAGCTTGACCCGCAATCACACAAGATCGAGAGGGAAATACGCTATACGTAGGTACTCAACTTAGCCAGGGATATCCCTGACTTAGCGAATGATGCTTATTCAGCCAACGAATTATGCTTATTCAGCCAATCAATGAAACTGATATCGTTGTCTGGTAATAAAAATCTAGCTGCCGTGCGGGGTCAATCTTGATTTCATGTGTTTATTGCATCATAAAAAACAAATCGCCGCGATTGGGGTGTTGGCTACTGCTATATAACTTTTTAATGAGCTTCTTGGAGGTACAGAACTTCAATATACAATTAAATAGTATATTCATATTGAAATGAACCCGAATATTTTCGGCTGACACTCGTCAGGGGTAATCGTCAGCAACTAGTAGAGAATTGGAAAGAACATTGTATATCAACAATCGTATCACAAAATATGACGTCTCATTCGAAATTTCATGCTGGTGACGTCATATTTTGTGATACGATTGTTGATTTACAATGTTCTTTCCAATTCTCTACTAGTTGCTGACGATTACCCCTGACGAGTGTCAGCCGAAAATATTCGGGTTCATTTCAATATGAATATACTATTTAACTTTTTAATGGGGCAATATCGGTAGCAGGTATGGAAACCCGTTTTACGCTCTGCGCAATATCAACGTAGCAATGCTCAGACGCCGAATGCATTGTCTGGTCTGGCCTAGATCGTTAAGTCGTAAGCTTATATTCCCTTGCAAGTCCTCGTTGGCAAAGCGACGGAAGATATTGATTTTATGGGATTATTATATGATTTGATTGCCGCAGTTGACACACTTGACGTTTGTCGACGTTCACATTGTTATAGGCTATCACATCACTGAAATGTAAGTTTGGAATTAGCAATATGACGTCACGTGACGTCATGAGGTTCACGTTCGTGTTCACACAGAACCTTTCAAAAAGGTTCGCGTTCACGCAAACCTGAACCTTTCTGGGGTTCACACCATCCCTACAAAATAGGCCTACATATAGGTTTAATTGTCCATAGGCGCCTAAATGACTGGCGCCGAATGTTCCTGTCTTTGCAATCTGAACCCCACAAGACAAATACCATCCCCTTGGGAAAATTTTATGCCAGTGAAGAAATACCAATTTGAAATCGTGTGCGTCTCTTACTTTAGAAGCCTACATTTGGACGATTCTATATTTCTTGATATAGCAGACTTGAAGTCACGAAATAAGATCATGTGACGAAGTCATATCAACGTGTCCGCCAGGCCGAAGATGTTTAATGATTATTTACGGGCCCTCCCGGTAAATCTAATTTCGTGAGTAGAGAGGACAATAACTTGATAGCATAATATATATGCAATCGCCGATCTGATTGATCGATTTCATCATAAATTATCGAAAATTTTCGCGCATCGCGCTGGCTCACAGTATAGTACAGATAATTTCGTGACAAACGCGAACAACGTGATAGGGGGGGGGGTTGTTTCATCACCCTATGGGAGCCCAAGACCCACGTTTTTAGGGGCCTGACCAGGTGCTGTTTCGTTCCTGCCAACGGGTATACCCCCGAAGATGTTTAATTAATATTGAGTGGTCCTACCTTTTCAAACACACCTCACTCAGCTCTACCGGCAAATCTGATTACGTGATCAGAGAGAAGATAAAAATTGATAACAATTTATGCAATTCCCGATCATACTGACCGATGAAATCATGAATTCTAGAAATTTTCCGCGCTTCGCGCGCTTAGGCGTCAAAAGCTGATTCACTAAACAAACTCCGAACGAAAATGATGAATAGCGGTAAAAGTGTATCGCCAGAAGTTGGGTCTATAACCCTAGACCAAAGTTTTTTTTGGGGGGGGGCTGACGAAGTGCTGTTACGGCCCTGAACGTAAGATCCTGCGGGTGGCACAGTGATGAAAAGAGCGAGAAAGTAATGGAATACAGTGAGCAAATGCTAAGAAACCCACCGAGCGCTATACATATTCTGTCAGAGTATGATATACCGCGAGGTGTGGCTAACACCAACAAATGCTGCCTAAAGTTATTCTGCTGTACAATATACTGATTTCTTATTGCAACCTCGTCGCATTGAGTTATTGTTCAAACAAGATCTAGAACTTTTATTGTCACACCCCGTTAGAGTGATTAACCCTTTAAAAAGCATGGAACACATTCGGTTGCGAGATACACCCGATTGATAAGCACTGATCCAGTCTAGTCCATCTCCATCTCCTACTCCAACCACCTTCGTTTTATGGCGTAACAATAGACTAATACGATGTAGGCTACTATTATATCCAGGGTTGCCATACCGTCCTTATTTCTAAGATTTGTCCTTATTTTGAAGGGTCACGTCTTAGAAAATTTGACTGTCCTTATTTCTAAGAAATGTCCTTATTTTCGACTTGCGTCCTTATTTTGTCTTATTTCTCTCATGTGTTGCATAATATTCTAAAATTATGCTCTTGCGTCGAGATTTTATGACATCATGAATGAAAGGAATTGTTTGAGATTCGCCGTTGCACCTTGTGAGAGCAACCATAGTCATTTACTGATTGTACGTTACACTGATCCTCCATTGTTAGATCACAAATAAACTGGCCGCAAACTGAACGATCACAGCATACGCTTTCGTACAGTCGTAGTAGTAGTATTAGAAGATTAAGCTACATAGCAATGTGTCTCTGTTTTTTTTTAGACAACTCACATATGGGCTACGGTATTAGGCTACGTTGCGCAGTGCTCACATTTACCAACCCCCTAGCATGATTTAAATCGAACAAATATAGTTTGTACATTAATATTCTCACGGATGTGTAGATGGGTGTTGTCTATTGTACCCTATCATTTTGTTCCAACTTCTCGAAGCTTCGTATTACGTCCTATATTTTGGCTGATAATAACTGACTGTAGCATGGAGCTGCACAGTTACTCACGTATTTTATTAGTTGTCCTACGTGTACCTGAAGGATACAACGTCTTTTGGCATGTATATTTACCTAGATATGCGTTATTTGATTCAAGATAAATAATCAATTAATCTGTCTTCCACACAGCTGGCAAAATGTATTGACTTTGAATCATCCCTCAAACTTCAAAAATTCAATTTGACTTGAATTGCGACTTGACTCGTGACTTGACTTGCCTTGACTTGGGTCACCTTTGAAAATCGATTGACTTGACTTGACTCGAGTCAAAATCTGCAATGACTGGAGATGACTCGTGACTCGAAGGTAGTGACTCGATCCCAACACAGTAAATAATTGATAAATTTGTCTAAATTATATTGTACAGACCAACGTGTTTTTAGGGGGACTTACGAAGTGCGGTTTCGGCTCTGAATGAAGGTGAACTTAGATATGAGCTGTCGTGAGGTTCATGAAGCATTTTATGCTTACAAGGAGTTGTTGGAGCAGGTTGTTTCTGGAACGTGATATGCCACGACTCGTATAAATACAACGTATATACACACAAACGCTTTTAATACTAATCTAATTTTTCGACTGTCCTTATTTTTGGGTCCATGTCGATGGCAACCCTGATTATATCGTAGCAATGCCGCATTTTTTCATTCAGCGCTGCACTGCAGTGATGAGCGGACTGTGGTATTTTTTGGTCCAAGTCCTGTCCTCAAAGTATTCAACTCAGTCCTAGTCCATCCTGATCCAAAAATATTTTCGAAATTCACAGTCCAAGTCCGGTCCTGAAAATTTTCAACTCAGTCCTACTCCATCCTGATCCAAAAATATTTTTTTAAATCTAAAGTCCCAATCTATAACTGAAAAAACAGAAGAACATGTTACATAGAATAATTAGGCTCTCTGAAATATAACTCTGGTCTGTGACAAGATCTATATTTTCAATGTTTGCCTTCACTCGAAACTGCAGTGGGCCTACATGTAACATGACACAGCAACTTTAATTTTACATTTTAGCAACACGAATGTAAATAACTGGACTAGCAAGATGGCTATCAATACCTTAACCATCACATCATGAGCAATGCGCATGTTTGTTATAAATTTGACTGGCTAGTTGATAAAATTGTTAGGTCGGTTTGAACAAACGCTGCACATCAAATTCGATTCAATGCCAGCCTGTATAAGCGAAGTTATTACAACTGGAGAATTTTCAATATACTAAAAGGTATACACACTTTTTCGAATTATACTGGCTGCCCGTCCCTATGAAGTTTTGTAAGAAAATGGTGCATTACAAATTTGACTCAATTCCAACAAACATGGTATTTACTCTGGGATATTCTTTCATCAATAATTATAGAGCTACAACACTACTTTGAAGATCTTGTTGGGGGTACAGAACTTGAATATACAATTGAATAGTGTATTCATATTGAAATGAACCCGAATATTTTTGGCAGAAATTCGTCAGGTGTAATCGTCACCAATTAGTAGAGAATTGAAAAGAACATTGTATATCAACATTAGTATCACAAAATATGACAGCCGAAAATATGTCAGTCGAAAATATCCGGGTTCATTCCAATATGAACATATTATTCAACACTATTTTTCTAACCCAAAATTTTCCACTTCAATGAATTCACCTTCGCCGGTTGGAGTTCAGCCAGTAGCATCTTCAGCCAGTAAATTCAAAGAAGAAGGTTATATCTATCCAACCCTAATGTACCTACTACCCATACCAGACAAACAAATAATATATTCACTTGCGGGGTCAATACACCACAAACTTGTCGACAAGATATCGTAATGACCGACAAGATAGCGTAATGGTTAAGCGCCCGGCTTCTTGATCGGTAGGTCGTGGATTCGATTCCCGGCCGGGTCAGACCAAAGACTTGATTAGTAACACTGGTATCCATGACTTCCCTGCTTGGCGCTCATGCATTACCGGGATAGCATGGAGGGGTGATGCATGACTCAGAAAGCCGTAAAGGCTATATCTGCATTTCCTTGTCCAGCGGCATATGCACATCATGCACTCATATGCATATGCGCAGATCGTTTGTATGTGTATCATGAGTCTGTGTATATGCCGCAAAAACATCAAGGACAAAATAAACTACGTCCTTTCCTTGCCATAGTAGTTTGTTCTATGAGCAAATAAAAGATTGTAGACGAAAGAACCAGCCAAATCACAATATATAGGTGAGCAACTACTACTGCGCCGGACATTAACGATCAACTTGAATCAACGTCAATTGGTAACACTGGGAACTATCCTTTCTCCATCCGCCCGCACTGAGCTATATAAACACTGAGCTATGAAAAATAACCCCGTACTTCTGGTTGCGAAATCAACGTGCCAGAATCCTGATTTTGGCATGCTCAAAGTCCAAGTCCAACCTTATTTTTCAAAAGCACAATCCGGTCCGATCCAGGTCCAAACATTTTTTTCAAAATCACGATCCGGTCCGATCCCGACCATACGAAAATAACCCATAATCCTGATCCTGTTCAATCCAAGTCCAATCCAATGCTCATCTCTGCTGCACTGCAGATTGAAGCTCATTATGAAGCGGCGGGCCGTATTCTTGTGATAACTAATTATTATGTCGCGGGCCGGACGATTTCGCTTGGCGGGCCGGATCCGGCCCGCGGGCCGTAGATTGCCGACCCTTGACTTACAGTTATTTTGCGGTCCCCCGGCAGATTTTGCCTGCTTGCATCACTTAGGCTATTCTCAGGGCCGTAACAGCACTTCGTCAGCCCCCCCCCCAAAAACGTTGGTCTTGGGCCCCCCATGGGTTGATAAGGATGATTTACCGACTCCCCCATCACGTAGGTCGCTTTTGTCACGAAATAAGGGCCACAGTTTAGTGAGTCAGCGCCAAGCGCGAAAATTTTCGATAATTCATTATAAAATCGCTCAATATTATTAGGAACTGCATATATATTGATCCCAATTTCTTGTCCTCTCTGTTCACGTTATCAGATTTATCGGTAGAGCTGAATGAGGTGGCTTGGAAACTGTAGGGTCCGTAAATAATAATTGAACATATTTGGGCGGGCGGACCCTTTGGTAGCCTATGACTTCGTTTCATTATGTCATTTCGTGATCTCCTGTCTGTTACTCAAAAAAATACAGAATCGCCCAAATGTACTAACCCAACGACGCACACGATTTCAAATTGGTATTTCTTCAGTGGCATATAATTTTTCCGTGCGGAATGGTATTTGTCTTTTGATGTTCAGATCGCCAAGACAGGACCATTCAGCGCCAGTCATTTAGGCACCTATGGACAATTAAACCTATATGTATTTTGCATATATAACGAAGTTTTCGGTCAGCGTTAGAGGGCATGCAGTCCTTTTTGGTCCAGGTTTTCTCGCTGCCGATCGTTCTGGCACCTTAAAGGTCTCGCGGATAGGGTTCTGGTTTAAATCAGGCTGATTTAAATCAGTGTGATTTAAATCAGGTTTATTTCCTTGATTTTTGATTTTAATTTTACCATTTTGATTTTAATGATTTTTTTGACTTTTTTGAAATTTTCCGACGAGATGCGTGAATGTGGTTTATTATCGGACAATCATGTGCATTTTATATAAACCGGAGGTAGTATTTCGTCACCGGCACCGTTTTGGTCCAGCTATTTGACAGACAGGCGGGAAAAGAGCAAAGAGCGGTAGTCAATCAATATGTTACCGTACCGGTGGTGTTCTTGCTGTGGATAGTTAGTTGTCTACGACATGTTGCTGCTATTTCCAAGGCACTCGTGCGATACCGAAAAGGAAGCGCAATCCGGCGTCTCTATCGAAAGATTCCCTAATCTCTGATGCCTAAGCGTTGCAAAAATCAGTTTGCAGTTATTGCGGGCTGGAGCGATGTGCCAACTGGCTCTGAAATGTGAACACAAGTAAGATACCATGTTATTATGTGTGATTCATGTTATTTAGCTGCTTCAATACTGGTTATGGATTGAAATAGAAACGAATCTGTGTGTACCGTAAACAGGAACGCATACCGTAAAACACCATGTCCCTAGATTTATCAGAACACGCGCATGACATTCGGTGAAAATCTCACCCTTGACTTATCTCCTCAAGCTCGATGTTGAGCAATCGAAGGCCATAACTTTTGCCATTGGCAAACGTCTATTGGGCAATCCCGCTTGTATAATATGTTAACCAAAAATATGGTATAGCTCGTAAGATTGCCATTTACGTTCAATTTTACTTCAGAAAAAGAGAGACAATACGGCACTTGGTTTTTGACTTGAACATGCATGTTGTGCTCAGAACAAGAAAGCTCCAATTACATAGAATAACTGTAAGCAATGATAGCGACATCAAAACATATAGAAAGAAAAGATTTAGATTAATGGTTTCAAAACTTTTTTTGACTAATCGCATGTCTGAATTAAAAATCTTGCATTTTTGCAGTCATCTCTGGACAATACCTCTGCTGGCCTTCTATTATCAAGCTGGATTTGGCTCAAGCTCGAGATTAAAAAGACTATTGCTCTTTGTGCGGACGATAAAGTCTAATGTTGTCAAACATGCAGCTATAAGAGCATTAACTCATGTCGGTGACCATCCTTTATTTTCATGGATTCTAGATCCTCGAGTTAGAGGATGTGGCTTGGACAGGGACATTAATCGCAAAAGAGTTGTTCGAGACCTGGCAAAATGAATATTTTCAAAGATGGAACCAAAATGCAATGATCAGTCTGCTGGTAACCTAATCGAACAATGAATTGGATTGACTATGATTGTAAAGTTGGTAAGTATAATTGTGTATACACTCCACACACACTGAATGTCCCTTATCTTCCCTTGATTTTTAGGAATTTTCGATGCAGAATCGAGTATATCGGTACCATATCTAATTCATCAGCCAGCATTATTCTGGATGGATCATGCCGGTGTTCTCCAAAGCTTTCAAGACTCGCCTTTCGTCCGTTGTACATGCTACATCTTGTGAGGGCATCAGTCATGCAGCCGCAACTACAAACAAGAGTCGTGATTGCTTGCACAGGCAAATCTTGAAGTGATGCTGCGAGTGAAAGAACACTTCATGGACTATGGTACTAACAAAGCAGATAAAGAGTTCAGGAAGATCAACAGTTTGCTGGCAGAGACCAATCCATCAATCAAGATGAAGATGAAACTATAATGGATGGTCCCGAGATAAATCAACATGATCTTCGCTACTAGAACAGATCAGTAATGATTCTAACGACCCATCATTACCACATAGGTTGAACGTTTTCAGCTGCAATGTGCGGGTGATGATTCACAGCCCCACATTATGAAAGTTTAAGCGTTATCCTTCATCACCTTGATTGACAGTGTCGTCATTCATCGCATTTTCTTTTATTCGTGTTGTTGTTGTTATTATGAGTAAAAAAACCAAAAAAATTAAAAAAATCATGATTTGAATTAATTATTCGATTAAAATCGATTTTAATCAGAGGCAAAATAATTTAAACCGGAACCCTACTCGCGGATATGTCCATTTCGATAAATCTTGCGTATTTCGTCTTGGGGAAGAGTAGGCTACCAAATAATGAGGAAACTTGGCAACTTGAAATTTTTGAAAAAGTTGCATAAATTTTGGAAAAATACACTATAATTATGCTCATTCGCGAAATAATTTTGGGCCCCCTTCGACCCCCCCCCCCAATTGGGGGGCTTGGGCTGCGGCAGTTACGGTCCTGGCTATTCAAGTTCAGGGGTGTCAAACAGAGTTGGATCAATTACATTATTTCAGTTCAATTACAATTACAATTACTTCCATGCATGTGCCAATTACATTACAATTACTCCATGATAAAAATATCAAATTACAATTACAATTACAATTACTCCATGCATGCTTCAATTACATTACAATTACAATTATAATTGCTGCTGTTGAACATGTAATTGAATAATCATAAATTCAACCGTGCTCCTTGACAACTTTAGCGTCGTATTTAACAACAATTCAAGTCTAGTTCAGATTGTGTAGTAATAAATGCGTTTATGTGCGTACATAGTATGGTATGTAAGATGTCATTGTGACGTAATATAAGCGTGTTTTGTATGCTCGGTAATTATGGCTCACGTAATTGGAAATGTAAAATGTTATTTACCTAATTTCCTATGGGTTAGGATTAAGGATAGGGTGCAGTATGTCGTTGAAAAAGTATTATAATACATGCACGTGTTGGATTTGCGTATATAGTATATAATTAAAGAAATAATATTATTTTTATCGAGGGACGTAGGAATTTGGATGAGGAGTAAAAACAAAACCGTGCTTTGTCAGATAAGGCGTTATATAATATCCAGGGGTCTGGTTAGTTAGCCAGACGAAATAACGATGCAGCATCGTGATCTGAAATCGTATTGTAGATTGCCAACCAACGGATAGATGGATCCACCAAATTCCTTGTCGACATTTAAAGAGAATGCATTATAAGTCAATTATTTTATGTTGTGCTTGTAAGGTCTCAATGGCAATTCAATGTAATTGAAATTGTAATTGAGCAAAATTTTTGTCAAATTACAATTACAATTACACAAAATAAAAATGCTTCAATTACAATTATATTACAATTACATTGAAAAATGTAATTAATTACATCCAATTACATTACAAATTACAATTGATCCAACTCTGGTGTCAAACTCAACCTGTTTCGCGGGCCGCATTCAAACCTTCAGAACATAGGGGTTGCATTCAAGCAACACGTATATTCGCCAACAATGGAATTTGCAAAATTACAAATATGGGCTGGTTGAATACAGTTACACACCGCTAAAACAAGGGCTCTTACGACGATATAAGCATATATTTCTATGATCCCCTTGTTTCAGTCGTAATCTGGCGTTAACTCTGCGTATGCGATGGGAGGAATGCGAGAGATTTAACTGTAGACGCGGCTGTTTGAATTCGGTTCATTTGCATCGCGATTCGAGCTCCTCTGGTGGTCGGGAGCCTTTTCAGTCAAAAGTGATACAGTAGTGCGAACGCAAATATTTGAATTTTATATTTGTAACTACTATATTCTCCATATTATCATGCATGCAACGATTTCACATTGGCGTTTTCGCTTCTGTGAATAACTAATTCTAAGTCATTTTTTCCTATTGAAATGAACCCGAATATTTTCGGCTGACACTTGTCAGGGGTAATCGTCAACAACTAGTATAGAATTGGAAAGAACATTGTATAATAACAATCGTATCACAAAATATGACGTAACCAGCATGAAATTTCGAATGAGAGAGCATTCAATGTACTATATTAGGTGGTACACGAACTTCTTTTGTTGGCAGAGTTTTGGTTGGTGTATTTTGATAAAAGTCGACTCAAAGGCACACAAATGACGTTCTTCGCAAGTAGTCACAATCACAGTGGCACTTATATTCATACACTACATTGCTTTGTTGGGTGCAGGGAGAACGTCTTCGCGTGTTGAAGGGAGCAGTTGTGTTGTAAAAATTACATTGGTATTGAATGTGCCGTAACACTTACTGACCGCAGAAATCAATTGTTTTTCAAAGCGGGTGGAAATGGGGTCATTCCAAGGTAGATAGATATAAACATGTATTATTGTTCGTTCGGTGGGCTCTGTTTGATTTTCTGCGTTGAATTGCGTTATTTCCTCTCTATGCCACGGCTGATGACGTGTTCAGGGTAACCGTTATCCAGTAAGATTTTTCGGATGTTGTCAAGTTCTAAACTCAGTTTGTTACCCGAACATATCACCAACGTTCTTTGCACGAGGGTGCCTATGAGGTTAATTTTTCTGCGTCGAGGACTAAATGAATTCCAGCGAAGCTATTGGCCTGTGAATGTCGGTTTCCTGAAGATAGACGTTTCAAACTTGTTGGTATTGCGCTTTTCGACTAAGATGTCCAGAAATGATAATGAGTTATTGCGTTCTTTTTCAATTGTGAATTGCAAAGCCGGGTGAGGCGACTTTAAGCGAATGAGAAATTGATCACAGTCCGACTCATTCCTGAATATGACAAAAGTGTCATCTACATATCGGCGGTACAATACTATTCAATTGTATACTGAAGTTCTGCACCTCCAAGAAGCTCGTCAATTTTTCTATGAAACTCTGAACTCGGTGTTCTCCATTTTGCCTACTCGGAAGGGCGTGTCAATGTCACCGAGCTTTTGCTAATAGTGCAGAGTGAACCACAAAACCGGTGTCGAATAATAGTTAAAATGTGGCCCATATGCACATATTTGGAATTTATTGCATTGAGGAAATATTTAGTAGAAGTATTGCGTACTAAAATCTCAACATTTGTTAGAACTATATGCTGGATAATACAAGCATTTTTCCATCAACTCGGATTTTTTTCGCGAGCTGGATAAAATCGTCTGGCCGTATGTTTCACACCCCTGCTCTAGTGATTATATGTCTTTGTACTACATCCAATTCTACATGAAAAAAAGATTAAGGAAAAAATAATAATTTTTTACACTTTGAATTTTGTGAAGTAGAGAGTAGTATTGGCAGATGTTTCTATCACGTTTATAAGAATAATTGTCATGATAATTGTTCAAATAGCCTCACACTCCTAGCGAAAAGAGTGTGTATTCACACCCAAAGGGTGGAGAAGGGTGGCACAAGAAAACAGAACCTAACTATGAATTATATAGCGGTCATAAATCATACGTGGCTATTGTGCATACTATTCTACGTTACTACGAGCATGCAGATTTTTTATTAAAATGTTGAATAGGCTAGGCTACCGTATTTATACCGCGGTTTAAATCGAAGGTATATACTTTCTGGTTTTGTGTGTCATGAGTACAGTGTCGTTCAAAAATGAAAAAAAGAATCGGACTCCAGCCATTCACTGATTAAATTGTCTGGTTAATACCCTAAAAAACGTTGCACACTAAATTTGGTTCAATTCTAACAAGTACAAGCCGCCGCCGAGCCAATTTAAAATTTTAATTTATTAGAAATAATGTAAAAAAAAATCAAATTTTCTTGTCAATCCCCCTAAATTGTTGAGTATTCTTCAAAGACGATGCAAAACAAATTTAAATCAATTCCAACAAGAAGAAACTGAATTATTCGAGTTTTTCGTTGATTATTCTCGGATTATCCACCAATATACACTATACTTCAAGAATCCGACACGTCTCGGCTCGGCTTTCGTGCTAGTGCGTGGGCCGAACAAAGAGCAGATGGCTTGAGTTTCTCATTTAGCTGCTTAAACTGTATTTACCTTGTTTGTCGGAAGTCCTACCGGCGTATTCGATTGAGCTGGCCGTCGCAACGCTCTATTTGTATCCGGACATGCTCCGAAGCTAACATCTGCGCATGGAAAAGACGCCTAACCTAAAAAACGTTACACACTGAATTTGGTTCAATTGTAACAAGTATAAGCCGCCGCCGAGCCAATTTAAAATTTTAATTTATTAGAAATAATGTAAAAAAAAATCAAATTTTCTTGTCAGTTTACGTATGTGATGTTCGCATTATCGTTCAGTTCAGTTTCCTTTTATCCGACCAATACACCACAATGACCACAGCATTACGATACAGTACGATAGGAAGGTGTCGAAACGATTTGGTGTAGTCTTTGGAATTATATCGAATGTAACACATTCGATATTGAAATCAGACACCCATCCGTACCTTGGCGAAGTAAAGATGAGGAATGCACAGCACCGTGCCCACTGAATGAAGAGTAATGGGCAGACCGTTAGGGTTGCCATTCATATATATAGGTCTAACTCTGTCTTCATTTCATATAGACCAGGGGTGCCCAACGCAGGGCCCGCAGGCTACCGGTAGCCCGCGAGGACCAAATGAGTCGCCCGCGGTCGCGAGAACAAATATGACCTTAAAAAGTCGATAATATGACTTTATTTTTTGGATGATATGACTTTATGTGAAAATCGTATATTTTCACGTGCGAACAACATCACTCACAGTGGCGAGATAGCGCAGTGGTATAATCCGCGGCTGCAACACCAATGGGTGCGGGTTCGAGTCCGACCGAGGTCGACTTCCGAATTCCGATATCTAAGTGTTGGAGGTTTACCTAGGCTCCTCCTCGCCACATCATCCGCGTCAGCGGTGTCTTACAAAAAGCTTAGAGGTGGGCCGCGCTATAAGTCGGCAGTTACGGAAAAATACAAAGAATATCGGCCTGGTGTAAATGACCATAGTAGTCGACAAACACCATGAATACCCAAAAAAACAAACAAACAAACATCACTCACGGAACTATAGAGTAAAACATACGCAACGTGACAGTAATACAGATTTTTTTAAACCACTGTCGTATTGTTAGAGTCTTTGAAGTTGTGATTTGAACGACTTGAAATGACTTTAGTAAGGATAATGAGATGTTGATGTTGGTTGAAACTTCTGCAGTTATGCATAAAGCGCTGGTGAGATGTCTTGTCTTTGTAGCTCCATTATTCGTTTCGCGTCGTTTTTGTCCAATCGTTTCTTAATGTATATTCTGAGCTCAAGCGGATCTTTTCCGAAATCAAAGGCATTTTCATCAGCATGGGCCTCTTTGACGGTGTACGTACAACTTTCCATTTCGAGTATTAGGTTTGAAATATTGTTATAGTGGAGGCATATTTCTGTTAACTGACTATAGTCAGCTTTGGATCGTTGACTGAATTTGTGTCGCTCTTTACAATAACATCTTCACCTTCCTATGCGTTCAGTATTTCTCAACTTGTCGTAATGAATCAGATTTGTGATTTGTGTCATGTGGTAGAATTTTTTTATGACTTATTGGCGAAAAGTCGGGTACCACGGACCAAAAGAATTGCAAATTAGCATATGATGCTACCCTTGGTTCGTAAATCGTCGTTGATCAGTCATAGATCTGATCGACTCAAGTATATCTGCTCTCTGAATACGCAATCGTTCAGTGTGTATTAGTCATTCGGTTGCAGAAGATCAAATAAATGTGATTCATATGACTATCGTTTTCATGTTTGCTGTTCGAACTAAGACAATAAAAGTGATTGGTCTTTGCCGCGGAACGAAATAACGAACTTTTTAGATAATAATTTACAGAAACTAAACCGAAGTTAAAAGCCAGCCCATGACAAAGTAAAGGTGTCGCCCTTATATTGTAGTCAACGAAAATATCATCAATTATTAAAGTCGTGAAGGTAGGCGAGGTAAATGGTAAATGAGGATCAAGTCTACAGCGAGAGTTTTTAGTCATCTTTGAGATACACCACTGTGTGTTGCTGAAACCAGTCATCCACGAACTAGTTATGCCGCGGAGAATCTTGGCCACATATCGTTCCTCGAGACTCCGAATCACCCCGACAACTTTAGTGTCTCAGGAAAACTCCCTCCGACTCCGAAGAGCTCACTCCCAGACTCCGAGATACTCCGATGAGTCTCGTCAAGTATCCGAAACAGTGGAAAGCATGCTACATGGTACACATGGTACAACATGGTACATGTGAAATATGGTTGGCCTCATAGCATTGTTTACTCTCCTGTCCCCAGTTGCAGTGTTGATGGCTGATTTTTATGCACTTGACTTTCCGATCCTCATCACTGATGGATACCGGTAGGTAGACTAAACAGTCTCGCCAACAGAGGTGGTCACAGCAGTCCTCGTCGGTACTCAGATAGCAGTAGAACTAGGGATAACGACGTAAATTTACACTTAGGAGAAACCTGAACTATGGATTTCCAAGTAAGTTCTTCGCGTAGTTCCACCTAAAATCTGAAAACAATTAAGTAGAAGTAGAAGTAGTCTGAAGTCCTAACAACTCTCGTCACCACAGCGGTGAAGAGACAGACATACTTTACAGTTAATATACATGAAGCTCGTGGAATTTCACGGCAATGTAAATGCATGGTGTTCGAAGCCTTTATAAACTATATGCATTCGGTAAGCTTTATGCTCGTTTATCACAAAAACGGTAAATCGTTGTCGCAAAAACTTGCTGCAGCGTCAGATAAATGAGGTTGCTCGCGAACGCTCGGTATCCTAGTTGGATAACCCTGGTTTATAGAGTGTTGCGGTTGCAATACTGCATAAACTTAAGACATACAACAGCACTTTCAAGTCTTCACTCAAGTCAATCATTTATCCAGGGTGACCGTGCACCAATGCGCTCTGACCGTCACTGTTATGACTCAAGTAAGACCTAGATGACATCAATATTAATATAGATCCAATCTAATTTCCTCAGAAAATTAGTTTACTGGCAGTATCGCAAAATTATTGCGAGCTGGTAGATGCTGAAATAGGTTGCGCTCTATAACATGGATACTATTGTTTGGGATTAGACTACGTTTGGTCTACGGCACCGAGTTATTGTTGATTGTGATCTGATTTCTTCTACGGGACATATCATGGCTGAGTTCGCATCAGGTAATACAAGCTATTTTTTCGTGACCTTCGTTCTTAACAAATTTTTATAGGAGCAATGCTACAGAATGTCATGACTTTTTATACTGACAATGATTTACGTTTTTTATTTCAAGTTTCCGCAACATTAGCAGAAGGCCAGGGCAACCAGCTGATACTTTCGCATTCACGAGTACATTTATGTAACCGATTCACCACCGAGTCATCGCCACCACGAAGTAAGTCGATAAATCACTGACCGCGATCCATTTTCTCTCTGCGAACTTGTTGGCGTGAGATAGGTCTGCCGTTGCACATCACAACCCTGAAAAGTTAATGCACCTATATTTCGTTCGCTCATTTATTTACGATGAAGGATATTGGAACTTAAAATCACGGTCATATCCAAGGATAGTATTCTTTCATAATGCGGTGTAACCACCCTGTTGACTAGCCATAATGACTTCGGAAAATTTGGTTTGCATGACCAGTCCAGTGTAGCGTGCCGATATATAGATGTACAAAATCAGGAAAAGCCTCGACTTGACTCGAGTCAATCTGTGTATTGTCTCGACTTAGACTTGAGTCATTGCGCATGACTCGAACCAAGTCATATGACTCGAGAATCAGACGGCTAAGACCGACATTTCATTGTATTTTCGAAGAAACGGAAAGTGCGACACACTATTGGGATTTCGTCTATTGCAGAGGTCTCAAACACTGGAACTCCCCAAAATAAGCCTCGAATGTTGCATTGTATGTGAGTTTGGTATTGTGATGCAGCAATGACGTCTGGGAGCAGGCGAGGAGCACGGCAAGCTGCAAGCGTATTGGCCGTTGTTACGCAAGAGATTGAGCACTCTCACTCTCGTGCGCATTTGCTCCTGAGCTGCTCAGAAGGCATGGTTGCGTCACAATGCCAAACTCACTTCCAATGCAACATTTGAGGCTTATTTTGGCAAGTCTTAAGACCACGAACAGAATAAAATTTATATTTTCGCAATCAGTACCATGGTAGCTTTCCATTGATCAAAAATTACCGTCAAATTGCCTTTGACCAAATGGAAAGTGTGACAAAGACCAATTTCACTGAGCCGCGAGACTTGCTTGTGTCCACACCATATAGGACACTCTGAACAGACTACCAAACTGGTAGGAGACATAGTAAAATATCAAAATGTCGTAGCTTGCGTTGCGTAGCTTATTTAGATATCAAAGCATGTAGGTATGGCAACCGACATTGGCATTATGTCGCCCCTTTGATGTATAGTTGGTTACATCCCGTGTCATCTTGGGTATCTTTATATATGTTATTGTCGCCAATTTAACGTGGCTAGTATTAACTAGTCGTAGCCTACGGTTCACAGCTGTAACACCAACGGATTCTTCGTAGATTGCACATTTACATTGTTATTGCACAGATCCATTATGTTCAAGTTGTTATTGATCTGTTCCAACATTGGAAGGTAAAATCAATCGCTGTTTCTATTTGACTGCCGTAATGACATGTCAATATAGCCTAGTTATCAGGAGTAGACCTATGCTCGAAACACGGAAATAAGGCCTACTTTGAAATACATTGAATTCCCCTATTATTGGTGATGCGGCCCGCGGCGCCAACAAAAATAGGAAATTGGCCCGCGAGCACATTTGAGTTTGAGACCTCTGGTCTATTGGTACTCGTACTTGAAAAAATAAGACCAGAAACTGCTAAAAGTAAGGAATATTAGTATATTATGAATGCGAATCATTCGATATCACCAAACAGAGTTGACTTGAACTCAGCTGTTTTCTGCATCGCACAATAATTTCAAAGATTACTTTATAGGAAACTTCAATTCATTATTGAGGTATAATGAGCAAAATATCGACGACAGGGGCAATATAGACATTTAAACCTTAGGTAGGATTTTGTTTGGATCTGGATATATTTTTAAATGAAACCATATCCTTAATTAAAAACGGAAACAGGATCCGAATTGGATCAGGATTCGGTTTTATCGAACGGCGTTGTTCCGGATCTCGAAAAACCATGATCCGTATATTTATCTATGCTGATATAGAAAGTGGGAGTGAATAGTAGGCTAGGGATGATGTGAACGTGAGGTTCACGTTCGCGGTCTGTGTGTGAGCCTTCAAAATTTATAGGTACGCGTTCAACAATGAACCTTGTTAGGATCTGCATATAATAACATCTCTGGTTGAAATTTATTGCATTACAACTGCGGTCCACTATATGCATGGCATCGGCAGCATAAAAAATCAACACTAGACGAGCATGCACCTTGATAATCTAAATATTTCACTTGCTTTGTTACAAAAGTTTATTCGAATATTTAGAGACTCTATGCTGTGAGCTTGACGCGCAATCTCACAACATGAAGAGCGAAATACACTGCGTGTAGGTGGTCAGCGAATGATGCTTACCTAAAACCAATCAGTGAAATTGATAGCGTTGTCTGATGTAAAAAGTGTAGCAGGCGTACGGGGTCAATGTTGATTTCATATGTTTATTGTATCACAAAAACCAAATCCTTACGATTGGGGTGTTGGCTACTGCTGCATAACTTGTTTATTGGGTAATATCGGTAGCAAGTATCCAAACCTGTTTTACACTCTTCTCAATATCAACGTGGCTGTACTCAGACGCCGCCGAATACATTGTCCGGTCTGCTATAGGCTGTTAATGCGTAAGCTTATATTCCCTTGCAAGTCCTCGTCGAGATTGTTGGCAAAGCGACGGAAGATATTGATTTTATGGAATTATTATATATATATTTTTGCCCCAGGTGATACATTTGGCGATGTTTAAAACGTCAATATGTAGGCCTACTTCAGCATTGTGGCAATATTTGGCCCCAGTGGTCGTCGCTACTTATAGTGTACACTACAGGGCTGTTAAAAAACTTTTCTTTCCGATTACACTGGCTTTTCAGTGATTATATTTCAAAATGTAATACAAACATAAACACCAAAGAAATGCATAGTAGAATATGACAATACAGGTATGCGCCAGGTGTTGCTATTGCGTAAGATGTCAATGATCCTTCGGTTAGCGGTGGGCGTGCTCACTAACTATATGGGCTGAATATTTCATTTTTTACGGTTGTTTTCAGAATCAAAGTCAAAATAACAGTGTGCTAAGTATATAGGTTCTATAAGACAAGTCAAGTGCTTAATATCGCTTAAGTATCACGTTATGCATAGTATCTATGCATTTCGGTATTAGCGTTTGCGCGTGCGTGGTCGATTTCTATTGTTCATCAGATCTGCTTCGCGTTTAACCCTGTATCCCAGCTGAGCAACCATTGGTTAGGAATAGGGCACAACGTCCTGCAGCTAGTCCTGCTCGAACGTCGGGTAGGCGTTATCCCGTTATAATTAGGAGGCGAATTGATTTCTATCGGTCAACGTAAATTACCCTGTCCCCTTTAACTTGCAGGGTAGGACTGTTATGTTCGTGCATTTTACCTTGGTATAGTTTGTCTCTCCTTTGTCTAGGATTAGTAATTACCGCCAATCATTATTTCCTCGTGTGTCGTGCTTCGTATTTATACCCTTATGTTCTGTTGCCTACGCCTCTCTCCTTTACCTGCACGCTGGATCGTGTCGTCTGTCTTACAGTTTGTCTGCTGATAATATACTGATTACAGTGATTACATATTGCAACCTCGTCGTATGCGTTATTTACCAAACAAGATCAAGAACATAACATTTTTATGTTACAATAATACGACCCGCAAAAGTACAGAAAATCTACATCAAATACGCGTTAGTCGGAGTTTAATGCACACCCTTTTCAACGACATATGATACCACCGAAATAGCCTACTTGGTTACTTCAGAATTAAGCTCCGGATATTATATGTACGAAACAATTTTCCAAATAGCTCTATGGTCCATCTCAAAATGCTCCTGTGACCCGCTATTGAGCCATGGTCCACAGTTTGAGAATCCCTGGCCAAATGGCAGCTTGGCAAAGGGAATTCCCCCCAAGCTGTGTTCACGCCACATTTTAGTAGAAAGCTGCGGAAACTGCTTGCTAAATTATGAAGAGGATCGTCTTGTTTTTTTTTTGTCTTGCGTTGTCTTTGTGTGCATTAGTGCTTGGTGGATCGACAAATTCCGTGAATCGACTCCGATCCTGTCTCTTCAGAATGAAATTCGGCTTCGATCCGACTCCGCCGAAAAAATTAACTTATAATTTCTTCCCACGATCTGCTGGCTAAATGCACAGTACTTTCTAGTACTGCGGTCGTATTAGAAAGAGTTCGGCTCCAATACCCACCCGGCCTTATCAGAACAGTCTCAATCCGCCTCCGTTCCGACTCCTACAAAAATGGAAAATAAATCCGCGGATATTCAGTCCATGCACTATCAATGCCCCGCTCCTGTATGAATTGGTCCTAGTATCAAAGTCTTGGATGGGTTTGACCGTTGATGTATCTATTGTGCCTGCTTTCATATAGCATATCAGCCTAATCTGGAATGTCTCTGGGTTCAGTAGTTCCTGGAGGATAAAGTAGCTATTCTCTTCTAACACCTGCACCTGCACCTGGATAGGATCAACGACGAAACGGCTACATTATATTTCGCATGAAAAAATCTCAGTCGGATCATTACCCTGTATCCTTTCATTTTGTTGCTTCAGGGACAGCATGGATAAACCAGCCACCAGAAAAGTTCGAGAAAAATGGTTTGTCTAACTTATGTTTATTTCACTTAATTTCAGCAAATCGTGTCAGAACTGCGGTGCTCGCAGACGTGTTTATCTTGCGAGGATTAGGCCTATCGAACGGTGTTCCCGAACCGTTCTTACGTTGAGGGCCCTTGTCGAAGATGAAAAGGGATAGTCGTGCTTTTGAAATAAATGTATCAATTTTCTGGCGTTCCTGTATTGCAAGTAACTGTGAGATTCAACACCGACCGAGATGATTAAGGAAATATCGCGGTTACATAATACAAAAGTATGGGCACTCTTAGGGACAAAAAGCGAGTATATCCACATTCGAAAGGTGGTACAGAAGCTAATTCAGAGAATTACATCGCGGTAATAAACCATACGTGCCTACGTGCGAGCATTATTTGGATAAAAGTGTTGGGTTTGATTAATACCGTGGTGTAAGTTTGAGGTATATACTTCGTTTTGGTGCGATATGCGCCTACAACTTCATCATCCTCGTCATATACAGACAGAGAGATATTAATTTACGTATATTCCCAAAAAGTTTTCTATAGTCAAGATCGCCCATTCTTACTATCAGCGCCCCCGATCACCCACTTTGTAGCTAGTGCCCCTTTCCAGGTTACAAACCCCCCAAAGAGTGCGTCGGCACCAACTGTGGCAACCACTGCTCTACACCATCGCACGAGATACGGATAATCTGCTACAGAGTCGCGCTCGACTTCGCAAAACGGCTACTCCCTTCCATGTCATGATTGCATATTACAGTTTATCGCACATAGTCCCCATTGTTCCTTTTAATGGTTTGTGATTTGACAATGTCTGGAGCGATTTTATTACCATTGCCAAATAAATCAAGTCAAAAGAACCATTGTTCTGCAGTAACCCTAACGAGTCAATGATGTCTGTTTTGATGGTTTGTATCGTATCATCGTTGCAGGGGAAAAACTGAGAAACGGTTTCTTGAAGAAATTGAACGATCAAACACGAAATAATATGAAGACAAAAAATGATACATATTTGAAAGAACCAAAAATGAAATACTTCCCGCGAATGAAAACAGGGTTCAAGTTATTCCATGGCGATTATATTCCACAGAGAGGATTTAGTGCAAATTATCAGGCCAAAATTGGAATCGACATCGATTACAACACTTTCGTTGGAAAAGTGGCTCACGGAGAGTGTGATAAACCATACTTCATCATCGGACCACCGGGTAGCGGAAAGACTGTTCTTATGAAGCGTTTGGCAGAATCTCTGATGTCGAACAAAAAACGTGGCTTGGGAGCCGCAGCAAAGCTACTTAAAAGAATATTCCCACGTTGGAGCCAAACCAACGGGACTTTTGATGTAGTTTATCATGTCAATATGATGAACATCCAAAATTTTTCAAATGCGACCTTGGCTCAAGTTCTATTCTCTAACACTGACCTTACCATAAAAGAAGCTGAATATGGATTTTATGCAATACTTGAAAAAAAAATCAAAATTGCAATTGTTCTCGACGGCCTCGATCAAGCCTCTTGGTATCCGGTAGCCACAAAAAAGGTAGGTCCATGGCAAGAATCCACTACCCCACTCATATTCGGTAACATTCTGTCTGGTAACCTGCTCTCCCATGTGCCTATTGTGATTTCTGCCAGAGAATTCGCCGTTACAAATTTGCCCCAGAATATGCGACCAACCGATTATACTGCATTGGTTGGATTCAGCGAAAAAGACGCCAAAGCACTTTATTGTGAACTCGCGCTTAATATGAATGACGATGAATTGTCTGAGAATCCAACCTCGCCCATTGAGGAGTGGGATCACATGACAGCCGTGAATGCCAGCATGATGTACATGTGTCTTACCCCGCTATTTTTGGAATTCTACGTATTAGCAAAGAAATGGGACCCAGACCCGCCACAATGTGCTACTGAGGTCATGACCAGAATCATCGAGATTTTCCGCACTTCCAAACATGCGAGTGAGCATAATGACATTGATTGCGTGATCAGCAAGTTAAAGCCGATGGCCTATCAAGGAACCATGGAACAAAGACTTGAGTTCAAAAAAGAGGATTTGGAAAAATTTGACATCCGTGAAAAAGTGATATTGGACATGGTTGTCAAAGTCGCGTGTGCCAACCCACTCGGACAGAGAATGTTAGAAGGCATGTACAGATATTTATTTACTCACCAAACCCTGCAAGAGATTTTGTCCGCGATGCATGTAGCCGAAATGGAAATGGCAGACTTCAAGAAATTTGTGGATCAAGAATGTAAAAACGATTTTTGGCCGGCTGTGCGAAATTTCTTGTGCGGGATTCTGAAAAATGCTCGGGTCAGAGAAAGGATTTCTCCAAAGATATTTAATCCTGGTTAGTTGAAGTGGAATTTTTTTCTGCGTGTAGGAATTGGAAACTGTCATGTTGTCATTTGGCAGACAATGTTGACGAAAAATGTGATTACCTGATGACGAATATCTTCAGGACATTCGGAAGCAATCCGAGTCCAACTGAAAAGCTGAATCTCATTATCGCTATGAATGAAGCTGACTCCCTCGATGCTTTTCGAGAATCGCACCTCGATTTTTCTAAAAAGCCCATGACTCCGGAGCTCATCCACCTTCTATTATCGGCCATGAAACACGTTGCTAGACTGGATTTGTTATCTTTGGCCGGGTGTGGAATCGATGATCGACTTCTTCAAATTTTCACCGATAGATTGATTGTACATCGAACTCAAGTAAAGTATAGATATGTAGATTGTAGAGTCCAGGGGTGTCAAACATGCGGTGCATCTGGCATGCCAGACGATTTTATCCGGCCCGCGAAGCAATTCTGAGTAGATTGAAAAATTCCTACACTTCCCAGCACATTTGTAACAACTGTTGAGAATTTTTTCAGGAAATGCTTCCATGTTAATAGGCCCCATTATAATCACCCGACTACGGCGCTGTGGTTTCAATCTAATTACCTCAAGTAACAACAGGACGGAGAAATTGACATCCAATTTCAAAAAGGAAAATAGTGCACACAAAGTTCAGAGTGTTATTCAAATATGGACCGAAAATTAGTTATTCACAGAAACGAAAACGCCAATGCGGAGCCGTTATATGCAGTTTACATGGAAAATATATTAGTTACGCAAATATATAATTGCCGTGTTACTTTCGACTCAATAGATCCCCTGAGATGAGAGAATCCGGACTCGCGATGTAATAATAAGAAACCAAATTCCAACGTCCGCGTTTCCTATTCAGTAAATATCTTGTATTCCTCACAACGCATATGCAGGCTTAACGCCATATTACGACTAAATCAAAGGGAGCATAGAATATGCCAACTAATATCGTCGTTACCGCCACTGTTTTAACGGATCTGAAATGTGTTCAGCCGGACAGTAAAAGCATTTCTGCCAATTCCATTATTCGCAAATAAAGGCGTTGCGACTTGCTAATTCAAAAACCCTAAGATCCATGTATTATCTATTATATATGCTTTTGAGGTATTCAAGTGAAAAGCAAGAGAATGAGGAAACATTTTGGAATCAGTTGATTGGCCTGGCCCCGAGCGATTTGTAGGCTTGAATCGGGCCCGCGACGCAATCTCAGTTTGACACCCCTGTTGTAGACGAACATTTGGATAGACGCTACTTCATTAGAGGGGCATTTTTTATAGATCAAGACTCTGGACATGAGAGAGAACTTGCAGTGGACTGATTATAACCTTTGGAAAAGCCTGTTCAAAATGTTTGAGATTGAAACTTGTCACTTGGACATTCCACTTAACCAGGTTCGTTTGTTAGGCCAAGATTCCACTTCACGTATGAAAAATGTAGCGCATGGCCATGTTTAACACGAGCACACATAATTATCCTTCATAGTGACATGACGAAGGGGGATGCGGGGCAACCACTTCACATTAAACAGACTTATACAAACTCCTGGATTTTCAAAATGCGCTACTAGAACTGCAACTAACAACCTGTAAAATTCCGCTACTAACTAATCAAAATACAACTAACCAGATTGAACAAATTGACATAGGCACACCTCGCAAGCGCTCGATAGGAACATAGAGGCCGGGAATTCCCGCTCCAAATGAACTCAGTCTCGTGATCAGTTTTAGTGTCTGTAAATGACAAAGTGCAATATATTGTTGAATATAGGTTTCAAAATTCTTCATTTGTTATAATTGTTCGGGACCAGTCTTAGCTCTATAACTAGAGGTTCGGGGTTTTTCATAGGAGTTCCAGAAAATAATATTTCATTCCAATATAAATTATAACATTAGATTAATTATTAGTAACAGTTTATTTGAATAATCGAATGATTATAATCGATCTTTACCAATCATTATGCATAGATAAAATCCGAATGTGATTTCAGGTTATCAAGAAGAAGGAATATCACACCATCGTCGAAATTGCAAAGGCTGCAAGATATGGAAATGTTGCAGAAATGAACTGTCGGGTCTCGAACTTGCAGATAAATTTGCAGCAGATGAATTACTTGATTTCCCTGAGACAGTTGAAGATATATGTCAGATAAAATATATGCCCTCCTAATGTTTCCTCAAATTTGGTTTTCTTTTTCTAGATTGATGAGCTCAGTATTGACGGTCCCATATCCAACTACCCCGATTTAAGTCTACAAAATTTCATTGAGGCTCATTCAATAAAAGCATTCAACATACCATCGCGAAAGGCAGGTAGAGTGTTCCATATAAAGATACACAAAATTTACAATCCTTCTGTCCCAGCGTCAAGTGGACATAGCAACCATTGGAAATGTGACCAGGTTCATTGCTGCTGCGAATATACCTATACTGCGATTCGAATATGTGAAGATGCGGGAAGACGATGCGGAGAGGCTTTTGTTATTCACGTCGTTTGGCACCAGAATAGAGGTAGAGATATGGTTGAATGAATGCGCAAGACATCTCTCATAATTTCCATTGCAGATTGAACATCTTGTCATCCGACCAGACTGCAGTGGTGTATTTGAAAAAGAGGTCTGGCAAAATGTATTTGAGAAACTTCAAATCAATACGTGTTCAATCGGTCAAGCATCAATAGTGAGTCTGTAATTTGTGAATGAAATCAACATAAATCCTAACGACGATGTTTATATCGATCTTTTCAGAACTCCTGCAGTGTTTGGGCCGATTTTTGCGATGTCATAAAAGGAGGGACTGTCAGAAATCTTCTCATCGGACCGAATATTAAACTTGAGTTGCGCGAAGTGACAAAGCTGCTCTCCGGCAAACCTGGCGAAATGGTATACAAAGCACGGTACCTAAAGCTGTCGTTAGCGATGCTCCAATTTCTACGTTATCTGATCATTCCTATACATCCCCAATCATATCAACTAAGAATAACGATTAGCATAAATTACACGGTAGACATGGTCGCATTTGCTGCTTTCCGAACCCCACAATTGGGAGAGTGCGAAGCTGGCACGGGAATCAAAATTATATTTGGAAGATTCTTACAATTACTTACTATTGCGAGCGCCATCAATTTAATTGTCGAATAGTGATGATAGTATATTTCAAATCCATGCATAGTTTGCAACTGGTGCAGCTGCTGTACACCTTGTTATTCATGCTATCTGTGGTCATAAACTGTGCACGTGATTTCTTTTAATCCTTGAATTCGTTTTTCTGTTTGGTCGTCGTGCTGGCAGGTCGTGTGACCGCCGGCTCAAAGCCGTTTTATGATGCGGTGTCGATACGTTACGCAGTTTGCGTGTGAAGCTCCGTAATAAAGCACTCCCAATCCCAAGACTGGGCCGTTACAAAACATTATTGATTACAGTCCTGAAAATGTAGGCGTTCACACACAAGATTGATAACACGTCAGTGACTATATGGAAAGAGGTTGGGTTGGGAACAACTACCGTAGTTGTATACAATATATTGCGATATGATTGACATGGGTCTATTAGACATGATCGTGAGGATTTTAGAAGAATTATGTGAAACTATTGACAGGAATTTAATGTTGTTGGTATTATTTTTATCTTTTGGTGTTGATGATGTTCTGACTACAAAGATTGTTTTAGTCCAGAGAGACATTCTATATCGCGATTCCCGAACCGCCAACTCAATTGTAGCACGGGCCACTTTCGTTGTGGGCTCTTGTAATAGATCGCTTTTTACCCGGTATGGGGATGATATGAATTTAAATTATGATCATAATATGAAGCTCAAATGAGTAATACGAAAAGAAATTCGGCTAAATTACAAGAAACTGTACTGATAAAGTGAAATGAGTAGACCGATTTGATCTTGAAAAATAAGAATGAATTCCTCAAATTTCCCAATCATGCGTTTGGTTAGCGATCTCGATCAATGTTGATCGATAGTGATAGATACCATATTTCAATTGAATCAACAGCGTTTCTCATTAGATATTTGGCCACATAGAGAAGATGGAAATTATAACCAACGGTAGTTTCATTCCTCTTGGAGATTGGAAGTTGCTTGGGAATGTTGCCAGGAAATTTGACGTTCAAAATATACTCTGCCACGCTTATGGGTATTTTCCTGACATCAGCACATTCGCTGATGGTCATAAAAGCTTGAAGGTAAGAAATCATTACGACATCATGTCTATTATGAGTATCGCTTATAAATAACTTACAATCTCCCAGATCAAAACACTCCTACTCGCCTGGAGAAGCAGTGAAACTGCATATTTTTCGATCAAGGACGTCACTCCAGCGACAACCGGAAATGTTAAAACGGAACGGGAAGTCAGTGACCTCTCTTTCAGTGGGGTTGTGTGGTTTTGAGACAGTTTTCACGATCATAAACTTATTCAGCAATTTTGGGACTTAATCCACATAAAATGTAAAATGCGACACACAAATTGATACGATGCACCATACAAACGATCCACATTGTGATATATCTAAGGGGTAAAGTGGGTTTTGTTTTCCTGTGCCAACATTTAGGGAGGTAGTCCTAGTTCACGCATTTGCGCTGTGCTGTTTCGGAGTAGCTGGATGCAGTTTCCAAATAACAGCCGTTTGAGACACCGCGGTTGATCCTGCGTAGTCGGGTGAATGCATCTCACGAATCCCGAAGTTTTCAACTATGACCATGCAATAGCCACCATGCTTAAAATGCTGATGGTTTCTCCTGATCGAATAATTCATCGCAGATGGAAATGAGTTATGCCGGTTCTGGACAAGACAGCTTGGAAACATCAAGCAGGAAAATCGGTAATGCCATTAGAGACATGGGAATTACGGAAGTACTCATTGGACAACTAATGGGCAGCTTTCCAATAAAAGATTTTGCCACGGCTCTGGGCAATACGCAGGTATCAGACTTGTACAAACTTGTACAAACATTTAGTTAGTTTATGGTCAACTGACTAACGGTGTTTGAGTAGTTCTGGTTTTATTTCTAGTTGCAAATTTTGAAAATGCAGTCGCACTAGTTTTCGTTCTAGTAGCACATTCGAAAATAATATTAGTTGCCGAACAACTAGAAAACACGTGTCGTGGTTTTGGCCACATTGCGATGCCGGTGTTCTGTTGAATGATGTTTGTGCTTGTGCAGCCATTGCTCGCTCAGAGCCATCACTGCTTACAGTGGCGTAGCCAGCGGGTGGCTGTTTGGGGTCGGAATCTCACCCATTTCAAACTCGATCGAAACCCCGTTCTTTTGAAATGTCGATTCAATGTCTGATATTTCCGATAAAATAAAAATTAAAGTGTCGGCTAAGAGAATGAAATCCTGTTCTGTAAGGTTCTTAACCTTAAATGACTTGGGAATACCTACGTCACAGATGGGAAACAATTTTCTGAAAATGACAGACCGGAAAGTCGTTGGCGAGCTAAGTCAAAAGTTTGCACTATATTCGGCGGTGTATTAATTTCTAATAATTTATAAATTGAAAGCAATGAATCACGTGGCTTACACAAGCTTCTGGGGGATGGTATACTATTAGGCAATTAAGAATTAAGAGTCAAAGTACAAAACAATATTTATCCCACGTAATTATTCAAAGCAATGGTAAACAAGAAACATTGTTAACTCTTTTTTAATCAAACTAACCCATAGACACGTCCTTCTATTAGACACCAAAATGTATGGCATGTTACAGCTTGGTCACTATCCCGAGCGGCCTGTAGCTTGGTAAAATCGTCCTGTTGCTTCGGGATCTGCAAGCCTTCGGGAAACCCTTCATTTTCAGTGAGTCACAAAACAAAAGTCCACCACATGTGTGCATACCATATGTGTTGTAATCTGTAGGACAATAAAACTACTCAGGAAGACTTGTACAAACTACCCATTCAGTTAGTTGATGGTCAACTAACTTGAGGTTTTTTGAGTAGTTCTAGTTCTAGTTTCAGTTTTAGTTGTGAGTTTTTAAAATTGACTAGTTCTATAGTTCTGGTTGTAGTTGCGGTTTTTGTAAATCCAGTAGTTTGTGCGATTACCAGTAAACCCAGCCCTCGGTGAACCCAGCCTTACAAACTCGGCCCTCGGTGAACTCGGACCTCGGGGTGAACTCGGCCCTGAGGTCTAGGTGTATTAATTATTATTATGAATTATTAAACTAATAATGTTATTATCAACTGATTTGTCGATCTTGTAAGGAGGTCAGGGCATGCGGCGTGATCAGATCACGTGATCACGGATTGCGCAAGCGGCAAGCGCGGGAAAGAACGCGACGTTGAACTCAGCCTTACAAACTCGGCCCTCGGTGAACCCAGCCCTCAGTCAATTCCAGCGAGGTCCATAGTATTCGAGAAACACCATGAATACCAAACAAGTAGAGTATGTGAGCGTCGCGTTATCTCCCCCGCTTACTCAATCCGTGAATACAAAATTTCCCGAGGGCCGAGTTCACCGAAGGCCGAGTTTGTAAGGCTGGGTTCACCGAGGGCTGGGTTCACCGGCAACCGTTAGTGCAATTCAGGCAGGCATAGTTCTACAATCTATAACTACACCAACCAGTTGATGCCGTTACAAACTTGATATCAATTTAGAACCGTCTGACGTTAGCTGTCGCGGTCCATACATAAACTATAGGCCTTTATATGCGCTTCAATAAAAACAATCGCACTTATATATTCATCGAGATATTTTATCAATTTAATTAATCATATCAGTTTCTCACCTGCATATACAAATGTCCTCTAACATCTTATTACAAGCATCCTGCCATCACTTGTCCGTACCTTACGTTAAATTTGGCTGGAATATAGTTCAATTGAACCAAATTTGGCGTGTAGGCTTAAATTAGGTAACCTAACAATTTTACCAAGTAGCCAGTAGGATTTGAGAAAAAAAAGTCATTTTTGAAGAGCCTTAATGATGATGTTAGTTTTTCTACATTATGGGTTATCGATGACGCCGTTCAGTGAATAAAGTAAAGCAAGGAGATAAGAAATGATGATAAATATATATCATTGACTTCGTAATCAGATAGGCCTATGACATCTTTATTCACAGATAGATCTATTCGCTGCGATGGATCTGCACAGTTATGATATCGAGTTGATTTGTCGAAATTGCACCATAAAGAAACTAATTCTTCTCATGAATAAGAAGATTGACTTGGGAAGAATACGAAACCTCAGCCGCAGACACAATATTGATGTTCAATACGTGACCGAGTCAGGATGGAAAGACTTGTTCAACGTCGAGTTATCCTGAACGCCATTGACTGGGCGGTTTTGGTTGAGGCAGAGATGACCAATGAGTATGGATTTTGATTTACAAAAAATGGATTTGGATCATTTACCAATGTTTTGAATCTCGGTTTCAGATTCAATTACCGTGCTACTTTGTAGCTTTCGTTTATGACTCTCAAAAAGGTGACCTACTGCGAAAGTCGATGCCGTAAATGGCGTAAATTATTGCGACCAGTTCGGGTTCTAGCCGTGGGAGCGCTATAGCAGCCCTTTCAAATTGTGGTATTGACTCACGTCTGTGCGCCAATTCCTTCTCCCAAACGCTCTTTTCTCCTCCGTGCAAATGTACGGCTTGCCCTCGTGCGGATTTTGTATTAACGAGAAATTGTGTAGTTGTTGATGAGCTTTACAGCTCAACGTCGTCTTTCGTGGTCGTACTGCCCTCATGGTGTCTTGAACTAATTTTAGGGCTGCTAAAATCGATTATATCTGAGTGATTCGATCCCCAATCTAGTATTAGGCTTCGAGTCGATTTAAGAATTACTCGTTATGAAGTCGTAACAGTGACGTGGAAAGTACTAGCCTACATCACATCTAGGATAATTTGATATTTTTGCCAACGATGCCTATTTCTTGTCACTTTGTGACAATGATGTTGTATGATCCCAACTTTTTAGAGATCATGTCTTGAAGTGCGTAGCTTTTGCTCTACATGTTCCGCAGGCTGCGATACGGCCCATCGAGGTTTTTATTGCTTCCGTATAGAAAATATAGTATCAAAACTGTAGTTTTCGTTGATGAATCAAAATGGCAAGTAGCACGTATCATTTCAGTACACGAAAAATCCTCTCATGATACTCGACTAGAGTTATTTTAATTATTGGGGGCCTACTTGATTAAGATTAGAGTACTCGATTCATTGTGCTCAGCCATATAGGCTACTCATTTGCCCAATAACTTTAATATTATTATTTTCAACAAAATGGGCCCGTAATGGAACAATGCTGCTTCATCGCGTGACTTATCGAATGTATGCCTATATAGCCAAGGGCACGTCGTATATTGAACTGTAACCTACTGCTTAGTCTGAATTAATAACGATGTGTACAATATATCTGGAAATGGCAATTGTCGTCTGTTGAACTGTGAGTCAAGATTCAAGAAGTCACTAAGGACGTTCGTATCAGCTACTGCCACTTCAGTATACTGTAAGCTGCTAACCGTAGACCACGGACTTTCCGTATTCTTCATTGACTGCAGGTTTCGGTCCTACCACGTTTACCATACGCTATTCTTCACGCCGACCGCGCTTTGCTTGCAGCGACCGTAGGCGTTGTAAGTAGTTGGTTTGCATGTGTCAAGATCGCCCAGAGATGCTCTGTCAGTGGCGAGCATCGGACAGATCCATTCTGTTCATATTTTAGACTTCGTTCATTCAGATTATGCGTCTGGATAAAGTTGCGTAGCGCAATCAGGAATTCGGTAATTGTGGCAAGTTCAATTGTCGATTCAACCTCAGTAGACTTCAAACTTATTCTCGTGTGATCACTTATAGTCGAATATTGATCATTATTATTATTCGATATCTCATGCACAACCTCCTACCTCCAACTAAAACTCTATTTTCAAGACGCTATAGCCTACTGAACAACCTCGCCTATTAATCAGGCTGCGGAGTCG
Source organism: Botryllus schlosseri (assembly GCF_051294905.1). NCBI lineage: Eukaryota > Metazoa > Chordata > Ascidiacea > Stolidobranchia > Styelidae > Botryllus > Botryllus schlosseri. Next base: position 1,496,137 of record NC_137241.1, read on the forward strand.
GAATTTCACCAAATTTTCTCATGAGTGGGAGTCTCATAAAATTTGAAGCACTCCTTGGAGTCGGAGTCGGGGAGCCATATTTTAGGTGGAGTCATAGTTTGTTAAAATGTCCCGACGTCGACTCCATGTAGGGGAGATGTGGTACCGATGAGACTGGGACCGAAAATACTTGAAAAATTGTATATGATAATCCCATGATTACAGTACGAGACATCGTCTACAATGGCATGCTGGCAGAATCTTTGCTCCCATACAAAAAACTTCGACCTGCGCGAGTTATGGGTCCGTGACAAATGATTTACGTTTAAGGGGGTGCAAAGTAAATTTGAATCGACATATACATATTTTCTATATCCTCTTCCAGACTAACAAATACGCAATAGTTTTTGATGTGAAATATAGGGCTTGTATTAGGGTATATTGAATCAATACCATCCTGGACTGGACTATTTTTAATTCAATAACCATATTTACAGGGTGAGGGACCTATGGTGCCATGGCGGAAATCAAAACATGATTTCATCTCAACATTTCAGTTAATATAATCTATTTTATTCTTGTAGGTCGTGACGAAACATTCTTCATTGGCATGCTGTGGCTTAGATTATTTAGTACACAAAAAAAACAAGTTGAAAAACTTGAGTTTTGAGCGTATATATGTCTCGTAGGTCCCACGGTCGTGTGATATTGAACCCACCGGGTGGGGACCGATGACAAGTTCGAGCAACAAATTTTAAACGTTTATAAATAGTTCTCGAAAGGGAGGATATCCATGTCAATGCCCGCGATAGTTAGAGTTTGTATCAAAGTGTTGAGACAGCAAAAGATCCGCTATTCTCGGCTGAAGATGTGCAGGCCAGAGATCATTTTGCAATTTTTGATCCATCGATAACACATATCCCCTACTTCAAAATAAAACCAACTGTAACGAGAAAATGCCGTTGCAGTTACATAAGTTGTTACGTTTTCGAACCATAGTAAACTTAATTTCTTTCAGTAAGTAGGCCTACAGTTTTGATAATTTCTGTAACTATACACGTATAAAAATGTAACAGAGTTATAATTTTGTGAGTAGATTTACAGGAATGTAGGAGTCGGAGGCGGAGTCGGATTTTTGTGAAGAAAATTTCAGGAGTCGGTTATTTTAAAATTCCCGGAGTCGGTATATTGAAAACGTCTGGAGTCGGAGTTGGAGTCGGTGGTAAAAGGAATCGATTCCACGGCCCTGTTGTCGACACGTGCGTCATTTCGTAATTCATTTTCATCAATAGTCTTTTTTTTATTTTATATATGCCTACTTTATTTCTTTCCATCCCGTGTGCAATGTGCATGCCTCCCAAAAAGTCGTTTCGACACCGTCCTATATCTTTTCGCAGTATCGCAGTCTTGTGGTGTTTTGAAATCATGAAGTTATTATGAAACTGACACTGTATCACTGACAAACTATATTCCCTCTCAAAGTCTGTAGCAAACGGAAGACGCCAACGCCATACAGAGCTACTTATTGGCGTATCAAAATTCCCGACGCCAAACGCGATCCAGCGATTCATCAGTTCAGACGTAGCTAGGCTACTCGCACCCGGCGTTTGGCGTCTGTTGGAAGTTACAGCAAACTTTCCCGACTCCCAGTCGGATAGGTAGGCTTCAGGATTCATTGCGAGTCCGAGTTTCAAGTAGTAGTATTATTATTATATCAGAAAATCGTGATAGTGGCTCTAGTTGAGTTTTTTGCGCCACGTAGGCACATATAATAGGCTTACCGTACGTCCTGCATTAGGAGGATTTGTCCTTCTTTTCGGGTCTTTGAAAATGTCCTCCGAGGTCGCCTAAATGTCCTCCCTTTGGAGCTTTTTTCCTTTTTTTTGATAATTTTGGTTAAACATAGGGCAAAATTAGACTGATGAGATACGGCAAAACAGCACTGAACTAACGCTCCGGCGGGTATTTCGGGAGCTGAGCCGGAAAGTTGACCTTTTTCTTTATTCAACCACCTGATAATGTGAAATTTGTACGATTTTACAAGATTTTCTTCCGGTATTCTAAGTTTTGAAAATTTTGAAAAAGTGTCCTCCTTTCCCGATTCCAAAATCTGGTAACCCTACTATATAAGGAATCTTATAGGGAATTCGATTGAAATAAATATATAATATACATCGTCTAGTCTTAGGAGTAGCTTCTCGTATCACACCGCCAACCATTTGTATTCTCTTCTGACATCCATCCGACCCGTGACTCAAATATATAGGCCTAGAGTTGAACACCCCTGTTCTATGCCAATGTGGGTCTCTGATTGAAAGAATAGTCCAAGTGGTTTCCCCTCTCATTTCCTCTTGTTGGGCCTAGTGGTGTTTCGAATTGATGAAATTAGATATTGTACCAATCCAGTGGCGTTCAACCTATTTTTGGCCGCATTTCGATTACATATAGCCAGGCCGTGTTATTTTTGGCATATGCCAGAACTGCCAAAAAAAATTATTTTTGGCATTTTTCGATTTTTTTTTGGCAGTTTTGCAATCGTCCGCTGAATAGATAGTTTCAGCCTCGAATTAGTCCCAAAAAACGCTTTATTTGGGCTAGTTTGTCAAAAGACGCCACAAAATGTTCAACATCCACGTATAATCAGTGCCAACAAACAATAAGAGACGAAAAACCTAACGATTTCATTGGTTAATTATATCAAACGAAACCACAAAATGTGCAGTATCCATCGGAATCGGTGCCAATAAGCAAAAAAAAAGAAAGAAAAGCCTAACAAACACGCTCAACAGCTGATTGTCACAGCTGTTGAATAGACTTAAATCGTTTGCACTGTAGCAGTGCTTCCAAACTCAGGTCAGCTAAGTTTCTCCTAAATTCATTTCTCGCCCAGCGAATCTGGGAAATATCGGCTTCAACAGTAGCCGCTGAGGGAAAGAATGTTGCCAGTCATCCACAAAAGGTTTTCAGAGCTTCAAAATCTTTGGAGGGCCGAACCGGCTTCCATGCATCATGAAAAGAGATCACTTCGCCAGTGCCATCGATCTCATCGCGGAAATAATTCTCTTCCTGATCCTTTTCCAGGAGTTTCCTGTGTTGTCTCTCATCAATACATTTTATTCAGTAGCCCGACTATCATTTCTCCTTCAGTCTACCGATATATTTTCGGAGGACATTTTTTCACTTCAGGTGGCTTTAATATTACCAACTCGCATGGAAGAGTCTTGGGAAGGTTAGCTTGTTTAAGAACATTGACGCAACAAGACTGTCTGGCAAAACGAGACTATGCAGCTCAGAAATAGCCAGACAGTTTGTTGCGTCACAATGTTTAACTTGATCACGTTGCAAAAATCGTGGTTGATTTTTGGAGTTCCAGTTCCATGAGCAGAATATAATTTATATTTTAATAATCAGTACTGCGGCAGCTTCTCATTGATACCCGTTTTATCCAGGGCCGTAACAGCACTTCGTCAGCCCCCCCAAACATTGGTCTTGGGCCCCCCTCATAGGGTTATAGACCGAACGTCTGGGGGGCTTCGCCCCCCAGACCCCCCCTCCGGCGATACGCTGTTTACCACTATTCATCATATTAATTGGGAGTTTCTTAAATGAATCAGCTTTTGCCGCCTAAGCGCGCGAAGCGCGCAAAATTTCTAGAGTTCATGATTTCATCGGTCAGTATGATCGGGGATTGCATACATTGTTATCAATTTTCTTCTTCTCTCTGCTCACGTAATCAGATTTGCCGGTAGAGCTGAGTGAGGTCTGTTTGAAAAGGTAGGACCACTCAATAATAATTAAACATCTTCGGGCGTATATACCCGTTGGCAGGAACAAAACAGCACCTCGTAAGGCCCCCAAAAACGTTGGTCTTGGGCTCCCATAGGGTGATAGAACGACCCCCCCCCATCACGTTGTTCGCGTTTGTCACGAAATTACCCGTACTGTATTGTGAGCCAGCGCGAAGCGCGAACATTTTCGATAATTTATGATAAAAATCGGTCAATCAGATCGGTGACTGCATATATAATATGCTATCAATTTATTGTCCTCTTTACTCAAGTAATCAGATTTGCCGGTAGAGCTGAGTGAGGTCTGTTTGAAAAGGTAGGACCACTCAATAATAATTGAACATCTTCGGGCGTATATACCCGTTGGCAGGAACGAAACAGCACCTCGTCAGGCCCCCAAAAACGTGGGTCTTGGGCTCCCATAGGGTGATAAAACGACCCCCCATCACGTTGTTCGCGTTTGTCACGAAATTACCCGTAGTGTATTGTGAGCCAGCGCCAAGCGCGAAAATTTTCGATAACTTATGATAAAATCGGTCAATCAGATCTGCGACTGCATATATAATATGCTATCAATTTATTGTCCTCGCTACTCACGTAATTAGATTTACCGGTAGAGCTGAGTGAAGTGTCTTGAAAACGAGAGGGCCCGTAAATAATGATTAAACATCTTCGGGCGGGCGGAACCGTTGATACGACTTCGTTACATGATGATATTTCGTGACATCCAGATTGCCATATCAAAAAATATAGAACCGCCCAAACGTATAGGCTTCTAAACTAAGAGAAGCACACGATTTCAAATTGGTATTTCTTCACTGGCATAAAATTTTTACCAGCGGGATGGTATTTGTCTTGTGAGGTTCAGATTGCAAAGACAGGAACATTCGGCGCCAGTCATTAAGGCGCCTATGGACAATTAAACCTATATGTATTTTGTATATATAGCGAAGTCTTTGATCTGCATAAGGGCATAGACGTTTTCGGCCAAGCTTTTCTCGCTGCCAATCGTTCTGGCACACTTCTTGGAGTCGCATGTTATATGGCCTAAAACTCGATTGTATGTCTTGGTGGGTCGTAGCGCGGTAATGGCCCAATACCCAATAATAAAGAAAAATGGCTACTTGAATTCGCGAGCAGCGCGAAAATTTTTTTAAAAAATTGCATAAATTTTTAAAAAATACTTTATGATTTATGCTAATTCACGAAATAATTTTGGGCCCCCTTCGAGCTCGCCCCCCCCCAATTGGGGGGTTTGGGGTGCGGCAGTTACGGTGCTGGTTTTATCAAATTTAGCGCTAGACAAGCCAGTCAAAAATGGTCGTAAAATTGCCTTTGGACAAATGGAAAGTATGACGTAAACCAGAGGTCTCAAACACGCGGCCCGCCAGAGCATGTTGTGCGGCCCGCGACGGCATTTTAGATTTTTATTAATTTGACGATATATGGGCCTAAGGGTCACTTATATCTTTTCAGGTTATAAAGGGAAAATTCCCTCTTAAATTGCTCCGAAATCCTTAAACTATTCCACAAACTCAAACACATCAATTGCAAACGCTAACATGCAGTGGAAGATTCACTATTTCGCCACATTTCCAATTCATGATGACAAAACCTGACCCTTGGACGATTCGTGAGTGAAATTTGTGAGTTGGACTTGGACGCGACCTTTCTTAGGATTAGTCAGACTCGGGCTAACTCAATGGCGAAATGAAAATGACTCGAGTGGACTTGGGGTGACTCGGAATGCCGTGAATTTGTTAGAACCATGGACGCAAAAAACTAATCGCGTGTCAGGAGAATAGTAATAGATCAGAAGGTCGCAGCTTGGTATTTCGCTAACTAAGCAAGTAGTTATGGCAACCATTGGCAATCTGTTAGTTACATCTTCGGTTGCTAAACCATGTTATTAAGGCCACTGAAAGGTACCGAGTACCGTAGTGGTATATTCCAACGATGTAACAGCAATGGGCCGTTCGGCGTTCCGACATTTTAATTACTAGGACACATTCATTAATATATTTATATTATATTTATGCTCCTATATTTGAAGACATTTGGTCATGAGATTAATAGCTTATAACTTATCACAAGTATACTCGAATTCTGGATTGGAATTACAATGCTCAACTGGAAAATGTTTTGATATCAGATCAGTCTCTATTATCAATCTGTTAAATTCAATATATTCATAGTCGCTGAAAAATTATAACCCGATAGCTTTTATGATGGCATCATACATTTGCCCGCACATATGGTGTCTATATCTTAAAATAAATATATATCAAGTACAACAACAATTCTACTCAAATAGTTATAATTGTAATGATTCTTTTCGTGCCAGTCCTAAATTGATGCAAGAGTAAATCACATTTTGACGATGTGTGTTTACTGTCAGTCTGCTGGATCGGCTCACTTTCAATAGGACAATTCATTCCCGCCAAATAAGGCCTACTTAAGTTGGAAAGACATATAATACCCCTATAAATGCTGCGGCCCGCGGCGTCGTCAAAAATTGCCAGGAAACACTAAAACGAAAAATCAAATCACCCTGAATCGCGAGAAGAAATTAACATTTGGGTTCCAAGTCAACAACTCAAATTGCATGTTGACAGCTGCTAAGTGCCAATACACACGTAGCTAATTGAAATGTGCAGACGGTGGCGCCGTGGTTGTACGACAGTCGACAGTTGTATAATCTTTGTGTTACGGCCGCATGTTGGCCACCCCTGTATAGGCTACTAAACCGAAGGGTACGTTCAGCGAGACCTATAACTGCTATCCCAGACTGCACTGGCCAATATATTAGGGTTACCATATTTTGGAAATCTGAAAGGAGGACACTTTTTCAGAATTTGCAGACTTGCAAAACCGAAGGAGAATTCTGAAAAGATGGTAATTTTTTCCTATACTTCGTGATCGCTTAACTAAAAAAAGGCCAACTTTCCGGCTCATATCCCTAAATACCCGCTCGAGCGCCACTTCGGTGGTGATTTACGGCATCTCAGTCTAATTTTGGCCGTAAATTGACCAACATTCTCAAAAAATGAGGACAAAATCTCAAAAAAGAGTACAAAAAGGGGCGTCCTCCGAGGACACGATTAGATCGAATTCGCGAGTGATTTTAGTCGCCGGCGCGACAGCAACTTAAATTTTGGGATTTTGAAAAGAGGGCGGTACCAGTCCCTAACCTTGGATATTGGATATCTAGCTGTCTTGACCTCTCAAAGACATGTTTATGCTGGCACGAGAATAATTATTCTGGCCGTTATGATAATTTACTAACAAGTTGCTGCAATATTGATTAATTAGGCACAAAATTAAAAATTTCTCGAAGAGCCATATGTTACACCCAAAAGAGCCATATGTGGCTCGCGAGCCATAGGTTCCCGACCACTGCTCTATTCGAATCAAAGTTAAAAGACGGAATTCTTTGCTGGGGTGCTGCCTGCAAGAATACGATTGACTAACTGCAAAACTACAACTTGATCATCATATGATGTTTTTTGCATTCTCATATTCTGTTTATTCCGGTCGACGTATCATTATCCGTATCATTATCAAGCCAAGGCCGGACGGGGGCCTGGATGTACACTGTACAGCTGATATATCGCTAATCAAAAGATTTGGTGTTCTAAACATAGAAGATATGAGGAAGCTAGAAATTGCCAAGTTTATGTATCAGTTCCATTGCGGTCACTGTCCTTCAAATTTTAACAACTACTTCACCTCGGAGTCATAAGCGAATAAGTACACGCGTGTCTTCGAAGAACAATTACTATATGGTTAGGCCGGAATACAAGAAAACGCATTGCTCTATCACAGGGGTGGCCAACCTTTTCAGCCAAAGGGCCACATTTGATTGACGCACTATTGCGCGGGCCACTCGCCGCGCAAGCGCGAAATTTTTTCGAAGTTCATAGGTCAATAATATTGTCACTTGACTATATTGCGGGCCTGCTGTATATCATGGACTCAGTTTGCAAGGACTGGACTATTCGGCGCCTAGACATATCGATATCGAAAGCTTCGACCAACATGCGTCAATCATTTTGTGCCTATAAGGTTTCATAGTCGACGGTCTTTCTGCGAACGCAAACGCAACGTTGAATGACACTACGTCTAGCAATCGCGACTATAGTTAGACTCAATCTGATACATTATGCGTTCTGTCATTTTCACAAAGGGGTAGAAATATTAAAAGCAAGAAATCGAGTGACAACATATGTTGGGCGAATAAGAGTGTAGAAAATTTTTACTTTTGATTAATCTATCGCAAATTATTCTGCTTTATTGTAGTGTACGAAGATCTACCAAAATGTGACTGGCTCATGGATCTGCCAATGCGTCGAAACTGATATTTTAGTCTTCACGTCTCAAGTGTTGCGGTCAGATCAATCAAATGTTTGGCTGTCCTTGCAAGTTCACAATATGTGCAATCCATTTTTGAAAATATTACTAATTTCGGAAATTACCTCGCGGGCCACGGGTTGGCCGGCCCTGCTCTTTTAAGTTTGCCGCTCTTTACCTGTGGAGCGGCATCTCGCCGGCTATCAGACAGTCGAGCATGTCCGCATTCAGTCGAAATATAATCAATTTCGTCTAAACTAAACGAATACTGGTCCGCCCTCAGATCCTAAGATATCGATCTCGTCCTCCGCCACATCCCACCTCATTCTGTTGCATACCTTGTATATATTGCGCTTTACTTTTCATTCAGTGTAGAGGCCTAGGTGGGTGTCTGATTTCAAAGACTACTCCAGGTCGTTTCGACATCTACCGATCTTTTCATTGCATAACAGTTTGTAGCGTTTGGAAATGATGAAAATATGAATAAACTGATACTGGTACCCAATGTTCCCTCTAAGCTGCGCACGTGCGCAAATGCGCAGTGCTGAAAAGGTCTCTGCGCACAGAAAAATCTAACTTGCGCACAAAAAATCCGAAGTGATGACCTTTTTTTTTAGTCGTATCGCACTGTGGTCCAAGGGTCTGCGCAGTGAGTTGGTGAGCGTGCGCAGAATCTTCGGAAATTAGAGGGAACATTGCTGGTACCTACAATCGTACTCTGCCTCTCTCACATCGACCCCCCAGTGCAACCACGCCATTTTCTCATGCATATAAATCCATATTTCGCCAGAAACAAAACAACAGAACACTGAAACCGCAACCAAAGTGCAACAGCAGAAAGCTAAACACGGGAATCAAGAGGGAAGGCTTTAAGAGTAGTAGGCGGACGACGTGCGCGATACAGGCAAACGTAATAACTTAAAACTCTACGACTAGCACCATTCGAAAATTGCATGCGGTGTAACCGCGGTTGGCACGATTCGCGCAGACACATTGAGTACACAAAGCTGGTAGGGCTGGGCAAAATCGTGTACCTGAGTGGTTCGGATCTGATTTGAGTGCTGAACTTCAAGTCGAGTCGGGTCGAGTCGCTACAACAGTATGAACGATGTGGAAAGTTCAAATATGTACCTATCATGCGACCAAAAAATACAATCCCAGATCTCTATCACATTAAAGATTATTTTCTTTTTTTTGACCATACCTATTTCATTGCACTGTGTGACAATGCTGTGGGTAGATCGCTATTTCATAAATAGCTCATTTTCAGTAATGTGAGCAGCTTTGTAACATGTTTGGTATGATACAATACGACCTATAGAGGTTTACAGCCTCCCGCAGTGAAAATTAGTATCGAAACCACAATTATCGTAGATAAATTAACTCTTAGTGGCAAGGAGCGTATCATTTCAATACTCAACTCGGATCATTACAATTAATACTCAATTCAGATTCAAGCACTCGAATCATTGTGACCAGCCCTAAAAGAGATTCGCTATTTTCTCCCTTTCACATAAGTCGCCGGGATCTTCAGCCCGACTTGGCCTGCGTTCCAAGCCTTATCTGGATTTTCGAGAGGCGAGTCCACGCACGCAGTGGTGAGTTTTGGCCCGATCGTCTCCACGCCGTCTGTGCATTGGAGTCTGTCAGAAATGCTGGAAATCGCGGCAGATTCCGCAGTCGAAGAGGAACCGTTACTGTTTTTACGTTTAGCCTTTTTCTTTTTCTTTTTTTGCTGATGTGTATCAGATGTAATCGTCGGAGTATCGATAGTATTCGCCGGTACAGAATAACAGTGTCCGTTGCTGACAGTATCTTGAGTACGACCGTTTTTAAGCTCTCTAACAACGCCAGTCAAACGTTCGATCATATCGTTCGACGCTTCCAAGTTTCGTTGCGTCTGCGCCATCCGCCTTCCAAGACAAGTCACGAATACGGCCACAAAAAGAAACAGTTCCAGCACGATAAGGCACAGATGCCTCTCCACGAGCTTACTGTTAAGCTGATCGTGGGCTGTGAATAGATTTTGAATTTGCACCTTCAGGATTTCGATCTCCGCCTCTGCTTTTTTGAGTAGCTCGGTCTGTTTTGCGTCGTTTTCGTTCGCGGTGCGACTCGTAGCCACCAATTTTGATGTAGTTTTGTCAAATGCTCTCTGCATTTCGTCCATCTGTTCTTTATACCTGCGGCTGAGATTTTCCAAGTAATCGCTGCTGAGAGACATGTTCTGTTCTAACACTCTTATCCGGTTGCTAAGTCTCATAAAAACCGAGTCTTTTGGACTGACAGGGTTTATCACAGCAGCGTGTTGGGGCGGCAGTCTTTCTGCCGTGTAATCTACCGGTTTTTGTTTTTCAGCCGACTCATCCACAGGGTCTTTATCAGAATTCTTTTCTGTAGAGTTTGGGATTTTTACATCATTCATAACACTTCCAGACTGATTTTCTTCCGTAACGGTGGATCCATTTAATTTCACAGGCTCCAGCAGCGGAGCTGGTTCCTCTTTCTTCGTTTTGGCGGAGATAACTTCTTGCTTTGTAGTAGAAGCGACGTCTCCGTTGATCTCGCAAGAGTCTACTTTCACAGGCTCCTCCGACACTAGATTTACATCAGGTATATTTTTGGACGGTGAAAAATGATTGTCATCCGTGTAATCCGTCAATGGTGTAGTCTGCCCTACTATTGGTAAATCGGTTTTGTTCAATTCTGTTTCAGCAATATCTTGTTTACTATCTCGCACCGAGTCAGAGCTTGCATCGACATTCTTAACATCCGTTACATTGTGTTCAACACCGGCCGTGTCATTGCTTTGCACGTTACTTTCTTCCTGTACACTCCCTACGTTTTGCTGCATAGGGTTTTCCTTAGCGGGCATAGAAAAAGGCACAAAACCGCTGTAATTAAAAGGATAGTGGACCAAACAACTGGTCAACGACACTTTGCAGACAAACTCCAGAAACCAGCATACTCTCGCGTTGAGTTTACGCGTGACAGGCGTCAGATACTGAATAAACTTGGGCACGTAAATCGGTATATGGGGAGAGTAGGCGGTTAAGTTAGTCACATATAAAGACAAGTCCTCCCCATTGCCGACTTCGATTAAAGTAATCAAACTGGCATCATTGCCTGCTTGTCCACCTATTTCTGTATGATTCGTGACTAACGTGACTTCAGATTCGTTAGCGAGATCGATTGTATCTGTCTCGTTAGCAACAACTAAGTCAATAATTTCATTATCATTCTCCGCTTTTTCATTCTGTGCTACATCATTAAGTCCGATCGCATTTTTAACCATATTTAACATCGCGTTAATGGGACCGTTTTCATTTTGCTGTGTGTCGTCAACGATAGCTCCAGGTTGAGAGTGACTATTTTCTTCTTCCGAATCAGATTTTGCGTTAGTTTGCTCCGATTCGTCAAATTCATCGACCATCGAAATTCCCATCACCCGGACCAAAGTCAACGGGCAGAAATGTTCGTTGGAAAAGTGACTCTTCATCTCGAACTTAATGTATTTGGCAAACATCACATCGTTTGACTTTACGTTAAACGATTGCAGATTTCTGTCGTTAGTAGCTTCAAAGGCGCCGATGAGATGCCATTCTCTGGTGGGATACCGTTCGCTGACAGACACCGAAAACTCTTTGGGGGCCGAGGAAAACAACTCAAGATTACCGATTTGAACTTGCTGGACTTGGATGGGCTCGCAGAGCTCGACCACAAACCAAATCGGGTTCGAACACGGGTTTAACATGTACAAGTCGCGATTTTCGTCTAGTATCGCGGACACATGTTTTGCTTCCTTATTGTGCGCTAAAATCTTAGCGCCACAATCTTGCGAGCCGTAGTTGACTTGAGTTTTTTTGGCACGAACCGTACGAGATGGGGTTGGTTCATTGTCGGCTAGTTTAGATTCTTGTTCTTGCAATTTCAGATTTTTCCACTCTTCAAACGAATGCACATCCGTCACTTTCAACTTCATGTTCGCTTCCTCCGCGTCATCTTCCAAATTCACTACCTTTTCCTGTTCCGAAACTGCATCGATTTCCACAGCAGCTTGAGTAACTATTTCTTCTTCGTTTAAATCAGCAGCTGGCGTGGGAAGGGTTTTGTTTGTCACAGTGGTTAACGACCCCTCTGAGTCTTGGCCGAAAAGGAAAATTTCACGCATGCTATATTTGCAAACAGGATGCGCCTTTCTTTTCAAGTGTTTCTGAGGCCGATCATTATCTTTTTCCAAAAATTCCCCTTTTATATCGCTAGGAACGTTAGTAGTATCAAATTCTTTGACAGGTGGATCCGGTAATTTATCACCTTCCAAAATTTCGCTTTCAGTAGGATTTTGTAGCACTTCTGGCTTTGGGCTAACGGTAATCCAATCCGTAACGACTACAGTGGGAGCTGGTGTAACATCATCTTCCGCTTTAGTCCCCCATTCCACTGGCATCACGCAAGTGATTAATATACAAGCGACAGCCAGGACTCGTTGACTTCCTGTGTTCATTTTCATACATGTGTTACCTAAAGCTATCATAAAGTAGTCCAACACGGCTCATAGTGCCCTGAAAAAACAAAGGTGGTTGCATCAGACTTGTACAAAGTACTGGATAGGCTATGCAACATGTGCAACTAGAACTGACGACCTTTAAAATCCGCACTTGATTACGGTACAACTGACTAATAGCTGATAATACAACCTAGGGAATTCCAAGTGTGACAAGAAATGTTGTGGATAGAATCAGCATAGCAAAAGGTTGGGGTTTCGAGTTTGAAATAGGAAGGTTTACGACCCCTAAAAGCCTATTCAAAAAACAAGTACAGTAGTTAGTTGACCGTCACCTAACTAGACTGGTAGCTTGTACTTGTAAGTCTATGCTGCATCAATGTTGCTACTGGCAGTACCCGTTATGAATAAACCGACTCTTTACACTGGCCTGAAGGCCCTTCACAATTCCAAGAGTACCATTATAATGGTCGACCTCAGATACTGTATATTGCTACTTCAGAGAGATATTTACAGAGTTATTGCATACTCGAAACTCTTATTCCTGTACGACGTCATTGTTGATGAAATGACACCGACTAATAAGTATGCCTACAGGTGGAGCTGACAATTATTTCACAGGAAGACATAGTCTCGAGGCGCCACAAACCACAAACAATATCAATACCACACCTCGCACATCACTTGGAAACAAAAAAATATCCAAACATAGCACTGCTATCACAATAGGCCAGTATCAGTCTCGTAATTTCTACATTCCGAAATAATCACCGTACTTTAAGAGAGCGATTTTTCAAATCAATTGTGCGGTTTGTCATAAACAACAGTTTGTCACAGCAACGATCTGTTCACAGAACAGAAAATGACTTTTATGTGCCGGTATAAAATGTATTTCAGTGACAAGATTTCTCTCCAAAACTGAATATAAAACACATAGTCACAATAATGAACCTTCATATTGTTCAAACTGGTCATTAATGATTTGAAACTATAACAGAGTAAGTACTCGAATGAGATTAATGGCAATAATTGTAATATCAACCTAAGATGTGACCCAGTAATCCTGATTCCTGGATTTAGAAATTACATATAGCAAGGACAACATAAGCACATGCAAATTCGATTGCATTTGCGCCAGTCAGACTAGACTTTGAATCTTCATGACGTCCATAATCACACTGAGCAAAGCTTAAAGAAATAGAAGCTGCGTTCCAAGAAATTTAAGGTAAACATCCCTTTCCTTTGCAACTAGATAGCTGCCTTCACGGCTGGCGAATTCCAACAAACCTGCTGGATACGCTCTACGAATCTAGGAAATGTGGAATACCAACACAATTCCCTTTCAATTGGATATGGACGTTTTAGCAAACACATTCCATGTCACTCTGCACATCGCGTCATGACTCTGGAGACGCAACCATTGTAACCAAGCAATGTTATTTCTTCAAATACAATAATGCCGCACCATATTCCTACTGAGCCTGTTTGTAAACACGTAGCTAAAACCATTTAGAATTCTAACACTTCAGAGCGATAAAAACCATCACACAGAGAGTGATGTCGCAATGTACAATATGATTGTTAAAAAATAACTATTTTCCCGAATGTCATAGAAAACATCAATTTCAACCAGTAGGAGCAAAGTTATTAATTACAATATCATAAAATAATAGTATTTTATTATATCCAAAATTTCGTTATGTGCTTAATATATGCTGCAGCTGTTTCTCTACTCTTCATGAAATGATTCCTAAATATAATTTGAAGTGTAAAACCCGTTTCCCATGGAAGCAATAAGCTAAACGTAACCTTACAAAGTAAACCAGGAAAACCAGGAAATAGTGTAACCAATACGTTGACTATATAGAAATAATAGCAAGCCGTGACTGTGCAAAATTTTGGAGTAAGGCGATGTAGGCTACAACCGAGATTGTGATCAAGAATTTGAATCTGCAGAAAACACACACCAAGAAAACCAGCCAGCTTCGATATAAGTCACTTTCAGGCAAATCATATTTGAAATATATATTGTGTTACAATGAGACATTGATCACTATCAGAAAAATACGAGGGCTTACTATTTCCATACATACTATCACTCTCTCCTGCCTAGGCTGCAACTTATAAATATTGCTGCCGTACTCAAACCATTAGAATGTAGCATATTATCATGAATTTCACACTTGGTTAATAAATCACGAATCCATGCCATTGCGTGGTGAATTAGCAGAAGACGGGATGGCCTACGGATTGCTATAAGTTGCTAGTAACAGGTTACAATGCAAACTACAAATGCTATGCGGGAAATACGTAAAAAACAATCGTTCCGTCATCAAATTACATCTTGCAAACAGCACCTTCATTTCCTGAAGTGCCATCACAGGCCGATCCTCTACGCTAAACACTGGACAGTATATTTCATGGTGAAATTACTGATATTCTCTGTCAAATACATTACAATTTTATATCTCTATTGCAAGTTGCAAGAAGTTGGACGCTTGAACATTGAAGAAAAACGAAACATCAAATTCTAGAAAGATTTAGAAATTTGGCGGGTATTTTTCTGCATTCTATTGTAACATAGTGTTCATGGTCTACCTAGCCTCGGACACAGTAGCCTACTGCAACTTATATACCATACTGCTTAAAAGTAGCCTTCAACTCGTTTGAGACCAGACCACTTATGTGAAAGCTAAGAAAACATTTTAAAACAAAATTCGTTAAATTTAGACAGTAGGATTTAGAGAAATTTGTTAGTAGAATTGAGGCTAGCAAACAGCAAAGCAGCAGTTCTTTCGCAAGCAACACAATGATCAAAATATCGCTAGTGGTTATTAACGGGACTTCGAACTTTGGCCTAGAGACACTCCAATAGAATCACGTATCAACGCATAACATACATCAAAACATAAGCAGTAAATTTCACATTATACATATTGAAGTTTCCAATATTAGCTTTTGAGTTGTATAAGATCGTCTAAGCACGATTTGGGTCAATTTTGATTTGATTTGGAAAGTTCTACAGTCTGGAAAATTTGTTCTGAAATTTTACCGAGCCTGAAGCTAGAAGGTTGAGAAGCAGAGAGAGAGTAGTATTGGTGGATCCAAAGCATTATTTCTCGATTCGAGATGAGCTTCCTGCTATATCTGGACAAACGAATAATTTGACAGTGATTAAGGAACAACTGTTAACATCATAACAGTGACATTAATCATAACAGCGGGCCTAACTCAAAATTACATACCAGTACGTCTTGTAATTTAGCAATTGTCGATATAGAATATTTAATCATAACTTCTCGAAATTGCAATCAAAATACACAAAGTCCAACATATAGCACTACTGTAAGAAATACTGGTATTTGAGAACCACACCGGGAAGAAGTATTGTACCTATTCTGTCCAGAAAATTTGTGGCAATTATTGATAAGAAAATTGTGTATACAACTGCTGAATTCGTGTGGTAAAGGTGACAAGAACCACTGTTGAATGATTTGGAGCTTACACATCTCCGGAGAATTGATTCTTTGACAGCAACTGGACTGAAACAATAACTGCATTTAACATCGTTAGGTTAGGACATCAACTGCCATACAGGGATCTATATAACTCGATGTCACAATACAACACAAAAACTAAATGCACTAGAAATTCTTTGAATGAATTTTGAAGACTATGATATACCCCACAACCTACATTATATATAGTTTTATTACGGACCCAGTTTTATATTTCAATAATTTTGTCAAATGCTAAATCAGGGTGGCCAAAGCACAATACTTTACTACATATTATTACCCTACCAGTATTAGTTCTTCACAGACACTAAACATACTATTCACCATTTCAGAAAGTTGACTTGCCTCAACCATTGCTTCTACGAGTGTCTGCTCAGACCAACAATACCTTGAGGTTATATCAAGATGTGATTGCATAACAGTAACAGGTACTATAGCAATGGTATTGCATCATTCAACATGCCTCAGACCTTTACAAATATTGCAGCACTACGAAAATACACAAATCGACCTTTATCCATTGAGCAAGGCAACACCGGGCAAAGTACAAACTCCAATGAAAGTCCCAATTGACCATAAAGAAAATGGTATGTTGACATCGCAAATCAAAAAAATAAAAATAAACAAAATGCATCATCTCATCATCATCATGCATACCGCTTATTAAGGAAACTACAATTAACCACAGGTGGTGCTAGACAAGTAGCCTACCAATAATAGACAATGGCCCCCAATCAGACCAAACTTACTGCAGAAGTCGTAAAGGATGGACATTTAAATAAAATATCTTGAATAAACTAGAAATTTTCAAGCTCCAATTGAAATAACAGATCCAATATCTTCTATTGCCAATTAGCAACTCCAAAAATGTGCTAGAGCTAGCTCTGTGAGGATATAATTTATCATACTTGAACCGTAAACCAGCATTGACACGATAAAGATGTGGCAAAGATTTTAATTTCAAAATATGTCATACAATGCAGAATAATAGTTCAAAAACCAGTGGCATCTAGTCAAGTAGGCTTACCCAGAATCAGTAACCCACCATTCTTTCGGAATTGAAAATACTAATTGAACAATCAAGGCTGATCCCATTACAGCATCCATGACAATTATTCATAAAACCAAAGACATGCATCCGCACAAGAAGGAAAAGCCATTTCCTAATTCAAATTGGTCAAGTCAGTAAAGTAACACGGAGGCTAATATGATTGGCTGAATAAGACCTGTTTGAGACGTCATCCTAGTAAATGAAAATAAGCTATACTCTCTTTGACATGGTGATCAAATATTTGCTTTGGCGTGATAAGGAAGGCTTTAGCCGTACGTGATGTGATAATTCTGGATTTATGATGAGCTATCAATGTGATTACATGAAATGACGAAGGTTCAAGGATGTCTCGTCTTTAATATGATTTATGAACGATATTACACAATATTTAAGGTAGTATTTAAGGTACACATATATTGCAGTAATTGTGGTTGCACGACATTTGAGGACGAGACACAATGAAAAACTACACTTTAGCATGCAAACACTGAGCATGTCACTTTATATCACCAAAACCAACTCTAACCATGGAATTACCGGAATTTAGCCTTACCCTTACTTTACCGCAAATGCTCCTGTGTATCACAGCCAATAGTCTTGCGTTCACTGTGCATATGTTCACAAACCAATTTTGATACGCGTTACTAGTAAGTAGAAACTATTAGTTAATAAAATGATTACAAGAAAAAATTCTTCCTTCAAAGTCATTTTCAATAGGCTAAGTACTGGCAGGTAGAAATCCTACTGATCAAATATGAAATTTAATATATAATATATATTATAATACAACAATGTGGAACCATTACGACACGAGGCATATTACGATACTGGATTACAAAAGAAATATCGCAAACAATGCGGCCAAATAAATGAGCCTATAACCCATCAGGGACTTCTAGAAATTCCTGTAATCGATATGAAAATTTGACTTATCAAATATACAAGTGTTTAATGTAGGATAAAGCGATTTTCAATGAAAGGTAATGTTTGCAGAAAGGTCTGCATCCTTAGAATAGGGGTATCTCCAGTAAAACGCTGATCTCACTATTGTAAAATGATGAAAATCTATACTTTGTTGCCAATCGTTGGCAATAATGCCATAATAAGGGAGGGATATCGTAAGTCAGGAAATAGCCTACCAGTGTTGTGACCTGGGACAAGTCACTACTTTCGAGTGGCTATGTCATTCAGTCCTACACCAGGCATCTAAGAAGACACAAGCCGCGGGTGATTTATTTAATGCACTGACAATGACGCTCATATCATTATAGTTCGGTCTAGGAGTGGCGTAATGGCTGAAATACTGCATAATTGCCTATATGTGTATAAAGGAGAAATAAGGTTCGAGTGTTTCAAGTAATTTCATATTCCTCGCGTGCGTCAAGTCCGGATTGAGTCAACTAAAATAACTTCATTTTGGCGCCCGGTTTGTCTCCTTAAGTGTTCTGTTGAGATAGTTGAGTCAGATTTGTCGAAAAGCGTGATTTGGCTCAAGTCATTAAACACTGGACTGAATATGTCCAATTTTTAATCAAGTATCTTTAGACCACAATCTATTTTATAGTTGGTTACACGAGATAGAAAGTGTCAGTGTAGTGAAAGCTTCTGAATGATTTCAACTTTCTAGCTCGTGTAACCAACTATAAAATACATTGAGGTCTAAATACACTAGATTACAAATTGCTCATATTCAGTCCAATTATCCCAATATATGCAGCACATCATTCTCCGAGATCTCCACTCTCTGACATCGGAACTAGCTTAATACGCTATACCGGCTACAGCCTACGATGCGAGTTTGTAGCAGAACTGGATAACTGGAAAATTTTTAGCTAATCAAAAGTATATATAAGAATAAGAAATATAGATGGTTTTTACAAAGTAAGAATAGAATGAATTTGCGAAAGGTTGAAATCTGAAATAAATTCCGGATTAGAAAGAAATACCGGTACATAAAAAATCAGGTTCAGTTCATATCAATTCACAATTAGACAATCATTCTTGAGCATGAGAATGGAAAATGTCTGTACAGCGAGCTTGGCTGTTCGGTAGCATTTTCTGGAAAGTCAGAAATTATAATTAAAATTAGTGAATAGAAACATTTCACAAATTATTGGATTAGAATACCCGTGTTTCGCGCTTAGTAGAAAACTATAGAGTCCTCCGAGTCTGATGGTTATAGTAACTAACGGCACGGGAGCATACCATCACCGGTTACCAAAGCTTTCACGGTATTATCTGTCGACAACAAACTAACAATAGACAATACCTACTTACCTGGAGACGCTAGTCGCTGGTATCTGGTCTGAGCTAGTTATGTCATCATGACACTTTACTATCGCTTTCTTCAAAGCTCAGCTTGAAGACTGAGCGAGAAAATAAATCAATCACTCATCCGTCACATTTACAGTACATAATAGAGCTTTTCTTTTGATAGAAAATATGCTGTATGAATCTCGGCGTATGAGTAATATTTTATATGTATATCCAGAAGTTGTCGAAGTAGCCATCTTTGGTACTCAAGTAGAAGTTGAAGAGCGAGATAGTGTAATGGTTATGCGTCCGGCTTCTCGAGCGGTAGGTCGTGGGCTCGATCCCCGGCCGGGTCATACCAAAGACTCGAAAAATGGTATCCGCAGCTATCCTGCTAGGCGCTCAGCAATCACGGATAGCATGGAGGAGAAAAAAAACGGGGGCGCAGACTAGATGACCTCATGGGGCCGTATCGCAACTCCGTCGCCAAACGCATCTCGATGGTGCAGGCGAGAAAGAATATCATATCTCTCTCTCTCATGTCCTCATCAATTTCTACTTGAGTAGCGAAGTGGCGATAATCAAGTAAGTAGAAAAGTAAGAATTGTAGGCCTAATTTTGTCTAGAAAACCGAAATCTGTAGTAGAAGTAGAATTGCTCCAAAACATAACCCATTGAGGAAGTAGTGCAAGTAGGAAAAATCTACTTCGAGTAGAAGTTGGAGCAGGCCTCTACTTCGTTACTGACCATGACCATGACCATGACCACCTTTGTGTATATCATATCAGCATAGCCTTTGTAAAGGCTATGATATCAGGTTCATACTCTCTGTGCGATATCAATCGATTTTTTTTGGTGGAAGTTGTTCTCGGCGGGTAAATTCAAATTGTAAAATTTATGCATCAGTTCCATTGCGGCCACTGTCCCTCAAATTTCAACGACAACTTCACCTCGGTATCAAAAGCGTGAAGTAGCCTAAAACATCGAATGTTTACATTCAATACTACAACACACGCGCGCGTCCTCGTCGTCCAACTACCCTAGGATCAGGACTAATTACATCCACCTGCGCAACAGTATCTCTATGCGACAGTCGTCGAGCATGTCCACTGTCCAGATTGAAGTCGGAATACGAGCAATTTCTACTGAATAAATACTAGTCAGGCAGTGCGCACGCGCCTTATCTACACATGTTCTAGTCTGAGGCGGGTGTCTAATTAGAATGCTACTCTAATTCGCTTCAAACCCTCCTGTCTTCTCGTTATGTCGCAATACAAATATGAATTGATCTGAAGAAAATTCTATAAATTACTCCGGTTAGGGAACCTCAATGATTGGTCAACCTTGACTACTCACGATCGCTATTTTTCGGCACCGGCGCTATTTATAACTTAGCTTTGCTGTTGGCGTGTCGAAAATTACTTGGTTCGGATAGGATTACGTGTGTTAACGTTAAACGCTATGTATTATCACGTGAGTCGATTACATTGGACTTGACAATGCGATTCTCATTGCCTCAAATATTTAGATATCTCTGGAGCACGAAATTCTACTGCACCCGCGCTATTTCGGTCCTAACTTACTACAAACTGTGAAACAGAAGCTTTTCGCTGAAGTCGAAGGCACTTGCACTGGAAAGTATGGTCTGACATCCAATTTACACTTGAATAATTATTATATCAGTACTACTGCTGCATTGGCATCACACTTGAAGTGCACACCCGATTTCTGATGAAGTCCTGTTCCATACTAATTTTTAGAAATATTTACTGAAATCAAAATTTACCTCAGCTCACTGCACAATCCACAGTTCAAATTTTAATCAGAAGGTGCAGTAAATATTAATATTTGACACTGATGTATGATTTTGTTGTTGACTTTCTCTACCGATTACCTATGCACTAAAAAAATATTTTACCAATTTGGTCTCAAATTTGAGACATGGGGATGATTCGGTCTCATTTTTAGCAATTTCAGTCTCACCGATGAAGTGAGGTCTTAGAATTAAGACTGATTCGGTGTTTTAAGACCATATTTAATTGTCACGATCATTCAGTTTTTGATTCATCCGTTTTGTTGGTCTCGTTTTACTTTGTGGTCTTGAAAAATGAGACTGGAAAGTTGACATGGGCCAAGAGCATAAGACATAACTAGCTTTTTGAGGAAGTTTTTATGTCAGTATTTATGGTCTTGTATTTAAGACGAATTTCGCTAATCAGTAAACAACTTATCAACAATGAAACTGGTGAATTTTGAACTATTCAAGTCGTTTGAATAACGCTGCTGAGCTTTTCAAACACTAAAAATTACATGAGCATGAGACAATGCATGCATTTATGGTTAGCGTAGTGATTACTACCTGTCCATGAAATTTTTGAAACAATCATGGTTTATTGCAGAGGCAAAATATAGCCTACATGTGATATCACTGTCTTATTCTTCGCTCTATATTTCAAGTACTGGTACTGATAGACCAATAACGAGGTAACTTTACTATACCTCAAAGTTGCAGTGAAATACCTTGTCTGGGTGGTCTGCGTCTCGAGCCATATGACTTGTACGAATCGACTCAATTTGATTTGAGTCATTTCCCGTATTTAGGAAAAGGACTCCATGTCGAGTCACCACAACCCGGACTAAAGCTAAACCTCTGTTGCAGGCATGGCTTTGTAATAGCAGTGACAACGATCGATAGTATCGGAGATGGTATGATCCAGCCCGGCAGAGGTTTTGTGTTATACCCCATCAAATACAAAGCCATCGTTTTCCGTCCGTTCAAAGGCGAAGTTGTGGACGCGGTTGTCACGCAAGTGAACAAAGTAGGACTTTTCACTGAGATCGGACCCATGTCCTGTTTCATATCTAGACATGTGAGTACACAACTGTGCATGCTCAGACTTGTACTAAGTAACAATCTATATAGCTGTTTTTTTTAGCCATTCTAGTTCTAGTTGCTAAAAAATAAACGAAAAACAAAACACATGTTTGCGTGAATCGTGATATCGGTGGTCTGTTGTGTGATGTTCTTGCCGTCATTGCTAGCTCAAAGTTATCACTATACTAACAGTTTTACTTGCTGATTTTAGAAACTTGTGAGTATAGTTCTAGCTGTAGTTGCGTATTTTGTATATCCAGTGGTTTGTACAAGTCTGTTTAATGGGCAGCCTGATTTCTGACTAATAAAATACTCCCGCTCTCAGTCTATTCCGTCGGACATGAAATTCGACCCGGAATCGCATCCTCCGTGTTACAAGACAGAAGATGAGGACACAGTTATTCAGCAGGACGACGAAATTCGGCTCAAAATCGTCGGCACGAGAGTCGATGCAAATGATATTGTACGTATTCAAAGATAAAGGTGGTTGGTTACAAAGTTCGGGTCTCACTGTAAATGTATTTCTGTTCGTAGATGTAGTGTCCTAAGTCATTTTGCACCAAACGGAAAAATGAGATCGTGCAATTTTGAAGACCCGCTTTAACGTAGTTAGGTTGTGGTTGACCTTTTTTTCATGGTCCTGTAGTCACTGCCGTTGAAATCCAGTTTTTTTCATGGTCCTGTAGTCACTGCCGTTGAAATCCAGATTTTGCTCCATTTGTGGCGTTTTTGA
Source organism: Botryllus schlosseri (assembly GCF_051294905.1). Taxonomy (NCBI): domain Eukaryota; kingdom Metazoa; phylum Chordata; class Ascidiacea; order Stolidobranchia; family Styelidae; genus Botryllus; species Botryllus schlosseri. Next base: position 1,519,188 of record NC_137241.1, read on the forward strand.
GTTGTGCCTGTACAATTGCCTGGCTGTCAAAGGTACAAAGGTGGACATATTGGGCGTTCCCGGTGGACATTTTCGATTTCTTGAAAAAGAAGGACGTATGGTACACCCAACTTACGCGACCCACTCGCAGTAATGTTAACATGTCTCGGAAATTGCTACTGCTACTTGAGTAGGGGCTCATGTGAATGCGGACTACTTTTGGCCACCTTTCCTCGAAAGTAACATTGAACTGACGAAGCGCATTATGTTTTCAGTTTGCAATCGGATCACTCATGGATGACTACTTGGGACTTGTCAGCTAGCATCGTATGTGGAAGCCTGCGGTGCTGTTGAAGAATTTACTTCAGTCACGGGCTCATCGTGATGTATGAACGAAATAGACAACATCCACACACAAAGATTCTGCCACGGCAGAAATCGACACAAGCTTACTTCAAATTGTTTATTAGAAACTACAATTCACCAAACATTGAAATACAAAACATTCAAGTTTCTATAACACAACAGCCATAATTAAAAGAACATGTTGACTGGTAGATACGAAAAATCTATACTGGTTTGCTTCATACGCTGCTGATAATTATATATTTTTGGATCACAGTGATGCCCCTTCCGATACGCATGGCTGTAATGACGGAGTGTGCCGTTAGATTTGACTTTTCAATGTGTACATTCGGTAGAAACGTTGAGCTGGTATGATTGTGCGTCTTGTATTACCAGCTTTCAAAATAAATGTGCGTCTTGTATTACCAGCTTCTAAAATAAATGTGCAACCCCCCACTGTAAGCTGATTAGTTAACACTTTCTATAGCGATGAAAAGGGATATGTGCTTCCACTATACTGACAATGGTTATTTATGATAGGGCTCTGCAATTATACAATATTCCACTGCAGTATTCCACAATCTTGCCCGCCAGTTGAGATCAGCGTGCCGTCGTCAGCCAGGAATCGTACGCAAGTCACGTGGCTGCTGTGGCCAGAGTGCTTGGAACTCGAGGCCTGAAACAGAATGCATTGATGAGAGTTGGCCATGGCCAACTACAAAATCGCCAGCTTTTCCAAATTAGACAACAATTAGAATTGATAGCATTCGCAAAACCTTAGAAATTGAATTCAAGTACAATATCATCCTCATTAGCACGAGAATGGCAAACGCCTGTGTACATAAAGCTTGGCTAGTTTCGCATTATACAGTTCTGCAGCATTTTCAGGAGAGCTGGAAATTAGAGTATAGAAACATTTCAGAAATTAGAACACAACCTAATCACCGGCATATGCTGTGATTAGTCGAACTAAATTAGGAACAGTGATATGACAGATTTTAGAAATTGTATGTTCAAACACATTCATACAGAGTTCGCCAACTCTCGAAATCACAATTTAACAGTAGAATAGAGGCTAGCAAACAGCAAACTCGTATGTATTTCAAAAGAAACCGAATATTCAAATTAATGGTTTCTGACATCAATGCATAAGACGTCTAGTCTAATATTGAAATGCAGCGTTAAAGAGAGTTTTCGATATTTACTTTGTAGTTGCAAACCTTTGTTATAAATGAAATTTGGGATTTGATTATTGAAAGTTGAATGGTCGGCTGCATTTATCTTGATGTTTTACCGGTTCGCAAAGGTGGGGAATTACTGTACTAGACAATAAGAATTATCTTGTCGTTCAAGCCTGGCCTTGATATCTTCCAACAGACTGTTGTATTACGACGAGCTTACCTTTGGTTTGTTGCACGGATACTTGAACAGGTGTACTTTACCGAAGTCATCTCCAGTGGCTAGGTACGCAGAGTCGTGCGATCTGCACACGGAATTCACATCCGTTCCATCCGCTCCCTCTGGCCACACACCTGGATATTGACACAGACGGTAACAACAGTCGGTGTTGCTATTCAATTGCAAATACGAATAACGATTTCCAATTTGTTTCAAAACTGGTTCAAGCAGAAAATAAAAGAGCATGCAGTGTCAAAAAGTAGATTTCGTCGAACGGTTGGCTACTTTTAGCAGTTGACAGTAGATGGCTGCTTTTGAAAATGCAAGACCTCCGAAAATATATACAGTTACCGTGATACAGGGCTATTTTATGCGGTTCTCATGCCAATTTCACCCCGTGGAATTGATACAATCTAACCACAACACCTTTTTCTACTGAAGTATCTACAAATTAAGGGGCGGGCAACATAGTGCCTGTGAGCCAGACCCGGCCCCAGACACAATTTAAAGCGGCCAGCAGATACTTTATACATTTGCGAGCAAATATTTTCGACCATAAACAATTAAACATGAACAAGACACATCTGCGTTCCAATCAAACTGGTGTTCACAAGGAGTCTTTCTATGCCCGCCGTTCAGCCAGAGTTCAAACAACTTGTTGACAACATTGACCGACCACAAATGTCTCATTGACTTCAACAGCTATTGAAGTACATTACGTTAATAAAATATTTGATTACTGTTTTTGGTCTCTATGCTATAAACTTGAAGTTTACTTTAAATACGATTTATTCCTTGTGTAGGTGGATAAATTCGCGATAAATGTATCGATTCAGGAATCCGGCCCGCCAACTACTTCATTTTCCCATATCCGGCCCGCCGACTGGAGAAGGTGCACGACCCTGTACCAAGTAGACTAATAGGGCAAAAAAGTGGATGCGATTTGTTACTGACCCACTCTTGGCATAATGAATCGTCTTTCGGTTAAGTCGCTGACTGCTCGTGTGTGACTATCTCGGATTCTTACCGAATGTATTGAAATTCAGAGCGCAAGTGCTAGTCGCCCATTCCACATCTCGCATCGATGAAGTCGACGTAACTTGTTTGCAAGTTCGTGCGTCCCCTGAAATGTACGATGGTCACCACCAATTTACAGCTTTTCCAAATATGATTAGACTTGGAATAATAACTAAACAGTTCATTTCCTGGATGATATTGTGCATTAAAATGATAACTTGGAAATTGAATGAATTCTTGAATCAGAATGAGATACACAAAAATCAAGTTCACTTCATATCAAATCAATCTGGGCTTATTTCTCACTATACAGGTCTCCTGTAGCATTTTCGGCAAAACCAAAATTAGATTAGAATTAGATTACCGCCAATTTGTTTTATTTAGCCGAATTACGGGAATTATCCGGTCGCTGAACCTTACCACGGGCCTGTGTACTTTCACTGAAAGTTACTTACAATAGAGAATCTCATAATCGCCAGAGTTTGATTGTAGGTAGTTGCCGTCTACAGACCAATCCACGTGAGTTATGAAGCTGCTGTGGCCCACGCATTTGCCTTGTTTCTGGTACTTCCTGCCGTTCTCAGTCACCGCGTACACGTAGATGTTGTTATCGTGCGATCCGATAGCCAGGAAGGAGCCATCTGGGAAAACCCACCGAGATTTAACAAACGGCAATAATAAAGGCCGCGTTTGCGCAAAATGATACGAGCATTCAAATCTGAATCAAGTGTTAATTCTAATGATCCGATTAGAGTAGTTTGGAGCAGTGAAATTACATGCTCCTTGCCACTAAGAGCTAATTTATCGAAGGAAATTATAGTTTTAATACTATTTTCAACTGGGATCAGCACACAGCGTTGTCACAAAGCTAAACCAAATATGGATGGTCAACAAAATACCAAATTATCTTTAATGAGAAATGGAACTGGCGTTATATTCTTTCTGGTCACATAAAAGGTACCTATTCCACATCACACTCGAGTCACTCAGGTACTCGGATTTTCCCCAGCCGATATTTTAAAATCTCCTACCTCAATTCCAAAATACAATAAGTTGGATGCGTGTCCAACTGTCCATTGAAAGGAATCATTGGTCGTTCATTGGCGCACAAAACCTTCGTACCTTGAGAATACGTGACAACGTCGTGCTGTTCACAGCCATCGGTATGCACTGTCACCAATTCTCCCGTGTCCGAGTCCAGAACCAACCATCTTCCCGTCGCCATGGCAACTGCGACAACAGGTCCGTCGTCCAGAGGGTAAAATTCGGCAGACTGAATCGGGTCTTCCAGACTCTATCAAAACATTCAGTATTCGGTTAGTTATTCATCGGTACCGTAAAGTGGGGATTACTTTGGACAATTTTTCATTTTATACTTTAGAAATGCTGGAGTGCAGGGGAAGTAAGTTTTGTGTTTTTCTGGGGTTAAGGGGCAAAGATTGAAACTAACTGATTAAAAAACTTCATTGTCATTAAGAAGTATCACATTGTTTTGTAATCAACTGTATCCAAAGTTACCCCAAGATGTGGGGTAACTTCGGACAGTTTAATTATCTGCATGTCTTAACACTCTATTGTTAATAAAACCTCTTAAATGAGGCTGAAGTTGTGACTAAAAATGAAACAAAACAGTAGGGCTATGTCGACTGGCATGTTATACGACTTTAACCTTTTACCAAGTCAAAAAATAGGTCGTTTATAGACACCGATGCTTCCCCAATAGAAACAACAGCTTACCGCGATTACCCCGATATATTCAGTTGATGTACAAAAAATAGTTGTACGCGAAATAAACTGGAAAGGCTGCATCTGGGCAGTAGCCAAATGAAATACTTCTACGTTTTCAGACAACTCTGGCAGTCTGCGCCTAACTGCACCACTTACTCAAGTTCTTATGATTAAGGAGCACTTCTACTGAACAATTTTCATATTTTTCGTAAAAGGCCTAGAATACGTACTTTTTTTACTTGTTAAGCGCTACTACTTGTAGTGAGTAATAATTTACGAGGTTACTTCAATCAATAAATGAGCGCCAGCAAAGACTACTCTGACCACCTGACTTTACGCTACAAGAAATATATTATATCAATAACCAGCCGAGCAGCCACAGATTACAGTTCTCTGACTACCTACTACTATGCTGTGAGGTCACAAAAATTTCCGATATTGTTTACCTCTCATGGTCGATACTGATATTTCTCTCAAAGTGTGATATCAACTCGATATTATCGGTGAAACGTGATAATCAGTCAGGCTCTAGTAACCGTGTAGTGCTCTAGAAATGAAAACAATACCACTTGCCTTGGTCCAGATAGCCTTGTGCAAAGTCGCGTCCCACATGACCAGGGTCTTGTCGTAGGCCCCGCTCACAAATTGAGGCTTGGTCGGATGAGCGGCGAGGCCCCACAGTTCCTCCACGTGACCCTGTTTGTGACCATGGTATGCAAATTAATGATTTGCCTTTTAACTTGTTTTCTTGTACAATTTCAAGACAAAGTTCTACGAAAATGAGATGGAAACATAAAAGACTTTGTGAATCATGTAAAAATAGTAGACCTACATTGAGCTCACCCCATCTGTTCCCTCGATTATTCTAAATTTTATGTCGGAGACGTCATATTTGGTGATACAATTGTTGTTATACATAATTCTTTACAATTACAATGACCCCTGACGAGTGACATCCGAAAATATTCATATTATTCAATTAGATCGAAACATGTCGCTTCTGAAGCTTTTAAGCCCAAAACTAGTTTTCCAGTGTGAGCAGTCATCTAGGGCAAAACTAGCCGACGGTATTTTGTTCAGATTACACAGCAATAGGTCCAGCTCAACAAGGAGCTGCCTAGATCCTACGACCTACGTACATTGACAATGGTTTCGAATCCAGACTGCATGCTTCCGCACAAGATGGAGTTCTTTTTTGTGCCAATCAATAAAGTGTCACCGTTACCAGAAGCCACGGTACGAATCCCTCCGCTGTTGAGATCGAGAACCTGCACAGATCGACAGATTTAGTCAGTTTCACTCCACAAATGATTAGGGCTGGCAGAGTAGAGTACCCGGATGATCGAGTATAAGGCTTTGAGTCAGCATTCGGGTATCCCTCACTATGTATGTAATAACTAGGGAGCGATTTTTTGACATGTCAGAAAAAGTAAATATTTAGTCAAAATTGTAGCGTTAATTTTTTTGACCCGAGTCAAAATTTGTTTGCGACCTGCATTCCGTTTGTATCGGAGATGTTTGCACTGTAGGTAAACTTATCATTTGACAATATCCTAGCCAAAGCAAGGGCATGGGCAAGCATGGGCACTGGGCAGTGGTTCTTATATCAAGAAGCGCATGATGAAAAATACTGATGTAGACACCATTGTCAGAATGAAGCAACACGCTGCTGTTGAACGCTCTATCTCCATTCTTGACAAGCTACTTAGTAAGGACAGACACTTTCTACCCAAGAATGTAGTAGAGTATATTAGGTTGTGCTACAACAAATTGTAATTAGTTCTACCAGAATGCGTGTTGTAACTACTGGAATTGTTCATAGGTCCAGATTTCGTCAAAATAAAGTTTTTTCATGTAAAAATTATTCAGTTTTCAAGTCAAGAAAGATTTTTCAGGCCAAACTACTTTGTAAGGACAGACAGTTCCCACCAGAAATGAAGTTAAGTAGCACAATTCTAACATCATGAGCAAAAACACCTAATTTACATAAGCAAAATTTGTCAAAATTAGGTTTGTCGAGGTCGAAAAATGTCAAATTTTTGATTTTTTAGGTAAAAAAAATCGCCCTAGTCATAACACTATGAATGATGTGGTAAGTTCAAATATGTAGCCTACCTTTACCTTCAATGCAACCAAAAAGAATATAATGCCAGTTCCGACCTATTTCATTGGTCTTTGTGACAATGCTGTGTGTTGATCACGACTTCACAGATATGACATTTCCACTATCTTGCTTAGCTTTGCACAACATGTTTCGTATGCCGCGATACCACCAATCAAAGCTTACAGCCTTTCACAATCGAATGGCCAATGTAAACTATAATTCTCGTTGATAAATGAACTCTCAGTACTTGAAAAAAAGCATTTCTCTTTACTCGACCCAAATCGTTAGAATTAATACTCGATTCAGATTTGAGAACTCGAATCATTGTGCCCAGCCCTACAAATGACGATGATACATACGTCACACTCGGCAGTCTTGTTGTAGTCCTCGTCCCATTTTATCAACTTGCTATCTTTCCCGCCAGTGATGATACTGCCGTCGCGCATGACGCACATTGACAGAATCGCAGACTCGTTAGCGTCCTGCGCAATGAATATCAATTAGTTGAGCAAAACATGAATACAGATTGCACTACTGGACTAAGAAAATACTCTACGACATTCAAGAGAATAAATCAGAATAGGCTCATGTATCTCAACCACTAGTCCGTGGACAGTTGCAACTTCCCGGCCGGTCAGCAATATGTATTTCAATTGTAATCTAAATCTCAATATTTAAAAGGTTAATAGCTTGTCTATGAATTCGAAAGAAAGCACCAAATTTTAAAACGATTTAGAAATTTATAACACAATTTAAATCACTATCTGACATGATATGACATTTGAAGCCTACTTTCGACTTATCTGACGATATAATACTACAAGTATGGTGCCAACACGTTTAAAAGTAACTCACAACTCGTTTCGGGACCAGTTATTTGGGAACGGTGACAAAAATTTTTAAAGTAAATTTGACAAACTAGACACTACCATTTAGTGACATTTGACAGTAGAATAGAATTTGGAGAACAGCAAAGTCGCATTTCTATCAAAAAAACGAACACAATGTCGGTCAAACTACATTTAGTGGTTTTAACAAAGCTTCGCCTTGCACAAATTTCAATGGAATTACACACAACAGGTTTAATATCAAAGTTCCAATTCTGTGTTTCGAGCTGCATAACTTTGTTATAATAAAATTCTGGGTCGATCTCAATTTCGGAAGTTCAGCAGTCTCCAAAATTTGTTTTGAAACCCTGCCAGTCTGCAAGCACAACTAGTTTTGAACCACTAGAACAGAATACATGAGATCGTATGTCCATTCAATTTTGAAAATAATCAACAAAACAAATTAATAGCAACAATGCAGACTACCGAATGTCTGAGATTGTGGCACTGAAAATCCAATATCATATCCGACATGGTTTTGTATGCTGGTAATTATTCACCAAAACAAAATACACACAGCTGCTATAGGCATGTATAACGAGAACGGGTGGGGATATATATAACGGAAAGAAGCAATCCAATGAATATTGATACAAATTACACAGAATCAATCATTCCAGTGAGGGCACGTGAAACAATACAGAATAAGAATATCTCATTTCAAATGTACGAACTGAGACAGGTCAGGTCGTTATGTCCAAATATTCTCATTGATACATCAGTTACTTGTTACACTACAGGAAAGATTAATGGCAAACGTTAACCATGTTCTATTGGTATTCAGAGGTTGTGTTACGCTGATATTCAGTGTTGCTACTCCAGTAGAAGTAAATTCAAAGTATTCTGGGTCTAGCTTCGAATGCCTAGTGGGATTATTACTTTGAAAGGTCTGTTGTCGTTTGGGTTCTGCTGACAACATAAAATACCACTGGTGGCTAAAATAGCCGCTCCAGCAGAATTGATGATGTGCAAGACAGAACATAACTATTGCAGAAATGCAGCTTTGAAAGTAACTGAGATCGCATGTCCCAGAATTTTACCTTGATAATTGTCAAGAACATCCTAGCTTAACTTTGGCTGTACCATTTCGCAACAAATGTGTTCGATTTTGAAATCACAGTAAAGTAAATGGACCCTGAAACAAAACTACACTTCGATACTCAAAGAATTAGATCTAATTTGTCACTGATCAGTAACCACTCAGGCTGGCAAACAAAGGACATTAGGGTTGTTCAATTTAGACTGAGTACCCTATAAAATTGTTGGGTTGACTAAAATAACGCTGTACATGGAATTTAACTCAATTCTAACCCGACGAAGCGATGTTATAGAAGGAGAAAATTTTGTATTTCTTGAAAAAATTTGAGCCAAATTTGTTTTGCATCTATTTCAGGTCCCCAGTGAAATTTGAAAAAAAGAAAATTTCATACTTTGATTTAATATCAAATTTTCTATTCCAATAATAATTTCACAGCGCACCAAGTACACACTGATCAATACCAGAAAATCGGAGCTTTTTTATCGCTGACAATCTCACCGTGATAAGTCGATCGATCTTCCTCAAGCCGTCGGTGGCCCAAACTTGAATGTTCCCGTTCGAATCGGCAGATATCGGGACCCCGGACTTCGTGAAGCCGAGACACAGAACAAACTTGGGTTTCGGATGTTTCTGAACAACAAGTTAATCTCTCGGGTAATTCCACGTCGAATTAACCAAAATATAGATTCGGTCTTCATCAAGATTTTGCTGAAAGTAGGCGCTAAATAATGTAAAGTATATATGAGTAAATATCAATTTATTTCTGACGAATTACACAGGTAGTCCACAAGTTATCCCATGACAAAACAAGAATCAAAAGTTGAAGATGCCTCAAGAATATCTTATTGAATAAAGTAAGCGCTGGCAGAGAGTACTGCCGTTAGACAAATCCTATATGAGAGAAACTCTGTCCAAGGTCGTACGTCGTGGCACAAATTTCTTATGGCATATTCACCTCGAAAAGACCCTGCTTCTTCACGAGGTTCCCGCTTTCATCCAACTTCCAGAAGAGAATATGGTTCTTGCCGCACGACACGATCTGCAGCTCTTCCGAGTGCGGGTTGAACTCGCAAGCCACTACTTGATCTTTCGACGACTGAGATAATAGAAAAAATGCAATTAACAGTATCGCTTCGGAAACATCACACGGCATAGGCTGCTGTAGCAAACTCGATATTTAACAAATATCATTCCAAATCTCTCAGCTGGGATGCAAGTCAATATTATTCATCCCACACCGCAGGTAAACTAATCTAGAGCGCATCAGAGAAGTCTACCAAAGCCATTGTAGATCGCCTTGATGTTCAGAGGCTCAAGTCATATCAGAATTATACATTTAATTCAAGACCGATAAACTGATAACTAGCACTTTCACTGATAACAGCGGGTATATATCCGAACTCTGCATGCACATTTCTGAAAGATCAGACCACCAGAGCAATAGCATTAGCGGCATTGCTATGGTTAGACATGAAAAAACAAGGAAGGTTACATCTACACACATGCAGTAAGCTATAAAAAATAGATATTCCCAGTCTATCAGTATCAGATATTATAGTTTCCTGACTCCACATAAACACTGCCAAGTGTCACATCAATTAATGATACATTTGACCTCAAATGGCGGATAACTATATTTCTTTCTTAGTGTAATATCAGTCAGACTGTAGCCAAAACAATGCAGACGTAAAAAAATTATGACCTCAGAGCTTTGCTGATTTAGAATTTACAAGCTCAGATTTTTCATTACTGTAGGTGTTAGGTCAAGGAAATCAGTGGAATAGTGCAGAAAAAAGCAATGTCTTGAGCACACAAACCTTGGATTTGGCTATTTTTGCTTCCTTTTCCCAATCCCACAAAGTGAGAACGTGGTCGTTGGAGTCATCGATTGCACAAAGGTGAACTCCTCCGTCCTACAACAGAAATAATGACTACAGATAATTTCAGTCGTGGCTTTAGTAGTCACACGTGCCAAGTAAGAGTCAATTCGGAATTTTCCAATATGGGCAAATAGCAATTTTCAAGATACGCCAGATACATCCACGAGACTTACAATTTTGGAGAAGTTGATGCACGAGATGGAGCGGTTAAATTCTCCCATCCCGATGACGTGCAGCGTATTGAGGCTGACCGCGTCCCAAACTCGAATGTGCGGATGCCGAGGCTAAAAATATATTCATAAATATTGCATCGCCTTTGTAGCAGCTGTATTCCAAGCACAAGCCTATTCGAAGATTGTCATCTGCTCTTTAGGAATGTTTCAATCCAAAATATGTTTCTGTAAATCAATCTTTTATGTCTATTCAAAGCACGAAACTATTGTAATACAGCACTGATATGTTATGTTAGTATTGCCAATAAAGAAAGGTCATTCGCAAGCAAGCTCCATTCAGATCATTGCAAATCTGGGAAGGCTCGACACTTACCGCATTGATGAAACGTATTAGTTTACAACAGCACACAGAATTGTTAATGACACACAGATAAGCTTTGATGTAGACAGTTAATGTTTATTGAATGCCTTCAGGATACATGCAATGCCATGATAGCAATATCCGTAATATGGCAAGCTCCCGTGTACTTGTACACTGTTACATGAAACCATCTTTACCCGTACACGAAATCATGTAGTGATGATCTCATACAAAGAATAATGTTACAGCAATCACCATAACTATGATGTAGGCTGCTGTAAAACGTTGGCATTGGCAGAATTTTATTTGAGATCAGTATCTTTGAAATATGTATATCGTTGTCCCAATTCAAAATATGTGATTAAAATGGTTGAAAAAGACTGAAATCAACATAAGTAGAAATCTAATTCTTTCCTCCCAATAACAGGTTAGTTTTTAACACAAATTACCAAGTTTCAAGAAATCCAGGCCTAGTAATGATATCGAAGCGATGCAGAAACATCAGTTTGTTCCAATTCATCAGGAGAATTCAACTAGCCTCTATTAGTAGCTGACGAATAGGCTGTGTGACCCCTGATGACTGTCAGCCGAAAATATCTGGGATTATTTCAATAATGTATTATTCAAGCGATATAATACTACAGTTACATTTTAAGCAGGCAAACAGCATTTACGAATGTTCGAAGCGTGGGGGCACTTGCTGAATATCATGCCGTCATTATTGCAAGCATATCTACCATTTTACACACAGCGACGTTGCTATTAGCTTCCATTACAATGTTACCTTGGAGCTCACAGTCTTTCCTTTGAATTCCTTTATAACGGCGGTGAAAAATAAATACGGTCAATCGATTGTAATTAGTAAGGAAACGATGCTACTAAACCAATAGTACAAAAAATCCTAGACAGGCAAAATAATAACGAATTGCCTTAGGAATTTTGTCGAAATGAAAAAAAATATGCATAACATTATGATTTGAAGAGCGTACCACAGCAAAATTAGATACAAGCATGAGAAAGACTTACTTTGCCATCTAGTTCAAGTCCAGCCACTTGACCGGTAGCGATCTTCAATTTATCAGGATGGATAGCAAGGCTGAAAGCAATTAACCGTTACTAAAACACACTAGCATTATGTTAATGATCCCGTGTCAAATTTTCAACTACAAGGCTGGTGATTGATAAAGCGTATGTCCAAGATCAATGGCATTTTCTGATATTTATTCCTTGTCAAAACTATAAACAACAGTGTCCAAATAACTTCTCACCATTTCACATCGTCGTTATGCCCAAGATAATGCCGTTGGAGGCCTTCCTTTGGATCATAGAGCACCACCACAGCCGCCACAAAGTAAACCATCTCTCCAGTTGGTAAGATGTACAGGTTAGACCTAAACAGAAAAATGAGCTTGTCACAGTGGTGATGTAACACTTTACTCAATAAGTGCACTCCAAGGCGGGTCAAAACTATTCATCAATTTATGTATGTGGTAAAGTAATCAAAAAAAGATGCATCTTTGATATTTTGGAAGCAACGACTTGCCTGAATCGCAAAATTCTGACTGGTAAACAAGAAAAATACTTATTGGTTTCATCTCAAAACTATCATAGACGACACTACCATTATCTAATGAAGAGATAGTATCTTGGCTTTGACTAAAATACAAAAAGCGAAGCATGCAGGCCCAGGTAATTAAATTATTTAAACTTGTCCTGACCCTAGCTAGATGCTTTTTGCACCAGTTTATTAACAAAAATACTGAATTCATCCGGTGGTTTGTCGCACAGCACATACATTTCAAGTAACAATACCATGCAAGGTATAAATTAAGTAATCAGCGACTATTGAATAACTCACCTACAGTCCTTTCCTCGATACCCATATCTACAGATTGGTACGGTTAAAGAAAGCATAAACATGCAAGCATCATGTAAGCAAGCAAAAAATAAACTGATCCACAATGGCGTTGAGCTTCGATAAAGGATACACCCAGTCGAGTTTAAGTTTCTTCTCCGGAGCCTCCAAGGATTTGGAAACGTCGTAACTGCCATCGAGAGCAGAGGGACAGTGCAGCACCACCGGTCTACCTTTGAGATAAATGCGAACCGTGCTCTCCTCCGCGTTATAGGAAGGTTCCTTGAAGTAGCTAAATCAAACCGAGAATGTTACATCACAACACATGTCTTTCACCACAGAAAAAAAAAACTTGCAACTTAGTTATCAGTGATGGGCTCATAGCTGAGAAGTAAGGCTAGGCCCAATTGATTAGTCTACCTGCCTGTTCTACACTACATTAAAGATTAAATGGCATATTTGCGATCATAGCTATTTCATTGCACTCTGTGGGTTGATCACTACTTCACAGAAATGTCATTACCAATAACGTGCATAGCTTTACATACAATGGAATTAAGATACAGCGTAGCCCACTAAGGACGACACAGTTAGAAAAAGGTAATTGATATACAATGTTCAGATTCTGTAGTCTAGTTGCTAACGATTACCACTGACGAGTGTCAACTGAAAATATTCGGGTTCATTTCAACATGAATACACTATTTAAAAAGGTAATTGTGCACCGATACAATTCCAGAAACCCAGAGAGAGATATAGCCCAAAACACCTCTGGGAATAACACTGCAACTCGCAGCTCTGAGAGTAATCAAATCTACAGAGAGTTGAAAAAGAAGACTAATTACTAAATGAGTAACACTCCCAGGCTAGACCGAGAGGAAACCGTTTGCGCAGTAAAACGTAGTAGCCTCACAGCACATATTATGCTTCCTAGAAACATTATTGGCTGGGTACAATAATTCAATTACTGGAATCTGAATCACGTGATCAGTGAGAGAATATTTTTTCAAATACTGGAATTATATGTTCCTTTCCACTAAGAAAGGGGTTCTTAAACTATTTCGAGGGTGGACCCCTTCAAGTTTTGTGGGCGGTTGGCATTATTTCCAGATTTCGCTGATGACTGGAAGGTCTCACATCGAGCTCAACTCTATTTAGCTTATCCCAAAATGCTCTAATTAATGACTAGACAAGATTGTTGCATTCCCACTCACGACATCATTCTCAAAGGATAATCTGATTCAGCGGTTTCTTGATGACATATTGACTTTTACGATCAATGGTCAAAAATACTAGATTGTCTTTAATGTGATGTAGAAATGGAAATATTTTCTTTGTGGTCACATGAAAGGTACATATTTCTGCTCACCACATCATTTTTACTCTTATGGCCTCAATATACAATTGAATAGTATATTCACATTGAAATAAACCCGAATATTTTCGGCTGACACTCGTCATGGACTCAGGGGTATTCGTCAGCAACAAGTAGAGAATTGGAAAGAACATTGTTCTGTACCTCCAAGAAGCTCTTCTGATGGCCTCATAACGAGTGATACCCAATTACTCGAGGTCTAATACTCAATTCGAAATCTAATCCCTCAGCCCTCAGGTACTTGATTTTGCCATCCCTAATTACTGTATATACTGTGTAGTCAAAATGCAAGCCAGATTTCCACCTTGGAGTAGGCGGTCGACGTGGACTTTTTCCGAAACTTGCTCGCTTTCCGTTCCTCGAAAAGAGGTTTTCCGAAGAGCCAGCCCGTCTGAAATCACACAAAAATAAATCAACTCACAATTTGCCTTTGCTCTTCCTTCCACGTACTCTTGACATGACAGCACGACGATTCAGACACGCGGTATAACGGTGTTATCAACAGAAAAGCAAACGAAAGTGACATGCAAGGCCTGAAGTCATAAAGACTTCCCCTGATCAATACTTATAATGACAGGTAAAGAAATGAACATCGAACGGCGGCCTCATCAATAATTAACAATCTCTCAGAGTGAATATCTCATAACTGAACCGATAGGACACGAATGCAGGACAAATTTGATAACGGTGAAATGAATTACATTGGCACGGTGGTTCACTCATGAAATGTTTATTGTATAGTAGTGTATGAATTCATCCAGCCAGACTCGTACAAACTAAAAATCTAAGCAGTTTACGGTAAACTAATTACTGGTTTTATTGAGTATTTCTAGCACTAATTTTAGTTGCGTATTTTGAAAAGTGAGTAGTTCCAGTACTAGTTGCGTATTTTAAATAGAAATAGAATCAGCTAGAAAATGTGCCGTCATTAGGCGTGAATTGTTCTATTGTGTGATGTTCTTGCAGCCATTGCCAGCTCAGAGTCATCATAATTAACAGTGGCCTAATCAGGGGCGGGTGTCCGTGGACGAAACTCCTCCCATTTCAAAGTGACAATATTTAGCTCATTTGTAATTCAATAATTCGTATTATCAGTTATTAGTTACGGTAGTTAGTTGCGGATTTTTAAAGGTCGTTAGTTCTAGTCCTAGTTCCGAGTTTTGGAAAGTGAGTACTACTTCTAGTTCTAGTTGCACAATTTCAAAATGCAGTAGCTGTAGTTTGCACAAGTTTGTAACCAGCTCCTGCCAACCTCAGTCATAAGGTGACGGTTTAGCTGTAGCTGATTGATACACGGAAAAAGAACTCAATCGATCTGAAAGTAACAGGGTCTGATCTTTTTACTGATGCCTTATCGAGCTTATTGTTTCAAGTGAAAAGCTATTCCAAGTCAGAAGATATTCTTTAGGCAATGGAATCATTTAATCATGGACTTAATATAAATATAGAACGTAGCGTGCCAGGAACATCTTCGACAGTTGGGAAATGGAAACAAGGTAGTCGGTAATTAACGGATAACGTATAATGCAAATGCATGTCGTGATATTTTGCGATGCTGTGGAACTAGTTTTTTCATAACAGGAAGGTCATTAATTTTTTTTAAATGGCCTTTATGATCTTGTCAAAAGTTTTAACAAGCAACAATAATAATCATTACGCCAGACGATGAGTTGACACCTGAGATCTACACTGTGGGACAGACATGATATGGACTAGAAACAATGGTCCATGCAAATTCCAAAGTGTCAACAACAACACATAAACACGACAACCTTACATATTATCCCTGAAACGGCTCCTCCGATAAATGCTTTGCCAACAAAAATTCGATGGAATTTTAGCATAGGCTATCGAACAAAGTGACTCATCGAGGTACAGAACCTCCGTATAGCCTACAATTTAATTTTAAATTATTATTGAAATAAATCTGAATATTTTCGGCCTACAGGTATACTCGGTAGGTGTACCCGTCAGCTAGTAGAGAATTTAAAATAACTTTGTGCAGCTTACCAACAATCGTATCACTAAATATGAGGTATCATGCCAGAAACATAATATTTTGTGATACAATTGTTGATACAATATTCTTTCCAATTCTTTACTAGTTGCTAACAATTATCCCTGACGAGAGTCTGCCGAAAATTTTCGGGTTTACATCAATGAATATATTATTCAATTGTAAGTGGACAAGTGTTCAACTTCTTGTATTTTGGAATCGAGATATAAAATTTTAATATGTATATATTTGGTCTTGGAGGACCAGTGGTCGAGAACTACTGCCTTTTTTATGCCGATCATTTAACCTAGGTTGATTTTTCCAGATCAATATGAATATATTAGTAATAATTATACCAATAAGGATATATCTCAATTGTAGACTAGCCTACCAAGTGAAAAAGCTTTGACACAAAACGTTAAAACGTACGGTAGCACACCCTCACCTCATATCGCCGTACGATCCATTAGCCTTCACATCGGGAGAAGATGTTGACGGGGCACGTGAAGAACTGGAGCTGGACCTTCTACGAGTGCTGGGTGAAGGTGGTGGCGGGGCAGCGGGACGTTGCCTTGGCGACGAATGAGAATCGAGAGCTGGCCGAGATGGCAGAGGTGTAAAATGACCTGGCGATAAAGTGTTGGCTTAAAAAATAGTTTCAGTTTTGTAATAGCCTATTGGACGCAAGGATTCACACACATAATGCTAATGGCAGGAGCTGGTGGAGCTGGACAACAAGAACAGTTTCAGCTTTTCTAAATCAAATCAGAATAGGAAAGACTGAATTCACAAACACTTTGGAATTGAATTTGATTCTGAATTAAAGAGACAATAACAACAATCAAGTGCAGTTCGTATCAGCTCAGGATCGATTCACATAAGACAGTTCTCCAGTAGCAAATCAAGTAAAAGGTTAGAAATTAGGTTAGAGTTAAAATGAGAGCAAAGGAACATTTCACAAATTAGGTTGGAATTAGATTACTGTTGTTCTGCTCTAATTAGTGCAATTACAGAACTAGAATATGCAGTTGTAAATTGTAGGCACTGTAGCCGCGTGTCAACATGTTTCAAATATATTGAATCTGTGACCCGGTGAAAACATGAAATATTATAGATTGTGTCATGGAGTCTAACAACCAGGCGTCCTATGCTATCCATTGTTCAAGTATTGATATTTCCTGGCAGTAGAAAATGATAACTGGGTACTGTTTGTATCATATTGTTCAATGTTAATCACAATATTGATTTTTCCTTCTCATATTTAAGATGCCGGGTGACATAATAGATTCTTCCAATATTGAAATTACTAGAGAGCACAGTTAAAGTTTGAATGGTGGTAGCTCACTCTTAACTGGCACAGGCTTTCGGACGAAATTGCTACTCTTGTATTGCATAGATTCTGCGTCTGACAATCTTCTAAGGATATCCGCCATGGACGATTTCAGCAAGGATATCTCATCTTCTTGCATCTCGACACGCTGCTCCAACGCGCGAATGCGGTCTTCCGTGCCATCTGTATTTAAATGCGATTGAGTCATAATCTTAGCATGGCGTCAATATAAAAACATAACATGGTACAGCCATTGACAAACTTAATGTTAATTTTCAATTGGTCAGTTAGCACTAGACCAGACCTGTACAAACTACTGGATTTTTAGAATGCGCAACTAGAACTAGAACTACGGTACTCACTTTTCAAAACCTGAAACTAAAACTAGAGCTGGCGAATTCTTTAAAAATCCGCACTAAAACCACACAATTAACGAATCTGATAATACAAATTACTGGAATTGCAAATGCCCTAAGAAATAGTAGAGATGGAATCGAAATTTCAAAAGGATCGGGTTTCAAGCTTGAAATGAGAGGGGTTGGGAGTTTGGAGTCCGCAACTAGAACAAGAACTAGAAGTAGCCTACTGAAAAACAGTAGTTATTTCTTAGTTGGCAGTCATCTAGCTAGTTTGTAAAACTCTGCATTAGACCATTTCAGAACATACAGATCTATGTATTTAGGCCTACTGCATTTTGAGAATTATTTAAATAAAATGCTTCAATCCGAACATGTATATATGTAACTTTCTAACTTGTGACAAGAATATCACATTCCCTCACGATTGGTAACTTAAACCTAGAGTACAAAGCAACTTCAAACATACTTTTTCCAGCTTCCATACTTGTATCCTTGCCAGCCATGTATGCAAGACACCAATACTACTGACTAGTCACTATAACCAAGGTTTGAATATAGTGTAAAGTAAAGAGTATAGCCTACTGATTTTCTGCTAGTCTAGACTGTAGCAAACTGCCCTAAATAAATACACGAAGAGTCTAGTGAGTCTCTTGGGTACTGGACGCCTATTACAAAGTAAACTTCTATTGAATCCTCAAACAATGTTGGAGATGAGAGATAGCAAACAATGTTCGCATTCAGTTAGTTGTTAACCACACACTGTGATTTAAAAGGTCTCTTTTGTTACTATGACCAATTGTGGGTTATTATGAGAGAAAATTGACACCTGCCGGCATACGTCATTAAACTAGGAAGCAAAATAAGGAAACTAAATATTTTAAATTGAAGTCATTTTAACATCACTAAAAAAATTACCCAACTGAATTCTTTTTCAAGGTAGAGTAATGAAATAAGAGCAGCCTACAGTTAATTGAATATAAATACCATATCCAAGATGATATAAATCAAGAAAATCAATTGTACACTTTGTACAGTAGGCCTAGGCCTATTTTCATGAAGTGAATTACAGGAAACACTATCTTTCTTATTTCTGTTGTAGGCCTATGCATGCAGTAAGCGTTATACACGAGCATGGAAATGCATATTGAAAATATCTATGCAGTAGCTGAAAACTAATTATTTGGAACAAGCTCTACATTGCAAAAATCCTGTTGAACGACTGAAATATAAGAGTGACATCAATATAACATTATTACAGCCTTATATGCGGTAGGTGTATAGCCAACATTGTCGCTTACATGGTGTGTCTGCAAATATTTACCATGCAACTACTTCAGTCTGCAATTGCTTCCTGTTACGTCATGCATTTTATGCGTTGGAGAAATTGAAAGTGTGCCGCCAGTCAACAGAATGGTAGCTGCATAGTAAATCATCTTACCTTCGAATAGGTTAAATTGATGATTGGATCCGTTCATTGCGGTAAATATTTGCACTTGTCAGGAACAGGCAGTGGAATTGGGATATTCACATCTATTTACAGAGTAGAGAGCACCATGCAGGTTGCGGTTATTATTATGATAACATTTAATTCCAAACTATTACTGAAACAGGAAAAGGTAACCCTGATAATAAATTAACTTAGCTTGACACACATGTATATAGGTACTGGTTTCAGCAGAAACCAGATCAACAAACGGTTTGATCACCTTTCATAGGCCTACATGACTTGAACACCATCATAACAGCATACCGCTTTATCCCATTTATCACAGCACTCACTCACTTCACTCAGGCCTTCAACTCCAATCGCCCAGCAGTCTGCACTGCTTATAAATCCGAGTGGTTTCATTTGCCTCTGGTCTTGTAACATCATAAACATAACTTGATACATTCTGCACTACGCCCGTACCACCCATTATTCACTCAACCTTGCATGTGAAAATGTGATACTGCCGCATATTCCGATTGTTCCAACCCGAGCCTTTGATCGCTTATCAGCTGAGATCGAAAGTGTGCCGATTACATCGTTAACTTTTTACGGCGGGTTTGATATCATAACGACGGAGACTAAACGTTCGTCTGTCTACGTTGTATTTTTCATCCGCATATAGCTGGGAACACGTTGCTATGATCGCTATATCATTATGCAACATACGCGATTATCCTAGCACCATATCGCCTTGCTACCATCAGTACACATCAAGACTAGCAAGAACTCGAAGCATCAAGAGCCTAACCTAACCTACGCCAGCCTGGGCTAACTACAGACCGTGGACATATTGCCACTATCGATAAATCAATTCATAGCAGTCGGCAATAGGTTTGCGCCGGACCAGGGAATGTGCAGTTCGGATTCTCACCTGGTGCTTTGCTGCCGACCAATTTGTAACGAAGTACTCGAAGTGGGCCTAACTTTGAAAATGAAAAATAGTTTGCGGTACACTAGCATAGCGGTTCTCAGCTTTTTTTGGCTTACGGCACCTGCAAACTACCAGAATACTCAGCAGCACCAACAGTCGTACAGAGGTGGTCTCTGACCATGTAGCCTACTCATTGGACTGCCACCTTTTCGGAGCACTCAAGCGGGCTCTTCTCTGCTTCAAAGAAGAAACTACGATATCTTCTATGTCTGCGGACATTTCACTAATACGTCGACGAATGGTATCATGATTAACATTGGAATGGTTTTCAATTCTACCGCAGCTTTGGTCCTAAACATTTCCTTTACAATTCTAGCGCAAGACGGAAGAATAACTTTCTCCGCTTCCGTGTGAGGTTTTGAATTTTTAGGTATCTCCTCCGCTATCACATAACTGGTCTGCTGCGATCTCGTTGAAACTTCGGGCTGCGCTTAGATAGCAGGGATATAGACAACCCCTCCATGAGTTAGCCTACCCTATGAAGTAACTCACTGCGACCTGGCAGTTATTATTCAAAGAAGCTCCATGGTATCGCAAGGCCTCTCATTTTAGTAGTGAAACTATAGAGATTCTACAATCTCTATAGTAAAACAGTCTCTCAATACTCTCCTGTTACAATAACACCGAAATCTATCGACAGGCGAACTGAAGAACGTGCATTTTACGACATTATGATCTTAGGGTAGAGAGGGTAAGAGTCGTAAGACGCACCGGCGAGGTAAGACGCCTACCATCAATATATTAGAACAAAGCTAGCGTTGAATGCGTCACAGTATTGCAAATATCGCCTGATGGTCAGAGGAAACTGCCACTTTGATTCCCACGTCCTAATGAACATTTGTAACGTTTTATGAGAATTTATGACTTTTACACATATTCTTACCGAAAGAGAGCCTTTTACAACCGAGGGAAATGTCATATTTAACGGGGGCTGCAGCTAGTTTTCCGGTCATATTTATGATTTACCAGCGCGTAGTTGGATTTAAGCCACAGTCCGGAGGCGAATTCACATAATAACCCCCCGGCAGCTGATCGGCAAACAATGGCGACCTCGAGGCTAAAACGCCTACCCCTCCCGTGGGGTAAAACGCCCCACCCTCAAAGTACAGAAAATATGGATTGAGTAGCCGTTTATGGGTTCCTCAAGGATGCCTTCTCGGAGAACGCCATTTCTATTGAAATTGCTAATCGGCTGGCAAATATAGGCTATCCCTCTGACTAAACAAGATGCATTTCAAGAAATTACGACTTTGTTTTTTAACTTATCCTAATCATTTGGTATTTCTGGATGGAATTTGTTTTCAAAAGAACCGATAGGCTACGCCATGGATGCGGATATGCTTGTAGGTCGGTATATGGATTAAGTATTCATCGGTTACTGAGTGCCATGCCGTATTTAGTAGGGTGTGACGGGGTGAAACGCCAATTGAGGCGTTTTACCCCACCCATGTAGCAAAACGTCAACTTGATGAACATAGATGAATGATGATTTTACATATGATAATTGACACTTGGACTTTCCAAACGATTGTGGTAGAGTGGGGACGATATCTCGCGTGCAAATTCCGAAATTCAATTCGTTTTGACTAGTTTAGTGGATATTATGACGTTTCCCGCTTAGGGTAAGCGCGTTGCCCCACTCTACGCTACTTGTCTAATAATTAATTTTCTAGCGCAAAATTAACCTGACGAACGTGATGTGGAAAATAATCCAGATTTCAAGGACAAACCCAGAATCCCAGGTGATGCTCGAAAAACCCAGGAATGACATGTCAGAGATACGCTACTATTAGCCTACTTCATAAGATTTGCTGACAATAAACTGACGAATTGTGTATGTTATTAACCATCGCATCGAAGAAGCCAAGCACGATGGCCATACTAACAAATACAGAGGTGTATACATTATACAATATACATTAGGCTTACCATACGTCCTCTTTTAAGAGGATTTGTCCTCTTTTTTGACTTTTTTGAAAGTGTCCTCGGAGGACGCCCTTTTGTCCTCTTTTTTGAGATTTTGTCCTCTTTTTTGAAAATTTAGGTCAGATTTAGAGGAAATTGCGAGTGATATGCCGCAAATTAGCGCAGAAGTGAAGCTCCGGCGGGTATTTCGGAGGGAAAAGTGGTGATTTCAGCTCTGAGCGAAAAGAAGACCTTTTTTTTTTTTTAGTCATCCACCTGGTAATGTGGAGTGAAAAACGTGTTTTTGAGCTCTGAGTGGAAGTGATGACCTTTTTTTTTTTTAGTCAACCGATCATGAAGCGGGTGAAATTTACCTGTTTTTGAGAATTCTTCTCCAGTTATGCTTGACTGAAATTTCTGAAAAAGTGTCCTCTTTTTTCATTTCCGAAATATGGTAAGCCTAATATACATGGCTTCCAAACGCATTTCCGCGCATATCGTGTAGCACGCGCGAGGATAGCAACACCTTAATAGTTCTACTGACAGCCACCCGCAATTCAATTATAGTTTCAACAAACCGTGATAATAACCTCAGCAGCGGGGAAATTTGTTAACTGATATAATTTGATCAACTTTATTACGTAGCAATTCTCAATTTCGTCGCCGACGTAACATAACGTTGCGCTCCGAGCCTACATTGCCGTCACGCTACCAAGCTAATTACCTCGCGTAATGTGTATGGCTAATAGACACTTACGTGACCTTTGACACGG
The DNA here is from genome assembly GCF_051294905.1 of Botryllus schlosseri. Taxonomy (NCBI): domain Eukaryota; kingdom Metazoa; phylum Chordata; class Ascidiacea; order Stolidobranchia; family Styelidae; genus Botryllus; species Botryllus schlosseri. The sequence goes on from NC_137241.1 coordinate 1,542,112, forward strand.
ACCAATCAGGTTGCAGCAGGATGTAAACAAAGATCAAGCCCGGGCAAACTTACAATGAGCTCTTATGGAGAAAGGGTGAAAAATGAAGATTTTTAGCAAAATGACATTGAAGTTGGGATAGCTGGCTTTGATGAATGTTAATAACGTATAGCTAGTATGTATTTACAGTGTTCTAACCCAGAATAATCATGAATGGTGGCAAGCACGCATAAGCATGGCATGTCCAAATTAATGGATTTCTAACAACGCTAGGATGAAGCAACTATTGCTGTATTATCCTTAGTCGTATGCAATACTATAAGATTTTCGTACCGAATAGCATGTATTAGAGGAATCTTGAGACAGGATAGGTGGGGTATTCATTATGTGTGCTCGGTGTTATATGTGTTCTATTTATAGAATCGTATATGGCAGGGTTGTAATGACTCGACTCGAGTCAGTCTCGAGTCACGATATTCTGAGGACTCGAGTCATTTTCTCAAAATACGGAAATGGCTCGACTCGAGTTATTGCGCATGACTCGAACCAAAGTCATATGACTCAAGACTCAGACGGCCAAGACCGACATTTCATTGCGATTTCGAAGAATAGTAAAGGAACCAACCTATTGGGATTCGGTCGATTGGTACTATAGTACTTGAAAATGCGACCAGAAACTGTTAAAAGTGAGGAAAATTAGTATATTATAAATGGAAACCATTCGATATCACCAAACAGAGGTATAAAAGTGGGTTTAACAAGACTTTAACTGGAAACTGAGCAGTCAGCACAATGACTTGGACTCGAGTCATAATACCATGACTCGGACTCGAACCTCTGTTCGATGACTTGGACTTGACTCGGTGGTGAATTGAAAATGACTCGAGTCAAAACTATAAAAGTGAGATTGACTTCTGACTCAGAGCCTTGTGACTTGGTTACAACCCTGGTATATGGTATAGTCCAGTCTGTATCATTATCTGCATATTCAATAATCAACATATTAATATAATATATGGTAGGGAACATGATCCGTTCCCAGCTGAAATCGTCATTTTCTGCTCTAGCTCGTGTATTGAATCAATCAGGTTAAATGCCGCATAAACACTGTGCTAATAGCCTGTGTAACTTGGAGATTGCTACCCAGACCGTTCCTGGTGTGCGCTTGTACCTTTCCTAGAGCCGATAACATGCACGGAAGAATGTAAAATCTGGATAAAGGCATGTGGACTTTCTATAGCCATCTGAATTCTCATTTTATTAATAAAATGATGTATGCATTATTGTACCAAAAATATTGAATCGTCACATTTAGACACAATTTTGCGTTTCAAAATGAGTCCAAACTGAAACTAGGTGTGTGTCATATTATTCCACTCCAGTGCTTGATGGTGTGCAATGGATTGAAATTGTTGAAAGCAATATATTTAATAATGAGATGGATAGTTGATGACATTGGTAGAGGTCGACATGAGTCGGATGAGTACGCCTTGATAGGTGCCTGCACAGCAGTGTTGCTCTGTAAAATAAACAATAAACATATTATATATTTTGTGCAGGCTTGATGGATATCTTCTATGAAGCTGCAGAAAGAGGAAGTTGATGGATAAAACGCAAGAAAATCAAATTTCTGGAAGAAGTATAGAAGCACAAAACAGGAAACTCGTCCAAGAAAATTGCAAATTGACGGACAATTATTGCTAGTGAAGTTCAGCTCTCATAGCACCATAGTGTCAAAAGATGTGGAGAAGCTGATGAAATTACATACTGGACTACATTAAATTCTTTCTGAATTGCCCGAATTATCCTACTGAAGTCAAATTTCTATCATTTTAGTAAGCATAGTGTTAAACCATTGGGTGAACTGTATGTAACTGCTTCATGAAATTTCGATTTGGCTATGTAAAGATGTGGTTCTTAAAAATGCACCATTTCCATTCATTCGTGAATTCTCAAATCTAGAATGATTATTGACTGTAATGAACTGATTAAGAAAAAAACGCCCTGCTCATTGCGATTACATTCACAATAAAATTACATACAACTTTAAAAGGATTGATGGATTGTGATGCACTAACTTTTGTACGAGAACTATTCACATGGAGCTATGGTGCACCAAGAGATGCTACCATGGCAGAAAAGGGATTTGCCATTGAGTCTGAAATCAAGAAATTAAATCTAGATTTTAATATTCCTGCACATGATTGCCACACACCGTCAAATGTCACGGCCAAACTGTTCCACAACAAGAAAGATGGCGAGACATCGTATTCATATTAAACAACTGATCGGAAGAATCAAGGAGTATAAAATTTTGTCCGTTGTCATATTATGCAACATTGTGTATCAACTATGGACTAATTGGCTTACTCTAATTCAAGATTAAAAATTAAAAATGAATGACGCAACATATTTGGCAATTGTGCAAATTCAGTTCCATTGCGAATATTGTAATGCCTAATAGCTTGCTACAGATCCTAATTGCGCGGTTCCATGGTCAGTGTGTACCAACAGTGCATGTCTATTCATTCCAGTGGTGTGCATTGAATCTCATTTAGATGCCCAATTTGTTGAATGAACATTTTTCCAGGTGCAGATGTTGTAGGATTATTTGTGTGGGTGAAATGTTATGAACCCGAAGACACTAGATACACCAAAATCTACCTTGAGGCAGGAGTTGATGGGTAGCGAGTACGGTCGAGAGATGGCTTGGCAATCACGATGGAGCTCACTGATGATGATGCAAATCACAATGTATGTCTTTCAGCCCTTGTAGCTTCAGGTGTTGGAGCGTCTTAATCCATGCATATACATGAGAGCATATATCATAGGGTTACCATATTTTGGAAATCTGAAAAGAGGACACTTTTTCAGACTTGCAAAACCGGATGAGAATTCTCAAAAATGGTAAATTTTTCCTACTTTGTAGGCGGTTGACCAAAAAAAATGTCAATTTTCTCGCCAGCGACCAAAATACTGTTTTTTCCTTCACTTGAGCAGGTGCATGGCATCTCAGTCGAATTTGCTATGAATATGACCAAAATTCTCAAAAACGGGGACAAAATCTCAAAAGAAGAGGACAAAAGGGCGTCCTCCGAGGACACTTTCAAAAAAGTCAAAAGAGGACAAATCCTCTTAAAAGAGGACGTATGTCGTATGGTAACCATAATATATCAGAACCTATAATCTGAAAATAAATCATGGTTACAATATCTACTGCATCATCGCAGTCTCTGAGGAAATGTCTGTTTCCTTACTTACCCTGACTTACAAGTACAAGGTGAATCAATACTACATTTTCTGAGATATTTCCATTGGGTGTGGTATCTCACTTTTCTGCAAATTGAGATAACATTGGCTGTTCACAATAGAATATTGCTTCCACAATAAGAGAGGATTGTCTCCTCAATCTTTATCCCTCGTGTACGTAGCCTTCCATCAAATACTTCGTAGATTTCTCCGCGGAGGTAAAATAAAATACTGTTCCACTCAAATCCAAAAATCCGATAGATTCTCCATGTAGCTTTCAATCAATATCATCATCATATCATCAATATACGCCAAAATTGTGCTGTGTGGCAGCAGCTATATTTTTCTACCATATATTTCTGAACACGAGATAAGCTTGAAAATTTTGCTCGTGACTTGAGCCTATGAAATCGTCAAAATACGCATTACCACAATCTTGTAGTATAGTATACAACAATCGTTGCTTATAATCCGAAAAATTGTCAAAACTCCATGCATTTGGACACACCATGCTGATGCTTGCTTGCCACCATTCAAGTTTATTCTAGGTTAGAACACTGTAAAAACATACTAGCTATGCGTTATTACCATTCATCAAAGCCAGCTATCCCCAATTCAATGTCATTTTGCTAAAAATCTTCATTTTTCACCCTTTCTCCATAAGAGCTCATTGTAAGTTTGCCCGGGCTTGATCTTTGTTTACATCCTGCTGCAACCTGATTGGTCCGTGTCAAAGGTCACGTAAGTGTCTATTGGCTATGTTTGTAATTCGAATTTGTAATCGTGAACCAGAGATATCTAAACTCCCTGTCGTGAACATCACTTCCAAATGAGCTCACTTCTCGCTGGTGATTAGGAAGACAATGAGGATTTGAAAAACTTCGCATTTTTGTCTGCTCTTCTCTGCGATCAATCACGGAATTGTGCAAAACTGTATTCAAGGCACGCGGTATGTCTGGTTTAAAGCGAATTCACGGGGGATAGTGCGGGAATGGCAGCAATTTTTATTTGTCAAATGTAGAAACTTCACATCGGATTTAGATTAGTGACCGTCTGTTACAGTCCAGAATTACTTTGCGCATTATTTCAAAATGTCGACGAAACCTCTCGCGGTAGCCTTGCGAGGCGTAAATGGCACACTTTAACAATATCTTGTGTTTTAGCGATATTTTGATTGCCATTCGCAGTGAAAGAATACATTGAGCATTGTTCTCAAGGTTTAGTTAGTTCGAACTTAACACTTGCAACTAGGGATGGTGTGAACGTGAGGTTCACGTTCGCGTTCTGTGTGTGAATCTCGGAAATTTATAGGTTCGCGTTCACAACAGAACCTTGGTAGGTTCTGCACTGTGAACCTTTTTCTTATATTACAATTTTCACTTCGTTATAACATCGTTGGTTCAAATTTAGTAGATTTCAACTGCAGGCCACTCTATGCGTGGCGGTGGCAGCATAAATAATCAACACTAAACGAGCATGCACCTTGACAATCTCAAAAGTTTTACTTGCTTTGTTGCAAAAGTTTGCTCGAAATATCCAGCTTTCCGTTTGTACATAGTGACGCTCTGCTGCGAGCTTGACCAGCAATCACAAAACATCACGAGCGAAATAAGCTATGTAGTCAGCGAATGATGCTTATTCAACCAATCCATGAGATCTATATCGTTTTCTGAAGTAAAAAATCTAGGGGTCAATCTTGACTTCATATGTTTAATGTATCAATAAAACCAAATCGGTGCGATTGCGGTGTTAGCTACTGCTGTGTAACTTTTTACTGGAATATTAAATCATTTGATTGCCCCAGTTGATACATTTGGCGACGTTTAGCGCGTCAATATGCATCATCAATATGCACTTCAGCATTGTGACATTAAGTTTTCCGAGTCGTCGCTAGGTATCGTGCACATTCATATAGGCTATCATTTCATTGAAGGATGGGGTTGGAATTAGCAATATGACGTCACGTGACGTAATGAGGTTCACGTTCGTGTTCACACAGAACCTTTCAAAAAGGTTCGCGTTCACACGAACCTGAACCTTTCAGAGGTTCACACCATCCCTACTTGCAACTTCATCATCCTCGTTGTACAAGCGCTAACATTGAACCTCGCAAGCTAATAATTGTGTTCGTTCTCGTTAATTGATTGGCTAAAACAACTTACGCTTTGTTGAATAACATTGAAAATCTAAAGAAAGCGCTCGTGACGATTTTACTGATCCGCCCCCCCCCTCAATCATGCAGTTTGTAGCTAGCGCCCAATTTCATTTGAGGTTCCCAACGTCCCCGGGGGCGCTGACGTCCACTTTTGGAACAACTGATCTAGGTTCACGGATTTACCAATACTCTCAACGAATGAAGCACGCAAGATAATCCCACAATCACAACACCGCTCGGAATTATGGGACCGCGAATATCGAGCATCCGAGAATTAATGATCATAATTATAAATTTTATATTCTTATAAGCCTATGTCTACTATGCATTCATTTGACATCGCTTCACAAGCAACAGATAATTTATTGTGCCGAATAGTGTACTAAATTGAAGTAATAGCGCGCCTCTTGGTACCTTAAAATTATGCATTATTTCGTCTTTCCAAAATAAATGACATATGGCAGTAAAGTGAAATAGAGGCAGGATAGTGAAGAACACTTATCAATAAATATATTCAACCGATGAATCGCGGTACAATCCAGCTTTGATATAATTCGATATTTTCATAATATACATTCTATAAACAAAAACTGAAATAGGAAATTCCACAGACACAGAAAATAAAATATTCGCAAGGTAATTTTCTCACAGGTATACTAAACATGTTCTTCACGAACATTATACTGATCGTTTTGATATCGTAGAAGGAATATTATCCATGCTCGTTTCGCGCGAGTCTACTTTTCCTTTCCTCTCGTAGTGCTTGTTCGATAAACGCGCTTCAACGGCGTTAGCGTGAGGGGGTGGTCCGATGAGAGCCAAGACGCACGGGAGGAACACTAGGCCGTTCCACAGTCCGTAGCCCACGACGCAAACGAACACCTGGAAAAAGCAGTGTGTAAGCAAACATGTTTGTCATATTCGTACAAATTACCAATGGCGATCAAGTGCCTATTATTTATTTGAGTATAGTACTAGTTCTAGTTGCCAATTAAAAATAAACATGGTTGGTGAACAACTAGAAAGAACTACGTCGGTTAGTGTGAATCGTAATCCCTGTATCATGTTCCTTGATGTTCTTGCAGCCATTTCTAGCTCACAGTGACGTAGTCAGGAGGTGGGTTTTGAGGGTAGGAACCCCTCCCATTCCAAACCCGAAACTGCGTCCTTTTGAAATGCCGATTCTATCTGTAATATTTTCCATCTCATTGACAGCAATTCAATATTTCGTATATCAGTCAATAGTAATAACTTCGCTGCCGCTGGTTAGAATTAATTGACTCGAAATCGGTGTGCAGGTTTTTTTCCGTGGACAACCTAACAATTTTTTCAACTAGCACGTGAAATTTGGAAAAAGTAGTTCTTTTTGCACTTGAACATACATTTCAAAGTATTCCCGCTAGGAACTCATAAATGTACTTCGCCGACTCACCGTGAAAAACACCCTGTATGTATACGTGTTGGACAAAGACAGCATTACAAGCGCCAAAAAGGTGCTAAATCCTCCATTGAAGACGGCCAAGCCAATCTCTCCAATGGCCACTCTGGCCCGCATCCGTCGGCTGCCTTTGATCGACAGAAATTTGTGTCCGATATGCGCTGCGTAATCTACGGCTAACCCGATCGACAGCAGCAACGTAATGATGGTACTCGTTTCTATTGAAAGTCCTGCGAAAGCAATAGGAATTTAGGGGCTAACATGCGTATTCGTAGCAATATAGTCCAAGTTTTGGATGGTGTGATAAGGCCCATAAAGACTAGAATCGGGACTATAATTCTCTTTGATAATATGACTCTTGAGAGAGAGAGAGAGAATTCTTTTATTCGTCAACCATGAAATATAGTAAAAGCAATGTCCAGTTGTCCACAAACATTCACGTCCAATAGTATACATTTTTTAAATTTTCCCAACTATAATTTACACGGTATAGACTGGGAGACCCGATATGACCGAAGTCTTCTAGTCGAATTAGAAAGCGACTTTTATTTTCAGAACTCGAAAAGATAGTCTCTCACTAATCAGGATACTCGACTCGAATCATTAGAATTAATGCTCGATTCGGATTCGAGCACTCGAGGCATTGCGCCCAGCCCTACTTGTTACGAATTGCATGTAGAAATCTAACCTGCGAAGTACATTGTACCGGCAACGTCCACTGTAGTTATAGCTACGCAAAGTGCTACCCAGCATCCCATCTGCAAACTTGCGAGCATCGGGATAACCATGAGAAGCACGCACAGCATAGTTATGCCGATGTTGCGATAGACTTCTTGGCTGATTATGCGCGTTATTTCGTATATGAAGTAAGAGCTGAAATGAACAGTGTACGATATATAGTTATTATAGAGGAGCATTTGATGCAGATGTAGTGATTAAGGGCACATATTCAAGGCTTTTGCCACGTTGTCTTAGTTGCTTTATGCGTCGTTGGTGTCAAAATTTCACAGGCCAAAATTTTTGCAAAGTCAATAACAGAGACTGCAAGGTAATAATTGTAATGCACACTGTAGATCCATAGGTGGAAAGTGGGTGTATTTATCAGATGTCAACCATAGCGCGGGGTGTAATTCAAGTAAACGGCACTTTCAGTGTCGCCCCCTTCCAATGGGTGAAAATGAGTATTCGCCAATCCTTATGGAGATATAACCCAAGGGTGACGTGGGTGAACCACTCCAATAAATCCCAAAAGGGCGGTACACGCAAACACAGAAGCTCCTTAACCCCTGGATGTATATTTCCACAAGGAATGGTATATTTGACTCCTTTTCGGCTATTGGAAGGGCGTGAAAGCACAATTTGATACCCGCGATTAATCTGATAAATAAGCGTATCTGCCATCATGGATTTACAGTGTCGAATGAAAATATAAGGGAGCCACAAACGACATCGTATATGTCATTTTTGAAGAAATTGAGTAAATGGAGTCAAAATGTCAAAAATCCGATGCAGCAGAGAATGACATTTTTTCATCTAGCCCAGGGGCGGCCAACCTTTTCGGCCAAAGCGCTACATGAGATTTACGAACCATTGCGCTGGCCACTTCAATGTTGAATCTTGTTGATGATGTTTTTATAGTCTTCCGATAGGAGAGAGCCGGATTAGGTAACGGTGAAAACAAAACTCATTAACATGTCACAATTATGTCATGAAGAGTCAGTGTATACTGCGGGTGGGCCCCCCTGACCTAGCCCGACTCCGGTCGAAGTTTCATCAGCTCAGGCAGCAAAATCCGAGCACAAACGAAGGCCTGATTGCAGAGCTCGAAAAGAAGAAAATGTTCACCTCATCCAAATTTGATTAGAATTAGAATGATAGCTAGACAGTTTTTTTTACAAATTAGAGAAATAGAATTACCGAATTGGCAAAAAAATTGGAAATTTAATTAAATTCGGAACTAGGAAGAAGCACGACGAAAATCAAATTAAGTTTATATCAAATCAACGTATGTATATTCTCGTCGGCACGAGAATGGCAATTGCCTGAACAGCAAAGCTTGTGCCTTCTCGCACTATACAGTTCTCCGGTAGCATTTTCCGGAAAGGCCGAAATTAGATTGTCATCACAATTCAAGCATAAAACTCTCACAGATTGGATCATGATCACATTTCGCCTTGACTAGTTTAACTAGACAGCAAGAATTAGCTACTTGTCCAAGTCTGCCTGATTGGAATCACAACTTTTATGCTGCTCTTGCTGTTGAACGAGTGTCGTTCTTACACACTTATCATTTGACACATTGTCGTATCGATACTGACTTTCCAAAAGGGAAGACACTTGTCCCACTGCTGAACTCGGCAGCTTCGCAATCCCGTCTAATGCTGTCGATGATCTCAACATTGTCGACCTGCTCTTGCACAGAACGATGTCGTATGTCGAATTTTGAGCCTACGATCACGCTGTTTCGAAACACAACGTCCTGTAAAATCGAATATCAAGTTATGAAAATTCCTGGCTTGTCATGCTCATATAGTAGTAGTGAGAATCGAAACCTCCAGAGTTAACAATTGCGTAACGTCATGGATCGATTGTGCGCACAGATTACGTCAGACAGACTTGTACAAACTGAACATTTAGTTAGTTACGGTCAACTAACTAACGATTTTTTTGAGTAGTTCTAGTTCTAGTTGCTGATTTTCAGTGGCGGCTCGTCCTATAGGGCAACTGGGGCATTGCCCCACCTAAAATTCTGTTCAATAACAATTCTTTACCATTTATAGACGCACACCTATCTATATAAACCGAAATCACAGCGAAAATCGTATACTTCTTGTCCTTTCGCTTGTAAATGCCCATATATAGCGAAGTCTATGCGAAAATCAAATTCTCTTCTGTGTTTTCGCTTTGCGAATGCCTAGCCGGGGCTTGCCCCGGTAGCGCTAATAACAAGCTTTCACTGTCTATTCTCTCAAAACCGCGCATAATAAAGAAACGGTGATTTACTCTCTCCTATTCATAAAATTACCGAGCAACCGGGGCACGATAGCTCTGTGCCCTTAAGGTGTGATGTAACAATCGTATCTATAGCTGAACTCTGTTACCGTCATATGCGTTTAGTCGACCTTTGTTGGTATAGGTCGATTTTAATGGGGTTTCACACCATGAAAACTCTTGAAACTTGTTATGTCATGTCGTGATGGTGGTATTTAACACTGCCCCAAGTTTCAGGGTTTCTACTTAAAGTTTAGGGTAGTAATTCCGTTTCCGAAGTTGAGTGTGTGCTGATCCGTCATGTATCGCAAACAGATTTTACTCAAAAGCCGGTATTGGTATCCATTGGTTTTGACGGTGTTCAATACTGAGATCGGTTATGACATTTGGCACGGTAAGTCTTAATGTTAGTATCGAACGCTGTACCAATTAAGTTTTAAGTTTGTCACTGAACTGTGTTAGTGGTAATTTCGTTTCCTAATTCGAGTGAGAGCTGACACGTCATTTATCGCTAACAGATTATACGCAAAGCCGGTATTGGTCTCTATTGATTTTAACGATGCTCCTTACCTAGATCCGTCATAAGCTTTTGCACGGTATGTCTTGATTTTAGTATCGAACGCTGTGCCAAGTCTCAAGGTTGACACTCAATGATTAGGGCAGTAATTTCGTTATCAAGGTCAAGTATGGTAAAGATGTGCTCCGATCTGACACTTTAGCCTACAACACATTGCGGATTTCACGCAAAAGCCGGTGTATCTGCGGTAACGTTAAGTGAGATGATGATATCATTCTCAGTTTGCATTCAAATATTTACTTTGATCGTATATTCTCCAATGTCAATTCCACCGTGAAATTGTGGCCTTCAAGCCATTTGCGTACAACCCCTCGTCACTTGATCAGCCTATTCCTCAGTAAATTTTACGCAAAATTCGGTGTTGGTCTGTTCGCATTAATTTTGACAGTGTACCATACCGAAAAGGGCCATGAGGCCACTTCTCGATAATGTCATGTAACAGTGTACCAAGTTTAAGGCTTTCATCCACGTATTTATTCGGTAATATATTTTTCAAAGGCGATTTCGCAGCAGACCTATAAGACAGTAATAAAAACGTATGTGTCGTGTTACAGTCTCCAGTTTCAAGGCCAAAATCTCTTATGCTGTACCGAGACCAAATTTCCGAGGCTGTTATTCTTAGTCCTTACAATGATGTTTTGGATTCAATAGGACAGGCCCAATCTATGAGATAACAATTGCGTATCTGTCCGAATTCGTTGAACTTTCCAATTAGGCTTGCTATCTCTCGAGTTATAGTCATTTCCATTTCTGCAGATAATTAGTCAGGTCTAATGCGAACATGAACCGTGTTGAATCTTTGTTCCGTACGCCGTTTACGCAGTTACCACACTTCAAGTCACAGCTCACCAGCGGACCTCTCGTGGCACATACGTTAAAGTCACTGTTGCCGGGAAATTCATGTTACCGTACCATCATTAAGTTACTTGTTTACGTTGGAAAACGCCATTGTGACGTCATCTTGATAAAAAGTCGCTTGCAGCCCTTGCCCCACCACCCGATATTGTCACGAGCCGCCACTGCTGATTTTGAAAATTGAGTAGTTGTAGTTCTAGTTCTAGTTGCGGATTTCGAAAATTCAGTAGTTCTAGTAGGGCCGGGCACAATGATTCGAGTACTCGAATCTGAATCGAGTAATAATTTTAATGATTCGAGTCGAGTATAGTAAAAGACGATTTTTTCGAGTACTGAAATTATAAGCTTCTCACTACTTAAAAGTTAATTTATCAACGAGAATTATAGTTTCGATACTAATTTTGACCGTTGAAGCCATGAAACCGTGATTGGCGGTATCGTAGCATACGAAACATATAGTACAAAGCTACGAAGGTTACCGGACGTAGCACATTTCCGAAGTCATGATTATCCCACAACATTGTCACCAAGTGGAATGAAATCGGTATGGTTGAAAAAATACCAAATTATCGTTTATGAGATGGATAACAGTCATCATATTCTTTTTGGTGGCATAAACGGTACATATTTGAACTTTGACGTATTACATTCTGTTATGACGTCATAATGAGTGATACTCGATTACTCGACTCGACTCGAAGCATATTGCGTGATTCAGAATCGAATCACTCAAGTACTCGATTTTGCCCAGCCCTAAGTTCTAGTTCTAGTTCTAGTTGCAGAGTTTGAAAATTCAGTAGTTCTAGATACACATTTGAAAAAAAATTTGTTGCCGGACAACTAGAAAACATGTGTCGTGGGTATGGCCGAATTGAGATGCCGGTGTTCTGTTGAATGATGTTTGTGCAGCCATTGCTCGCTTAAAGCCATCACTGCTAACAATGGCGTAGTCAGCGGGTGACTTATTTCGGTCGGGATCTTCAAACTCGAAACTCAGTTCTTTCGAAATGTCGATTCAATGTCTGATATTTCCGATTAAATAAAATTAATGTGTTGACTAGGAGAATGAAATCCAGCTATGTACGGTTCTAAACCTTTAATGACTTGGGAACCCCTATGCAGAGGGGGTCAAAATGGTCAAGAAAGCTACTCAACTAGAAGTAGAAGTAGCGACGAAAATATCTACTCAAGTACGAGTAGAAGTACTTCTTACATAAGCAACCTAAAACTACTTAAATTAGAAGTAGAATTGACTGACTTTAAATCTACTCAAGTAATTAAGTAGATGTGAAAACGATCGTAATTCGTTCGCATGGACTGTCAAAAGCCGCAAATGGAGCTATGCGGAAGGTGTAGAGAGCTTGATTCATATTGATGCATCTCAGGAGGTGTCCAATTTTCGACAGAATAAGCGGTCGTTCCCATCATTGGATGTAAATGATAGTATTGATATGGAAATGCGATACTAATCCTTTGTTTACTCGAACACCCCGTTTTAGAGAATATCATTGCATGGCGCCCTCCCCATATTATAAGGCCCCTAGTTCAGTCGATGAGCAATACGGAGAAGTTGTGACGGATACGGTGTTAACACTTTGCGCGATTAGTAAATGTTAATAAAAAAATATGGCCGATCGTAAAAATGCCATATAGTGTAGCTTTATTTTCGGAAAATAGAGGCATTACTACATTTGCTTTTATGCTTCAGCATGTATGTTCTCCAGACCAAAGAACTGGAACTATAATTATAACTCAACGTATAATACTCATAATTGAACGAAAAATACAAATACTACTTCTAAAAAGCGGAAAATATTTTTCATGTCTTTTGTCCAGAAAGTTTCAACGGTGGTCTGCTAAAACAGCTAGTCTAACGTTTAAAAAGTCCACTTTTCCAGATTAGGACACGTCATGGGCTGCTAGGTATAATAGGTAATTGCTATATTGCAAAACGGTAGTTTCAAACGTTATTGGGGCAATACTTTCGGTGATGAAATATTGGATATAAGCGACAATGCGGTGTGAACGGAACCACGCAACCCGGTATCTAAATTATATTCAGCGATACTTTCGTTAAAACATATTTGTGACTCCATAACTACTGTGCGCGAATCGCAACAAAAATTCTGGGTATTGCATGACTTTTATGAAAATTAAATGTTGGTACTACGTGAAAACAGCCCAGAAATTCCTCAGGCTATCTTTCTTATTGGGAGATTAAACTACTTCTACTTGACAAACTGAAAATAACGAAAAATAAATAAGTAGTTCACAAAATACTGCGAAGTAGAAGTAGGGAGGAAAAGATCTACTTGAGTAAGTACCAGGAGTAAAGGAAAACCACTTGAGTACTTCGAAAAAGTAGAAGTACTTCGTAACTGACCACCTCTGCCCCCATGTCACAGATGGGCAACTATTTTATGAGAATGACACGCAGGAAATACGTTGGCTAGCTAAGTCGAAAGTTTGCACTATATTCTGCGGTGTATGTAGCCTATTTCTAATAATTTGTAAAATAAAAGCAATGAATTACGTGGTTAGCACAAGCTTCTGGATGGATGTGTTACTATTAGGCAGTGATGGGATGACTCGAGTCATGACTTGACTCGAGTCAGACTCGAGTCACCTTTTTCGTATGACTTGACTTGACTCGAGTCACTTTGCTAAAATGACTTGACTTGACTTGACTCGGTGTATCAGAAATGTGGATTGACTCGTGACTCGGAGCAAAATTCACGAGTCAATTTCGAGTCATCAAGAAATCGACGTCAATAAAAATCATTGTGTCCTGCATATGTTCGGATTGTACGCGAAACGCTGGTGTAACCCGTGAGAGCGACCAATCATTCAATGATTGTGCTTTTTACTGGAACCTCCATTGTTCTCACATAAATATAGTGATCGGAGCTTACTGCTTACGCTGTCGTAAACTAGTATAGTAAAGTAATTTAATAGCAAAATGTCTATTTCTGTTCTCTGTTCTTAACTTAACCAAACTTGTTTTATTGAAATTGAATTCTAAAATAGTTTCTATAGTCCTCAGCCATTAGGGCAGGCCCGAATTTTATCATATCAATTTGTAACTGGGTAATGTATTGTTTCTCTATTCTCTATTTTGGCTGGTAACTATAATCCGAGGCTACGCTACTACTTATGTAGTTTAGCATTTCTACGTATATGTGAGCAATAAAGCGCCTTCTTGCGTGTATATTTACCTCTATATTCGTCCAGAATCAATGACCACTGAATCTTTATTTCTGACAGCTAGCAAAATGCAATGACATAAGCATGCCTTATACTTCGAAAAGGCAACTTGACTTGAATAGTGACTTGACTCGTGACTTGACTTGACTTGACTCGACTTGACTCGAGTCACCTCCAAAAATCGAGTGACTTGACTTGACTCGAGTCACTTTCGAAAATCGATTGACTTGACTTGACTCGAGTCAAAATGTGCAATGACTCGAAATGACTCGTGACTCGAAGGTAGTGACTTGATCCCAACACTGCTATTAGGCAATTAGGAATTTAGAGTCATAGTACAATTATATTATTTATTTCACGTAATTATTCAGAACAATGGTATGCAAGACACATTGTTAACTCTTTCTAATCACACTAACCCATGGACCCGGGGCGTCAAACTCAAATTGCGTCGCGGGCCGGATTCAAGCCTTCAAATCGCTCGAGGGCCGGACGATAGTCAACTGATTCCAAAATGTAACCTCGTGCTTCTGCTTTTCACTTGAATAGCCTACTTGGTTAAGCATGTATACATGAATGAATTGTAGGGGTTTTATTCTAGCAAGTCGCACCACCTTTACTTTACTTTACAAATCAATGCTCAAAAGATTCGGTGTCCTAAACATAAAAGATATGCGGAAACTAGAAACCGTCAAGTTTATGTATCAGTACCCTTGTGGTCACTGCCCCGAAATTTTCAATGACTTCTTTACCTCTGTATCAAAAGTACATGAGTACAACACACGCGCGCCGTCGTCGTCCAAGTATATCATATGGTCGACGCGAAAGATCATCGTTCTATCAAGTATGCCGGACCAGAAGTGTGGAACAGTATCTCGACGGCTATCCGACAGTCGTCGAGCATGTCCACATTCAAGTCGAAATACAAGCAACTTCTTCTGACTGAATACTAGTCAGCCCGCAACATGTACCGGAACATGACCTGACCGACATATCGATCTCGCCTTCCGTCACAAGCCACCTGATTTTGTCGCTTATCATTTGATTTTGTCCTCGTTTACTTTCAGAGTGTTGTACACTGGGCAGCAGTGTGCATTAGGGGCTGTTCAAAGATAACTTTTTCCCCGCATTCCAGCCATTCACTGATTAAATTGTCAGGTTACCCTAAAAAACTCTGCACATCAAATTTGGTTCAATTCTAACAAGCATACGACTCCGCAGATGAAATTAAAATATTTAATTTATTAGGAAAAATTAAAAGAAAAAAATTCAAATTTTTCTGCCAACCCCATGAAGTTGTTGAGTTGTCTTCAAAGACGATGCAAAACAAATTTGAGTCAATTTCAACAAGTAGAAGCGGAGTTATTTGAGTTTTTCGTTGATAATTCTCCAACGATCACGGATAATCCGAGAATTATCAACGACGTTATATACAAACAACGGAATAGACGATAACACGACGATCGGCCGATTGAGTACAGCTATAAACCACCATTACAGTAGTTGGCATGTTTCTATGTCCCTCTCCTTGTTTTAGACGTGATACGGCGTTGGCCCTGCATATTCGTTGTGAGGGATGCAAGAGATTTAACTGTAAATGCGAAGGTTGGAATTTAATTTATTGTTTTAAAATCACGATTCGGGGTTCTCTAGAGAACTGAATACGTATACAGCGGTATGCAGCGTTGCGACCAAATATATCTAAATTGTATTTCGTGCGGCGTACTGCATTCATATTTCGTCTGGTTGTAGTGGGGAATGAGTAGGAAGCACGACACGTTGCTTGGTCCGGTGTTGGGATCAAGTCACTACATTCGAGTCACAAGTTAATTCGAGTCATTGCACATTCCGACTCGAGTCACTTCAAGTCACTCGATTTTTGGAGGTAACTCGAGTCAAGTCACAAAGTCATGTTGAATTTACGAAGTTCGTGGCCTGAGTCGGGCCATTTTATTTTGCGGGATGATTGAAGTACGGATTGATTCACTATGAATTAGAAATCGAGTAACGAATATCGAGGTAATTATACATTCAACTGGGCATTGTATGGCTGACATACGTAGAACTACTAAGCCACGTCGGTAACTGTCCGCCAAATAGATGACAGAATAGGAAGTCTCAGAAATTAAAACAAATTGATATGATCCAATATACAATACACTTATATATCCATACGATACAATTGAAGCCTGTACCAATTGTTGACGAGTAATATAAATGTATAAATTAATATATCAGTCCGATTTAAATTAATTATGCAAGAGGTTCGTTAAGATTATCGTACTGAGCAGAAAGACTGTGCTACAGATAGAATTCTACTAGTCTACGACAACGTAAGCTCTAATCAGTATTTGAAGAGCTTCTTGGAGGTACAGAACTTCAATATACAATTAAATAGTATATTCATATTGAAATGAACCCGAATATTTTCGGCTGACACTCGTCAGGGGTAATCGTCAGCAACTAGTAGAGAATTGGAAAGAACATTGTATATCAACAATCGTATCACAAAATATGACGTCAACAGCATGAAATTTCGAATGAGAGAGCGTTCAATGTACTATTTTTAGGTGATACACGAACTCCTTTTGTTGACAGAGTTTTGGTTGGTGTATTTTGATAAAAGTTGATTCCAAGGCACACAAATGGAATTGTGAACGGCCTCGACCTACGATTCGAAATCGGTCGTCTCGATAATTATTCGCACAAATCGGATTATCCAACAGATGTTTGCCGATGGCAGAATTAATGGCTTTTGATCGATCAGCATCAATCTTGAGTGGATGAGTTAAGGGTGAGCTTTTCACATCGCGTGACGCACGTGTTCTGATAAATCTGGGGACATGTTGGTTTATGCGGTCCTGCAGACGTCTTGACGTTCTTCCCACGTAGCCACAATCACAGTGGCACCTATATTCGTACACTACATTACTTTGTTGAAGTGCAGGAAGCACGTCTTTGCGTGTTGAAGGGAGCAGTTGTGTTGTTGTAAAAATCACATTGGTTTTGACTGTATCGTAACATTTACCGACAGCAGAAATCAATTGTTTTTCAAAGCGGGTGGAAATGGGGCCAATCCAAGGTAGATGGATATAAACATCTTTTATTGTTCGTGCGGTGGGCTCTGTTCGTTTTTCTGCGTTGAATTGCGTCTCCATGCCGCGGCTGATGACGTGTTCAGGGTAACCGTTATCAAGTAATATTTTTCGGATGTAGTCAAGTTCTAAACTCAGTTTGTTACCCGAACATATCATCAGCGCTCTATGCACGAGTGTGCCTATGAGGTTAATTTTTCTGCGCCGAGGACTAAATGAATTCCAGCGAAGGTATTGGCCTGTGAATGTCGGTTTTCTGAAAACAGACGTTTCAAATTTGTTGGTATTGCGCTTTTCAACTAATACGTCCAGAAATGATAATGAGTTATTGCGTTCTTTTTCTATTGTGAATTGCAAGGCCGGGTGAAGCGAGTTTAAGCGAATGAGAAATTGGTCACACTCCGATTCATTCCTGAAAATGACAAATGTATCATCTACGTATCGGCGGTACAATAGTGGTTTGGCGGACTCACGCTGGGACAGAAGCTCGCCCTCGTAATACCCTACGAAAAATCAGTATGTTTGCGGTCAATTTATTTGTGACTTGCCGACAGAGGCTGAATGAAACCAGGTTAAGCAATAGTTGAATGACTGGTTGCTCACATATCATATCAGCGTGCCGAGAGCACTTACGTATAGTACAGGTACAGCGACTTACTCGACACGGATTATTTGATGACTTGAAATTGAGTCGAAAATCACGATTAAGCTACATTTTTGAGTCGCCGATTCAAGTGAAGTCAAGTCATTTTTCCAAGGTGCCTCGACTTAACTCAAGTAATCTGAAAAAGTTGACTCGAGCCAAGTCATCCCAACACTGAGTTGGTCGGATTCCGAAACGCTTTTTATTATTCGAGTTGGTGTAGTCGGTTAATACAAGGCCTTCATCGCGAAATACTGTAATCGGCTCTCGGCGTTAGCACGTTTATCTGGGCGAAATTTTACCTCGAATCACATGAACACTATCATGAACATAACCCTCAAAATGTCGCTCTGTAGTACCATACGTGCAAATAAAACGGTTTATTAATTTACATTTTAGGTTGATTTCAATGTTTGAAGGTTCACCGGTCCGCGAAATATTTATCGAAATTTTACCGGTCCGCGAGGTAAAAAAGGTTGAGAACTACTGATCTAGGCTACAGCACGTCAATGAAGAATGTTTCGTCACCACCTACAAGAATAAAACAGATTATATCAACTCTAATGTTGGGATGAAATCACGTTTTGATTCACGCCGAAACTCACAAAATTATTGCCACAAACAAATTACCGGAAAATCGACATTTTGACTCTCAAATACCTCGTGTTAGCGATAAAACACCACAGGTAACTGTGATTTAAAGCCTCTATGTATGTAGGCGTGTTTCTGTTGTTAAGTGCTTGATTTGGCTATGGTAACATAGGTCCCCCACCCTATAAATATTGTATTTGAATTAAAAATAGTCCACTCGAGGAGGGTATTGATTCAAAAAAATGTGCCATTACATACCTTGATTTAAGCCATATAATTCACATCAAAAATTATTGCGGGTTTGTTAGTCTGGAATGTGATATAGAAAAGCGTATATGTCGATCCAAATTTACTTTGCACCCTCAAAAACGTAAATCATTTGTCACAGACCCCATAACCCACGCAGGTCGAAGTTTTTTGCATGTGAGAAAAGATTCTGCCAGCATGCTATTGTATACAAATTCGCGTACTGTAATCATTGGATTATCACAAATAATTTTTCAAGTATTTTCGGTCCCAGTGTCTCGTCGGTACCACATCTCCCCTATAGTTCGAGTTTGGCCCGCGGGCCGTAAAATGCCCTGGTCTGTCCTACGCTAGTCTACAAGCCTTAAGAGAACCCCAATTCAAGTTCTGTACTTCGAACAATCGCTACAAGTATGAACAGGAACATATACTATTCAATTTTCATCATCTGTACTCTCTGTGTTTGGTTCCCGCTATCTGGCGCTATTTGCCCAATTGAAATTCTATTTACTGCATCATTTTGTCAGTGACATTGTAACCACGAAAAACCTCCTTTATTGAGTTGCACTGTAACATACTTTATTTCAGTAATTGCAACTATATACTAGTGCGGAGCGGATCGACAAATTCTCTGATCCGACTCCGATTTTTCAATTCTCTGGTCCGGCTCCGGCCGGAAAAAGTACTGATCCGGCTCCGGCCGGAAAAAGTACTGATCCGGCTCCGGCCAAGAATGAAAACGTCGGGACGGAGATTCGTCCCTAGCTCCCTACACGGTACGGTGGTTCCGTGAATTTATAAATATGGCTCGTTTATTTTCGCACTGGTTTGTCGGTTACTTGCGTGTGGTTGGTTAGTAGTAATTTAGTTACAAAAATCATGCTTATCCATAAATATTCTGGCCGTATCAGAAAAATTACTGATCCGGCTCCGGCCAAAATTGAAAAAATCCGGCCGAATATCCAATCCGGCTCCGGTCCATGCTCCGCACTACTATATATATCCCTATTTTTATGCTGCGCAGAGATAAAGTTTACCATCTTTCAAGATATCAGCCCTCTTACTAAACTATTATTCTTGAGTTGTGTTTAAACTGATTCTTTTATAATTCTAGTTCAATTGGTTTTGACGTGACTCGTAAATCTTCGCTTCCAGTTGGGGAAAAATTTACGGCATTTGTTTTATACTGAGTGGCATCAATACTTTGACTACGAAAATTTATAATTCAAGAAATACAAGATTTCCTATTGAACAACCTTAAAGCAGTTATAGTCTGCGATACATCACGTAGAAGCAGCATGTTATCGACCTACTGTAAATACTGCATGTGATTCTTTAATATAATAAGGATTCTTCTGCCACGCTTACAAAGAAACCGATGTCGAGTCGACCTGTATTACTTACGTAAATGTACTTTCTTCCAGATGTAGAGCTCAAGAACGTTTGAACGCCCTCGTAAAATTCATTTGCATTCGCGTAAGCGGTAGCAAGAGAGACATTTCTCGAGTTTGTAGTAAATTCATACTCAGTATAGGCAGCAAACCAACTGTACAAGACATACAAAGTTAATCAAACACAAACTCATGTAAACCAATCGTGTCATGATGTCACCTCGATCCGTAGACCGGATTCAGGTCCGCGTTACTTTGCAGTCTAGCGAAAAGATTATCCAATTTTTGTCTTTCGTTGTAAAAGTCAGCGTTAAGTACATAGACGCTGGCTTCCGCACCAAAGCTGTAGTACTGTTCATATTTGTCGCCATATACAGCCACGTAACTGGCAATAAAATGCATATTGTAATCTATATTTTCGATCAGTGGAATTCCCACTTTGGATGTTACACGCTTATGCGGCTACAGAAAAGGATCGTTATTTAGGAAAGGCAAAATAAGAATGGGATCAGCTCGAACTGAAAACACTCCAAGTTGGTGACGGAAGATGTTTACGAATCTGGATATACAAGAGGCAACGATCGGCTTTCGGTTGATATATAATAGTTTCCCTGGACTCTCACTAAAACTGAATACGTGGTATCAAGGAATACGACTATTGCGCAAAAGCGAGCCGTCGCTAAATATTTCGTTTAATATGACCAATGACCATACAT
Source organism: Botryllus schlosseri (assembly GCF_051294905.1). Taxonomy (NCBI): domain Eukaryota; kingdom Metazoa; phylum Chordata; class Ascidiacea; order Stolidobranchia; family Styelidae; genus Botryllus; species Botryllus schlosseri. Next base: position 1,563,242 of record NC_137241.1, read on the forward strand.
GTCGCCACACCATAAACATCGAATAAATCACCTGAAGCAAACAGGCAGAAAATAGAATATCAACTCATGTTACCTGTCCAACGGAATATACCAGTCAGGATCGTAGCGAACTTCCAATTTATAGAATCCCCAGGCCATAAGTCCAGCTATTCCCAAAGTCATGCAGATTGCTACTATTGCGAAGGGAACGTTAGCGACGATGCGACCCAAGCCATCCTCAAACAATCTGTGTAGTATCTGTAAAACGAAGAAGAAGGATAACCCATCGCGCTATACTGCATAGATTCGATATTATAGGCGATACACACGCATCGTTAGCCTGCTTAAAACGCTGCTCAATATTGACAGTTTTTAGAATAATAATATAATTTATAATTGCCCATGAAGAGGCGAGGACAGTATTCCAGTTGTCAAAAGAATTAGATCAAATTCGAATCATTGTGGCCAGTCCTAAACAGAAGTTGAACTAAAATCCAGGTTCACAGTCAGTGCGGCTATGACGGAGACTCTATGCCCGATACAATGTTGGCGCTCACCTCTCGTTGCCCACATTTCGATGGCTTGTAATTCTCATCATGTTTGTAACAGCAAGCCAGACACGCGTCGTATCGATTCAACTTCCTGCGTTCGTCCAGCACCACGCAAGACAGGAAAAATGTACACTGTAAAAGACGAGTAGTGCTCTCCCGTTTAATCACAGGGAACTAAGGCAGTAGATCGGCACCTCGAGGAAAAACAGCAGAATGATGCAGACCGCGACGAACACACTGAACGACGCGAACGCAGCCAAGTCACTCGACGCTCCAACGCCGAAAGCCACCAGATCAGTGAGTGACGTCACAGTGATTGAAACTCCCGCAGTCTGTAATCATGACCATATATTTTTATTAAGCACAAAACTGACTCAAGCACACTTTGAAACCAGACTTGTACAATGTAGCCTGCTATTTGTACACATAGGCCTAATACACTATTAGATAGTGGACAGTCAGCTAACTAATGTTTTTGTGAAGTCTTAGTTTTAGTGGCGAATTTTGAAAAGTTATTAGTTCTAACAATAGTTCTAGGAGCGTATTTAAAAAAATAGTTGCCGAATAACTGGATATCAAGTAACGTCGTTTGACGTGAATCGTGATACAGGTGTTCTGTCGTGAAATGTTGTTGCGGCGATTGATAGCACGGAGTTCCAAACTCGAAACCCGTCCTTTTGAATGCCGATTCAATCTCCGCTATTTTTAGCTCTTTTGCTACTATTAGTTGGTTGCGGATTTTTAAAGATCTTTAATTCTAGTTTCAGTTCTATAGATGCGGGTATTAAAATTGAGTAGCTGCAGTAGTTGCAGTTGAGCATTTTGAGAATCTAGTAGTTTGTACAGGCCGGTAGAGACAACAGTCACACACCTCAAGTGTTTTTGCGGCCTTTACGTGAAGCGGTAGATCTTTGTTATCACGGTCATTCTGTACTGTGTCCCAGGACTGCAGTATGACGAACATGTCGTCGACTCCGATTCCGATTACCAAAAACGGCACGATCAGATGTAGGCTGCTCCATGGAAGACCGAAGCAAGAGGACAAACCGATTCCAGCAGCCATTGACAAGCCGGCAGCTGATACTCCCATCAAGGCTATGTAAACTCTGAAGAAAAAATACTTCAGTGCTACCATATTCTATCCGTACAGGGAGATGAAGTGGGCGTGACGTGGAAAAAGTATGTGTTTCGAGGGTTGTAACCAAGTCACAACGCTCCGAGTTACAAGTCGATCTTACTTTTATAGTTTTTAAGCGCACAAGTCGAGTCATTTATTTCAATTCATCACAAGTCAAGTCTCCGAGGGTTGCATTAGGTCACGTCCGAGTCACAGTATCGAGGATTGGTTCCGAGTCCAATTTATGCGGTTTATTTTTGTTCAGTGTCGAGTCCAGGGCATATTCAACCCATTTTTAAAACTCTGCTCGGGCTAAACGAACCCGCCACATTTATACCCATTTGTCTTAACCAGAGATGGGCAACAAATAAGTAGCCTACCGCCACTTTGTCGAAGTACTCAAGTAGGTTTTGCCCATGGATTTAGACTAATTTCACTTCCACTTGAACTTGCAGCTTCCTAGCCAAATCTAGGCTTGGAATACTTAATTTTTGCCTATTTAGAAATCTCCATTTCTACTTTTACTTGAGTGTGAATATTCGTCGTTACTGCTTCTTCTACTAGCGTGCCAATAATGACTGCTTTGATCGCCCCTCCTATTATCAGACTTATTAAAACAGATAGCAGAGGGACAATGTGAACGTATTGTTTGCTGTAATAATCTAGATAACAGACAGTCCTGGCGCGATTTGCGTCGAGTCATAAGACTTGATTGAGTCGTGTACAAGGACTCGAGCATATGTCGAGTCAATACACAAAGTGAGTCAGGTCCAGACACCGATAATCGCGACACGATTCATTACTGCGCCCTGCTTGATTTTACTGCGTAGCAGCGAGGCAAAATTGAATTGCCCGGCGAAATTTGAATTTGAATAGCAGCATTCCATCCGATTTGTTACGTAGGCTACTATCTGACTTCACATCATCTCCGTACCTTGTTTGTTTAATATTCATGGCGTTTCAACTACATTGGTCATTTTACACCAGGCCGATACTCTTTTTGATTCCGTATTTACCGACTTGTAGCACGGCCCATTTCTAGGCTTTTTATAAGACACCGCTTATGCGGATCACGTGGCGAGGAGGTAGAGGAGCCTTTTCATATCCGGTAAACTGAAGTCTCACTTTGAGACAGTGATATCCTGATATTTGGCAGTGAATATGTTCTTTATATTTCGCGAGAATCGTCAAACTTTGAATACCGGATCACGGAAATGTGGTGAGGTATTTCAGTTTAGTTGCGTTGAACTGAACATTGAGATTTTGGTCGGACTAGGTATTTTGACTTGAAGAATTTTAATCCGCTCATGTTTGCAGTTAGATTGTTCACCGAATTTTCTAAATTCAGACAAAGAAAATTTATATATCACCTGTGCTCCATCAACGAGAATTTTCCAGTCATCAGCAATATGTAAATGAATATAAACACGAATCCCACGAAGAAAAGCGGCAAGTCTCCAGTAAAGCTTCCGGACGATTCCTGTTGACGGCTGGAGCTGGCAAGGACATAAACGTCCACTCCGCTATACTGCCGCCGACCAACGTCTATGAAGGCATTTTCCCAGTCTTGATTTAAGATCCTGCGAAGCCAGAGCACGACGGAATTCAATAGACGATTACGGCTCGTATTACCCTCAATCAATATTTGTCAGTAGTAACGAAACTGACGATGCGCGGATTGAATCCAAGATTATTTAGAAACGCCGCACAACTTTTAGCATGTTCGCTTGACTTCACAATCATATATCAAATAAATTAATCCATTTATGAACACATTAGATGCCTGGAAGAATGGTATACGCTGTGTATCCGTATCTACTAGTTAGGCCTGCTGGGGTAATGGGATATACAAGTAAAATCACCCCATACACTCCGGGAAGTTGGCTCACGTAAATTAAATGAAGGATAATCGGATTAAATCCATTAAAACCATGCTATACGTACTGCGTCCATGTGTCTTAGCAGTTCAAAAACGTATTGTCCTCCCTTTCCTTACAGCACGGTTAGTTATGTACCATACAGTAGGCTAATTGGACGAAACGGTCCCGATGATCCCTTGACCTTTTACGTGATGAAAAACAGTTCGGGAACACTTACCGAGTTACATAATGCAGCAAATGTGCTTTGGCGGATGAGATAGATGGAGAAGTCCCAACGATGCCACCTGTTATAAACATAAAACGGAAAATAGATCTCAAGTTTATGCAATGTATATTAGTTGCGTTCAGCTGAGCGAAATAATGCCCCCGACAGATGGCACGGTGACGTGGAGCATTATACTTGAAGAAAAATGCTTTCGCCTATGTAGGCCTACTACCTGCTGGAGTGATTTCTTTTATATATATATTTTTAACTTAATTGTGAATCACTATTTCTATCTCCACGTGAGCAGAAATGTATGGCGCTACTTCTACTCTTATATGAGTACGAACGAGTACTCTTTTGACCATCAATGCTTATATGCGCAATAACTCATTGCTCACCCAGCACTTGAGACACTTCATATGCATCGCCGAAAACCGGGCTGACGAGATTATTTTCGTTGACTTTAGCCAGAATGTCCGCTTCTGTCAAAGCGTCTAGTGCGGTATCATCGAAACTCCACAACTCGAGCAATGACCTCTCTTTGCAGTCGTTGCCTATCTTTAAGCAAATCGTGGAGAAGTTAGCGGAGCCCCCGGTCGCACTCTTGACGCTGGAATTAAATCAAATAATAGGTATAACGTTACAGCTACAGGTTTTTGTGACCCAGGGTTTTATTGACTCGAGTCATGACTCGAATGGACTTGCAATTTTTCGTTGATTAGAGTAGGGTTTCCATACGTCCGGAATTTCCCAGACATGTCCGGGATTTCACTGTAAAACTGCGTCCGGGATGAAATTCTAAAATATGCCTAAATATCCGGAATTTTGAAGGCTCAAAATCTTTTCGTAAATCAGCACCAATAATATTATTTTTAGGCAGATTTATGACATTTAAAATTTTCCTTCGCGCTACGCGCGATTCAATACAACGTATGTTGATGTTATTATTGGGACCACGCACCGCCATCGCAAAAAAATGAAATCAAAATATATAAAGATAACATTCATTTACTGAAATAACTCTAATTGTAATCTCAGTTATTAGATAACGGTTTATTCCTAGAACTGTGCAAGGCCGTTTGGATGCTGTAGTCAAATACAGTCGTTCTGTAACTGAGGGTCCTATCCTGGGGATCGCGAAAATGTTGGACGTTATCAGCTTTCAAAATAGGCCGTGAGGAAATCTGGGCAAGCTCACTTAATCAGCCTATAATATTTTGAGTTCTACCACGGAATATTTTCAAATTGGAAATGAGCTCGTAGCCATAAATGGTTGGAAACCACCGGCAGTGCAACCTACTGGTATATTTTATAGTAATATATGGATAAACCAATATTATCGACTGATTTCATTCACAAAATCTAACAAGCAGATGCATATAGTATGCCCCCAAGAAGTTGCATCGATTACCCTATGGTGGTTCAATACATGTTTTGGTGATCTGTATCTGGAAATCATTCGGGGTGAAAGTTTTGGCCTCATCAAATGATCAACTTGCCGGCGGGAAAGGGGACATGCCCACCAATTTTTCGTGGATTTTAGTAAATCTAGGTCCACCAGACGATTTTATCGGACCCGTGAATAAATCTGTTGCAAACCCAAGCAATCGCCAGAGCTCCCATTAGAGATGGCCTAATTCAGAACCTATGTTCCACTTCAACTCCTGTGTACAGACGATAGGCGGAGCTTTGCTAGTGCGACGTCATATTGACTATAAAATCCCATAGTGGGCGCTAAAGAGTCCCGAATTTGATCCACAAAAATATGGTAACCCTAGATTAGAGTCAAATACACGAATTCGCATTGACTAGGGGTAGCCAACCTTTTTGCTATTCCCGCTATTCACTTATGAATTTTGTCTTTAATACTAGAAGTTTTACACATTACTATCAAATATTTATCCTTTCTCAGCCGACGTTATCAGATTAACCTTTAAGGTGATGGAGGGAATGTTTTCGAAAATTTAGGGCAAGTTAGAAATGATGATGCATCATCGGGTGGGCCAAATGTAATTAGTCATTTTGTTACATGCTGTTTTTTCTTGACCCCCCATTAGGTATGGCGTATGGTGGAAAGATATTGGTATCGCCCAAGCGTACTAGAAACAAATATTTTTCGTGAGAGCGCACGATTCCAAGTCGGTATTTCCATATATATGAGATCAACACCATTTTGTGCGGCCAGCAAACGTCTCAAGAAACGTATTGCAAATATTGATAAAATGCCTACTAAAAATCAAATTACTGCGGGGGCTTGATGAAAGAGTTTCTTGATATATTTGACCATGATATTGTAAGTTTAATCTTACTATAGTATTTTATTTTATTTTATTGCTGTCGCGAAAGTCCTACCTCAAGGCGCGGGCATTTCAGAAAGTTTCAACTGCTCAACATAACAAACGGTTAAAACGGGAATGACCGTGTGATTTTATATTGTCTACTCCAGAGCCATTTTTAGTGCTGTATTTTGAAAAACCGATTCGCGTGTGTGTTAGATAGATTTGTTCTCTGTATGTGTAGATGTATTTATATTTATATATTGTAGAAGCGTATCTAAAGCTAACATGTTTATGATGCTGTCAGCATTGTGAGTCCTGGAGTTGAACCAAAAGTAGAATCAGCAAATCTATGAACAAATCGCTGTTCAGAGATTAAGATTTACATGCTGTTCTAAGAATGAGACAACCGACTTTCATCCCTATAGTCTTGATGGATTTTGGTAATTAAGGTAGACCAGCTTATAAAATCTCGTCAATGTTTGTGACACATGTACGTTATCATCAAATAAGTGTTTGGTTTGATTGAAATATGCATATATATATTATCTCAATATTATCTCACTATATAATTAAATACCAATATTGAGTATTGGTTTATAACCACAATTGTACATAGTGCGGCTGGCGAATGGATTTAGATGCTCAATGCGGCCTGCGGGCTAGAAAGTTTGTCCACCTCTTTTCCATGCTTGCGCCCGACCGATATCAGATTTTCCAGCCGATACCGATAAAATCTATAATTCACCGATAACGTGGATATTATAAACACATGGCAATTCGCTTAACTCAAATTTACCAAACTTTAAAGCATTTAATTGAACTAGTGTTACAGCCATTTCTATGCTGCATCAGAGCACCTGTAATCAGAGTTGATCATGTGACAAAGTACTCCTACTTTTCAAGAGTAATCAGGTAGGTTTTCCTGCTTGCACTATAATTGCTCGAGTGATGATCATGTAAAACTATACTTCTACTTCTACTTAACAGTATCCAGTTTTTATGCAAAATCAAGTCTAGAATATTTCCCTTTATGTACTACGAGATCGCTAAATCACCCTCTACTTGAGTACCTACTGCGACTACTTTGACCATATCTTCCTCCATGCCAGGGGTGGCCAACCTTTTCAGCCAAAGGGCCACATTCGACTGACGAAATATTGCGCGGGCCACTAGCCGCGCCAAGCGCGAAAATTTTTCGAAGTTCATAGCTCAATAATATTGTCACTTGACTGTATTGCGGGCATGATGTATATCGCTGGGCTCAGTTTGCAAGGACTGGACTATTCGGCGCCTGGACATATCAATTTCGAAAGCTTCGACCAACATGCGTCTATCTTTTTGTGCTTATAGGTTCCATAGTCGACGGACGCAAACGTAAGGTCGCATATGTTGAACGACACTTTGTCTCGTAATCGCGAATAGTTAGACTCAATCTGATACATTAGGCGTTCTTTCATTTTCGCAAAGAGGTAACAATATTAAAAGCAAGAAATCGAGTGACAACATGTTGCGCGAAGCGTGTAGAGAACGTTTACTTTTGATAAATCTGTCGCAAATTATTCTGCTTTATTGTAGTGTACGAAGATCTACCAAAGTGTGACAGGCTCACGGAAATGCCAATGCGTCGGAACTGATATTTTAGTCATCACATCTCAAGTGCTGTGGCCAGACTAATCAAATTGGCCTTGCAAGTTCACAATCTGTGCAATCCATTTTTGATAATATTGCCAATTTCGGAAATTACCTCGCGGGCCACATGTGGCCCGCGGGCCGTGGATTGGCCGGCCCTGCTCTATGCTATAGGAAATGAATCAATATGTTGTTTACTATACTAAATGGCCGGAAACGATATTTCCTTCAAAGCACGATATCGACTTGATATTATCGGCGAACCGAGGGTCGGTTGGGCTCTAGTCTATATATAATCTCACACTGAATGTTGCTAACGCGAGACCCATATTCTATAGGAGGCATGAGTTCACCATAACAGAAGAGTAATAGAAATATATTTTGCATACTTTGTGTCGATTTCCCGTGCCACGTTGAAACTAGCGCTGGAAATGACGTTCGATTCGTCCACGATCAAAATGAATTGGTCTCTCTCAACAATATAGAAAACTGATCTCCGTAACCCGGTTTCCATTACAATTTGGTTATCTTCATCTAAGAATCCAGCAGATCCCGCAGGAGGTTCGTAGCGTATGACGATACCCATTGTTAGACAAACTGCAAAAAATCAACATGTTAGTCGGCACATCGCAGGATGACGGCTTTACATAGCATTGTTGTTAGGCTTACTGCTGCTACAGTATTCATAGAGGCGCCGAGTATTATGGACGTATTTGCAAGGTAACAATGGGAAATGAGATTCATCCCGTATTTTCTAAAGCGCAGCTGCCAGGTCGAAGCGGTTTAAAATAGATGCCAGAGCGGTCCGAACTACTTTCAAATTGTAGTTGCAAATGAAGATATGAAAATCACTCAACTAGAAACGTAGTTACAAAGAAGTAGATTTAGTTTCGGGACAGCCTACTGTTAGCAGTTATTCGGATGTGACTACTTTGGGGTTATACAGGGTGCATCATCGCAACGAACGCAAAAAAATTAAATTACACAAAACAAAACTTCAATACGCAATGGAATAAATTATTGATATTGAAATAAACACATATAATTAAGGTTGTGTTAAAAAATCAATTTAAAACAAACATGTTGAAAAAAAGCCCTGTTTTAAAACATGGTTTTAATATTTTTTTGTTTTGTTATTTTCTAAGCCACGACGTCATGCATTGGGACGTCATAGTGGATTGATATTGGCAATTGAAAATATAGGGTAAACACAGCTCCTTTGACGAAATATGCATCCAACCCCTGTCATATACGGACCAAAATATCTTTAACCAGGACTACATCGTCTTGCAGCATTTTTACGGCCGGCGGTCATCATCATCAGAGCATCCATTTCGTACCAATGATCTAAGTCTACTTACTATGGCTGTTGAACCGACTATTTCGAGGGTTCCAACCATCCCATATCGTATACGTCGGCTATGTCGGGTGGTAATCATTGTCCATAGGCTCATACAGCATATTTTAGGAAAGTATTTACACAATTATGGTATAACTATACATGTTTTGAGCAAAGGGTTCTAAACAACCATTTGTTTTAAATGACATTCTACATATAATCGGACGATACTCGTCAGGGGCAATCATGAGCCACTATAGTAGGGATTAAAAAAGAACTTCGTAAGTCAACAATCGTATCAGTTCATTGAGCTGAGAGAGACATCTGTTCTCGATGAGTATCGACTGTCGATAAACAAGTTATTTTAAAGTCTCTTCTAGTTCTAACGTATATTCATGACAATAGTCATCCGAATTTTTTTTATTTATTTCAATATGAATATATTATTCAAATGCAAACGAATGACAATAAAAACAGTTGGGTGTAATTTTCGTGAACATATCAAGTTACTATGATACAGTGGCTATTTTGCTGATAATTGACGTGAACAATTAATTTCAACTTTGCAAAATCAAAAGTCCTAGAATCAGTAGCTTTGTCTGAAAAACTGTTAAGTACAAGTGGACGTAGTCTAAAACACAGACACTCGAGCGACAAAAAAGCCCAGAAAAAGACCCGACGAAAGAAAGCACTCACAAGGAATGGAAAGAACTAGTAGAAAGGGCCGCGGCTTCAAAAACATCAACATCGAAAAAAGAACTGTGATATCGGGCACTCTAGGCCAAGGTGGATATGAGATTAAAAGGATTGCAACTGCGTGTCGTTCGACATCCTCCTATCTGTTCGTTACATCGCATTGTGTTTTATCGCACTATACATTGTGTGTGACTTGTTCAGATGAAAAATATAACTCAATGATTGTATGATTGTATTTAACTCGAGTAAAGTGCAAGTCAGTAAAACCTATATGAGTACAGAGTAGGCCTACAAGTGGATCTATAGTCCGCAAACGACCACTTCTGTATGTAATGGAAGTGGCCGCAGTGAATTGGCAATCAAATCATAGTTTAGAGATATGAAGCGACCACGATCTGATATATGTGCAATTGTGCATGCATCTTCTTCATATCGTTCAGTCGCGGATAACTGTCTGATTTCGAACAGTAGGCTACTCCAAGTCGATTCGGTACCTTCCTATTCTTTTATGGTATAGCAATCTTGTGGTGCTTTTCAAAGGATATTGGGAAAGCAATATTAAGAATAAGCCAGAAGTGGCCAAAGGAGTCATCGTTGGTAGTGAAATACAAGTAGAAGTGACGTCGTAAATTTATAGTCAAGCAGAAGTACAGGTAGCGACTGCTAAGTAAGTAAAAAGTACTCTCGGCCTAGTTTTGTCGAAGTGAAAGTAATCTAAAAACATGATCACTTGAGAAAGTAGTGCAAGTAGGAATAATCCACTAGAAGCATAAGTATAAGTAGGCTACATCTTCACTGACAACATCAGCTATTAACTCACATTAACTCCTCAATACGAACTATGTTCAACTCACCCACAACAACCAGTGAAAGCGCTATTGTTATTTTCGGATGCGTCCCTACGCGAAGTCCCATCCAGTAAAATCCGTTGGAAAAAGCGCTAGAGACCGCGTCAGTTGCACGAGTCGCGCAATTTCTATTGCCCACGTTTTCCCCTTCTGTTCCTTCCCCGGGCACAGCATACTTAGGTACGTCGTCAACCCGTGTTTTTGTGTCATCAGTCGGGGTTGTTCCTGGAGAACGTTCGTGTGACATTGCGTGGTTGTTCTGAATGGTCATTTCTGGAATATCCCTCCCGATACCATTCGGGCTGTTATAGAATGATATAACGAACAGGACTAACAGGGTGGTCTGCATCAATGTAAGTATCACGAATACGGCAACAAATCCGGCGTAGAAGGGATTGGACTTGTCTTCTCCAAACGTCGAACCGCCCAAGGTGATAGCCTCGAGATATGTTTTGGTCACGCGGTCGTAACATCCATTGGGCCAAGTTCCGTTTGTTACCGTGTTATCGGTGTAGCACGATTTGTCTAATGGTAAGATGGTCGTCTGATATTCGGTAATGCTCTCGAATCCGCAACACGAGAACTGAAATAGAAAAAATAACACTACGTAACAAAATCGGAGACATTTTTGTTTAACTTGATATTTCTACTGTAAGACAAAAAGTACTTAAACGATATACTGAAGTTCCGAAAACACATGGTGTGCAGTCATGGAACCACTGTGATATAGTTTATATGGAAGACATTACAATAATCAAGTCGAGAATTGATGAGAGGGGGCAAAAGTTCCTTCCCTTGGCAGTGCCAGCGTTCGACATCCTAATATGCTCATTACTTGACATCGTGACCCCCGCAGCGTTGCTACTCAACGAGAAGGAAAAGTAACTAATTCACCCATAACAGTGACTGAAAACTATCCTAAAATTGTTATATTTTTCAAAATCCGAAGTGTAAAAAGTAAGTGCTATTGTCTGAAAACTGTGAAGTGAAAATATATAAGTCCATAACATTGCCAGTTGATCAAATGCCCCGAGTAGGCAAAACACACTAGAGTACTCCAAACAAGTAGCCTAGAGGTACTTCGCTACTAACTTACCAACCCGTGTACCTTGTGTATTGTATTGTACATTGTGCGTATTGAGGGAATGGAAATATAGAACCGCTTGTTAGTTATTATTGAGGAAGTGCTTCTAGTCGGGCTTTTCCGTATGAAATGGACTATTTCATCGAGTGCCTGTGTCATTAGATTACTAGCATTGAATCGAGATTATGGTCGTTATTGATTGAAAGTTTGATTAGGTATAAATTAGGTGTTAGATTCGAACTGCATACCTTTGCGTGAAACTGTGTAAATGATTATATTGAGTCATGGAGCGTCCCGTATCGCTTGCAATTTATTCTGCAGAACTAATCAAACGTTCGCAGGCTACAAAGCACACCTGTGATTATATAAAGAGGCTCAAGCAAATTCCGACAGCCCCGCAGCTGTGATATTGGAGTTCCTTAGACTTAACTTCCATAGTTTATCGGGTAGAGTTGGGTTAAATTATTATTAGCACCGTGCGAAAGCAGCAGGCTACTGTAAAATGAGCTTTTAAGTCTCGCCATTCCCAATTAACTAATGGATCGGGTTTGCAGCTATAATATATCTATTAATCTCATATGATGGATGTTCATTGCTCATATGGTTAATTCCATACAGTCGATTGAATTACAGATTGTGACATACAGTTTTTTAATTAATGGCGTTTATGAAGGCACTTGTAATCCGAAAGGTTTTCTCAGTAAATTTTTATTGTATTACTAGAATAGATCGCAAGATTTTTCATGTGATAGTACAAAGCGCGATGAAAAACTTTCAAGTTGAAACAAACTTCCCATAAATATGATTATATTATTTTAAGTAGGGTTACCATATTTTAGTACCCGGAAAGGAGGGCACTTTTTACAAACTACTAAAGCTGGACTCCGGACTAGAACCTTTGCGGGAAGTTAAGCTGTGTTGACTAAAAAAAGGTCTTTTTTCCAGCCGTACTTCCGAATTACCCGACCGAGCGTCCAGTTGTGCCTACCCATTAGCCTGGCTCTCAAAGCGATGAAGAAGGGTGAATTTCAAAAAAGCGGACATTTTCGATTTCCCAAAAAATGAGAACGAATCCTCCTAAATGAGAATATATGGTAACTCTATTTTAAGTAGACTTAGAAAATACATTGTTGGCACTTCTAGCCTCTTACATGTCCAGTTTTATGAAGCATAGGCTATTCATTATGCTATTAGGGTATATTCAAAACTCGCGAGCTACGGTAGTGGTTCAGTAGTCCGCACCGTAACAACGTAACGGAATCGATTCGATGAGTATGAATGGGCAGACGAAATCACGATGCGTGACCGTCTGACAACAGCTGGTTTCTGCTTCGTCATTCTCAGGTCAATGTATAGATAAAATCATGAGGATTATAAGGGCACTTCATCATTGCATTGCTTGGCTCTATGCAATTCCATTTGAATAGTACAATATAATTGAAATGACACTTGAACAAACGTTAAACCCCATAACTAAAGGCGCAACGGCCAAATATACGTTTCAGATTACAGAAGAATAAGCTGTGTTTTCGCGAAAAAACTATACAAAGTTCAAAATATACCTTTTATGCCACCACAAAGAAAGAACGTAATGCCTGTTATCCGTCACATTAAAGATAATTTGGTATTTGTTCGACCATACCTACTTCATGCACTTCTTGAAAATGTTGTGGGATGATCATGACTTCGGGAATTTGTTATTTCCAGTAACCTTTGTACTATGTATCGTATGCGGCGACACGGCCAATCAAGGTTTCAAGGCTTCATCAGTTGAAAATAGTAATATAACAATAATTCTCGCTAGTAAATTAACTTTCAGTTGCGAGGAGCGTATTCAGTACTCGAAAAAATCGTCTTTTACTACTCGACTCGAATCATTCAAGTTACTTAAGATTCGAGTACTCGAATCATTTTGCCCAGCCCTATAGATATAAGGCACCGCGGGTGAATTTGGTACTCAGTAGGTACGTAGGCCAATAAGTAGGGCCTATATTGATGTAATCGGGTTAGTTTAGCGTTAGGATACGATTTTGGTAAGGGGTTGAGGGTTAGATTAGGATTAGGTGCTGCCAAGTGCCAAATTCACCGGTAATATATAGCTCTATATCTTATGAATACAAAAGCTCAGAGGAACCGAGCATGACCTGTTGCTACAGCCTACAGGCAAGTCGTAGGCATCAACATCAAAGCAATAAGACTCAACAGAATAGTCTTGTTATGAAAGATGATGTGTCCTGTTGCCTGTTGGTAACTGGGAGATTTGACTATCTCAATAACTGTTATAGACTGAAGCGAAGGAAGGAATTAGGTAAGGTCAGGGCCGTAAAAGCACTTCGTCAGGCCCCCCCAAAACTTTGGTCTTGGGCCCCCCATAGGGTTATAGACCCCCCTCCGGCGATACCCTGTTTACCGCTATTTATCATATTCGTTGGGAGTTGGTTTAGTGAATCGGCTTTTGTCGCCTAAGCGCGCGAAGCGCGGGAAATTTCTAGAATTCATGACTATGAATCGGTCAGTATGATCGGGAATTACATATATATTGTTATCAATTTTTATCTTCTCTCTGTTCACGTAATCAGATTTGCCGGTAGAGCTGAGTGTGGTGTGTTTGAAAAGGTAGGACCACTCAATAATAATTAAACATCTTCGGGCGTATACCCGTTGGTAGGAACGAACACAGCACCTCGTCAGGCCCCCAAAAACGTGGGTCTTGGGCTCCCATAGGGTGATGAAACGACCCCTCCATCACGTTGTTCGCGTTTGTCACGAAATCATCTGTACTGTATCGTGAGGCAGCGCCACGCGCGAAAATTTTCGATAATTTATGATAAAATCGGTCAATCAGATCGGCGATTGCATATATATTATGCTATCAATTTATTGTCCTCTCTACTCACGTAATTAGATTTACCGGTAGAGCTGAGTGAAGTGTATTGAAAACGGGAAGGCCCGTAAATAATAACTAAACATCTTCGGGCGGGCGGACCCGTTGATATGACTTCGTTACATGATGTTATTTCGTGACTTCCAGTCTGCTATATCAAAAAATATAGATTCGCCCAAACGTAGGCTTCTAAACTAAGAGATGCACACGATTTCAAATTGGTATTTCTTCACTGGCATAAAATTTTTCCCAGTGGGATGGTATTTGTCTTGTGAGGTTCAGATTGCAAAGACAGGAACATTCGGCGCCAGTCATTTAGGCGCCTGGACAATTAAACCTATATGTATTTTGTATATATAACGAAGTCTTCGGTCAGCATAAGGGCATAGACCTTTTCGGCCAAGGTTTTCTCGCTGCCGATCGTTCTGGCACACTTCTTGGAGTCGCATGTCATATGACCTAAAACTTGATTGTATGTCTTGGTGGGTCGTGGCGCGGTAAGGGCCCAATACCCAATAATAAATATAAATGGCCACTATAATTCGCGCGCAGCGCGAAAAAAAATTAGAAAAAATTACATAAATTTTCAAAAAAATACTCTATGATTTATGCTAATTCACGAAATAATTTTGGGCCCCCTTCGAGCTCGGCCCCCCCCAATTGGGGGGTTTGGCGTGCGGCAGTTACGGTGCTGGGTAAGGTCGATATAATGACGCATCTTCGCGTCGGCGGCAACAATCCAACAATGCTCGTTACGACAATGTTCGAGTAAGCTGATACCATTACTCGTAACACTTACATAACTTTGGAAAAGATGCTTCGTGCTCCTATCCATTCTATTCCATGTAGTTTGAAAGTATTCTTTCCTCGCATTTCCGCCACCAGAACCCCACGCTGCGAGACTGATGGTCAAAATGATGGTTGTCGAGAGAAATGCCAGCACCTGTTAAGTAATATTGAATGGTAAGCACCAGAACGTAAGTATGTCCTTGTCAATGATCTTACTATGATCCGAAATGTGCGGTTTTTGACCATCGACGATACCAATGCAACAGCATCGACAATAAACGCTATGCCTGCGATCCCAAGCACCCAGTACTGAATGTACTGAAAAAGATATTTTCAAAATATTGTGTCATAGTACTTACATCACCTTATCTATTCAGTTTTTATACAGCCGACTGAATTTGGCATGTGATGCACACAACCGCATGGTTCAGCATTGATACGAGTTCTCAGACGCTGGATTTATTGCAGTTCACTTGTATTGACACTTACTATCTTTTCATTGTGTTAAAATATTGTGTTGAAATTCAGATCAACGAATTAGGCTATGTATCGATTGATTTTCATTGATTTACAGCGACTTTTGTGATCGAAGATATTTCACACATTGAAAAATGAAACCAATCTGGTTACAAGAACCGGTGCTGGACAGCTAGAAAATTCTCAGTTTTTTCGAGTTAGATTATATTTAGAATAATAGCCACACATATTTTTCGAAATTAAATTTGAATTAGAGTTATAACTCAATATTTACCAAATTATATTAGAATTGGAATTACTGAATTTGCAGACGAAATGCAACAAAAACCAAGTTCAGTTCAAATAAAATCAGATTTCATTCTCATCAGAATGAGGATAGCAAACGTATGTACACCAAGTTTGGCTCGTTTCGCACTATATAGTTCTGCCGTAGTATTGTCAGGACAACCAGAACTTGGATTCGAATTAAAATGAGAGAATAGAAACATATCAAAAATTAGATGATTAGAATTACTGTAGATAACCGGCAGTTCACTTTAATTAGTCTAATTAGACTTGGGGGGATCTAGTTGTCCAAGTTTGACAAGAACTAGAACATTATTAGGCTAGCAGATCCGTCACGCCACATCATTATTAAATAGGTTTTTCTCTATAAATTGTAAGGCACCGATCCCAGAAATTCATCCAAACATTGGGCTCGAAAGTCACGTGACTTCTGGTTCGCTGGGGCCAAACAACTATCTTAGATAGCCGCTGCCTGTGTTAATTTGCGATATTGGTCTGTTTTTAAATCGTATTTTCTGTCTCAGTGAGGCTGTTTGAAGTACAGTTCTGGGTTTTATGTTATCTTCTATGACTTATTAGCTAGTTTCAGGACTTTTAGATACTAACTAGGTAGGATTATGTTGTTTTGCAGCCGCGCAAAATGCCAGGGTATAACGTGCCAATTTGTTATAATGGATGAGAAAACAATTCGGAGTAGTCTTTCCATCGACTTCTGAATTGCCAGAAATCGACAGGAAAGTGACTGAAATTAATAAAGCTAGTGAGAATGATAAATATAATTAACATTTGAACTATGTTGATAAATATAATTAACATTTGAACTATGTTGACTTGTTTGTTTGGTGGTATCAAATATCATACCGGTATCTCGTGTGCCCCAAGACAGCGTAATCGAGTCAGCTTCAATAGCAAATGATTTAAGATAAGCCACAATTATTAGATTTTTTAAAAGTGTTTATGTAGTGAAAGTGGCCTAAGAATAGATGCATCAACTGCAGGCATCGGTTAGCTTTTAAGATATCTGTGCCATTTATCGAAAAAGATAATC
Organism: Botryllus schlosseri; assembly: GCF_051294905.1. Classification (NCBI taxonomy): domain Eukaryota; kingdom Metazoa; phylum Chordata; class Ascidiacea; order Stolidobranchia; family Styelidae; genus Botryllus; species Botryllus schlosseri. The sequence goes on from NC_137241.1 coordinate 1,580,332, forward strand.
AAGAATTTTGGTCAGCTAAATTTATATTCAACCATGCCAATCAGAAGGAAGTTATTGATTGTTTCAAGGATAGTGCTGAGAAGACTGCTATTGCCGGACAAGGATAAGAGTACCGTACTTTCGACTTGGTTTTTTTGATGATGTAGCGATTTACAATTTGGTATCATTTTAACTGGAATGTAAATATTCTTTTAATGGGAGACCAGGTCTTGCTGTTACTCATGACACTACTTCCTATAATTTAGTACTGGCACTGTTGCCAAGGTTTTTCTAAATTTTGGTCAAGTTTCTATACATCAGTGTTGTTCAAAAATAACTTTTTTTCCAAATTTCACTGGCTCATGAACAAAATTGTTAGGTGGCTTGAAAAAAGGTTGCACACTATATAGATTTGGCTCAATTCCAACATGCAGAAGTGAAGCTATCAGATTTTTAAAAAAATTGAATTTATCGAAAAAATAAAATAGTTTTATTAAATTTTACTGGCTATGCTATGAAATTGTTGAGTTTTCAAAAAATGTTTAGCAAATTTGGCTAGTTGAGCCAAATTAAAAATTTTCTACTTTCAGTAGCTTTTGCATTGCTCTATACAAAATTTACACAAATTTCTTGAACAAAAATCAGAGGGTAATTCATAACTATTTTATTCTCTTTATAGATACTTTTAGATGTTTAACAAATCAATGCAAACATTGATGGTAGCCTCACTAATCTGTACCTGATTGCTGTGCTAGTGAAGTTGCACTGTGTGCTATATGTAAACCATATCTGGGGCATCTCTGATCCCGGCATCTTGTATGATGCAATTGGTATCTCTGCCAAAAACTGCTCTCCAGAAGACACCATCTCCATCATCGCAAGAACGAGAAGCACACGCACGCTATTTACCCCTTGAACTGTGAGAAAATGCAGCTCAACTGTCTATGGAATGACGTCACCGTAGGGAGGTGGAGCGACACACTTCAAGACGCTACCGGCCTTAAAAGTCGGGACCACATATACTTCCTGAACTTGTAGAAATCCACCCAAAACGCTGGGAAGGAACTGACATTGTTGTCGACATATGGTACATCAATGCCACCAGTAGGTCATTTGTGAGACCAGCCTCGTAACCATACGGACCCAACAACACTGGTATCCCTTACCGTCGTTCTCATGGCCAGAGCACCGTGAATTTACACAAACGCCGTTCAGGATCTTGGCTTGTCAATGGAAGATACTTACGTCGACGCGATGCTGAAACGCAATAACTACAGATTGCGGTGGAGTGCTCGTTACACTGCTTGCTGTTATTCTCGTCAATTTCGATATACCAACACAGTCCTATCAATTGTATTGCTTATGACTGCCCATTTTCAAGCCAACTCTGTGTGTTTAAGTGAGTCGTCAGTTTAAGACTACCTCCACAGTAGCAGTATATAGCTTAAGTCAAACCTGCATCCGTTTATGGCAAGTTGGCAACATTAATCAGGAATACCTAATCTGTGACCAATACCTACATTCTATTTGTTTCATTCTTGGTACAAAGGAAATACATTCTCAAGTTGTGAATTTGTCGAATTTATTGGCCAGTTATTGATTTCGTCAGCACTCTTAGAATTTTGTAAAATCAAGCGAGAGTATGCAACTATGCAAGATTAAGAAAGTATTGTTGTGGAAATATTGTTATATCAGAATTAGGTAGTTCTTCTATTCAGAATCTCGAGGAAATCGTCGGGTCCAGTTTTGAGTATGCAATGCACAAGCTGCCCTGCACTTGTCAAAGTACTTGCGATGCTGGGCAAGTACTATAGTATCACCAACTCATTTCAAAATGAAGTCTTTCTTCTAAACGCTCAAGTCTATTAATGATCTTGATTTGGTAGAATAGGGACACTTGATATCAGTCAATATACACATATTACAAAAGTGCCGCAAACATGTCCTAAAACTACTTTAAAAAATATAACACTCCGGCAAGTATGCAATATTACATAGTACTCTGAAAAGGTGGAAATACTATCTTCTTTATTTTCATTCGGTGTGCATGCCTCCTCTTTACATCGCCTAGGTCAAGATGGGTGTCTGATTCCATAGACTACTCCAAGTCGCTTCGACATCTTCCTGTCTTTTCATTGTATCGCATTTTGTGGTGTATTGAACTGATAAAATTGCTAATAAACCAGTGATGATGATGATGATCGTCTGTTTGCACCACAACATAAATGCTTTAAAGTTCAAGGGTCTCTTTGCTTTTTGATAAGCTTTTTCTTTCTTTCTTCTCTTGCTTGCTTCCATACGTCCTCGTCAGTGGTGCCGATTTTCGAGCCTCATCGGCTTTACTTAGCCATCTGGGCTTGATTACATGACGCTGCTCATGTAGTTAGGTAAGCAGTGGGGAGTCCAGATAAGCCTCCGACCAACTTGCGTCAAGTGGGATTCGAACTCAATTCCAACGCTTCCCCAATCTTTCAGGTAATTTTGCAGTTACCAACCTCTACGTCATAAACTTTCATTATACTCATGGCTGAACTGAATATTTCCCAATTCTTTGCCATCACCACCATACATTGCTGATATTGGATGGTCGTTGTCTAAATCATTTTGACTTCTTTTGACCAGATTCGGATTATTTTTGAAGAACTCGCAAATGGTAAAAGTAGCTTAACCAAATCCATCTGAAATCAAATTTAACACGGTACGGCAATGTTACAATATTAATAATCTCCGATGTTGACTGATCACTGTCTCCGTGTCGATAAGTATACACTTGAAGCATAATAATGCTGCAGCCATACGATGAATAGTTAGTAGGTCCAGATGAAAGTACTAAACCTTGGAATTACTTGTTTGAAATAGGCTATCTTAAACTGCTCTATACTCCATCATGTTAATTGAATACTATACATTGTCATCTATCTGCAGGAAAAAAAATCAAGCCTGTAACACAAACACATAATGTGACAGCAAAGACCAGCGCAGTAGCAGAAATTGCGACATACAAATGCATTACTGCCGCAGAGAAGATGATACCAGAAACGCGCTTGGCCCCAGACGGTGGTTGCTATGCTGAAAAGTCACGTGACTTTCGAGCCCAATACAGTAATGGAATCATTTCCTTACCGTTAATGAATGCGCGTGTGTGGCTAGAGTTTCCCTTCCGCCGATTGCTGACAAAGTCGCCGCGAGTGAGACAGTCACGAGCAAGGCGCAGATGTTCTGGAAAATATAGACTGAATTTAGCGACCCTATTCTTCAAACTATCAACGTAAATCCGTACCATAGCGACGAACGCAGCGATTCCTGATATTTTCCATTTCGTGGATTCGAAGATTGTAACCATCTTAAACTGGAACTGTCTGCGCTTGTCCGCAGCCACATCTGTACTGTAGTCATTCAGTTCCGCCATTATAACACGGAAATAAATGCTCAATCATGCACAGAGATTCTATGAGTGGGTTACGTAACGTCACCTTTGTACATAAAATTCGACACGGAAACCCGCCGCGGAATAGATGCAGTCAACGTACCATGAAAGACAGATATCTAATCTGTTTCAAGCGAATACAGAATACTGACAACTCATATAATAGTCAAGTAGCCTATAATTTGATAGCTCCATGATAAAGATCATCACGTGAATATACTGTAACAGGTGATGTAACTGACTAAAACGCGTCTGCGTATCTAAACAAGACAAAACGAAACAGTGGCCTGAAAATCTGAAAGGCCTTTTGTAAGGACATCGCCTTCTATACCCACGTAACCACAAAGCTTTTGTTCAGCATAATGAAAGGGGTTACGTAACATTCGGTCGTGACAGAATTGATAGCACTTCTCAATGGCTGCTTGGCTTATGATATTTTTTCTTCGGCCATAGGCATAAGCAATAAGCGTGCTTACTTATTTATGACGAATTGATCGCCTGTTACAGGTAGACTCATGGCGAAATTCACTCTACCTAAATCGATTCGACACTGTATTTCATGTTGTCTATGTCTGCGCCTTTAATAAGTTTGTTTTTTGGGGTATTCATGGTGTTTGTCGACTACTGTGGTCATTTACACCAGGCCGATATTCTTTGTATTTTTCCGTAACTGCCGACTTATAGCACGGCCCACCTCTAGGCTTTTTGTAAGACACCGCTGACGCGGATGAGGTGGCGAGGAGGAGCCTAGGTAAACCTCCAACACCCTTTAATAAGTAGAACCGGGCATAGCAATTCGAGTTCTCGAAAATTCGAGTCGAATGTGGATTGCAATGATTTTAGTCTAGTAGTGAGAGATGCATTGTCACTACTGTTACATATAAAACAAACAATGCTTTTAAAAATGCGGTTTAAAAAACCAAAATTTATTTCTTTCCGAAGTTGTATAATTATGCCATAGGTATGTAAACTTTCGAAAATAACTGTAGTATGAGCCTATGGACGATTCGCACCCGATATAGTCGTCGCATACGATATGGAACCCTCGAAATTGTTGTCGGTTCAACAGCTCTATCACGTAGACATAGATCAGTGTTTCCTAACCCTTTTCGACTCATCGCCCCCTTATCAATCTCGACACGAATTTTCGACCCCCATATTTACGGATCCAAAAAAGAGGACATATAAACGGGAAATTTACTCACCTAACTCTAATCGCTGATAAATTTACTAAAAAAGGCCATTTTCCCGAGGTGGTAGGTGCTCTGAAAACTGGTCTCCGCGTATATTTTCCGTTGAGTTGACCTTTGCTTCTCGTCATATGCAGAATAAGCCGTCTTCACGTGCATTATTAGGCCGTGTATATCAAATATATCTCACTTGGACAATCCAACATTTTCCCCCTGTTGTCCGCAGTTGCCTCATTTGTTTCTGATAATCGCCCTATGACATCGCCCACGTTGGGATTTGGGAACCACTGATATATATGATTGGTATGAGATTGATGTTCTGATGATGAACACCACCGACCGTAAAAATGCTTCATAACGATGTAGCCCTGGTAAAATATATCTTTTGATCTGTTTCAGACAACGATCGGAAGCCTTTTTCGTCAAGGAGCCATATTTACCCTATATTATCAATTCCCTATGTCAATCCACTGAGGTGTCACAATTGGAGATCCGTGACGTGATGGCTAGTAAAAAACAAACAAACAATAAAACAAGATTTAAACCAGGGCCATGCTTTAAACATGTTTGTTTTGAATTATTTTTTGTTTTAAATGTAACCATAACTGGGCAAAAGACTCGAATATTCAAATTAGAATCAAGTATTGATTGGAGTGATTCGAAAGATACGAGTCGCTTTTTTCGAGCACCGGAAATATTTAATCCTGCAACAAAAAATTATCGCATCAGCGAGAAGCATCGTTTCGAAACTTTCTCTCCAGAATGGAGACCTGTCAAATACTGAACAAGGCCGCACTGAATATTTGCGTAGAAATGTCATTTCTATGAATTAATCAAGTAGCAGAATTGTCACGAAGGCGTGTATCATTTTTATGGTTATGAAAGCGAAATAGTTTTTGATGATAAGGAGGTTGCATTATACATTCTTTTGTACACTGTAAAAAATAAAAATCTCGATTTACCGCGAAATGTTTGGAAGCACGGTAGCCAGACATTTCGTGGTAATTTAACATTACCGTTAGTCAATGTAAATTGAACTTACATTCGTCCGGTAATCTCACTTTACACGCCAGACTGTAATGTTACAGTCACCTCCGGTATATCCAATCTACATTTTATCCTGTATATTTGCCACTCAGACTGTAATTTTACCGCCTACCTACATTAGGGCTCTTCAAAAATGACTTTTTTTCTCAAATCGTACTGGCTACTTGATAAAATTGTTAGGTTACCTAATTTAGGCCTACACACAAAATTTGGTTCAATTCCAGTCAGTAACCGCATTGCTACAGGAGAAGAAAGTTTCTATTTATTATATAAAAATAAATATTAAAAAATTTGAAAATTTTCTGTTCACCGCATGAAAGTGTTAGGCTGTCTATAGAAACAATACTCACCAAATTTGGTTCAATTCCAACCAGTGGAAGCGGAGTTATTGCTGTCGAAAAATTGGGATTTGAATAAAATAGTATTTACGGTGAGCACAACTATAATAAATAAACAAAGAATCGGTCACCGTAAATACTATTTTATTCAAATCCAAATTTTTCGACGGCAATAACTCCGCTTCCACTGGTTGGAATTGAACCAAATTTGGTGAACATCGTTTCTATAGACAGCCTAACACTTTCATGCGGTGAACAGAAAATTTTCAAATTTTTTATTATTTATTTTTATATAATAAATAGAAACTTTCTTCTCCTGTAGCAATGCGGTTACTGACTGGAATTGAACCAAATTTTGTGTGTAGGCTTAAATTAGGTAACCTAACAATTTTATCAAGTAGCCAGTACGATTTGAGAAAAAAAGTCATTTTTGAAGAGCCCTAACCTACATACATGCTGTCTGTGTAAATCAGGATTACATACCAGCTTGTAAATTCACGTACATCCCATACCTATCGCAAAACGACCTGATGCTAAAATATTGCAAAAGCTTCTTCACAGCCCCAAAACGAGATTGGAACAAACTGTATATTCATTCATGATTCACGATGAGAAGATTATCGATGGAAAAGTATTGCGGCTGGAGGTCTAATTCTTCTTTAGGAGACATGCAGTAACACGAGTGGTCTCCCACCATCGGCCAAACTTCCAATTGTTTCTCTTTCTCGTCCTCATTCCTTCTGTGTAGCTAGTATCTTGCAGCTCCACTAAAGAGAATTCATGCGTAAGTCGCTATAATAAGCAAAGTTCCTTACCTAGACATGACATTATAAAGACTACTAAGACAAAGAGGGTAACAAAAATATAACAATTTTTGAAGTATTACCGGTACTGATACATTGTGTGGTGACGGCTCCGCCTTTTACATGATATAGCAGATATTCATGACCTACATCACCATGCACTTTATTGCATGCTGTTATTTCTTGACCCCAGATCAGGATTGTCCAATGTCCAGCGTATCGGTAGTGGAAATATATTGAAATCGCTCAAATGTACCATAAAAAAAATTCTTTCTTGAGGAGCACACGATTCTGATTCCTGGTCAGATTTAGAAGGACGCTACTATATTAAAATCGAAAAATTAAGTTATGTTGAATTGCGTGGAGCGCAAAAAAAAATTCAAGAATAATTAAAATCTCTAAAAAAATTGGGAGTGAATTAGTAATTTCAATTTGCATGTCAACGGATGCTAACACATACTAATTGAATTAGATGTTGGCGGCGGCACAAATTCCCATCTTCGGCAGCAGGTTGCCCATCCCTGATCTTATGTCTTACGCCATTGAATCCGTATTCCAGTCTTCAACATTTTTGACAAATTTCCCCAAACTTGTTTGAAAATAGCAAAAAAACATTGGACAGGACATCAATTTGTTTCAAGGTAGGTTGCACTGAGACTAACCCTGATGCTGGTAGTGTCTACAGAGAACAAGGCGTCGTTCTGTACTGCCTTGCCCAATTTGATCAGTTTTGGAATTGAATTGAATTAAATTGTGTTGATATAGGGTAGCTTAATTGAGGGCGAAACCGAGCAACCTATATTGCATCGAAGTCTGTCTTACGCAGTGCAGTTCGCCAGCTATTAACAACAGCTACCCAGCGCAACGAGCTTTAGGCTACTGCCAAAGCTATGAAGTAATGAATGACTTACACGTGGGAATTCCTCTAAATCTTCAAAGAATATCACAAATTTGCTTAAATGAAGTTGAGCGCGACTGCTGGAGTTTGAATTTGGCGTGCTTTCTTGAATACGAAATAAGTTTCATCTTCAACAATCGTCTTCTGAAAATGGTTGTGAAACACATGTTTAGTCAGAATTCATACAGACTTTGTCAATTTCTCGCGTTCCCCAGGTTGAGAACCACTGATCTTATGTATTGAAGCGAAAGGTTCCTCAGGCCCAAAATGACATAAACATACCAAAAGTTTCAACTACTCCGCGGCAGAGTATGTGGTGTCACAGGTCAGTATATAGGTCGACTAACATCCCAAAATAGAACAGAGAATGCGGCGAATGAAATATTTCAATCATGAAATCAAAGTCATCCCGGTGGTGTGCACAGTCGTAGATATTCAAGGTAACGGATACTATGCAGTACTGTACCTTTTACGATGCGTATCCCAATCAGCATTCCTAGGAATCTTCAACGATCGTGTCCACTTTCTTCAAGCACAAGCTTCGCTCCACCCTTTGCTCAAATCTCTATAATGGCCAGACGACGATACGCCACTCTAACGATTTCAAAATAAGTGGTATTCATCCGCTGACATGCCACCAATAATATTTACTGGTCACTGCGTTATAATGTTTGATTGAGGTCGTTTTTTTTTACAGAAACATTCATCATTACATCTAGTCCTTTTCTTTCCCATCTAATTGCGTATAAATTGATATTTATTCCATGTGATGTCACTACGTACCGTACTTACGTAACCAGACGCTGCTTGTGATGTCACAGTGGTGCGTTGGTTGTTTACTACGAATCTCAGAAAAATCAGTAACGCGTAACGGTAACCTAATGTAAGCTGTTACAGGTCGCCTTGTTCGCCATTAACAACTGGTCAACTTAGCATGCGGCGCTGATATTTCTAGTTTCCCGAACAATATTATACATCCTAAACTGATATTACAACTCATCAGTCCTATCCGTGACAACGAATGTAACCAGCGAGACCGGCCGATAGCCACAGCCTTATAATATAATATAGTGGCTATATCTACGATTGTCAGTTGTTTCTATTACCCTACTATCATAGCAATTTACAGCGTAGCTGGCATGGAGAGTTCCATCTGAATGCAATCGATGTTGTGGTTTACAGCGACACCTATCGCTAGCGTAATACTTTTTCGTCGTCATTCAGAACAGAGATGTAAATAGTAGCCGTAGTAAAGCAATCTCCCGGTACTTGTGGAGATCATTCCCAAATTTGTCAAATTAGGATATATAAAAGCAACATTTTCTTCTAAAGGACGACTGCATCTATTCTGCTGAAGCAAATTCCGAGTGTAAATCATTCCAACGAGTGAAACCTGCCTGATGCCGTGCTGTGTAGGCCTACTTATTTCCTGTTATTGCAAATACTCCAGAAATAACATATTTACAATGGCAATGTGACAACTTGATTAAGCAGTGAGCACTTATGTATGAACTACACACTGACAATATGTGAACCGGAATGAGTGCAAATTTAGCTGACCCAACTATAGAAGTTGAAATTTCAACTACAACTCCATAAGCTGACAGATCAGTGACATCATTTATTCAAAAATAGTGAGTAACTTCTTCTACGATGATACGTGGAGGCTTCTGTGCTGTACCGTGCATTTGTCGAAGGTTGTAAACGCGCAACGACGCGAACTACCGTACTCGTAGTGGGCTATGCGTTACAGCACGGCTCGTCTCCGCACACACGCTCAGTGGCGTCACAATGATACGAAGACTTAATCGGCCATTGTCTACCGGTGACCCCATTGTGTGAAACAATAACGATTTCTGACTTTGAAGTCGATTTTCAGGGGGTTTCAGTTCCCGGGCCGCATTTCAACTTATATTTTTGGAATCAGTGCGAAATTTGCTTTTGATCGATACCAGTTTAATTTACTTTTGCGCTGTGGTCCCAGCTGGAACATTACAGAGAAACACACTAAAGCAGGTTGAAGCAGTAGCAGTAGCAGTAGTGTACGTCACCACTGGAGGCAGTGCAAAACACAACATTGCTTACGGAGTTTCCATGCCAGCTACGCTGTAAATTGCTATGCTACTATGTACTGTGCTGAAATTGGTACTACGGCCAACAATTTCCGTATGACAGACCCCAGTCTCGCGAACGAGGTTGAATCAGGTCAAATCACCACGAGAATGATATCAGTAACATTCAGTTCCACGTATACATTGGCTGCAGAGATATTCAAGCTAATCAGTTTTGCCAATAGCCTGGTAAACTTCAGAAACGAGTAACTGTCAGTAATTTTGCGAAGAAATTCTGGAAACTTGTCTTTAGAGCTAAATTGAGGTAACATTACATATCAAAATGTAAAATTACAAGCTACGCACAGTTATTGGCAGCTACCGGTAATTCGTTGCAAAATTTACGGAGATTTCCCAGTAAATCTACCAGATTTTTTACAGTGTAGGGTCAAATGACATTCTCTTATTTAGTGGGTGAAAGGTACATATTTCAATTGTCTTACTATATGTAACGTTATACGCGAAAATTCGACTCAACACGATGCATCATCAACTTGGAATCGATACAGGCGATATATCGACAATGTATAGCGAAGTTTAAGATTCAAACATAAATTGCCACAATGGCACAACAGCAACATAACAACAACAACAAAAGTCGACCTCTCTCTCCGCTGTCGCATGTGATCTGCTGGCCAATTGTACACGTCCGCCCGCCTAAACTCCAATCAACAGCCAGTGGTTCTTAAACTTTTTTAGACACTCCCCCCATTTTTATAGTGAAAAACTTTCGGCCCCCCTCATCGTGATATCACAAACTATTAAAAAGAGGAATCAGAAAGCTAGCAATCCCAATGGATAGTTTGATGGCATTGAAGGTTATGTCTATTGATGAGAGAATTCTTAAATATGAAATTCGGACAATAGACATAGTAGCTACCATGACCAAAACGTAAAACGCGCGTTGCGAGAATTTTTTTCAGTTAACTACGGCTTCGTGCCCCCCTTCAGATGCTTTCAAGCCGTCCAATTTGAGAACCACTGACGCACACAATCAATCAATGTCACGTGTGATTCTCCGTGGCAGAGGCAACACTAAACATGAGCTACGCAACGGCACACAATCACGTGAAAATGGCCTGTTGTTGTCATTTTCATTTGGGTTTTCCATGATTTTTCATGTTAGCATTTCGACATCGATAATTATTGTCATGGACTTGTAGGACAGCCCACTTTTCTGTAGGCTTTTGTGAGATACTGTCGTAGTGAACCTGTAGGCTACTTTATGGGCTTATATTTATAACCGCGACCGCCAATCATCTTCCGCGAGTAAGGATTCTGTCGAACTGAAATTGCGAGTATTGTAAATTACATGTATGCGAGCTCAAATACCACAATGACAAGCGTCGTAAAAGTCGTTAAAGTTCGTTTCTACATACATGTAGGCGCATATCTCGGAAAATCTATGCAAATGACATTGTATTTACGGTAAATTCACGGTTTGCACTGACGTACAAACATGATTTCGGCGCGTAGCAGATCGTTCATGTTGCGAAATGTATTTTATACGATCGAGGCTCCCTGGCTTCCGCATATGTCACTTTCCTTATATCACAAGGGGTTTCATGAGCAGTGGTACTTTTCAAATATGAAGCACCTGCTATTGCTCATGTACGCACGTTTCGAAGTAGAGATTAGCGATTCTGCAGTTTGCTCATCTAGTCAGAAAATTGGGCTATCAATCTGATTCGATCTCGGGCTTGGTAAGCTTGGAGTAATGATAATATAGTCATAATTAATGATGGCACCAAAGGCAGGGCGAAAGATGTGAAAGCTCATATTTATACCTTATCCGCAACCACAAGGAAAGCTCGCTAGTTAGACTATATCAATTAGAATCCCATTCGGTCAAATCCGCGAACAGTAACATATCGCCTTGTCATGACTTTACTTTATGGAAAAGATCCAGCCTTGAAAAGCGTTCAGAGAACCGAGCTATATATGTCTACATGTTGCGATAATCGCACGGTAAATCAAGATTTATTGGTTGCCTGTATGACAATATTCATATCCAAATTTGTTTCGTGATTTTTTCATAAACTTTCCGCTGAGTTTAATATCTTGACATCTTCCTTTCCAACTGACTTTGAAAAGATGCCGTGTGCCCTACAGCTGGAGTTGAATGATCTGCAATGTGACCCTACCCTAAAACAGAAATTCCAACATGAAAGCATCGACAAATTTTATTCGTCACTGAATGAATCCAAATTTGCTAACCTGAGAAAGATGGTCGAGAAACTATATGTTCTGTTCGGGTCTACATACATTTTAGACCATGAGCATTAACAAGACAATGCTGTGTTGCAATCTGACTAACGTTCACGTACATTCAGGTTTCTACGTCCCACATGGAACAAGAGTTCAAAGAACTTGTTGGAAGCTTTGATCTACCACAGATGTCTCATTAAACTAAACAGGTATGGTAGTACATTTCTTTAAAACATTCATTGAATACAGTGTTTGGTCTCTATGCTCAATAAACTTGCAGTTTACATTAATTAAATACGATTTACTCATTGTAGGCCTACATGTATTTAAATAGGCGAATAATGTATCGATTCAGGAATCCCGCCCGCCAAGTACTTAATTTTCCCATATCCGGCCCGCCGACTGGTCAAGTTGCCCGCCGCTGCTGTAAGGCTGAACTATAAAGTACTTAACCGCAGCAATAATTGTTGATAAAGTATTTTTCAGTCGCGTTACTGGAGCAGGTAATTTCGATACTCAGATTTATTCGGCTTTAACTGCAGTGTTCGAGTAATTTCTAGGACTGTATAAAATATAGTAGGCTACCTGAATGATTCGATTCTGAATGGAGTACAAAGCGTCGAGTCGAGTTATCGAGTGGCATTCAGTATGAAGTCATAACAGAATGAAAGATGTGGAAAGCTCAAACACTTACTGATATTTAGGTATTTTTCGTTGCACAGAAAAGTGGTTTCCACTAACGTGCATATCTTTGTAGCCCTGGCACATGTTTCGTATGCTGCATAGTATGCGATAACAACCGAGGCTTTAAGGCTCACACAGTGAAACATAGTATCGAAACTGTAATTTTTGTTGATAAATTACCTCTTAATGACATGGGACGCGTAATTCCAGACTCATATCTCACTATTCTACTTGAATCATTAGAATTAGTACTCGATTCATATGCGAATATTCGAATCATTGTGGCAAGTCTTAGTTACTTCAATTACAATCGTAGTCGAGTGGGTTCCAGAACTCCGCTGAGCCGGGCCCAATTATTAGTCTTTCCAGACATGGAACCGCAGAAATCCCACGGTTAAATCTTGATAATCAGAAACTATCTACACGCTATAAGGCCTACATTTTTTCGCAGAAATGTTCAATCGCAAATCAGCCTAGTATCCTAGTAGAATATATATTTATGTATAACTAAACTATGTCCAATTGCCCATACTCTGCAGTTGTATTGAACTTTTCCATGAATTTTCTATTGATTGCTCAGCCTCTATGAATAATTCAGTTACTTTGCCGAAGAATCGTTGCGATTATACCGGCGGTGACGTTTTAACGAGCTTTTGCGAAGTTACACTTCCGCTGGCAATATTTTCACCTGTTACATAAACCGCAGTGTACTGTAGGCCTACACATATCGAGTCTAATTTGTGAAATGTTTCTTTGCTCTCTATTTTAATTGCGTCTATTATGCCCTAATTCTAATTCTAATCTGATTTCTTTTTTTCCTGAAAATGCTACAGGACGACTGTATGGTGCGAAACGAGCCAAACCTAGTGTAGAGAAATTTTCCATTCTCATGCTTGTGATAATGAAATCTGATTTGATATGAACTTGATATGCTTCCAAGTTTTCGCGAATTCAGTAATTCTATTTCTGGTCTAATTTGGAAAAACTCTATACTTATAATTCCAATTTAGTCTAATTTGGAAAGGAACTGCGTAGCTATAATTCGCATTCCAGTGCAATTTGAGAAACGAATGTGTAGCTATAATTCTTATTCTAATTTAATTTGGAAAAAGTGAAAGTTTTCGAATTGTCCAATTCTTATCTCCAGCGTCCTCTCTCGATTTTGGATCACGTCGTCGTTACGTCATCACATTTCCGAACGCCACAATGATACTGAGATGTTGCTGTGTATTAGAAAACTATTTTGTCTCTTAAGTATCTGTGCGGATATATACTTCACGGAAACGTGGTGTTTGGAATTGTTTGCAGTATTCAGGTAACATTTTTAAACATTGGCCATCACGCGAACCACACCATCCCTAATATATAAGTTAAGTAAACATATCAAAACTGATTGTTTTCTATGAAATTTATTACCCTAGTACATTGCAGAAACATACGAAAACATCAAAGATAGCATATATCTGGATAAATTCCACAATACAGGCTTTGTACTGAGGAAGAGAAAAACTATAACAAATTCGCTTACTTCGTAGCAGACTCGGATAACTAGATAATTTTAAGCTTTTCCAAATGAGGTTAGGAATACGATTCTAGCTGCACAGTTATTTTTCCTAATTAGGCTAGAATTAAAATTCTATCTACACAGTTTTTTTTTTACAAATGAGATTAAATTCGCTAGAGCTGGGAAATTGAACTAAATTCTGAATTACAATGAAGTACAACAAAAACCAAGGTCACTTCATATCAAATCAGAATTTATTGTCATAAGCACGAGAATGGCAAATGTCCGTACAGCGAGCATGGCTCGTTTCGCACTATGCAGCTCTCCTGTAGCATTTTCAAGAACATCAGAAATTAGATTAGAATTACATTATCACCATTTCGCTCTAATTAGTCTAATGAGGCCACTATAGGATTATCTAGTTGTCCAAGTCTGCTTCATAGTGAGTTAGCGGATTAAGTATTAGCGGTTGGTAATCCTGAGTCGACAAAATAAATGGCAACGGATGCATAAAACTCGTAAATCAAGGATATATTCATTTTAAACAACGCGCTTAGAAGTGCACAATGGTAATTTTCTAAACAGGACATCACAGTCCTGTCATGGCATCTTCGTTTGCGATAACGTTGTTCTTCTTCCCATCGTGATGACTTGACAAGCGAGCTTCCACAGCATTTGCGTGTGGAGGTGGGCCAACGATCGCCAGCACACAAGGAAGAAAAATAAGTCCGTTCCATAATCCATACCCGACGACGCATACGAATATCTGGAAGAGAATTCTGTGTGAGGAACACATGAATATGCCAAAACTAGTGTGCTAATTCCTGTGCTCATGTGCCATCCAAGAGCTTCAACTTACTGTACACTTTACATGAATATAAACAGAAGTGACCATTAACGAAGCAATGCTATTTTTCGGATTACTCAAGTAGGTTTTCTTAATTACACTACTTACACAAGTAGTTTCAGACTACTTCTGCTTTCCTTCCACAATTCTAGGGCAAAACTTCTTACTTTTTATCATTTTTAATTTTGCTATGTATAAAGTAGTTTCGTTGTGGATTTTAGATAGTAGATTTTCCTCTTTATGTGAGAAATTGTCAAAAACGGGTCGCTTGTTGGTGACCCCTGGGTTAAGATGAACATATTGCATATCTCGCTTGTCTTCCCGAAGCACAATAATTCTAATGCATGGCGCATAGTACATGTTTCTAGTTGTGATGTGGGTAAAACGGGTATTTCGCTCACCGGACATCAACAGTTGATTCATGTTCACCCGAAAACACTGGTGATAGTGGCACATACGGTCAGTTACGAAGTACTTCTACTTTTCGAAGCACTGCAAGTAGCTTTTGCCTAGGTACTTGCAGCACTTACTAAAGTCGGTATGATTTTTAAACTACTTAACAAAAGATTTTCATTTTTAAGGAAAATCTGGACCTAGATATCACTTTCTCTCTTACTTAATTGCAAATCTCCACATATACTTGTGTACTTGTAACGATGTGAAAATTTACGGCTTCACTTCTTCTTCTACTGGAGTACCGACAATGACTACACTCTGACTGCCTCTGTACAACTGCGACTCACCGTGAAAAATACTCTGTACGTGTACAACTCCGACAGCGAAAGCATAGAAAGAGCCAAAAAGGTGCTGAATCCTCCGTTGAACACAGCCAGCCCAATCTGCCCCATCGCTACCCTTGCTCGCATTTTCCTAGTTCCTTTGAGCGCCAGAAACTTGTGACCAATGTGAGCGGCGTAATCAACTGCCAATCCGATCGACAACAGAAGTGTGATAATTGTACTTGCTTCTATCGAAAGATCTGTCATTGAAGGTAGAAATGGATTATGGTATCAAAGTAGGCAAGGGCTTTAACAGTAAGGCTAGGCAAAATCGAGTAGGCTACATAGGGGAGATGTGGTACCGATGGATCAAAAATTGGAAAATGATCGCTGGCCCCGAAATGTTCAGCCGAAAACAGCAGATCTTTTGCTGGCTCAGCACTTTGATACAAGCTCTACCTATCGCGCACATATATATGAATATCCGTCTTTTCAAAAAAAATTCATGGACGTTAAAAATTTGTTGCTCGAACGTGTCATCGGTCCCCACCCGGTGGGTCCAATGGCACACGACCCGGGGACCTATGACACATATGCCCTGAAAAACTCAGATGTGACAACTTTTCTTGCTCAGTATTATAATCTAAGCTACAGCAAGCCAAAGAAGAATGTTTGATCGCAACCGTCAAAAAATAGAATAAATATTAACTCAAATGTTGTCATAAAATCACGTTACGATTTAGGCTCGGACTTATAATTTAGACGGTACATACATATTGCCCGAAAATCAACAGTGTGACTTCCAAATACCTCGTTATAGCGATAAAACATCATATGCAATTATTACATAAAGATTTTCTGTACGTAGGCATGTTTCATTTGTTTCATGATTAGTATGCTTGATTATTTTGCTTGATTTGGCTATTGTATCATCGGTCCCCACCCTACGAATTTTATACATGAATCGAAAAAAATTCACTCAAGGAGAGTACTGAAAAAAATAATAGGTGCCATTATATAGCCTGATACAAGCCCTACACTTCACAATAAAAATGATTGCTGGTTTTTTCGTGTTGAAGGTTACAAAGAAAAATGTAGATGTCTATCTAAATTTAGTTTACACCCCCCAAAACAAAAAACATCTGTGAGAGACCCCATAGCTCGCTCACGTCGAATTTTTTTGTATGTGAGGAAAGATTTTGCCAGCATGCAATTGTAGACAAGTTCACGGAGTGTAATCATGGAATTATCATAGAGAATTTTCAAAGTATTTTCGGTCCCAGTGATCCATCGGTACCACATCTCCCCTAATTGATTCAATTCCGAATCGAGTATTAGACTTCGAGTGGATTCAAGTATTACTAAGACCTTATACCAGTTTAAAAGTTCAAATAAGTACCTCTTATGCTTCCACCAAAATATACTGCCAGTTGTGCATCACGATAAAGAGAAATTGGTATCATATTCATGACGACCACACCCGTTTCTTTGCACTTTGTGACAATGCGGTGGATCAAGCACGACTATCCTGATATACCATCGCCACGAATGTAGCTTCAGTGCTACATGTTTCGTATGTTGCGATGCAGCCAACCGAGATTTCGTGGTATCAAAGTACATTTTCGCAGATAACTTAACTCTTAGTGTCAAGACGCATACAATTTCAGTACTCGAAAAAATCAATCATCTCTTACTATATCTACTCGACTCGGGTCATTAGAATTAAAACTCGATTCAGATTTAAGTACTTAAATCATTGTGCTCAGCTCTATATTTACTAGTTACCAGCGAAATACATCGTGCCGGCCACTTCCACGGTGGTCATCGCAACGCACAGCGCCACCCAGAATCCCATTTGTGAACTCCCCAGCATCGGTATCACCATGAGAAGAACGCAAAGCATCGTAATACCGATGTTGCGGTAGACCTCCTGTCGCACTATGCGAGTTATCTCGTACACGTAGTAGAGCCTGGATGAAATAGATCATATGCAACGGTTAGAGAGTGTTACAGAACAATAATAAAACGCTGTTTATATATGATTGGAAGCCCCTGATTCTCTGGACAAAACTAGGCCTATATTGTTTATCTTTGTACCTACTTAGAAATCGCGACTTCGAACTCTACTCTATCACAAATGTACGACGTTTATCCTACTTCTACTCTTTAAAAACGATGAATACTTTGACCTCCTCTGGGTGTACGTATTGCTCAGTCGAGATCGTTCGAGTAGGCTATACTTGTAAACTAGCCGATAAAGCAGAATGATGCCATCTATTTCTTTGCAAGTGTAAGTCTATGCGATTAGCGATTACCGAATTGGAAAGATTCTTCGTTTTCTTTTTCAAACGTAAAGGCAGTATAACTAAATCCTGAACGCATATTCTATGCTTAAGCGGCGCGGCTATAACTAACATTAGAACATCACTTCTATTGTCGCTGTGAATTGTGATATGTTTTAGCAGTGCAATAATGAAATCGTTGCGATTCTAACACTGTGTCTAAACTACTGAATAATGATACATCGGAGTCACATGAAATGTACTCGTTGTGAAATGGATGGTGTAACGGAAGACGACTTTAAATATCTATTTGTGAAATTAGAGTTTAGTTTTACACTAATACACGTTCAAAAGTCTGAACTCTTTCGGCTATCAAAACTGTAGTTAAATTGACGAATCAATGACTGATTCCGATTACTGACACTTTAACAAACCTATACAACTACGTACACGAATGCACTGTACAATTTACATGCGTTATGAACAACTATAAAAAATGAGAAGAAGTTGTTAGTTGTAATCCCAGTGATGATTCGATGTCATTAGTATATTCATTCTATTTGAGTATATCGCGCGGATTGTCACTTAAAATAGTTACCCGCCAAACGGGAATACACTCGCTTCCCCACCGAATCCTGCTGTTTCGCAATCTTCCCTGATCGATGCTATGATGTCGACATTTTCAATCTGATCTGTCGTGTCCCGATGGCGTATGTCAAATTTCGAGCCGATTATGGTGCCGTTCCGGAATACCACGTCCTGAAATATGGGGAGTTTATCAGAGATATATAAAAATTGGGATAGTATCGCACAGTGGTCGGCAATGATGGCAATGCCGTCTTGGTGATTTTACGCGGGGCGTTGTTTGATATGGGAAAGTGTCAATAATTTGAGTTCATATTTATAACGTGATATTGGTAATATCAACAAGGCACTGTACTAGGTCGCTATCTATGTGGATTTAGAGACGCAATTTCTTTCCTTTCGATGAACATTAACTGCTGATCTCCTCCACCATATGGAAAAGCTGCGAGCAAATTCATAATGCTATCTGAACATCGACCAATGAGACCTTGAGAAGTCACAGTCAGTCGATAACCCCAGCTAATGTTTTGTTAAGACATAACGAAAACTTGAATTGCTGCATCTGACGATGATAATATAGGAAATATTTGGTTTGGATTGCTTACATAAAAATAATTCCTTCCAGACAGGCTCAGCAAGAAGCGACGTACGTCCGCATAAAATACTTCCGGACTTCCGTACCCGCTATCATCAAAGACATCGATAGTAGAATTTTCCGTTTTCTTCCATGAAATGTATGCATCAAACCAGCTAATATAGATAATCATGTCCATTGATATTACGCGTGGAAAACGGATTGTAACATATGTGACCTCTACCTCGTGGCGTGGTTGGAATTTAGGTTTGAGTTACTACGGAGGCTTCTGAACAGAGCGTCCAATTTCCGCCTCTCACTGTAGAAGTCTGCGTTAACGACGTAAACACTCGCGTCCGTGCCGTAGCTGAAGAAATCCTCGAATTTATCTTGATAGTCGATCAAATAGCTGTAATAAAAAACACAATACAATCTGGTGTGATTTTTTTAGAAATTGAGAACGCCTGTTGATATTCATGCGTGATAACGACGCCTCAACTGCTATGCTGATTTCACATTAATTTACAATTTAGAAGAATTTGAGGATCTCTATTCTTTCATTGTGTGAAACATCGGCACCAAAGAAGAAAATTACTTAACTCTGCAGAAGCTAACTGGATAAATTTGGACTTGGAATATGTTTTGACTGACCCAAAGATATTAGATAGTGTAGTAGTTGAATCTGTAATATCGTCGGGATGATATATATACTATGGCTAATAGCTACACACACCTACATATATGCGTGTGTATATCGATTTATGTACGATAGCATCTATGACATTTATATGTTATGAAGGCTAATTCCGTAGTTAATGTACATGTCTATGTCTCAAAGACTAAACGACGCGTATATATTTATTAAATTAATTCTCTAGAATAACCCTTACAGACGAGGCGCACAAAATCTGTGATGTGATAAGCAGCACTATCACGTTTTACTTCTAAAATAGTAGTTATATGAATTATAAAAATTACAATCTCAGAGCGCATTCATTACCGTTTACCATATCGGGCAGATGTGAAACTTAGTTCAATTGATTGCCATAATTTGGTGAGCCGGTTATAACTTTCTTAGAATATAAGGCCTCAGGCCTCTAAATAAATATGGTAGGCCAAATGTTTGCATGCACTCCAGTGTCGAAAATCGAAAATATTATATGACAGTAGACATTTCCTCGCCAATCATATTACTCGTTCCTACTAGGTTGGTAATCTATTGCAAGGGTTTGGTTAAAATGCGCGACAAGTCATATATATGAAAGAGAGTCATATATTCGTGAGACACCGCGTAACTTCGCAATGCGCTAGACCAGTGGTTCCCAACCAGGGAGGAATTCCCCCCTTGGGAGGAATTTTGCAATTTTTAGGGGGGAATTCGACTTTAGAATTGTAACGGATTTCCCAAATTGTTCATATTCGAACAGTCATTTAGTCAACCAGTTATATCCGAACGTATACTCCTTATGACTGTTTTTTGTTCGCTGAAAGTATGTTCAAATGCTATTTGAAATTTATTTTTCACATAGAAATCCCCCCACCCCTTTTTCAATTAGTTCAGATGTGCTGCTGTTCGCAAGACAATTTTGTAAGTCAGCGACGGCCTCTCAATCAAATATATCCTACGCGTGCCGAATCTATCACAACAAGGCCTCTAGTGAAAGTATTTATCTTATATTTTCAAGTCAACATTTTGAGACTGTGACTAAATATTCCAACGTCATCGATTCAAGTCAGAGAGATCGCTAGCCTTGCTTTATTTTTGGTGAACAGCTACCCGATCGAAACAAGACATGGTAAACTTGGTGCAATGTTGCCGAAACGTAATGGGTGTCCTAAATTTCAATGAGCTCCAGAAGGGAATCTGATCACGTGTATGTTATATATTAGGAGTAGTAAGGGTATCTGGGTTATAGACCGTCCAATCAGAGAGCGCCACGTCATCCTAATTGCCACGCCCATTTTCATGCCCTAAGGGAACATTCATCTGCTACGTCATCTGTGCCACATCATCAAGCGCCACGCCTATAGTGCCACATCATCCACCCATTGCTATATCATCACTGCATTGATTGCCGCATCTTGATACTTGTCTCAGATATTCTATTATGTGTATTTAGGACTAATATCATCCGTCCATATTTTTTAAACTTGATTTTATGTGTACAAGTTACGGTTTCTGCAGTTTCCACATTTTACGACTTATGATTGCTGCGTCAAAACTTACCTTGGCTAGAATCGACAGATTTTCTATTATGTGTATTTAGGACTATGTATTTAAATTCCTATTCAGATTATACATAAATGCGAAAACTATGATGTCTATGTAAGTTTATATTCTCCGGATAATATTATTAATATCAAAATTCTACACATCATCACTAATTACTTAATATAAAATGCGATTTTGAGCGCTGCGACTTGATAATATGAACCCCTACGCTTCTGATGCATGATTTTTTGTGATAAGGACCTAGGTAACATTCAGAGTCTGCAACGATTGTTTGGATATACATTATAGCAATACCCCACTAAACTATAGGCGGTTATATTACTCTATTGCTCAGAGATAACTCATCCGTCCATATTTTAAACTTGATTTTATGTATACAAGTTACTGTCTCTGCAGCCTCCACATTTTACGACTTATTTTCATTAGACGCAGGCAAGCGATTCTCCAGTTCGGAGCTACGGAAACAAATCACTCGCATGTGCGCGTTCCGAATAGTCTTGTAGAATTTTCTAAAGTCGTAACAGCTTAGTAGCATATACGCGAATCCCAAGGTGAAAATAATCGAACGAACTATAGCCGTAGGCGTGCGATTCGCAGGGCTTTATTTATACAAACTCTATCGATGCCTGTACGCGAACCCCAGCGTTAAAACGATTAGGTCTAATTAACACGTTCTGAAGCCGAAAATTTAGTCAACATCATTGAGATAGCCATGATTTGAAGATGGTGATCGAGTGTGACAATAGCACTCGCCAAGGTTAGACAAACATAACCTTAAACTACTCTCTACTTCACAAAATATAAAGTTATAAAAGTAAGCAGATTTTGTCGATATTGCTTTGTGATGATTTTGATGTTGTTCCATACCGATTGGGAAGATAGCACACCTAATTTCGTAACTAACTACATAATCCCTAGTAACGTAGTAAGACGCATAACGGAATTTACGCAAAATCGGTATTGCTCTGCGATAATTCCGATCACTATGTTTTGATAATGACGTGCTTCCGAGAAATAAATAACATTCATTATACGTTAGATGATACTTTTCCTTGATATTCTATCATGTGTGTTTAGGACTAATGCAACATCACTATGTTTACGACATGTCTGATTTGAACACACTAATTTTGCGTATCACACCACAAACTGCGCAAGCCTTCAAAGTTGATAAGTAAACAAGTATTTGCACTCCATCAGAATACTTAAGTAGCTTTTCGCGTATATGTACCTGTAGCTAATACTAAAGTGCTTATGATTTCAGATTGCTTCAACTTCATGACATTTTCAGTATTAAACAGAAATATAGAACTAGAATACTAACTTTTATTCGTAAATAGCTACTTCTACCTTAATTTAATGGATTTATCTGAGATCATTGCTTTACTTAATCTCTCCAAAATGTGCATTGTACAAGTACCTCAGC
Organism: Botryllus schlosseri; assembly: GCF_051294905.1. NCBI lineage: Eukaryota > Metazoa > Chordata > Ascidiacea > Stolidobranchia > Styelidae > Botryllus > Botryllus schlosseri. The sequence continues at coordinate 1,603,187 of NC_137241.1, forward strand.
ATCGAAACCCTCTGGCTATAACTATCTGGCGGTATAATTGCAGCAATACTCGAGTACTAATTTAAAAGTAGCTTAGGTATCTAAATGAGCTCTGAGTCGCTGTTATCTCGCATCTGACCATGGAGTTAACACCGGTATTACCTTCGCTCACTGATGAAAAAGATGAAAGTTATTAAAGAAAGCAGATTTGTATGAAAACTCGTTAAATAGAAGTAAAAGTAGCCTTGAAACATAACTACTTACTGAAAAATCGTTACGTAGAAGTGGGATTAGTCTACGAACATAAACACCTACTTACTTTTAAATCTCAACTTGTACTTGTATTCGTACTTTACCTTTACACGGCGTTTTTGTATAATGTATACTAATTTTATTAAAAATAAACCAAAAGGACAAATATAATTGATCAAATTCATTCATTTATGCAAAAAATTGAAAGTCTTGTCGTGATGGTCCGTTTCGAAATGCAAGCGGATGAACTAGACCAAAAGTTTCGAAGATGCGTTTTATAATTGCTCTAGGTGTGAAATAGACATCGCACTCTTGCGGGGAAACAACATGAATTCAGTCTTCACACCACAGAAACACAGCCGCTTGGTTAACATCACAAAACCGCAATTGAACTCAAGATTGCCATACACGGAATCGCTGTTAACGATGTCTGACTGCGGCGTTTCGACGAGTAACGAATTCTCGTATTTAGTATTGATTGTGACACATAGTCAAAACAGCGACAGTTTTCACAACCCGGTACATACATTGAACCAACTGATGTAAGGTGAAACACTACGTTCGCAGCAAAAAAAAGTTTGCAGGGTATGACCACCACCAACATATAGAGTAGTGAGTGAGTAATTAAACTACATACCCAGATTTTACTATATTCCGAGATCCGGATCACGATCCAAGTCTACCTGAGAATCCGAACTACCCTGTGAAGTTGATATATCAAGTTGTGAACCGTGAAAGAGTTGTAATCTCGGTGAAATAGTGTGCGACACATTTTTCCACAAGTCGAATGCATGTCGGTTCATACTAAGACCATTAGGAATTTGCACAATGACAGGTTATTGAAACCGATGCCAAAACTCAGTATAATAGATTGATATTGACCGCGTGTATGTTTGACATATATGCAGCATCTTGGATAGGCGGTGGAGCACTGAATGGCACTGCAGAAGTCATCTACTCTCCTAAGCTTGGACTGATCTGGGCTATTGCGCCACTGTGTTACGGGTTTAGTGTTCAAGTACTTTATCTTTACACGACGTTTTTTGTAAAATGAATACTAATTTTATTGAAAAAATAAAAAATAAAAAAGAGCGGAAAATTACATTATATCCCGGAACGCAACAAGAAAAATCATATGAATTTGTAAACTACTTGTTCATGACATAATAATAATTCTACTTGTACACTTTTTCACATTTTATAACACTTTAAGTAATACTTAACAGTTTCAGTTTTAAATAAAATACGGAATATAAACTAATCGAAAAATTCGGTAACCAATTTCGCGTAGGCTATGCATGCATACAAATGAGGAAAGTTACATCAACGCGTGTTAAAGTAGCTGTATCGAGTTATCGAATGATTTTCTCCTTACATCAAAACAACTAGAATGTATAACTAAATTAAAAAACGTATCTAAATGAGCTCCAGGGCATTGTGATTATGCTGCATACCAAATTTCATCACACATTTCATGATGGAACAACTTTAAAACTAACGCAGTTCTATAGCAACTTTTGCCTAAATCTGTTTTCGGTAGCGTGTACATATACATAGTCAGATTTAATAACAGAATTATCATGCTAATATGTGACTCCTCACCTTGAAACTTGATACGTAGTTGTAGGCCATTGTGATTATGCAGCATACCAAATTTCCTCACGCATTTCATAATGGAACAACTTTAAAACTAACGCGGTTCTACATCGACTATTGCGTACATCTGTTTTGCGTGGGGGGCGTATAGCACGTACCTATACATAGTCAACTTTAACAACGGAATTACCATGCTTAACATTGAATCCCAACTCGAAACTTGATAAGTAGTTGTAGGACATTATGGTAATGCACCATGCTAAATTTCATCACACATCTAATGATGGAGCACCTTTAAAACTAACGCAGTCGAATACCGACTTTTACGCATATCTGTTTTGCGCGAACATAGCATATACCTATACATAGTCAATTTTAATAGCAGAATTACCGTGTTAAACATTGAATTCCCACCTTGAAAGTTGGTACGCGGTTATAGGAGATTATAACAATGCACCATACCAAATCCCATCACACATTTCATGATGGAACAACTTTAAAACTAACGCGGCTCTACATCGACTTTTTGCGTACATCTGTTTCGTGGGAGCGTATAGCACGTAGCCTACCCATACATAGCCAACTTTAATAACGGAATTACCATGCTTAACATTGAATCCCAACTCGAAACTTGATACGTAGTTATAGAACATTATGGCAATTCATCATGCTAAATTTCATCACACATCTAATGATGGAACACCTTTGAAACTATCGCAGTCGAATACCAACTTTTACGCATATCTGTTTTTCGTGAACATAGCATATACCCATACATAGTCAATTTTAATAACAGAATTAGCATGCTAAACATTAAATTCTCACCTTGAACGTTGATACGCGGTTGTAGGACATAATACCAATGCACCTTACCAAATTTCGTCAGACATTTCATGATGTAACACCTTTAAAACCAACGCAGTTCTATACAGACTTTTGGCTAAATCTGTTTTTCCGTAGCGTAGCACGTACCTATACATAGTCAACTTTATTAACGGATTTAGCATGTTAATAATCGACATAGTTTTAAATAAAATACGGAATATAAACTAATCGAAAAATTCGGTAACCAATTTCGCGTAGGCTATGCATGCATACAAATGAGGAAAGTTACATCAACGCGTGTTAAAGTAGCTGTATCGAGTTATCGAATGATTTTCTCCTTAAATCAAAACAACTAGAATGTATAACTAAATTAAAAAACGTATCTAAATGAGCTCCAGGGCATTGTGATTATGCTGCATACCAAATTTCATCACACATTTCATGATGGAACAACTTTAAAACTAACGCAGTTCTATAGCAACTTTTGCCTAAATCTGTTTTCGGTAGCGTGTACATATACATAGTCAGATTTAATAACAGAATTATCATGCTAATATGTGACTCCTCACCTTGAAACTTTATACGTAGTTGTAGGACATTGTGATTATGCAGCAAACCAAATTTCCTCACGCATTTCATAATGGAACAACTTTAAAACTAACGCGGTTCTACATCGACTATTGCGTACATCTGTTTTGCGTGGGGGGCGTATAGCACGTACCTATACATAGTCAACTTTAACAACGGAATTACCATGCTTAACATTGAATCCCAACTCGAAACTTGATACGTAGTTGTAGGACATTATGGTAATGCACCATGCTAAATTTCATCACACATCTAATGATGGAGCACCTTTAAAACTAACGCAGTCGAATACCGACTTTTACGCATATCTGTTTTGCGCGAACATAGCATATACCTATACATAGTCAATTTTAATAGCAGAATTACCGTGTTAAACATTGAATTCCCACCTTGAAAGTTGGTACGCGGTTATAGGAGATTATAACAATGCACCATACCAAATCCCATCACACATTTCATGATGGAACAACTTTAAAACTAACGCGGCTCTACATCGACTTTTTGCGTACATCTGTTTCGTGGGAGCGTATAGCACGTAGCCTACCCATACATAGCCAACTTTAATAACGGAATTACCATGCTTAACATTGAATCCCAACTCGAAACTTGATACGTAGTTATAGAACATTATGGCAATTCATCATGCTAAATTTCATCACACATCTAATGATGGAACACCTTTGAAACTATCGCAGTCGAATACCAACTTTTACGCATATCTGTTTTTCGTGAACATAGCATATACCCATACATAGTCAATTTTAATAACAGAATTAGCATGCTAAACATTAAATTCTCACCTTGAACGTTGATACGCGATTGTAGGACATAATAACAATGCACCATACCAAATTTCGTCAGACATTTCATGATGTAACACCTTTAAAACCAACGCAGTTCTATACAGACTTTTGGCTAAATCTGTTTTTCCGTAGCGTAGCACGTACCTATACATAGTCAACTTTAATAACGGATTTAGCATGTTAATAATCGACTCCCCACCTTGAAACTCGGTACGCAGTTGTAAGACATTATGACAATGCACCATGTCAAATTTTGTTACGCATTTCATGATTGAACAACTTTAAAACTAACGCAGTTCCATACCGACTTTTGCGAGTGCGTAGCACGTACCTATATGCATACTCAACTTTCATAACGGAATTACCGAGCTAAACATTGAATGCGCAACTTGAAGATTGGTTCACAGGTGTAGGGCAGTATGACAATGGAACACATCAAATTTCATCACACATTTCATGATGGAACACCTTTAAAACTAACGCAGTTCTATACCAACTTCGCGTGAATCTGCTTGCGGGAGCGTAGCACGTACCTATGCGTGATCAACTTTAGTGATGGAATTACATATGTAATTAAGTTTCAACACTTTTACAATGATTCGTCTTGCTTCCTATAACACCCCACTCGAGAAAATGCGTCGTAGGATATAGATGAAACTAGCACCACTCATCAAGACCGCTGAAAACAGTACATTTCAACATTTAGTAGCAGTAAATTTCTAGTAAAGTACAAGACGTGATGATTTCCGAGTGAGTTAAAAAGTAAGTATTGCAGGTATAGTTTACCTGAAAACCGAATACTCTGAAATAGAAGTAGATGCAGTGTAAATAGTTAATCACTTAATTAAGTTTAGTGCAAGCAGATAAAACCTATACTTGAGTAGTACAAAATGCACGAGTACTTCGCTATCGCCTCCCTCCACGTAATAAGTGTCTACGGTTTAAGACTGCTTTTACCGATACTCGTCGGTTTCAGTTTTAGATAGAATTCGGAAACCAAATAATTTCATAAACATAAGCTAATTTAATGAATTTACTCGAATGTACTATGCCGCGCTGATAAGATTAATTATAATATACTTATCATGTTACAGCGATTTTTCTAGCGTAGAAATCTTTAAAATGTAGTAAGCAGGCCAAATGAAGATATTCGTTGAGCTGAATAAACATAAAAAATACTCTAGACTACTTTATCGGTACTTTACAGTTACAGTTTTAGATAAAATTTGTCCCTTTCACCTATAATTACAACTCCTCGCTATCTAAACATGTTTAGAATATATTATTTGCGATGATACGAACCCGTGAAGTACTCAAGTTGCTTTTCGTAGGATATAGATGAAACTGACAACACTCACCAAGACCAGTGATCCACTGAAAAAAGTACATTGTAGCAGTAAAGTCCTACTAAAGTACAAGAAGTAATGATTTCCCAGTTAGTTAAAAAGTAAGTATTGAGGTATAGTTTGCTCGAAAAAGCGAAAAACTCTGAAATAGAAGTAGATGCAGTGTAAATAGGTAATCACTTCATTAAGTATAGCGCAAGCAGGCCAAACCTATACTTAAGTACTGCAAATGTACAAGTACTTCGCTATGTTCTCCCTCCACGTAAAAAGTGACTAGGTTTTAGAGTACTTTATCGGTAATCGACAGTTTCAGTGTTAGATAAAATTTGGTAAGACTTTAAATTTTAAAGTAGTTTGAGCTTACGTTTGTATCACCTTGACAAGTAACATTATCAGACATGAAAATGATACTATCACCGAATATAGAAGTTAACACGCGTCAATGTGCTTCGGAATTCACGAGAAATTGCTTGAGAAGTATATTGTTGTATACACAATAGTGGAGAGAATATTTAAAATGTAGTAAGCAGGCCGATGGGTATTCGTTTAGTTGTATAGACATAAAAAACATTCCCGCGCGCTCTTAAACAAAACACTTCCTAACCCTACCACCTAATACTAAGACGCGCGCGGGAATGTTTTTTTATGTCTATACAACTAAACGAATACCCATCGGCCTGCTTACTACATTTTAAATATTCTCTCCACTATTGTGTATACAACAATATACTTCTCAAGCAATTTCTCGTGAATTCCGAAGCACATTGACGCGTGTTAACTTCTATATTCGGTGATAGTATCATTTTCATGTCTGATAATGTTACTTGTCAAGGTGATACAAACGTAAGCTCAAACTACTTTAAAATCTAAAGTCTTACCAAATTTTATCTAACACTGAAACTGTCGATTACCGATAAAGTACTCTAAAACCTAGTCACTTTTTACGTGTAGGGAGAACATAGCGAAGTACTTGTACATTTGCAGTACTTAAGTATAGGTTTGGCCTGCTAGCGCTATACTTAATGAAGTGATTACCTATTTACACTGCATCTACTTCTATTTCAGAGTTTTTCGCTTTTTCGAGCAAACTATACCTCAATACTTACTTTTTAACTAACTGGGAAATCATTACTTATTGTACTTTAGTAGGACTTTACTGCTACAATGTACTTTTTTCAGTGGATCACTGGTCTTGGTGAGTGTTGTCAGTTTCATCTATATCCTACGAAAAGCAACTTGAGTACTTCACGGGTTCGTATCATCGCAAATAATATATTCTAAACATGTTTAGATAGCGAAGAGTTGTAATTATAGGTGAAAGGGACAAATTTTATCTAAAACTGTAACTGTAAAGTACCGATAAAGTAGTCTAGAGTATTTTTTATGTTTATTCAGCTCAACGAATATCTTCATTTGGCCTGCTTACTACATTTTAAAGATTTCTACGCTAGAAAAATCGCTGTAACATGATAAGTATATTATAATTAATCTTATCAGCGCGGCATAGTACATTCGAGTAAATTCATTAAATTAGCTTATGTTTATGAAATTATTTGGTTTCCGAATTCTATCTAAAACTGAAACCGACGAGTATCGGTAAAAGCAGTCTTAAACCGTAGACACTTATTACGTGGAGGGAGGCGATAGCGAAGTACTCGTGCATTTTGTACTACTCAAGTATAGGTTTTATCTGCTTGCACTAAACTTAATTAAGTGATTAACTATTTACACTGCATCTACTTCTATTTCAGAGTATTCGGTTTTCAGGTAAACTATACCTGCAATACTTACTTTTTAACTCACTCGGAAATCATCACGTCTTGTACTTTACTAGAAATTTACTGCTACTAAATGTTGAAATGTACTGTTTTCAGCGGTCTTGATGAGTGGTGCTAGTTTCATCTATATCCTACGACGCATTTTCTCGAGTGGGGTGTTATAGGAAGCAAGACGAATCATTGTAAAAGTGTTGAAACTTAATTACATATGTAATTCCATCACTAAAGTTGATCACGCATAGGTACGTGCTACGCTCCCGCAAGCAGATTCACGCGAAGTTGGTATAGAACTGCGTTAGTTTTAAAGGTGTTCCATCATGAAATGTGTGATGAAATTTGATGTGTTCCATTGTCATACTGCCCTACACCTGTGAACCAATCTTCAAGTTGCGCATTCAATGTTTAGCTCGGTAATTCCGTTATGAAAGTTGAGTATGCATATAGGTACGTGCTACGCAATCGCAAAAGTCGGTATGGAACTGCGTTAGTTTTAAAGTTGTTCAATCATGAAATGCGTAACAAAATTTGACATGGTGCATTGTCATAATGTCTTACAACTGCGTACCGAGTTTCAAGGTGGGGAGTCGATTATTAACATGCTAAATCCGTTAATAAAGTTGACTATGTATAGGTACGTGCTACGCTACGGAAAAACAGATTTAGCCAAAAGTCTGTATAGAACTGCGTTGGTTTTAAAGGTGTTACATCATGAAATGTCTGACGAAATTTGGTATGGTGCATTGTTATTATGTCCTACAATCGCGTATCAACGTTCAAGGTGAGAATTTAATGTTTAGCATGCTAATTCTGTTATTAAAATTGACTATGTATGGGTATATGCTATGTTCACGAAAAACAGATATGCGTAAAAGTTGGTATTCGACTGCGATAGTTTCAAAGGTGTTCCATCATTAGATGTGTGATGAAATTTAGCATGGTGAATTGCCATAATGTCCTATAACTACGTATCAAGTTTCGAGTTGAGATTCAATGTTAAGCATGGTAATTCCGTTATTAAAGTTGGTTATGTATGGGTAGGCTACGTGCTATACGCTCCCACAAAACAGATGTACGCAAAAAGTCGATGTAGAGCCGCGTTAGTTATAAAGTTGTTCCATCATGAAATGTGTGATGGGATTTGGTATGGTGCATTGTTATAATCTCCTATAACCGCGTACCAACTTTCAAGGTGGGAATTCAATGTTTAACACGGTAATTCTGCTATTAAAATTGACTATTTATAGGTATATGCCATGTTCACGCAAAACAGATATACGTAAAAGTCGGTATTCGACTGCGTTAGTTTTAAAGGTGTTCCATCATTAGATGTGTGATGAAATTTAGCATGGTGCATTGCCATAATGTCCTACAACTACGTATCAAGTTTCTAGTTGGGATTCAATGTTAAGCATGGTAATTCCGTTGTTAAAGTTGACTATGTATAGGTACGTGCTATACGCCCCCACGCAAAACAGATGTACGCAAAAAGTCGATGTAGAACCGCGTTAGTTTTAAAGTTGTTCCATTATGAAATGCGTGAAGAAATTTGGTATGCTGCATAATCACAATGTCCCACAACTACGTACCAAGTTTCAAGGTGAGGAGTCACATATTAGCATGATAATTCTGTTAATAAATCTGACTATGTATATGTACACGCTACCGAAAACAGATTTAGGCAAAAGTTGCTATAGAACTGCGTTAGTTTTAAAGTTGTTCCATCATGAAATGTGTGATGAAATTTGGTATGCAGCATAATCACAATGCCCTGGAGCTCATTTAGATACGTTTTTTAATTTAGTTATACATTCTAGTTGTTTTGATGTAAGGAGAAAATCATTCGATAACTCGATACAGCTACTTTAACACGCGTTGATGTAACTTTCCTCATTTGTATGCATGCATAGCCTACGCGAAATTGGTTACCGAATTTTTCGATTAGTTTATATTCCGTATTTTATTTAAAACTATGTCGATTATTAACATGCTAAATCCGTTATTAAAGTTGACTATGTATAGGTACGTGCTACGCTACGGAAAAACAGATTTAGCCAAAAGTCTGTATAGAACTGCGTTGGTTTTAAAGGTGTTACATCATGAAATGTCTGACGAAATTTGGTAAGGTGCATTGGTATTATGTCCTACAACCGCGTATCAACGTTCAAGGTGAGAATTTAATGTTTAGCATGCTAATTCTGTTATTAAAATTGACTATGTATGGGTATATGCTATGTTCACTAAAAACAGATATGCGTAAAAGTTGGTATTCGACTGCGATAGTTTCAAAGGTGTTCCATCATTAGATGTGTGATGAAATTTAGCATGATGAATTGCCATAATGTTCTATAACTACGTATCAAGTTTCGAGTTGGGATTCAATGTTAAGCATGGTAATTCCGTTATTAAAGTTGGCTATGTATGGGTAGGCTACGTGCTATACGCTCCCACAAAACAGATGTACGCAAAAAGTCGATGTAGAGCCGCGTTAGTTTTAAAGTTGTTCCATCATCAAATGTGTGATGGGATTTGGTATGGTGCATTGTTATAATCTCCTATAACCGCGTACCAACTTTCAAGGTGGGAATTCAATGTTTAACACGGTAATTCTGCTATTAAAATTGACTATGTATAGGTATATGCTATGTTCGCGCAAAACAGATATGCGTAAAAGTCGGTATTCGACTGCGTTAGTTTTAAAGGTGCTCCATCATTAGATGTGTGATGAAATTTAGCATGGTGCATTACCATAATGTCCTACAACTACGTATCAAGTTTCGAGTTGGGATTCAATGTTAAGCATGGTAATTCCGTTGTTAAAGTTGACTATGTATAGGTACGTGCTATACGCCCCCACGCAAAACAGATGTACGCAATAGTCGATGTAGAACCGCGTTAGTTTTAAAGTTGTTCCATTAGGAAATGCGTGAGGAAATTTGGTATGCTGCATAATCACAATGTCCTACAACTACGTATCAAGTTTCAAGGTGAGGAGTCACATATTAGCATGATAATTCTGTTATTAAATCTGACTATGTATATGTACACGCTACCGAAAACAGATTTAGGCAAAAGTTGCTATAGAACTGCGTTAGTTTTAAAGTTGTTCCATCATGAAATGTGTGATGAAATTTGGTATGCAGCATAATCACAATGCCCTGGAGCTCATTTAGATACGTTTTTTAATTTAGTTATACATTCTAGTTGTTTTGATGTAAGGAGAAAATCATTCGATAACTCGATACAGCTACTTTAACACGCGTTGATGTAACTTTCCTCATTTGTATGCATGCATAGCCTACGCGAAATTGGTTACCGAATTTTTCGATTAGTTTATATTCCGTATTTTATTTAAAACTGAAACTGTTAAGTATTACTTAAAGTGTTATAAAATGTGAAAAAGTGTACAAGTAGAATTATTATTATGTCATGAACAAGTAGTTTACAAATTCATACGATTTTTCTTGTTGCGTTCCGGGATATAATGTAATTTTCCGCTCTTTTTTATTTTTTATTTTTTCAATAAAATTAGTATTCATTTTACAAAAAACGTCGTGTAAAGATAAAGTACTTGAACACTAAACCCGTAACACAGTGGCGCAATAGCCCAGATCAGTCCAAGCTTAGGAGAGTAGATGACTTCTGCAGTGCCATTCAGTGCTCCACCGCCTATCCAAGATGCTGCATATATGTCAAACATACACGCGGTCAATATCAATCTATTATACTGAGTTTTGGCATCGGTTTCAATAACCTGTCATTGTGCAAATTCCTAATGGTCTTAGTATGAACCGACATGCATTCGACTTGTGGAAAAATGTGTCGCACACTATTTCACCGAGATTACAACTCTTTCACGGTTCACAACTTGATATATCAACTTCACAGGGTAGTTCGGATTCTCAGGTAGACTTGGATCGTGATCCGGATCTCGGAATATAGTAAAATCTGGGTATGTAGTTTAATTACTCACTCACTACTCTATATGTTGGTGGTGGTCATACCCTGCAAACTTTTTTTTGCTGCGAACGTAGTGTTTCACCTTACATCAGTTGGTTCAATGTATGTACCGGGTTGTGAAAACTGTCGCTGTTTTGACTATGTGTCACAATCAATACTAAATACGAGAATTCGTTACTCGTCGAAACGCCGCAGTCAGACATCGTTAACAGCGATTCCGTGTATGGCAATCTTGAGTTCAATTGCGGTTTTGTGATGTTAACCAAGCGGCTGTGTTTCTGTGGTGTGAAGACTGAATTCATGTTGTTTCCCCGCAAGAGTGCGATGTCTATTTCACACCTAGAGCAATTATAAAACGCATCTTCGAAACTTTTGGTCTAGTTCATCCGCTTGCATTTCGAAACGGACCATCACGACAAGACTTTCAATTTTTTGCATAAATGAATGAATTTGATCAATTATATTTGTCCTTTTGGTTTATTTTTATTAAAATTAGTATACATTATACAAAAACGCCGTGTAAAGGTAAAGTACGAATACAAGTACAAGTTGAGATTTAAAAGTAAGTAGGTGTTTATGTTCGTAGACTAATCCCACTTCTACGTAACGATTTTTCAGTAAGTAGTTATGTTTCAAGGCTACTTTTACTTCTATTTAACGAGTTTTCATACAAATCTGCTTTCTTTAATAACTTTCATCTTTTTCATCAGTGAGCGAAGGTAATACCGGTGTTAACTCCATGGTCAGATGCGAGATAACAGCGACTCAGAGCTCATTTAGATACCTAAGCTACTTTTAAATTAGTACTCGAGTATTGCTGCAATTATACCGCCAGATAGTTATAGCCAGAGGGTTTCGATGCTGAGGTACTTGTACAATGCACATTTTGGAGAGATTAAGTAAAGCAATGATCTCAGATAAATCCATTAAATTAAGGTAGAAGTAGCTATTTACGAATAAAAGTTAGTATTCTAGTTCTATATTTCTGTTTAATACTGAAAATGTCATGAAGTTGAAGCAATCTGAAATCATAAGCACTTTAGTATTAGCTACAGGTACATATACGCGAAAAGCTACTTAAGTATTCTGATGGAGTGCAAATACTTGTTTACTTATCAACTTTGAAGGCTTGCGCAGTTTGTGGTGTGATACGCAAAATTAGTGTGTTCAAATCAGACATGTCGTAAACATAGTGATGTTGCATTAGTCCTAAACACACATGATAGAATATCAAGGAAAAGTATCATCTAACGTATAATGAATGTTATTTATTTCTCGGAAGCACGTCATTATCAAAACATAGTGATCGGAATTATCGCAGAGCAATACCGATTTTGCGTAAATTCCGTTATGCGTCTTACTACGTTACTAGGGATTATGTAGTTAGTTACGAAATTAGGTGTGCTATCTTCCCAATCGGTATGGAACAACATCAAAATCATCACAAAGCAATATCGACAAAATCTGCTTACTTTTATAACTTTATATTTTGTGAAGTAGAGAGTAGTTTAAGGTTATGTTTGTCTAACCTTGGCGAGTGCTATTGTCACACTCGATCACCATCTTCAAATCATGGCTATCTCAATGATGTTGACTAAATTTTCGGCTTCAGAACGTGTTAATTAGACCTAATCGTTTTAACGCTGGGGTTCGCGTACAGGCATCGATAGAGTTTGTATAAATAAAGCCCTGCGAATCGCACGCCTACGGCTATAGTTCGTTCGATTATTTTCACCTTGGGATTCGCGTATATGCTACTAAGCTGTTACGACTTTAGAAAATTCTACAAGACTATTCGGAACGCGCACATGCGAGTGATTTGTTTCCGTAGCTCCGAACTGGAGAATCGCTTGCCTGCGTCTAATGAAAATAAGTCGTAAAATGTGGAGGCTGCAGAGACAGTAACTTGTATACATAAAATCAAGTTTAAAATATGGACGGATGAGTTATCTCTGAGCAATAGAGTAATATAACCGCCTATAGTTTAGTGGGGTATTGCTATAATGTATATCCAAACAATCGTTGCAGACTCTGAATGTTACCTAGGTCCTTATCACAAAAAATCATGCATCAGAAGCGTAGGGGTTCATATTATCAAGTCGCAGCGCTCAAAATCGCATTTTATATTAAGTAATTAGTGATGATGTGTAGAATTTTGATATTAATAATATTATCCGGAGAATATAAACTTACATAGACATCATAGTTTTCGCATTTATGTATAATCTGAATAGGAATTTAAATACATAGTCCTAAATACACATAATAGAAAATCTGTCGATTCTAGCCAAGGTAAGTTTTGACGCAGCAATCATAAGTCGTAAAATGTGGAAACTGCAGAAACCGTAACTTGTACACATAAAATCAAGTTTAAAAAATATGGACGGATGATATTAGTCCTAAATACACATAATAGAATATCTGAGACAAGTATCAAGATGCGGCAATCAATGCTGTGATGATATAGCAATGGATGGATGATGTGGCACTATAGGCGTGGCGCTTGATGATGTGGCACAGATGACGTAGCAGATGAATGTTCCCTTAGGGCATGAAAATGGGCGTGGCAATTAGGATGACGTGGCGCTCTCTGATTGGACGGTCTATAACCCAGATACCCTTACTACTATTAGGGCTGTAACCCAGTCAAGAGGCTCCGAGTCACAAGTCAATCTCACTTTCATAGTTTTGACTCGAGTCAAGTCGAGTCATTTTCAATTCACAATTGAGTCAAGTCCAAGTCACCGAGCAGACGGTTGAGTCCGAATCATGGTATTATGACTCGAGTACGAGTCCAAGTCACACTCAAGTCAACACTGTTTGGTGATATTGAATGATTTGGATTTATGATTTGCTAATTTTCCTCACTTTGAGCAGTTTCTTGTCGCATTGTCAAGTACCAGGATCAATAGACGAACTTCCAACAGGGTGGTCACTTTACTGTTCTTCGAAATTACGATGACCAGTCGGTTTTGGCCGTTTTATAGTCTTGAGTCATATGACTTGGTTCGAGTCATGCACAATGACTACAGTCCAAGTCGAGTCAATACCCAGATTGTCTCGAGTCGTTTCGTTTCCGATTTTGAGAAAATGACTCGAGTCAAGTCGAGTTATCAGAAAACGGTGAGCCGAGTCAAACTCGAGTCTGGTCAACCCTGCTATATATCAACGTACCTCTATTGTTGGCCAAATGCATGCGCAAACTTGAGGAAAAAAAATCGCGAGACCAGTAAATTTGTGGATACTGATTTTTCACAGCAGTTATATTAGCGATTGGTGCATGGTAAGCCGAAAACACAAATGGAAGTGTGGGGGTCTGTTGAGTCAAACCTTCCAGAATTTGTTTGATTGGGACCAAGACCATGGTTTTTGGAGGTCTACAAAGTGTTATTACAGCACTGCTAGAAACAAACACTCGGTGCCGCCCGTCTTATTCTCTTAGTCAACAGGTGTTTGCGCGGTAAAAATGACCATTTGTAATCATCGGGCAGATTTATCCTAAGGGGGGAATTTTGGCTAAAATTTCGGCCAAGGGAGGCACGAGATGAAAAAGGTTGGGAACCACTGCACTAGACCATCACGTTTACTAGTAGTCGTATGTCTTACGGGGGATCATTGGCTTGAAATGGCCTTGGGCTTATGTTAAACATATGATAGCCCCATGGACTTCATTTTAGGCAGGGTTGGGCAGGGCTGGAAGTTATCACCACTAATACACGACCATTATCCAAAGTGGAACTGTGCCAAAACTACCTTTAGACGTGGTACTAATGCGTATGTTTTATTTTAGCATCAGGATAATCTTCCAACCACAGTCAAGGGTATGTCCATATTATACGGAATCCGCGCTTAAAGCAGTTCTACCCCATGTCATAAATTTACCTGTCAGAGGGAATGTACCAATCAGGATCGTATCTGACTTCCAGCTTGTAAAAACCCCACGACATGAGACCCGCTACTCCGAGAGAAAGGCATATTGCGAATATCGCGAAAGGAATATTGCTTACGATTCGTCCAATACCATCTTCAAATAACCTATGGACAACCTGAAAACGTTTCAATGAATGAGAGATTCGGGAATCGCACATTAAAGAAGTGCAAAACAACATAAACGTTACTTCGAGGGGTTGTTAATAACGAAATTCTTTTTTTCGGAGTATGTAAGTAGATTTTGCCGATACTTGCTTATATGCTTGTATTTTCAAAATAATTTCACTTCTGCTTAAAATATTTTGACGCAAACCTATTTGTACTTTACACTTTGGCTTTTACAAAGTATGAAGCATCTTCGGGATCGGTATGTATCCCTTTCTGAGTGAAATTATCATATAAACCAACAGAATCAGCCCGTGACCCGTGATAGCTGAGTATACTATTTAGTAAAGTAGTCTAGAAGTGAAGTCGTTGTCATTTTACGTTGTCGCAAAGACACATCTTGAAATTTCGGGATTAACTCATGTATGATTTGCTATTAACTGTAAGCGACACTTTGACCAGATATACTTTTCAAAAGTGCCGAGTTGAAATGTGTACCATTTAGGCGACCTCAAAGAATAGAATGTCTCTTCTACAACAGATTGAAGATAATTTGGCAATTTTTGACCATGCCTATTTCATTGCACTTTGTGCCAATGCCGTGAGTTGATCTCGACATCACTAAGGTGACCAATGATCTGACCCTATTACGTCCTCCTTTAGGAGGATTTGTCCTCCGTTTCCAGAAATGTACCATGACCTCCTTTTGCGCAATTAATCCATCTTTATAGCTTCGAGAGTCAGGCAATCGTACAGAGACAACTAACCAATGCCATAATATAGGCTACGTCAGTGCTCTTCAACCTTTTTCGACGTGGTACACCCTTTTAACGTTTGCTCAAAACTCGTACACCCCTGTTCATTAGGGGTCTTCAAACATGACTATTTTCTCAAATCGTACTGGCTACTTGATAAAATTGTTAGGTTACCTAACTTAAGCCTACACACCAAATTTGGTTCAATTTAGGGTTAGTTCGGATATCAATAATTTTCACTATCCGGATAACGGATATATCCGGATATTTTGGAATTTATCTAACCGGTTAACCGGATAATAACTGTCAAGTGAGACAATCGATTTCATTAGGTCTGCATGTAAAACGGATCGCAAAATCATTACACAGTGTTATTGTAGAGTACCTACCTACGGGCGCAGTATGAGCGAATACGAGAAAAACCACGCAAATTTGATGTTCACTGCTTCTGTAATGCCCTCTTTATAAAGCACAGATGCATCAATGGTGGGATCCTGTAGCCGGGACCGGAATTTTGTAACAAAGAGTCCACGTTCATTGAATGCTTTTTCAGCTTCCACAGAAGTGGGCTGAATAGAGAGCAGCGCTTCGTAGAGAGTCAAAAGGTTGGCAGGTCGTACGCCGAAAACTTCAACGGCTTTACATCCTTTTGACCATCCTTATGTTTAGGTTTGGAGTACTAGAAGGACGACTAGCTGATACTGGAATTGATGCCGACATGATACCTCGCTCTAATTCACGTGATCAGACACGCAGCCAGTCGAAAATGTAGGGGGATTGAAATAAAATCAGGGGGTTTCGATTTTTTTCGAATTAATCATCAGCGGAAATCAATTACGCTTGCACGCACGCACATATTTTTGCGAACATTCGATGTCATTCAGTTTCGCGGTGTCACTCTCAGAATCACTAATTAGAATACACTTAACGGCATATCGTCAACAAGCCATCGAGATATAGGAGCCAATGCATGCTGGGTCCGAGATGGTTAGGCCAGCGATTATATCGTTCGTAGGCCTATTGCAGATGCGATTGTGTTAGGTCAACGATAATGTCGTGAGCACCAAGCCAATGAAGATGCGATTGTGCAGGCCAGCGATGGAATAGTGTGTACACTGCACATGGCCTATTGCAGATGCGATTCTTCAATCCAGTGGAACTATCGGCTTGTTGAAGACACGATAAATCAGGCCAGAGACGATAGCCGAGCGCGCGGCAATCAATGGCCTAATTTAACGATTTTCTCAGCAGGAGATCGCGTCACATTACATTGTGCAATGTGTACGGACGTATCTCGCTAATTGGCAACACGCTTCTCGTTAATCGGCCGCGCCAACACTGAATACGACTTATTGAAGCTTACTAAAACGTGTAAAATGCATTAGCAATGATTCTTTTTTATCCGGTTAACCGGCAGAAAAATATCCGGATATCAGATAGTGAAAATACCTGCGGTTAACCGGTTAACCGGTTAACCGTTATCCGGATAATCCAACCCTAGACTTCAATTCCAACTAGTAGCCGCCTTGCTACGGGAGAGGAAAGTTTCTATTTACTATACAAAAATAAATAACGAAAAATTTGAAATTTTTCTGTTCACCCTATGAAAGTATTAGGTTCTCTATAAAAACTATGTTCTTCAAATTTGGTTCAATTCCGACCAATAGAAGCGGAGTTATTGCCGTCAAAAAAATTGGATTGGAATAAAATAGTATTTGGTCACAGAGTCGCAGCCAGTTAGGCAGCCCGCCACGCAAATTTGGGCTTACCATATTTTGGAAATCTAAAAAGAGGACACTTTTTCAGAAATTTGTGACTTGCAAAACCAGGGAAGAATTCTAAAAAACCGGTGAATTTTTCCCACTTGGTGATCGGTTGACTGAAATAAAAGGTCGTCTTTCCGCTCAGAGCTCAAAATACCGTTTTTCTCTCCGCATTGCTAGGTGCATGACTAAAAAAAGGTCAACGTTTCACTCAGAGCTAAAATCACAGTTTTTCACTCCGAAATACCCGCCGGAGCGTCACTTCTGTGCTGATTTACGGCATATCACTCGCAATTTGCACTAAATCTGACCTGAATTTTCAAAAAAGAGGACAAAATCTCAAAAAAAGGGGACAAAAGGGCGTCCTCCGAGGACACTTTCAAAATTGTCAAAAAAGAATACAAATCCTCTTAAAAGAGGACGTATGGTAACCTAACCCTACGCAAATTGGAATTTATTTCGTGTCAGAGCAAAAACAGCATGATACGAACGATAATCAACCTAAATGTAACAGTATTGGAGGGAGAGTAGGTAAAGCTAGTGCTGCAGAAGCGGTAATTCAGAGCAGCGATGATAGCAGGCGCACCAGCCTACTGCGCATCAGGCCTGCCACACACCACACAGAGTCGATGGTAGCACATGGGCTGCAAGAGATGTCAGTAACCTCAGATCGTATGCCGCTATACACAGTCCATTGTCGCTAATTTACATCACTTATAACAAAATACTAAATTGCAAATGTGTGGCGAAAGATTGGACATACAATCGGCATTTTAAAACAAAAGGGTTTCGATTTCAATGTGGAAGCTGTTTCGACCCTGGCTGGCTACGTCACTTCATTTATGTGCATTGCGGTATTTATTAGCGTCGGGTAGGAAGCACAGATTCAAAAAGTCTGAGCTATCGCGGCGGTTTCCTCAAAAATCCCTAAAATACAAATGACTAGCTGAAAACATGTTTGTTAACTGCATACTTTACAACACCAAACGGAACCATTGGTCTATTGCCGACGGCTAAATGAAGAGAAGAAATATTTGCTTATGACATCACAATCAAGCGGTGTACAGTATTACACTTGAGATAACATTGTACCATCATAGTCGTGCTGTAAACGACTATGGTACCATATTGCTCGTTAACCTGTGCGTCAACCCGTCTGTACTGACCTATAAACCTGCATTTGTGATAGCTAGCCATCGGCTCATTGTTACTCGGATCTGGTACACCCCTGTACACCCCATCCGAGTGGTACACCCTTTGCAAATTCTGGTACACCCCTGTACACCCCATCCGAGTGGTACACCCTTTGCAAATTCTGGTACACCCTAGGGTGTACGACCACCCCGGTTGAAGAGCACTGGGCTACGTGGAATCAGGATTTCGACGGCTAGGTTGACTCTAAATAAAACGGTCAACTCTAACCGATTATATATATGGGGACGGTTCATTCGCGAGTCGAGCCGTAAAATGACCTTTCTCTCTTCATTTTTGTCAGCCCGTCAATATTAGCTGTAAAATTTCCAAATCTCTCGTATTAATGAATGCTACTTCATCTTTTGTGAGTTGTAAAAATGGTCCTCTTTTTCGGTTCTCAGACTATGGTCCACTAAGCTTCACAGATATGTCATTGCCATCAACGTGCGTAGCTTTGTACTTCACGTTTCGTATGATGCGATACCGATCGAGGCACCAAGGCTTCTGGAGTTGGAAATAGTATCGAAACTACAATTCCTGTTGATAAATTCACTCTTAGCGGTAACGGGCGTATAGTTTCAGTACTCTAAAAACCATCTCTCACCACTCGACACGAATCAATAGAATTAATACTATATCCAGATTTGAGTACTCGTAGCATTGTGTATAGCCTTAATTACCAGTCGTTGACTACATTTCGATGGTTTGTAGTCTTCGTCGTGTTCGTAGCAACAAGCTAGACAAGCGTCGTAGCGATTCTCTTTTCGTTGATCGTCTATCACCACGCACGCAAGGAAAAAGGTACACTGTAACGGGATAAAGGGGATACAGTAAAGATGCGATTTTCTGTAGCACAACACCTACTTCCAGCACGAATAGGAGCACGATGCACATTGCTACGTACACGCTGAAAGACGAGAACGCGCCCAGTTCACTGGTAGCTCCCACGGCGAAAGCCACCAAATCAGTCATCGACGTTACAGTGATTGAAACACCAGCGCTCTGAAATAGATTCGTTCTTGAGCTGTACATTAGGGTTGTTCAAAAATAACTTTTTATCCAAATTTCACTGGCTCCCTGCTTTTAGCTTGCAAGAAGGCAATGTAATGTTTATTTACATCCTTGAGCCCTCTAATTTACTGGAATCAAAAGGTATTGCTACATATTTGAAATGAATTTGTCACCAATTCTGTTGAAAAACGTAAATTTCAGTATCAAAATAGTTAGATCAACGATGTGATTCGCAATTTTACCAAAGAAACAATGCAAGTTGGAAAGTACCAAGGAACAGCCGCAAACCGCGCCAAGACCTCAATAAATCTTATTCCGCACATGCATAACTAACTAAAAATTGTTCAATATGTTGTCAATATATTATGAATTGTATTTGTAAGCTTTTCCGCGAGGCATGTGCTGTTCGTTGTACTGTATTATCTGAATGAATATTTGAAATTCACAACCTGTAGAGTTTTCCCGGCTTTCTCGGCTAGCGGTAAATGCTTGCAATTGATATCATCGTCCACTGTGTCCCAAGCTTGTAAAATGACAAACATATCATCCACTCCGATTCCGATCACCAAGAACGGAACGACCAAGTGTATGTTAGTCCACGGTAGGCCGAAGCAGGAAGTCAATCCGATACCGGCGCTCATCGACAAGCCCGCAGATACACATCCCAATAAAGCTATGTATATTCTGTAGAAATAGAGACAATCTCGGTCAAAACCAGCTATAATGAGGGATTGCGATTGGCGCAGCACTTGGTTAAGCAAACCACCATTTCTATAACGGTTGTTGGTACGAGTATGGATCTAGGCGTAGACGTCTTAACGAAAAGTGAAAGAAAAGATCTGAAGAATTAGACATATGCAATGGAAGAGAATGTAAGAACGACGAGGCGCCAAAAGAAAAAATCAGAGGTGATCAGAATTACAATTATAGCAACACAGATTTTCCAAATTAAATTACAAATAAAATAACTGATTTCGCAAAAAACGTGGTGATTCAATTGAATTCTGAATTAGAACAAAAATCAATTCAAATTCATATCTAGTATGAGTTGAATCTCATAAGAATGCGTATGATAAATGTCTGCTGTCTATACACGGGGCCTGGATCGTTTCGCACCGTACAGTTATCCTGTAACATTTTAAGTAAAACAAAGAATACAAATTAGATTCGATCTATATTAATTGCAGGTCGCACTAATTGGTGTAATGAGACAATTATAATTATCTAGTTGTCCAAGTTTGAAGACAATTTTCATGTTATTTAGGACATAACCAAGACATATATGCCACATTGTTTATAATAGATAACAGCTATCTAATATACAGTAGCTCTTAACCTGTACCAATCTGGCAGACCCAAGTCTGAGCTGATTCACGATAACAACATTACACATTACCGTAAACTCCTGGTGAAAAAAATCGAGACGGACTCTCAGCCTTCCTGTGGCCACTTACTTGCCACGGATAATTTCGTGGCCGGCCACAGATATTCCGTGGCCGGCCCTGGAAAGTGCTATTCTATTGCCGGCGATGGTGATTTTCATGGCCGGCTACAATATATAAAGTTGGTAATGATGAGAAGTACTTGACGTGACCCAATCGTGCTCAAATGTATGATCAATTATGTTCTATTATGGGCGTATAGTAAATAGAACTAGGTGAGAGCGAGAGTTTAGCTCAGTTTATAAGCATTTTTACCCGAAATATCGGAAGAATAGCGATACAAAAAAACGATAGGAAGAAGTCGAAACGATCCGGCATAGTCTCTATATATCAATTAAAAACACACAAAATGATGCAAAGAATGTAATAAAAAGGGGATATCCGCTAAATGAAGCGAGAAATAATGGTGTAGAACAGTGGATCTCAACCTTTTTTGACACGCGCCCCCCTTGGAGATGGTCAAAAAAATCGCGCCCCCCTGACCCCCCTTGCATTTATCGTCATGTCAAAAAGAGCACATCATCTAATACAGAGGTGGGCAACGTTTTTGATAATCATGGTCGCATTTCGATTGCTTATGTGGCGTAAGGCCGCATTCCGGGGCATAGCCGCAATGAACAATCTGGACGCAAAATTCCTATGGTAAACTGTCCATATCCATTCCCGGTGAACTCCGGACTATTCTACTTTTCACAACGGCCTATTGTACGCACCGAAATCGCGAGTGGCAATGTTATGAATAGTTGCCGGGAGGTGAATATTGTCGCGCGGAGCGCGAAAATTTTTCAGGGCCGCGAACGAATTGTTATTTCTTGCCAATTCCCATTCCGGCTCAGATTAAGAAGGGCGCTACTGCATTAAAATCGAAAAATGAAGTCTTGTTGAATTGCGCGGAGGGCGAAGAAAATTGCAAGATTAATTAAAATCTCTCGAAAATGCGGGAGTGAATTCGTAATTGCAATTTGCATGTCTACGGCCGCTCAAATTCCCTTCTACGGCCGCAGGTTGCCCACCCCTGATCTAATAGTAAACATAAGGTATATCTTACGCCAATTTTGAATCTGCATTCCAGTTGTTGAGTCTTTTACATTGCTCATACATTTCTCCAAACTTGTTTGAAAATAACAAAAAACATTGAACAAGACATCCATCAATTTCAAGGTAGGTCACCCTGAGACTAATCCTGATGCTGGTAGTGAGTACAGAGAGCAAGGCGTCGTTCTGTCCTGCCAGGCTAAATTTGATCAGTTTTGGAAATTAATTAAATTGTGTTGATTTATAGCCTAATTGAGGGCGAAACCGGGCAACCTTTGTTGCATCTAAGTCTGTCTTAGGCAGTGCAGTTCGCAAGCTACTAACAAGAGCTGCCCAGCGCGACAAGCTTTAGGCTACTGTCAAAGCTGTGAAGCAATGAATGACTTACACCTGGGAATTGCTCTCTATATCTCCAAAGAACTTCAAAAATTTGCTCAAATGAAGTTGAAATCAGACTATACTCCGTTGAGCGCGGTTGCTAGAGTTTGTATTTTGCAAGCTTTCTTGAATATGGAATAAATTTCATCTTCATTAATCGTCTTCTCATAATGGATGTGAAACACATGTTCAGACACGTACAATTTATACTGACTTTGTCAATTGCTCGCGCCCCCCCCCTATACTGACTTCGTCAATTTCTCGCGCCCCCCCTGAGAGCCTCCCGCTACCCAGGTTGAGAACCCCTGGTATAGAAAGCTAGAAGCAACGAAGACACCAAAACTGGTAACTGATAGGTAAGTGTTGATTTGGATGTTTTTTTTTTGTTGTAGTAGAAATAGACTTAAATATTCGTCAGACACTCGTCACAGCTAATCGTTAGGGCTGGGCACAATGATTCGAGTACTCGAATCTGAATCGAGTATTAATTTTAATGATTCGAGTCGAGTAGTAAAAGACGATTTTTTCGAGTACCGAAATTATGCGCCCCTCGCCACCGAAAGTTAATTTATCATCGAGAATTATAGTTTCGATACTGATTTTCACTGTTGAAGCCTTGAAATCTTGATTGGCTGTATTGTAGCATACTAATCGTATCGTACAAAGATACCAACGTTACTGGAAATAGCACATTTCCGAAGTCATGACCATCCCACAACATTGTCACCAAGTAGAATGAAATCGGTGGTCGAAAAAATACCGAAGTATCTTTATTGTGATAGATAACAGGAACTATATTCTTCGCTGTCGCATAAAAGGTACATATTTGAACTTTGCCATATTACATTCTGTTATGACGTCATAAAGAGCGATACTCGATTACTCGACTCGAAGCATATTACGTGATTCAGAATCGAATCACTCATGTACTCGATTTTGCCCAGCCCTGCAATCGTAAGCAACTGTATCGAATTGGAAAAATACAATGTATACCAGATATCTGTCAGAAAATCTCTTTAAGATCCCCAAAAGCTGTGAGATTCACATGACATTAGGTGGCCGGCCACAGAACAGATCGCAGCTCGCTGTGGCCGGTGTTTCCCCCGTTCTGAGATTGATTTTCACGGTAAGATGTGCATTGTGCAGACGTTGCAATCCATTGTATAGTTGGTTATATTTTGCAAATATGCAAATCTACGATTAAACAATAGGATGCTGGTACTGTCCTTCAATTTTCAACAATGTTTATCGTTTATGATAAGTCTGCGATGCGAAGTTATTCGTACATATAGTTTGAGGATGTAGGGGAAGTTTAAAATCTTTCGTGAATTTCCCTGATGAATATATCGATAATACAATACTGTACTGGAAATTTGTCTTAATTCACTGCGGATTTGTTCGATTTACGCTTAAGTAGACTCGACTATATATACCTCCTTGAATACATAATCTCTGTTCCATCGAGAAACCTGATCGGTCAATATGCGGTCATTTTACCTGTTTTCTCGACCTCAGTCCTAAATACCGTAATCACAGTGCCCGAACGAACGAAAATTATGGAATCAAAGAACCAAGAAAATGTGGATAATACTCTTTTAAGTTCCAGAAAAGCTGTGAAATCCACATAACATTCTGTGGCCGGCCACAGAGCAGCTCGCAGCTCGCTGTGGCCGGTGCTTCCCCCGATCTGATATCTCTTTCCAAAGGTATAAGTGAGACCATAGTGTCCTATATGGTGTCGACACAAGCAAATCTCACGCCTCTGCGAAATTGTATCACGTCACAATTTCCATTTGGCTACAGGCAATTTGACGGTCATATTTGACCGGCTTGCCGAGCATTAAATTTAGTAAAACGGGTATCAATCGAAAGCTAAATCTGCACTGATTACGAAAATATAAATTTTATTCCGCTCGTGGCCCTGGAACTCCCACAATCAGCCTCGAATTTTTCATTGTTATGGAGATTGGCATCGGGACGCAACAATGCTGAACAATGCTGTCCGGCGCTTTTTCTCTTGAGCTACTCTCTCGTTTCGCCATACAGCATTGTTGCGTCCCAATGCCAATCTCCATAACAATGAAAAATTCGAGGCTGATTGTGGGAGTTCTGGGGCCACGAGCGGAATAAAATTTATATTTTCGTAATCAGTGCAGAGTCAGCTTTCAATTGATACCCGTTTTACCAAACTCAATGCCCGGCAAGTCGGTCAAAAATTACCGTCAAATTGCCTGTAGCCAAACGGAAATTGTGACGTAATACAATTTCACTGAGGCGTGAGATTTGGCTGTGTCGACACCATATAGGACATTATGGGGAGACTATATAGTGAGACGTTGTTGCAAACAATTCCATAGTTTTTTTATCTTTCGTATAGCTGAATAGCTATGAATTGGATAATGCCGGGCTGATACAATCCTTCCTTTCTGTACCAGGTCTATGATAAGTCTGCGATAAGGCTATATACAGGCCTATATTTGATCATCATCATCCTGCTGCTGTACATACCATGTTCGCTACCATCAACTTCGACGGAGCTGTGGTTAAAATTGTTGGACGAGACAGGGGGTAATTTAAAATGTCCTGTGAATTGCACTGACGAATTCACCACTAGTAAATTACTGTACCGACACCTGGACTTAATTCATTGCATTTTTGCTGTATATGTAAGAAAGGACAATGATTGTGATGCAGGCATGTACCGGTAACACTGGTAATAATGGCAGGGTTCAAGCGCATCTTCTGTTGTTTCCACAAATTTGCTTTCGATCTTTTTGTCCGATACAATTGAATTTCATTCTATTTTCAACTTCTAAATTTAATATGGAAATCCAAATTATTGTTGGACATAATGTTGGTTGATAAGCAGGGTAATTTGAATATGTCCCTCTTTGAATCCTTCTTTTCAGGTGCCGTCCTTCTATGTCGTAATGAATCTTCTACTAATGAAAGGGGCAAAAGTAAATGCCGCAGTCATTATCACTGCCCCGGATGCCAAAAGATACTTGGACGCCAGAACCGTGGTTGGAATATAGACTTATCTTATCATTTTTTATGTAGATAATATGGAGAAACCAACATGCGATCAGTGTGATAAGGTATTTTCAACTGAAGATACATTGAGGCGACCCCACGGGCAATGAGGAACACTACCGAAAACGCTTGGAACGTAATTGGAAGTGAGTAACTGACTGTACTGAGATATTACTTATTGTCGACACTCTGCAATCAGCATATCTCTATGCTCCCAGGGGATTATGGAAGTACCTTACAAATAGTTCTGCCACTGGGTGGGAAATGGTATCCAGGACTCATAGTCAACAGAATGACTCTTACAACTTGGTATTGAAGGTATCTCAAAATTTCAAAACACTTTTTTTCTGTAATCGCAATTGCTGTTTCAGTTTGCCGAACACTTTCTGAATGGTGACGACGAATTCGACTTTTCTGCGAGCACTGAGTGTTGCCGTCGATATCGTCAGGCATTCGGGAACATGCTTTTAGATTTTACTGGTATATTTGGATATTATTAGGTTTGAAATTTCACTCATTCATTGTTTCTTTTACCACAGAAAAGGACGTATTGCAGAGGAGACGCGTCCCGTAATGCCTCGCAAGCAATACATTCTACTGGTTTATAATCTGTGTATAAGACTAATAAGAACAATTCGTTTGTATAATATTTGATTCCTTGTGTAGTTAGTGCGGTGATAAACCGAGAGACTTCCACTAAAAGCCGTTTTAGCGATGGGATGGGCGTGGTTGGCTGTTCATAATCATGATTTCATTTACTCTCCATTATATGAAACTGGTATAGGAACGAACTTTCTGAAGCAGAGCAGGATGATTTCAAGCCAAGTGGACAAGTATACAGGACGGTTTAAGGAGCTTCTGTTTGGGTGATAGCACTAGTAGAGTTTACATCGCACCTCCCGTAAATTTGTGATAGTCAGAGAGGATAAAATACATTTCTACAACGCATGCAGTAAAAGGGTAAATATGTGCCGAGCCGTTGAAATTTTAGACCCTTCCCGACGACATTAAGTAGTAGGCTTACTAATATAATTTAATAACCAAACCGACACAGTGCACATACGGATGGTCTGCTTCAGATAGTCACAGTGATTGAAAGAGGACAGTTTCAATCAATGTAGACGAGTAAAAATCAATAAAGAGCTTCTTGGATGTACAGAACTTCAATATGGTATTCAAAAATCCTCAACTGGCCACGAACTTGTGGCTGGCCACGATGAATCAGTATGGCCGGCCACGAAATAACGATTTTCCATGGCCGGCCACGAGATTTTCGTGGTGGGCCACAGAAAAATCTGCGGCCAGCAACTGGCCACGGAAAAGCTGAGACCCCTACTGAAAAAATCAGCTTTGCATCAGCAACTGTGCTAAAAGGACAAAATTATGAGATAATAATGAATATTTACTGTGATTTCTATTGTTCCATTCAGATACCAGTTTAGAAATTCGAGGCAGGGTTGTAACTAAGTCACAAGGCTCCGAGTCACAAGTCCATCTCACTTTTATATTTTTGACTCGAGTCAAGGCGAGTCATTTTCAATTCCCACCGAGTCAAGTCCGAGTCCAAGTCAGCGAACAGAGGATCGAGTCCGAGTCATGGTATTATGACTCGAGTCCGAGTCCAAGTCATTGTGTTGACTGCTCAGTTTCCAGTTAAAGTCTTCCTAAACCCACTTTTTAAACTCTGTTTGGTGATATTAAATGGTTCAAATTTATAATATATCAATATTCCTCAATTTTAGCAGTTTCTGGTCGCATTTTCAAGTACCAGTACCAACAGACGAAATCCCAATAGTGTGTTGGCTTCGAAATTACAATGAAATGTCGGTCTTGGCCGTCTGAATCTTGAGTCAGTGACTTGCTTCGAGTCATGCGCAATGACTCGAGTCCAAGTCGAGTCAATACACAGATTGACTCGAGTCGAGTCGAGTCATTTTCGTATTTTGAGAAAATGACTCGAGTCGAGTCGAGTCATCCGAAAATCGTGACTCGAGTCGGACTCGAGTCGAGTCATGACTCGAGTCATTACAACCCTGATTCGAGGCTTCACATGGGAAAGTGTCATCTTGTCGTTCAGGCAAAACGCAACAGCGGGATAATTGGCATTTTATAAATGAGATGGTTTTGGTTTCGAGCTCCAGCTGGCCGTTTGTACGTCCCGGACTCGACGGAAACCACAACAGTCACAAATCCACTCCTGATCGCGCCTAATTCCATGCAGCCAATCGATGGCCAAGAGGCATTTCATCACGAATCAAGCCTGAGCCGGGTACTTGTCTTGACGTCTGGGGAACGCCTGAGACTGGATAAGTCTAGGCTACCTTGGGGTTCGTTTGAACCGCGGTTTAGAACCACTGAACTAATCTCTCCGACTATGCTCATATTGTAAATACACCACAAGTCCAGTCGAGTGCGAGGAAGAAGGTTACCTGTGTTCCAATAACGAAAGCTTTCCAGTCATCAACAAGATATAGATGAATATGAAGGCAAATCCGACAAAGAAGAGCGGGAGTTCCCCCGTGAACATTTTGGAGGCTTCCTGGCGACGGCTCGAGCTGGCAGAAACATAAACATCGACTCCTGTGTATTGGCGCCGGCCAATTCTTACGATCGCATTCTCCAACTCCTCATTCGGCCAACTAAAAACAGTCAAAATTAGTAGAACTGGGCATGATTTGAGTACTAGGATCCGAATCGAGTATTAAATTTATTGATTCAAGTCGAGCAGTGGGATAGGATATTTCGAGTGCTGAAATGATAAGCTCGTTGCCATTAAGAGTTAATATATCAACAAGAATTATAGTTTGGATACTATTTTCCACTGTGTAAGTCTGTAAGCTTCGATTGGTAGTATTTCAACATGCGAACATGGAATAAAAAAAGCTAGGCACGTTAGTAGTTATATAGATCGGTCGCGAACGGCCATTGTGGCTTATGGGTGCACCCGACCGGTGCCGCGAAAACTCGTCCTGAACCGGTGACCCTTTCAGACCCCCCTTCCACCCGACCGGTGCCTTATGAGTATAGGGATCTCTCGACCGGTGCCTCGAAACTCGTCTTGAACCGGTGACCCTTTTCGGTATAGGGATCACTCGACCGGTGCCGCGAAAACTCGTCTTGAACCGGTGACCCTTTTCGGTATATGCATCTGTCGCACGTCGAACTTTCGCATGTCATACTTTCGCATGTCATACTTTCGCGTTAAGGCAGTGGTGGTGATTCGCCATGTGTTCTTATGGGTGCGTCGGCATATCGTACTTTCTGGTATAGGTATCTCTCGACTGGTGTTGAATAAGTATCAAGTAAATAGTCACGTGATTGGTTCTTAGTTATTGTGTATATCATAAATTATTATATATGACCGGTCCGAGTTGATCCCAACGTTTACGGTGAGTGCGACAATGATATATCGTTATTCTTATGGCGGGGGTCGCAAGCGGCTCTTATGTCTTATATTGGGGGTGGCAAGCGGCTATTGTGTCTTGTTGTCGCACGGTAACCCTTTTCAGCATAGGGATCGGTCGCACGCGGCTTCGTTGTTGGCATGTCGTACTTTCGGGTATAGGCTGCGGTCGGAATGTCGTACTTTCAACAAAAAAGGCGTGAAAATGTTTTGCTAAATCTAGGAA
The DNA here is from genome assembly GCF_051294905.1 of Botryllus schlosseri. Taxonomy (NCBI): domain Eukaryota; kingdom Metazoa; phylum Chordata; class Ascidiacea; order Stolidobranchia; family Styelidae; genus Botryllus; species Botryllus schlosseri. The sequence continues at coordinate 1,632,586 of NC_137241.1, forward strand.
TCAGTCGCATAGTAATGTTTGGGCAATTAGATTACCACAGTGCCGGCGTAGACGGCGATACGAATATCAACAATAGCCGCGTTCACGAACTAGCACTTCAAATAGGTGTGAAATAGTTTGCAAAACCCCGCGATCGCTGACAAGATAATGTCTCGGACATAACCATCTTTCGCGGCTTCGTGTTACAGGCATATCGATCGCTCACGCGGTGAAAGTTTCGTAAGCACTTTGTCACGGAGCTTGATTTCACTCGTAAGATTTAATAAGTAACGAATAACAGACCGCCAGTGTCGGTAACTTGAATAGCGACAAATTGTCACTTATTTCTACTCTAACCCTAATCCTTTGTGAAGTGAACGCTTATTCAAATAGGTGTGAAATAAGTTTAAAATCCTACGACACTCACAGGGTAATGCTTCAGACATAGTAATCGCTCATGATTTGGTGTTACAGACATACCGATCGCTCACAAGGTAATATTTCCGTAATTAGTTTGTCACAGAGTCGTCGCAGACGGTGATTCGTAAACCAACAATTTGACACTTTCTGGTATGGTCGCTATATGTTTTTGACACTTTGGAACGTGGTTGACTTTAGTTGCATGATAAAAATCATGAGAATATTCAAGCAATGTGTCAATTTGTCAACTTGAAATGAAACTCACTACACGAACCAAGTTGATTCGTATTTGAATGTGTTGATCCGGTACAACTCTAATCCTTTGAGAAATCCATTTACCGCGATCTGTTGATTCGAACGTAACCTGAATATTACTGACTCCAACTTCAGTCGAGTCGAATTATTCACACATTCCACGCCGCTGTTTCACACCTATAGAATCAATACCAACTAACTAAACAAGAATCAAGAAATCGCAAGTATACACATACAATAATTGTATTTATTTCTGAGAAATCAAACGCCTAACAAAAACACGCAACTAATCATTTGCCAACTCTAGCATTACCAAAAAATCCAGGTATTGTTGATTGAAAATCCTTGAGTCATTATTATCAAAAATGTTATAGTACCGCATCGGAATCCATTCGCAGGATGTACTAAAGGTAAATCCAGATAATCCAGAATGAAATATTAGGACTTTGACATAGTCTGAATTGAAATAGATTGACAAACATGACTACCAACTTTCACCCAGTGACATTTCGAGATTATACGCACATTGATTTGAAACAAGTAATGAAACATTACAACTCTATTCGCGACCTGTCTTTACGTTTGTCAAAGAGAGTTTCAGAAATACTATCACTATGACATCTCAACATTCTAACATCTCGCCATACACAAAAGAGTAAAATACAAAAAAACTTGTCAAGTCAATCCGTTTGTAACTTACCCAACCAACTCAACAGTATCCTTATGAAAAGTAGACAAGACTACGCGAGTAATCACTACAATCCAAAATCCATAGCAAGTTCGGTTGTATTCATAGTCCGCCAACTCGTATTTTTTATTCAACTGTAAAAGTCGTTACTATTCTGTAACCTAAAGTAATTACTACTCGGTGCGCGCAACTTGAGATTAACATAATATGTTTGAGTATACGAGGTTTGAAACTTTGACCAACGTAGTTGAGAATTCATTTCTTACAATCGAACGCAGGGGTTATATTGAAAATTATAATGATGTAAACATAAGGTTCGACACATTGATTTGACATATGAGATTTTGTAATGCTCGACCATGACTTGATTATTAAATTATTTTGAATCGCCTGAAATAATTGTCGTCATCTAACCAGACTACTGAAAGTCGTTGCCATCACAAAAACAATTTGCATGACGTTTATTAAATGTGTCCTATAGTTAGAATTATTTGTAAAACACACACACAATCAGAGAAATTGAAAATCTTCCTAATGTCATTCGTCAAAGTAAATGTCATCACAATACTCAGTCACTAAAAGACCTTACTTGTACGGGATTGAAGCACCGATAATTAACTAGCTAAACCGAGCTCCAAAGAAATTTTACTCACTCGACGGATATGAAACAGCGTCGCTTAATCGGTCTATATCGTTTTTCTAAATGCAAATCATATCCACCCAGCAGAAAACAATTTTCACTCGCTTGGTAATGAAACCGAAGTCTCCATTTGATATTTTATTTTTGGTCAAATACTTTGCAATGAACACATTTGCGTGGTTGAGCTTTACATCATCAAGCTGTCATCTGTAAATCAAGATTACATCCAACTTGTAACTGTATCGTTTAACTACCGGGTTGCATCAGTTTGCTATTTTTTTTTCATTTAGTGACTGCTGAACATACCAAACGATTCACATTCACTTACGAAATACTGTGTTGATCGTAATTTCCATCATCGTGATAATCGCAGTACATTTGTTTCGAGTTCATAACAACCGACTACTTCTCTATGACATGACGAATGTTCGAAAAGTTAAGCTTAGAAGATTGGTGCATCTCGCGAAAACTAATATACCACTCATATTGATACTGTTACTCCATTGACCGGTATTTTCAAACGAGTCGATTTTCAACCTGGCAAAATTTATTACTTGAGTTGTCCCGCTTACTATATTTAAATGTAAACTCACCCATCTTTCAACAACAAACAATGATAAAAAAGCACACAAGCAAACACAACAAGTTTTACTTTTGTAGGACACTAATTATTATTCCACGCATCTCATTTCATACTAAGTGTATACGAAAGATATTCACGACACATAAAAATATTCGCTCATGCTACGAACATACGCAATGATCGGTGACGCTTTCACACTATTTCGATTTAGAGTAACAAAAACAACAACAACAATTTTCACTCTCTTGACTTATGAAAACAACAGACGAACCTTCATTCAATATTTTGTTTTTGTCAACTAGTTACTTTTTCATGAGACCCCCACTACTCTTACGAAAGTACGAAAGATATTTACATCACACAAAGTAATCAACTTTACTCGATATTCTCACATTACGAAACTAAAGAATGGTTGGTTTGACTCTACAAACTGTTTCGGTACCTCAAGACCTTTATTGTCTGAATGGTTGTTCATGTGTCTTAAGAACCGAATAGTTCAACACAGCTCTAGTATTAACAGAAACACCAGAGTTGTTTACACAAAAGTTTGTATGTGTACAGTATGCGAATACCATGTGTAAGTCCAGCACAATTGCGGCATCCATCCGAGTTTAGTTAACACAATTTACGACACCGAGGTCACCTCATCTTTCGTAAAACAACAAACCAACCAAGGCTTCAGGATATGTCCATGTCATAGCAATAAATCAGCTACTCCAACAACAGAGTACATATGTTTTCTAGTTACGGTACTTACATCTTACACACAAGTCAATCTACTTTGCTAACGAAAAGTGCTGAGTCATCACATGGTTGTCCTCACAACAATACAACTAAAACATACTAGCATACAAAATGGTCGTTATAGTTTGCACACCGACGTTACATCGTACAAGTAACAAGTCTTGAGGGTCGAGTTATTGAAAAAAACTTTAAAGTGTTTCTACGCCAAGTCGGTATGTTGACGAAAGCATATATTGTAATATCACGATCGATTTACATTCGTTGGTCACAAAATGTCACTACTCTAAATAATTATTTTTCACTCAAAATCATACTTGTCACCATTCGTTTCATCAAGCACGAGTTCAAGAAACCTGCTACGACATGAATTGTTATTTTTATGTTGTGTAAATAGGTAATAATTAATTTTAGTAACACTATATCAACATCATCGAGTTGCGCGAATAGATTTACATGTGGTCTTGTGGTTTTAATCGAAGTACACAGCACGGTCTAATGTAGAGTCATCTCTACTGTACAGCAACTCGGTAATCGAAATGTATTAAAATTTAAACAACGATCTTGTTTCGTCGCACCAAAAATATGTTTACTATCGCGATACTCTGCACAGGCCGTCTAAATCCTTTTCACACTCGTAATAGTATGCCAACAGCTACCGGCGGCAACGTTTAACAATACCAACGACACTAAACATACGATACCTACCCAAGTAAAATTACCATTTTCACCTGGAGGTCTGCCGTTTCCTAGAGTAACAAAACCCTCTTCCTTTGGAAATCTATTTTTCCCCTGGGTAACAAACCTTTTTCACGTGGAAATATATTTCTTCCCCGGGTAACAAACCTTTTTCACTTGGAAATATATTTTTTTCATGAGCAACAAACCATTTTCACTTTGTAGTCCGTCGTTTACCCGAGTAAAAATGTCATTTTCCTTTTGAGATCCAGCGTTTACCCAGTGTAACTATACATTTTCACTTGGAAAATGTGATGATAAGACTTGAGAACATGAATTTGTTTTACATGATGTTTGTACACCGGCACATTGTATGTACACCTCGTTTACGCGAATACTTGTGAACAATCGTGACGTACTTGATGTGGTGTGTGCATTGGTATTTTTCATGGAGACAAAACACGGTCTGTAACTTGAATATTGGTCGTTGGTTCATGAGTGAATATCCGGATCAGGCCCCCACACACTTTCTCATATTAGTGATCCGGTTTCAGCTGACTAGAGCGACATGTATTGATCAGTAAAGACACAATATAGTAAACAGGCCTGAGGAAACCCGGAGTTGTTAGCGCGATGGGGAACATAAATTCATCCGTTTTCCGAACACCATTATCCGTGTAACAACCAGTTACCAAAGTCGAGGAGGTGTTTTATTCAGACATTTTGACTCTGGAAAATCCAAAGCACGAACCCGGACATCACGGACATATCGGCAACCCCTTTATTCGTCAATTCCGAAAACATACATGTCGATGTACAATAGCTCATTGTTATTGTATGTGGGTAACCAATGATTTTGATGGGATGCATCAGAGCAAGTGAATATTTGATTAGACAAATGTATCGGAGTCGTTGTTGGTGTATATTTTGTCACTGCCCGTTGTACCAATATACAAAAATATCAAATTGTCCGGTGTAGTTGTCAGTTTTGAAAACGAAAATGATATTGTTACCCAGGGAGAAGATAGATTTCCAAGTGAAACGGTATTGGTACTCAGTTAAATGATAGTTTCCAGACGAAAAGGGTTTGTTACCCAGGAGAAAATGATTAGTTACTCTAGGTAAAAGTATTTTTCCAAGTGAAAATGTATAGTTACACTGGGTAAACGCTGGATCTCAAAAGGAAAATGACATTTTTACTCGGGTAAACGACGGACTACAAAGTGAAAATGGTTTGTTGCTCATGAAAAAAATATATTTCCAAGTGAAAAAGGTTTGTTACCCGGGGAAGAAATATATTTCCACGTGAAAAAGGTTTGTTACCCAGGGGAAAAATAGATTTCCAAAGGAAGAGGGTTTTGTTACTCTAGGAAACGGCAGACCTCCAGGTGAAAATGGTAATTTTACTTGGGTAGGTATCGTATGTTTAGTGTCGTTGGTATTGTTAAACGTTGTCGCCGGTAGCTGTTGGCATACTATTACGAGTGTGAAAAGGATTTACACGGCCTGTGCAGAGTATCGCGATAGTAAACATATTTTTGGTGCGACGAAACAAGATCGTTGTTTAAATTTTAATACATTTCGATTACCGAGTTGCTGTACAGTAGAGATGACTCTACATTAGACCGTGCTGTGTACTTCGATTAAAACCACAAGACCACATGTAAATCTATTCGCGCAACTCGATGATGTTGATATAGTGTTACTAAAATTAATTATTACCTATTTACACAACATAAAAATAACAATTCATGTCGTAGCAGGTTTCTTGAACTCGTGCTTGATGAAACGAATGGTGACAAGTATGATTTTGAGTGAAAAATAATTATTTAGAGTAGTGACATTTTGTGACCAACGAATGTAAATCGATCGTGATATTACAATATATGCTTTCGTCAACATACCGACTTGGCGTAGAAACACTTTAAAGTTTTTTTCAATAACTCGACCCTCAAGACTTGTTACTTGTACGATGTAACGTCGGTGTGCAAACTATAACGACCATTTTGTATGCTAGTATGTTTTAGTTGTATTGTTGTGAGGACAACCATGTGATGACTCAGCACTTTTCGTTAGCAAAGTAGATTGACTTGTGTGTAAGATGTAAGTACCGTAACTAGAAAACATATGTACTCTGTTGTTGGAGTAGCTGATTTATTGCTATGACATGGACATATCCTGAAGCCTTGGTTGGTTTGTTGTTTTACGAAAGATGAGGTGACCTCGGTGTCGTAAATTGTGTTAACTAAACTCGGATGGATGCCGCAATTGTGCTGGACTTACACATGGTATTCGCATACTGTACACATACAAACTTTTGTGTAAACAACTCTGGTGTTTCTGTTAATACTAGAGCTGTGTTGAACTATTCGGTTCTTAAGACACATGAACAACCATTCAGACAATAAAGGTCTTGAGGTACCGAAACAGTTTGTAGAGTCAAACCAACCATTCTTTAGTTTCGTAATGTGAGAATATCGAGTAAAGTTGATTACTTTGTGTGATGTAAATATCTTTCGTACTTTTGTAAGAGTAGTGGGGGTCTCATGAAAAAGTAACTAGTTGACAAAAACAAAATATTGAATGAAGGTTCGTCTGTTGTTTTCATAAGTCAAGAGAGTGAAAATTGTTGTTGTTGTTTTTGTTACTCTAAATCGAAATAGTGTGAAAGCGTCACCGATCATTGCGTATGTTCGTAGCATGAGCGAATATTTTCATGTGTCGTGAATATCTTTCGTATACACTTAGTATGAAATGAGATGCGTGGAATAATAATTAGTGTCCTACAAAAGTAAAACTTGTTGTGTTTGCTTGTGTGCTTTTTTATCATTGTTTGTTGTTGAAAGATGGGTGAGTTTACATTTAAATATAGTAAGCGGGACAACTCAAGTAATAAATTTTGCCCGGTTGAAAATCGACTCGTTTGAAAATACCGGTCAATGGAGTAACAGTATCAATATGAGTGGTATATTAGTTTTCGCGAGATGCACCAATCTTCTAAGCTTAACTCTTCGAACATTCGTCATGTCATAGAGAAGTAGTCGGTTGTTATGAACTCGAAACAAATGTACTGCGATTATCACGATGATGGAAATTACGATCAACACAGTATTTCGTAAGTGAATGTGAATCGTTTGGTATGTTCAGCAGTCACTAAATGAAAAAAAAATAGCAAACTGATGCAACCCGGTAGTTAAACGATACAGTTACAAGTTGGATGTAATCTTGATTTACAGATGACAGCTTGATGATGTAAAGCTCAACCACGCAAATGTGTTCATTGCAAAGTATTTGACCAAAAATAAAATATCAAATGGAGACTTCGGTTTCATTACCAAGCGAGTGAAAATTGTTTTCTGCTGGGTGGATATGATTTGCATTTAGAAAAACGATATAGACCGATTAAGCGACGCTGTTTCATATCCGTCGAGTGAGTAAAATTTCTTTGGAGCTCGGTTTAGCTAGTTAATTATCGGTGCTTCAATCCCGTACAAGTAAGGTCTTTTAGTGACTGAGTATTGTGATGACATTTACTTTGACGAATGACATTAGGAAGATTTTCAATTTCTCTGATTGTGTGTGTGTTTTACAAATAATTCTAACTATAGGACACATTTAATAAACGTCATGCAAATTGTTTTTGTGATGGCAACGACTTTCAGTAGTCTGGTTAGATGACGACAATTATTTCAGGCGATTCAAAATAATTTAATAATCAAGTCATGGTCGAGCATTACAAAATCTCATATGTCAAATCAATGTGTCGAACCTTATGTTTACATCATTATAATTTTCAATATAACCCCTGCGTTCGATTGTAAGAAATGAATTCTCAACTACGTTGGTCAAAGTTTCAAACCTCGTATACTCAAACATATTATGTTAATCTCAAGTTGCGCGCACCGAGTAGTAATTACTTTAGGTTACAGAATAGTAACGACTTTTACAGTTGAATAAAAAATACGAGTTGGCGGACTATGAATACAACCGAACTTGCTATGGATTTTGGATTGTAGTGATTACTCGCGTAGTCTTGTCTACTTTTCATAAGGATACTGTTAAGTTGGTTGGGTAAGTTACAAACGGATTGACTTGACAAGTTTTTTTGTATTTTACTCTTTTGTGTATGGCGAGATGTTAGAATGTTGAGATGTCATAGTGATAGTATTTCTGAAACTCTCTTTGACAAACGTAAAGACAGGTCGCGAATAGAGTTGTAATGTTTCATTACTTGTTTCAAATCAATGTGCGTATAATCTCGAAATGTCACTGGGTGAAAGTTGGTAGTCATGTTTGTCAATCTATTTCAATTCAGACTATGTCAAAGCCCTAATATTTCATTCTGGATTATCTGGATTTACCTTTAGTACATCCTGCGAATGGATTCCGATGCGGTACTATAACATTTTTGATAATAATGACTCAAGGATTTTCAATCAACAATACCTGGATTTTTTGGTAATGCTAGAGTTGGCAAATGATTAGTTGCGTGTTTTTGTTAGGCGTTTGATTTCTCAGAAATAAATACAATTATTGTATGTGTATACTTGCGATTTCTTGATTCTTGTTTAGTTAGTTGGTATTGATTCTATAGGTGTGAAACAGCGGCGTGGAATGTGTGAATAATTCGACTCGACTGAAGTTGGAGTCAGTAATATTCAGGTTACGTTCGAATCAACAGATCGCGGTAAATGGATTTCTCAAAGGATTAGAGTTGTACCGGATCAACACATTCAAATACGAATCAACTTGGTTCGTGTAGTGAGTTTCATTTCAAGTTGACAAATTGACACATTGCTTGAATATTCTCATGATTTTTATCATGCAACTAAAGTCAACCACGTTCCAAAGTGTCAAAAACATATAGCGACCATACCAGAAAGTGTCAAATTGTTGGTTTACGAATCACCGTCTGCGACGACTCTGTGACAAACTAATTACGGAAATATTACCTTGTGAGCGATCGGTATGTCTGTAACACCAAATCATGAGCGATTACTATGTCTGAAGCATTACCCTGTGAGTGTCGTAGGATTTTAAACTTATTTCACACCTATTTGAATAAGCGTTCACTTCACAAAGGATTAGGGTTAGAGTAGAAATAAGTGACAATTTGTCGCTATTCAGGTTACCGACACTGGCGGTCTGTTATTCGTTACTTATTAAATCTTACGAGTGAAATCAAGCTCCGTGACAAACTGCTTACGAAAATTTCACCGCGTGAGCGATCGATATGCCTGTAACACGAAGCCGCGAAAGATGGTTATGTCCGAGACATTATCTTGTCAGCGATCGCGGGGTTTTGCAAACTATTTCACACCTATTTGAAGTGCTAGTTCGTGAACGCGGCTATTGTTGATATTCGTATCGCCGTCTACGCCGGCACTGTGGTAATCTAATTGCCCAAACATTACTATGCGACTGATTCCTAGATTTAGCAAACCATTTTCACGCCTTTTTTGTTGAAAGTACGACATTCCGCCCGCAGCCTATACCCGAAAGTACGACATGCGAACAACGAAGCCGCGTGCGACCGATCCCTATGATGAAAAGGGTTACCGTGCGACAACAAGACACAATAGCCGCTTGCCACCCCCAATATAAGACATAAGAGCCGCTTGCGACCCCCGCCATAAGAATAACGATATATCATTGTCGCACTCACCGTAAACGTTGGGATCAACTCGGACCGGTCATATATAATAATTTATGATATACACAATAACTAAGAACCAATCACGTGACTATTTACTTGATACTTATTCAACACCAGTCGAGAGATACCTATACCAGAAAGTACGATATGCCGACGCACCCATAAGAACACATGGCGAATCACCACCACTGCCTTAACGCGAAAGTATGACATGCGAAAGTTCGACGTGCGACAGATGCATATACCGAAAAGGGTCACCGGTTCAAGACGAGTTTTCGCGGCACCGGTCGAGTGATCCCTATACCGAAAAGGGTCACCGGTTCAAGACGAGTTTCGAGGCACCGGTCGAGAGATCCCTATACTCATAAGGCACCGGTCGGGTGGAAGGGGGGTCTGAAAGGGTCACCGGTTCAGGACGAGTTTTCGCGGCACCGGTCGGGTGCACCCATAAGCCACAATGGCCGTTCGCGACCGATCTATATAACTACTCACGTTAGTGGACATGACATTTCTGTGAAGTCGTGACCAACCCACGGAATTTTTACAAAGTGCAATGGAATAGGTATTGTCGAAATTATACAAAATATTCTTTAAAAGGGATGTTTGTTTGTTTGTTCGTGGTATTCATGGTGTTTGTCGACGACTATATGGTTCAATGTGATGTAAAACTGGCATCATATTCCTTGTGGTCGTATAAAAGGTACGTTCAACTTTCCACAGTGTATTAGGAATTAATTTATCAACTCTAACATAACCTCTTATCGTTGGAATTGAGCCATATGTGGAGCGAAACGTCAATTTTAGCCAACACAACAATTGTAGCTTATAGCAGCAAAAAAATTGATTTTTTTCAACCACCCTGCGGTTCAGAGTCTGGCTGTCGCTGATTATAGTTCTCTGACTCGGTGCGATCATGCTGCCACAATCAACAGTTTGATGTAAATCTCACACACATCACCTGTAGTTATCAGTTGATGAATGAAGGTTCACTTTGTGGATTCGTGAGGTTATTGAAAAGGCCTGACGGTGTAGCTTACTGAAAACGATAGCGAACATGTGTTTGTTTATTACTTACTTCGTGAAATAGTGCATAAGAGAAGCTTTGGCTGATATAACTAGGCCCGAGCTATTCGTGACTAATCCCCCTGAAAGTATAGTCGAATATGTACGTATTAACCGTTCACCGACTGTATTATATACCATCGATACTTACCAATCACTTGTGTGGTGTCGTACGTGTCCCCAAATATCGGACTGGTGAGATTCTTCAAATTAACTTTTGCCAAAATATCACTTTTCGTCAATGAATTCAGAACGGTGTAGTTGAAGGCCCACAATTCAAAGAGCGATCTCTGTTTGCAGTCGTATCCGATCTTCAGACATGTCGACGAAAACGTCGTTAAATTCTTCACGCTGTTTGAAATCGTTAGTGCATTACGTGTGTGACCTCTGGGCGCGTATCAAGAAGTACAATTCACGGGATTCTGACATTGTGAGCTATTTAGATTGCTTGTGATACCAAATATATCATACGTAACTAAATTTGTCGTCACATACGTGGTGCATCACTCAGTGTTGGGATCAAGTCACTACCTTCGAGTCACGAGTCATTACGAGTCATTGCACATTTTGACTCGAGTCAAGTCAAGTCAAGTCAATCGATTTTCGAAGGTGACTCGAGTCAAGTCAAGTCAGTAGATTTTTGGAGGTGACTCGAGTCAAGTCGAGTCAAGTTAAGTCAAGTCACGAGTCAAGTCACAATTCAAGTCAAATTGCCTTTTCGCGGTATGAGGCGTGATTACGTCATTGTATTTTGCTAGCTGTCTGAAATACAGATTGAGGGGTCATTGATTTTGAACCGATGAACGAATATAGAGTTATATATACACCCAAGTATGGCGCTGTATCGCTCAGATACAAGTAGAACTAATAAACTACGTAAGTAATTGCACAGCCTCAGTTTATAGTTACCAGCCAAAATAGAGAAACGAATTGATAAGATGCGATACATTACCCTTTTGTATATTGATATGATACAATACGACCTTGCGCCAATGGTTGAGGACCATGTATTTCGAATTCAATTTCAACAAAACAAGAGGTTTGGTCAAGTTAAGAACGCAGAACAGAAATAGACATTTTGCTATTAAATTACCTTACTATACTATAGTTTACGACAGCGTAGGCTGTAAGCTTCGATCACTTCGTTTGCGATCAATGGAGGCTAACGCACGATCATTGAATGTTTGGTAGCTCTCACGGGTTACACCAGCGTTGCGCGAACAATCCGAACATATGCAAGATACAGTGATTTTTATCGACACTGATTACTTGATGACTTGAAATTGACTCGTGAATTTTCCTCCGAGTCACGAGTCAATCCACATTTCTGATACGCCGAGTCAAGTCAAGTCTAGTCATTTTAGCAAAGTGACTCGAGTCAAGTCAAGTCATTCGAAAAAGTGACTCGAGTCATCCCAACACTGGCATCACTGTTAGTTGTGAAGTCGGTCACCTTCTATCAATCTCCAGCGCAGTCTTGAAACTATCGGCAGACAAAACATCCGAATTATCCACAACCAATATGAATTGATCGAGTTGAGGGATGTAAAACGTCGAGCGCAGTAGTCCAGTTTCCTTTATCACTTTGCTGTCTTCTGATAGGAATCCGGAAGATCCAAACGGGGGCTCGAAACGTTGTAGGAGACCCACGCTTAGTGATGCTGCAAAGCATACGATAAACTTGCAAATATTTGATTGAGTGATGACTGTCACACGTTTTTGAAAATTGAAGGTGAGACTAATTGTCATGGCGAGATATCGCTAATGTATTGCAATTATCACTCTTTCGACAAGACCAGCTGATAATAACTAAATCATGACTGATAACTTTGAGCTGATTAAACCGATAACGACCACCTTCCCCGATAACCCCGATATATTCAATCGATAGTCGTAAGATATGGCATCTAACTTAGTGAGCAGAGCATTTCCAGCTTTCGAAACATTTATTTTAACACCTTTACAACCATTGCTATGCGTAGACATGAATCAACTAGAAAGGCTGCATCTGAACACCTGTAGGGTATAAAATGGATCAATATTTCCAGTGTAGCAGTCACAAAATTGTCTGACTTCCTACTAACATAGCTGTGATGCCACAAAAATTGCCGATCTGTTATACTTGCAATGGCCGATACCGAAACATACTCGATATTATCGGCGAACCGATATAATCGGCAGGCTTCTAGCCAGATGGTGAAAATACGATGGAATAGTCAGAAGATGTGAAAATAGTCTGCATTGCTACTAGAATCGAAATAATAAATTTCTACTCAACTACAAGTAGAAATAGTGACATTAAAACATTCCAAAACTACTCTAAGAAGAATTAGAAATTGAGGGTATCAAAATGACTCATGAAAGTAATACTTTCAATTATAGAATGTAAGCATGAAACGGCAACGACTGATTTTGCAGCTTCGTTCCGCTTCGCTGAGACTAGAGTGGAGAATAGTTATCTTCCCGAGGGTACAATTAACTGAATCTGGTCTTGATCGAAAGCTATTGTCGCATTGATCCCAAAAATATGAATAAAAATATGGTCACGCTCCAGTCTTTGACGAAAGATCACCCTCAACATCTGAAATGTGCATTGTTCAGAACAATCGGATAACCCCGACGCAATGGCCATAACAATGGCCCGTTGCGACTCTCCGATCGTTCGTACAATGCCGATATTTCAGACTTGGAGGGCGATTTCTACGTGGATCAGTCTCTGATCATATTTTAATTTATATTTTCGGAATCGGTGCGACAGTAACTTTCGATCAAGACCAGATTCAGTACTTTCTGCGCTCGGGCAGATAACTTTTGGATTGCAAGAAATCATACAGTAACTTAAGCAAAACAATTCTCCACTCCAACCTCAGCGAAGCGGAGTGAAGCTGTAAAATCGGTCGTTGCCGTTCCATGTTTACATTCTTTACTTTCAATAGGCAGATTTGGCCGGAGCGTCGCGTACTTTTAGTATAGTCAGTCGTAGTTGGCTACTTACGAATCGAAAGTGCTAACAAAATGCTAAAGATGCTAACTAAATGAACAATCCTAACGAAAACAGTTGCACTGTTTGAAAATGTATTCAGTACCAATTATACAAAAAAAATTTTTTGTTCGGTTGACATGACAATTTGTCTCTTAAAAGAGACGCAAGCTTCTCAAAAAATGACTTCCTTCTCCATAAAACTCAAAATGTACATAAGTAACTACTTTTTGTTGCGTTATACGTTACGTACATGTGGAAGTACCCTGAAAGCATATGCGCTTGAGAATATATAGTGTAAATACTTATCTTACCGACTCACGAAAAATGACCAATTACGCTACAAATATTGGTGCGATTTTTTCGAAAATATATTCAGTTACATGATACAGTGGTTCTTTAGTCGTGTAACAGGTAGCTATCATTCTAATTCTAATCTAATTCGGAAAAGGTGAAAATTTTCTAGCGGCCTAACTCTGCTGGGAATATCAATATATCATTCGGCACTTACCCACTGTAACAAGAGACAGCAAAATAGTCGTTCTAGGCCGGCTTCAACTCGAACCCCCAACCAGTAGAACGCTAATGATAATCCCCCCGCAATTGCATCCGTCAGACCCGTGCTGCAGGTTTTATTAGTACCGTGCTCAACAGCAAAATCACCATAGTCGTTAGCCGCAGTGCCGTTCCCATTTTCCGTGTATTGTTCGGAGCCAGCGTGGATGTTTTGTATAGTAATCTCGCGTCTTTTACTCGCGTTTGTTTTTGACGAAGGAGCTGAGCACATGGATGTTACAAACATGAATAATACCGCCGTCTGTGCTACTGCTATAATGGCGAACACGGATATGAATCCAACGTAAAAAGGATTGGCTTTTTCTTCGCTCAATGTCTCAACTGCGTTTCCAATCTGCACTGTGACTGCGCCGAGGTACGAGCTGGTGATTCTATTGTAGCATCCATCAAGCCACTGAACCGTGGTATTTGTGTCTGGTAGCGTGGCGTAGCAGGATGAGTTTACTGGCAGCACACCGGTTTGCCATTCAGCAATGGTTTCGAATCCGCAACATGAGAACTGAGAAGGAAATTTATTCTTTAATCTAATTCATTACACCGATATCAACAACGATTAATATCCATTGCATTCGGTGCAATGAATTAGATTAAAGATTAAATTGGAAATCTTGACTCGATGATTAGAAATTGACTTTAGAGCAGCGCTTTGCAACCAGTGAGGTGCGAAGCGTATCTAACTGTTACAGTTTGCCATTCAATATGCAATAGTGGGTGTCGTCAATTCCTCTTGCATTCACCACTACATACGTTTGTGAGTCCGGCTTGTCAACTATAGATCTAGCTATATCCAAGGTTCGGAACAGCCTGAAAACAGACACTCCTATTGCCACATTGCGTGCGAGTCTGTCATCAATCAATCCTAGTCTTGATCTGGTAATATCTGGTATAGAAGCTCAACTTTCGTAATAATAATAATAAATTGCATTCGTATGCAACTGATTGTTTCTTATTCTTGTTAATTTGTTTTGCATTCGTTTGGTCATTTCTCATAGTGGGTCATAGTGAAAAAGTTTTGGAAGCACTGCTTTAGAGTTACAATGGACCTTTCATTTCATTTTAGATTGACACGCCATAAATATATTGTTCCATCCACAGTCTCCGGCCCAGTAGTTTTCATAAGGTGACTATAGAGCGACAATAATACGACCATAATTCAGGCTACTTTCAATTCAGATTTTCAGTGCGCTTCACTTTGCGTAACAATATTATTTCGAAAAATTCTCTGATATACAAACAAAACAGCGCCCACTAGATTGACAAGCCGCAGTCCGCGTCTCAAGAGTTCATTGGTAGGTCATCGTGCCGCTTAAAATAGTCCAACTTCTCAGTAACGCGTTTGCGGTGGTTGAGTTGGTCTGGTGACATGATTGTTGATATGCAATGTACTTTTCAATTCTCCAATGGTTGCTGACGATTACCGCTGCTAGTGTAAGCCGAAAATATGCGGGTGTCCTTCAATACAAATATATTATTCAATTGTTTGAGTCGATGTACGTACATGTGTAGTTCAATAATGAATTTCATATAATCAGTAGTGTCGAATACGTTATGCGCTATCGGTCGTGACGGGTTCACGCACGATTGATCCAATCGTTTTCATCTTACAATAGGTAGGACTAGAATGCCATCAATATCTCGTATCGTGAAATGACGCGAGACAGCTTTAGTTCAACATAATCGACAAGGACTTACGTAAGTTTGAAACGCATATTTCGTGCTTCTGTCCATTCTATTCCAGGTCTCTTGAAAATACTCTTTCCTTCTGTCGCCATCAGCAAATCCCCACACGGCGATACTTATTAGCATGGCAATTGTGAGTGAGACAAGGACGCATACCTTTCAGTTTTAGAGAGTATAAGCTCATAATGATAAAATGGGCGAGGAGCAGGTCTAATGGTCTCACTATGATTCTGAATGAGCGGTTCTTGACCATTGATGATATTGCGGCCATAGCATCAACCAATATCGTAATTCCCGCTATTCCCACCAACCAATATTGGATTCGCTGAAGAAATAGGGTGTTAACTTATCAGGATGATTACTCAATATTTGAAGAAAACATTACCTTAAGTGAAAAAGTATGGCCAGCTATAGCTTCCAATTCCGCATTGCAGTCAATTGTGAAGATGACCACCACCAGTGCTATGGTCAATGCCAAAACAGAGATATTCTAAGAAATATTTGTTGGTTAGGGACAGTTTCAAACGGGCTAACCGATATCAAAACCATACCATTGCGACAAATGCTAGGATGCCTGATAATCTCCATCTTTTTGAGTCAAATATCACCATGATTGTACTTTGGTTTTAGGCTGAAGATTAAATATCTGTAACTAGATCTGCTGTTCAGCCACAACTGAATAATAGGTCTTATCAGGCTTCGCGTTCCGTGTCTCGTAATTAACTCTATAAATAAAATAAGACATCATGGTACGCAAAACACGTGTTACGACTAGAGCCCGACCGATATTGGATTTCTGAGCCGATACCGATATCCAGTACCTCCACCGATAACCCCGATATATTCAGCCGATATTCAAAAGATATGGAATCTAGCTCAAGGCCCATATTTAACACCCCAGAGCATTTCTTTCAACAACTTTACAGCCATTGATATGCTTGAACATGAAATAAATGATCAAGGAACTATAAAAATGTATCAAAAGCACCAATCCAGCTGTTGCAGATTACAGTTCACGATGCACAATTTCTCGGCCCTTTCTCCATGGAGTGAACTTCTGTGGTCTTCCATAGATGATGTATATAGTACTAAACACAGTGAGCAGTCTTTCACTTGGTAGCATAGTTAGTGGCACAGCAGGAAATCTTTCATTTCGGTTCCACCGCTCCCTTGCAGGGGATCTTTCCTTCAATGGTTTAACCAAATATTGATATTCTTCTTACAATGCACCTGGAGCCTTCAGCACATCATTAACAAATAGCTGATGAGTATGTGCAAAACAACTCAAATTGTCCACGTCTGCAACTGCTCCTCCCATCCCCCAGGCCCCATGGGCCTTTGACCAGCATTAAACAATCAATTGATCAATATTTTACACTCTTTTGTCACAATTGGCCAATGTCATCATGGAATCAAAAATTTTCGTATAAATGACTGGCTTTACTCCACGTTTGCTTGATTTTCTTGCCCTCTAAGCTCGCATATTTCCTATCATGGTGGCCCCGCAGCCGCAGGCCTCAGTCAGACGACTTCATACATTACTGGTATAATTAGCTCTGTTGGTACCGAACGGGGAAATGTTTCGACGCGACGCTTTTCTCTATCATTACGAG
The DNA here is from genome assembly GCF_051294905.1 of Botryllus schlosseri. Lineage (NCBI taxonomy): Eukaryota > Metazoa > Chordata > Ascidiacea > Stolidobranchia > Styelidae > Botryllus > Botryllus schlosseri. The sequence goes on from NC_137241.1 coordinate 1,650,137, forward strand.
GGTCAGTCCAGCATGATTGAAGTTCTCATTTCTCTTACTGATTGAAATCTTCTGCAGACAACTATCCATCCAGCTGCTCTCTGTCTTTGGTGAGCGATTACTGCAGGGGGACTCCCACGAAGTCAGTGGGGCATAGCGGTGGTTAGTTATCTATAATAATTTTCAGATAGACACGCCTACTGCCCTGTATGCAGTATGCACTATATGCAGCTTGGCCATTTATTTTTATAATTGACCGTCCTCACGTCTTTCATCGACTTCTCTTGACTCCCTACCACCATGTTGTGACGTCACCAAAATGGCCGATATTTTTTTACCTTCAATGGCCGATACCGATATTTCTCTCCAAGCGTGATATCGACTCGATATTATCGGCGAGCCGATAATCGGTCGGGCTCTAGTCACGACACTATAAGGTTAGAAATTGGCTAAAATATACATCTATAACAACGCTACAGATAATGCATGTGCATGTGCATGAATGTGTTCATTGGCGACATAGTCAATTTACTCATACCGTCTGCAGTCTGCATGATTAGTCATGTTATCAATCATTTGTTACGCTACTCATAATACGCTATCAGCACAACGGAATTACTTCGCAGAACGGTGAAGCCATACAGTCGTACGTGCATTGTGCATCGGTTCCTGTTGCTGCCAGCCTACACTTCTATTTCTGACTAGCATATATTTATGAATACATCCATCGTAAAAACAAAGCTTACTTCTGTGAGAATTACATAAAGCTTTCATACTTCGCTTTCATACCTTAACATGCGGACACTGTGAACGCATTCACGAACAGCATTATTTATGTCTGTCGTCTGTACCTCGAGCGTTATTATCAACTTAATACAACTGCTCTAGGAATATCGCGTTGATGCCTCTTTTAGGGTAAGATAGGAATCGTGCAAGTGGCCGGAGGCGTCTTAACGTTGATGAGCTGATTGCAAATATTTGTGAAACGACAAGCAAGTCCACTGATTACTGGGACTTTGACGGCCGTTATAGCTTGGTATGTTGAATTTTGTCGGTTGTGGTATATTCTTGGCGCTGTAATATTTTCTCATACAGTAACCCAGAGCTCTTCAGCCTTTTTCGTCTTGGAGCACCCTTTTAACTTTTATTCAAAACTCGTACACCCCTGACCACATAACACGCTGATTCCGCAGTAAGCCCAAATCCAAGGATGTTCAACCTTTTCGCTATTCACAGCCTTTTTCGATTAGATATATAGCATACAACCGCCATGGCATCTCTACGTCATATACTTGAAATAAGGTAGCGACTGGAAACTTGCACCGCGGATAGCCCGTGCGTATATAAGCTTTTAACTGTGCCGGAGGCTTACTACACATCTATGCACCAGAATCGGGAGTTTAAATGCTAGGGAATGTTACCTGGATTCCTCTTCTACATAGAAAAATAATTTCGTCGATACTATTGGTTGTTTCATATATTACTGTCAAATATATATCCCTTCTTTGTCCACGTGATCATATTAACTAGAGCTGATGTTGGGGTGTCTTCGGAAGTTTTGGGCACAGAATTGATAATGATGCATCTTCCGGTTTTTATTATTCACTTTGTTGTATGTTGTTATTTTTGACGTCCCATCAAGATTGCAAACATAGTCGAAATACATATTGGAATCACCCAAACGTAGCAGAAATACCTTCATCACGATTCTGACTTGGTATTTCCTTATGGGGTGTAACATTTTCCTCTGCGGTTCGCTTATGTACGGCGTGGTGAAGATTACTTTATTATATTAAAAACGAAAAATCACCCTGAATCGCACCAAGGGTGAATAAGATTTTTAAGTTTGATGAAATCTCTCAAAGATTTAGGAACCAAATTGCATATTAACGGCCGTCAACACACGCTAATTTAATTATGTGTAGAGTGGAGGGCTGTATAATTATTGTTAACCTGATGCATGCGACCGTACCCCCGCAGAAGGTTTCCACCTCTGGTCTGTTGAAATATGGACGAACAAGGCTGCAACGTATTGAGAATGCTAAATACTAATCAGGGCTCCAGATTACCGGACCACCACCTAACACAGTATTTATAAAACTCGACATCCACCTATGACATCACAAGAAGAATGTAATTTACTGTCTGCGTACAGCTGATATGAACATTTAACTATATTGCACAACTGGTCAACATGTTCTGAGGCATAAACTTGCCTATTCATTGTGATAGATAGTCATTGGTCCATTTCAATGCGGGTCTGGTACACCCCGGTACACCCCATCTTAGCGGTAGACCCTTTCATAATTTTGGTACAGCAGAGGGTGTACAAAACACCTGGTTGAAGAGCCCTGTAGTGACCTACCATATATAGCTGTAACTTACACAGGTGTGAATATACACCCGTGGTACACGAAAGCAGAACCTACCTTAGACTTACACCACAGTATACAAATTAAACATTTTAATCCAAATCCTGCTTGCACGCAGCCACGTAGGATTTATAGCCGTAGTATAATTCTGAGTTAGGTTCTATTTTGGTTTACCCCCCTTAGGTGCGAATAAACACCCTTTTTGCTAAAAGTGTACGGTGGTAAGGTTCAGAGGCTTCACAATCACAGAGAGCCAGCGACTTGATAATATATGTTCGTAATTATATTCTACTAAAATAACACAAAAGGGATGATACTTCTTCACTGCACAGGATGTAATAGCACACTCCTGTCGTGAAGACACACCACGTTTTAGCGAATTGATCTTTACAACTGTCTAGACTCGTAATTTCAATTGTCTGATTGTTATTTCAATTGGTATTGGTACAGCGTCTGTTTTCGCTTGTTTATATATAGTATTGCACCATTGCGAATCTCTTCTGCTGCTTCATATTTATATCAACTACATCCATGTCTTGTTTCATTTACGACTTATTAAGTTTGTTTTGTATCAAGTTTATTAAAAGACTGATAATACAACGCTTGCCTAATCTCTAACAGCAGGTATCAACTGAGCGGATGGGAATAAACTCCATAATACCTATAACCAATACGCGATAAACGTGATGGGTTATTGAATCGAAACAACTGCCATTTCACTGTTGTGTGTGTAACACTGCGTGACCGACTTTAACGCTATCAATTAGGTGTTTCTTAACTTTTTCCCTCCAGCGCCCATTTTCAAAAATTGTGTAGGTCTGGCATCCCCCCCTCATGTGAAGGACTGTGGTAAAAACAATTGGTAAGACGTCAAAGTCTTGTCGGTCTACTCGGGTTAAGAATTTTTGGGTTGGGACATAACTATTGGAAATACTTCGTGCTTAAATAGCGCCTGATGGCCACTTGACTAATTACCGATATCTTAAGTGTATGGTCTATATTCGGAATGAAATCAAGGTTGTTAAAACAACATCGGGTACGGGCTCATATCATCTGGTACGAGCCCAATGTACACATCCCGAATTCACCTCTGCGATTGACACTGCGGGGTAATTAATTGTATGGGGTTTAGTTTTTTTGGCATATATTTCGCGCGGAGAGCGACGAAAAATTTCGAGATTTCACAGACTTTGTCGAATGGTAATTTGCAATGAGAACGCGGGATAAAACTATTGTTCTACTATATAGTGATATATCCTCACTACACCATGTATCTACTGCGACGTCATTTTTTCATCATCGCCCCCCCCCCCACATCGCCCGCTGGTTGTTTCCGCCCTCGTCGAAATACAAATCGCCCCTGTGGGAGGGGGTTCGCTGGGGATAAGGTTAAGAACCAATGAATTAGATGAGCTGTAGAATGTATCCATATGATGTTAGCACGCATGAGAAGAGTAAAATTTTGGATAAGTTATTTTAACCGTTACTAGCCCCGGGAACACTTACTCTAATTTGCAAGCCTTTGCGGTACCTAAACTTTCGCTGAGCCATAAAAACGAAAATTGACAACGAAGGACATCTAACTACACATCTAATACATTACCATATTGGTACAGAAAATGAACTGTATTGTAATTCTTACAATACCAATGAAATATAATTGTACCTCCAAACGACGGCATTATGCTGAATATTTATTGCAAATGAGTGTGTATTCTGTTGATCTTTTTCAGATTCCGGTTCAGAAATGCGAGCATTCACCTCGGAAAGTGTAATCCTATTGTTCGGTCGGAATCCACAGCGTGATACCAATCGCATCATTACAAATCAGCGTAAAAATATTAGAGATAGAATTGGCATTTCCGAAGGACTTGTTTCGATGTGAAACCCCAGCCTCCTCTGCCTACGCGGCTACAAACGACGTACCACCACAACAGACAAAATCCGACGACCGGTCGAGCCTAATCTCCTGAAACTAATGGTAGCCAAGGCAGGAGTGTCATCAAAAATTATGTGTATGAGATGAGTGTGTGTCTTGACCTCCAGTGACTGACTCAAGAAATCCGTAGCGTTCCATGAAACACTGGTGAACCCCTGCTTCATGATAGGAATACGAATAGGACATGTAACTTTAATATGCAATTGACTAGTATATTCATATTGAAATGAACCCGAATATTTTCGGTTGACACTCATCAGGGGTGGTCGTCAGCAACTAGTAGAGAATTTAAAAGAACATCGTATATCAACAATCGCGGCATATAGCCTACACGGACTCATGATATAGGCCTACATACACACGATGTGAGCATATGCATCCCATGAGTGCATGATGTGCATAAGCGGCTGGACGATGGAGGTTCAGATATATCCTTTCTTGCGCTTGCACCACCCTCCCGGCAATGCTGAGCGCCAAGCGATGAAGCCATGGATACCAGTGTTACTATTCAGGTCCTCGGTCTGACCCCAAGACTTACCGATCAAGAAGCCGGACGCTCCACCATTACGCTATACCTCTCTATTCACCCCATTACGACTCGGATAATCTCTCTCCAAACCTGCATTGCATGGGCATCCCGATACATTTTTATTGACCAGACTTTAAGGTCTTTAGATCTTCATTTACGTTGCTGCAGAACTATCGCGTTTAGCCAAACGGCACATTTTAACGAGTCTCTGTAATACATCACTACTCTTAGCAATGTTTTCACGACTTCTAAATATACTGCAGAATATTCGACCAATAATACTTGCGATGCCAAGGTATTATGTAGGGATGGTGTGAACCTCTGAAAGGTTCAGGTTCGTGTGAACGCGAACCTTTTTGAAAGGTTCTGTGTGAACACGAACGTGAACCTCGTGACGTCACGTGACGTCATATTGCTAATTCCAACCCTATCTTCCAATGAAGTGATAGCCTATAATAATGTACACCAGTTTTTCTCAACCTTTTTGTCCTCGCGGACCCCTTTTGGACTGTCACGGACCTCCGCGGACCCCCTTAAGTTTTGGTTCAAAATTAGCTCAATTATCGTGCAACCGCCAACTGTCTTGTGCAAATAGTAAATGTTGACTAATGATAAACAGCCACAAAATGTCTTTTCTTGAAAATAACAGCACACTATATGCAGAAATTTGGTGGAATTTTATTATTTCGAAGGTAATTTTACATCCGTATTTATTGTCGAGAAAATCTACGTATTCGATTTGATATGAATGAGCGCCGAAAATCCATTTCCACAAAGATATATTGGTCGCAAATGTATTATTAACGCGTACCGCTTCCGACGACAGCTTTTGGTGTGAGTTTTTATTGTTGAACATGCCACGTGGGCCCAGCCCTATAGTCATTTCTGTATGGCATCTCATATTGAAGTTATTCAGTGGTTATATCACACAAGAAAATGGAATTTGTGGCGAGGTTTCAATTCCTTCATCGGGACATATTCGAAAAAACGAAGGAATTTCGATTTCAAACAATTGTTTACTAATTTGCTGAGACTGACGACTTCAAATCCGAAATGTTTGCTTGTCTGACCACCACATCTCCAACATTTCCTTTTACACTAACCCCAACAAAACATCCGTAAACAGCAATATGTTCGCATCAGTAGGCTATTATTAATTTGACAAGTAAAATGAGCTTGCACAGTCGGATATATCAACACAGACAACCATTTCAATGTTGCGAGCCCTAAAGTTTTAGCTATTATGAAGCGAAACAGGCCAATGCTTTTCCTAATTAAAAAAATGAAATAAAAATTAGGTTATCAATCATTTTACAAATTTAGAGGTTTCGCGGATCCCCTGAAAAAGCTTCACGGACCCCAGGGGTCCGCGGACTCCCGGTTGAGAAACGCTACACGATACCTAGCGAAGACTCGATCCATGCCACAATAATGCCACAATGCTGAAGTACATATTGGCGTTTTAAACGTCGATAAATCTATCAACCGCGGTAATCAAAGGATATAATAATTGCATGAAATCAATACATTCCGTCGCTTTGCCAACAATTTCGACTAGAACTTACCAAGGAATATGAGCTTACGCCTTCACGGTCTTAGCCAGACCGGACAATGTGTTCGGAGTCTGAGTATTGCTACATTTATATTGAGCAGAGTATATAACGATCGCTACCGATACCACAAACAACAACAAGTTATGCAGTAGCAAGCACCTTAATCGCACGGATCTGGCATAAATGATAGGCTACAGTAAAGATATTAAGTCAAGATCGACTCCGTACGCCCGTTCCATTTTTTACATGAGAAGACGATATCAATGTCATTGGTTGGTTGAATAAGCATCATTCGCTGATTAGGTATATATCGCTCGTGATGTTGTGTGATTGCGGGTCAAGCTCACAGCAGAGAGTCACTAAATATTCACAAACGGAAAGCTGGTTTTTCCGAGAAAATTTTTGCAACAAAGCAAGTAAAATTTTTAAGGTTGTCGAAGTGCATGCCGCATGCTCGTTTAGCGTTGATTTTTTTATGCTGCCAGCACCATGCATGGAGTGGCCCACAGTTGAAATGCAATAAATTTGAGTCAAAGATCTTATAATGGAATGAAAATTACAATTTACCAAAAAGTTCACAGTGCAGAACCTACCAAAGTTCTGTTGTGAACACGAACCTCTAAATTTCCAAGATTAACACACAGAACGTGAATGTGAACCTCACATTCACACAATCCCTAGTATTATGCATAGATTGCATACTCGCATTTAAATAACTTATAACACCGACAAAGATTTTTATGATCGACGGCGTAAGTGCTGGGACATTTATGTGACAATTTTGCTTCATAAACATGTAGTGCAATGGTTCTTAACCATTACTAACCTGAGGAAACCATGCTAATCTGACTAACTTCACATTTTCGTTGAGTCACAAGCACAGGAATCCATCACAAGTCACAATAGGCCTGCACATGTAATTACACATCTAATACATTACTATAGGATACAGGGCACACAATAAACTGTGAACCAACGGAGTGGTAAAAGAACAAAATATAGTATCTTGAGTAGTGTAGCTGGTATCGTTATACGCAGACCAATCCCAGAAGGCCACGTCGCCTTAATTGCCACGCCTACATTGCCGCATCATCCACCCATTGCCACACCTATAGGACACCCCCTTGCCACATCATCCGCTCATTGCCGCACCTATATGACGCACAGTGCCACATCATCAGCCTATTGCAACATAATCTGCTACGTCATCAGTCACGCCCATTGCCACATCATTCGCCTATATAACGGCCATTGCCGTACGATCATGATTATGCGTACTGAGCTGTTTTTGAGAATATGAATTCTCGCCTAATACACTAAACGTTGAACTAGATTTCATAACGTCATCACAGAGGACTCAGTCAACTATCTTGATCTAGGTTGTAGGTTCGATTCCTGTAGTCATCGCATTTCATACGATTCAGCGCTTTTCATATCTGCTAACACTTTACTCAGTCTCATTGAAATAGCATTGTATAGTGTACGATTTTATTTCGAAAAAAGAGCATATCAATGATATCGTTGATCGTTATTGCGTCGATTCGCGTGCTGAAATCCTCCAGATCGGTTGATGTTTCGAGGTACACCGCTTTGCTGCCATCCGACGCTGCGATCCGAGTTCTTGCGTTCGATCTGACCGTTTTGTTTGATGTAGCGATCACTGGCTTGTAGTATATACGATACGAGCGGAAGGTCGGGATTAGGAACAACTACGCTGGGCGAATAGATGACGAATTCGTCAGCTGGAACGTTATTTGTTATAAGCCGAGAAATGTACCTTCGCGCAATTTTTACAGGCGGTCTCACACACTTTGCTGCGTCTGAAGTAAAATTTCAGCGTCGTTGTTTGCTATAAGCCGGGAAATTAGAGTCGCTGCTTCGCACCATTTTACAGGCAGTCTCACACACTTTGCTGCATCTGAGATTCATACTAATACATGCATAATTTTTGCATGACGAGAATACGGGTAATACGGTCAATAAACACCGGAGGCGAGTCATTTAAACCATGTTGCTAGATAATACCGCTTTCGGCTTCAACAAAGTTGCCCAGCAACAAAAAATAGAAGCCCTAATGATCATGCAGAGGAAAGTTCAATTATACATCGAATTTTTCGAATAGACTATCTACATTGTGTAGTTATGAAGTGAAATAGAACGGAGTTTACGCAAAAGTTGCTATTGATCATAGACCAAGCTTGCTTTCAGAGCCGGAAACTAAATGCATATGTAAATTTACCTAGGTTTTCCCCACACGCATCAAATGTAGGCCTACTCAAGTGTTTATGAGGTGGCGAATAGTTCGAAGGCTGTTGTCATGCAAGGACGTCACATAGAATTGTGGAGTTTTCTGTAAACTATAATCCAGTGATCTATTTTCAATCACTATATTTTTCATTAATCTAAACTAAGTACTGTTAGTAGGCAAACCCTAGGAAAGTATCCTCTGATAAAAGCAGGAGTAATTTGTTATCCGTGAAATAAATAGATGCTGCGCAATATGAGCGGTGCTGCGATGACTGACAAATACTTTGAATTAATGTATAGAAGTAGCGATTTCGAACTACGTAAAAAGTTAGTCCAGCTCACGCATTCTCCAGCTCTGCGATAATTTTGATCACTATGTTTTGATAATGACTTGCTTCCGAGAAAGAAATAACATTCATTATACGTTAGATGATACTTTTCCTTGATATTCTATCATGTATATTTAGGACTAATGCGACATCACTATGTGTACGACAGGTCTGATTTGAACATCCTAATTTTGCGTATCACACCACAAACTGCGCAAGCCTTCAAAGTTGATAAGTAAACTAGTATTTGCACTCCATCAGAATACTAAAGTAGCTTTTAGCGTATATGTACCTAATACTAAAGTGTTTATGATTTCAGATTGCTTCAACTTCATGACATTTTCAGTATTAACAGAAATATAGACCTAGAATACTAACTTTTATTCGTAAATAGCTACTTCTACCTTAATTTAATGGATTTATCTGAGATCATTGCTTTACTTACTCTCTCCAAAATGTGCATTATACAAGTACGTCACCATCGAAACCCTCTGGCTATAACTATCTGGCAGTATAATTGCAGCAAATACTCGGGTACTAATTTTAAAGTAGCTTAGGTATCTAAATGAGCTCTGAGTCGCTGTTATCTCGCATCTGACCATGGTGTTAACACCGGTATTACCTTCGCTCACTGATGAAAAAGATGAAAGTTATTAAAGAAAGCAGATTAGTATGAAAACTCGTTAAATAGAAGTAAAAGTAGCCTAGAAACATAACTACTTACTGAAAAATCGTTGCGTAGAAGTGGGGTTAGTCTACGAACATAACCACTTACTTACTTTGAAATCTCAACTTGTACTTGTATTCGTACATTACCTTTACACGGCGTTTTTTAATGGATACTAATTTTATTAAAAATAAACAAAAAGGGCGAAAAATTACATTTTATCCCGGAACGCAGCAAGAAAAATCGTATAAATTTTGTAAAGTAGATAGAAGACTACACTATTCCGATGCACTAAAGACTCTTACACTCTGGATTTTGTTCGGAATTTACGCAAAACCGGTATTGCTCTGCGATAATTTTGATCACTATGTTTGGATAATGACTTGCTTCCGAGAAAGAAATAACATTCATTATACGTTAGATGATACTTTCCTTGATATTCTATCATGTATATTTAGGACTAATGCGACATCACTATGTGTACGACAGGTCTGATTTAAACACACTGATTTTGCGTATCACACCACAAACTGCGCAATCCTTCAAAGTTGATAAGTAAACTCATAATGCAACAACTTTAAAACTAACGCGGCTCCACATCGACTTTTTGTGTGCATCTGTTTTGCGGGAGCGTATAGCACGTACCTATACATACTCAACTTTAATAACGGAATTACCATGCTTAATATTGAATCCCAACTCTAAACTTGATACGTAGATGTAGGACATTATGGCAATGCACCATGCTAAATTTCATCACACATCTAATGAAGGAACACCTTTAGAACTAACGCAGTCGAATACCGACTTTTACGCATATCTGTTTTGCGTGAACATAGCATATACCTATACATAGTCAATTTCAATAGCAGAATTACCGTGTTAAACATTGAATTCCCACCTTGAAAGTTGGTACGCGGTTATAGGACATTATAAAAATGCACCGTACCAAATCCCATCACACATTTCATGATGGAACAACTTTAAAACTAACGCGACTCTACATCGACTTTTTGCGTACATCTGTTTTGCGGGAGCGTATAGCACGTACCCATACATAGCCAACTTTAATAACGGAATTACCATGCTTAACATTGAATACCAACTCTAAACTTGATACGTAGTTGTAGAGCCTTATGGCAATGCACCGTGCTAAATTTCATCACACATCTAATGATGGAACACCTTTGAAACTATCGCAGTCGAATACCGACTTTTACGCATATCTGATTTTCGTGAACATAGCATATACCCATACATAGTCAATTTCAATAACAGAATTAGCATGCTAAACATTAAATTCTCACCTTGAACGTTAGTACACAGTTGTAGGACATAATAACAATGCACCATACCAAATTTCGTCAGACATTTCATGATGTAACACCTTTAAAACCAACGCAGTTCTATACAGACTTTTGGCTAAATCTCTTTTTCCGTAGCGTAGCACGTACCTATACATAGTCAACTTTAATAACAGAATTACTATGTTAATATTCGACTCCCCACCTTGAGTTAGGGTTACCCAGAATACATTGCAGGTCAAATTTGATTCGATTACGAGCATTATAGCGACAGAGATTTACGATAGTGTAAAATGAGCTACCTTATGACATCAAATTTCGTCTTCTCTCCAAGTGGAAATATCATGTTCTATAATATTGTCCATACCGAACAAATATAAATTTGCCTGTGCTGTTGCTTTGCAAGAATACTTCGCTCACATAGTAACCAATTTCCGGTGGATTCCGAATCGATATAGACAGAAATGCGGAAAGTTACATTGGCATGTCTTAACTTCTACCAATATGTAGGCCTACCTACCTATAATCTTATCAGGCCGTAGCGCTCACGCAAAGCATTATCAAGTAAAGGAAAATCTCCTAATTCTCATCTAGATACATATTTATTCGGAAAATATCCCCTTACAGGGTGAGAACAGTTGTTTTCTCAAGGTCTTCATATCTTCCCCACTCAAGCGCGGTAAGACTAGTTTGACTTTGCGGCATTCAGGATTATATCTCACGAAGCTTTGAATGGAATTCACGTATTTCTCATCGATTCTCGTTCTATCGCTATCACTGAGGTCGATTGCCTTTAGCTGTTAATTGAATAATAGGAGATTTATATCAATTTAAAAATGCTGAAACGAACTACATCGCTATATCGGGATCTATGATTGAGCAGAAAGATCTTACCGTATCGCATCGTTTTCCCATCTCTTCGCTCAGATTCCTGATTTGCATGGAAAGCATCTTGCAATTACACAGATTAAATTCTTCCACACGGGAATTGCACAGGACTTTAGTTACTGTTTTGTAGCAGGATGAAATGCCGGGATTTCTACTTAAATCCAGCGAATGCAGCTAAAACATGGTGTGATGTTCAGATAGTTTACGAGACTACAAACGACTCGAAGGCCGTAATAGATTAGTCATAATATTATTTACCGACGGTTGAGCAATTTTTTTGCGATTTCTACTCCTAATAGCAAAAACTTATTCAACACCGAAGAAGATAATGAAGCTCGTGATCAGAAACACTTTATTGATGATGAAAATTCTATCGAACAATGAAATGTCATGCTTCAATATGACTAAAACTCACATACGCATTACACTGTGATTGAATATTTCAGTTAGAAAACAAAACAGACCTAGTTCAAATGATCACCTCATAAATTCCGAGACCATTATTTAACGAGATTAGTGAGTCTTCATCCAATTCGCAAGCTGAAAGTCGAACTGTTTTCGTGCAATGCTTTCTTACGAAGCATCCAATTTCTTTCAAGCCCGCCGGTTCCATATCGGCATTGTCACTCAGATCAAGGCTTTCAACCTATAAATCCACCAATTTATATCAAAATGACCCACAAAACTATAGAAACGAGCGAGTACCCCGATATCAGCAAAACTTTCAAAAGCGCGAATTTCCTCGGGTGTAAGGTCACATCCTTTCATGATAAGAGTAACCGTCTTGTCTTTACAAAGTAAGGCAGGCAGCGCGATCATACACTCTTCATCCAGCTGATTGTAACTAATGTCAAGATATTGGAGCTAAAAAATATCGGAAACTGTAAATTTACGATCAGCAATGATCAGCCATAAAAAATTCAAACTTATAACAGAAAAAAATGTTGTTTAGTCACTCACGTCATATTATAGGCTAAATATGCTAAGATTAAACTAGAATTTCCCTCATTCATCTCTACACAGCCGCTCATACAGAATGTGATCATTAACAACTGTACCCAGCAATAATCGCGCAGACCTTAATGTTTTTGAGCTGCATAGCAATGAAATCTGTTGACTGCAAGCGCGAGTTCACAACTGACAAATATGTTAGATCGCTCGAAATAATAGTCCCGAGTTGCGTAAAGTTAATGTTCTCCCTGTAGCTGAGATCGAGGTTTTTCAATTTCACCTACGGAAATGAGGTATTAGGAAATATCACTTCGAGAGGCTCTATACTAGATTAGCGCCTAGCTTTTTCCATCACCAATACCTGATGGTGCTGGATAAGTTTACTCAAAATAATCAGAAAATCTTCGGATCCACCACACTGCACACACCGCACACTGCTTCATCAGCTCGCAGATTAATGGGATGAGTTTTTCAATGTTGGTGTGTGCTGTAACGCTGAGTTTTCTTATTTCGACCTGAACGAGCGCAAAACTTAACGCATAAAACGCTAAATGATCTATGAACAGCCTAACACTGATCAACTCTGACTATAGTCTATCTAGTAAGGCTATCGAGACTAATGCCTATACCAGTAGCAAATGAGCATTATTCGCTGCGATACCACCAATTCGCGCCTTAACACATTAGTAATACAGAACAATGCGATAACGATAAAGCTGTATCTCAATATTTTACGGATAAGATATACTGAAATAAAACGTGAATTTATAATGATCAATGACTACGAGCGGAATGTGCGAAGGCGTATACCCCAGATTCAAATCCGCGAATTTTATCCAATAGAATCTTGAGGAGGTTTTCATTGAGACGACATTGACGAAATTCTAACTCATACACGTGAGATTGGCGAATAAGAGAATTCGCGATATTATTTATGTCCAATTCAGTCATAGTTTGGTGATAGAGCCCATAAGGAATTTTCACTTCATCATGATCCGTAAGTACTAATTCATGGTACATCCTCTTTTCAGCTTGATGATGTAGATTATCCTAAAATTATTTACTTTTATAACTCTATATTCTATGATGTAAAAGTAGTATCATAAACGCTATCGGATGATATTCAACGTCGAGCAATTCTTCTCGAATATAAGTACAAGTAGCGATTTAAAGGTGCGTAAGTAAATGTTTGTAGACTATCTCCACCTCTAGCGTTCAGAGACGATGAGTAGAGAAGTACTGAGTACTCAAGTAGGTTTTCCCTACATACAGAAAATACTGGAATGTTGGTGATATAGGATCGTTTCTACTTCAAGACTGTTTCAGTATTAAACAAAAAATAGATCCCTGAATACTAACTTTTTACTTATGCAATAGCGATTACAAAGTATTACTTACCCTCTACTCAAGAGGTTTTTCAGGTGGAACTACCTACTTTTAGGACTGTGTATGTCAAAGTAGTTTGAGCTTACGTTTATATCACCTTGACAAGTGACATTATCACACATGAAAATGATATTATCGCGTAATACCAGAAGTTAACACACGTTAATGTGTTTCGGAATTCACTAGAAATTGGTTACTAAGAGAAGTATATCCTTGTGTACACAATAGCGGAGAGAATATTTAAAATGTAGTAAGCAGGCCGATGGGTATTCATTGAGTTGTATAAGCATAAAAAACATTCCCGCGCGCTCCTAAACCCAACCCTGCCTAACCCTACCACCTAATCCTAAGACGCGCGCGGGAATGTTTTTTATGCTTATACAACTCAATGAATACGCATCGGCCTGCTTACTACATTTTAAATATTCTCTCCGCTATTGTGTACACAAGGATATACTTCTCTTAGTAACCAATTTCTAGTGAATTCCGAAACACATTAACGTGTGTTAACTTCTGGTATTACGCGATAATATCATTTTCATGTGTGATAATGTCACTTGTCAAGGTGATATAAACGTAAGCTCAAACTACTTTGACATACACAGTCCTAAAAGTAGGTAGTTCCACCTGAAAAACCTCTTGAGTAGAGGGTAAGTAATACTTTGTAATCGCTATTGCATAAGTAAAAAGTTAGTATTCAGGGATCTATTTTTTGTTTAATACTGAAACAGTCTTGAAGTAGAAACGATCCTATATCACCAACATTCCAGTATTTTCTGTATGTAGGGAAAACCTACTTGAGTACTCAGTACTTCTCTACTCATCGTCTCTGAACGCTAGAGGTGGAGATAGTCTACAAACATTTACTTACGCACCTTTAAATCGCTACTTGTACTTATATTCGAGAAGAATTGCTCGACGTTGAATATCATCCGATAGCGTTTATGATACTACTTTTACATCATAGAATATAGAGTTATAAAAGTAAATAATTTTAGGATAATCTACATCATCAAGCTGAAAAGAGGATGTACCATGAATTAGTACTTACGGATCATGATGAAGTGAAAATTCCTTATGGGCTCTATCACCAAACTATGACTGAATTGGACATAAATAATATCGCGAATTCTCTTATTCGCCAATCTCACGTGTATGAGTTAGAATTTCGTCAATGTCGTCTCAATGAAAACCTCCTCAAGATTCTATTGGATAAAATTCGCGGATTTGAATCTGGGGTATACGCCTTCGCACATTCCGCTCGTAGTCATTGATCATTATAAATTCACGTTCTATTTCAGTATATCTTATCCGTAAAATATTGAGATACAGCTTTATCGTTATCGCATTGTTCTGTATTACTAATGTGTTAAGGCGCGAATTGGTGGTATCGCAGCGAATAATGCTCATTTGCTACTGGTATAGGCATTAGTCTCGATAGCCTTACTAGATAGACTATAGTCAGAGTTGATCAGTGTTAGGCTGTTCATAGATCATTTAGCGTTTTATGCGTTAAGTTTTGCGCTCGTTCAGGTCGAAATAAGAAAACTCAGCGTTACAGCACACACCAACATTGAAAAACTCATCCCATTAATCTGCGAGCTGATGAAGCAGTGTGCGGTGTGTGCAGTGTGGTGGATCCGAAGATTTTCTGATTATTTTGAGTAAACTTATCCAGCACCATCAGGTATTGGTGATGGAAAAAGCTAGGCGCTAATCTAGTATAGAGCCTCTCGAAGTGATATTTCCTAATACCTCATTTCCGTAGGTGAAATTGAAAAACCTCGATCTCAGCTACAGGGAGAACATTAACTTTACGCAACTCGGGACTATTATTTCGAGCGATCTAACATATTTGTCAGTTGTGAACTCGCGCTTGCAGTCAACAGATTTCATTGCTATGCAGCTCAAAAACATTAAGGTCTGCGCGATTATTGCTGGGTACAGTTGTTAATGATCACATTCTGTATGAGCGGCTGTGTAGAGATGAATGAGGGAAATTCTAGTTTAATCTTAGCATATTTAGCCTATAATATGACGTGAGTGACTAAACAACATTTTTTTCTGTTATAAGTTTGAATTTTTTATGGCTGATCATTGCTGATCGTAAATTTACAGTTTCCGATATTTTTTAGCTCCAATATCTTGACATTAGTTACAATCAGCTGGATGAAGAGTGTATGATCGCGCTGCCTGCCTTACTTTGTAAAGACAAGACGGTTACTCTTATCATGAAAGGATGTGACCTTACACCCGAGGAAATTCGCGCTTTTGAAAGTTTTGCTGATATCGGGGTACTCGCTCGTTTCTATAGTTTTGTGGGTCATTTTGATATAAATTGGTGGATTTATAGGTTGAAAGCCTTGATCTGAGTTACAATGCCGATATGGAACCGGCGGGCTTGAAAGAAATTGGATGCTTCGTAAGAAAGCATTGCACGAAAACAGTTCGACTTTCAGCTTGCGAATTGGATGAAGACTCACTAATCTCGTTAAATAATGGTCTCGGAATTTATGAGGTGATCATTTGAACTAGGTCTGTTTTGTTTTCTAACTGAAATATTCAATCACAGTGTAATGCTTATGTGAGTTTTAGTCATATTGAAGCATGACATTTCATTGTTCGATAGAATTTTCATCATCAATAAAGTGTTTCTGATCACGAGCTTCATTATCTTCTTCGGTGTTGAATAAGTTTTTGCTATTAGGAGTAGAAATCGCAAAAAAATTGCTCAACCGTCGGTAAATAATATTATGACTAATCTATTACGGCCTTCGAGTCGTTTGTAGTCTCGTAAACTATCTGAACATCACACCATGTTTTAGCTGCATTCGCTGGATTTAAGTAGAAATCCCGGCATTTCATCCTGCTACAAAACAGTAACTAAAGTCCTGTGCAATTCCCGTGTGGAAGAATTTAATCTGTGTAATTGCAAGATGCTTTCCATGCAAATCAGGAATCTGAGCGAAGAGATGGGAAAACGATGCGATACGGTAAGATCTTTCTGCTCAATCATAGATCCCGATATAGCGATGTAGTTCGTTTCAGCATTTTTAAATTGATATAAATCTCCTATTATTCAATTAACAGCTAAAGGCAATCGACCTCAGTGATAGCGATAGAACGAGAATCGATGAGAAATACGTGAATTCCATTCAAAGCTTCGTGAGATATAATCCTGAATGCCGCAAAGTCAAACTAGTCTTACCGCGCTTGAGTGGGGAAGATATGAAGACCTTGAGAAAACAACTGTTCTCACCCTGTAAGGGGATATTTTCCGAATAAATATGTATCTAGATGAGAATTAGGAGATTTTCCTTTACTTGATAATGCTTTGCGTGAGCGCTACGGCCTGATAAGATTATAGGTAGGTAGGCCTACATATTGGTAGAAGTTAAGACATGCCAATGTAACTTTCCGCATTTCTGTCTATATCGATTCGGAATCCACCGGAAATTGGTTACTATGTGAGCGAAGTATTCTTGCAAAGCAACAGCACAGGCAAATTTATATTTGTTCGGTATGGACAATATTATAGAACATGATATTTCCACTTGGAGAGAAGACGAAATTTGATGTCATAAGGTAGCTCATTTTACACTATCGTAAATCTCTGTCGCTATAATGCTCGTAATCGAATCAAATTTGACCTGCAATGTATTCTGGGTAACCCTAACTCAAGGTGGGGAGTCGAATATTAACATAGTAATTCTGTTATTAAAGTTGACTATGTATAGGTACGTGCTACGCTACGGAAAAAGAGATTTAGCCAAAAGTCTGTATAGAACTGCGTTGGTTTTAAAGGTGTTACATCATGAAATGTCTGACGAAATTTGGTATGGTGCATTGTTATTATGTCCTACAACTGTGTACTAACGTTCAAGGTGAGAATTTAATGTTTAGCATGCTAATTCTGTTATTGAAATTGACTATGTATGGGTATATGCTATGTTCACGAAAATCAGATATGCGTAAAAGTCGGTATTCGACTGCGATAGTTTCAAAGGTGTTCCATCATTAGATGTGTGATGAAATTTAGCACGGTGCATTGCCATAAGGCTCTACAACTACGTATCAAGTTTAGAGTTGGTATTCAATGTTAAGCATGGTAATTCCGTTATTAAAGTTGGCTATGTATGGGTACGTGCTATACGCTCCCGCAAAACAGATGTACGCAAAAAGTCGATGTAGAGTCGCGTTAGTTTTAAAGTTGTTCCATCATGAAATGTGTGATGGGATTTGGTACGGTGCATTTTTATAATGTCCTATAACCGCGTACCAACTTTCAAGGTGGGAATTCAATGTTTAACACGGTAATTCTGCTATTGAAATTGACTATGTATAGGTATATGCTATGTTCACGCAAAACAGATATGCGTAAAAGTCGGTATTCGACTGCGTTAGTTCTAAAGGTGTTCCTTCATTAGATGTGTGATGAAATTTAGCATGGTGCATTGCCATAATGTCCTACATCTACGTATCAAGTTTAGAGTTGGGATTCAATATTAAGCATGGTAATTCCGTTATTAAAGTTGAGTATGTATAGGTACGTGCTATACGCTCCCGCAAAACAGATGCACACAAAAAGTCGATGTGGAGCCGCGTTAGTTTTAAAGTTGTTGCATTATGAGTTTACTTATCAACTTTGAAGGATTGCGCAGTTTGTGGTGTGATACGCAAAATCAGTGTGTTTAAATCAGACCTGTCGTACACATAGTGATGTCGCATTAGTCCTAAATATACATGATAGAATATCAAGGAAAGTATCATCTAACGTATAATGAATGTTATTTCTTTCTCGGAAGCAAGTCATTATCCAAACATAGTGATCAAAATTATCGCAGAGCAATACCGGTTTTGCGTAAATTCCGAACAAAATCCAGAGTGTAAGAGTCTTTAGTGCATCGGAATAGTGTAGTCTTCTATCTACTTTACAAAATTTATACGATTTTTCTTGCTGCGTTCCGGGATAAAATGTAATTTTTCGCCCTTTTTGTTTATTTTTAATAAAATTAGTATCCATTAAAAAACGCCGTGTAAAGGTAATGTACGAATACAAGTACAAGTTGAGATTTCAAAGTAAGTAAGTGGTTATGTTCGTAGACTAACCCCACTTCTACGCAACGATTTTTCAGTAAGTAGTTATGTTTCTAGGCTACTTTTACTTCTATTTAACGAGTTTTCATACTAATCTGCTTTCTTTAATAACTTTCATCTTTTTCATCAGTGAGCGAAGGTAATACCGGTGTTAACACCATGGTCAGATGCGAGATAACAGCGACTCAGAGCTCATTTAGATACCTAAGCTACTTTAAAATTAGTACCCGAGTATTTGCTGCAATTATACTGCCAGATAGTTATAGCCAGAGGGTTTCGATGGTGACGTACTTGTATAATGCACATTTTGGAGAGAGTAAGTAAAGCAATGATCTCAGATAAATCCATTAAATTAAGGTAGAAGTAGCTATTTACGAATAAAAGTTAGTATTCTAGGTCTATATTTCTGTTAATACTGAAAATGTCATGAAGTTGAAGCAATCTGAAATCATAAACACTTTAGTATTAGGTACATATACGCTAAAAGCTACTTTAGTATTCTGATGGAGTGCAAATACTAGTTTACTTATCAACTTTGAAGGCTTGCGCAGTTTGTGGTGTGATACGCAAAATTAGGATGTTCAAATCAGACCTGTCGTACACATAGTGATGTCGCATTAGTCCTAAATATACATGATAGAATATCAAGGAAAAGTATCATCTAACGTATAATGAATGTTATTTCTTTCTCGGAAGCAAGTCATTATCAAAACATAGTGATCAAAATTATCGCAGAGCTGGAGAATGCGTGAGCTGGACTAACTTTTTACGTAGTTCGAAATCGCTACTTCTATACATTAATTCAAAGTATTTGTCAGTCATCGCAGCACCGCTCATATTGCGCAGCATCTATTTATTTCACGGATAACAAATTACTCCTGCTTTTATCAGAGGATACTTTCCTAGGGTTTGCCTACTAACAGTACTTAGTTTAGATTAATGAAAAATATAGTGATTGAAAATAGATCACTGGATTATAGTTTACAGAAAACTCCACAATTCTATGTGACGTCCTTGCATGACAACAGCCTTCGAACTATTCGCCACCTCATAAACACTTGAGTAGGCCTACATTTGATGCGTGTGGGGAAAACCTAGGTAAATTTACATATGCATTTAGTTTCCGGCTCTGAAAGCAAGCTTGGTCTATGATCAATAGCAACTTTTGCGTAAACTCCGTTCTATTTCACTTCATAACTACACAATGTAGATAGTCTATTCGAAAAATTCGATGTATAATTGAACTTTCCTCTGCATGATCATTAGGGCTTCTATTTTTTGTTGCTGGGCAACTTTGTTGAAGCCGAAAGCGGTATTATCTAGCAACATGGTTTAAATGACTCGCCTCCGGTGTTTATTGACCGTATTACCCGTATTCTCGTCATGCAAAAATTATGCATGTATTAGTATGAATCTCAGATGCAGCAAAGTGTGTGAGACTGCCTGTAAAATGGTGCGAAGCAGCGACTCTAATTTCCCGGCTTATAGCAAACAACGACGCTGAAATTTTACTTCAGACGCAGCAAAGTGTGTGAGACCGCCTGTAAAAATTGCGCGAAGGTACATTTCTCGGCTTATAACAAATAACGTTCCAGCTGACGAATTCGTCATCTATTCGCCCAGCGTAGTTGTTCCTAATCCCGACCTTCCGCTCGTATCGTATATACTACAAGCCAGTGATCGCTACATCAAACAAAACGGTCAGATCGAACGCAAGAACTCGGATCGCAGCGTCGGATGGCAGCAAAGCGGTGTACCTCGAAACATCAACCGATCTGGAGGATTTCAGCACGCGAATCGACGCAATAACGATCAACGATATCATTGATATGCTCTTTTTTCGAAATAAAATCGTACACTATACAATGCTATTTCAATGAGACTGAGTAAAGTGTTAGCAGATATGAAAAGCGCTGAATCGTATGAAATGCGATGACTACAGGAATCGAACCTACAACCTAGATCAAGATAGTTGACTGAGTCCTCTGTGATGACGTTATGAAATCTAGTTCAACGTTTAGTGTATTAGGCGAGAATTCATATTCTCAAAAACAGCTCAGTACGCATAATCATGATCGTACGGCAATGGCCGTTATATAGGCGAATGATGTGGCAATGGGCGTGACTGATGACGTAGCAGATTATGTTGCAATAGGCTGATGATGTGGCACTGTGCGTCATATAGGTGTGGCAATGAGCGGATGATGTGGCAAGGGGGTGTCCTATAGGTGTGGCAATGGGTGGATGATGCGGCAATGTAGGCGTGGCAATTAAGGCGACGTGGCCTTCTGGGATTGGTCTGCGTATAACGATACCAGCTACACTACTATCTTGGAACGACATATATGATATATGGAATGGTTGGAATCCGCGACATCGCCGTCGGTTCAGCAGTAGTTTTGCGCAGGTTATATATCACTCGCCCCTAATTCAAGCTCTGATCGTGATGGTCGCTGGCCGTAAAAATGCTGCGTGATGGTGTAGTCCCGGTTAATGATAATCTGCGGTCCGTTTAATTGTAATTCCAAAGTCAATTCACCGTGATTCCACATTTGATGATTCGTGACGAAATGGAAACGAAAAATCGAGGTTCACTACATGGTCTTTATCGTGTGCACCTTGTTTTATGTGTCTGTTGGTGACGCTCTTTACTGTACTCGCTTTATGCGCTTGAAAAAGACTAGCACTCATAAATCGTAATGACTTACTCATAATCGCAAAACGAACTATTGGTGAGGAGGTAGAATTTGGGGAAGTTTTGGATGAAATCGGTGAACCTGAAGACGTACCGAAGGAAAGTAACGGTTACGAAATCTCCGCGACTATTTTGAGTCGTGTGGACAGCGTATTCAATGACCGTATGAGGGGAGCGATTTTACAAATCACCCAATGACGTAACGATAGGATATTTACGGATGAAATCGATCAGAATGTTGGAAAGGTCAAGCTACGCATTCACGCAACGAATTCTGCCATGGACACCTTTTCGTGATTTCATACCATAAAATATTTATTGAATATAAGAAACACCTTTCGATCATTCCATGCCACTAGGGCTGGATTATCCGGATAACGGTTAACCGCAGTTTTTTTATCATCCGATATCCGGATATAAATCTGCCGGTTAACCGGATAAAATGGTATAGTTAATAATGTGTTTTAAACTTTTAAGAAGCTTCAATAAGTCGTATTATCAGTGTTTCGCGCGGCCAATTAGCGAGAAGCGTGTCGCCACTTAGCGGGATAAGTCTATGCATTGTGTTATGCGACGCAATCTCCTACTGAGAAGATCGATAGCCCAGACCCCCCTTGGGCTAGACGCTTTTTGCCGTTGCTAATCATCTAGATTGGTGACCGTTTAGTGGGTGTGTGGCCTGATCGCGCCCAGCGCGACAATTTTTTATAATTCATGATAGAATCGGTATATTGCTATCGATTTTTATGCTCTATCAGCTCACGTAATCAGATTTACTGGTTGAGCTGATCGAGTCAGGTGCGTTTGAACAGGTAGGACCCCTAAATAATAATTGAACGTCTTCGGGCGTACCTAGTTTACTCTTCAGTTTTCACATGCTCCGACGACCATTCCATGTTAAACGGATCGCACTTCTTAATAATTTGGCTTGGTGAGGGTATGAACTTCAGAAAATAGGCTACCCATTGGTTTGCCTTCATTAAAAGCGATCAGTATAAACAGTGACAAGCAGAACTAGCGAGTATTCTTTCAACGTTGGCCAGCTGGCCAACTGATAAGCTGCCAGCCAAACACATGAAGTGACACAAATGGACGCTTGTAACCGCAAGTACTATAGACGCCAAATCATAATTTTGTGTGACCATATGTGACGTCACAATAAATCCGTGAGCATGTGACATATAGAATACTAGTAGACGTACGTACCAGAGGTGGTCAGTAACGAAGTACTTTTACTTTTTGAGGTATTTAAGTAGATTTTGCCTACTCGCAATACCAATTAAGTAGTTATAATTATATACTACCTCTATTTCTACTTGAGAGTTTTCAGTTTTATAGGCAAAAATAGGCGTGGAATAGGCTGCCTACCGCCTCTCGCTCTCCTGCTTCTACTAGAGTGGAAATTCCGGCGTTACTTCTACTTCTATTCAAGTAGCGACGGTAACTACTTTGACCACCTCTGGTACTTACACGCATGAGGACGCCCTTCAAATCAATACATGCGATCGATATAGGCCTACCGCGTTCAAACACTGATGTGACGTCTTAATACCGGCACTCATTACTACCAGGACAAAATGATACGAATATTCAAGTCTGACTGAAGCAAGAATAATATTATCGTATGACCTTATCGAGAGAAGATTCCCGCTCAAACGAATCGAAAAAAATCAAAATTTGTGCTGCCGAGAAGCTGATGTAGGACTAATTCAACGCCCTACAGTGCGCAGTTGAAGCATTTCCCGATCAACGCTTGCAAGTGGATGGATTTTTTCAACAATATTGGCGCTTGTACTTGCATATTCTACATATTATCCTGTCCCACCATACTTGATCAGATTTGCATGATGTAAGTGATGACTTCGAAAATTCACGACATAATTGTACAGTAAATCTTTTGCAATGTTCATGCCACGCGGAGAATATTATTCGTAAGTTTCTCGCAGACTAATTTCGAGCTAACGCATTGGTATTCATAAGTTTGACCATGTAACCATATTATTTCGCCAAAGTCACGATAGATTGGGCTATTGAAATGATATCAGTATCGCTCACGCATACGAGACCATATACTAGAAGAAAAATCTCTTTCGTGAGGCGCCCGTCATTGCAAATTTTCATTTCTTCGCAGAGTGCAATACTTACCTTTACGGGCCGCACTTGTACCTCGGTTTCAGACTTCTGCGATAACACCATTTGCCCCTGGCAATGTCCCCTCTAATTTTTCACGAGTCTGCGCGCTTGCCCTTTCCTTTGTAGAACAGTGCGCTTCGAGTAATAAAAAATCATCACTTCAGATTTTTTGTGCGCAACTTAGATTTTCTGTGCGCAGAGATCGTTTCAGCACTGCGCATTTGCGCACGTGCGCAGCTTAGATGGAACATTGTCATGGAGGTAGTGAGAAGACAAGCCACATACCACAACTGCCAGACAGGCGGATAGCAGATAGCAGACAGGCGGTCACGAATTAATATCATGTCATGGAGTCATACGAACCAGCCTACAGTTTCCAAGAAACCAGCCCACTCAGCTCTACCGGTGAACCGGGTTACATGAGAAAAAGAGACAATATATTGATAGCAATATATATGCAATTTGCGACCTTACTGGCCAGCTATTTCATCATGAATCCTCGAAAATTTTCGAGCTTCGCACTGGTCCTCTAATCAGTACATCTGATTTCGTGGCAAAAGCGAACAAGGTGATAGGAGGTAGGCTCATCACATCACCATATGGGAGTCCAACACCCTAGTTATTTTATGGGGGAGGGGGTGCTGACGAAGTGGTATTTCGTTCCTGCCAACTGGTATAAGCCCGAAGATGTTTATTTGGACATTTTAGATGGAGATACCTATTCAAACCGGCCTTGCTCAGCTCTACCTGCAAATGTAATTACGTGAGCAGAGAGAGAGACAGAAAGAGAGGATAAAAATTGATTGAAATATATATATCGCTTATTTAGGCGTGAAAATCTGACTCAATAAACGCCCTTCCCCCAGAAGTTCGGTTTATCATCATATAGGAGCCACAAGACCAAGGTTTTTTTGGGGTAGGGGGGTGACAAAATGCTGTTACGGTCCTGCACGAATTCCACGTCGAAACAAAATAGGCCATACTTTCACGAGTGGAGTAAGCATAGTACAACGCTGTACTCTTTACCAAAAAAGGTAATGTATTCTCGAATGGATGCAGATACAACAAAAAAAAGAACGATACTCAATTTCATTTCATTACTGATATTAGGGCTAGCGAGACACAGTACTGTAGCTGGAAGATTTATGAAAGACACTAGCCATTTTCTCAACGTCATGGTCTTGAATGACATGTCACAGAATATTCCTCGCTGCCACTGCCGAAGCCATTTCAGATACTGAGGAAAAGTGATATTTGGAACAGTAGATGACATTATTTTGACTTTATATAACGGTATTATGAAATTGAAATCAATTTCCGGAATAAAATGCTCTACTTAGCTTTCTTCCGGAACCACGAATTCGGTCCCAGGCCGCAAAATGTAACACGCTTCGGTTAATTTTGGTTAGGGTTTTAATTTACAAGAAAGTACGCTAAAGGTTTGGATCAATGAAAATTGATTTTAGGTAATAATTCGGTATTATGGGTTCTAAAGTACGTACCGGACATAATTGCTGGATGGCATAATTTTATAATGATCGGATGGCGCGTGGTGAATGGACTTAAAATGTGAGTGATATCATCGATGCGAATTCAAAATTGGTTCCTATCTCAAAGAACTTTAATGGACTGACTTTCTAAAAGGCATGGAATACTACTAATGCCATGTGCGCATGATTTAATGTAGGCTACATTATGATCTACATTGATCAAAAAAGTGCTATTATGTGCAATTATTGGTCATGATGTCTCCACATATTACATAAAAATCACACGCAAAGATGCGAAATACTATATATATATTATACATACCTCCGGATTCTAATTAGACGCATGAACGGGATACAACATCGTAGGTTAGCGTTGAAGATTGATAAACTGCAGTGCTTGTCAACCTCTAGGACGATACGCTTTCAGGCAAAGGAAAAAATTGAAAATGCTGTGTGATGACGAAGGGGATGGAAATCGTGCAACGAAAATCCGGATGATTGAGGGTGAAAATTGTAAATAATTGGTAATATTTTTATCATGTGGAATAATTCAAATGAACCCAAAAGGGTTTTCCTCATTTTTATAGTTGTGACAAAATTGTAAAATCTTGTTTCACTTGTCACGCCGTATCGTAGGTTTGACAATGACTTTGTCTCGCACATGCCGTGGTGAATTATTATTTCCGCACTGTAATTATCACGTTTAACCATAAGCCAGGCTAAAAAGAAGCCCGTTTGAGCAGGTGACCAACTGAAAAAATGCTGACATTCTGCCACCTATAGCTGAGCAGCGAGCATCCATCATATTTTCGTAATAAAAGCTCCATTGGCGCGAGAATATTGATGCATACCACAATTACGGACTCGGATTTTCAAGTTACTGTAGAGCAGTGGTTCCCAACCTTTTACGGTATTGGGGCCAAATTTAGAATTTCAGAGTACGGTTGGGGCCGCACGAATACCAGGGCAATGAAACGGACCCAAAATAGTCATCAAAAAATGAAAATTGGCATTGTTCCGATCAATCGATCGAAGCCATTGGCCATTGTTATGGTCATTGTGTCGCTGCGCTGCCATTAGAACAATCGACCTTTGGTGGTAATTTCGGAGCAGTTTTATTGCCCTGGCGAGATTTCAATTCGTATTTTTGGAATCAGTACGACAGTAGCTTTCAAATTATTCGGACGATTGGGTCGTGCGCTGTAGGACTACCAATTATACTGCTTTTGGGGCCGTTTAGTGAGTCCGGTTTTATTAGCTAAACGCGCTAAGCGCGAAAATTTTCTGTAATTCATAATTGAATCCGTCAATATGATTTGGAATCGCATATATATTGCTATCAATTTTTATCCTCTCTCTACTCACGTAATCAGTTTCAAAGGTAGGGCCGAGGGAGGTGTGTTTAAAAGAGTATGGGACCCCTCAATAATAATTAAACATCTCCGGGCGTATATCCGTTGGCAGGAATGAAAGAGCACTTCGTGAGCCTCTCTCCTCCAGAAAAAACTATGGTCTCGGGCTCCCATAGGGTGAAACACCTGCCCCTGTCACCTTGTTCGCTTTATCACGAAATTAGCTGCACCGTTTAGCGAGCCAGCGCGAAGCGCGAAATTTTCGATAATTTATGATTAAATCGGTCAATATTATTGGGAATTGCATATATATTGCTATCAATTTCTTGTCCTCGCTGCTCACGTAATCATATTCATAGTTAGAGCTAATTGAGGTGTCTTGAACACCGTATAACCCGCTGGTATGATCCCGTTATTTCGTGACCTCCTGTCTGCTATATCAAAAAATATAGAATAGCGAAAACGTAGGCTACTAAGCTAAGAGACGCACACTATTTCAAATTAGTATTTCTTCACTGCAATATAATTTGTCCCTGCGGGATGATATGTTTCTTGTGAGATATTTGGCAGCATGAAATCACGCCCAGAATAAGTTATATTCAAAATATTCTTATATTCACAATATTCAAAAAATACTCTTATAATTTATGCTTATTCTCGAAATAATTTTTAGCCCCCTTTCCAGCTTGCCCCTTCAATTGGAGGGTGTGTCGTGCCGCAGTTATGGTACTGTCTACCTATATCAATAGCTACTGCTCATTTAACTGGAAAGTTAGGGCACATTGCATCATTGAAATAGCAGCGACGTAACGTTAGCAGTCTACTCACGACTTTCCTGCAATCCTAATTAAAAACTCCAGACTCCAAGCCAACACTCAATTTCCTAATATTTTGTGAGGGCCGCAAGAACGCTATCTGCGGGCCGCATGCGGCCCTCGGGGCCGCGGTTGGGAATCACTGCTGTAGAGCAAATTTTCACTCGTTGAAGGGGTATGGGAGAATGCGACACCACAGGTGGTATTTTAGGTCAAATGCGAGCCAGAGCGATTTATTAATATGTATGCAATATGTTTCTTGAATTCATTAATTCAATCATTCATTTATTTTGAGGTCAACTCCTTCTGCATTGGGGCATAAAGAGATGTTAAGCTTTGCCCAACATACTGCTGATGAAATGCGCTCAAAATACGTTTATATTGCAAAATTTGATATCATTTTCCGCTCGAGGGGAATACGTCATGTAATGGAGTGGTATCAGTGCTGGGAACATCCGCAGTGTGCAGACGTTGTAGATATTAGCATCCAATGCGTGTCTTAGCATTTCGTATATTTGAATGCAAAGTATTGGAATTTCGGCATTGTTGGTTGGCGCAAAAATGTTGCGTTTATTGTATCGGCACTTTCTATAACTTCATTCAGCCATAACAGTTAGCAGATCAATCTGTAACAAGTGTTGTTTCCACGTCTACCTAACCGAATATTGGAGGCTGTTAAAACAAAACTAGTGTTAGCACAACGGTGTCGTACGTCCGATGAATCAATATCTTGCATAACATCGAATTATTATGTCACTATGGGCAGGTTATCATACTGACCATTGCTATAGCGTGTTAGTAATGTTAACCACGCTATTTAGGCTTCGACACGCTCTCATTTTTCTGGACTATTGATCCCAGGCCAAGTCTAGATCGTTAAGGCATATGCCTGTACATAATTATTTGGTGATACCGCTAAGCATGCTGATTCATTAAAAAAAATCGGTAAGCTCATATATGCGTACCACCTTGGTTTGCACTACAATTTCATCAATATAGCGAGCTCTACCTATTTAACTCGAACAATGAGCACCATTTGCAGAGCAAAATCAAATCCATCAAGACGCATGTCTTACGATTTTCGTTTTTCCGCCTAATTTAAGCCTAATTGAATCGGTAAAAGTTATACCTATTTTGTATATAAGGATACTTCAGATATTGAAGATGGATTGGCATCGTTTCGGTCAGTTTGCCACTATTGTATAATTGACCTAGCAGTCGTCCCGTAGTTGGCAACCCTGATCGATATAACTGTGTTTTAAACATGGAAATAATGGTCTTACTTGATAAAAATTATTCAAGAAATTGTTGGCATTGACAACTACAAGGATACCACATGTTGTTCTTGGAAGGTATGTTAATTTGTGTATTGCACAGACAAGAAATGAATGAAGCTTAGGCCTAAACCTATTCATTAATAACTGTTGTCAATTACTCGGATTGTGAGGGTTTCTATACCAATTCATTCCTGTTTATAACCCTCCCCCGTACCATTGACTAACATACCCTAGTATGGTGAAGCAGATTTTCGAATGATAACAGCAAATGAACCAAAAGTACTAGTCGAGAAATTGATGCCACAGTTCAGGGCAGTTGTACTCTTTTGCGCGTTCTAAATGCGACAACATTCACATCGCGATGACGGAATATGTCGATTTGAACGAGGAGATATTGTTGCGATTGGATATTGTTCAAAAGTTTGCCTGTTAAGCTTCGAAGGAAATCATTGCACGATACCCCCGGAAAATTCAACCAACACCTCGAGAGTAACGGTATCTCGATATCTTTGATTTCTACTGCAGTGATTTTACTAATTGGTTAATGGTTATACGATACGCTGAATGTAAAATGATGAAGCTCTGTACCTCCAAGAAGCTCTTCAAATACAAAAGTGATCAAAAGTTCCATCGTTTTCTTTATGTGTAATAAATTTCAGTTGGATCATTTCCGAATCAATTTTTCCAAACAAGAGCAAAGCTCAAAAATGTTAAAAAACACTGGTTTAAGCCACACAGAGGACAATTCTTTGCAAATATAATTTGAGAAATATCTTTTTATCGTCTAGCAATTTTCGGTTGGTTTGGACCAGTGGTTCCCAACCTTTTTCGACTCATCGCCCCCTTTTCTAACTTCACACCGATCATCGCCCCCCAAATATTGGGAACTTAAAAATGGGCATACAGACTGAAACCACCGGCGAGTTGACTAAGAAAAAAGGTCAACTTTTCGGCTCGACCTCGAATTACACCTTTCCAGCTAAATTTTCGTGAGTTGACTGACAAAAAAGGTGATTTCTCCGACTTGATTCCAAAAGGACCGTAACAGCACTTCGTCAGCCCCCCCCCAATACGTTGGTCTTGACCCCCTCCATATGGCGATAAAGCAAACTTCTGCACCCCTCAGACCCAACTCCCCCGATATCTCTTTACCGCTACTTCTCAGCACAAATTGTTGGACTCTTTAGTTAGTCGGCTTAATTCGAGCGTGGCGCGAAAAATTTCTATCATTCATGATTTAATCGGTCAATATGATCGGGAATTGCATATATATTGCTGCTAATTTTTATCCTCTCTCTGCTCATGTATTCAGATTTACCGGTAAAGCTGAGTGAGGTGTTTTAGAAAATGTAGGACCCGTAGATAATAATTGAACATATTCAGGCGGACCCGTGGGTATAATGACTTCGTTACGTAATGACATTTCATGGCCTGTCTGCTATGTCAAGAGATATTCAAATCACCCATACGTACTAAACTAAAAGACGCATACGATTTCAAATTGATATTTTTGCACTGGCAATTAATTTTTCGCTGCGAGATGGCATTTTTTTGGGGGTTCTGATTGGACAGGACAGAAACATTTGGCGCCAGCCAGGCACATGTGGACAATTAGATATATATGTATATCGTATATATATCGAAGTCGGTCAGCATAAAGGCAGTCCTTTTCCGCCAATGTTTTCTCGTTCTAGCACACTTCTCGGAGTCGCATGTTACATGGCCTAAAACTTCATACGTCTTGGTACGTCCTGGTGTGATAATGGCTGACGCCGAGATGCCCATTTCTATAACTCATGCGTATTATTTTTTGGAGGAAGGGTATCTAATAAGCAAGAAATACGTGACCACGAAATGGCGCGCAGCGCGAAAATTTTTTGAAAAAGTTGCCTAGATTTCCAAAATAATACTCTATAATTATTGTTAATTCAGGAAAAAATGTGGGCCCCCTTCGAGTTCGGGCCCCCCATCTCAATTGGTGGCTTGGGTGTGGCAGTTACGGTCATGGACGCCAATATAGCCATTTCACCATGCCATTGCCCCCCTATCGCCCCCTTCGTCCGTTTTCGCCCCCCCATCGCCCCCTTGGCTATTTCGCCCCCCTGGACCGACAAATCGCCCCCTGGGGGGCGATATCGCCCACGTTGGGAACCACTGGTTTGGACGAATAAAATTTATTTTCCAAAAAAAGTGCGAATGGAGCTCGAAAAGATTGAAAAAACTGCCCATAACTCACCTGTGATGTTATAATGCTATGATGGGCCATTTGTAAGTCAAAATCTCGATTTACGTGCAATTTGTATGTACCCTGAAATTTGTAAGTTTGTGCTTAAATTGAAACGTGATTTCATGACGAAGCTAATATTTTTTTCTATTTTTTCGACGTTTGCGACCAAACGATATTCTTTGGCTTACTCTACGTTAAATTAAACTGCACAGCAAGAAAAATTGGAACATTCAAGTTTTCGAGCGTATGTATCATAGGTGGCCAGGTCGCTTTTTTCGAACTAACCGAGTGATGACCGATGATGCGTTCGAACTACAAATTTTGAACGTTCATTAGGCTACTATATTTTCAAAAGGCCGACATTCACATATAGTAGATATTTCCTGTAGGTAGAGCTTGTATCAATGGCTTTAGCCAGCGAAAGATCTCTTCTAATGGGTAGAGTGTTGCCACAATGAATCATTTTGCAATTTTTTATCCATCGGTTACACATCTCCCCCCATCTTCGTCTTCGTTATGCGTAAACAGTTCTTGGTTGATTTGTGCAAATGATATTTATTTTCCTAAAAAGTGCAAATGGATCTCAAAAAAGTTGAAAAGCACTGGTATATATATAATTGTATAGCATGCAAATACTCGGCATCGCTCTAGCTGATACATCGATACTTGACGTAAGTATAGTTGATTTTGACGCTGGATACTCGGCGCTGTTTCTTTCGGGATCGCTTGCACGGTGGTGGTATGTTTTGGTGGAAAAGCGCTTTGGACTTTGGTGTTTCAGGTATTGGATGCAGCGGTGAGGTGACAACCAACGAAATATACTAAATGACGTGGCCGTTATCCAGATGGCGTGTTTGCATGGTGACCCTTTCGAGCATGGGTGGGGTGACATGGTGAATCTTTAGAGTGTAGGCTGTGACAATGAGGTAGTGTGTCAGCGATAGACACCACCGACGTGGTGGTGTAGCAAATTTATAAATTATAGAAACCCACCACGTGTACGAACACCATGTATAGCGCAGGTCAAACGTTCACTACTCAGACTACTCAGTGGTATTACCCGCGCTCACGTTTCATTCTTTGCCACGCTCATGCGCAACGGGTGTGCTAGCGCGCGCTGGTGCAGTGCGCGCGAAGGACGCTCCAGCCACGTTTCGTTAGGGAGTCGCCAGTGAACTTTTCCGAACGAAAAGATATAGGCTACGTCACAGTGGATCAGCTGAACGGAGACCTTCGCCTTGCACGAAAGTACCAGTATCAACACCGAGCTATTTTAATTGAGTGGCATTTGTAATGAAAAGAACAAGCAATGTGGGTAAAGCACCCAATATTTATATGATAAAATAACTTCACATTGTTAATTGAATAAGTGCAAATCTCGTGTAATAAATGATATAGGCTCTAGCAACCACAGGAATTCAAGTATTGAGATCAGATCACTAGCTATGTTGACTAGAGTGATAACCACACGGGCCGTGCAGTGATGGACCAAAGGGGATTACGAATCTGACGTTCAATGTCACCAAAGACATGCTCGATAAGATGAGATCACGGCACTTCGAGGATAATACATCACGCCGTTTTTCTGCTGCATCGTGGTGATTTCATCGATCTCACAGCTACTTTGCCCGCAACG
This sequence comes from Botryllus schlosseri, assembly GCF_051294905.1. Lineage (NCBI taxonomy): Eukaryota > Metazoa > Chordata > Ascidiacea > Stolidobranchia > Styelidae > Botryllus > Botryllus schlosseri. The sequence continues at coordinate 1,683,003 of NC_137241.1, forward strand.
CTAACCATACAACCAGAGTTGGATCAATCACATTATTTCAGTTCAATTACAATTACAATTACAATTACTTTCATGCATGTTTCAATTACATTACAATTACAATTACTCCATGCTAAAAATATCAAATTACAATTACAATTACAATTACTCCTTGCATGCTTCAATTACATTACAATTACAATTACAATTGCTGCTGTTGAACATGTAATTGAATAATCATAAATTCAACCGTGCTCCTTGACAACTGTAGCGTCGTATTTAACAACAATTCAAGTCTAGTTCAGATTGTGTAGTAATAAATGCGTTTATGTGCGTACATAGTATACTATGTAAGATGTCTTTGTGACATAATATAAGCGTGTTCTGTATGCTCGGTAATTATGGCTCAGGTAATTGGAAATGTAAAATGTTATTTACCTAATTTCCTATGGGTTAGGATTAAGGATAGGGTGCAGTATGTCGTTGAAAAAGTATTATAATATATGTACGTGTTGGATTTGCGTATATAGTATATAATTAAAGAAATAATATTATTTTTATCGAGGGACGTAGGAATTAGGATGAGGAGTAAAAACAAAACCGTGCTTTGTCAGATAAGACGTTATATAATATCCAGTGGTCTGGTTAGTTAGCCAGATGAAGTACCGATGCAGCATCGTGATCTGAAATCGTATTGTAGATTGCCAACCCACGGATAGATGCGCAAGATGTGAGTCACGGATGAATGCAACGACAAACGTACTGCAGAGCCGGCTAAAAGCAGCAAACTTTGTAGTCCTAGAGCTGGCGATCCATGCGTCCAAATTTGATGCATCTGGTCTTTATCGTAAGCTATTGATGTACTAATTCCGAAAATACAAAATACAATCTCGTCAGGGCAATGTAACTGCTCCAAAATAGCCGTTTAGGGCCGACTGTTCTGAAAAGTGAGAGCGCTGCAGCAGCATGACCACAACAATTACCAATTACGCCCAGCGATTGTTCAGAACAATGCCGATTCCCAGACTTTCACGACTATTTTGGGATGGTACCATTGCCTGGAAATATACTTTTATTGCGGAATCAGTGCGACGCTAGCTTTCGATTAGGACTACACATATCAAATTTCGACGCTTGGATCGCCAGCTATGGGACTATCAATTCTGCTGCTTTTAGCCGGCTCAGCAGTTCGCTTCTCGGCGTATTCAATCGTGAGTCACGTGTTGCGAATCCATCCGTTGGTTAGTAATCTAAAAATTGTATACAATGGCAGCCGAGGCCAGCATAGCGGTAAAAATAAAAAAATTCGCCCGCAAGGGCGCAGTCAAGGGATTCCGCGAATGGATCCACCAAATTCCTTGTCGACATTAAAATAGAATGCATTATAAGTTAATTATTTTATGTTGTGCTTGTCAGGTCTCAATAGCAATTAAATGTAATTGAAATTGTAATTGAGCAAAATTTTTGTCAAATTACAATTACAATTACAATTACACAAAATAAAAATGCTTCAATTACAATTACATTACAATTACATTGAAAAATGTAATTAATTACATTCAATTACAATTACAAATTACAATTGATCCAACTCTGCATACAACCGACCAACACCTAGTCAGTGGTCAATCGTGGATGAATTATTCGCTACAATACTGCGTTTGCCTTCAGAAATACACGGCAAATGCGGTCTTGCATTAGGTGACTTTGAAAGTATTGCTTGATAGAATGTGAAAGTATTGCTTCTACTAATAGTTCTCGGTAATACCGTGGATTGTCTGTGGGGTGAGCATATGCATCATGCATAGACCATTTTATTCTTATTTTCAACTTGTAGTGAATTACCGTTGGCCGGTGGAAAATAAATGAATTGCCCGAACCCAAGGTTGAAGCTATGGAAGTACTATACCTGTGTAGTTTCTTGCTCGTACTCGCTACTCAGGTAACCTAATCCGAACCCATGATAACCTCATAATTGTGTTGGTGGGCCTGCTCGCAACACCTTCGTCATTCGCACTGCAATTTCTTTTTCATTCGCACCAGTGTGAACCGTCATACAGGTTGAAAAGCAATACCGTAGTTCAGTGGTTCTAAACGTGGGCGATTTGGGGGTCTAAGGGGGCGAAAATGACGAAGGGGGCAACGGGGGGCGAAAATAGCGAAGGGGGCGATAGGGGGGGCGATGGCGCATCAAAACGGCTGACCTTTTTTTTTAGTCATCGAGGCAAAAATTTTGACCTTTTTTTTAGTCAACCCGCCGGTGATTACAGTTTGTATTCCCAATTTTCGGTACACAAAATTTGGGGGCCGATGATCGGTGTTGACCTTGAAAAGGGGACGATGGGTCGAAAAAGGTTGGGAACCACTGCTCTTGTATATACTATTCATAAAAATTGCATTACTGCGACTTAAAACCAAAAGTACTTCTTAGCTGAATAAAACAAGTTATAATTCTTCAGCAGATTAAACTGGGCAACAATTTCGAACTAAAAATGTTTTGACATTGATTAGTTACTTGTTGGGCTGATTTTGTCCTGCTGATTGCAAAAAGGTCGCTGGTGTTCTCTTAACACATCAAGTTCTTGTTCTACCGACATATGCCCAAATAAAAAAATTGTCGCGAATTTTGGTATATCACTTAGTCCACACAATATGGAAATCCACGCCTTTATTATATGAACTAAATATTCAGCCGAGGGATCAACTAAATTGGAATGAAAAAGGTACCGGTATCGGGCTAGGCTCAGGCTTTTAACCATGTTTTTAGATGATGTAACCAGTGCTGGGATCAAGTCACTACCTTCGAGTCACGAGTCATCTCGAGTCATTGCAGATTTTGACTCGAGTCAAGTCAAGTCAATCGATTTTCAAAGGTGACCCGAGTCAAGTCAAGTCACTCGTTTTTTGTAGGTGACTCGAGTCAAGTCGAGTCAAGTCAAGTCAAGTCAAGTCACGAGTCGAGTCAAGTCATGATTCAAGTCAAATTGAATTTCCTGAGTATGAATGATGAATTGATGATACAAAGTCATTACATTTTGCCAGCTGGGTGAAGGACAAGGTAATCGGCCTTTTATCTTGAGTCATATAACGAATATCTAGTTAAATATACATGCAAAAAGGTGTTGTGTTGCTCACGCACGCGAAGAATTGCTAATAAAATACGTGAGTAACTGTATAGCTACATGCTACAGTCTGTTATTCGGTTATTATCAGCCAATATAGAGGATCGAAAACGAAGCCTCGAGAAGTTGAACAAATTGATGTGGCACAATACACTACCGATGTACACATCCATGAGAATATAAATCCATAAACTATATATTCGTTCGATTTAAATCATACAATAGTGTTGCTAAAGGTGAGCACTGCGCAATGTATAGCACTGAGCCGTCTAAGAGACAAAGATGCGTTTCTATGAGACTAATCTAGTGCTAATATACAACGTATAAGCTGTGATCATTTCGTTTCTGGTCAATATATTTGTGATATAACAAGGGAGGATCAGTTAAAAGTACAATCAGTGAATGACTGGTTGCTCTCACAATGACAACGGTGTATCGCGAACAACCCGAACATACATAACATAGGGTGATTTAATCGACATCGTTTACTTAATGACTTGAAATTGACTCTTGAAATTTGCTTCGAGTCACGAGTCAATCCACATTTCTGAAGCGCCGAGTCAAGTCAAGTCAAGTCATTTTTGCAAAGTGACTCGAGTCAAGTCAAGTCATACGAAAAAGTTGACTCGAGTCTGACTCGTGTCAAGTCATGACTCGAGTAATCCCAACTCTGGATGTAACCATCCGAGAATATTTTAGACTCATGCTTCATGCAAACTGCAGGATGACTCAAGAAAAATAAACATTGCATTCACCATCAGCTATAGGTCCAATGCTCCATTCCACTTCTCTAGTGTAACTAAAAGCTCCTCGCTAAGCTCGATAATTTGGATCAAGATGGAGATCTTAGCATGCCCATTGCCCAATGATGAAGATTTTGAAATCAAACAAGATTCAGAATGTAGAGTAGTCCGTCAATACGAGTTAAATGATCCTAAATAGCCTCTGTGACTTGATACACGTATATTTGAAATTTTTACCATATTTTCAAATTGAGATTAGACTACTAAAATAAGCTATTAGCGGTACACTTGAGATATCATAAAATAATTCTACCTGTATGATATTATACCATTTATTCACAGTAAAACTGGTAAATGTACACGCATAATCCGGGGAGCAACCTGCCCCCAAATGAAAATGGCGAGATTGAACAATTTTTCCGTATTTCAGTAAAATAGTCAAATTGTTATTACTATGCAATACATGAAGAGTTCAGACCACAGAATTGCGGTAGAAGAAAAACTTGCAAGGGTTATTATTATTATATTATTGAATCACAGTAAAACTGGTGAAAACACACATAATCCGGTGAGCAACCTGCCCCTAGAGGAAAATGGTGGCGTTGGAGTGTTTTGTTGAATAATACCCTACAGTAAAAATTTTATTCCCATGCCAGACAGGCAGAGATCAGATTACAGAATTGCAGTAGATGAGGAATTGGCAAGGGTCGCGGAGCAGAGAAGAGATGATAGAAGATGAAGTATCGAAGTTACAGAGATGATTCTGTGATTTTTGAGCACAAGTGTTATTTTAGTCAAAAGGTGCATTCAAGGCCTTCCGAAGAATATGTTCAGTGCCCAATAACGTGATCATTTGGATCATGTCGAATCGAACGTTACCCGGAATCTGTTGGATGTGTGAGTTATTCGGTTACGACCCCTGTAGCAAGAATGACTATCGGTAAAATGTTTGTTTTGCATCGCCACATTTTTCCACATTCCATTTTGAGGTCCAATGACATTCGGTACAATGTTTATTTTGCATCGCAACATTTTCTTGAATTCCATTGCGACGTCTCTTATTACTATTATTATACAATTTAATAGTATATTCATATTGAAATGAACCCGAATATTTTCGGTAGTAGTGAGACTTATTTCCCGTAAGAGTAAGCTTGGTGCGCCACGGCCTGTAATTACCACCCATGTTTGAGCTACACTGAAATATAATTCATCCCCTGTTATAGTTATCAGAAAGTAACGGAGTGTGCGAGATAATAGTGGAATATGATTGATAACCGTTTTACTGCATGAGTGCTGTGTAAGCTCGTGCGAATTGCTTGTTGTTCAGAATTTTACTGAACATGACCGCAAATACATTTCAAACTGCAGTGCTGCTTCCAGGAAAACTGATGAGCTAATTGCAATATCAAATCGACTTCAGAAGGCTACAAACGTTTGTCTAATCACGATGACGAACTTTTACTGTGAATCAACTGTACAGCATATTTACATTGTTAATACTTTCAAGATTACAATATATTGAATATATAGTTGCATATTTAGTCTAACGAGCAAAAAAATCAAGCTGAAAGGCCTAGCGTATGCCCTATATCTTGCACTGTTAAGATGAATACCTCTACCTCGGAACACGCAGCAAACACCACAATATCATTAGCAACTACTGCGTCTCCCCAGGGTCTCTTCGGGAACGGCGCCACAGAGCTATATTTGATTGCTACAGCTTTTGGAACAACGTGGGTCTTCGGACTCGTCTCCAATATTATCATACTGATAGCTCTTTGCAAAATGAAGCAGACGCCACTGAACGTGATCATCATAGCCTTATGCTGTTCGGATATCATCTCCATTCTTTATTCGCCTTTCTTCACGACGCAGCTTGTGTACTTGGCAATGAGGAAAGACTATCCTTGGAACAGAGCAATTTGCAAGATGACGTATCCTATACTGAATGTCTCACGGGCTGTGACGGTTCTTCTTGTGCTGACTCTCTCAATTTGGCGAATCTACGCTATTCACCGCCCCCAACGAGCTAACACAGTTATGACTCTGAAACGGGCAAAGCAAATAACCATGTCATTGTGGGTGGGTGTGATCATAGTTTTTGCACCCACTCCGGCGCATTATTTGGATGTGAGGTACTATCCATACTCCGGGTCAATGAATTGCATTTTTGAAGCCGACCAAGTGTGGATTGTTAGTGTTTATAATCTCCTTGATGGCGTGCTGATGACCTTTGCTCCAGTAACTTTGATCATCATTCTTTGCATTGCTATTGCAGTGTCACTGCTTGTGCAGAAATCGAAAAGACGGAAACTTTCAGGAAAACACCAACTCCGTAAACAAGATAAGCAGGCGTTGATTCAGCTTTCTCTGATCACTGGCTCTTTCCTAGTCGGCTATGTTCCCAAGATGATCTATATCGCTATAGTTGTACCAAGAGAAAGACAAAGTCAAAGTCTTCGCTTCCACACGGTTTACTTTCTGACTTCGCGGTTTATGTTGAGCTTCACGGAAGCCGTCAACCCAGTGATCTACAATCTCGGCTCAAAGACTATACGCGAGTCCACCAAGCGTATTTTGCACGGTATCTTTTGCAGATGCCGACAACCGGTAGCAAACGAAAACGACGGAAATCAGCAGCCTGGAAAGGAGGAAAGAATAGAAATGGAGGAAAACAACGGGACTAGGAACGGACGAAAAGTGTCATAAATTTGGACCGTATCACTTTCTCATATTTGAAATGATGTGTCGATTTATTGAGTCCTTGAGGGATCAAAGTATTCATCATTTGTACTCAAATAGGAGAAAGATTAACGATGTAAACTTCCACTAAAGTAATATTGAAAGTTTGTATTTATGAAGTAAGTAAAATTGAATATTTCAGGCGTAGCCTCGCCTAAAAAGGTGCAAAGTGCGAAGTAGTTGTAGCAGTTATCAAAAATCATCGCCGGTTTCGGAAGTAGGGCAAGCCAGCAATTTCTTTGGGGGAAGTACTTGGAATATTACAAATATTTCGTTACTGACTGCAACTGGTGATTACTAAGAACGCATGATTGTAAGTTGGTATAGGCTAAACAAGTTGAAGGGGCGCGAAAGCTTTTACTGTGATGGTTACAAGTTTACCACTTATTTGAATATTACAGTTTTCCTAACGTTGTATAACAGTGGCTCTTGACCTTTTTCTGCACCGCCTCTTTTTAGATTCCATAGGTCCGCCGCTCCAGCCCCAATATTTCAAGGACGGCAGTAAAACAAGCGGTAGGGGAAATGTGGTAGCCTACCGATTGATCAAAAATTGGAAGATGATCTCTGACCCCGACATGTTCAGCCAATAACAGCAGATCTTTTGCTGGCTCAACGTTTGCTATCTTCTTTCGATCAGGGCCTCTTTTCGACCCATAAATTTATATGTGGATGCAACTATTTTTAGTCGGTAGCTGTTATCATCTTTATGTGCCATTCGTCGCTTGAAGATTGTGAATAGTAGCTCCGTTCCTAATTTAGTTACCAACGTTATCTATATTTATGCATCTGTCCTGCAGACGTAATCGGTAAATGCATTTTGTGACAGCACACTGCTCTTTCGTAACACGTTAAAGCTTGCAAACAATAAACATGGTATTGATGGTATGTTATGTAAAATAGAATTGTTCACTCCAGTATACATGACCCAATTATGTGGCCTTTTAAGCTTGTTTAGAAACATTAAAAGAAACAGGATGTCTGCTTTTCGGAAGAAAAAAGTGCATATCGTGATAACTTGAAAGAATTTGGTCGCCGCCTGTGCTTGTCATGCTAATTCTTCTGAACTAGTCGGTAGAAATGGCGTTGCTACTCAAGTAGCACAAGTAACGCCTCACATTTCTACTCAAATACAATTCGAAGTAGGAATTTCTAAGACATGTGAACTATTTCAAGTGGAAAACAAAATGAAAGATCTAAGGATTACTAAAAGTCATTCAATGTCTGAGTATATTTGGCCGCGGTGGGTGTATGCATACTTTCAGCAGTTAGTCGGAGGTGTATTTACATACGAAATCGCAAGATGTATAGTCGCAGCTAACGCAAAACGACCATAAGGACACCACCCATGGGTAGAATCTTAAAAAAATATGTACTCAGCTACAGTGATTCAGAGCCTATTTCACGCGTTTTTATGACAATTTCACTCCTGATGGTGGTGCGATACAATCGCTAAACTATTTTCTGCTGTACAAAAACCAAATTGCAAATGTCATTTTTTCATCCATAATAATGTTCATGTAGATTTTGAAGTAGTTGTAAAACATTACTACTTCCGTACGTACTGCAAGTAGCAAAATCTACTTGAGTACCTCAAAAAAGTAGAGATATTTAACATATATAATATCTCAAAAACGTGATGTGATAGAGCAAAAATACCGTCGGATACGTATTCAGCGACCCCAAATTAGGTATAAATGACCCAAGAAAACCGCTGATAATTGCCACAGAATATGAAATCCCGCATTTGCCATTACGTACATGGTCGTGCAAAGAAGCAAGTATCATATGCGGCACAGGTGGATTTCCCTCGATGTACATACTGCAGTGTTGGGATCAAGTCACTACCTTCGAGTCACGAGTCATCTCGAGTCATTGCACATTTTGACTCGAGTCAAGTCAAGTCACTCGTTTTTTGGAGGTGAATCGAGTCAAGTCGAGTCATGTCAAGTCAAGTCAAGTCACGAGTCTAGTGACAATTCAAGTCAAATTGAATTTTCGAAGTATAAGTCACATGATTCAAAGTTTTTTTTATTTTTTTTTATTTTGGGGGTATTCATGGTGTTTGTCGACTATACCATGGTCATTTACACCAGGCCGATATTCTTTGTATTTTCCGTAACGGCCCACCTCTAGGCATTTGCAAGACACCGCTGACGCGGTTGAGGTGGTGGGGAGGAGCCTATGTACACCTCCAACACTTCGGTGGGACTCGAACCCGCACCCATTGGTGTTGCAGCCGCGGATTATACCACTCCGCTATCTCGCCACTCGAAAACAGCTACACCTCGCCACCCACAAAATCAGGGCCGAAAAAGCACTTCGTCAAAAACGTTGGTCTTGGGCCCCTACAGTTTATTGAATGTTTTCAGCTGTAGGCCTACTTGCGAGTACATTCATTTTGCCCAGTCTAGGCAGATAGTCTATGTAGCCTAATTGCGCGTAGCGCGATTTTGCTTTATGATTCATTGCCGAATCGTTCAATAATATTGGTAATTGCGTCTATATTGCTATACTTTTTTCATCCTCTCAGAATTCCGATACCTAAGTGTTGGAGGTTTAACTAGGCTCCGCCTCGCCACCTCATCCGCGTCAGCGGTGTCTTACAAAAGCCTATAGGTGAACCGTGCTATAATTCGGCAGTTACGGAAAATAAGAAGAATATCGGCCGGATGTAAATGACCATCGTAGTCGATAAACAGCATGAATACCCAAAAAACAAACAAACAAATAGCTGTTTCGTGCAGCACATTATATTAGCAGTTTCCAGAGTATCCTACGTCTGGTGTCAACGGCAATGGGCGACGTAACACGGTGACAAGGTTCGACACCGAAATGCTTCTTCTCTCGATATTGCTGATGAGAAGAATATTATCCGAGTTGACCTTGACCGTTAAATCCACGTCCTACGACGCATACACTGTAGACGTCTCTCAGCGGTAGCGTGTTTACCTGGGCAAGGAAATTTCACATCGACTCAGCAGACTCACTAACGAAAAATCTCATAGATGCCATCGTGAACATTATTAATTACGCTCCTTCAAAATGTTGCTCTCTAGCACCTTATACTTGCAAAAATTGGTTGCATACATTACATTCGGGGTTGATTCCAATTTTTGAAAGTCCACCGGTCCACCAAATATTTTCCGACATTTTGCCGTTTCGCGAGGTGAAAAAGTTCGAGAACCACTGATCTAGCCTTCTTTCTGTGAGGTGCAAAGATGAGCGGGGATATTTCGAAATCTGACTCCACCCCGACTCGGGTTGCCAAATCAAAGTCGAAAAACCCCGGCTGGTACGTAAAGTCCGGTAATTTCCAGATATTTTGATGGTAAAATGTAGCATAAATACAACTCAATGACACTTAGCTTCCAGTCCGATTTAAATCAAAACGGATAAATCTGCGCTGGGTCTGGAATCGATTCGTGACCACGTCAAGTTCTGCTGCCGTAATGTGGGTGTCGCTGTATAAAATTTGCGTTCAACGAAACTTTGGCGGAATTCCGTTTGTCTGGACAGCTGTTATCAGTGCTATCAGATTTGGAACTAAAAGAAGTATATTGACAAAATCTTATCCATCCGACAAAGATAACAACTTTACCCGTCAACAACTCCAACGGGATATATCAATTTATATTTCAATCATATTAATATAAAAAACTCCACGTTTACACGATATTTATACGTACGATTCAGGTCCGAAGAGTCTATTTGTTTTGTGTTATTCATGGGGTTTGTCGACTACTACCGATATTGTTCATTATTCCCCGTAACTGCCGACTTATAGCACGGTCCACCTCCAGGCTTTTTGTAAGCCACCACACCACTTACGCGGATGAGGTGGCGAGGAGGAGGGTATCGGAATCAGAGTTGGATCAATTATATTATTTCAGTTCAATTATAATTACAATTACTTTCATGCATGTTTCAATTACATTACAATTACAATAACTCCATGCTAAAAATATCAAATTTCAATTACAATTACTCCTTGCATGCTTCAATTACATTACAATTACAATTACAATTGCTGCTGTTGAACATGTAATTGAATAATCATAAATTCAACCGTGATCCTTGACAATGTAGCGTCGTATTGTAGCGAACCGCTGGTCCTTTTAACCCAATGTCCCTAGCTAACGTCAGGCATCCGTTATGAAGGAAATATACTTTGCTTGTATTAGGATTTTAGTATATCATGACAACTTGTAGAACTCTACTATCTCTGCTAGTGTTGCGCAAGCTTTGTAAGCATTGTTACGCCGAACATAGTCCTAGCTAGAGTACTGCCTTTTTCCTGTCACTAGAACTTTACCAACCCGCTCTCATTGGCTAACGCATTACAATCGCATTCATTGTTACGCATTTTCGGGTATATAAACCCACGTTTCTCTGTGACGGCCCTTGAGATCTGAGATTCACCTCAGCGCCTAACGTATCTCTGCTGCAATACATCCGTACCGAGTGAAACTGTGAGTTAAGAAGTCGCCAACCTAAAGACAGCCAGTCAGTCGCCAGTCAGCTATCTACTGCTCCAGGCACGACACAGCCACACCGTCACATGTTGCCCTGAGTTCGGTAACTCACAAAGCCTCAGGATATTGCAAGACCGTACGTTCGCCATCGACATCAGGAGCCACGGGATCATCATTATACACCCGGTAACCTGTTCATTGTTCATATTCGGCATAGTGGGAATAAGCTAGTGCGCCACAAGAGTGTTTCGACATACCTTTAGGCTAACAACTGTTGACTAGTATCGCTCACTTTCTGTCATATCCTACTTATCATCTAACATAGAAGTGTGTCCGTGCATATATTTCAACATTTTCTATGGCTAGTAACGACAATCCAGATACCATAATTACTATCCAAAACGAAGAACTGCCCGGAAACGCAGACTTCGAAGGTAGTTCCGGCAGCGGACGGGCCGCTGGCACGAGCGTTCCCCTTATGGATTCGCCCGAAACTTCGGTCACTCATCATGACGTGGGTTCGCGAGTTGTAAAACTTTCAGGCTACGCGCACAAATCAGGTATTAATGCATTACGTAATCAGGATGCAGCCGCGGGTTCCGATACATTAACTGCAGTCCCACCTCCAGTGGGGGAAACCGCTAGTAATCGACTATCAGAGGGTTCGCCATTCGACAGTCCGCGCAATAGCACATCACATTTTGACGCGCTGCGTGGTATCGCTCAACATTATGATATACCACCCACGGTCGCAATTAATGAGGACGCGCCGCGCACCGCCACGCCTCATACAACACCGGTAGCAGTCGCACTAAACTCTGGATCGTCACAACAACAGCCACAATTTTCAACACGACGCAGACAACCCCCAACCTTATTGGAAAATTCCACATCGAGCGATGATCGCATCGCTACCGAACGTAGAGAAACGGCATTCGTGATTAACAAACTACCACGTGTTCAATTTGACGTTCACCAGCCGGAGCAATTTTTCGAAATCGCAGACTTAACGTTTGAAGCGAACGGCATCTTCACGCAACATGCGCGATCTTGCTTTCTCGTTGTAAACATTAAGCCCGATATCATACGACGCGCACTCGGCGGTCCCATCGACACACGGGATCCTAATAGTTATGACTTGGCCAAAAAAGCGCTGATGCATAGGTTCCATACTCCAATCGACAGCCTCGCAAGTAATTTCAGCAACCTTTTAAAAGTTGCCAGGACAGGTAACCTAACACCGGAACAGGCATACGACACGGTAGTTTAGTACCACAGTGGCCATGAAGATAGCGAATCCAACAGGAGCATGATGAAATCAACATTTCATTCCTTACTTGACCAGCGCCTGCAGTCAGCATTACTCTTTCATGTGAGCGAGAAGTCTCTCGACGAGTTACTAGGGATGGCACGAATACTATCTGCACAAATGTCGGACAATGTCCAACACGTTAACGCTGTCCACACCAACACAGTCACACCGTCTCAGAGCACGTGGTAATGCGACCAGTTTCATTCACAGCAGACAGTTCGGAAACAACCTAGCTGTTCGACGAATTTACGAATGAGCTCCTATCTTTTTAATTTCTCCACCTTCAAGCCGGACAGCATGTCTAATCTCTTTCCTATGTGCTCTCTTTTTTTTTGCTTTCATTGTTTTCGCCCTAGTTACACAAACAGCCAGTTTTTCTAGCATTCGCTAATCATCTATTAGCCACAGGATCGCTATCACTTAACTGCCATATCAACCTCCCGCTGTGTCTTATCCTCTCTTCGAATCTTAGTATTATCGTGACGTAACCTAGTCAGGTAACTAGCGCTGCCTAAGTACAAGGACTGTCTTTTGAGCTCCGTCTGTTCATAACGTTTGAACTTTGCTCACGACACATTTGAGGATCCATCTAGTGCTCCGGGACACTCGGCATATGTTCATCGTTAGTAAGAGTGAACACCCTAGCTCCAAGGACGTCTTCAGAATTATGTGCACACGTGTGACCCCGATCTAGCAGCCCGCTGCCCCAAAGGCAGTCTTAGGGATTTTTCATCTTCCCTTTTCGCTGATGCCGGCGGGTGCGTAGCCATGGCGCGGTTTCGGAGTGTCTGCTGGCGGATATGATGAAACTCGCGTGGAGATGCGCCTTCCGTGGTCGAGCGATCGGGGTCGCATGAAGTCTGGAGAAGGATTTGGTACAGTTAGACTCACATCTGAATCTTTGGCTATGTATCGTGTACCGGTTAATATAATGTTCATTTATCGCCCGATGAGAATGTTCACCTTTACACCCCCATTTCGCGAACAGGTGTGATGGATGGGTTACTCTACCACTGACAACACTGCGTATACACATTATACTTACAGTGGCCGCTTCTTTATGATATCGGTCGGCACAGCGCTATACCTTCAAAATTCATGCATCATTATAGCATGGTCTACCACAGTTACGATTGCACGCGCTACTTCGAATCGTCGTTAGGGCCATCTTCATGCTTAATTAGACGCGCAACCCCCTGATTTATCCCATGTGGCGAGATTTGTCCTCCGTACGCGACACAAACCGCGAGCAACGCATTTGTCGCGCGCATCATTTCAGTAGGCTTACACCACTCATCATCGGTCGATCCGACTTGGGTGAAATGACGGGCCACAGCGTCCTGTCCTATGCTGGGCACTGCCTTCACTCCCGTTTATTACATAGGCTGCCCCGCCTGGATTGTGGTTATTAGGCTATGGTAATTGCATTGTTTCATGTACTGTATCTTCTGTACTTTGTCTAGGCTTAGTAATCGTTAGACTTTTTTTTTATTATTTATCACGTTATGCTGGCGCCTAGCTTGTTTTCAGCCTACCGCTCAATTCCCGACCCGGACGACGGTACGCCGCTCATTGGAGATGACATTGGATGCTTGGGCCACCAGGATATATAACTGCGATCGGTCAATCATGCCTACCACTCGGACAGCGTGACACGTGGACACAACCTCTACTGATTCGCTCATTCCATTGCCGACAGCCGAACGACGCACAGCTCACGGCCCTGTCTCAAACGCACGACTTCAACAACCAGTTGTTACTCCACGTTCGCCTCAAAGCTTCGTACGAACCGATTCCTCCGGGATTTGACACCGACGTACAACGGTCACGACAGTACAGCAGCATACGGCAACGGAGTAAGACGACTAGCGCGAATCGCCCGGTTTCGATACCGAGGTCCGAGATTCAACTGTCCACACGCATGCATTATGACGCCACACGCTCATGGCTTGGTAGCGACACCAACCACCGATCCAGCCCATTCCAGCATCCCAGCACGTACCGTCGAGGGTCCTGCACATATTGACTCATTAGTCACTCAGCATGGTGACTTTGTACGAACCTTGCCCCCACGCGCGGCGCGATCGATTTAACTATCGTATTGCCACCCCTGCGTGGGTGATTACCTCTTTATTGTTGTTTCTGCATGGGCTACTTTTTTGTAGGCTAGTAGTGTGTTGTAATAATATAAAATTCACTCGGTCCATCAATCATTCATAACTGCATGTTTTTGCATTTGTTGTTAGCTTTAAATCCACGCATTCGCTATCTTCCTTCATGGCGGATACCGACAACGGTAATTCATTAATTTGACTCTTCCACGTCACCTAGTTCCGCTCCCTCTCAAAGGGGGGTCGGTGTAGCGAACCGCTGGTCCTTTTAACCCAATGTCCCTAGCTAACGTCAGGCATCCGTTATGAAGGAAATATACTTTGCTTGTATTAGGATTTTAGTATATCATGACAACTTGTAGAACTCTACTATCTCTGCTAGTGTTGCTCAAGCTTTGTAAGCATTGTTACGCCGAACATAGTCCTAGCTAGAGTACTGCCTTTTTCCTGTCACTAGAACTTTACCAACCCGCTTTCATTGGCTAACGCATTACAATCGCATTCATTGTTACGCATTTTCGGGTATATAAACCCACGTTTCTCTGTGACGGCCCTTGAGATCTGAGATTCACCTCAGCGCCTAACGTATCTCTGCTGCAATACATCCGTACCGAGTGAAACTGTGAGTTAAGAAGTCGCCAACCTAAAGACAGCCAGCCAGTCGCCAGTCAGCTATCTACTGCTCCAGGCACGACACAGCCACACCGTCACAGTATTTAACAACAATTCAAGTCTAGTTCAGATTGTGTAGTAATAAATGCGTTTATGTGCGTACATAGTATGCTATGTAAGATGTCTTTGTGACATAATATAAGCGTGTTCTGTATGCTCGGTAATTATGGCTCAGGTAATTGGAAATGTAAAATGTTATTTACCTAATTTCCTATGGGTTAGGATTAAGGATAGGGTGCAGTATGTCGTTGAAAAAGTATTATAATATATGCACGTGTTGGATTTGCGTATATAGTATATAATTAAAGAAATAATATTATTTTTATCGAGGGACGTAGGAATTAGGATGAGGGGTAAAAAAAAACCGTGCTTTGTCAGATAAGACGTTATATAATATCCAGTGGTCTGGTTAGTTAGCCAGATGAAGTACCGATGCAGCATCGTGATCCGAAATTGTATTGTAGATTGCCAACCCACGGATAGATGCGCAAGATGTGAGTCACGGATGAATGCGCCGACAAACGTACTGCAGAGCCGGCTAAAAACAGCAAACTTTGTAGTCCTAGAGCTGGCGATCCATGCGTCCAAATTTGATGCATCTGGTCTTTATCGTAAGCTATTGATGTACTAATTCCGAAAATACAAAATACAATCTCGTCAGGGCAATGTAACTGCTCCAAAATAGCCGTTTAAGGCCGACTGTTCTGAAAAGTGAGAGCGCTGCAGCAGCATGACCACAACAATTACCAATTACGCCCAGCGATTGTTCAGAACAATGCCGATTCCCAGACTTTCACGAATATTTTGGGATGGTACCATTGCCTGGAAATATACTTTTATTGCGGAATCAGTGCGACGCTAGCTTTCGATTAGGACCATACATATCAAATTTCGACGCTTGGATCGCCAGCTATGGGACTATCAATTCTGCTGCTTTTAGCCGGCTCAGCAGTTCGCTTCTCGGCGTATTCAATCGTGAGTCACGTGTTGCGAATCCATCCGTTGGTTAGTAATCTAAAAATTGTATACAATGGCAGCCGAGGCCAGCATAGCGGTAAAAATAAAAAAATTCGCCCGCAAGGGCGCAGTCAAGGGATTCCGCGAATGGATCCACCAAATTCCTTGTCGACATTAAAAGAGAATGCATTATAAGTTAATTATTTTATGTTGTGCTTGTCAGGTCTCAATACAATTTAATGTAATTGAAATTGTAATTGGGCAAAATTTTTGTCCAATTACAATAACACAAAATAAAAATGCTTTAATTACAATTACATTACAATTACATTGAAAAATGTAATTAAATACATTCAATTACAATTACAAATTACAATTGATCCAACTCTGATCGGAATTCCGAAGCCGACCTCGGTCGGACTCGAACCCGCACCCATTGGTGTTGGCAGTCGCGGATTATACCACTGCGCTATCCCGCTACTCCATAGGATCGAGAAATGCGTTAATATTATAACCGTCAGATGGTTGGGTATTCGGGAAAATCGATTATTTTTCGATAGGAACGATGGGTTCTCATCACTAGTCGTTGGAATGCTTGCAATTTCGATGTGTTGTGATCACTGGACTATATAAACTGTGATGCAGACCAATCAGCTGTATAATCAAACGAGCGTGACACTAACTTTTCATCGGAAAGACACGAACGAACGTAAGGACTGTAATTGCACACTAGTGAAAGCGTAATTGTCCGCACCAAATAACCCAGATCTCCTTCTTCGGAGGCGGAATCCCGAATGAGTCGTGAAAGTGCGAACCATTTCGGTCGGCGAAGATACAGATCCAATGCGAGCCCCCCTTCGCGTTCGGGTTGTAATTTTTAATGACGGCGTACGGCTTGGGTAGCTTTTTTGGTATTGGTAATAAGTCGATCACAAAAGTTTCGGCGAATAAATCTCGCGTGTCGCGTAGGTTGAATAAAATACGGACACTACTTGGCGCTTCTCTGAGATCTTCGAGAGTTGTTGGCATTCTTTGAGACACCGTAGAATCACGCCGGGCCGCGAAAGGATTTTATATGGCCGGGTGCAGTTTCCCGTCGTGCATGACAATGCGGCCCGCAGCCCCAGTCCTTCGAGATTCCCCGCTACTTGCGTAAACGCCCAGCTTTTATGACTGTATGTTATTGTATACGTGTGTGTGTACGCAGCGTGTGAGAGTATAGAGCGTACGCGTAAAATCGTCGAAGCGAAAGACTTGCATTATCGACATTTACCATGTACTCAACCCTAATGAATTGATATCTTGGTCAATTTAGGGTACTGGGCTTATATAACGCCTTGAAATCTTATTTAGGGATTGCATCTTGTGTTAATTGATTATAGAGAAGCAAACATGGGTGTGCCTGTATAACGATGCTGTTCTCAAATCCACATTGTCTTTGTTATTATTTGTTATTATTATTGAGATATTACTTTGCAGTGACATTCCTGTCGTTAAAATACATTGAATAAATACGATTTATTCCTCAAAACCGCTTGCTGAAGAAGCGCAAGTAGGCAAAACCCATTAAAGTACTAGGAGAAGTACACGTCATTATTTAATGATCACCCCTACTGAGTACCAATAATATATGATTACAAGTTAATATAGGCGACATAAGATGACGGGGCGCAGGAGCATTCACCATGATACCTTTACATTTTACCTTTACTTAATCAATAAAACATAATTATTAATGTTATAGGCAGTTTTTTTGTCTGCTAGCGTTGGTTCAAATCAAAATTTCAAAAGATCAAAACAGGGATTCTCAAATCGGACGATTTTTTGACACGAGAGCGAAAATACTGTTGAAGTAGAAGTAGTATACCTATAAAACTACTTGAGTAAGTAGATGCATCCTAATTGAATACTACGGAAAAGTATAAGGATATCTTCACTGTTGAACTCTGACCTTTCGGGCGGGGATGAGTCAAAAGAGTTTGGTAATTACTAACCTAAAACAAGGTAATGATAATGAAATTACCTCCGTATCCATACTTCTCTGTGACGAACGGACGGGGAAGGATAAGGGAGGCATTACCTGCCTGTCGTCAAGATGAGTAAATGAAAATTGTGACACCTACGATGATTATAAAACAATATTTATATATATTTTATATCGATGCTTATTGTTCGCGAATGACTAATTTGAAACATTTTCACATACAAAATTACAGAATTGTTGAGAAATATAGCGCGAAAGGAGAGGTGACACACAATACCAAACTCCTTTACAATGCAACTGTCGAGGCTGATTTTTGGGGTTCCAGGACCACGAGATGAATATATTTTATATTTTCGCAATCAGGAGCCCATCGTGGTATATGTCGATTGATATCAATTTTATCAACTTTCGCGCTCGGTCAAAAATTACTTAAGTAAACTTGCTTTTGACCGAATAGAAATTGTAACGTAAACCAATCGCAGTGAGCCATGAGATTTGCTTGTGTCCACACCATTGTAGGGCCATTGTGAGCCGAGCGAGATAGTGTAATGGTTATGCGTCCAGCTTCTCGATCGGTAGGTCGTGGGTTCAATCCCCGTCTGGGATAGACCAAAGAGAAAACTGGTATCCGCGGCTATCCAGCTAGGCGCTCAGCATCCATGGGTAGCGTGGAGGAGAAAAATACGGTGGTGCAGACTGGATGACCTTGCTTAAAGGTCGTATCACATCTCCATCGTCGAAGCATCTCGATGATGCCGGCAAAAATAAATCTGATCTCTCTCTCTCTCTCTCTCTCTCTCTATGGTGAAATCTATCGCATCCTTGATGATCTGTGGGTCTGTTAGTAAGACTTTCAATTTCAATAATTCTTTCAGATACGAGCATTTGTTATCATCCCTTTCCTTTGAGGACTGTACTTAGCCTATACGAGAATCGATTACATTGTAAGATAAGCCTACGTCTTCTACCTGATTACACCAATCGCTATTTGGAGAATCCGACGAACCCATTCTGTTGAGATGTAGAATTAATCCACAATACCGGGTTTGTACGCGGAATAGAATTGGCTGGCGTTTCATCGTCGTTTCAGAGAGGCTCACGTTTGTATGAACATCGATAACAAACTTTTTGAAAGGTTCTGCAGTTCTGACCCTGTAAATCACGAGCTCAACTCTACATACATATGTGCTCATATGATTTGCATGATTGTTTTTAATCTTCTTGAAGAACCGTCGAGCCAGCTTCCGCATTGGCTAAAAGATCTCGCGTGGATATCTTGTCTTACGGTATTGTTAAACTTCATCGACTGTTCTGTCAACATATTGATACGTGTCTGTAAATATTTGCTCGGTTTCGATACCGATTGTCATTCTAATATTTCATCGTTTCGAAATCTGCTTATCAATAAAAACATAATTTTCAAAACTGGTAGCAAATTTTTAGTTTCTACAGTACGAAATTAGTTTATATAGTTTTAGTGAACCGTAATCATGCAAGATTAGCAATGAGATCGAAACTGTGCTTCACAAAGTTATTTTGATATTGTCCACAAATGTACAATGACGTCCGGCATATCTCATTGTATTGGATGAATTTCTGTTAAGCTAGTGAGATTAAATTTAGAACTTATTGCATTGAAGCCGGGCTCTAATCAAATCACACGGTTCCGAGTCACAAGTCAATCCTACTTAAACAGTTTTGATTCAAGTTATGTGGAGTCATTTTGAATAAACCAATGAGTCAAGCCCGAGTCCAAGTCGTGAGCAGCGTGTCGGGATCGAGTGATAGTACTGAGAGTCCGAGTCCACGTCCTCGGAGCTCAAGTCAGGTTCAACCCATTTGTTACAACTCTGCGTCGGTGATATCAAATGCCTCGCATTTATACCATGGTAATTTCCCTCACCTATAATAGTTTGTGGTGTTATTTTATAAACACTGGAACTGAAATTACAATAAATGTAGCAACTTGACTAATGGCTATTCATCGAATTACCACGAAATGCCTCTACTGGGTTATATGACTTGGTCGTATACATGACTGGAGTAAAAGTCGATTAAACATACAACTTGACTCAAGTCGACTCCAGTCATGTCCATATTAAAGAAAACGACTCGAGTAACGTCAAGTCAGAGTAAATCGCAACTGAAGTCCGAGACCAAGTGAGGTGACAAAGGGTCGAGTTGAAGTCATAGTGTTTACTTTTCATGATCGAGTTCAAGTCAAGCTTCACTCAGCTTTATGAAACTCTTGGGTGAAATCGAAATGCTCGATTTTAAAATATACTCATTTTTCTCACTTTTAACATGTTTTATTCAGACAGATCAACGACGGGTTCTGAGCCTATTTTTCAAGTATCGGTCCTGATACACGGGAATTGACTCAAATCATATGGAATGTGTCCAACTGAACAACGTGAACAATAAACATAGACGTGATGCTTTTTCAGCGAAATCACAATGCGAGAGAAGCTACCCTCGCGACCATCATGAGCCTCAACAAACGAAAATTACCGTGCCTTCACTTCACAGAATACTTCTACTTGAACTTGACAAACCAAAAATCGCGAAAAGTATACGTTGGTAAGTCAAAAAATATGGTAAAAGGGAAGTGGTAGGGAATATAATTTACTGGTGGTAGCTGCAGGGCAAAACTACTCGCGTACTTCGGACAGATTTAGTAGTACTTCGTTTTCATCTCTGTCATTACAGTTGGTGGATGGTGATCATTCATTCCTGCGTTACCATGGCGCTCATTCGGTGATATCTGTTGATTCACTGGTCAACACATATTTTTAGGCAGACAAAGTAAGAGTGGTATGGGGTGTTCTGAAGGGCACTGATTCCGAATATGACCTCAGTTTTTTCAAATTGACTCTTGTTGCGGAGATAACCCATGGGGCTATTTTGACCAAAATCTCCCATTTTCGGGGTAGTGAGTAGATATAAAATTGGCTTCGTCGTACTATAAAGTTTAGAAATTCGATCTACTTTTTATTTTTACACACAGAAGACTATTTTATATCAAAATACAGCAACAGCACTATATGTTGTGACCTTTCGAGGAAAGCGTAGACGAATTCGCTTGATAGAGCTTTCTAGGTTTTTATTAACTGAAATTCGGCTATACAATCTAAACGTAACTAAGACATGCACTTCCAAGCATACAGACATAAGCAACTGAGGTACAAACAGAATGAACAGAGCGAAGTAAACTAATTACAGTAATCATTAATCAACCAAATGTCTTGAAAAATCACCACATTCACCCCCACCAAGAAAAATAGGGACTCGCGTCTACGAGGTCCCATGCCCGTAACGTTCGGGAGCGCGCCTTATGCGCGTGGATCGGCGTAGCGGACGTTCCTCTGCATCTCTGCTGCTACTGGACTGCGCGACTTCATCGCAACTTGGAGAATGGGGTTCACAAGCAGCGTCATCTCTCTCGCCTCCGGACGACTTCGTTACTTCATCGGGAATCCTCTCAACTAAATCGCTGCTCGGGGAAACCTCTTCCTCCTTTCTTTCACGCGACCCTGATGGTTTCTCAGAAACAGGGTAGGGTGCGAGATCCTTAACCGGAACCGTGGATTCTACGCCGTTTCTGTGTCGTATTAAGGCGTATTTAGGGTTAGCATCCAACAGTTCTACCTCGTTCACAAGCGGGTGGCCTTTGTTCCGCACAAAATTTCGCAGAGCACGGGGTGCCGCCTTGAAGAAGCCAGTCGGGAATAGAGTCGCCTAGCATGGATCTCCTCTCAAATGGGAAAAACCGGTCATGAGAAGAACAATCAGTCGTCGTACATAAGAGAGACCTGATGGAATGCATAGCATCCGGCAAAACTGAGTCCCAATGTTTTTCGGCCAATCTCCGACTTTCTAAAAGCAATTCAACGGATTTCCACGGAGTCTGGTTGAGCCTCTCGCATTGCGAATTGTCCGTCGGGTGATAGGGAGTCGACTTGCCGGTGGCAACACGCTTGCTTGTCAGGAAATAAGTGATTTCATTAGATAGAAATGATGCACCCCTGTCACTATGTGCATATTCCGGTACACCGACAAGCAAAAACAGATTTGAAAGACAATTGATTACGGTAGACGAGGTCATGTCGCGACAAGGATAAGCAAATGGGAAACGACTGTATTCGTCGATGATAACAAGTACGAACTTCCTCGGTCCATCAACGGGACCTTTGAAATCGACGCTAATACGTTGCCATTGTCGAGTAGCTTTTATCAACTTGTTCGCTTGATTTGACCTGAAAAACCGAGGCTTCAATTTTGCACATAGTTGACAATTCGCACAAGTTCGTTTAACATCCTCCATAGAAAAGAGGAGGTTCTTGGATCGGACAAAGGGATCAAGACGTCGAATTCCAGGGTGACTCAGCGCTTCATGTATCTCTTGAAGGCTCATTTGTGGCTGGCCCATAGTCGAACAACACACACGAGACAAAGTATCAGGTCCGATATTCTCGGATCCAGGGCGATGAATGATTTGATACTTTAGCGGACTTAAGTCGAGTTTCCACAGAGTGAGCTTCGTATTTTTAATCTTACTCGGATGATCTTTGCGGAAAATGAAAGACAGTGCCTTTTGATCCGTGATCAATGTACATTCATATCGGTTCAAGAGAAAACCCCATTTTCGAATAGACTCGACGGTGGCCAGTGCTTCTTTTTCTACAGCAGGGTATTTCATTTCACATTTTGATAGTGTTCGAGACATGAACGCAACGGGTCTGCATTTTTGGCATAGAATAGAGGCTATCGCGACGTCGGAAGCATCGCATTCAACTTGAAACGGTTCGTCATCATAGATGCAGCTCAAACAAGCACGAAGTAGATTCTGTTTTAACGTTTCAAACGCATTTATCTGCTTATCAAGCAAGGGGAACACGACATTCCCACATAAGGGTTTTACTTTATAGGAGACGGAGGGAATCCATTTTACATAGTACGAAAACATCCCCAAACCGCGTTATAGACTACGAGTATCGCTTGAAACCGGCATTTGCGTCAACGGACGCGAACGATCTGGATTGTGGGATATCAGTTGGCCGAGCAGTGAGAGCTTCGAAAACCCAAAAGCGTTACTTTTATTTAGCGTTAGGTCTGTTGAATCGGCGGCTGACATGAACGTAGAGAGCCTCTCATCGTGCTCTTTTTGATTCCTTCCGTATATAGTTACATCATCTAAATAAGGTATCGTGCCTTTCAGGTGATTGCCTGCTATGAACTTGTCAATGAAACGCTGGAATGCAGCGACCCCATTGGTGATGCCGCAGGTAGGCGACGAAATTGATACAGGCGACCATAATCTTCAAATGCCGTAAAGGCTCTGTCAGCCGGAGAGAGTGGCACCTGGTGATAGGCAGACTTGAGATCTATCGTGCTATAAACAACACCTTCTGCAACTTCGTTGACAATATCGTCAATTTTCGGTAACGGATAGGCGTCCAGAGGGGTGTATCGATTTATCGTTCGCGAGTAATCAATCACTAACCTTTTCTTATGGCAACGGTCCTTTTTTACCAAAACTTGAGCTCGCCAAGGAAATACCGACTGCTCTATAATACCTTCGTCGAGGAGTTTCGAGACCTCGCTACGCACGAAAGATCGATCCTCTGAGCTATATTTTCTCGACTTCACAGCTACAGGTTTCACGCCTGGGTCGCAGAACTTGCATATTTCAGGCGGCTCCTTTACTTTGTCAGCAGCTACAGCACAATGCTTGCGTCCTATCACGAGATCTCCTTTCGGTCCACCGAAGTTAAAGATGACTATTTTATGCTGCTTGAGGAATTCCAAGCCGATAATTACGTCGGCGCACAATTCATCCACGAAGCAAAATCGAGTTACGCCGTAATCGTTATCTTCAATACGAAGTGTCGCGTTTACGTGACCAATAACCCGAGCAGAAGAAGATTTTGATGCAAGGGTAATGGTATAGTCCCGAGGAGTAAGAACGAGATTGAGAATTTTTGCAAACGATGAGCTAATGTAGCATTCGTACGCGCCTGAATCTACCAGTACTTCAACCAACTTCTCAGCAACAAGACTTCGAACGCCGATCTCTGCAAAGATCCGGGTACACCGGCCAGCATTGCCAAATTGAATTTGCAAACTTTGGCGAAATGACCCCGTCGGCCACATCTCGAGCATTCGCTGTTTCGAGCAGGGCAGAACTTGCGAAGCATAGTATGAAAACCGCCACAAAATAAACACGTTTTCCTTTCAGAAGACTTACTCTGTAAAGCAGCCAATTCAGAACTGTGGGACAATGCAGGCGATTGCTCTGGCGGGTGTGAATTCTTCTGCAGTTCCTGATTTCCCGAAACCATGTTAGCGGTGGGAGAAATTTAATAGGACGAGGAAAATGCGTGTGCCCGTTCAAGAGAGTCGGCTATCTGCATGGCTTTTTCGAGCGTCAACTCATCATGTTCAAGAAGACGCAATCTAATACCAGATGAGCGCAAGACTGTAATTAGGGCATCTCGTATGGCCTCCATCTTGTGCTCTTCTGCACTAACAGCTTCGAAATTGCAATCGCGCGATACAGCGATCAACTTTTGAGAGAACTCGGCGACAGTCTCGCTAGAGTCTTGCTTAGCAGTTGCTAGTAAATGTCTAGCATACATCATATTTTTTTTCTTCCGGTATAACTTGGTTAGGTGCGCCATGGCCGATTCGAATGTGCCACGATCTTCAATTAGAGAGTATACGCTTGGCGATATATAACCAGTCAAAATAGCCAACTTATCGACAACTACGTCGCTGCTGCCACTGCTAGATGGTTGTCCAGTGTCTGTGCCGCTGGTCGGTGGCAAAGAAGACTCTACAGCCGATATGAAAACATTTTGTCCCAGTGGTTGAACACTTTCAAAGAATCTTGAGAGCTTGGTAACAATTCTAGAACCGGCACGCGGATATACTTCTCTTGCGAGAAAGCCATTCCAGAGTCGATTGTATCAATAGCAGTTAATAAAATTGTTCTGACCTTTCGAGGAAAGCGTAGATGAATTTGCTTGATAGAGCTTTCTAGGTTTATATTAACTGAAATTCGGCTACAATCTAAACGGAACTAAGACATGCACTTCCAAGCATACAGACATAAGCAACTGAGGTACAAACAGAATGAACAGAGCGAAGTAAACTAATTACAGTAATCAGTAATCAACCAAGTGTCTTTAACAATCACCACACTATATTCAGGGGTAATAGATTTATCATAAGTACAGACTTTCACGAATACCATGTACGTAAATTAACTCCAGTCATGTACATAAGTATTTGCCTAGATACTCAAATAACGTGGCATTTATTCAATCAGTTTTACACCAACCACCTATTGTAAATTTGAAATAATCAGTTGGAATACAATATTATTGATATATTTTAAATCTAAATTGATTTTTGTACGATTTTCGCCTGTAAGCTATTTAGTGCAGGTTCTCGAAAGGTTCCTGCAATGGTCTAACATAGTACGTTCAATGGTTCATCTCATTTGCCCTGGTATCTTTTTTTTGTTGTTCTGATGTCTTGGTAGAACCTCTCCCCTTGCTAATCGACAAGATGATCAGGATATATATCAAGATGACTGAACAGGAAGTGAACTTTTGTGCTCATGTTTGTTCCAAGTTTTCGATATGCAGATACGGATTTTCGGACCAACTGTTTGTAGTTGGGTGCATTGTGATCAGCTAAAAAGTTTAATTTACTACATATTAGGAGAAATTACATGCTGTGAGCTCCTCCTAATGTGAAATTGTAATCTTTCATCAGCATTCGAATATACGGGATACCAGATTTAAGTTTCTCGTTTGATAGGGTTACTAGGTATACCCACTTTGTTAACTCAGTGGAAAATTCTTCATTTACCAGTCAAGAGAAATGAGACACGTATGAGTATTGTAGTTAAGCCTTGTAAGGACAAATTTTATAGTTTTATACTCCTCTTTAATCTTGGTAGAATGACCAATTGATACAGGAAAATATGAATTTCCGTTGTACAAAGGTACAATTTTTAGGCTTGACAAACTGCTGTTTGGACAAACAAATATTTCGCATCATGCCATGTTGATATTATAGAATGACTGAGAATGACATGAGGGCTCTTCATAGGCAATTATCCATTTATGCGCAGTATAAAATTAGAAAAACTACAATTTTCTTCCTACCAAGTGAAATATTTAAAGGTACATACAGTAATTTTGGGCTTTTTTAGGGGTATAAATATCTTCTGACAGAGAGCCAATCTGACAAAACTAATGTGATATTCGTAATCAGCAACCTCAAAAACCCCTAAAACGACTCTCAGATTTCCTGCCTGAAAAAAATCATTTTGTTGGCCAGTGTTATCGCTAATTGGCTGGTTGTTAAATGCTCATTTCGTATGGGGGAAGTGTGTGCAAGTTTTGTTTTAGCATTTCCACCCTCACACTGCCGATGAAATTATTGATACGTTTTATCATCGGCCTTGTGTAAAGATGCCGCTTCGAAGTCGACTTTTTTCGGCGAAAAAATCCGCCGTTGTCAACAACGAGACAGTCTAGTCTGGTGTCCAATTCTCTCGGAGGTATTCCAAGAAATGTAACGATAGTCTTCATTGTTCTACGGGTGTGCGCGATGAGGTCGTCGTAATATATTACAAGTTTGGGCTGCTCCCACGCAATCACGCTCTTGAGAGATTGTTGCCACCGTTTTGAACTATTCCACACGAATTTGGTCCATTCTGAAAGCAAGTGTATTGACACGGTGTTATCGTATCGTTTTGGTGTGAAAGGAGCTATTCATCAGGGAAGGTGCGAAGCCCTGATAGGTAGGGCTGCGCACAATGATTCGAGTACTCGAATCTGAATCGAGTATTAATATTATTGATTCGAGTCGAGTAGTAAAATAAGATTTTATCGAGTACTGAAATTATACGCTGCTCTCGCAACTGAAAGTTAATTTACAACGAGAATTATAGTTTCGATACTAATTTTCACTGTTGAAGCCTTGAAACCTGATTGGTGGTATCGTAGCATACAAAACATATGGTACTAAGCTACGAACGTTACTGGAAATAGCACATATCCGAAGTCATGTTCATCACACAACTTGTCACCAAATGCAATGAAATCGGCGAGGTCAAAAAAAAATACCAAAGTATCTTTAATGTGATGGATAACAGGCATTATATTCTCTGTGGTCGCATAAATGGTATCTATTTGAACTTTGACATATTACATTATGGTATGACGTCATAATAAGTGATACTCGATTACTCGACTCGACTCGAAGCATAATCCGTTATTATTCAGAATCGAATCACTCAGGTACTCGATTTTGCCCAGCCATACTGATGGGTTCTGGTTCGTGTGAACGGAAACCTTACATGAACCTATGATGTCACGTGATGTCATATAGTTAATTGCAACTCTAAATTTCCGTAACGTAATATAATAATGTACACGTCGCCTAGCGACGATTCGGCCACATTATGCCGTAACGTAAGTAAAAGCTGACTTCTTAAACATCACCAAATGTGTCAACTGGAACAATCGCATGTAACAACACTTCCATAAAATCCATATTTCTTATATATGTATAGTTGGTTACATATTAGCTTTCTATATCCATATTATTAGCCTACTTATCGACATCGCCTACTGACACATGCAGCATTAATTGTGCCTCTTATTACATGCTGTAAGCCAAGGGGGTGTCTGGGTGAAAGACTATTCACGTCGCTTCGGCACCCGCTTATCTTTTCGTTATATCGTTATCTCGGATCGTATTGATTTGATAAAAAATTTAATAAAATGATGAGGACCAGGTATGTTCTGTTATCGTGTACCAATATTTTGAGTACGAATATAAACTCTTTTCTTTGAGAATGCGGCGTCTTATAGTTATACTTACGGGTAGTGATGAAATCATCGCTGTTTCTGTGACCGACGTGTCCCTTTGATTTTCTATTGAATTCTGCTACGAACGCGTCATATGGATTTCTGATTAAAATTATGGCTTTTTCGTAATTTCCGGATCTCTTTTTGCCGTGAATGTTGTGGTCCTTCACGCCGAATGTGGTGCCATCGCTGGAATCGACCATTTCCCCGAAAAAACCTAGTTGATTGAAACGGAATAAATTTTACCATCTATGAAAACCACAAATATTTATACTGGTACTTCGACAATTGTTATTTACGGCATTTCGTATAAATGATTTGTGCTTGGCGACTACAAATAATTATACTCTGAGAGGACAGGGTGTGTATTCACACCCAAATAGCCGAATATGGTGGTAACTAAAACAAATCACAGTCATAAATCCTACGTCCCTACGTGCATACATAACTTGGATTAAAATGTTGTAGTTACAGGGCCGGCCAACCCGTGGCCCGCGGGCCACATGTGGCCCGCGAGAAGGTTTTGAGTGGCCCGCGAGGTAATTTCCGAAATTTCTAATATCATCAAAAATAGCTTGCACTGATTGTGAACTTGCAAGGCGAACCAAAAATTTGATTAGTCTGACCGTAACATTTGAGATGTGATGACTAAAATATCAGTTACGACGCATTGACAGATCCACCAGTCATTCACATAATGGTATATCGTCGTACACTACAATAAAGCAGAATAATTTGCGATATATTTATCAAAGGTAAAATTTTCTACAAGCTTGGTGCAACATGTTGTCACTCGATTTCTTGTTTTTAATATTGTTGCCCTTTTGTGAAAATGGAAGAATACCTAATGTATCAGATAGAGTCTAACTATATTCGCGATTACGAGACAAAGTGTCATTCAACATATGCGACATTGCGTTTGCGCTTGCAGTAAGACCGTCGACTGTGAAACCTAGGCACGAAATGATTGACGCATGTTGGTCGCAGCTTTCGATATCGATATGTCCATGCGCCGAATGGCCCAGTCCTCGCAAACTGAGCCCAGCGATATACAACAGGCCCGCAATATAGTCAAGTGACAATATTAAAGACCTTGAACTTGAAAATTTTTTCGCGCTTTGCGCGGCTAGTGGCCCGCGCAATAGTTCGTCTATCGAATGTGGCCCTTCAGCTGAAAAGGTTGGCCAGCCCAGTAGATTTATACCGTGGTGTAAGTTCGAGGTACGTTCTCGTTCGTGTGCCATGGTTATATATTATCGTTGATAAATTAATTCTCATTGGGCGGGAAGGAATCAATTTAGCTCTCTCACTATTCGTCTCGGATCAGTAGAATTAATCTACGGTTCAGATTCAAGTACTCGTATCATCGTGACCAGTCCTACCAATAACGAGACAAGCTCTAATATCACTATGTGTAAATTTTCACAACTTGACGTTGCAGTCCACAAAAAATAAATTCTTACCATGTTCAAAGAGCTCTTTTTCCGCATACACGCTCCCGGTGTAGAAACCCGTCGATTTTTCGAGAAGATGCCGAAACCAAGTGTTCCCGGACCCGGGATAACTGATGATGCCGATAGGCGGCGCCTTTCCGTCGGGGAAATACCTTTTCGACATGTGGCAGTTCTTAATCGCAACAGGGGTACGGTATACGCTGAAAATTTCTTCACCAGTGCTGGTTTGTACCCAGTAGTTATCCGTTGCTTTATTGCTACATAACAAGCTGTAATATGAGAATATCTGTACTGAGAACTAGGGATGTTGGAAATAAAACTTTTTTTTCCAAATTTCAATGGTTGACTGAAAAAATTCTACGTTGTCTGAAAACGCTGCACGCAAAATGTGGCTCAAACACAACCTGGAAAAGTGAAGTTATTAGAGTAAAAAAAAATATTTTTTTATGAAATTCATTTCTTTAACAGAATTGGCGACAAATACATTTCAAATATGTGGCAATACCTGTGGTTCCGGGAAATTGTACAGATCAAGACATATAAATCAGCATTACTTTTCGTTCATAAACATTTAGACATAATTTTCCGCGTAGCTAAATGATGGAAGTTTCCTCCGTAAATACAATTTTTTCAAAGCCAAAATTATTTACTCCCTCTTTAACACTTTCGCTTCTATGGGTCAAAATTGACCCAAATTTGTTATGCCATGAAATTCGACTAGCCAATGCAATTTGAATGAGACTATTTCAATAAATCCCAAATTTCTACTCTAATGACTTTGCTTCTGTAGTCGAACTTGAGCCAAATTATATGCGCATCGTTTTATTTAATCAACCTAATATTTTTTCAAGTAACCAGTGATATTTGAGAATGAAATAATTTTACAACCCTACTGAGCACTGAGCAAGTGAGCATCCTACACACAGTCATGACTTTGACTCTCTCACCTCAATTTGATGTCTAGCGAACAATAACAGTGGTCCCGATCAAAATGCATCGCCCATGTTTTCCTGGCAGAGGCGCAACTTCGAATGCATGACACATAGTCCGAATTACTCTCATGGCGTTGTAATGACTTGAGTGTCAACATCCTTTTGGCATTGATATCACATATTGGCTTGATGTCACTAACGCCTATTGGTAAAACGCGAAGAAAGTACATTGAAATTTATATTGTAAACTCAAAACTTTGTGAAAAACCTACCGACGGATTTACCGGTCGAATATATTTTAGAAGAATTAACGTTGCAATCAACTTGTTCATATTGAACATTACGTAGGCCGTGCTTCATCTTTTTCGCACACTCCCAATTCCTCCCGGGAGCAATCAACAAGTGCGTATATTTCCTTAACGTTACAAGTAGGTTGTTTATAATGAGGCTCCAGTTAGATGGAATCTTCGGTTACCGATCACGACATTCCGATATGCTCTTGACGATGTCGAAGTATTTAGCGGAAACAGTTTCTTTGAAAAGTCCGTTTACGTTCACGAAGCAACCAATCAATTGGGCTGAATAAGCAATTCACAATAGATGATGGTAGCATTCTGACAAAGTGCGAGATCTTATTAACCGAAATCCTCATACTTTGATCAACCCATCTTTTAAAATGTTCAATTGTTCATGTTCAGATTACTTTCAAAGCTGCATTCATTGCAATTTAATTGATTCAATCGGAATGATTGCTCGGTTATATCAAGGCATCTAATTTATCATTTGGCCAATGACCAATTCACTCCGTACCAGTATTTATTAGGACCCATCTTCAATGTGATTTTCAGAGGCAGATCCTTCATTTACCCTTATTGGAGTCAATAATTATTAAATTAAGTATTATAGACTTGGTACGACAGAAGGTATTTGACAATCTTGAATCGCATTAATATATGCTGCTTTGTGTCGGTCCTGTTTTCACGAGTTGTTCCGTGCATTTTATAATTTGATTCGCACGAATATTCTTTATTAGACATACATAAGGCTGACTATGTCATAAATTACAATGTGCGTCATAAATTGTCAAATTGCTTCCAATTCGAATCTGTTAATGATATATGTGGGTTATTGTGCCTGTAACATTTGTGTTTGGCTGGTTTTTGAAATCGGATTCAATCGTGACTTGGTAGTTAAGCTATACTTACAACCAGGGATGCCACTGGGATATTTCGGAGAAAATCAGATATGAACGCCAACTAAACCCAGATCATAAATTTCACTCAAATTGCCTGCGATAACCGTGAAAGTAGAAACTGTCAGTCATTAATTAGTCACAGAATTCAGTTTTAGCCTGAGCCTAATAAATAGATTAGAATGAATATTCGAATCTTTGTGCTCAACCGTACTTAAGAAAGTCATAAAAACGTTTCCTAATTACCAACACGACACACAATCGAAGCACCAAGACTTACCGCTAGCACAATGCACACCACCAGTCTGAGAGAAAACAAGGTAAAACTCTCTTACACTCATAAGCCTGCTTCACATATGCGCTCCTCAGGGTTTCCAGACCTTGACTATCGTCTCGAAAGAGAATTCTCCAGCGCCTATAATACGCCCGCACCAAAATGTTTATAGCGATGCCTATCTTTAAGATATCAGTATACTTACGTCAAAAGAAACAAAGCCAAGACCAATGCCAATCTTCGCATGTCCGAAAGCTCGCCTACATTACATCACATGTCGAACACGAATGTGGGAAAACGTTGGCCAGGAAATGTAAATATCCGTACATACAACGTATCGGCGTTGTAGACAATTCAATGATGTCTTTACTGCTATAGGCATCCTGGTAATTAAAGCTGGGCAGAATGATATCTGGATTAAGTTTCAACTCTATTGATTCAGTTTGAATAGTGAGACATGATTTTTCGGGTACTGAAATGGTACGCTCGTTGACGCTGAGAGTTAATTTATGAACGAGAATTATAGCTTCGATGCTATTTTCCACTGTGAAAAGCCGTGTGCCTGGATTGGACTTATCACAACCAAATATATCTAGACCCCTCGATCTAGTCTAGGGTTGCCATACGTCCGGAATTTCCCGGACATGTCCGGAATTTCATCATTCAAACTGCGTCCGGGAGGAATTTCTAAAATAGGCCTAAATGTCCAGAATTTTGACGGTTCGAAATAGGATCAAAATCTTTTCGTAAATCATCAGAAACGATATTATTTTTGGGCAGATTCATACCACTTGAAATTTTTCTTCGCGCTGCGCGCGATTTACTGTCACATTCCTCGTTTCACCACCATCGCAGAACATGCAATCAAAAATCATTAAAAATGACCATAATTTACTGAAATAAGTCTAATTGTGATCGCAATTACAGGATAATGGTATAGTACTGGAGTCGGTTAAAGCCATTTCGATGCTTTAGTCAAAGATATTGGCTCTATAGCTGGGGGTCGTTTGTCTTTATTCTGGGATTCGCGAAGATATTGATCGTAATCAGCTTCAAAAATGGGCCGTGAGTAAGTCTGGGCAAAGGTTCTAACCGTTTCTCAGTAATCAACTTATCGAATATGAGCTGGCGGGCTACAAAACATTTTCAAATTAGAAATGGAGTTGCCACCATGAAAGGTTGAAAACCACCCGATGTGCAACTTGCTGGTTCGGATCTGCATTTAGGCTCATAAATTGTCTCATCCATGTGACATGACATAACTTTACGATGCATAATTCCGTTCCCTGTATTTTCAAAATCATCACCCTCCACTGGCGCTACCACTAACTATGATCACATGTGGGCAGAGGAAGGATCAAAATTTTATAGTAATAAATGTAAGAAGTAATATTATAGACCGATTTCATTCATAAAATTTAACGACCAGATGCATATGGAAACTAGTAGATGTATTAGTAACCTTTATTAGTGAGGTCCAGAAGTTGCATGATTACCCTATGGGGGGCTCAAGATCAGTGTTAATTTTGATGGGCGGGGGCTGAAAAAATATTATTTTGATCCTGGATACAACCCACAATCAGATAAATGATCCGGATCGTGACCATTTATGGTCGAAAGGCAAAGCTTTGCTAGTGTGACGTCATATTGGCGGACAATGTGTCATGAATCCGCTAGTGGGCGCTAAAGAGTGCCCGGAATTTGCCTCACGAAAATATGGTAACCCTAATCTAGTCCAGATCTCCCCAATCACAGCACTCGAAATGTGGTTGTTGCTGTTTGCGGTGTTCATGGTGTTTGTGACTACACAGGTAATGGTCCTTTACACCAGGCCGATATTCGTTATTTTTGATTCCGTAACTGCCGACTTGTATCACGGCCCACTTCCAAACCTTTCGTAAGATAACGCCTACGCGGGTGATATGGCGAGGAAGAGTCCATCTAAACCTGCTACACATACGTGTAGGAATTCTGGAGTCGACCTCGATCGAACTCGAACCCACATCGCATTGGTGTCATAGCTGTGGATTACACCACTGCGCTATCTCGTCACAAACTCGCTAGTAAAGCTGTCCCTGCATGGCCGGGATTCAAAGTCGAGCCTCCCACGTGGGAGGCGATAATTCTACCACTGAACCAGTGATGAGTATCGGACGGACTCGGATAGGGTTAGGATCGCATTTTACACAGTTTTGAAACAGTGCATCAGATTCTAATGCAGATTTTGTTTATGATATTTTAGTATAGTTATAACTTCTGCTTCGGATATTTTTGGATAGTTCTGAACTGCCGTAATTTGAGATTTCAAGTCAAAAGAGTAAATCGTTCTCTCGACAACCACACATGGACAGTAAACAAGTTCTGATCGCAATATTTGTACCCAGAAGTTGTTCTGTCAAAGTTCCAAGCAAATAAAAGTCAACTGACCCTGATCTTAGCCTTTGTGAAGATCAATGTTCGCTATAATTTTTGAGGAGTCTGCGCACACTCACCAGTTCACTGTGCAGACCCTAGGATAACAGTGCGTAACGGCTAAAAAAAGGTCATCACTTCGGATTTTTTGTGCGCAACTTAGATTTCTGTGCGCAGAGACCGTTTCAGCACTGCGCATTTGCGCAAGTGCGCAGCTAAGAGGGAACATCGGTGAAGACTATTCTGCTCGGGTCTATAATTAGGATTCTTCGTTATTCGATTCGGATTGTTGGAGTCTGGACGGCATTATTAGGATTGGCGTGGATTTTTGGTTGAAATTGTTCGGATTCGGATGAATAGTTTACCAGAGGCTCGAACTGTCAGACGGATTCGGATTCTCAGAAATTAAAATCCGTTCATCTCTGCACTGAACCACCAATGCACGAAATGTGGGGATCCAGTTCCTTTTGACCACTAGATGGTGTTTATGCTGATTGATTTCTGATTACCTTTACATTGTGACTATTAAGTTCATTCTGTACTAGTTGGGTGCCGCAGTAGGTCGTGGGTTCGATCCCCGGCCGGGTCATACCAAAGACCTGAAAATTGGTATCGGCAGCTATCATGCTAGGCGCTCAGCAATCACGGATAGTATAGAGGTGAAAAAACGGGGACGCAGACTGGATGGCCTCATGGGGTCGTATCGCAACTACTCGATGGTGCAGGCGTAAAAGAATACCATCTATCTCTGTCTGCATGAAGATCCGGATAGGCAAAGTCATTATACAAGTACATTCATTGAAATTGTAAGATGTAAAAAATTGATCGCAATTTCGAAACAGCATTTTGTGATCGCGATGCAATGACACTGGAGACAGTAATGAAAAACACGGTGAGTGTTCATGATTTTAAAACAGTGTCATGCGGTTTGATTAATTTATATATAATAAAAACTATATAAACATTATAAGCACTACATCAATAAATTGCAGTGAAAACAGTTCGAGTTGAAGTGGGTGATATGTAGAAATAATACCACATAAGTACGGTCACCAGCAAAGGATGTAAACTCTGCCTGAAACTATGAAAACTGTGATGGTCCAAGCCAGGGGTTCCCAATCTTTTTGTGGTCGCGCCCCAAATTTCGATTTTAAAATGTCCCACGACCCACCTTTCAATTCGGCGTGCTGAATATAAAAAAGGGTTAGCGCCTTCGTTCAGACCTTCTCACGGCCTATATGGGAAACTGGCGACTGTATGTAGTAATAGCAATTATGTTATCATGAACTCGTCAACCATCGTCAGTCAAAACTATAGAAACGTTACCTTAGGTCTTTTGAAACGATTTCGATGTTCATCCAACACACGTCACGTGAAATACAGACGATCTATTGATCTATATAAAATTTTGGTGACGCTGAGCATGTGTGTGTGTATGTATATTGTATAGCCTACTGTTACCAACTAGCACTGTCGGTTAGTTGTAGTTTTCCAGGAAGGATAAACTCTCGTCCTATCGACTTCTATGCACCCGACACTTTAATCTGTGTAGCGATTGCCAGACACCAGTCATACGTTACAGTAGGTGGCGCTTTAAAATGACGCTTCGGAGATCTGAGACTTTATTTGCCGGGTTCGTATTCCACAAAGATCTTTTGGAAAATTAGCTAAAGTTTTCGGAATTGATCTGACGCTAGAATCCAGGTAATTGACATTTTCGTAATATTCATTGGTATCAAGTTTTAGTCGCCAAGACCCCCAGAGAATAGGCGAAGCCCCATGGGGTCGAATACCCTAGGTTAGGAACCCCCGCCTTAAACTGAAACGTCGTATAACCTGATTGTTTGTATTTTCAAATTTTATGCACAGCAGTTATGAGTGTAGGTAATATCAAAAAACACTAAAAAATGTAAAAATGTTCGATAATAGGTAGGATATGAAAACTTGAGTAATAATCGAAGCTTTAAAATATTGCGATATCCTGATTTGTGGAGTCATCATCGTCAATGCGCGGTTCGACCAGATACTGGTGAACGATGAGGTTCCTTGTGCAGCACTTGTGGATGACAACGGAGCTGTAAAGGTACAATATTTATATATCACTCTTCCTATGCTGACAATCGGGTGAATAAAAGAATTCAGGAAAGGTAACATGCAGTCATCGTTACAACCCAGATAGAAGTACTAAATAACAGTGTACAAATAGTAGTAATATTCGGGCAATGTCAAATCGACTTCGAACAGAAATAGAAGCACGAGGGATTGAAACTACGAAGTGTATTGAGAGGAGACTTTCATTGTCGATCGACGATAACTATTTACAAAATTACCAGATGCATTCCAACAACTTATAGACTACCAGGAATGTCAGTGCTGTTTTAATGGGTTAAACTTCTAAACAGTATGAAGTGCCAGGGATGGAACTTTATTCAACTGTCGTTACTGCGATCCCAATCAGAACACTTATCTGACCTAATAGAAATTGTTCAAATCCATGCTATAGTATAGCATGTATTGGCAGCAGTAGCAGCTATACCAATACATTAAAAGCTCGCGAAATTTATACGGTTGATGTAAGCAAAGGCTAATAAAATGTGAGAGGGAAAAATAAACCACTTAGCCTAATCAGTTCAATTGGGCATAATTAAATTGATTTCGCTCAAAGACATTGGGGGTAAGTCAATACTGACCACATCTGATGCAGAGTTGGAATTTCGTCAAATTAGATTAGAATTGAAATTATAGCTGTGCATTAGTTGCCGAATTATATTATAATTAGAATTATCACTTTATCCGGAAAAACACTTGAAAGTTGAATTAAGTTCCGACTTGGAAAGAAATACAACAAATACCTAGTTCCGTTCATATCAAATTAATGTTCATTTTCAAGAAAAAGTGAATGGCAGGTGTATGAGTAGCAAGCTTGGCTTGTTTCGCACTATATGCAGTTCTGATCAGCATGATCTGGAAAATCGGAAACTTAGTTTAGAATTGAAATTAGAGTGTAGAAACATTCCATGAATTACTTTAGAAACGTATCGCCGGGACTTAGCTCCAAATGCACAACAATAATTATCTAGTTGTTCAAGTCTGGGCATATTTCTGATGGTAATATACCTGCAGTGGTGAACTCCGGCGGGCACGGTCCCTCGTCGATCGATACGTCGTCGATTGCAATATTTCCCAAATAATTAGAGCCACGAGGATTTAGAATGACTGCTTCAAAGACAACCTGTATAAAAGTTTAGATGTGCAATAATATACCACCATTCCATGCAGTACATACACTGTAGGTCTGCAGTAAGTCACCAAAAGTTTGTGAACAAAAAGTCTGGTCCAGGATGAGAGCAACTTTTACCTGTGCCGCGTTAGATACCACAACTCACTAAACTCTGAGAATAATGTTGATGAAGCCAAATGCGAGACCACGATGACATTTTTCTCAGGACAAAATGTCCTTTCGCCTCCCGACTACGCCCCTGGGCATAGCCTCGGAACACGCTTAGTGGTAACGCCCATCTTCAACAAAGCCGCTATTTGATGCGTTTATAATTGTCATATCGCGACGGTGCAATCACAGTAGCTTATATCAACTTTTCCAATTTTGAGAATCATTTTTTAATTCATAGAAGATTAAGTTTTTGTAATATTTTCGACCAGCTATGGGAACATCAATAATGCTGGTTTAGCACTGTGCAGCAATACACAGCACTATACTCATTCAAGAGAGATGACTAAAGCTGCATTTTTATTTGTGGGCTAGTCATCTATATAATTACAGACACTAAGATGAAACTCGTGCGGTTCATTTATGAATTACTGTCTTCATCATTCCATGACCAAAGCTTACATCAGGTTGTTGTTTGACTCGTCAGTTTAGTGACTTATGAAAACCTATTCTGAGGCATAAGTGGCGTCCTTTCAACAGTCAACGCATTTCAGGTGCCAAAATCATCGCCGGTCATTTTGACTGAGACATATGTAAAATGAAACGACCGTATATTATTGAAGTCACAAATTTTCCATAGAGTTAATTAACTAATAATTTGTGAGACACAATGTTACCTGGAAATTCTCATACTTCGCTATCGTTATATGTCCTCTGAGCCATCTGTTCTCCTTCGACCCAGTTCGGCTCCAAACAAGCTTGTCCGTCTTTGTGCGAATCAAGACATTCAGTCGGCCTATTTTAAAGAATGGGAATGGTCGGTAATTCACTACGTCACAAAACCAGACATGTCACACGGACTTGAACAAACCATTGGATTTCAAAATGCGCAGCTGGAAAAAGAACTAAAACTACTCACTTTTCAAATCTGACAATAAACTAAGTTAGAACTATAGAGCTGACGGCTTTTAAAACCGTAACTAATAATTAACTGCAACACAACGAAATACTGAATGGGAAATGAGCAATGAAATTTCGGAGAATGGGTCGGAATTTCAATAGAACAGAGTTTCGAGGTTGAAATGGGAGGGCTTTCGGCCCCTAAAACTGACCCCTGGATACACCACCGTTAGTATGTATGTATGTATAAGGAGTTTATGGTGCTCGACTACTAAGGTCTTGTGCACCACGGCTGGGGAAGCTAATAGTTGAATCAGATGCGTCTACACAATACGACAAATTCTATGACTGGATTAGCCATACGGGGATCAGTCAACAGACACATCCAAGTTAAAGCTCACACTGCTATCTATGTTAAGCTATATTTTTTAAATATTGTCTATTGTGATAGTATCAAGGACACGTCAGTAGGAAATGGTCGACAGTTTCTGGTACGCTGCACGTTTTGTAGACACCACTGTCATGACGACTCATGCGATGGAGGTGATAGTTCAATTTACAGTGTCCAGTTTGTGGTCGCAGTATAATGGATGATTCCCTCCGCGACAAATTTCGTGGACGG
The DNA here is from genome assembly GCF_051294905.1 of Botryllus schlosseri. Lineage (NCBI taxonomy): Eukaryota > Metazoa > Chordata > Ascidiacea > Stolidobranchia > Styelidae > Botryllus > Botryllus schlosseri. Next base: position 1,722,167 of record NC_137241.1, read on the forward strand.
GGAATGCACGAGAATGGTGCGTGTAAACGTAGGTACGGAGAGTCTTGCTCGATGCCGTTCAATTCCGATATTCACTTCTCAATACATATTCCATTGGTGTGTGACTTCATTTCGGCAAGTGACACCACCGTTAGTAGCCATGACTCTGAGCTAGTAATGGCTGAGAGAAAATCAATCAACAGAACCCCGATATCGCGATTCACGAGAAACGACGACACGCCTTTATAATTGTTCTATACCTAAATTCTTTGGAACATAACTACAACTAGATCAGATCTAGAATTATTCACATTTCGAAGTCCCACAACTAGAACTAGTACTACAACTACTCAAAACAATAGTTAGTTGACCGTCTATCTAAATATATTGTTAGTTTATGCAAGTATGATGTCAGATCGATTCCATTATTTGTTGTATAGGTGGTAGTAATGACTGAGAAACTAGTAGGCTAGAACTGGTGCGGTGCGCGTTAGAATAAAATCTATTGTGCAAAATAATTTCGTCACCTTTAAAGTCCGGGCCTACATATCACTATTCTCCTGTATTTACGCATATGAAAACCAACCGATGTCGGCTCCCCACATGTGATAATAGAACCAAACGCATTTCGAAGCCAGGCGGTTTTTTCGTATCGTTGGACTTAGCAATCTTGCTCTGAAGTTTTTCCTTTTATTCGATGACGAAATAAACATGTATCCACCTGGAAATAGACAGATACATTAAAATGCAGCGAATGAGCGGCGGCATTGAGTAACATTCAGTAGTATTGCGGTATGGAGTAGCAGGACTGTAATTACTCGAATTGCGATGGTTTTGGTGACTTGAATCGAGTCATCCCTTTTAAATCTGATTCCGTATACGGAATCGGTCAACTTCATCTGGCCCTATCTTTATTTGGCTACGTCCTAGAGGCTTCATTTTTGTTTGTAGGGAAAGCTAGCAATCTTCTGATTTATATGATACCAAATTCGAAGGTATAAGGCATGACAATTTTCGAGCACCGATGATCTTACATAAGGAGTTCGGCCGAAAATACGCATGCAGAAAAAAATGGTTATCACCAAAAATTTCCAGGTATTTTCCGAGTGGGAAATCTGGTCAGACATTCTGCCAGAACATTAGAAGTCGACATGTACGGTGTTTTGTGTAATTTTCACCGTTTCAAACATCAAAACTTGTTCTTGGGAGTATTCTGAAGGGGTTTCGTAATTGTGGTCACGCTTCGGTGATTGTCAAGAACATAGTTAAGTTCGTGACCAAATATGAGTCATAAACTGGTTTACTATGCCTGCAAATGGCTCGATACGACAAGAGAAAGTATACCACGTTGTTTCATGCCATTAACTGGGCGGTAGGGGTCCAATTCGGAATTGATCTTGAAGTTGACCATTATGACCACTTACTGACCACACCCATATGTAAATTTTTCATGTATTTTTGATTTTTCGATAACTGGCGAGCGGTAGGGTTTACGGCCATGGTTGACGGCTTGTTTGAAACCTGGCAACGGTGGCTACGCACTAATGCATCATTTCTGAATCTCTGGCGCTCTCCTGGGGGTCAGTCTTAAAGGCGAGAAAGATATTTTTTAGAGAAAAAGTCTGTTTATTTAGTCTTATAAAAAACCCTAGACATGTCTTGGGGTGTCGATCGCGGGCGGAAACGGTAGAGGGATATAGTCCGCCCACTTTTAAACTGAAACAGCCCAGAGTTAAGTCTTGCTGAGGTCACGGTATGAATTTGAAAAGTGATGGTCAGTTTCGCGAAAACTGACCAAATTTCAAAAGGGTTAAAATACGGAAGATTGCTCGACACGACTTCAGTCAATTTGTGTATGATCGACTTGTATGTGAATCACTGAGCATTATTCGCATGATGCCAAGAGACCAACCATGGGACACGAACACAGTACATATCTCAAACTTAGGAGAAGGAATAATATGTACGTTGGCATTTAGGATTTATGACAGCGATATAATTTTGAGTTAGGCTTTGTTTTTCGTGTATCACCCTATTCGGCCCTTTGGGTCGGAAACCTTGAATACACGCTATGTTCGCTTAGCGTGTGCGAGTAATAAACAAAGACACTTTTTGCCAATGTTAGGGGGAGGGGGCGTTTGGTGCGTGGATTATTGGAAAAAGGAAGCGTTGTACGTACACACAACGATGGTCCAAGTGGCAATCGTTGGTGCTCAAGTAGTATCAACAATAACGCTATCTACTCAAATATAAGTACAAGTAGAGATTTCAGGAAACTAAGAAAGTAAGTATTCTAGGCCTTGTTTTGCCAAAAAATGATAACTGTCAAGTAGAACTCGAGGTACGCCGTTATTATCCACCTTTCTCTATAGGAGATATGGCGTGGCGGGTCATTCCAATGTTATCAATTGTGCAGAGTTGAAGAAAAAGAATTTCATGATCACATAAGTGATCCATAAAAACTAGTTACAGATCTAAAATACCTCTTTCTTCCCTGAAGGTGTGGTCAACCAACGGCCCCGTGCCGTGTATCTTTTTCAAAAATGTGACATCATTATTGATCGTCCAATCAAAGTCATCCACTCCCAAAATACCACCCCCTCTTACATCACGTTTGGATACCTCCTGAGAAAAACCACACAGGTCTCCATCCGAAAACGCACAGTTGAATCGCATTACATATGCGTCACTCCGACGGCTGGCTAAAAGTAATATGATGAAACGTATAATTCATGTAGAAATCTGAATATACACTACCTTTTGTAGTGGGATAAATTGTCCTCGTTACCGAATCTCCGTAGCCATATTCGTTCAACGGGGTGACGTCGACCTCGTATTCAGAAGATGCTAGATTTCTCAATTTGTACGTCATAAGCTGACCAGTTGCGATTTCTGCGAAACGTGAAATATAGCAAATATATCAACCGTTAGTAATGATTGTACGCCAGTGACTCGTAATCTTCAAGCCTTCGGGAACCCCAAAGTTTCCCCGAGTTATAAAAACAAGAATATTTCATAATAATACATCGAATTGATTACTATAAATTACTGGTTCACATAATGAACTGTGCATCATCAGAGTTTTAAAAAAAAAGCCAATAAAATATAATTTTATTCACACAAAACGAAAACACTCAGTGTGACTTCTGCTTTTACCTTTCAAATACCTGTTCAGAAGTGCGAGGTTTCACCTTAGAAAGTGCAATCGTATTGCTTCAACCAGACTGATCAGAGTGATACCAATTGCTTAATTACAAATTGCCAAACCTCCCATGCGACCACATCCACAACTATAACTACTGTCCGTGTATAATTGCCTGGAATCTATGAAGGTCAAGATGGAAGTGTCATCACACATCATATGTATGAGTTTCGGGTCTTGACCTGTAGGGTCGCTTATCACCAAAACACGGTGCCGAACCATATGCATGGATTGGCATCTTCGCGCAGACTCACTCACGGCTCATTTAGGTAGCTTGTTACTAAAAACGGATTCGGTAAGTAAAACAAGAGTTCGGCACATTCGACCAGGCCTACTCACCGCTTATTTAGGTAACACATTACTAAAAAAGGGTGCGATACCTTCGCGCAGACTTATTCACGGCATATTTGGGTGGCTTATTACTAAGGCATTTTTTTGACATGCCAAAGAAAGTCAAAATTTCGTCAAAATTGTAGCGTTAGGTCAAAATCTGTCAAAATTGTTTACAAAGTCATAAATTTTTTGCAACCTGCATTTTGCTGTATCGTAGGTTTTGCACTAAGGGTGAACTTATCACTGATATTTTACAGCTTGTAGCCTACTTTATAGGCCTGCCGTTGTAAACGGCCCATTGTCTGCTCATTGTGAATCATAAACATTCAAATGAAACAAATCAGTTGGCATGGTGTTATGCTCAACGTACCGCAATATCCTAATTCCTAATTGATGCAATTCTGCTAGGGCATTGTATGACTCTTATAGCCAGAAGCGCATGATGAAAAATTATGATGCAGACAATATTGTCAGAATGAAGCAACATCGTGTGCCACCAGCAGTGTACGCACAACTTCAGTGTTTACAGTCAACAAGGGCTGCTGCTGAACGCTCTTTCTCCATTCTTGGCAAGCTACTTAGCAAGGACAGGCACTTCTACCCAAGAATATAGGAAAGTATCTTCCGTCGTGCTACAACAAATTATAATTATTCCTACCATAATACGTGATGTAACTACTGCAATTCTTCATAGCGCCAGATTTCGTTAAAATAAAGTTTTTTCATGTACAAATTTGTTACTTTTTGAGTCAAAAAAGTTTTTCAGGCCAAACTACTTCGTAAGGACAGACAGTTCCAACCAGAAATTAAGATAAGTAGTATAAACATTATGTGAGAAAATACCTAATTTGCATACGTTAAGTCAAAATTTGGTTAAAATTAGTTTTCAAGATCAAAAAATGCCAAACATTGAATGTTTTAGGTCAAAATCTTCTGTTTTTAGGTCAAAAAATGTCCCTACTTATTACTAATAAAACGGTGCGACACGTACAACAAGGGTGCGGGACCTTCGGCCAGATTTACTCACTGCTTAGTAGGGTAACATAGGTGCGGCACCTAAACAAGGGTAGGATAGCCTACCTTCGTCCAGACTCGCCCACCGCTTCTTTGGGGAGCTTATTAATAAAATAAGTGCAGCATTAGCTCGGGGAACTTTTGGGGTTCCCGGAAACACAGGTTATGAACTATTAATCTAAAAGTTCATTCTCACCACCAACAATGGGTAGCGTGGCCTCTTTCCATTTACGGCCGGCAGTCGTCTTTAAGTCACTCCGTCTCCACCTTATCCTGCGTTAACATCATGATGGATCAGTCAGAACGAGAGCTATGCACTACAACAGGGTTTCCCAACCTGATGGCCATGACCAAAATTGAAAGAAATGCTACCAGCTGTAAGTATCCTATACTCCACTCCATTTTAACTGCGTGAATATATTACTACCACCTCTCTATATAACTGCTTCTTCATATTATTGCATTTACGTTATCCCCCAAACACCAACCAGCCTTTAAGACATTGCCATGACTAAACAAGCTAAACCATCACATCAAATGAAAAGGTAATAACTAATTAATGTAGCCTACTATCATGGTTATTGCGTGTGGTAGGCCTATTCATATCATTTTATCGTTCTACTGGTTACTAGACAGTATAAATCACTTTCACAATTACAATAACATATCTTTACCTTTTTTGGACAGGTTTAACTAATAGGGGGCATTGATTTATCAAACTTTTCAAAGGTGGCCACGGTGATAAAATGTTATGCAACCCCTTCATTACATAGTCAATAATAAGCCTACCTGTATTCTACTATTGGAGCAACGGCAAGAGGTTTCTTCTGAGTCCATCTCAAATCATATGTTATCTCATTCGCGTTTTCAGTCGATTGCAACGGTGAAGCAACACTCCGGGTATTTATCGTGTCATCTTGGTAGTAGAATTCTGGCTGATATGCGGATCCAGTCACGTTGAAGATACATGACGAGGACCCGATGCTGTTGGTGACTCGGCACTCGTAATTTCCGTAACTGGCGGACTGTGTACTTTCGGATATTATAGTCGAAGTGCTTCCCAGCGACTGCTTGTTCTTGATCCAAACGTAACTTGGATTGCTGGAACAAGAGATAGAGGTGATATTGAATCGAGCACAGCAGTTCTTAACCTAACTTTCCGATATTTTACCGGCTTGTCAAGTTATTATCTCATCGCAGTCAAAGATTTCAGTGTGGAAAGTATTTCATTAGCGATAAATATCACCATCATTTAAACGGTGCTGTCATGATGAAGTAGGCAATCTCCAAGTCATCAGAATCATGCTTTTGTGATTTTTGGGCAATTTCTTTATCCAAACGCTGCCAGAGGCCCATCGGAAGATGGAAATACGCGAAAGGGCATTGTTGCGCTTTCAGAATGCAGAGGAAAGATGTTTGGTGATGGTGAAGTGACGAAATTTCGAAACCGTGAATAGTACTATTTCCCAGAATCGTGTAAAGTTGAAGTCGTTGAAACTTCACTACTAGTTGGGATTGAGACAAATTTGAAGCGCGGCAATATAACAATATTTTGGGATAACTGTTTTTGGCACTCTCAGTATCCAATCACAAGCCGAAAATATTCGGGTTCATTTCAATATGAATATACTATTCAATCACAAGCTCATGACTACGACAGTTGTAATCCAATATTAAATTGTTGATAATCAAGACAAGGTTCCCCTGAAAATAGGCTTACGCGTCCTTAATGTATCGTGCGCTGGACGCCCGTTTAAGACCCACTGATTTAACACTACCCACGTCGCGATCAATATCTGCCATCATGGAATGATCACATTTTCAGGCTCATATGCGCATCAAGGAGGCCAATGCTTTAATTTCTCACCTGCGTTGAGACTGCGCCGATACGATACACTGAATCTCAAACGCAGAGCCCGGAGCCACTCTACGAACTTCATAACCAGGGTGAACGTCAGGCGGATCTGGTGATAGTGAACGTAGGGTTGATTCACTAGTCTGGCAATTAGGCCTACTGCTCCATACAAATGGACAAGCTTAGCGAAAAGAGTGTGTATTCACGTCCAAAAAGGTGGTACATGAAAACGTAACCTATATCAGAATTATGCCGCAGTATATAGATAACACGACATTTCCATCCGAATTAAGCTTGAAAAATTAGGCTAAGCTCAAATGGATAACGAAGTAACCTAGGGACGTAGGATTATTAACAAATCTATCACCATGAACCAATTAGAACCCTTTTTTCCGCAATGTAATCAAAAATGCTAGCGATACAATCAGAGATATCTAAATTAGATTAGATTAGATTACATTAGATTAGATATCCAGATAAGATCAGATATCCCTGGACTGAATATATACAGAAAAAGAAAACGCCGATTGATAATGATGATTGGCCTAAACAGCGCCATTATTTAATCCGGACACAGAAATAAGAAAATGCTGTTCAGTCGCTATTAAAATTGAACCTTGAATGAGATGGCATTTTCTCGACCCAACTCAAGATGTTTTGTGTATTTTAGGGATGGTGTGAACGTGAGGGTCACGTTCGAGTTCTGTATATGTGAACCTCCGAAATTTAGAGTTTCACGTTCACGAGCGAACCTTGGTAGATTCTTCACTTGGGTGAACCCTTTTCATATATTACAATTTTCACTCCATTTTGACACCTTTGGTTTAAATTTATTGCATTTCGACTGCGGGTCACTCTATGCATGGCTCTGTCAGCATAAAAATATCCACACTAAACGAGCATGCATCTTGACAATCTCATAAATTTTACTTTCTTCGTTACATAAGTTTTCTCGAAGTATCGAGCTTTCGTTTGAAAATATGTAGCGACTCTCTGCTGTGAGCTTGACCCGCAATCACGCAACATCAAGAGCGAAATACATTACATGTAGGTAGCCAACTAATGATGCTTATTCAACCAATCAATGAAATTGATATCGTTGCCTGATCTAACAGGCGTAAGGGGTGAATCTTGACGTCATATGTTTATTGTATCATAAAAAACAAATCTATTCGATTGGGGTGTTGGCTACTGTATGACTTGTTAATGGGGTAGTATCGGTGGTAAATGTATAGAAACCCGTTTTACACTCTGCTCAATATCAACGTAGCAATAGTCAGAACCCGAATACATTGTCCAGTCTGGCCTAGACCGCTAAGGCGTGAGCTTATATTCCCTTGCAAGTCCTCGTCGAAATTGTTGGCAAAGCGACGCAAGATATTGATTTTATGTGATTATTATATCATTTGATTGGTCCAGTTAATACATTCGGCGACTTTTAAAACGTCAATATGTACTTCAGCAATGTGGCATTATGTGGCCCGAGTCGTCGCTAGGTATCGTGTACAATGTACGATAATATAGGATATCGCTTCACTGAAATGTATGGTTGGAATTAGTAATACGACGTCCTGCGACGTCATGACGTTCACGTTCGCGTTCACACGAACCTGGACCTTCCAGAGGTTCACACCATCCCTAACTTGCATAAAGTCTGACACATACATCTAACTAGTAGTTCCGTTTGAGCTTGAAAGTTTATTCTTGCCCTTTGACTGAAGCCGTTGTCCAAGGACGGCATGCAGGTGTAGACTGCTTCGTCGTGGCGCGACACGTTTTTTATCGTCAAAATCCCATCCTAAAATAAATTCAGATTAGAAGATGAACACAAATTTTTCAACTGCAAATCTGCAGATGTGTCAGCATCACGTTGGATGACTAGAAAAGTGCCAGCTTTTACAAAGTATATGAGTCTTATAAGGGCAATTCCCTGCACAGACAACCGATGTTCCCACCACTACCTGTTCAAATTTCCTGAAATTTGGTACACGCACAGATGACCTAATTCCAAACAGGATGAACTCAATTTTGTGAAAATTGGACTTTGGCGTCAACAGTGACGTCACTTTGAAAATTGACAATTTTCTGCTCATTTCGGGTCTGCACATTTCAGGTTTTATCAATGCAATATTCAAGAAGGTGTAGCTAGATGTTAGATGACAGTTGAGATACGGCACTTGGATTCATCTGAAGCTTGTCTGATCATCTATATTTCCAAGTGAAGTTCAATGCCCTGTAGATTAGAGTCAAAGGTTAAATTGAGGGGGAATTTGGTCAATGGTCTAAAATCAGTGAGGCGTTACACGATTTAGACTGCGGATTGCTCAAAAACATATTAAAATATTTTGTAAAATATGATCTTAAATGAAAGTTTTGAGACTGTGAAGTAATTAAATTGCAGTTGCAAGAGCACACTTCATTTGCACATGGAAATGCAGTAGTAGTAGGGTGTGTTCGGACATCGAGTCTGGGGTGTGTGTGGACATCATGTCTGGGGTGTGTTCCGACATCATGTCTTGGGTGTGTTCGGACTGTGTTGCCATTCGAACATCGTATCTGGGGTGAGTTGGACTGTTTTGCCCCTCGCACATCGTGTCTGGGGTATATTCGGACATCATGTCTTGGGTGCGTTCTGACAGTTTTGCAACTCGGACATCGGGGCGAGGGTGTGTTCGGAATGTGTTGCCATTCGGACGTCGTGTCTAGGTCGTGTTCGGACATCATGCCAGGGGTGTGTTAGGACTGTGTTGCGACTCGGACATCGTGTCTGTGGGGGGGGTGTTCAGGCATCATGTCTGAACACTCCATAACTATACAGTTTATTTTAGTTACATTCGAATTAGAATTACTGAATTCACAAGAAAAATCGACATTGAATTAAATTCCTTATTTGAAAGAAATACAACAACAATTCAAGTTCGGTTAATATCAATATAGATCTGTCGCATGAGAATAAACGAAAAATTTAAATGGCTTCGCGGCGGCTTATAGGCTACTTGTTAGATTTGAACCAAATTTGGGGTGCAGCGTTTTTTAGGGTAACCTGACAATTTAATCAGTGAATCACTAGAACCCGGAAAACCAACCCTAATTGGGCGGTGCTGTGATATTGGTGATTCGATTTGACGTGGAAAACTAGATATTTCTATCGTCTAATTACTAGGGCAAGTTTTTGCAACTTTAGCAACTTTTTTTACAGCTCCCTGCAGCTTCCTAAATGAATGCAACTTTCCACGGATTTAATTGCAACAAACACTTGCCCTACTAATTACACTGAGCTAAATGCCGGTTGTTTAATTCTAATGTAATTCGCGACATGTTTCTGTGCTCTCAATTTAATTGCAACGTAATTTCCGGTGTTCCCGAAAAGGCTACAGGAAAGCTGAGCGAAATGAGCCAGGACTGGTTTACAGACATTTGCCATTCTTCGCTTATGAGAGTGAACTCTGGTTAGAAATGAACTGGGCTTGACTTAGCCGTAGTTCTTTCTGACTAGGAATTTTATTCAACTTCCAGGTTTTTGCAAACTCATTAATTGTAGCTATAATTCTGCGTCTGATATCATTTAGAAAATATGAAGAGATTCTCGTTGGTAAACTCTGGATTCGATGTATCCGTAACGTCGCGTGACATAATTAGCGACTCCTTGAAATTGGGTTGTCGTTGAACTAAAAGATTATCTATCGCTAGGCTCTTGTTGTATTATTCTCGGCATTGCATAATGCATAGACAACGAAGCGATCTCGCATGCGTGCCTTTGCCAGAAGAATCCATTACGCGTTGAAGACATGCCAATAGAATTGCTATTCTCAGTAGTTATGATTTAGCTTTTAGCTTATTCGATTAGCACGTTGCCTTCGGTAGCGTGTAAGGTTCTAATATAAGACCATTTTATATACTATATATACATGAAGGATGTTCAATCTGCAACCTGTACCGCTAGCCGTTTGGAAAAATATCTCTGATTACGAATTTTCCTATTCGGCGTAGATTGATCTATTAATGTAGGCTGGCTTGGTGATCATGTAACGCGTTGTTGAATATTGCTGTTCGCGATCGATAAACTATACCTGATCGGATGATCTAGTATTTATGCTATAAGCGATCGTAGTAGTAGGGAAAATAGCTTGAAAAGCTACGGTGAACTTTTACGCAACGATCATGCTCCATAGCAGTGACGTGCGGTGAGGTTCATGGCTGGTGATGGTGAGGCACGGACCCCCCCCACACACACACAAACACGCACGCTCCTAAAGTACGGTAGCCTACCTGATAAAGATATCTTAAATGTGAATAACAACAGCAGCAGGTATACAGAGTATTTTCTTTGCACACTGATAGCCGTTGCAATTCCACATTATACAATGCATGTAGGCCGTAGGGCTGGTCGCTATTGTGCTAAATGGGCAAGTTTAGACGGATAATAATTACTATCTCTTCAAGTACCAGTATAAATTATTGGAAGAATAAAGCAACGACAATATAGCCTGCAAGTAGCTATCACATACCACAATTTAACGGAAAATAAATAACAGCTACATAAGTAAGGGTATGTATATGCGTATTATATGATATTACGTATTGGCCGTCGCTACTATATATTTCCCACAAGACAGTCAAGTCAAGACTGTTGTATTCCGAAATCGATAGCGCGTTTCACTGTGCTGCGATTGTCCAATTGTTAGCGAAAAGTGCAAGAGGCAGATTCGTTTGTGCCTCACCTGGCCATTGTTTCTCTGCGATGGCATTGTCTGTGATAAAGCCGAATGTCACCTTCCTTGGTGATTTTGAGGGGGTTCTGGTAGTCTGACACTGCTAATATTTGGATTTTCGGAATCAGTGTGATGATAGCATTTGATTCATACCGGTTGTTATGAATTCCGAGCTATTTATGATGAATTGCTTTGTCGCAGAGGAGGCACGACCCGCCCGTGCCTCATCTGTGCCTCAACTCTCCTTTCGCGCTGTATTTTTGAATAATAATTATGTAAACTGATGATGTTGTGTGAAAAAATGTTCAAATTTAGTTATTTATGAACATCGATGTAAAATATCAATAATCAGCGACTCATGGAGGGTTTTCACAATTTTCACTTACTCGCCCTGACGACAGGTGAGGCACTGCCTCACCTGCCTCATTGGACCGCACGTCACTGCTCCATAGTGATTTTTACACTGTGCTCGAAAAATGCTGGGTGATAAGAGAGAGCTCTGGCGCAGGAGCAATTTAACATTTACCTTAAGCCCTGATTTCAGCGACGGATCGGTAAGACTTGCCAAGTCGGCGTTAATCAATATTACCTTATTAACCGATGCCCGGCCCGTAGTGACAGTTTCGTTGCCGTTTTTTAACCACATTATCCTGGAAAGCGGCTGTCCGATAGCTTCACAAGTCAGCCTAACGTCGGATTGCTCTTTAACCACGACAGTGCGCCGTGGCGCGGACACTCGCGTCGGTGCGGAGTCCCGAGTGATAGAGATAGATTTTTCCGCTACTGCCGCGATGGAGGAATTCAGAAGAATCGCTTTACAAATGTACGTGCCGTAATTGTCCGCGGTCGCTCGACGAATTTCCAGCACACTGTAGAATTGAAATTGACATTGAGTATGCACAGTGCCCACTGCACACACATTCGATTATTTGCAGAATCCCTTCCCAAGTGTTGCACGTTTATTTAGTTTGCTGCTAGCTATCTGACCCGCATAAGCGGTGTCTTGAAAAAGCCTAGAAGTGAGCCGTGCTACAAGTCGGAAGACACAAAATCATAGTAAAGAATATTGGTCTGGTGTAAATGTTCATTACATAGTCGTAAATCACCACAAACAACCAAAACACCCGATTGATTTAACGCAGAGGCTCTTAAACTGAGGTCCATGGGCCCACTAGGTGTCCCCGGGCTGGTTTAATTGAGTCGGTAAACGTCTATAAAAATCTTTAACTATAAACTATAAAACTAGATCGTACCTGATTACACGATCTGTTCACATTTTGACCTGTCCATTCATCTTTTCAGTGAGCACCAAAAATGATGACGTTTTTTCGGCCACTATGCCGCTTTTTAAAACACTGCACCTTGTTTTTGCAATTATTGGGTTTTGTTATAAAATTAAATAAATACCAAGACAGATAAGGTCCGCATGCAACACTGACAAATCCCCATTCGAGCGGTAGATCGGTAATTAAGTGTGGCCTGGTGTACAACATTAGAGGCCCTTACTGCAATCGTGCGGCTGTAGAATCGCAATAAGGAATATCGGCCTGGAGTAGGTTGACCATAGAAGTCGAAACGCCATGAACACTAAACGACAACAGCACCCTCGCCCGTGGAGTCGTACAACTAGACAATTTTAATCTTTTACCAATTAAATTCCAACTAGAATCATAGCTACACAATTTATTCCGAGTTAGACTATAGAATTAGAACAATAGCTACACATTATTTTTCAAATTGTATTAAAATTAGAATTATAGCTACGCAGATTTTTGCAAATTAAATTCGAATTTGAATTACTGAATTCACAAAAACTTGCAAGTTTATTCAAGATCGGGTCATATCAAATGAGAGTGCATTTCCGTAAGCATGTGAATGGCAAATATCTGTATAGCAAGCATAGTGCGTTTCAAACTATAGTCCTCAGGTAGCATTTTCAGAAAATCATAAATTATGTTAACATAGAATAGGATTAGTGACATTTCGCTTTGGATTTAGTCTAACTAGAATTACCTACAGTTATCCAAATCCCCCCATCAGCAAATGTGTAAGTAGATTTATGTCGTGGTTACCGGAGTCAGACTAACTGCACCCAAATACCCCTCTATATCATCACATTATCATTGATTTAAAAATTGCGCCTACTGTTACAATTATACGGGACATTCAATTATAACCCCGTGAGGATATCATGATATCCGCTTTACACATGGCGTGGCACGCTGTACGATCCATTCATCACCATGAGTAGGAATATATTTGCATTCACCGCAACCTAATTTACGCCCGCAGGCGGCGGTAATGGTGTCTTTGCAGCTAAATATTTACGCTACGACGTTGTACATCGGTCGGTGAATCAATGATTAGTATGGCAACAGGCCACACGCAGCTAACAATTTGACTCTTTGCGCAACGCGTATTATTGATATACATCTACGTGATGTAAACCCAAGAGTAATATAAACCAATCTTCCGTGTTGATGGATTGACTCTCCAAAATACGCTCAATACATGCGATTTCAGTCGTTTCAAAAACTTTTTGTCAATGACATTACGGTGTCTATAGTACAAAAATTTAAGGAATAAGGGAGAGGCATCTTCAACCACCCTTTCTAAGCCATTTATCGCAAGCAAGAAATCCAGTTTAACATATATGTATAATGTGAAATGACATGTCGCCTATGTCTGAGCATGATATCGTCATAACGACTGAAATATGTTCTACATCCCGACCTGTACAAATTACTTGAGTTTCAACATTCGAAACTACAACTACAACTAGAAATAACGACCTAAATCCGCCACTATTCCTTTAGATACGACTAACTATAGATACAATTCCGACGCGAATGATACGAATTGCAGAATTGCAACTTAGCTGAGAGGTATTGGGGATATGATCGTCATTTCGAAAGGATGGGTTTCGAGTTTGAAATGAAATGGGGAGGTTTCAACCAGTAAACCCCCGTCCTGGCTACAGCACTGTTATTATTGGTGTTTATATGAGCTAGCAATGGCTGCGCGAACATCGCACGACAGAACACCGGTATCACGATTCACGCCAAACGACGGCGCGTGTTGTCTATTTATTCGGCAACTACTTGTAATGCGCCATTAAAATTGAAATATAAACTACAACTACTCACTTTTCAAAATCCGTAACTAGAACTTGGACTACAAATAATCAAAAAACTAGTTCATTGAAAATAAATTAACTAAATTTATATAGTTTGTAAAAGTCTGTAGATAACGGTAATCGGCAATCGCCAGTCACTCAATCACGGGCATAATTCACTCACGTTGAATGAGCGGGTATCGTTACATATCTTCTTTGTACGGGATTCAAAAGTTCCTTGGACACGACGTTATCCGCTTGGATCGAACGTCGCCCACTTGGCTCCTACAAATATAATGCAAAATCGGCATCATGTACATTTCAAGGGTTAATAACTGCTGGAAAAAGCTAGTCAGTGCGCCGCAGAGACCGCAGCGATGTTCGCCTACCTCTTTGTACCAAAAATAACGAAGTTCGTCTACCGGTTGAGCATCGGTATTACACGTCAATGTAATATCTTTGCCCAATTCCAATTTGCCATCATCGCTCAGCGGGTCTGGCGTAATCCAGAATTTCATAGGACGAATGTCTGGAAACAAATCAGTAGCATTGAAACGGGCACGCGAGAGATTTTTCGGAGGTACGCGAGAAACTTCATTTTCTGTCGTTGTGACAATTATTTGTAACAGCGATTTTATGGTTTATGTGTCAAGTGAAAAAGAAATAATTTATTTTCGCCAAACTCATCGGAATAAAACGTCATGCTTTTACATCGCCGTGTAACGTTATTGCCGTGTAACGTTATTGCAGTGTAACATTACTGGCTCCACTGCTGCGGTGATGACAGTTACTAGACGTAGTCTAGTCTCAATTGTATGGCTAGATCTCGTATCAGCACCGCCATCAGTGCAATCTGCTTATTATGAAGACAGGTACTGTAATGGCGCCATTGATATGTTCAGTGTTTTGCCTATGTAAAATGACATTCTTATGCCCCTCCCCTCCACTCACAGTTGCGACTTGTGATCAAGGTTTGCAGTTGTGCATGGCATGATATACGGAACAGATTACGCGCCAGACATTCTGAAGAAGATAATTTACGCGAGTGCCTTTCCGGAGCACGTATATAACGTGGAATATCGTCAAGCTCCACCATCGCTGTGAAATGATGTTTTGAAAGTGTAATAGCATAGTTTGTTGTGTTTTTCTTTTAATTGTCCACGCGGTACATGCAGATAATTTGAAAGAGTACGAAATTAAAAAGATATCGATAACCCCTGCCACAACTCCGACCCCCACCCAAGACACACGGCAGTGGGGAACGTCTGTATTGAATGTATGATTAATCATACGAGGAAAAAGCTCAATACCTACAAATTTCGTACACAAGAAAGCTCCATTTTTCTGGATGTTCCACACGCTATGCCGATCTAGACGTAGTGATAATACCGGCACTTGTGGCCGGCCGCCATATGTTTCATGCCTTGACTCAGAGTCTTAAAAGTCCAAACAACCGAAAATGTCATTCCCCAAAGGATAAATTAGGGGTGTAATGTGTTTTCGATGCGCCGCCTTTCAGTATAGGAACGATCGATAGCGCTGTCATCGATACTATAACGGACGCGATTCAACTTACTGACATCATAATGAACGTGCGGATCGCATCGAGACTAATTTTATAGATTAGATTAGAATTCTAATTTTTTTATTAGAATTAGAATCAACGAATTCGAACAAACTTGTAAATCGAAATAAATTGCGAACCAAACACAACAAAAATCAAGCTCAGTTCAATTCAAATCAGAAAAATCAAATCAAAGGCCAGAGAATGGCTAATGTCAACTCACAGAGCTTGGCTTTCAGGAAAACCAGAAATTATAATACAATTGCAATGAGAGCGTATAAATATAGTATATGGGAATTAGATTTCTAAAACATCGCTCTTATTAGTTTATTATACAACTAGACTTATTTAGTAGTCTAATCCAAGTCTAGTTGCTCCTATCCATTCTTGGTTCAGATTCAAGCTGTTGGAACTGCTCAAGTCATAACGATAACTGACATATGGAAACTGAAAAGTAACAATGGCTGATGCCTGCGTCGTAGTTTTGATCTCTCTCTTCGTCATCGTTAGCCTTCATTAGGAAAAATGTTGAAGGAATAAATGATCCCATCAAGACAAATATCGATTTATCTCAATGCCCCCGAGCATTCCGCATTATGGGGAAACGGTCGGTTATTCTCAACTTATGCCTATATCCGTAGTGATGCGATTACAATCAAACTTCTCAGATTTATTCAACCGATTGCCACATCACACGCGTGCAATGGACGTAAGATATTTCTCTTTTTAGATGCAAGATTACACAGCAAACTTCTTACGCATGGCCGATAGAATGCGCTTAAACGGTTTGGAGCTGTTTTAGTTGGATCAATATAATTGCTTACTTGAGAGATCACGATTAGCTATAGATGGCTTCTTCGGAATCCAATTTTTGGCGGCGGTTGAAGTCAAGATTTTGGGCAATTTCTGTACACAATGTTTTAGTGTACAGCGATACGTAAGGAGCTAACATCATCAGATTATGTGCGACAACTCACATACGCCTAAAGCTACACTGACGACAACACCGAATTGAACCTTCAGAGTAGGGCTTGGCATAATGATTCGATGAGATACGATTTTTTCGGGTACCCAAATCATACGCCACAATCAACTAGGATTTATATTATATCAACAAGAATTATAATTTCGATGCCTTTTTCCCCAACATGGAATCGGGGAAATCTCAATTGATCAACACACAGCATTGTCCA
Organism: Botryllus schlosseri; assembly: GCF_051294905.1. NCBI lineage: Eukaryota > Metazoa > Chordata > Ascidiacea > Stolidobranchia > Styelidae > Botryllus > Botryllus schlosseri. The sequence goes on from NC_137241.1 coordinate 1,739,134, forward strand.
CCAAGTCCAGTGAAGTAGGCCGAGGTCTGGTCGAAAATACGAAACTATGTTTATGTGGTGCTGAGCTGGCATTATTTTTTTGCTGGTAAAATAAAGGTATATATTAGAACGATTCCTGTCATCCATATTCTTTCAAATTCATAATGAGTGCTACTCGAAACCCAATTCCCTTTCCAGCATCTATCACTCAGGTACTCGATGTTGATCAGCCCGCGACTCTAAGACATGTGTCTGATATTACACGATGGATTCATATTGTATCAGTACGCTGTATACTGACCTACAACTTACATCGAATGACAACTTGAACATGCCGAACAACAGCTTTTTGGATCAAGTTATCCGCGATGCAGCTGTACGTTCCGCCCTGGTCAACGTCTACGTTTGCAAGAGACAAAACGCTTCTGAAACAAGAATACAGTGCCTGTGCAGAACACGTTCAATTAAATAAATGCCAGGGCACAAGAGTGTCGTGAAAACTCGTGCTTAATTCCGCGAGATTTTGAGTTTCCGATTAGTGTGATAACATCGCATTTTCATGCTATGCAAGGTATGCATTTACGAATCTCCCCTGCCCAAGTATAGATACGATACGAACTGCTTTTGTCAGGACCGTAACTGCCGCACCCCAAACCCCCCAATTGGGGGGGGCCGAGCTCGAAGGGGTCCCAAAATTATTTCGTAAATTAGCATAAATTATAGAGTATTTTTTGAAAATTTATGCAGTTTTTTCAAAAGATTTTCGCGCTTCGCGCGATTTCTGGTTGCCAAATATCTTGATTATTGGGTACTCTTCACCCAAGAAAAAATACGCAAGATTTATAGAAATGGGCATATCGGCGTTGGCCATTACCGCGCCACGTCACACCGAGATATAAAGTTTTAGGTAATGTAACATGCGACTCCAAGAGATGTGCCAGAACGATCTTCAGCGAGAAAACCTTGGCCGAAAAGTACTGCGCTTATGCCGATACGTATAAGTTTAATTGTCCATAGGCGCTTAAATGACCGGCGCCGAGTGTTCCTGTCTTGGCAATCTGAACCTCACAAGACAAATACCATCCCGCACGGAAAAATTATATGCCAGCAGTGAAGAAATACCAATTTCAAATCGTGTGCGTGTTATAGTTTAGTAGGCCTACGTTTATGCGATTCTACATTTTTGGATATTGCGGAGGTCACGAAATAACATCATGTAACGAAGTCATACCACCGGGCCCGCCCGCCCGAAGATGTTTAATTATTATTTACGAGCCTTACAGTTTCCAAGAGACCTCACTCAGCTCTACCGGTAAATCTGATTACGCGAGCAGAGAGGACACGAAATTGATAGCAATATATATGCAATTCTCGATCTTATTGACCGATTTTATTATGAATCATTAAAAATTTTCGCGCTTCGCGCGTGATCACTACATCATACGACTGCTTACGTGGTGAAAGCGAACAACGTGGTGAAGGGGGGGGAGTCGATTTATCACCCTATGGGAGCCCAAGACCCAAGTTCTTTTGGGGCCTGACGAAGTACTGTTTCGTTCCTTCCTACAGGTATACGCCCGGATATGTTTAATTATTATTATTGAGTGGTCCTACCTTTTCAAACACACCTCACTCCGCTCTACCGGTAAATCTTAATACGTGAGCAGAGAGAGGATAAAAATTGATAGCAATATATATGCAATTCTCGATCATATTGACCGACTCAATAATTAATTATAAAAAATTTTTGCGCTTGGCGCGGTTCGACGAGACAATGTTAGTCACACTTAATCTAGATGATAAGTAGCCGAAATGGCGTAGAAGCTGAGGGGGATCTGGGGGGCCAAGCCCCCCAGAAGTCCGGTTTAACACCCTATGGGGGGCCCAAGACCAACGTTTGGGGGGGGGCTGACGAAGTGCTGTTACGGCCCTGGCTTTTGTTTGAGTCTGGCTCCCGGATAAGTAAGCCTTCGTTTAAATTAGCCTCGTGAAGATACGAATTTCAAAATTCCAATCATAGTAACCATGTCGACTGAAGGCTCGTCGTATAAAGACGATCCATATAAAATGTTTCGCATATACGAACCTGGACGCGTCAAAAAAGGACATATTGGAAGCGAAATACATTCATAAAATCATGTCACGGTCTTATCAGCAAATCAAAAACCAAATGAAGTCGCGAGGTCGACACGCAGGATTAGGGAACGTGACCAAGAGCGCTTTTTATCCTCCAGGGATTTACGGCAATGTTCAGTCCCTTTCCACTTTCTAGACAGTAAATATTTGTGAGCGAAAAAGACGAACGCCTATTGGATAGCCCTCTAATACTACGGGACCAGTGACAATAACACGATTCGACACACTAAAGTTCATTTTACTATTGACCATTTCAAAGTAGCACTCATCACCTGTTGAGATCTTATGAGCCACTGATTAGAAATATCGGCCTGGTATAAATGACCATTGTTGTCCAAACACCATGAACCTCAAAAACAACAACAACATTCTTCGCGCAGAATACATATTGATATTGAAATAAACCCGAATATTTGCGGGTGACACTCGTCATGGGAAATCGGCAGGAACTGGTAGAGAATGGGAAACACCAATCGTATCGTCAAATATGACGTCACAGGCATGGAAATTTTAATAATCGAGGCGATGAAATGGCGTAAGCTCGATGTACTATTTTAGATATAAAAACTCCTGCTCGCGAAAACCAAGTAGGGGTTTACTATTCAATATATGTGTGGAGAGATAGCGTAGTGGTATAATCCACAGCTGCAACGTCAATGGGTTACGGGTTCTAGTCCGACCGAGGTCGACTCCAGAAAACCTACCTATGTGTTGGAGGTTTATCTAGACTCCTCCTCGCCACCTCATCCGTGTAGTAAGCCGTGTCTTATGAAAGCCTAGAAGTGGGCCGTGCTACAAGTCGGCGACTACGGAATAAAAACTAAGAAAATTGGTCTGCTGTTAATGACCATAGCAGTCGACAAGAACCATGAATACCACTAGAACAAGAACAACCGTTCAGTTATATATTGAAGTTCTGTAACTCTCAGAGCGTCTTCAGTTGATATTTTGGACAAGTCATATTGTGATATTGCACATAGTTTCGATTTCATAAAAGGAAGAGGTGACACCAGACGTGGGCAAGTAGAAACTTTTCAAATTTCTCAAATGATATTACAATTAAAATTATTGCTGTAAAGGTGTTGTTTTTAATTAGATCAGAATGAAATCCAAGTCAGATTGACACTACCGCTTTGAAAGGATGCCATCTGAGCTTGTAGTTATGACACACTGAAATACGCCTCTGCTCATCTGGAACCTCCAACATCGCGCGTTCGATGCTACACAATGAAAATCACAGTAAATGAATAGTACTAACTTGGCAAATTTCGTAGCGCGCCGAAGCGTCAGAGCTCCAGCTTCGTTCTCCTTCACCCAGGAAACGATGGGCATCGGATATCCCGCCAGTACTTCGCAAGTCAGGGATAGGTCGCTTCCGGGGTCGGCTACAACAACACTCCCGGTCGATATGTTTATCGATGGTTGAGCTGACGGAACAGAATAGCTGCGTTGACACCGAAGCACATGCAACACCGATACTATCGAAGTAAAGTAGCTGATCACCGTCTACTGTTTTATAAATTCGGTTAATATTGTTTAGATTTTCGGAGGTGCTGATATTCAATAGTACTCCATTATCAGTCAATTGTTATATATATATGTGTTTTGGTATAAAGACAATCATGGCTTCACTTCTGTAACGACAAATGATGTCGTCGAAGTAGATAGTGTAGCTACTCAAGTAGTATTAGAGGTAATTCAGTAAATGACTACGCAAATACAAGAATAAGTAATGCTTTCATGACATTTTAATTTGCCGTGAAGCGGAAGTAGAACATGAAAGGTCGATATATACATTTTAAATGGATGTAAAATATGTGTATATTTTCGATTTCTAGTAGTGAGTGAAGTGCATTTCAGAACGTCGGCACTTTCTGGTACCCGATTTTACTTACACGACCATAACAATCGGTAATTACAAATCAAATACACCAATTCCTATAAAGATACATCCCAAGGTCGTAATGTAGTTTGTCTACGTTTACGTAATCTCGATTTGTAGACGAAAACAGGACCTACGACACTCTCGGGATATATCTGCATTCTTCATATGCAATCAAGAGCTTCCTGGAGGTACAGAACTTCATTATACAATTCAATAGTATATTCGTATTGAAATGAGCCCGAATATTTTAGGCTGACACTCGTCAGTGGTAATCTTCAGCTACTAGTAGTGGAGAATTGGAATGAACATTGTATATCAACTATCGTAACGAACATATGACTTCACCACGACGAAATTTAGAATAACAGAGCGTTTAATGTTCTATTTTTAGATGGTACACGAACTATTTTTGTTGACACAGACTTGGCTTGTGTATTTTGATAAAAGTCGACTCCAGGGCACACAAATGAAAGTGTGAACGGCCGTTTCTGACGACGTGAAATCTGTCGTCTCGATAATTTTTAGCACAAGCAGGATTATCCAACCGATGCTTGCCAATGGCAGAATTTATGGCCTTAGATTGCTATGCATCAAGCTTGAGGGGATGAGTTAAGGGGAGCAATGGTGCATTTGACACCAACCAGGACGGATGTAACAACAAGACGAAAAAACATTACCGGAGATTAAATAAAGTACATTACACGATGTTCGTTTGGTGTGAACTCTACAGTCTCCGCGAAAAGAGTGTGCATTCACACCAAAAAGGTGGTAAACAACAACAGAACTAGCTTCTAATTAAGAAAACTCGATCACGCATTTCCTTATTTCTGTGTTGCAACTTCATTATTGCCCGATTCGAGCGAATCACCGTTATCAAATAGAGTTTACTGCCCTGCATATATTGAATCGCTAGCTTAATTCATGCGGTTACTTTGCGAAGAGGCGGTTCTGATTGAATAATGGCATAAGGCAGTGGTTTCTAACGTGGCGATTCTGAGAAACAGGGGCGATAATAACAATGGGGCGATTGGGGGGGGGTGAAAACGTGCGAAAGAGGCGACAGGGGGCAAAATGTTAGAAGATCCAGTCAGATATATCTACACGGCAACTGGATACTGGCACAAAATATTCTGGTTTATTCTGGAACTGCCGCGAAAGTTGACTGGAATAAAAAGGTCAACTCGCCCCGAGCTATCCTCAGATACCGAGATCACTACGAAAAAAAGTTGACGGTTTTTAGTCAATTAACAGCGATCACAGTTATCTGCATAATTTCCCGTTTATATGTTTTCTTTCTCGGATCCGAAAATATGGGGGCGATGAATATTCTTCAAGCGTCATAAGGGGGCGATGAGTCTAAAAAGGTTGGTTTGAAGCATTATTCTATTCGAATTTGTGAAGCATCATTTGGATTAAACGCTCTATTGGGTTTGTACTGTGGTATAATTCCGAGTTGGGTTTTGATTTCGTGTGGTGTTGATATACACACTATTTTCGCTAAAAGTGTAGTTTTTATCAACCGACTTTCAGCAGACAGAACTAGTTTAGAAAGATTCAGATGATATCTGTATCCGCTCACCTATGTCCTCAGAAAATGTTACATTCGCAATAGTAGCCGGCATCCAGTACTCTCTTCCTAGATCTAAAGACGTCCGGCACGAGTATTCCCCATAATGCGTCGATGTCGCGTTCCATATCTTCAACATGTGACTCGAAACCTCCCCGTCGTACTGTCTTAGCTGCGTCATTTTGTAATCTGCGTATTCCAAAACAAATACAATGGAAATGCCTCTCCATTCATCCGTGATTCTGCATAGTCCAGCGTCACCTACTTAGATTCCTGGCCTGCGTCGTGCTAATTCTCCTTCCTCTCCAATACCATGCGACTGAAGGCTGAGGGTATGAAGTTGTCTCGCAAAGCAAAATAACGGTCCGTACGTACCATCTATTTCCTGGCGGAACGGCGCTGGTTGGCAAATAAAGTCTTAAACGCGGTGGGGATAGATCTGCAAATACAAGATATGATCAGTTTGGCCACACTTACACATTTACAGGCCTTTAATACTGAGACATCACGAAATAAGCTAGCTACTGACTGCATATTTGGGCAGGTTCTTATTCCGATAAAATAGGATACAATTCATTCCGTGTCTATAGCCTATTTCGTAGAATCTGCATGCTCTTTAAAGAGACCTATATACGCAGTTTTCTTCATACTATTAATACCTATAGGCGTAGCCACGATAAAATAATGGTAAGAAAGATATTTAACAATTACATACAGCCACTAATATCCATTGCAACATATAATGGAAGTTCGTTCAAATTGACAAGTCATAAATTTGGAAGGGCATAGGCGCCCGTTGGCCCCTAACCACGCAACTCCTTGTAGAATATCGCTATATAATCATATTGTCATTATGCATTATATTATACGGCAATAAAACGTCATTAGTCTTATGCTTTTGTTGCATGAAAACGTAAATTTTCATTCCGAATTTTATATCACCCTGCTACAACGGAAAAATATTTATTTGATAAGCCATAGGAAGTATCCAAATCAAATGAATGTACGCATGGAATCAATCGTCGTGGACTGGATTTGATCGGGCTGACTTCTAGCTCCAATTAGGGTTGCATTTAAAACAAAAATCAATTTGAAATAAAAAAACATGATTAAAACATGTTTTCATTGTTTGATTTTTAAGCCATGACGTCACGAATATTCGATTGTGACGACATAATGGATTGACATTGACAATTGAAAATGTAGGGTATATATCGCTCTTTGACGAAACATCTGCATTATTATTGATGAACCGACTATTTTGAGGGTTCCAACCATCCCATATCGATATACGTCGGCTATATCCGGTAGTAATTGACCGTTCGGCTCAATAACAACATGCTTTTTGAAAGGTATTTACACAACTATGGCATGATTTTACAACTTGAAAAACCAAATAAAAATTAAGGCCTTTCTTTAAAACACTATTTAAAGCGTGTTTTAAACAAATTGTTTTACAACACCATTTCTTATAAAGGCAACCCTAGCCCCAATCGTTCAGATTATCGTTATTGCGATGGCGGTGCGCCACGGTCACCGAAAATAGTGCCTATTCACAGCCTGAAGATGGTAGCCTATACGAAAACATAATATACCTCAGACTTATACCGTGGTGTAAATCAAACACAACATATAGATGCCAAGATCCCCGACAAACTAGAATAAGCAAAAATAGAATGCGAAAGAAACTATTTATGTACACAGGGACGCCAGATTATAATAACAGATCGTTAAAACCACGAATCTATCGGAAACGTCTATCCACGAAGTAACCAAAAGAACTAAACTGGAGATTGGATATATAAACACAGAGAAAGAAAAACGCGGATAGGTAATGATGATAGACTGAAATTGGCTCTAAATTGAAGCACGTAAATAAGGAAATGTTGTTCAGTCGCTAACAAGTCCAGTAAATATTCGTTCGACACTTCGAGGTTTCTGAATTTTAATCTGTATTTTATTCTGTGTGTCCCGTTTACGGTGTGACTACACACCCTTTTCGCTGGCAGTGTTCTATGCATTGATACAATAAGTTCCTTGCATGTATATTGGTACTGTAATCGTATACATATTTTAACTAGGAAAAACGCGAGCATGCCCTCTGACCAATAGGGTTTTGTTTTGATGAAGAATGTTTACTTACAATAGACATTGACGATAGTCGTTGCAGATTGCGGTCGGCCATGTCCGTTGTCGGCAGTACATGTATATCCACCATTTTCATTTCTGCTGATTCTCGAAATCAGAAGTGTTGATTCGCCGCGTCTGATATTTCTCCTGTTTGCCGAAAAATTGCCGGTAATTGTTGAAAGGTTGGGCCAATTTAACAACAGCATAGTGCGTGTATAGCATACTGTGACTGTCCCATGCGCTTTCGACCTGAGTCTATTTTTTCAACCCGCAACAACACTGTTACAACTTCAAGCAGACCTATGTATATACGTTTGAAGTTCAGTGGAAACCGAAGTTCAATACGCAACACCACTACACAAGTACACAAACTAGTGCACTAGTCAAGTGCAGGGCTAAACCTCGGCATGGACGACTGTTTGTACAAGTTGAGCACACTGCAATATACGGATCTAGAGCCTCCTTCCTCCCCGCTCTCTTTTCTCGAAAAATAATGACGTTGAGTTTAGTAGGGGACTAATTACTTAAGTATTGTCGACAGACTTGTACAAATTGCTAGATTTTCGAAATCAACAACTAGAACTAGAACTAGAACTATTCACTTTTTCCAAACTCGGAACTAGACGCCACGAACTATGTAGAGCTAGAATTAACTACCTTCAAAACTAAACACACCTACCTAGATTCTGAAATTAATTGCAAATGAGCTTACGAATATTGGATATATAAAGTCTTTCTTTCAAAGAAAGCGACGGGGTTTCGAGTTGGAAATGGTAGGGTCTGCGACCCCTAAACCCATCCGAGGCTTCGCTTACTGTTAGCAGTTATGGTTGTGTTTAAAACAAAAATCCATTTAATTTAAAACAAGCGTGTTTAAGACAAGGCCCTTGCCTAAAACATGTTTTTTATTGTTTTCTTAAGCCTTGACGTCACGCATGTTCAATTGTTACGTCATAGTGAATTGATAATCACAATTGAAAATATAGGGTAGATATAACTCTTTTTATGAAATAGGCTTCCAACCCCTGTTATTTACGGCCCAAAAATATCTTTAACCAGACCTACATCGTCTTGCAATATTTTTACGGTCGGCGGTCATCATCATCAGAACATTCATTTCGTGCCAATGATCTATATCTACATACTGTAGCTGTTGAACCGACTATTCGAGGGTTCCAACCATCACATATCGTATACGTCGACTATATCGGGTGGTAATCGTCGTCCGCAGGCTCATACAACATATTTTTGGAAAGTATTTACACAACTATTGCATAATTATACAACTTAAAAAAACACATTTTTTAGGGCCTTTGTTTAAAACACTCCTTAAAACATGTTTTAAACAAAGTGTTTCAAACAAACATTTGTTTTAAATGCAGCCCTATTAGTAGTGATGACTCTGAGCTGGAAGTGACTGCAAGAACATCACACAACAAACAGAACGATTCACACCAAACAACGACGCCCGTTTTCGGGACGTTTCGACACTATTTTTAATACGCAACTAGAAATAGAACTGCTCACTTTTCAAAATCCGCAACTAGACACAACACTCAAACGGTCAGTAGTTATAGTTCGTAGTCAGATCTGTACAGGTCTTATTTTCGAAGGATCGGTTTAGGTATTTCACTTGGGTTTATGGGCCTTGTTGAGGGTTTAGGTATAGGGTTATTAATATTTTGGGCGTTGGGAAAGGGGCCTCCACACACAAGAGAAGAGACGTGATTTCTAAAAAACGGTAAAATTAGTGACGCATTCTTACATGCGTCACATTGAAGTGTTGTCCGGATGATATTTAATTCACATATTGATGCGACATTATACATGCTTAATAGCCGTTATTTCCTATATGTCTCATTCGAGGTGTCAACATAGCATGTGTGCCCTGTGTGCATGTTGAAATGTGAGAATGACCAAGCGTGGCCTACCCTACATACATGTGTCAACAAATAGATTTATTACTGCCATTGATCCGTATCCATTATACAATGATGCAATTATACATTTCGGGAGACATGCCAAGATTATGAGATAACTTTATGTCAGGGAAGTATCGACTGCATGGTTTCAACTTGAGTGCACCTTTACTAAGGCCCTAATCTATATCACGGGGGCACATATACTTGTGATACAGTTCAATAACTGTCGATAAACTATGCATTAAATCAATCATCGGCCATATTATTTTATCAGCATATACACATGCAATGCACAATGCCATACGCAGGGCATAATGTTATGTAACGAACAACAAATCAATGGGAGGATGACCAAACGACCCAGTTCTTGTATATCTGTGTATTAGTGAATACGCTCTCTGGTGAATTCTCACTTATGGCTTATAAAATTTCCTTTCCCATAAACTATCCCCCAAGAGAAAGAAAGAACTGAACATGGATAGCATTAGAGAGAGAGAGAGAGAGAGAGAGAGAGAGAGAGAGAGGGAGGGAGGGAGGGAGAGAGAGAGAGAGGGAGGGAGGGAGAGAGAGAGAGGAAGAGACAGATAACGGGAGAGTAGAAAAAAACATGATCGGGAATCGCAAATCGAAGTATTATGCTAATTATGCCACATTTGGCCCGCGAGAACGTTTTGAGTGCCTCGCGAGGTTATTTTCAAAATAAGTTATATTATCAAAAATTGATTGCCCAGATTGCGAACTTGCAAGCCCAACCAAATATGATTAGTAGGGCCGCAATACTTGGGATGCTGATGACTAAAATATCAGTTCCGACACATTGGCAGATCCATGGGGCAGCCACGTTTCAGGTAGATCTTCGTACATTACAATAAAGTAGAATATTTTGCGCAATATGTTGTCACTCGATTTCTTGCTTTTAATATTGTTACCCCCCCCCCCCCCCCCCCCTTGAAAATGAAAAGAACGCCTAATTTAACAGATTGAGTCCAAATATATTCGCAATTACAAGAGAAAGTGTCGTCCAACATGCGACCTTGCGTTTGCAGAAAGACCCTCGACGATGAAACCTAGGCACAAATTATTGAGGCATGTCGGTCGAAGCTTCCGGTATCGATATGTCCAGTCGCCTAACAGGAACAGTCCTGTCCTTACAATCTGAGACCAGCGATAAACAGCAGACCCGCAATGTACTCGAGTGATTGATTGATTGATTGACCTATAAACTCTGAAAAATTTTCGCACTTTCGCGCGACTGGTGGCCCGCGCAATGGTTCGTCAATTGCATGTGGCCCTTTGGCCGAAAAAGTTGTCCACCCCTGCATTAGACAAAGAGCGAATATGAGCTGTGTACGTTCTGAAAATTAAACTGAAGAAGCATACTTTAAGATCGTCAAATCATCTACGCATGATTCCACTTGAACTTTCAGAAGGGGCAGAGTACCAATCGTTATTAAGCAGGTAGCCTACTATTTATCTTTAAAAATTATAGGTCAAAGCGTATCAAGAACGTTTGTATAACCATCGTTTTCTTCCAATTCTAACAGTAGTTTATACCGCATCATCATATGATATCGATTTACCCTTTCAGAGATCTTGGGAGAGACCATTTCGGTTGCGCTCTTGGATGACCCCCTATGTTACATTCGAGTTGCAGTGTTTCTCCTTCGACGATATTTACCTCTCGAGGTCCTGGTGTGATGCTTACCGTGGGAGATGCTGTAACGAAAATAAGATGGTCGAACAGCCGGTCCATGGCAACTTCCCTGCCGGTCTGCGGAATCGATTGGGGTTTATATCTCAATTGGAAAATACAAGAAGTTCGACGCTTGTCCGTTAGTAATGGAAATTACACTCGCAACTTTAAATTGATTTAGCAATTTGATAGGTATTTTTCTTAAACAGTTGGTTCGTGGTACAGAACTTGAAGATAGTTTTCAATACAACATCCATTGTAGTAAAATATTTATTCAACTCGAAGACTTTTCGGGTGCCTCTTTTCAAGAGTTAACGGCACACCAAAGGGATTTAAACAGAATGAAAAGCAAAACCAGAAAGGCGGTGCGGTGCGGTGTCATAATATGTAGTTCATGGATTACTGCGGCCTTGACGTAATTCACAACGAGGAAACTAGTGTATTTCGATGCGACACTGCTACCAATTTACTACGATTAGCCGATGAGAAGATAGAACATATATCAATCCTCCAATATGTTATGTTGAGATTATTTACAAATTGCATCCCTCGCACTGCGAAATGCTAACAAGTGACGATATCAATAGTGATCACTATGATACGAAATAACAATTACTGTTCCTTAGTTATACGAAGATTTGTTAACATATGAAATGCTAAGATCGTTTTCAGTGTGGCGTGGAAATATATGTATTTGTACATGACTACCGTAGTCTCAGCATTATAAAAATGCTTGATCCCTCTTGGGGGCTGCGGGCATCGAACCAGAAGTTTATAAATGTCCAATGTCCATCTAAAAGTTCAATTGCGATTACAATTCTGTCACCTGATTGAAATGCAACAATACTGTTAACATCAGACACGGAATAATATATATATTGTGCTTGCGGGAAGATTTGCAGGTATTGTATTCGTGGTCGGTGACGGAGAGTTATAAATTAAATTAACCCCGTCACAATTAAATTATTCGACGAATAAACGCCTTTTAAACCTGCTGTTTTAGTTTTATCTCGAAGTTACATGGTGCGACAATGACCATAGAGATGGACGACTAGAAAATCGTCAGCTTTTCCAAAGATAGCGTAGTGGTTTACAATAAGCGCCTGCCGCGTCGCTGTTCTTACGGCGACGAAAAAGCCCAGAAAAAGACCTGATAAAAGGGCTTACGAGGATAGTGCAACATAGAGCCGCGGAATAGAGGAATAGAAGCAGACATCGAAGAAAGGACTGCCACATCGGGCACTAGGCCGAGGTGGATACCAGTTGAAGAGACCGCAAATACAACAGCAGCTGGTCGTTCGGCTTCCTCCAATCTGTTTATTAGATCGCATTGTGAGTTATCGCATTGTTCATTGCGTGTGTCTTGTTCAGACAAAAATATAATCTGACGCATATCTATCTTATCAATTAGAATTAGAATTAGAATTGTGGCTACACATTTTCCAAATTAGATTTAACTATAATTATATCTAAGCAGTTTTGTTTTCAGAATTAGAATTACCGAGTTTGCGAAAAATTGGAAATTGAATTAAATTCAGAATAACAAAGAAAAAACCCAAGCTCAGCCCATATCAAATCAGACTTCACTGTGCGTGCATAAAATGGCAAATATCTGGAGACTAAGGATGGTCTGAAAGTGACGTTCGCGTTCGCGTTCAGTGTGTGAACCTAGGGAAATTAGAGGTTCACGTTCACAAACGAACCTTGGTAGGTTCTGCACTGTGAACCTAGTTCATATGTTACAATTTTCCACATCATTATAACATCTTTGATTGAAATTCTTTCTCTTCAACTGAGGGCCTCTCTATGAATGGCACTGACAGCATGAAAAATCAACACTAAGCGAGCGACAATCTCAAAACTTTTACTGACTTTTACAAAAGTTTTCTCAAAATATCCAGTTTTGCGTTTGTAAATATTTAGGGGCTCTGCTGTCAGCGAATGATGCTTATTCAACCAATCTATAAATTTCACATAAAGAATACATCGTTGTCTGATGTAAAAAATGTAGTAGGCGTATGGGGTACATCTTGATTTGATATGTTTATTGTATCATAAAAACCAAATCCGTGTGATTGGAATGTTGGTTACTGCTGTATAACTTGCTATTTCGATAATATCGGTAGTAAGTATGGAAATCCATTTTACCCTCTGCTCAATATCAATGTAGCAATACTCAGACGCCGAATACATTGTCCGTTCTGGCCTAGACCGTTAAGGCATAAGCTTACATCGCCTTGCAATCCTCGTCGAAATTGTTGGCGAGGCGACGGAGAATATTGATTTTAGAATATTATCACATCACTTGATTGCTCCAGTTGGTACGTTTGGCGACGGTTAAAACTCAGTATATACTTCAGCATTGTGGCATAATGTGGCCCGAGTTGTCGCTAGGTATCGTGTACATTAATACATCAATTCACTGAAATGTATGGTTGGAATTAGCAATATGACGTCACGTGACGTCATGAGGTTCACGTTAGCGTTAACACGAACCTGAAACTTTCAGAGGTTCACTTCAAACCATCCCTACTGCACACAGGCTTTGCTCGTTTCATACTATAGGCCTTTACAGTTCTCATGTAGCATTTCGGAAAAACAATGAATTAGGTCTAAAATTATAGCATAATTAGTCTAATTATACAACCAAAATTATCTCGTCGGCCAAGTCTTACGGTGACTAGGCCTACTATGCATAAGGGATCAAGAACATATTGTGAGCTTTTTCTTGTAGTTCGAAAAGGATCGCTTGATTTTGACATCTGCCGAGGCTGCGATGCCACATGACATTGCTTGTACGTTTTAGCGTGACCGAATCGTCGTACGTAACAAACATGTCACAATGTTTCGGGTATTTACTCTGATGAATTATTGAAACAATGACATATGCTCCCAAAGGGCGAGCAGCGCGGTGATACGATCGCTACAAAGCCAAATGGTAGTAGATTCGAGTCCGAACAAGCTGGCGACCTTCAGAACCCTTCAATGTTGGAAGTTATCTAGGCTGCGCATCGCTATTCAAAGCCTTGAATAAAAGTAATAATTAGGGCAATGTTTCTGCAACTTGTTTTTGCAACTTTTTTTACAGCATCCGCAGGTTCCTAAATACTCGGGAGTTATGTAGTATGGTGTTTTAGGCTGTTTGGCGGATTCAATGGCAACATTCATTTTTTCACGAAACTTTTTTGGAACTTTTTTCGATTTTTCATGCAACTAACTTTTTACTGGAAATAGTTTTCACTATATGTAAATAGATCGCTTGATTATTTCACTGTCGTTTAAATTTGAGCTCCATTCTGATTTGACGTAATTCAGGCTAGACCACCAAAAATTATACTTTCACTGGTTCAATATTTTCAGGCAATTGATATTGTTGAAGTCGCCAATGCTGAGTTTTGCTACAGTGCCTTGGATATGGATCGATTCGAGTATATCGTACCCTAATAATTTTAAGGAACTTGTCCATAAATGCAACTTTTTAATGCAACTTTGTGAAAAGTAAACGCAACTTTGTACTGCAACTTTTGTGAAAAATAAATGCAACTTTCCACGGATTTGACTGCAATAAAAACTTGTCGTAGTATAATTATAATAACAACACATATCACCCAGGTTTAATAGAACCGTAGAAGTCGAGAGATCGAGAAAAACAATAATCCCAAAGGCACGGCTTTGTAAACCTACCGAAATTGATTGGTAACCTGAAAGTCAGGGCCTCGTGTACAACAACACGCTTCTCCCTATTAAACTAGACTCTAGTATGAGTAGGGCCTATATCATATCGAGAATGTATCTAACAATATCCGATATGTATTGTATATAGGCATGTGGTTGCCGCTGTAAAATATATTGCATATCTTTTGAAGTGTGGAAACCAAATCGTTAATATGCACTTAGGTGGCAGATATTGGGTCGTTAGAATTAAATTTCCTGTCATGGATCAAAATCGCCACAACTCGATGCATTTATAAAAGTCAAGTTAAAACTCTAGTGCACGAGCCACGACTACTTGATTGATTATCAGCTACCCTAGGCTGAACACGATAAGCGTTTCGCAGGACTGATTGAGGCTAGCAATATAAATGTGTCCCTAATCCGTTGCAAGTAAACACGGTATGAAGCCTAATCAATCCATTTGTGGATATGAAACTGTCCGTACGATATAAATGACGTTGAAAGCGCAAAAACAAAGAACATATTATCAGTTCTACATCATATGAAAGATTATTTGGTATTTTATTATTTCATTGGTATTTATGACAATGCTGTGAATTTATCACCTCTTATCAGATATGTAGCCTACTTTCCAGTAACGTGCGTAGCTTTGTGCTTCATGTTTTGGATGCTACGATACGCCCAATCGAGTTTTACAGAGGTAAATACTATTCTATTGATGCCTTAACTATCGAATCCTAGGTGTGTAATAAACCGAAAATTCACCACCTACATTCGCACTAACATAAGTCAGCTTTTGTCTCACATGCCGGATAAATCTGACTTGCCCAATGCCAGCCCATCGTCCTATTCCAATTCGTGCAGTTTTGGGGTTTATCGATTTAAATTCCCCGCTTTTGCGGGACTAAAAACGATACAGCCCCCGCTATCTGACAGTGCTTTCGCATCAACGTTTGAAAATCGTTGACAAGTGTTTGAAGTAAGCCAGCCCATGAATTATTCACGATTCTTGCTGCGGTGCCCAAATCGAATGCCGTAGCGTGCATTATTCACGACATAATAAATGCATCAAGCAAGTGATTATTATCTAGGTGTCACGTAAATACGTTTCGTCGAAAGGTCGCGCTCCACACGTTGTCAATCCTTGCGCGTTATCGCGAACTTCACCTTTCAAAACCGTAGGGCAGCACAGCACGTTTGGTGCTCCGGCTGAGCCGACAATGCACACATCGTTTGGTTACTACACAAGTAATGGTGAAAATTTAATTGCAGGCAAAAAACTATCACGATTTCTAGAAGGTTTAGCTGTCTAGTTTCCGTCATTATATTCCTATCAGAGTAGGCTATTGATTCGTATAACGTAGCCTATCTGTATAGTGCAGGGATATACCCACCTGACGGACCACGGTCCTAATGAGTAATGATGAATCCGGACGTTATCTGTCTCAGTATATATTTAATTTTTTATCAAAATCAATTCCATGATTTGCAAAAACAAAGTGCCAAAATGCAAATTCTCCCACTAGCTATGACTAACAGAGCAAAAATACATTTCGCTTATTGCTTTTGCTAATACCGCTTTACCGGATTTTATGTACAGTTATACCGGATTACATTTGTACGACTGTAAATTATTTCATTTCAGTTATACTGGGCGTAACCAAATATTATCCTTATGTAACTGGACTTTTGCTAAAAATCAGTTTAGTCGGTAGCCCTGTTATATATTATGCATAATAAATATCCCAGAATTATTAGAATGAGCCGATGAACCTGATTAAACCACTGATCTCGCAACCTGCATGCCGGGGTTCAAATCGCATCGACGACTGTCACGGTGAAAACCAGACACAGGCTAGCGCAATTCATTTTAGTACCGGCCGAACGACGGAGATAAGGCAAAAGATTGCGGCGTATAACCTCAGCTAAACTATAATGTAGATCAAATATCCAGTGTGGTTTCGCCCACGAAGAGGAAATGCCCAATCAAGAGGATACAGGGATTAGATACGGTGAATTCATCGTGGTTTTGCGGCAAGTCCCACCACGGTGTTTCAAATACCGCGCTGTTCCCAATGACGGCATCTAAAATTCGGTTACTGATTTCCATCCAAAGCTGAGCTACACGTTCCGCATTTGAAATGCACCAGACTGATGTTTGGCCTTTCCACGAAGAATCGATATAACGACGCATCCGTCCATCCGAAATTAGAAAACTTTAAATCGTCAAATGGATGATTTAGGTATAACGAATTAATGCCAATATCTGACGTTACACGCTGCACGACTTATAAGACACACAGCAAGGAAATCAAGACAGTAAACGAGAAGCCAAAGGAATTTTGGTTGATTATTTCACCAATCAATCATACATTCGTCAGCACTTTGATCAACTTATGCAAATGAAATCAGATAACTCTTGACCAAGCATTTATTTTAAATCATGTAAAATAAACTCTATCAATTTATCACGACCTTCTTAGAATCTGGCTGAGGCATATATTTTGGATTCACTCAAACGGTTATATCCGTAAAGACGTAAATGCGGACTTAATTGGGGAGATTACCCCGCGAATTGCAAAACTCAGTGAAACGCCCATTACTTTAAAACTAATTTAGCAATCTTTCAGAAATTTGCAGTCATAGTGCGTTGGTGGATATCCTGACTGAGATAAAAATTTGGTGGCATATGGTCGAGGTTTTTGTTCCGATTTTCATCAAATTTTGTGATTTTTCACAGTGAGCAATGACTACAACAGCCGGTTTTCTCCGCATAGTATATGCGTATAAAGTTGTTCGGCCATCTAGATTCTAGATTATGTTCATTAAGGGGTAATTCTCAACATCACACTGGCGGTATGGGTTATCTATCTCGTTCAATATACATGATCATAATCATAGTTTCAAAATTGAACCTGCCTATACGTCAATAGTAGTCGATGTTGATGTTCATCAATCCCGTGGTACTGATCGAAAGTACATACAAACGCACTTAAGCAATCGTTAGGCTAGACCCAAAGCTAATACTTGAAGATCTGATTACAGGACATGCAATTATTTGTTGGGATAGCGTGCCATTTACTAGCAATACCAATGGAAGTTTAGGTATCCAAACAGAAAACTCAATTGACCAATATTACTAAAATTATCGCCACCATGCGAGGAGAAATTTATGTTCCGAAACGTTGTGTACTAGGACCTTACAACAATTACCTTTCCCAACAGACGTAGCAAGTATGAAAAAAAAGGAGAGACAATTGAACTTGGCCGCATTTAACATTACATAACCGGAGATGACGTTACAATGTCCATTTCGGAAGTGTATGGTGTTGGACTGGTGTCCTGCACTCATAGGTCACGTCTTTCGGTACTCCCAACTAGTCACCACAAATATATAAGAATTACCAACGAAGAATGCTCACATCGATTGTTCCACACCATTACCTCCACGCCAGTCACGTAGGGATTTTGGCTAATGCCATTGACTGCTCTTTAAAGCATCTCAATGGTCAAAGGCAACGTAAAGAGGAGTCCATCTATGTTTTAATTGTATTGTTGTAATGCCGAAAATTTCAGGCCATATCTCTATTTTGTTGGATGAGCTTGTCCGTCGTGAAAATTAATATGATACAAAAACATAAAACGCGAAATTAATTTCAAGCTAGATGAAATCTGCCCCAAACACTCTTTCGTATATAAATTGCAGGAAATAATTTTGAACCAACTTCGATCTCGGATCTTATGTCCACTTGAGCAATAACAATCACTATAATCAATGAAAACTTTCCATTGTCGTTTACCGATTACAGGGATATAATTTCCTCGAAACTTACGGAGTCAAATTACCTCTTAGGCGAGGGCTGACAATAATTTCGGGCATCACTAACTCTTAACGCGCGGCATACTTAATATTCCACGGTGCGACCGATTCCGATTATTTGATAACTTTCCTTTCCTTACGTCCTAATTGCAATTCACGAGTCATAAACGACAATATAAATGCACGGACAAAAACTCTGAAATATTAGTGACCGTGTTCATATGAAACAATAATTGAATCATATTATACACGAAGTATTCTGAAATCGTGGTCCTCTTCAGGTTCAGATGAAAATAATGATTGAACCATACATGAACAATACCAAATGCAGTACTCACTATACACAGACTTTGTCGATATCCCCGCCTGGGCTGATGAGCATTCCGAAAGGTATTTCCAGATAAGCGTCGCAATTACCCATTCCACATTATACCGTCGGCGGACGCGCATGCTGTTCCTCGTTTAGATATTGATCGCAGTTGCTACAAAGCCGCCGAAAACTTTATTATGGTCGATGTCCACTGCTCACACTTTCCTCTTTCTACTATGCGGGACTCCACGGTCTTCGTTAAAGAAAGTTTACGTATGGACTCTTTCTTCCTAATTATCGACGATATCTGCCTATCTGAGTAACATAACTCGGTGCGGCCACCATCAACATGATTCTAATTTTAGGCAGTCCCAAGTGACTTCCATATTGCTCAAACCAGAGAGAGTTTTTTTTCTCGAAACCACCGAACAGGCGCAGTGAAACAATTACAAGCGCTAATGGACATCACTGAAAGGCTTATTGCTTGCTTGGAGTGCCATTGTTTCGTGTGCGTATGCATGTTATTAACATAATGTTTACAGGAGGAGTGATCAGCAGTGAACAAATATGCTTCCAATCGCTGGAAATATCTGGATGAGTCATAAGTAGGGGGATATTTTTGGCTTGTCAAAATAAGACAAAATTTTGTCAAATTTGTAGGGTTTAAGTTAAAAATTTGTAAAAATTGTTTACAAACTCAAAATTCTTTTATAGCCTGCATTTTGTTTGTATCGTAGATATTTGCACTGGCGGTGAACCTATCATTTGACATTTTACAGCTTGTAGCCCACTTTATAGGCCTACCGTTAACGGCCCATTGACTGCTCATTGTGAATCATAAACGGTCAAATGAACCAAATATGTTGACATGGTGTTATGCTCAACGTACCGCAATATGCTATCCGAAGCAAGACTGCGTGGGCTAGGCATTGGTTCTCATATCGAGAAGCACATGATGAAAAATTGTGATGTGGACAACATCGGCAGAATGAAGCAACACGGTGTGTCACCAGCAGTGTAACGCACAACTTCAGAGTTGCCAGCCAACAACTGCTGCTGTTGAGTGTTGGTTCTCCATTCTTGACAAGCTACTTAATAAGGTCATACCGGGGCCTACGATATTTACGGCCTTATCTGGTACATTACACTTGCAAGAGCTAACAGGCCGATGCTCACAAAACAGAAATTCGCTATTACTCTTGACGTAATAGAGAGAGAGAGAGAGAGTCTTTATTTTTCATCAAACCAAAATCCATAACACTCGGCAGTGGTGGTGGTACAGAAAATATGCATGCACAGTATTCGGTGTTAGATAGGAATGATCGATAAGACCGTGAGGGTCATCTAGTCTGATCACACCAGCATCAAACAGGTACACTTGACTCTAAACAGTCTGGCTGTAAAAAAAGTTACAGTAGTTAAAAAAATAAAATAGAAGAAAAATTAAACGATGGTAGCAAATGATCAATGAAGCAATGTCTGGGCGAGGTAGGGCAACAGTGTTAGTGTAACGATAAGAGGTGATCAAGTAGGGCTTTTTTGAATCTATCATAAGGCAATTCACGGATATGTGGTGGTAATGCATTCCAAATGATAGGTCCCGAGTAGTCGATAGATCTCTTAGTTAGGTTGCTATTGGGTGGGGGTAAGTAGATATTTCCCTTTGACGAGGATCTCGTGTAATGGGAATGGACATTTTTAGCAGGTATGAAAAAGTCATCAAACACAGGAGGCAGACTATTGGAAAAATATTTGTGAACAACTTTTGATACTTCGAAGCGATATAGCTCATCAACTCGCAAAATTCGATGCTTACGGTAGTAAGGCGATAAATTGGTACGTAAAGGTACAGATGGGCGAAATGGGCGAAAGTTTTGATAGGACGATTACTCTCAACGTGACAATCGGTGATTGTCTCGATTTCGCTTCTCATACCGGACTCTTCGCATTTTGAAGCGAGTTTTCGAGTTGAAGGTTGATAGCTATGCTATAAGCTGCCGTTTTTACCGTCTTATACTAGTAGGCAGGCTACACTAATGCGATTGAAATACTCTGTAGCAGACCCCTCAAGTTTGAGTTGAAGTTTTTGAGCTCGTCGCCGCGTTTGAAATGTTACAGGATGATGCCGTGATTAGCTAAATGCTCCAGGGACGATATTCCGTATATACTGTAGTGGAAAACGTTTAGCTGTCGTTTTCACCGGATTACAGCATGACGTAGGATACCGCTATGCAGTGGTTTAATAATTCTTTATGGTGCGTATTATGTATGTGGTGAAGAATTGGTGGCGAGCTTCATGTGGCGTTTCTTCCAGTTGATGTTGACTGATTGTATATACTTGGTGACTCAGGCTTAGCTTAAGGTAAAATAATTGATAATGGTCAATAAATGCTGTGCTTAAGGTTATATGGCCGGATATTTGACAACTAAACAAAAAGTTTCAATTTCCATTTGAGGATTTGGAGGTACAAAAAATGGATATCTTTCGTGAATGGAAGCCAACGAAGAATTCTGTAATTTGTGAGTTGCACTTCGAAGAAGCAAAGTACAATAAAGACAGTGGCTTTCGAAAAAAAACTGCTCTTAGATAGAAAACCAGCTACCATCCGATCGGAGCTGTAACGGCCTTCATTGATCCCGACTATGCCCCCGTGCAGAAAACCGCCGAAGAGAAGGATATTTCAGAATGATCAGTTAAAAGATTTTGAGCTGTCTGATAAAATGAGCAGTTTATACGATTTTACCGATTCCCACACTCCAGTAAGCTATATTCCATGTACAGAAGAGGGTAATCAATATGTAATTTTCTACCGTATGGAATTTAATGATGACTAGGTGTGGCGTGGCGCATTATTCAATTTCCCGAAATATCTCAAAAATGTATGAGACAAATCCGAGCACAATTTACTGGAAGAACTTTTCGAGCCAAGAAATTTGTCTTTCCTCCATTCTCATTCGCCGTTGATTCTTCAGATGTATCATCACCCGGCGGATTTAATGCATGAAGCGATCTTCACAAAATAAGGGAATCTCATGATAATGATTCGAATTTGCGGAAAGCGCCAAAAGTGATATATGCCTCTTTACATCCAAGCAATAACAAGCAGAATGTCAACTTAGCTCTTGCTCCATTCTATGAGTCGACTATTGCAGCTTGCAAAAGTTACTTGCCTCTCACGGAAGATATGGCTTCATTCTTGAACCTGATTAATGCTTGGTTGACGATTCTCACGGTATAGGCAAATGTGTGTGTGGGGGGAGGTTTCTGGTTGGTCCAACATAAGTTACCAATTCTGAAAAGATAATACTGCTCTGTTCCATCCTAAAAATTGACATCAAGCTCAAGTCATTTTTACCATTTCAAAAAAGTCATTGAAGAAGTGGCTATTGGAATTACCGAATCATTTCTATCTCCTTACAGTGAGACGGTGTCGTGCGTAGTTGCTGGGTAAATTGTAAAGCAAGTTCACGCTATTCCGACTTACTCGATCTTGGGTGCCTGCTTACTCCCTCAGAACCACTTGCCGAGTTTGTTTCATCCAGTTTTTTAATCCTAGATTGTTCTGATAAAATCATCTGCCCTCGCACTAAGTCGCACTGAATAAGTTTTGCATCGTTTTTTATTTGGGAGGGGGGGGCTTTGCCTTTTGCATGTTATGATCATCGGCGACAAAATCATTGTGAATGTATATTACAATAACAAGCAGAAGCTAGTTAATCCCTCTGTGAGAAAAATGCTTTAAAAACGCACTTTGAAATAACGACAGTTGAGCAAGACGTAGCTTGCATTCTTCGGTGATGCATTTCATTCTCATTACCGGTACTTATGGCCGTAGCTTGTATGCTGCAAGTTTGTTTTTGATACAAGTAGGTTCTAATATGACATGTGTACCAATTCTTCTTCACGTGCTTGACTTGATTTTATAATGCAATAAAATGGTTTACATGAGCATGTCGGTGTTTCACTACTTAGCCTACTTCTGCAATCGGTATCGGTGGATAACTGCATCTACGAGGCTGTCTCTTGTCACTTTCTGATGGTAAGGTACTGATTTGACCTGTTGTACGAATACATACAGCTTATCTGAGGCGATGAGTCAGGTAGCGAGAAGCGAAATCGCGCATAATCGCGAATTTCTTTTTTGTGAGCATCGGCCTGTTAGCTCTTGCAAGCATAATGTACCAGATAAGGCCGTGAATATCGTAGGCCCCGGTCATACACCTTCTACCTCAGAATGTAGGAAAGTATCTTTCGTTGTACTACAATAAATTTTATTTATTTCTACCATAATACGTGATAAGTTTTTCATGTAAAAATTCGTCAGTTTTCAAGTCAACAAAGTTTTTTCAGGCCAAACTACTTCGTAAAGACAGGCATTACGAACCATAAATGATGATAAGTAGTGCATTTCTTACATTGTGTGGAAAACACCTAATTTACGTACATGATGTCAAAATTTTGTAAAAATTAAGTTTTTTTAGGGTAAAAAAATATCACAATTTTCATTTTTAGGTCAAGATCTTTCGTCTTTCACGTCAAAAAATATCGCCCCATCAATAACACACTTTCCAATTTCCAATTAAAAAGACTAACACGAAAATATTGAATTACGAATTATTCTGAACACGAGACAGCGACGCTTGTGGGTGCAGCTACAATTTAATTATGGGAAGAAGAAAGTGTATTTAATCGTCTGATCGAGAGAGCAGCTGGTGCTCTTCAACGCAGTCGCATCTAAATCGACGTGTCTAATGAGATCGCGTCGCTTCGTCTGACTACGAATCACCGAGTACAAATTAGTGATGTGTATTTTATTTATCGAAATGGGTCGTCAAAACACATAGTATTCATCATTTTTTCCAACCACCGTTTGGTTTTTTTCTTGTGCGCGGCACAAGTGTTCTGTGCGAGCAGGCTGTGTCTGCAGTGCACAGTGCGCAATAGCGCACGCGCGCAGCGTAGAGCGAACAGTGCCTGGAAGTGATAATACATTCTTTAATAATTCTTTGAACCGATAGCATACGATAAAATAATATTAAGATCTTGGTTGATTTCACACCCTATTTAGCGTCCACTTGCAACGTAATAATTTTATTACGTATTGCATTCTTTGTGATCGCATAAAAGGAACAAAGGTACATATTCGAACTGTGGTGACGCCATAATCAACGATACTCGAATATTCGACTCGACTCGGAGCCTATCACTTGATTCAGAATCAAATAACTCAAGGTACGATTTTGCCAGGCCATAGTCTTGAGCGGATGAAAATTTAAAAGCCTACCGTTATTACACGGATGGATCTCGGGATGGTGTGGCGTCGGTTAGCTGCTAACAGAGCAAAATTGTTGAGCTAGTGTAATTTCTTCTATCGTGGCATCTCCTTTCTGTGATAGCGAGCGGATATAATTCCAATTTTCGTATCCATTCATATCTGTTTGCGATTCTCTGCACTTTGGATAGTTTGCAATTCTTCTCAGCAGAATGGCAAAAATTCCCCTCCAAAATGCTGACTTCGCCCCTAGCATTGTTAGTCCGACCACGCGCCTTCACAGGTATGAGCGACTGCGAGCACCGAGCAGTCGAAAATGCTAACCATAGGATATGCAGTTATGTGCGATTGGACGCATTTACGGACTGGAGTGGATATGGTACCACGTAGAACTGAAATTATGAGTCCACTTTTCGTATATTGACATAGCTATACCTATATAATGCTTAGCGAGTCCTAAAGATGTGTCATGCCGTGAATGTGTCATCAGAGAATGGATACTGTGACTAGAAATAAATAACTTGCTGTCTAAATTACCGCAGTTTTGTGTGAGCGCTTCCTTCCTTTTCAGTAGTTGCGTTTGTTATGTTTATGCTATTGTGTTGTGGATTTCCAAATTTGAGGTGGATTATTTCATGCCTGATTCATCTATTATCACAGGAGTTCTCGAACTCGACGAATTCCTGAACTCGGTATGAGTTGAGTTGTGTTACAACTTCGAAGTTTTCAGCAACGGAAATAATCGCTGTTCTAAAGTGCGTCCTACCATCCATATAGTACAGACTAGAGATGATGCGAACTCCTAAAACAGTGGTTCTCAAACTCGGGAGCGTGAAAGCATCTGAAGGGGGCGCGAAGCTGCGGTCAACTGAAATTTCCGTAAAGCAATATATTTATGTACACGACACCTAGCGAACCTCACATTCGCACCATCCCTAGTATAGACTATAGAGCAGATGCGGTCGACATTTTTGGCCAAATGATTGGGCGGGCCAATGTAGGGAGAAAGTGGTGACCACGTAAAATTCCTCACCTCCGTTATCCACCCACCTGGGTTGATGTCGAAATAACTAGCGGATGACTAAAAGAGAGCTCAAGAGCTAGCCTTTCCAGCAAATATTAAACTTGTAATTTATCGTCAAAGATAGGTGCATTGATAAGATTTACACCCAGTAATTGAAAGTGTCGGTTACCTGATTCACATCATAGGCTATAGGGTGTAAATCAGGCTTACAGATTAGAGTAATTGTTCCGCGGGTTAGTAAAGGTTAACAACCATGAACTGAATAATTCTCAAGTGAATAACCAACCAAACGTCAATCGGCTGATCACATAGCATATCTAAATCCAGTCAGATGTATGCGTCATAGTCAACAACAGCGGTGTGCGTGCATATAATGCGATTTTCAACCGATAGGGCTAGCGGCGTAATTGGTGTCCAAGTTGGCTGGTAAGTTTACGCTAATCGCAGGCGGAGTAATTGAAGGCACAGACACGCCAAATTCACTGTGCATACTCGATAACCTGTGAACATTTTTTCTAGTTTCGTGCGCTTTAGCTCCAACTATTAGTAAACGGTACGTGTAATCTGAAGTCGAATTTTATAGATAAGTCTAACCATCACTGTTACCAATTTATAATGAGGGGGTTCGCCTTTGCAACTACTTGAGAGCCTATCGTGAGACCACGGTACTGCCGCGTTATTCGTATATGATCCGCTTATTAAAAATGCTGTGATATTGTTGGGTTACAATGAAGATTGACTTATCAAAATATCTTATCATGATCATGTAGCAACATGATGATTGAATTCAGATCAACCGGGGTAAGTTTTTGGTCACTAAAATCTATTATTCGTAGACAGTATTTGTGCGCTGAGCAGAAAATCATTTAGTTCATGAAAATCTTCACACCGCGGGATGCAAATGTCATTTGTAGTATTATATGAAATGATTGACTCCACTCCACTACTACGTGACAATAAATGTTATAATTTCGCCCGATCCGGTTTCCGGGCTAAGCTCGTAGCGGTGACAAGGACAGTCGAAATGATTTGATATTTCGACCAATTTCTGTCTGAGATCGCGAGATCCTTTTTGCCGACAGGGTTTAACAGGCAATATTAACGCCAATTTATTCACAATTTTATAGCAGTGAAATGAGTTTATTTCAATGTAAACATATTAATCGAGTGCATATTAAAGTTATCGAACTATTTCAAACGCGAGCTGCATGATTGAGTTCACACTGGTTGTACGATGTACATTAAGGGTGGAGATCATAAATTTAGCTTATTCAGGAGAATGCTAACCGTCTGACTTAATACTGTTGATCATGGCTCATGGAGTTGGATAAGATATCCCCGAGGATTATCCCGAGTCGTTTGGTGAGACTTTTAATCCAACTAAAGAGGTTGCCCCGATGAACAGTTTTTATTCATACGATAGTCATCATTCTCCAGGATGAGCTAACTTTATGATCTACGCTCGAAGTCCAAACCACACATCCCACTTGCTGATCGCTCATTGACTGCGTCCAAAATACAAATTCTTGTCCACAATATACAGCATTAGTATCATTACATTCGAGCAAAGTTTCATGCCATTGATTTATCGAGTTTTTACAACCTTTTTCATTAAACGCCAATGTACCACGCCATTTGTAGTGCGACGTAACCAATAAAGCTTGAAAAGCTCTGGTTTAGAACTTAATTGATTTTTTTCGAATTGTAACAGTGTAGCCTATGCGAAAGCTTGCGGTCACCCTGATCACCACAGGTTTTCGAATAACACCAGTCGAAGGCAAAACGCTTCCAGCGAAATTTGCGGAATGGGATTGACTGACGATGCTCGGCTGAAAAGGCACACCAAAATCCGCGTTTCTGCTCCCGAGCATATACGTGAAATATGCGGGAAGGATTTTATCACTGACTGCGGTCTTAAAAGACATTCGGAATCTCACAGCGACGTCAAATATCCGTGCTGGATATGCAATAAGGAATACAATGATAACCATGCTTTGAAGTCGCACCTGCAAACGCATTCAGCTACAAAAAACTTGACATGCCAGATTTGTGATCTAGTTTTTTCTAAAAGTTGGCGCATCAAAAAACACATGAAAATGCATTTTGATATTAAAGAATACAGATGTGACGTATGCGGAAAGGACTATCGTTATAAATCTAAACTTAAAAATCATACAGCAATTCATGGCGGCGTAAAATATTCATGTACGATATGCCAGAAGTCATTCTACTACGACGTCAATCTAAGATTGCACATGCGAATTCATAGCGGTTTCAAAGACACATATATATGCGAAATTTGTGGAAAAGCGTTTGCTAGGACTGGTGACATGAGGAAACACATGCACACCCATACTGAAATGAAAAAATATCGATGTGATATTTGCGGGAAGGATTTTCGTGACAGGCAATTAGTAAAGAAGCACATGACAACCCACAGCTACGTTAGACGATATCGCTGCGAAATTTGCAATAAGTTATTTCGTGAAGAAAATGGTTTTAAATATCATCTTCTTATTCATTCCGGTATCAAGAAATTTGAATGTGAGATATGCGGCAAAGCATTTTCTAACGGTTCTGCTTTGAGACAGCATATTGATATTCATACAAACGTCAAAGAATATGCTTGCAACATCTGCGATAAGACATTTCGTTCCATGAACGGTTTGCGACATCATATTCTCATTCATTCCGGTATTAAGAAATCTGAATGTGAGATATGCGGCAAAGCATTTCTTGTCGATACTGCTTTGAGACGACATATTAAAACTCATACGAACGACAAAAAATATGCTTGCGACATCTGCGATAAGATATTTTGTTCCAATAGCGGATTACAACGTCATATTCTCATTCATTCCGGTATCAAAAAATTTGAATGTGAGATATGCGGCAAAGCATATCTTGACGATACTACTTTGAGACTGCATATTAATACTCATACGAACGTTAAAAAATATGCTTGCGACTTCTGTGATAAGATATATCGTTCCAAGAGCGGATTACAACGTCATATTCTCATTCATTCCGGTATCAAAAAATTTGAATGTGAGATATGCGGCAAGTCATTTTTTGACGATACTGGTTTGAGAGAGCATATTGATATTCATACAAACGTTAAAGAATATGCTTGCGATATCTGCGATAAGAAATTTCATTCCAAGAACGGTTTACGATATCATATCCTCATTCATTCCGGTATGAGGATATTTGAATGCGAGATATGCGGTAAGGCATTTCGTGGGATATATGCTATAAGACATCATATGAAAATTCATACGAACGTCAAAGAATAGATTTGCGATATCTGCGGAAAGAACTTCCGTCACAAGTCCGGACTGAAAACTCATTTGGCATTAAAAGGCGATAGTAAGGATTTTGTTTGTGTGGTTTGTGGAAAAGCATTTACTGGTCACTCTTGTTTAAAATTACACATGAAAATGCATTTTGATCTGCAAGACTTCAAATGCGACATATGCAACCAGGGAGTTTGTCAAAGAAGATGCTTAAAAGTCCACATGCAAGATCATACCGTTGTGAAAGAATTCGTCTGCGAAATTTGTGGTAACGGATTTTCTCTCAATGCGTGCATTGCATGCCAAAGCACATGAAGACGCATATTGACATCAAGGAATATAGATGCTGTATGTGCGTGAAAGATTTTTGCGCCAAGTATAATGTGAAAACACATCTGCTAGCGAAGCAAAAGCAATGCGATATATGCTGCAGAATGTTTCAATTGAAGTCATGTTTGAAAAGTCATATCTAAACTCACTTCGGTATCACAAGGTTTGGATGCGAGATCTGTGGGAAAGCATTCGTCCATCGCAGTAACAAGACACGTGAACATTCATTTTGGTGTCAGAGAAGATGGTACTTTAGTTTTTGGAAATCGCAACTGCACCTGATTTAAATAAGGCAGGGAAGTTAAGAAACGATGCTGAAAGCCTACGAAACGATTGTATAAACAAGATAGGTGCCAACCGCCCCAAAGGTTATGCAGGGGTATAAATAATTTCGTAAAGGTATTTGCCATCGGTATTTGTCATGTATGGTCATACAAAATATACATAGCGAGGAAATCCCTTCATTATGACATTTAATCTGTAGCATTGAAGGGAAAGTAACTGTGAAATTCAACATCTCGCAGCGAATTAACAAATTTCTGAACGTGATAAAAATATTGACATGATTGTCTCCGGGTCGGGCTACAGTAACGCTGTGAAAAACCACGTTTTCATGATGATACGATACATCTTCAGCAGATATTTGGAAAATAATCTAGTCCAGTGATTCTCAACCGACGGTCCGCGGCAAGGCCAAGGCGAGGTCAAAAAGGTTGAGAACCACTGATCCAGTCTATGGGTGGGAAAATATGTCGCGTGACCTATTTTTATGCGGCCCGGCATCACTGGCGTCTTCGCCACTTCGAATTTTTGACTTGTCCATCGCCCATCACGTGTATAGTTACTTCGCCATAATGGATTCGTGGCTTGCGTAACTGTTGAACATTTTTCGTGCCTACTCCCTCGATAAAAAAGTTTTCAATTGCGTTGTAATAATTTTCATGCTCGCTACGGCTATATCCCAGTCAGGTTAATTATTTTAGCATATAGTATTAGTACCACATTATTACACCTTCAAGTCTACTTTTATCAAGTTTGTGCCGACAAACGCAGTTCATGTATAATCTAAAAAATAGTATATTGTGCACATCTGTTCGCCACGAATACTCGAACTGTGCGAATAATTATCGAGACCGATTCCGAATCGTTGGGCGAGGCCGTTCACAATTCCATTTGTGTGCCTTGGAGTCGACTTTTATCAAAATACACCAACCAAAACTCTGTGAACAAAAGGAGTTCGTGTACCACCTAAAAATAGTACATTGAGCGCTCTATCATTCACGAAATTTCATGCTGGTGACGTCATATTTTGTAACACGATTGTTGATATACAATGCTCTTTCCAATTCTCTACTAGTTGCTGACGATTACCCCTGGCGAGTGTCAGCCGAAAATATTCGGGTTCATTTCAATATGAATATACTATTCAATTGTATAATGCTATTTTCAATTGTCTCATTTAAATCTCAATTTCCTGACGAGTTTCAGCCGAAAACATCCGTGTTTATGTGAATACGAATATATTGTTCAACGGTATCAGCAGATCCTTTACGTAAAGCCCAGTTAGTCACAGCGACCAAAAGCTATGCGTCTATAGTTCAATAGTTTATAATGGTGTATTAGAGAGCACGCAATAGCTGCAATATCATGTGATGGTAGAGCTCAATTTAGTTTCCATATAGGCCGTGAGTGACAGATGTTCGAAAGGCAGCATGCATGTAAGAAACGGAAAGTAAGCGATGAAAGTCGATCATTCAGCGTTTAACGAGTGCGGAAGTATTTGCTACTTGTATTACGATAGGTAACCCTAAACAGAACGCTAAATAATTTCTTCCCTCGGATAAAGTCATGGATATATTCAGCCGTTTCTACCGAGAATTGTCTGCATACCTCATGTATAATTAGGATGTTGCGGCTGAATCAACATGGTCCATCAGCGTAGATATTGTTGGTAATCAAGTAGGAGTGATCGAATTCTGAATTTCTGCTCAACTACACTGAGTAGTAACAATTTCCAAGTAAGTATTGAAGTAAGTGTTCTAGCCCTATAGTCTTCCCTAAAAAAACTGTTAAGAAGAAGTGGAAGTAGTGTGAATTCATAAGCACTTGAGTATAAGTTGTGAAGGTTGGCAAAACCTACCGCGTGAGTTTGAAAACAAATAAAGTGCATTGTTACCGACCACGTCCGGGTGTAACAATACTGCAAATTCCCCATAATAGTATCACTGCTAGATCATATATAAGCACATACATTTGTTTGTGATTAAGAGTGTTATTCGGTAATCTTCAATTGCGTTCGTGTTTAGCAACTATTTATAAACAAGCATTCTCGGATAGGCTGTTCCAACTGCTATGTAAAGCGTCGCCGAACCGCCAATTGTGGGTTATTTGCTTTGTCGCAAAATTAATTGTATATTCCACGTTTTTCCTTACTTAGTTACGTTCCTGGCTTTCGTTCTATGTCGTTATTACGTTCATTCGGTTGTATGTTGCTGTTGCTGTTCTACTAGTCAGCTATATTAATTTGAAGCCGACTTGAGCGTATTATTGAACTCGCGGAAAACGTGTATGAATGAATTACCACGAGTAGCATTCGTACGAATAACTCATTAGGCAGGAATCTGCTCCTAGAATCGGCAGCGAGGGATGCAGACTGCCACGCAGAAACAACATTCGAGCTCGTTACAGGCCTCGTCGGCGTATGCTAACTGACATGACGGCATATAATATACAATTATACATTGTGCACCATTTACAGTCAGGGTATGCAGCTTGCTGCACGCGGACCGTATGCCAATTCTGAATTATGTGCGGCTTGCGACGTAGCTTTCTAAATAACGCATAAGCTAAGCTCAGGTAGGATAAGAAAAGGGCCTTGACAAAAAGGTTCGAGTCACTGTTATATGCTTATATGCTTATTTCATAAATAAGTGAGAAAGCTTCAGAGTTGTTCACTTTATCGGTGTGTGTAGCCCGATAACTAAATTTATATTGATAAGCCTCGTAAACAATGTTATCAATGAGCAATGAGTGGATGGGCCTCGCCTTAACTAAAAAGTCACATTGTCAGTGACATAAGCCATAGCTATATATTAAAAAACAGCATATCAAATACTCGACTGTTCTGGAAGTTGTGTGACGGCCTAGACCAGTGGTTCCCAACCTTTTACGACTCATCGCCCCCGTATCAATCTCAACAGATAATCCCCCCCCCCCTCCATAATTACGGATCCGAAAAAGAGAACATATGATCGGGAATTTTATTAACCTAACTCTGATCGGTGGTGAATTTACTAGAAAGGCAATTTTTCCCGAGGTCGTAGGTGGTCAGCAAACCGATTCCCGTGACTGTTTGTTTTCGAGGTATTCATGGTGTTTGTCGACTACTCTGGTCATTTACACCAGGCCGATATTCTTCATTATTATTCCGTGACTGCCGACTTGTAGCACGGCCCCCTTTCAGACTTTTTGTAAGACTCCACTTACCCGGATGAGATGACGAGGAGGAGCCTAGATATATCTCCAACACTCAGGTAGGAATTTTGAAGTCGATCTCGGTTATCGCGTCTACTTTCCGTTGAGTTCACCTTTTTTACCGTCATATGCAGAATCAGCCGTCTTCACGTGCATTTTTTGGCCGTGCTAAATAAATATTTTTTACTGGACGTTCTAAAATTTTCACCCCCTTGTTCCTCAAATTCGCCCCGTGAGGGGCGATATCGCCAACGTTGGGAACCACTGACCTAGACTATAAACATAAGCAACTTTTCTACTGCATCGAAGTGTTGGTTGAACACTGCAGTCACGGCACCACTGGACGTGGGTTCGAATCCCGGTTCTGACCAACTTCAATCTTTTTCCTATATTACAATTTTTACTTCATTATAACGTCTTTGATTGAAATTTATTGCATTTCAACTGCGGGCCACTCTATGCCTGGCGCTGGCAGCATTAAAAAAATCAACACGTAACGAGCATGCACCTTCACAATCTCAAAATTTTCACTTGCTCTGTTACAAAAGTTTTCTGGAAATATCCAGCTTCCCGTTTGTGAATTTTTAGTGACTTTCTGCTGTGAGCTTGACCCGAAATGACACAACATTAAGAGAAAAATACACTACATGTAGTCAGCGAAGGATTCTTTTTCCATCAATCAAAGGAATTGATATCGTTTCCGATACAAAAAATTTAGTTGGTGTACGGGGTCGATCTTGACTTCATATGTTTATTGTATTGTAAGAACAAAATCCGATCGATTGGAGTGTTGGCTACTGCTAACTTGTTAATGGGGTAATATCGGTAGCAAGTATAGAAACCCGGCGTTTTACACTCTGCTCAATATCAACGTCACACGCGTTCACACGAACCTGAACCTTCCAGAGGTCCACACCATCCCTACTTACCATACGTCCTCATTTAGGAGGACTCGTCCTCATTTTTCAGGTTTTTAAAAATGTCCTCCGAGGACGCCTAAATGTCCTCATTTTTGAAATTTTGTCTGCAGTTTTTGATAACTTTGGTTGAAGTGCCAAATTCGACTGAGATACAGTAAATCAGCACTGAAGTAACGCTCCGGAGGGTATTTCGGGAGCTGGGCTGGAAAGTCAACTTTTGTTTTAGTCAACTGACCGCGAAGTGAGAAAACTTTACCATTTTTTCAAGATTTACCTCCGGTATTCTAAGTTACGAAATTTTGAAAAAGTCTCCTCCTTTCCCGATTCCAAAATATGGTAACCCTACATAAAATAGGGTGCTTTAATCGACACCGTTTACTTGATGTCTTGAAATTGACTCGTAAATTTTGCTTTGAGTCACGAGTCAATTCACATTTCTGAAGCTCCGAGTCAGGTCAGACTCGAGTCCGTTTCGCAATGTGAATCGAGTCAATTCAAATCATACGAGAAAGTTGACTCAAGTCATCCCAACACTGGCTTGGGCGATTGAACACCAGCAGACACGATAAATAACTTACTCTCGAAACCCATTTTAGAGAATATGCGACGAGACATAAGTAACCAGGGTTGCGAATTAATGACAATCAACCCATGTTGTAAACAGCATCACATTGACACCAACGCATAGGTACGGCACACAGTGCCACAGGAATAGCCACTGCCAACATATGAAAAGGAACCACACAAAACCTGGTCAAGAATCAAGTTGTCTTGCACATAATGAAACGCCACAGGCCTGTTTCACAAATCATGAACTCGACTACTGGGGCAAAGCAACATACCCTGCGGTCATCCCTAATTACTTCAGTCAATATTGTTGCAATGTAGCCCTAACGATATAACTTTTTTTGCGCGCTGCATTAGACTCCTGGCCTAGACGATGAAAAGAAAAGGCATGTACACTTGCATAGTGTACTGAAAACGTATACTACGACCTCAACGCAAGTTTGGTTTTTATTAACTAAATGAAGACTCAAGCAACTAAACACGATATATAAACACAATCAATATATAGATGGGGTAAGATGCGGGTAATCAAAACAACTGCGGGTAATCAACACAAATGATGTGATCACGAAGAAACAATAATCACCACAATCACCCCTCCTTAAAAATAAGACTACAATATAAATAAATCGTTACAAATGACAAATTTTAAAGCTACAAACATGACAATTTAGGCCCAATCTCCGTATCTATCAGGAGGCCGACGGACGCGAGTAGATCGACGGAGAGATACTTCAGGCATCGGACAGCCATCGACGTCGTTTGGGCGATCCACTTGAGAATCGGTGTTCGTGCGTTCTTCAACTACTTGTTTAAGCGCACTCTCCATATCTTCCTCAGTTTGGAGCGAAAGGATTCTGTTCGTTCACGAGGAGGACCCGGAGCAAGGTCTGTCACAAATACCGTAGTTTCACGACCGTCTCGGCGCTTTACAAGAGCATACTTTGGATTCGCAGAGAGGATCGCTTATATTTCGGACAAATTTCCTCAGCAGCGCATCTTTGCTGGATATCATCCAATCTGGAATAGATTGACCGTGCATCGATCGACGACAAAATGAAAAGAAACGTTCATGCGGAGTGATTCCGGTGGCAGTACATAGTAATGGCCTTATAGAGTGCAAGGCGTCTGCTAACACCACTTCCCAAGCGTTCTCTGGCAATTTCTGAGATGCGAGTAAGAGTTTAATTGACCCCCATATCGTCTGATTAGACCGCTCACACTGACTGTTACCCGTAGGGTGATAAGGAGTGGTACGACTGATCGTTACACCCTTTCGGATCAAAAACTCGTGGACATCTTTAGACAGAAAAGACTTTCCCCTGTCACTATGTAGGCCTACATAGCCAGGTAGTCCAAGCAAAGCGAACAATGACGATAAACAGCTAATAACAGTCTGCGACGTCATATCGGCTCAGGGGAAGACGAAAGGAAAACGACTGCATTCGTCGATTACAACAAGCAAGTAAGGTCGCTTTCCAACGACTGGTCCCTTGACATCTATACTCACGCGATCCCATGCCCTAATATCTTTGACGAGAGTATAAGCTTCTGGTCAGAAAAATCGATGCCTGCAAAATTGATTTAGACGACGACAAGCTTCGAATGCAGTAAAAGCCTCGTCATTACTTCCAAGAGGTACCTGATGGTAAGCGGACTTCAAATCTATCGCACTGTACCATTTACCTCGAGCTACTTAATTTACAATGTTTTCAATCTTCAGAAGCGGACACAGTGGTCGATTGTTTGAGAGTAATCATCAACGACCGATCTCTTCTTATGTCTGGAGTCCTTTACCACTAAGACCTGAGCTCTCCACGGAGACGAGGAAGGTTCAATCACCCCTGATTCCAAACGTTTTGAGACTTCGTCACGTATAAACACCTTGTCATCATTACTGTAGTTTCTAGGCTTGGTAGCCAAGGGCTGCACGTTTCCATCAACAAACCGAAAAATACACGGCGTCTCATCCACTTCAGCAGCGATCATATTACAAGCATCGGTTGCTGCTGCTGTGTCAGTGCTACCGTCAGCGCTTTCATTTGTGACCATCCCATCGCCACCGCCGCTTGCTCTGCCGCTGTTGGTTGGATGGCCGGCCAGTCGACGAGCATGTCCACATTCAAGTCGAAATACAAGCAATTACTACTAAATAAATACAGTCCATCCTCAAGATTACCGGACCACGACTGACCTATCGATCTCGCTTCCCATGACATGCCGCCCTATTTCTTGTCGCATTCTTTTTCTATACTATCTTCTTTACTTTCATTCAGTGTGCATGCCTCCTCTTTACATCGCCTAGGCCAAGGTGGGTGTCAGATTCCATAGACTACTCCTTGTCGCTTCGACATCTTCCTGTCTTTTCATTGTATCGCATTTTTGTGGTGTATTGAACTGATAAAATTGCTAATAAACCAATGATGATGATGATGATCTCCATCGCCACTGAATTCAAAAACAACTCTTTTATGCATTTCGAAGAAATTATGGCCTAGAACCAAATCGCAACAAAGATCGTCGAGAACGCCGAACCGAACAGACTTTATATTCGATTACCCAAATCCACAGGAACACAAACGAGAGCGTTTACTTCGACGGCGAATTGTCCTGAAGCGAGTTTTATCATGGTTTGCAGTCCTCTGCTTTTCAACCCAAGCGAAGCAGCTACTTTAAAATCCATGTAATTTTGCCAAGCTCCGGAATCCATTAAGGCTCGCAACTTTGCTTTACGGACGTAAGCGGGGACAGTAGTGTTGGACAGCGAGGAACAGCCATTAGATGTGAGAATGGACGAGATTCGAGGTTCAGTGACAGACACAGCTGTTTTCACTATACTTGCGATCGACACATTTTACTGTAATGTCCTTGCTTTTGGCACTTGAAACCAGGGCTTTGGAGCCGGAGCCGGAGCCCAGAGCCGGAGCCCCGGAGCCGTGCAATTTTACCGGAGCTGGAGCCGGAGCCGGAGCTCTACATAAAATTCAGTCGGAGCCGGAGCTGGAGCCAGTTATTTGAGGGGTAGCTCCGGCTCCTACGTATTTCATAAGATGCTATTATATATTGTAGCTATCCAGCTGTGATCACTCGTCCATGATATTCCGTTATGTCTCGAATAAGAAACTACTTCTTGTTGTGATGTCTTGACACTATATATAAGTGTATGTAACACGTGTTAGAGATTACTTTTGATTATGAGACTCTATACGCAACTACTTCAACGTTCTGAATAAACCGATTGTATTGAGCATTTATCTGTTACGAAGAACTTCACCCAAGGCAACAGCTTCTCCAGATAAGTATTGTATAGCCGAGCACCAAGACGATTGGTTAGCTGTACTTTTATACAGATCATCAGAGACATTAAGCTCTAATTGCTGCAATTTGCAACAACCATATCTGCTGAGTTCACATAATTCAACAGCAGGCCTTCGCGAAATTAAGAATCTTTTCTTCTTTGGCGCTACCTTTTCCGATTAACCATATTCCTGGGGATTTAACAGCAGACCAGTCATATGTTCAATGTTCAATTTTCATACATGAGTGCCGATCTGCCGAACCTTGGTATGCGAAATGTGCCTGTGAATATTGCGGGTATGCCGAATACCCCCTCTCTCTCTCTCTCTCTCTGATCACTATGTATTACGCGAAATGGGAGGGAGGATAAAAACGTGATTTCGTTGCACATGTCGATATGACGAGCACGAGCCGAGAAATTCCATCTCATCGTTGATTTGAATCGAATGAGCAAATACTCGTTCAATCGTGATAGTTCTTTAATCGGGCCGCGAAGTTGGACAGTGTTATTGAGTATGCCATTATGCATGCTACTTGGAATTCATTACTGCGCATGATCGTAATTCACTCCAGTAAGGATTTTCGAGCGAAAATAGGGAATGGTAGAAGAGTAGCCCAGAACGCCGTTACACCCAGCAAACAATTGTCGCGGTGCGAGCTACTTAATGTGACGTCAGTACCCCATGGTATTATATGTTGGAGACAAACTGATTTGATACGCGATTTCCAATTTGTAATCATCTGTTTCGTAAATTCATGCTTGATGTCTGCTTGATACTCTAGTATTCCCGGATTCTCGAGCACTGTGACTTGTAAATGTGCAATGTGCATGCTGCATCGTTTAATTCGTTAAGGGCATGGCGCAATGTGCATGGCACAGTGTTCGTTTCAACGGGAATATATTATATTCCGATAAACTTGATCGACACCGGATGGACTGGTAACGAGTGTGCCAATATCGAACGTCAAACCATTGGCCATTTGGTACAACTCGAATTTCTATTGATAACGTCGTGATATCCGCCCATATTGCTCTTACTACAGTAGTTACAGTTGAATAATAATCGCACATTTAACCCTTTTGAAATCGGGTCAGTTTTCGCGAAACTGACCATCACTTTTCAAATTCATACCGTGACCTCAGCAAGACTCAAATATGGGTTGTTTCAGTTTAAAAGTGGGCGGACTATATGCCTCTGCCGTTTTCGCCTTCGATCGACACCCCAAGACATGTCTAGGGTTTTTTACAAGACTAAACAAACGAACTTTTTTTCTGAAAAATCTCTTTCTCTCTTTCATTTTTCAATACCGACCCCCAGGATGGCATCAGAGAGTTGAAAATGATGCATCAGTGCGTAGCCACCGTTGCCTGGTTTCGAACAAGCCGTCAACCATGGCCGTAAGCCGCGCGGATCGCCAGATATCAAAAAATCAAAAATATATAAAAATTTACATATGGGCGTGGTCAGTGAGTGGTCATAATGGTCAAGTTGAAGATCAATACCGAATCGGATCCCTACCTCCCAGTTAATGGCATGAAACAACGTGGTATACTTTGTCCTGTCATATCCAACCATTTACGGGCATAGTTAACCAGTTTAGGACTCATATTCGGCCACGAACCAGTATTTTAACTTGACTATGTTCATGAAAATCACTGAAGCGTGACTGCAAGTAACAAACCCCTCAGAATACACCCCAGAACAAGGTTAGACGTTTGAAACGGTGAAAAATTACACAGAATACCGTACAAGTCTACTTATAATGTTCTGGCAGAATTTCTGACTATATTTCCCACTCGGAAAATATCTGGAAATTTTGCGTGATAACCACTTTTTTAGGCATGCGTATTTTCGGCCGAACTCCTCATGTAAGATCGTCGGTACTCGAAAATTGTCATGCCTTCTACCTTCGAATTAGGTATCATATATATCAGAAGATTGCTAGCTTTCTCTACAAACCAAAATTAGGCCTCTAGGACGTACAACAATGAAGATATGTCCAGCTGAAGTTGAGCGATGAAAGGACACGGTGATATATAACCGCAGACTTCAAAAGGGTTAAAGATTGAATTGAGCTGTATGGCTTAATGTTAACGAGTACAGTGCCAGTGTTAAATCGCCGCATCAGAATTCTAATGCTGTACACTGCAATGGCGCGGAGTAAAGTGCGTTCTAGTGCAACTCGGATGTTATCGACAATTGACAACTATTCATTATGACGTCACAAGCTGACACGGCGTTACCTATGTCTTCGTTGTTGCATCTGATGTTACTGAAGGCTGACAGACTCTTGATTACTATAGAAAACCCACCTATACAGCAGGGGTGGCCAACCTTTTCGGATAAAGGGCCACACGAAGTTGACGAACGAGTGCGCTGCCCACTAGCCGCACCGGGCGTGTAAAATTCTCAAAGTTAATATTATTATTACTTGGGTATATTGCGGGTCGACTGTATACCGCCCGCTGGGCTCAGTTTGCAAGGACAGGACTATTAGGCATCTGGACATATCGATATCGAAGAATTCCGCTAATATACGACAATCATTTTGTGCCTACATTCCATCGTCGACGATCTTTCTGCAAGCGCAAGCGCGAAAATACTTATTCCTTTCGTAATTGCCAATATAGTTAGACTCAATCGGCTAAATCAGGCGTTTTTTCATTTTCAGGGGGGGTAGGCTACAAAGCAAGAAATCGTGTGACAATTAAACATGCGAAGCGTGAAGAAAAATTTTACTACTTTTTTAGTTTATTGTAATGTATGACGATTTACTAGAAATGTGACTGGACCCTGGATCTGCCAATGCGTCGGAACTGATATTTTAGTCATCAACATTCCAAGTGTCGCGGCCAGACTAATCATATTTTTGGTTGGCATTGCAAGTTCACAATCTGAACAATTCAATTTCGATAATATAACAGAATTTCGATAATATAATGGGAAATTAGCTCGCGGGCTACTCAAAACCTTCTCGCGGGACACATATATCCCACAGGCCGCGGGCTGCCCACCTCTGAAATAGACTGACACCTTTGATAGTTTTAAGAGCCGGAGCCGGAGCTGGAGCCGGAGCAGTGGTAATAATGTGGCTCCGGAGCTGGAGCCGGAGCTAATGTATGATAGAAGAAAGCTCCGGAGCTGGAGCAATGCAAATTTACGGCTGCTCCAAAACCCTGCTTGAAACACCTCACGTACCGAGCAGGGCATACCGCACGGTCTAAAACAGAGGTCTCGAACACGCAGCCCGCGAGACCATTTTGTGCGGCCCGCGACGGCATTTTGGATTTCAAAGTATTCGACAATATTTAACTACCAATCTCTTTTTTAATTTGAGAACTTAAAATTCGCTCTGAAACTACTCCAGAAGCCTGAAACTATACTCATCAAACGTGATTATTACATCACTTTCAAAAGTTACCACGCAGTGGAAGATCAACAATTAGCCTACTTACTTACTTACTTGTTCATGATGATAAAACATGACCCGTTGATGATTCGTGACTGAAAATTGTGATTTGGACTTGGCCGCGACCTTCTGTAGAATTACTCGTACTCGTCGCGTCAAACGTTACAATCAGATACTGACTTTTGTGACTCGGAATGCCGTGACTTGGTACAGCCACGGACGCAACAAACTATCAAACTGGTATGAGAAACAGTAAAATATCATAAGTTCGTAGCTTGCGTTGTGTAGCTTATTTAGATATCTACACAGGTCGGTATGGCAACCGCCGCCATTGGCATTATGTTGCCCGTTTGATGTATAGTTGGTTACATTCTGTGTCATCTTAGGTATCTTTTATATGTTATTATCGCCAATTAAATGTGGCGAGTATTAAGTAGTCGTAGCCTATGCTTAACAGCTGTAACACCAATGGATCATCATCATCATCATCATCATTGGTTTATTAGCAATTTTATCAGTTACAGTTACACGAAGCGACTAGGAGTTGTCTATGGAATCAGACACCCACCTTGGCCTAGGCGATGTAAAGAGGAGGTATGCACACTGAATGAAAGTAAGAAAGATAGTATAGAGAGAGTATATAGATAGTATAGATTCTTCGACGATTGCACATTTCAACTGTTACGGCACAGTATTCATTATGCACAAGTTGTTATTGATCTGTTCCATTTCGAAGGTAAATCTAACGCTGATTATATTTGACTTTGGTAATATCATGATCAATATAGCCCATCAGGAGTAGGCCTATGCCCGAAACCCGGATTAGGCTGTACTGCTCCGATGCTCTGATATCAGATCAATCTTTGTAAAATTCTTATATTCTACCTATAATTGTGGCGCGTCAAATGTCCACTAATAGCTGCAAAATTATAACGCGACAGCTTTTACGATGTCCTGGTGCATTTGTACTGTCGCATGGGGTCTACAACTAATTATTTTGACAAACTATGCCAAGTACAGCAACAATTTTATTCAAATATTTAAAAATGTGATTTTTGTCGTGCCAGGCGTGAATTCACAATAGTAAATCACATTTTCACGATGCGTGTGTAATGTGCGTCTGCAAAGTCCCGTCAAATAAGGCCTACTTGAAAATACATTGAATTCCCTTATTATTGGTGCTGCGGCCCGCGGCGCCATCAAAAAGTAGGAAATTGGCCCGCGAGCCCATTTGAGTTTGAGACCTCTGGTCTAAAACGTGACTGTTGCCACAAAATAAACACTTCGACGATTGACGACGGACTACCGCAACTTCACTTGCATCATTATTCGAAGATAGTTCCTCGTGTTCCAGAAGACGAAGACATATATTTGCTGATCGCAATCCAGGAATGAACCATCGCGTACAGATTCTTCCTAATGCGTTCTGCGGTAACCGGCTTGAATTCGCATTTCTTGCCCAATGTTAACAATTCTAGTGCAAATTCAGATACGCTTTCACTCGTCATTTGTTTTCTGGCCGAGAGGTTATGCCGAGCGTAAGTACTATTGTTCTTCTTGACATACATCTTCTTCAATTTCTCCATTGCTTCAAGGTAGTTCCCATTATCTTCAATATACGAAAATATCTCAGCAGACATGTATCCACCCATAATAGCGATCTTATTGATGACGGCAAGGGCGGGTGGATCCGACCCACTCCCAGACGATGCGGAGCCGGCATTTCTTGATTGCTCAACGGCTTCAATATAGCTCTCCAACATACGCTTCCAATGGCTGAAAACCTTCTGCGAATCCACTGCACGTGGTAACACTTCCAACACTGGTACGCGGATGAGCTTCTCGTTGTAAGCAGCCATGTCTTGTAACGGAAAAGACGACGCCGTTTGTTTGGTTAATAAAATTGTCCTGAAAACGTACTACGACCTCAACGCAAGTTTCGTTTTTATTAGCTAAATGATGAAGACTCAAGCAACTAAACGCCATACATAAAAACACTCAATATATAGGTAGGGTAAGATGCGGGTAATCAACACAAATGCGGGTAATCAACACAAATAATGAGATCATGAAGAAACAATAATCACCACACATAGTACACATGAATGAAACATAAGAAGGACAAGCGTTAAAATGAGATGGTATGTGTCGGAAGGTGAGGTCGACATAGCAGTGGTCCGGAAATCTCTTTGAAAGGTAATATTCCTCCATTTTGCTTGTACTTTGAATTGAATGTGAACTGAACATGCTCGACTACTTTCAAGTTGCATCTACCATCCGACCATGTACTCACAGAAAGATCGTCAGCGATAA
The DNA here is from genome assembly GCF_051294905.1 of Botryllus schlosseri. NCBI lineage: Eukaryota > Metazoa > Chordata > Ascidiacea > Stolidobranchia > Styelidae > Botryllus > Botryllus schlosseri. The sequence continues at coordinate 1,782,156 of NC_137241.1, forward strand.
AGCGCACCAACTGGTGCGGATTTGCTAGCCCTTGCTCCAGTATTCGACCTTGTGACGAACCGTCAGCGAGTGTTCGGCAGTGTTGCCAACTCCGGATGGAAGAAAAGCGCTAAAACTGGTGTCAAAAATCGCTAGATGTCGCTAAATATTGAGAAAAAAGCGCTAAAAAATAGCGCTAAATCTGCATTAATTGCTAAAGGTGTTAAATTGAACCATTATATTAATACATTCTTCTCAGCTATATTTTACTCGTCTGAGGCCAAAGTCACTTATCATATTTCTAGTTCATAATACGTAATAGTCATCTCTAAGCGGGACAAAACGTGCAGTGCATTTCGATAAAGCAGATTGCTTTGCGCAATGATCGCTATACGTGACCAGTGACCACTGACCAGGTTTGCCCTTTGCAGCCACCACCGCTCACTATATAAGCGTGCCTTGCTCGATGCGTCCGTGAATACGTGATGCGATGTACCGTGGAAATGCGCTTGACTTCTTCTCTAAACTGTGTTGGAGTGCCCGAACACGACATGCGACTTGAACCGACACAACACGACTTGAACCGGGTTTGCCAGCCACTATAAGTAGAGACCAGAAAATAATCCTAGGACCAACCCGGGGTATGAAATTTAATGAATCTGCTCTTAAACGAACGCTAGTGTCACACTGATTCCGACAATACGAATTATATTCTTGTCCAGACAATGGAACGACCTCAAAACAGCCCTTAAAGTCTAAAAATCGGCATTGATCAGAACAATCGCTGGACGAAATTGGTCATTGTTATGTTCATTGTGTTGCGGCGGTGCCATTGTTGGAGCAATGCCGGTTTTCAGACTTGGAGGGCTGAGGGACGAGATTTTATTTTGTATTTTCGAAATCACTGCGACACTGGCTTTCGATCATGGCCAATCATATTAAATTTCAGCGCTCAGGTCGCCAGATCCGGAGATGTAGCACTGCCAATTATGCTACTTTTAGATTACTAAGCAAGAAAAGACACTGTTTGCCCATGCGTAACCGCCAGGAGTTGCGTATCTACTATCTCAATGCAGTCGTCGGCCAGAACTGATCTTTATTGGTTATTTTCGATAAAAAAGCGCTAAATAATCGCTAAATACTTCTTCAAAAATCGCTAGATTTATCGCTGGGCGCTAAATCCATATTTTTTGGCGCTAAACCGGATGAAAAATCGCTAGATCTAGCGCGAAAGTCGCTAAATTGGCAACACTGGTGTTCGGCTGTTCGCGCTTCTTATGCAAATAATCTTGCTCCGCAGCTCCGACCAAGGGAAGGGAGATGTAGTGACAGCTCTATGGCGCCACCATTGTGAAAGGATATCGCATGTGCTCTGTCTTGGGTTGCGTTAGGAGTTGGCACTGAATAGATGGCAGCTCAAGAACTTACGCGTCTCTTACTATGACAATAATGTAGGGTTGCCATATTTTCGTCGTTCAAATTCCGGACACTCTTTAGCGCCTCCTAGCGGGTTTGAAAAAGAGTTTTTAACACATATGACACCACACTGGCAATGCATATTGCGTGTTGCTTGTGTACAGCAGACTTGGACAACTAGAAAATTTTCAGCCTTTCCAAATTAGATTAGAATTAGATTACTGGTATTTCGCTCTAATTTAGTGGAATTAGACTACTAGAATTATCTAGTTATCCAAGCATATACTTGGACAACTAGAAAATTGTCAGCTTTTTAAAATTAGATTAGAATTAGGTTACTGACATTTCGCTCTAATTTAGTGAAATTAGACTACTAGAATTATCTAGTTGTCCAAGTCTGGTGTACAGGAGTAGATTTTTTAAACATAGTTCGTCAATTAGCTACACTATTGTAGGCTTACCATATTTTGGAAATCTAAAAAGAGGACACTTTTTCAGAAATTTCAGACTTGCAAAACCGGAAAAGAATTCTCAAAAACCGGTGAATTTTTCCCACTTTGTGATCGGTTGACTAAAAAAATAGGTCATCTTTCCGCTCAGAACTCAAAATACCGTTTTTCTCTCCGCATTGCTACGTGGATGACTAAAAAAAAAAAAGTCATCTTTTCGCTCAGAGCTAAATTCACCGTTTTTCACTCCGAAATACCCGCCGGAGCTTCACTTCTGTGCTAATTTGCGGCATATCACTCGCAATTTGCTCTGAATCTGACCTAAATTTTCAAAGAAGAGGACAAAATTTCAAAAAAGAGGACAAAAGGGCGTCCTCCGAGGACACTTTCAAAAAAGTCAAAAGAGAGGACAAATCCTCTTAAAAGAGGACGTATATGGTAAGCCCACACTATTGGGCCATCTACAATTTGAGTTCTGATGACTGGCAGGGTCGGTATATCTTCATTTGGTCAGAAACATGTTTCTTCGCCGGCCGGATAAAATTGACTGGCCCGCCGGCCGTGTATCTGACAGACATACTATACTGGTCGGTGCTGACTTGTGGTTGTGTGCCAGGACCGATATTTTTAAAAGTCAACCCCAACCCAGGCCACTCCCAACTTGGATCACAAAAGTTGGAACCACCACATTCCCAAAACTTGTGCAATTTGGTTCACGCATAGATGAGTTAATTTTGAACACAATAATGTTTATCTGAGAAAATTTGATCTCCGGGTCAAAAGTTACGTGATTTTGAAAATTGGCGATTCTCTGCTCATTTCAGTTCTGCACCATTCAGGTTTTATCAATGTAAAATTCGTAAAGGTGTAAACAGATGTTCGATTACAGTTGAGATTTGGCACTCGGTTTGTTGAGTAGCTAGTCTCTTGATCTATATTCCCATGTGGTGTTAAATACCACGCGGTGTAGTGTTAAATGTTAAAATTGAGATGAAACTTGATCGATGGTCGGAAATCGGTGAAGCGTTACACAATTCAGAATGCGAATTGTTCAAAACCTTATAAAAATATTCAAGCCAGTAGGGCATCATGTGAATGCTGGTTTCAATGACAATTTTTCATAGCTTTTGCATTTTGTTTTTTTGACTGTAAGGTGGTGAAATTGCAGTCTCAAAAGTACACTGAATTTGTACGTGGAAATGCATAGCCCAAGTTTCGAATGTGATGGACCGATGGTTCACCACTTTTTGACTCAACACACCTTGTTAAACTCAACTTATATTCATCACTACCCCTGAAGACAATATGACAAGTTTCAACAACCTACTTGAAACCAAGAGCTGTTTCCAGGGTATTTATTTGTGAGAATAACTACCCGTTGCTCCCGCCGTTATCCCGCCGATGCTAGATTTCTCAACTTTGACATTCGATCAGAGTTATCTTTTTTGATAAGGAGCAGAAACTCTGCCGATAGTGCTCTGAATGTAAAAGTAGGGAAATTCAACATCGGTACGGGTAAACGACGGGAGAAACAGCAGGTAGCCCTGGGGTCCCCAACTCAAAACGGGTCGCGGGCCGCTGATGTTGTAGTTTTTGTAGCGGCTTCAGTGTCGTTTTACTGGCAGCCCTCCAACAGATGATGCCCCGGAGTTCAATTTTAGTCAAATATACTTTATTGTGTTCGGAATTAACTCATCTATCAATGCAACAAATTTCTGAAGATTTGGGAATGTGGTGGTTCCAACTTCTGTTGTCCAGGTTGGGAATGGCCCGAATCCTTAAAAAAATGGTCTGGGGCTCACCATATGATGATCGATGCAACCTACTGGTAGGATTGTCAGGCCTACTATATGCGTCTGGTTTCCATCCCGGTTATTTACATATGCCTCATATTTAGGCCAAGATTGGTGCCTGATTAAAACACTACTCCAAGTCGTTTCGGCACCCTCCTATCTTTCCACTATATCGCAATCGTGTGGCATATTGATTTGACGGCCCGGCTACGCAGACGGCCCGGTTTCAAGTCAAGCCCGGCGGAGGCAATTCTGGGCTCCTCGTCCCCCGTGTCGCTCTTCTTGCGGCTACAAAAGATATAATCCCAGTAAAACGACCCGATGAAGAAAGAAAGAAAAGGGAAAGAAATGGCGACGAAGAAAGATTAACATCGAAGAAGACTTCGGGCAGTAGGCCGAGGTGGATGCCAGTGAAAGAGACCATAAAGGGTCGTTCGACTTCCTCGTATCTCTTCATTACATCTTATTGTGTGTCTTATCATTGTGCAGGTGTGTAAGTCTTGGGCATATGAAAATATAATCTGACGAATATTGATAAAACGATGATAATGATGATGACGATGATGACATTTGTTGAGGTACTTATTTCCCAAACCCGGACGCGAACATCAGAGTCGATAAGAATTAGTCATAATCATGATGCCTGCCCGGGTTTACGATTGAAAACGAACACAGCTCTATGTCAAAGTTAAAACTATATGCCATTCAAACAAATAAGATGATTTATAAGAAGTAAACTAATACTTTGCGGCACTCTGCAAAATAACGGGTAGCAACGTTGCAATACTGGAGTTTCCTTCTCCAATAGTTACTGTCTGTAAAGTTCGGCAATGTGCAGAAGGTGTGCAATGTAAAGTGGATGAAGTGCAGTAAACGTTTCCAGCATATTCAGCTTACTAACTCCTATTAAACTATACTCAACGTTGACGTCAGCATCGCCGTTTGTTGCTTGGGCGGCTGACGTCATCCGTCAGCTGATGGTCCTTTTTCTCCGCTGGGTCTTTGTTTTTCCGGTCTATATCAAAGTAGCGTACGGTTTGCGGTCAGTGGGGTCGGAGTTGGGAATGTAATGCAGTTGCAAAATCACACAATCCACGAAGTTATGTCCCGTGCCATATGCGTAAGATAATTAGATATACGTGTGACGTAGGTGCGCTCGTTGTGGACTTGCGGGAAGTCAGGTACAGTAAATGATTGAAAATGACTATTTATTTGTAGACTTTGGCTACTCAAAATGCCGACCTTTTGAAGTGTCGAATCCGGACCTTATATGTCTGAGTATTTACTTTTTTTCAACAAAATCAAATCCATTACCAAAAATGTGCGGTATGTTCAGTCTCACTATGTTTGGGTCTCGTCTACTTACAGCTGTAGGCCTTGAGTCATCGTTTTCAAACATTCAATTTTTGAGGAATAGATTTCACATCTGTATCACCTGTGAAAACCTTCGCCACTGCTTTTGCCTTGATTTCACCACTTTGAAACCTGGATTTCAAGAATTACTGAGCGATAATATGAGTGCCAACTATATGCTAACTGTGTGAGTCTGAGTCCGCTTAACTAACAAAACAAATTCATTTCGCTTTCGCTTGGAATAATGCACTTCAGTGGATTTTGTATGCAGTTGTACCGTATTACATTTGTATGACTAACTTATACAAGACCTAATTAATTTTTTGAACCTTATAACTGGACCTCTGCTAAGACAGAATGGTCCGTAACTGTCGGTCCTCGGACCGGTGCTATTAGAAATAAACATTTAAGAGTTTGGAATGTATTTTTCTGCATAGTATACTTTTGTTGTTCATCACAATGGTGCGAGTGTTGTACGAAACCGTTTATAAGTAACTACAACATTATTCAGACAAGTTATATGTGAAAGCTACTGAGGTTTTTAGACTATCTTCATGAAATTGCTACAGCTCAATTAAGCGACACTTGCCAGTTGGCCTATAATAGAGGCTATATAAAACAGGATAGTTTAATCTCTTCCAAAGGAAACCGAACAATTATGATCATAAGTTAGTGGTCTTTAGCAGGACTTTGCGAGCTTCGTCTTGTAGAAACTTAACTAGAACCATAAGGCAGCATTAAATGAATTTTGAAATATTACATTTGTGATGCATAGACTTGAGTCGTAATTGAATTCCGGGTTAGTTTTGATTTTTGACGGTTCACCAGTCCTTGACATTCGTTTTCGAGGTTTTAGGTTTTACCTGTCCGCGAGTTCAAATAGGTTAACCATTGCTATAAATAGTTAGAGTAGCCTTGCTGTAATATGATTTTGATATCTTACATTCTGATAGCTAATTCTTTGGCTTACCATGCTATAATATAACAGGATTAGACTATATTTCTTTGCTCTTTCTATTCTATCGTTCTTGAAAGTATATTTTATCATACTGTAGTACATGGCCTATTTCCATCTTTATTTTCCTTTTCAAGCCTTGTTTGTATTTTTACTGACACATTATGACTTTTCTAGGTGCCGTCAATACTGAGGTGAGAGTCAATGAAATCCTTATAAACAACAATTATAATAGGCTTAGGCTGCTGTAGCATGTCAAGACCATCATAACTTTTGGTATCCTTAAGATGTTGTTTGTCGCACTGCTCAGAATTGAAATGGTTGTTTTCGGCAATAAATTACCCATGAGAGAAGGGTTTCTCGTACAAAATACTGATATCATTGAACGGAGTAGGCTATAGCGCATGATGTTGCCGCTAATTGCACTCTGACATACTGCTGATGGTTTTCAAATGTAGACTGCAGGTCATGATATTGATAAAAGAAACTCCCTCCTGATTTTATGTTGCCAAGTTACCGTGGAGCGAATGCTGCTAATCCAGGCCTTATTCATGTAGCCTAAAGAATAACAAACTACCCTTAGTTATCATTGACTATAGGTTAATAAGTTATAACTAAGTTAACTGGCAGGTCATGTAGCCTAGTGCTATTTGCAAAGTCAATGATTTTAGGATTGCTGTTGTGAAAAGGTAACTGTCACATTAGCATTGTTGCTGTTACATGCTAAATATAGCCTATTGTGGAAAACTATCTGGATTCTTTTTATAGATGATAGGTGATGTGAAAAAACGTGGAAACATTATAGCCTGAATAAGCACAGTTAGGCCTACTTGATGCTGAACATGTAGCCGTCACACATGATTTCGTTCAATATTAGACCCAGCCAAGGAAAATACATTTTCTGTCTAACCTATAACCTGCGATGTCCATGATCGATACCATTGTTCCAATTATGAAAGTATTCTGTTGGGTTCTACTACTTCTTGAAGATTGAAAACATGCTTTCAGTTTTTTGCTAATCTGTTCCATTATATTTCTCGGCAGTTTTGCTATAGTTATACTTTAGACGTGCCGTGACTGCTGGACGCTTTAGTTCATATGTTTTGAATCACCTAAAGTATCATGATAAATATTAGTTCTGGGTTGAGGAATAATTGCACTTCACCTTGACCTAGTTTATGAAAATGTTGGTATATTAAATTTGTCCATTCATTCCAAATTGTGCACTAGTCCATTCTTTTCAAATATGCAGTGATAGGCCTGTAGTATCTCTGACTTGTAAATTTGAATTTGATGTGTTGGTGATATTCATGTTGTTGTTAGTCCTTGTGGTTAGCAACCTTTTGACTGAGGTTTTGAGTTCGGATATACACAGAGGATCTTTGAATACCATTACATACCTGAAGTACAGCTGTATATAGCCTATTATTCCATTGCATCATGATATTGCTTTCAAAACTACATTCATTGCAGTAAAGAATTTATTAACTCAAAGACATTTCGTTTGCCCCTTATCAAGAGTTAACTCCACAATAACAAGCATATAAAAAAGATTCGAACGATAACCAAATTGCCAACCCTAACCTTTTCGTTTAAATGTGTTTCTATAACAGTGGTTCTCAACCTGGGAGGCGCGCCCCCCTTAGGGGGCGTGAAAGCATCTGAAGGGGGGCGCGAAAAAACGGTCAACCGAAATTTTTCTTCGCACGCTGCGCGATTTGCCTCCAATTCACTCGTGTTTCTCTATTTATATACCGAATTTCATATTTTTGAATTCTCTCATCAACAGTCATAACCTTCCATGCCATCAAACAATCTGTTGGGGTTGCTAGCATCCCAGTTGGATTTTGTGATATGACGACAAGGGGGGCGCGAAATATTTCACTATCATAAAGGGGGGCATGTCTAAAAAAGGTTGATCTATAAGCTTGTTATTGTGCCATTAACTCTTGATAAGGGGCACACAAAACGTCTTCGAGTTGATAAATTCTATACTGCAATGAATGTAGTTTTGAAAGCAATACTCAAGTTCAGTACCGCCAGCCATATTATATTCATGTATCATGATAATGCATAACATGTTAATGTCAATTCTGTAACACTCATAAGTAGGTTAATTTTATCCGATCAATTTGAGGCTGGCCTGTACGAACTGTGTCCAGTTCCTTGTAACATGATACATTTCTGTATACTTCGCATATCTATTGTCCTCAAATAATTTACTGTGACGACTTGTTATGGATTTAGTAGTGCAACAGTTGTGGCTAGTGTAATACAGATCAATAATTCAATTAGCATGCAGAGTGGAATAGGCATATGTGTCAAACCGTTATTGATGAGTTCTGCTTAATTTGGGTTGGAAGTTGATTGCCGTATGTTGTTGGAGAGTGGCTTTAAATGTGTGCTGTGTACTGTGCTTATATAGTGTAGAGTTTTTCTTCCATTGATATGATAATGTGATTCACGACCTTTCAGATTGTCTTCTATTGACAGCTTAGCCTATGAAGTTTAAATATTATCATGTTATTATAGCCTATGTAGTATTAAAGAATAGATTGAAACCAGTGCCTGGTTTTTAAATGTCTGTATGACAGCATTCATCAAGCATAGTACTAATATGTAGCCTAGTCTCCATCTGCGTCTCATTTGATATTCATAGCTCTAAGAATTGTTCGCTCAATTTGTCTACAAAATTATAGGACATCATCATCAGGGTGTGGGTGGTTACTGAACTGTATTTAAGAATTACTTACAAAATGATTAGGCCTACCTAAGTAAAATTGATCTACATACACAATTAACCATGTACTTTGTACAATTGCCACATTCTCTGTGATTGATTTTGCCAATTTATCAACAATCGCAATCAACCATGAACATGCTGTACCATTGCCCAAGTTTACTCTTTCAATGAATTGAAGTCACGTTATGGTAGCCTACGTGCAGACGGCCTGTCTCGACACAACTGCGTAAGTCGCGTTGGAATTTGACATCAATCAAAAGATCAAAGGGCTGGTAGTGGAGTGGCCTATAATTAGTCTTCAATTTTTTTCATGGCCCAGTCTTGTACAAACTAATGGGTTTTCAAAATACACAACTATAACTGCTCACTCTTCAAAACTTTTAACTAGCAGCAAAACCAGAAGTGCTGAATTTTCAAAACTAGCAAGAGAACCAGGACTACGGTATTTGCTTATCAGAACTAGAACTAACAACTAACTGACAAATATACAACTCAACAATAACTGATATTACGAATTACTGGATTGCAATTGAGCTAAGAGATATTGAATATAGTATCGGAATTAAAAAATGACTGGTTTTGAAATTGAGGATGGAAGGGTTACTGACCCCGAAAACCCACCCCCAGCTACACCATCGTTAGTATTGGATGATTCTGAGCTAGCAATGGCTGTAACAACATCACATAACACAACACCTGTTTCACGAGTCGCTCCAAAAGATGATACATGTTCGCTAGTTATATTACTTGATTATTTTTAAAATGCGCAACTAAAACTGAAACTATCCACATTTAAAAATCCACAACAAAAAGTAGAACAAGCCAAAAACCCAGTAGTTACGGGGGCCCTCATCTAAGTTGATTGTTAGTTAGTACAAGTCTGTTTGGAACCCCAGAATGAGATCAATAGGCCAGTAATGATTATTGATTAGGGCAAGTTTTTGCAACTTTTGCAAATTTTTTTTACAACTTCCGGCAGCATCCTAAATACTCGGAAGTTATGTCGTAGGCCAATGGTCTTTTAAGCTGTTTAAAGGAATCTTATGTTGCTACTCTTCTTCATTGTTTCTTGCAACTTTTTGCAAATTTTTTTATTTTTCACGCAACTTTTTACAACTCTTTTCGATTTTTCATGACAGGTTTTGCAGGTTTTATTTGATTTTTTATGGCACGTTTTGCAAGTTTTTTCGATTTTTTATGAAACAACCTTTTGCTGGATGTATTTGGTAGGCCTACTATATGTAAATAGATTGTTTGATTATTTCGCTGTCGTTTAACTTTGTTGTCCTTTCTGATTTGACGTACATTGAGGCTGGACCGCCGAAAATAATATTTTCACTGTGTCAATTTTTTCCGGCTGTTGATTTCGTTGAAGTCACCAGCATTGAGTTTTGCTACAGTGCCTTGGATACGGAACCATTTGAGTATCTCGTACTGTAGTAATTTCAAGGAACTTGTCCGTAAATGCAACTTTTTATGCAACTTTTGCAAAAAATGAGTGCAACTTTCCACCGATTTGACTGCGACAAAAACTTGCCCTAGACCAGTGGTTCCCAACCTTTTTCGGTGGCAGGGCCAAATTTAGAATTTCAGAGTACGGCCAGGGCCGCACGAATATCAAGGCAATGAAAGAACCCAAAATAGTCACCGAAATATGAAAATTGGCATTGTTCCGATCATTCGCTTGACGCCATTGGCCATTGTGTTGCTGCGCTCCCGTTGTTTAGAACAATCAACCTTTGCTGGCTATTTCGGAGTAGTTTTATTGCCCTAGCGAGATTTCAATTCGTATTTTTGGAATCAGTGCGACACTTGCTTTCGAAAAACACCGACATATCAAATTATTCGGACGCTTGGGTCGCGAGCTATAGGACTACCAATCATGCTGCTTTTTGCCGGCTAAGCAGTACGCATCTCGGCGTATTCGATCGTGAGTCACTTGTGGCACATCTATCCGTAAATTAGTTATCAATACCCAGAGCCGTAACAGCACTTCGATGGCTGTTTACCGCTGTTTATGATCTAAATCGGGTGTCCGTTTTAGGCAGCTTCTCTCGACTAATCGCGCAAAGCGTGAAAAATTTCTATAATTCATTATTGGATCTGTCATTATAATCGGGAATTGCATATATATTGGTATCAATTTTTATCCTCTCTCTGCTCACGTAATCAGATTGACCAGTTGAGCCGAGTGAGTTGTGTTTGAAAGGTAGGACCACTCAATAATAATTAAACATCTTCGGGCGTATACCCGTTGTCAGGAACGAAACAGCACTTCGTCAGGCCCCCCAAAACACTTAGGTCTTGAGCTCCCATAGGGTGATAAACCGACCCCCCGTCCCCTTGTTCGCTTCTGCCACGAAATCAGGATCCCCGTTTAGTGAGCCAGCGTGGAGCGCAAAAATTTTCGATAATTCAAAATAAAATAGGTCAATAATATCGGGAATTGCATATATATTGCTATCAATTACGTGTCCTCTCTGCTCACGTAATCAGATTTACCGGTGGAGCTGAGTGAGGTGTCTTGGAAACTGTAGGGACCTTAAATAATAATTAAACATATTCGGACGGGCGGACCCGTTTGTACGACTTCGTTACATGATGGTATTTGTTATTTCGTGACCTCCAGTCTGCTATATCAAGAAATATAGAATCGGCCAAACATACTAAACTAAAAGATGCGCACGAGTTCAAATTGGTAGTTCTTCACTGGCATATAATTCTTCCTTGCGGGATGGTAGCCTATTTGTCTCGTGACGTTCAGATTGCCAAGACAGGAACATTCGGCGCCAGTCATTTAGGCGCCTATGGTCAATTATACCTATATGTATTTTGAATATACATAACGAAGTTTTCGGTCAGCGTAAGGGCAGTCCTTATCGGCCAAGGTTTCTCACTTCCGATCGTTCTGGCACACTTCTTGGAGTCGCATGTTACATGGCCTAAAACTTTATATGTCTTCATGCGTCGTGGCGCGGTAATGGCCAACGCCGATATGTCCACTTCTATAAATCTTGCGTATTTTATCTTGCTCGAAGAGTACCCAATAATTAAGGTACTTGGAAACTTGAAATCGCGCGCAGCGCGAAAAATCTTTGAAAAAGTTGCATAAAATTTCATAAAATACTCTATAATTTATGCTAATTCACTAAATAATTTTGAGCCCCCTTCGAGCTCGCTCCCCCCAATTGGGGGGCTTGGGGTGCGGCAGTTACGGTCCTGTCAATCCTATATCTATAGGTACTGCCAGTTCAACTGGAAAGTTATGGCACATTGCATTGAAACAGCAGTGACGTAATCTTAGCAGTGTACTCACAACTTTCCTGCAATCCTAATTGAAAACTCCAGACTCCAAGCCAAGAAAGAGTATTTTATAAATATATATTTTTTTCATAAATCGATTTCCCAATATTTTTGTGGGGGCCGCAAGAAGGCTAGCTGGGGGCCGCGGTTGGGAATCACTGCCCTAGACTGATGTCACCACGAGTTGAGATCAATCAGTTCATGGTCAACCATCCAATGCATCCATTATCATGCCATTCAGGTAGGCTATATATTCTATAAGTTTTGATAGAGTTGTATTTTTCCTGTCGGTTACCGTTGTATATTTACGGTGGTAACCTTGGAGGAATGCAAAAGTAAGCGGAATACTGGCATCGACATCATCGGAAAGAGAAGGTGGGCTCTCTCCGCCACCTGTCAAACGGCAGCGCTTTTCGCCTTATCAAAGTCCTACTACAAGATCATCGCCACTCATGCAGTCTCATAGTCCAGTTGCTGTAAATGGAGAAAGTTCGACTCACCTTAACGGCGATTCCACACGTCTCAAGGTGGGTTTTGAGATACGGTAGTTAGTTGGCTGTTTAGAGAAAGACTTCGGCACAAAGTCGAGTATCAATTGCTATTAATAAAAGCCCGATAACCCTAACCTTCAGCGGTAACCAATATTGTCATGTGATCAATAAGCGATTTCATTTAAAGTGACATAATAATGTTTCTAGCGTTTAAGGAGATTTGCATCTATCCATTCTTAGGCTCTAATAATAAATAATGTTACTAAGGAGAATCAACCCTGGCCATCAATGGAAGCTATGGAATGATTGATGTAGCTAGTGGGTGAGATGTCCAACAAGATTTAAATAGTGATTTAAATTTTATCGATATAGTTCACAGGTATTACAGTAATTTATTGTAGTTCATTCTTGATATTACTGAAAAGGAATCAGTGAGGGAGCATAGCTTCAAGTAAGACGTATTGACAGCGGTACCGAATTTTCACCTGTCTCTGTCTATATGTAGGCCTATTATTCGAAAATTTCATGCATGTGAAGTCATAATCAGTGATACAACTGTTGATATATACTAGTTGCTGACAATAAGGCATGCCCCTAACGAGTGTCAGCCGAAATTTTCCGGGCTTATTTCAACATCAATGTATTATTCAATAGTATACTAGGCTATAGTTATGTAGGCTCTCAAAGAGTCTGTACAGTGTACATATAGTAGGCCTACTACAGGAATAGTACGTTGTATATTTTGTTCTTGATGTTTTTGCGGCATAGCCTATACACATATACTCGTGATGTACAAAGACACGATCTGTGCATATGCATACCATGAGCGCATATGCCACTGGACAATAAAGGGGCTGATGTAGCCTTATTAGTAGGCATTGGTATTTAACATAACAGTCTCTGTGATACTTTCAGGAAGGTGTAATAGCATCTGCGAAGCAGGCAGTTTTGTCAAATGGAAACTCCACGCAAGTTGCTCTCAAACTGAAACTGACAAAGCGTGATGAAGAAATTGTCCGTCTCATTGGACAACACCTTCGAGAAATCGGGTTGGAGTAAGTCGAATTCGTATTTTGAGTGTTGGGTTAGGTTGGGCACAATGTTACCAGGCTTTGTGTCTGAATCAAATCAAGTAATAGCTCAAACGGTTCGAGTTGAGTAGTCGGATGTGATTTTTTCGAGTACTATAATTGTACACTTCTTGCCACTAAGAATTCATTTATCATTGAAAACTATAGCCTCGGTAGCCTAGTCTTTTCCACTGTGGGAGCCTTGAAACCTCGATAGGTGGTATCGTAGTATACGAAACATGTACTAAAAAGCTACACACGTTAGTGCATAATGACATATTTGTGACGTCCTGATCCGCTTACAGCATTGTCACAAAGTGCAATGAAGTAGGTATTGGTCAAAAAATATTAAGTTGGCTTTCATTTGGTGTGAAACTGGGAGTATTTTCTTTGTGGTCATATAAAAGGTGCATAGTTGCACAATTATTCATACTGTTTTGATGGCATAAGGAGTGGAATTTGAATACTGGATTAGACTCTAGGCCTGATAATCCTCAGTTCAGGATCGAATTATTCAGCACACTGGATTTTTTGTCCAGCTCTAGTGTTGGGTTGTTGTTGCATTTTTCCATACTGCACCATGTACTACCTTCCATATCACTATAGTCGAGTTTCACTACAGGATGTGTGAGCTGTTGATGACCTTATTTTCCTGAAATAGTTCAGCATCAGAGCAAATCATCTGTCTACAGATAGACAATCAGTGATGTTGGGTAGGTAATAGGGTGTTGAGAGGATTTTTGTATTCCTGAAATGTATAACCGGATTTGGTGTATTTTTTGTCAGAGCTAAATAAATGTCTATATTTATGAATCTGTTTTCACTTACTCCAATGACTTGTTAGGAGCCAGTTGCTCCAATCCCGAATGACGTCATTGGGCGTCTGTTATCCAAGTCTCACAGGACATTATTATGGAATCTAGGCCAGTGCTCTTCAACCTTTTTCGACGTGGTACACCCTTTTAACGTTTGCTCAAAACTCGTACACCCCTGTTCATTAGGGGTCTTCAAAAGTGACTTTTTTTCTCAAATCGTACTGGCTACTTGATAACATTGTTAGGTTACCTAACTTAAGCCTACTCACCAAATTTGGTTCAATTCCAACCGGTAGTCTCATTGCTACGGAAGAAGAAAGTTTCTATTTATTATATAAAATAAATACCGGAAAATTTGAAATTTTTCTGTTCACCCATGAAAGTATTAGGTTGTCAATGAAAAAGATGTTCTTCAAATTTGGTTCAATTCCAACCAGTAGAAGCGGAGTTATTGCCGTCAAAAAATTTGGATTTGAATAAAATAGTATTGGTCACAGAGTCTATTCGCAGCCAGTTAAGCCGCCCGCCACGCAAATTGGAATTTATTTCGTGTCAGCCCAAAAGCAGCATGACATTACGAATGATAATCAACCTAAATGTAACAGTGGGCTATTGGGGAGAGAGTAGGTAAAGTTACTGCTGCAGAAGCGGTAATTCAGATCAGCGATGAAAGCAGGCGCACCAGCCTACTACGTATCAGACCTGCCCCACACCACACACAGTCGATAGTAGCACTTGGGCTGCAAGAGATGTCAGTAACCTCAGATCGTATGCCGCTATACACAGTCTATTTTTCGCTAATTTGCATCACTAATAACAAAATACTAAATTGCAAATGTATGGCGAAATATTGGACATAAAATCGGCATTTTAAAACAAAAGGGTTTCGATTTCAACATGGAAGCTGTTTCGACCCAGGCTGGCTACGTCACTTCATTTATGTGCATTGCGGTATCTATTAACGTCGGGTAGGAAGTACCGATTCAAGAAGTCTGAGCTATCGCGGCGGTTCCCTCAAAAATCACTAAAAGACAAATGACTAGCTGAACACATGTTTGTTAACTGCATACTTTCCAACACCAAACGGAACCATTGGTCTATTGCCGACGGCTAAATGAATAGGAGAAATATTTGCTTATGACATCACAATCAAGCGGTGTACAGTATTACACTTGAGATAACATCATACCATTATAGAGGATGTACTACAGTCTCTATAGTACCATATTGCTCATTAACCTGTGCGTCAACCTGTACTGGCCCATAAACCTGCCTTTGTGATAGCTAGCCATCGGCTCATTGTAATTCGGATCTGGTACACCCCTGTACACCCCATCCGAGTGGTGCACCCTTTGCAAATTCTGGTACACCCTAGGGTGTACGACAACCCCGGTTGAAGAGCACTGATCTAGGCTACTATGCAATGTAGCATGTCAAAGTAACTTGTCATTTAATAACTCTTTGATTCATTCACGGGTCATTGCACAAGATTTGTATGGCTTTAACAGTGAACTAGTCACAGCCACTGGCCATGAAATCATAGCTTAACAGCTTTTGTACCTATTTATACTGATGCATAAATCCATTTGTAGTGAAGTTGAAAGGTTCTGTGAAAATAATTTTCAAACTTAGAACAAGGAGAACACAATGGAGCGAGTACTCAAATTTGAATATAGATTATTCTGATCATTCGAGTAGAGTGGTCAGATATGATGTTTTCCAGTACTGAAATTATATGCTCCATGACACTAACAGTTACTTATCGACCGGAATTATACTTAAGATACTATTTTCTCATGTGAAAGCCTTGAAACCTTAATTGGTGGCATCACTCATACAAAGCATTTAGTAGACCTACAAAACTACACACGTTAGTGGAAATGACATGCCTGTGAAGTCATTACCAACCCACAACTTTGTCACAAAGTGCGATGATATATATTTTTGCTGCGGAAAAAATAACATACCGGTATCTTTAATTTGATGTAGGCTAGGCCTAGAGCCCTCATTGCAATTTGAGTCATGTTTAACAGGACGTGTAAACTTATGTAGGATCACACACCAATTAGGCCTAGCGCTTCGATCTCCTGTGTAATTTTGTATTGCTACAGATTTCCACATCTGTATGATTTCCGAACTTGCTCCAGCTCTTGAGGTTTCTGATTGTGCTTTGATATAGAAAATCTGCGGAAGCCTTGATGGCCGAATCGGGATGTTGTCAGGAGCACCAAGCCGCTCCGTTGTTTCGTCGTCAGGTCATCGAGGGGAACTGGGCTAAAATCGAAGCCACGCTCTCGGAATTGAAACCGCTTCTTAATCATCAAAAGCATTTACAGGTACGTTTCGTCGCACGCAACACGGCGCATACACCGCCAATCATTTATAACGACGATCTTTTTCAAACAATTGACGTTAGTACATTTGTAAATCATTATGGCCTGACATAAAATCAATACCGTAAGGCATGTTCGGCAACTACATGATTGTAATATATATCAAATTTTGCATTCAAGCTGTATGTTTGTATGCATTTTGTCTGGCTATTATGATGCCCTGAATTGAAAAATAATGTGATTCACAGCTTATTTTGGATACGGGTTAAATATCCATGCTTCAGATCTGATTTCAGTGTGCGATGTATGCAATGTGAATATGAACGGAAAACAATGATTTTGACTGCTTCAACACTGCTTCAAATCTCACATGCTGCTCCATTTCATTCAAAAGTATTTGTTCCAAAGAATTCAGGTTAAAGTAGGCCGTCTTTGCGCTTCCAGAATGTTACTTCTAGAGTCTTTTAATACGGTACCGAGAAGTAGATTCGACTACTAGATAATTGTAGGTGCCTAAGTTGAGCAAAATTCTGGTGATCTGATTGTATTCTAATTTTTTGAATTTCTATTCTCTCGTTAGAAAGTTGAACTTGACTTATGTTGCATTCCGTTCCCATTAGGAATTTAGTTCCAATTTTTGAGTTTTTGTGAATTCAGTCTAGGCTAATTCTAATTGTATTCTAATCCGGAAACAATGTGTAGCTATCATTTTCCATCACTGGTTTACGGTGTGGTACCGTAATGTGAGTTTTTCCATTAGCGATTAGCAGTGTCAGTGCCATCCGTCTTATCCGTTTCAAATTGACTGAATTTCAAATACCTTCCTTTCAGAGAATGAGATTTTATATATTAGAACAAAAATACCTCGAGCTGATCGAAGACGGCAGGCTGCTGGAAGCGTTGCATTGCCTCCGCACCGAGATCACTCCGTTGCGCAAATTTGTGGGGAGGGTCCACGAGCTTGCCGGGTACGTGACGGTGCTTCGCAGAACGCGATTCTCGCGTTTATTGCTAACAGGCAGACTTGTCCGTATTGCTGGATTTTGAAAATGCGAAACTAGAACTAAAAGTACTGACTTTTCGAAATCTACCACTAAAACTGGAACTACTCACTTTCAAATACAGCAACTAGAACAGCGCTGGCCAACCCGTGGCCCGCGAGAAAGTTTTGTGTGGCCCGCAAGGTAATTTCCATTATTATTAATATTATCAAAATGGATTGCACAGATTGTGAACTTGTAAGGCCAAACAAAAGTTTGATTAGTCTTGTCGCAACACTTGAGATGTGATGACTAAAATATCAGTTCCGACGCATTGGCAGATCCATGAGCCAGTCACATTTTGGTAGATCTTCGTACACTACAATAAAGGAGAATAATTTACGATAAATTTATAAAAAGTAAAATCTTCTACACGCTTCTCGCAACATGTTGTCACTCAATTTCTTGCTTTTAATATTGTTACCCCTTTGTGAAAATGAAAGAACGACTAATGTAAGAGATTGAGTCTAACCATGTTCGCGATTACGAGACAAAGTGTCGTTCAAGATTTGCGACCTTGCGTTTGCGCTCGCAGAAAGACCGACGACTATATGAAACCTAGGCACAAAATGATTGACGCATGTTGGTCGAAGCTTTCGATACCGATATGTCCAGGCGCCGAATAGTCCATACCTTGCAAACTGAGCCCAACGATATACAGCAGGCCAGCATTATAGTCAAGTTACAGTAATATTAACCTATGAACTTCGAAAAATTTTCGCGCTTGGCGCGGCTAGTGGCCCGCGCAATAGTCCGTCAATCAAATGTGGCCCTTTGGCTTAAAAGGCTGGCCACCCCTGAACTAGAACTAATAGTAAGCTACTCACTTTTCGAAATGCCACTAAAACTAGAACTAGGCTTAAGTCACCTTTCAAAATCTGCAACTAGAACTAGGCTCAAGTTACTTTTTAAAATCTGCCACTAGAACGAGGCTTAAGTCACTTTTCAAAATCTGCAACCAGAACTAGAACTACTCAACTTTTCAAAACTCCCAAGTAGGCCTAGAACTAGAGCAACTCGCTTTTCAAAAATCTTCAATTAGAACTAGAGCTATTCGCTTTTCAAAATCTGCAACTAGAACTAGGCTTCGTCACTCTTCAAAATCTGCATTTGGAACTAGAATTTCTCCACTTTTTAAAATGCACAACTAGAACTACCCGTATTCATCAAAAAAACAGCAGTCAACTAAATCGGTGGTTCCTGCAAGTCTGCTGACGCGCCTGTTGTCGATTTAGATTTCTAATGCTGCGAGACAAGGCGGAACTGCGGAAATGCGCGAAGTGGGAGGGCAAAGGCCGGAAGTCGAGGGAGAGGCTGATGGAAAAGTTGAGAGGTATTTCGTCTGCTGTGCATGTGTTGGTAGTAGGCTAGTAGGGCATCACATTACTTCTACTTCTGTGTTATGTTCTTGCAGCCTTTGCTAGCTCAGACTCATCACTACTAATAGCCACATTGCCAGGTGTGGGTTTGTGGTGGAAACTGGAAACCCTATCCTTTTGAAATGCTGATGCTGTCTCCAATATTTCTTAGCTCATTTACAGTTCAGTAATTCGTACTGTCACTATTAGTTAGTTGTGGATTTTTGAAAAGGTTGTAGTTCTAGTCTTAACTGCGCATCTTGAATGTCCAGTCTGGTGTTGACACTGGGTTCACCTGTGTTATGGATAGAATATTGTTCGAACAGCGTACCTGCCTGAAGATATTATGTTACCTCCTCACCGTCTACAAAGTCTTCTGTCGCAAGCGGTCGAGCTACAGCAGACAAAGTGCGCTTACCACAACGCCAAGATATCAGCGAGAGATGACATGTCACTCTTGACAGACCATATTTGTTCCAGGTAACCTTATACAATTGATATTAAAATCGCACTGCCGCCAGTAAGAATTAAGGTTTGGAAAAATTGAGTGTCACTCATTACGGCGTCGTAGCATCGTGGCAAGTTCAAATACGTACCTATATTTGCTGCCACAAAGAATATGCTGGTTTTACATCGCATGAAAGATGGTTGGGTATTTTTAAACCATGCCCATTTCATTTCAACTTGTGACAATGCTTTGATTTGATCACAACTTTACATAGATGGTCTAATTATAGTTTTTAATAACGTGTGTAGCGTTGCACTACATGTATCGTATGCTAGGATGCTGCCAATCAAGGTTTTACGGTTTCCACAGAGGAAAATACTGTCAACAGTTTACTTTTCATTGATGAATTAAATCTTAGTGGCAAGGAGGGTATCATTTCACCTCTCCACTTGAAGAATCAGAATTAATAATAATATGAGTACTGGAATTATTTTGCTCAGCATTCCTAATAATGGGAGGTTGGCATTATCGTCCATGTTATGATTTTCTCGTTTTATTCCAGTTCCAGTTATTCTATTCCTACTTTGAAACGATCCATATGGGAGTCGTGTTTGTGTATTGCTAGTTGTAATTGGCAGACTGTTCCGTTATCAGGTTGGATTCCGTATGGAGCTAAAACCTTCCTTAGACCTGCTTGTTAGTATTATGACTATCTCCAGGACACTCGATTACATTCCGATTACATTCCGTTAGTTGTTAATCCTTTGTCGAAATAGCATCTGTCAGCTGGTGATAATTATTACTCCAGCAATGAGCAACACAAGCCGATGAATAATGGTAACAAGAGGCCACAGTAGTATTCCCAAGACGTTTATTTCGTTCACAGAAAATTGTAGGATGACATTAAATTTGTAGCATTACAAATACAGCAGATGTTTTCACGCTTGATACATGACTGTAATTTATAATAGGCTAAGCATATCAATTTCAATAATTTTTATTGAAATCCTGGAACTAGGTTTTCGTGGGAAGGAAATAGACACAGTTCTACAGTGGATCATTTTATGTGTTATTTTAACACATACGATACTAATCATTTTATGACCGGGTATATTTAGCAGTAGGCTATAAGATTTGAATTGGTAGTTGAATAATATTGAAATGTTTAGGACCATTCGCCTATACCTTAGTGTTAGTATTATAAATTAGTTATTATAGAAGCTTTTGCAGGCTATGACATCATCACCAATGGTGACTGATACGCGGGCTGGCTGAGCCATTACCATTAGTCACATTATTATTACTACGAACGCTTGATATCACGGATTGCAGTAAAGAATATGCATATGCCGCTAGCAATCAGGGCACTATAACTTCGGTTTTTGGTTGTAAACGGAGCTGTGAATGCGGTGAATGTGATATTCTCTGAATGGATTACTTTTTGTTATGGGGTGTGTTGCTGGCAATTAAAATATAACGTGGGAAACTAGTTTGGTCTCGAAAATATTTTGATGCTCAAGATTTTGACATGGAATGAATTTGTTAATGTGAAATGACAATACCCATAAAACTGAATCGTTTCTGTCAGCACCATTGATATACGTTTCCAGATTTTGTCAAAGAGGGAATATCTTTTGAAATCTAGGTTTTTTTGGGCCCAAGTTGTGATACTGATAAGGCCTAGACGGCTAGGCACTGTAGGCAGTAACGGATCAGTGATTCTATTCCGAATTGAGTATTAGCCTTCAAGTCTAGTATTTCAGTAGCTCTCGTTGTGACATTGTAACTGTAAGTTTTCCTCAGACTTGGAAGAAAGTTCGAAATAAACCTATGTACCTTTTGTGTGACCACAAAGGAATAAATGCCTGTTATCAGGGTTGTAACCAAGTCGCAAAGTTCCCAAGTCACAAGTTCATTTGACTTTGATAGTTTTGACTCGAGTCAAATCCAAGATGTAAAATATACTGTTAAGTATGGAGTTCAAGTCAGGTTCAACCTACTTCTGTGAAACTCCTCGGTGATATCGAAAGCCTTGGCTTTGAGATCTGCTCATTTTTCCAATGTAGAAAATATTTTCATTCAAACAGATAAAAGACCGTTTCTAGTCGTATTTTTCAATTGAATATTTGAATACTGATAACTTATATAGAATGTATCGAGTCTTACGACTGGGTCGAGTCATGCTCAAAAGTGCAAGTTGAGTCGATGTACAAATTGACTCAACCGAAACGAGAATTATTGTTTCAATACTAGCTGCCAATGTGGAACCTTGGTCGGTCGTATCGCAGCATACAAACGTGTAGTAGGCCTACAAAGCTACTTACATTAGTGAAAATGACATGTTTGTCACAAAGTGCAATGAAGTAGGTACGGTGTGGTCGAAAAAACAGCAAATATCTTTAATGTGATGTGTAACCGGCGTTATGTTCTTTGTGGTCGCATAAAAGGTAGGCTACATGTTTGACCGTTATGAGTGATAGGCCTACTTGATTTTGACAAGCCCGACTTACAATTAATACTCCATTCGCGTTGGAAATTCTTGTGCCCTGTCTCCCAGTGTATTTTTCTGCTAATCATGTGTGATTTGTCAGAAAAAATATTCCCACTCAAGTCAAGCAAGTATTGAGTGACCACTGTGACGAGGTCTGGTTCTGCAAGTTTTCGAACGATGGAAAAAAGCTTGCGACCGGCTCAAAAGACTCCACAATTATCCTATGGGATGTTGACCCCGTAAGTGTTCCATCTGCAAGACTACATTTGCTGCCGTTTGTGTTTCATAAGCACGGTCCATCAACAATTCTCTGGGTTATTATCAAGTAGGTTTCGAAGAGCTAGAACTACTCGCTTTTCAAAACTTGCAACTACAACTAGAACTGTGGTTCTCAACCTTCACCGACGCCTTTTGGGCAGTCCCCCCCCCCTATAAGTTAAAATTCAAATTTAGCTCGATTATCATGCAACCATCATCTGTCTTGTTCAAATATTAACTGTAGGCAAGTGATAAACGGCACCAGTTTGACTTTGTGAAAATAACATCATGCTATATGTAGAAATAGAAATTATGGCGAATTTTATAAAATCAAAGCGAATTCTGCAGCTGCATTTCTTAAAATATGTGTTGCTGTCCAGAAAATCCATGTCTACAAAAATAGTTGGAGGCAAATAGAACAATAACGTGGAACGCTTCCCACTGCAGCTTTGGGTATGATCGTGACCTATTTGGCATCAAAATTGATGAACAGATTTTGTATGGAACATATCAAGTCCACCCTCATCATTTCTATCCAGCAGCTCATCTTGAAGTTGTTATGGAATAGTGATTATGTGTATCACTGTAGAAAAGGGGGAATCTGTGGTGAGGTTTCAATCCCTTTGGTACAAATTAGGAAAAAAAACTTCAGGAATTCAAAAGCGAAACTGCCTCATGATTTCCGTAGCTTAGAAAATTACAAATAAGGTTGTCAACGTTGGGTGTGAATCGTGATACCGGTGTTCTGTTGTGTGATGTTCTTACAGCCAGTGCCAGCTCAGAGTCGCTCCGATTCCGATAAAATGAAAATGAATGAGTTACTTCTGAATTGAACCTGGTTGTATGTGTTTTAGCTCATTGTGGTTTTTAAAGGGAGTTGGTTTTAGTTCTAGGTGTGAGTTTAGAAAAGTGAGTGGTTCTATTTGTATTTCTAGTCGATGATTTTGAAAATTCAGCAGTTTGTAAAAGTCTGGAGCGTGAGCCTATGGACCTGATTCTGATTTCTAAAACCTTGATTTATCGATGCAGGTAACCCATCAGGTCAAGCATTTCAAGACGCTCAACGGTCACACGTACGGGGTCGCCTTCTTATCCTGGAGCCCCGACGACTCTCATATTCTAGCTTGCGGCAGCGAAGAATCTTGCGATTTTTGGATTTGGAATGCCCTGGTCAGATTTCGGATTGAAAAGTTTTGTTATCTTGCTTCTCTACTGCTTGATACTAACTACTCTCCTACAGTGATACCCCAATAAGGGTTAATATGATAATTTGGCCTAAAAAGCGATGTCAACGTTTGTAAAATCTACTGTGCACGTTTCAAAAGCCCACAGGTAAAAAGGTTATGGTTTTTTGTCAAAAACTTGTGTAGAAGAACAAAATATAGAAGTGAAAGTAGTGTAACAACATCTTCGTTTCAGTAATTAAATACGGCAGTGTGTTCACATTGAAATAATCCCGACTATTTTTGGCTGACACTTGTCAGGGGTAATCGTCAGCAACTAGTAGCCTATCCATGTTGAAAAGAGCATTGTAGACGTGACGTGGCCACCCCAAGGAATATAATTTTTTCGCAGACCGGTGAGCTGAAAACGAAACGAAGTCATTCGAGCGACGACAGTTTGAGTTGTTGTCAGTGGATGCCGGACGGTGAGCGGTTCGTTACTGGTGGCACGAAGGGGCAGTTTTACCAATGTGTAAGCTCATTTTTTCTTGCCATTGACTCCGTTGTTACATGATAATCTAAGTTAGACTATTGGAGGTGCAAAACTGCAATGTTTGTATTGACGAATGTATTCCGATCAATTGAATAGTATATTCGTATCAGGGTTGTAACCAAGTCACAAGGCTCCGAGTCACGAGTCAATCTCACTTTATAGTTTTGACTTGAGTCAAGTCAGTGAGCAGAGTGTCGAGTCCGAGTCATTGTGTTGACTGCTCAGTTTCCAGTTAAAGTCTTGGTAAACCCACTTGTTATAACTCTGTTTGGAGATATCAAATGGTTCGCATTTATGTAATACTAATTTTCCTCACTTTTAGCAGTGTCTGGTTGCATTTTCAAGTACCAGTACCAACAGACGAAATCCCAATAGTGTAGTTACTTTACTATTCTTCGAAATTACAAGGAAATGTTGGTCTTGGCTGTCTGAGTCTTGAGTCATATGACTTTGTTCGAGTCATGCGCAATGACTCGAGTCCAAGTCGAGTCGTTTCCCTATTCTGATGAAATGACTCGAGTCAAGTTGAGTCGTCAGAAAATCGCAACTCGAGTCGGACTGGAGTCGAGTCAAGAAAACCCTGATTCGTATTGAAATGAACCGAAATATTTCCGGCTGACACTCGTCAGGGGTAATCGCCAGCAACTAGTAGAGGATTGGAAAGAACATTGTAAACAACAATCGTATCACAAATTATGACTTCACCGGCATGGAGTTACGAATAATTGGGGCAAAGAGATCGCTTGAGCTCAATGTGCTATTGGATGGTAGGCCTACACAAACACCTGTAGGCTCATATTGGTTGGCGGTTTTTGCTAAAAGTCGACTCCAAGACACCCAAATGAAAGCTTTTCCACTGACACTCATCAGGGCCGAACCCCTCACCGAGATTGTGGGCGATCATGGGGGGTCACAATGAAAGGCTGATAGTCTCGTTTTGGCCGCCCTGTAAACTAGAAAATTTTCAGTTTTTCCGAATTCGATTAGAATTAGAATTACGGAATTAGCGAAAACTTGGAAATTCCAAAAAAAAATCAAGTCCATTTCATATCAAAGCATAGTTAATTGTCATAAGCATGGGAATGGCGAATGACTGTACACTAGGGGTGTTCAAAAATGTCTTTTTTCTCAAATTGTGCTGGCTACTTGATAAAATTGTTAGGTTACCTAATTCAAGCCTACACACCAAATTTGGTTCAATACCAGCCAGTTGCTACAGGAGAAGAAAGTGATTTTTAAACACCCCTACTGTACACATCGAATAGGGCTCGTTTCACGCAATATAGCTCTATTGTAGCATTATCAGGAAAACCACGAATGAGATTAGAAGGATATTGAGAGCATGAAACATCACACACACCTTAGATTAGAATTGGATTACCAGTGTTTCACTCCACTAGTTAGTCGAATTAGTTAGTCTGCCGCTCTGCTATAGAGCGATATGTTTTGAACTTCTGGTTTGTGAATAAGGATATTGATGCCAAGGACTGTAATGCAGTTACGTTCTCATAACAAGTGACGGTTTCTTTGCGCAGGACCTTGACGGGGCTGTAATTGACTCGTGGGAGGGGGTACGCGTCCAATGCCTGGCTTGCCTGCCCGATAACAAGACCGTTCTGGCCGCGGACACGCAACACAGGATCCGATCCTACAATTTCGATGAAATGACCGATGACGAGTGGTAAGTTTTTGTATCAAACTGAGTCTATTCGAGGGTCGCGACTAGGACAGGCACAATCATTCGAGTAATTGAATCTGAATTGACTAATGATTCTAATAATTCGGGTTGAGTAATGAGAGATAATCTCTTCGAAATTGTACGCTCCTCAACACAAAGAGTTGATATATAAAATTATAGTTTCGGTACTATTTCCCACTGTGAAAGGCTGTGAACTCTACCAAATTTTCCTTGGTGTCCCAGACGCACAAGTAATACATAGTAATGTTTAGTTAGATGTGTAATGCGGTAGTTTTTCTGACTCCATAAAAATTACTTCCCAAGCCATTGAAGGTTAAGAATCGTACTGAACTTGAATTAATTATGTGATGCAACATATTAATTTATATTCCATCGGAAATATCAGACACGCATTCGACTTTTCAAAAACAAAGGACTTAGAGTTCAAAACGGGCGTGGTTTCGATCGCGTAAATCCACTATCTGGCTACGCCACTGTTGGTAATGAGGACTCTGAGCTGGCAACGGCTGCAGAAACCTCGCACAACAGATTCACACGAAACCGCAACACTTGTATTCTAATTGTTCGGCACCTAATATTTTTTATCAAATTTACAACTTGAACTACTCACTTTAAATATCGGCAACTAGAACTAGACCTAATCGCTTTTCAAAATCCGCAACTGGAACTAGAACTACTCGAAAAACCGTTTGTTGGTTAACCGTCGACTAATTAAATGGGTAGTTTGTACAAGTTTGCAAGAAAGGGTTGGTTTTGTACTATGATGCTCATTACAACTTGATCATTGACATTGAACAGCAACAAAAAGTAGTGTTTTAGTGTATGCAGGTATGCCTGTAAAATTTCATGAAAGCTTCATGGATACGGGCACTTGCAAGGTTAAGAAACACTTGTATATTCTTTTTCAGTTTCCGCGAAGACAACCCAATCGTGTCGTTTTCTGTAACTAGAGATGGAAAGTGCGCTTTGCTAAACGTTTCACAGCAGGTTTGTGGCTGGCTTTTTAGGTCAGTGGTTCTCAACCTTGTTGACCGAGCGGACCGGTATAAGTTCCAAAGAAATGCTACGGACTGGTTAACCTTCGAAAATCAAAATTAACCCAAGTTTAAAACGATACCGAATAATCACAATCAAGTTGGAAGTGTTAAACAGGACTTTGCTAGTTTTGGCTTGCACAAGGGTCCGACTCAAGTCTCGATTTTGTGGTGACTCGACTTGACTCTAGTCATTATTTCAAATGCACAAAATGCCTCGACTCGGGTCAATTTTTGTATTGACTTGACTTGTACTCGAGTCATTGTGCATGACTCGAACCAAGTCATATGACTTAATACTACGACAGCTAAGAGAGACATTTCATCATAACGTTGAAGAATTGTGCGTCAATCCATGTCGGTTGTTCCTGGCCATTGTAGCAACTATCTCGGAATTTCATGAAAATTGGTATGCTTACAGCACTTTATTTTCTGATTTGAGAAAAGTAAATTTTATCAAAATCGGTCAAACAGAACAGAAGATATGACCGTTCAAAAATTGCTATTTTTGTGTTCGCTCAAGCGGAAAATACGTCAAAAATTTATGCATGTATTTTAAATTTGTTATATTTGGGTCAAATCAGGGTTGTTGTGGGTGATACTTTCACATTTGTCATTGACATCCTACTTAACCCGATCGAAACGGCCGGCCTCAAGTCCAAATTTCAATGCATTTAGTAAAATGTTCATAAAATCCGAACCACGGGAGTTGAACCGACACCCAATATATCGCTGTAATCGTGAAACAGCCGCCTAACCAACTGAGCTACTCTCAAAGCGAGAGAGAAACAGGTGATGCCCCTATACCAAGAAGTGTTCTCAACTTTTAGAAAATAAAAGAGAATTTGATTTTTGAATTTGCGACTACGTCATACAAAGACCTGCTCGGGATAGAATCATCGCCTGACTGATTTCGCAAGGATATCAGGATTCTAAAATGACCTGAGTGAGGTTCTTACGATAATACAATCGAGAGTAACGACCGCTGATATAGCGATGGCTACAGTTGGATATAGCACGATTGATGCCAGGCGTCTCGCATTCGGCGCACATACACGCGCCGTGAGTTATTCTAGTATCGACGACGTTCAATGATTCATTTCACCGCGCCGGTGTATATATTAGCTTTGTACGAGTTACTAAGTACTAGATAGTGCTTTGTCGAAACACACCTTGCTCTTGTATAACAACTAGCACTGAATATATAGTGGTTGGATTGACAGGTAGTCATACCTGCAATATAAAATACAGTGTTTCACTGATATTTTACTGGGCATTTGAAAAAAGATTAGGTCATATTATGCAAGCCTTTTATCGATAATCGTGATGTACACAATCGCTTTGAGACAAGGGCTGTCTATTGAACAAATAGGCATTTTGAAAACCCAGTGTTCACGACATGCGCACCGCAGCAATCAGCTTCGAAGTGCACAACTCGACCGCTGACTCTACACACCTATTTTATTCGCTAATTTGACAATGGACATTGGACATTCAGCCATATTTTGCTTTTGTTCTCTACCATGGGCCAGATCTGAAACATTTTCACCAGAAGTGAAGCCATTTACGGACATAACTTTGCTGTCATATCGATTGCGCGTTGGAGATCTTGTAGCTCGTTGCACATTATCATGCTGGTAATGCTGTATTAGTATAAAAAGCAGCAATCGATATGCGTAATCTGCAACAGCGAATCTGCGCTAATCACAACAGCAAATATATTACCGCGTGTTATTGTTTGGGTAATAACATAGTATCGCGGACGTTCAAATGATTCATTTCACAACGTCGGTATATGTAATCGCTTGTCTATCCTTTGTACGAGTTAGTGCCATGTGTTGAAACTAACATTGCTGTTGTACAACACGCGCATCGCAGCAATCAGTTTCGAAGTGCGTTCGTGACCGCAGACTCTACATACCTCGATCCGCTAAATTGAAAATCGACATTCAACCATATTTTTGTAAAAGAATTTATTGCATGGCGCAATATATCATGAAATAATGCACCACG
The DNA here is from genome assembly GCF_051294905.1 of Botryllus schlosseri. NCBI lineage: Eukaryota > Metazoa > Chordata > Ascidiacea > Stolidobranchia > Styelidae > Botryllus > Botryllus schlosseri. Next base: position 1,810,913 of record NC_137241.1, read on the forward strand.
TGTGTAATGCAATAGCAAATCGAAATAATAACAAACCAGCACATCTAGCACCAACACATGGAAAAACGTAAGAAACCATTATAGCATTGGCAACTGAAGTTATTGCAATTATATTCGTTGCCCACACTGCAATGATAATAGGTCAACTGCTTTGACAGAGTTACGCCGGATTTTCTTGCCTCTCTCGTGAATCATGGACGAATAAAATACTTTGAATCAAGAAAGTGCTTTGATTAGATGGAACCGGGATTTGATGCCTGGCTTTGCTGGTCGTCAAATTTTCATAAATGACCTGCGCGTTGTGGACGGAAATCTCGAGCAGACACGAACACACCTTTCAATACCAGAATCGCGACCGGAGCATTGATGTGCCGGTGCATTTCTTTTTATTCGCTACTACGGGAAATACGTGAAACATTTCCACCAGAAGTGAAGCCATTTACGGACATAAATTTGCTGTCATATCAATAGCGGAGATCTTGTAGCTCGCTGAAGAACATCATGGCAGTATTGGTGTATTAGTATGAATAGCAAAAATATTCAATATGCGTAATCTTCAACAGCAACAGAAAATACATTGCTAAAACCCGCGCATGTTATTTCGTAACATAATTTTACTTCCAGTTCGAAGAATCTTCTGTGCGACTAATTTTTGATTATAAGTATTCCAATAGATGGGCAATGGGCATAACCAGCACATGTTAGGAGAAAAGATCTGCAAATGAATTTGATGTCTCGGAGATGCGCTGATTTAGGTCACGGGCGCTGGTTTATCTCACGCGCGCACATTCACGCGAACGTCGTGGCGAATTGTATTTTGCGCAAAACGTTTTTATGTATTCAATCTGCATTTTGAACAGGCTATTCGATAGTATAAGATGTTATTTATGGCTCGACGTATGCGTATTGATAATAGCTATCCATCTGTTATAGTTGTAATTGTCTACGACCAGAACAACCCAGGAAATTTTGGATTAAGTAAAGCGTGTTCGTGAAAATACGCTCAGTAATCATTAATGAGTGTGCCGTTTCGATCGGGTTAATACGCCTACTAATACTACCCCTTGTTTGACAACTGTGGTTGCATAGTTTGACCTATGACCCCCTGATTTTTTTTCACGCCTTCAAAAATCCCTCGTGCGTAATGTCATTTTCAATTACAGATATCTCCTGCTGACCAGGTGGTATCTTTGGAAAGCTCTTGTAAAGGACTATTGAAGTCAAGCATAATATTAGTGGGGATTGGTCGTAACATTTGAAAAATTTCTAAAAAATTCCTTGAAAAATTGTTCAGTTTTTTAAAAAAATTTCCTTTCATGACAGGTTGCATTGGATTAAGTATTATATCTGTAGTATAGGTTCTGTTTTGTAAAGTGGTTGTGGCAAAAAGTTGTTACATTCCCAAAGCCAAAAATTAACTTCACTGGATGACCTAAATGATGACGAACGGGAGCTTCTGAGAATGAGGGTTTGAGCAGAATGCAACATCAATACTAGTACTGATCTTTTAACTACTGGTACAATTTGCTGGCTTCACAAGTATAAATTTCTTGGCCAATATTCTGTATCATATAAGACCTGCTGTGATGTATTTAAGTCCACAAAAAACCTATCAAAAGCCTTTCATCATTTTAGGCCATCGTCTTCAACAAAGCTAGGAGAAAAACGTGTCAGCCAAGACGATCAGTATATGTTGGAAGTTGAGTTGAATGAACACTCTGAAAACCAAGATCACATATGTCAAAGTGAAATTATTCAAAACCAATTTTTATGCTCGGTTTATGACAAAAACTGGTACATTGGCATGGACATAGAGTTGGATGAGCCAAACAACGATGCCTTGGTTGACTTCATGCACCCTAAAGGTCCATCTCCGTTTTTTCACTGGCCCCAAAATGAGGACTGTTGTTGCACGCCATTCCAGCACTTTTTGTGCACAGTAGACGTTCCTTTTTTGGTCAATAATCATGGACAGTATGATCTGACAAATAAAAGTCGATCAAGGTTGGGAAAAATATCATAAAAGATAAATGTATCTGACATTCTGATGTGTGAAAAGTAATCATCGCAGCACAATATAAAAACTACAAAACCCACAGAACATTGATTTTTATTGTCATGTTTAGTGCTGATTGTCACCCGAATCCATTGTGTAGACACAAAAAATATTGTATCTTATCCCTGAGGTAGTCAAAGTAGTCAAGAAAGCTACTCAAGTAAAAGTAGAAGTAGCGACGAAAAGTCTACTCAAGTATGAGTATAAGTACTTCTTTCATAAGCAACCCAAAACTACTTGAAGTAGAATTGGCTGGCTTTTAATCTACTCAAGTAAGTAGTTGTGAAAACGATCGTAATTCGTTCGCATGGACTGTCAAAAGCTGCAAATATCGCTATGCTGAAGGTGTAGAGAGCTTGATTCATATTCATGCATCCCAGGGGGTGTCAATTTTTGACAGAATAAGCAGTCGTCCACATCATGGGATGTAAATGATAGTATTGATATGGAAATGCGATACTAATCCTTTGTTTCCTCGAACACCCGGTTTTAGAGAAACATGGCATGGCGCCCTACCCCATCATAAGGCCTCTAGTTCAGTCAAAGAGCAATACGGAGAAGTTGTGTCGGATACGGCTTAACACATTGCGTGATTAGTATACGTTGATTAAAATTATGGCAGATCGTGTAGAGCTTTATTTTCGGAAAATAGAAGGCATTACTACACTTGCTTTTATACTTGAACATGTATGTTCTCCAGACAAAGGAACTGAAACTCCAAATAAAACTCAACGTATAATACTCGTAATTGAAAGAAAAATACTAATACTAATTCGAAAAAGCAGAAAATATATTTCATTAAACTACTTCTACTTGACAAACTGAAAATAGCAAAAAGTAATTAGTTAACAAAATATTAGGAAGTAGAACTAAAAGTGGGTTTAGCAAGACTTTAACTCGAAACTGAGCAGTCAAAGCAATGAGTCGGACTCGAGTCATAATTACCATGACTTGGACTTGACTCTGTGTGTGTGGTGAATTAAAAATGACTCGACTTGACTCGAGCCAAAACTAAAAAAGTGAGATTGACTTGTGCCTCGCGACCTGGTTACAACCCTGATTCTGCTACAACCATCATGCAGAAAAATACGTTCACGGACCATGGTTGGGAACCACTGATTTAGGTGATGTCTTTCTTTCCTTACACTAGTTGCCTGTTTCAGGGCCTGCATCTGTGGGACATTGAGGACCGCGTGTTGGTACAGAAGTATCACGGTGTATTTCAAGGTTTTTATACGATTTTCTCCACCTGCGGAGGTGCCTCGGAGGAATTTATTGCATGCGGCAGCGATGGTAAGTCGCTACGGTTTTATCTCCCTGTGTCGTCATGGAACTTGCAAGGTTTCCACTTTTTACTATCATTTTTCAATCGATCCAAGTGATTCTCAAGTCACACGGTCCTCGTTTTATCAACGATAATTATAGTTTCAATGCTATTTTCCACTGTGAAAGGCTTTAAACCTTGATCGGTCGTATTGCAGCATTCGCAACTTGTAGTACGACCACGTTTGTGAAAATTGGATATCTGTACGGCAGTGATCAATTCACAGCACTGTCACTAAGTGCAATAAAATGGGTATGGTCAAAGAATATGAAATCACCTTCTAAGTGATGTGGAACTGGCATTATATTCTTTATGGTCGCATAAAGGTACATAGTTATTCAGGATAGAAACACACAGGTACTCAATTTTGCTCAGTCCCAGTATCAGTTGACTTCGCAAAATGTTATCCACGTGCAACATGGATTCATGCTATTTTTATGTCCATAGTCCAATAATTTTAGCTGCCTTCTTCGTATTGCCCGCATCAATGATTTCCAATTAGGATTGTATCGTTCGTTGTCGGAATCAAGCCGAGAAGAAACCCGGTTTTGGCAGATGGAAAATTGATGTTTTCACTCTCACAGATCACAACGTGCACATCTGGCTGCGTAACAAGCCGAAGCCTGTCCAAACGTTAAGCGGGCATACCAAGACTGTTACGTGCGTCTCGTGGAATCCGGTCTATCACAACATGCTGGCCAGCGTGTCGGATGACTGCACCGTCAGGATATGGGGGCCGCCCGACGACGACGACAATGTCGAATCAGGTAATCATAACATGAGACAGTATGTGACGAAGTACTTCCACCTTTTACTGGCACGCTTACATTTGGTCACTCAATCAATCAACTAATGATGAAAGTGCAGATAAGGAATAGTATATCTTACTTCTTCACTCTACCATTTCCAAGATATACGAAATTGTCTAAAATTATCCAAAGTAACCTGGCTTTACGGTGTTAAAAAGCTCTCTACCCCCAAAAAAAGTCACCAGTGGTTTTGTTTTCACACTACTCCTTCTGCTTCTAATTTATTCTCAAAATTTGTAAATTAGAAGTAGTTTTGGGATTGGTTTGTATCGCTTTTGTGAGTGGACTTATCGTGTCAATTGGCCGAAATAGCCCCTGTGTCCGTGGATCATGGTTGCAGGTTCCAAAATTGCTCTAATACTGGAGTCCTGGGTTATTTTGCGCAAGAATTGTAGTTTTGTGACTATGTTCAACTGCGGAAGCCTTAAAACCTTGGTTGGTCGTATCGCAGTATATGAAACTTGCAGTACAAAACTATGCACGTTAACTGCACGTTAGTGGAAACGGCATAGCTGTGACGTCGTGGTCGACCCACGTTGTCGCAAGGTGCAATGACAGAAAGGTGTCATCGAAAAATACCAAATTATCTTTAACGTGATGTAAACTTGGCATTAGATTCTTTGTGGCCGCATAGAAGGTCGTTCATACCACTGTGATGAATTGAATCAAATCAATGAGATATTGTATTCTCTGCAGCCCCATATATATAACCGCTCATCCTGACAAGATCATTTTCTTCACAGATCCTGATGCATCGGATGAGGATTGACTACGTCATCACAAGACTGCTCATGATTGGTGCCACACCGCACGCAGACTGCTTTCGTACAACGCACGTTACGAAGCCAAGATAGACATTTGAGCATATATAGGATTAGTAAAGTGAGAACGTATATGGTATATAAGATTAATGTTGATTGTTGGACATTGATTTTTTGCGGATTGGTGGGAGCTGGATTGAGTGAACCTCGCATGTCTACGGAGACCGTACCACTACTTGTACTAGTACCTGATCATTCCTCAGTTGCTAACACTCTTTAGTAATGCCTTTTTTTGATTTGTCAATTAATAAAAGAGCCGAATTTTCAGGCTCGGACTTGCTCGGTACAGTTTGCATGGGAGTGCAGAGCTATATTGACGTCGCGTTGTTTAGAATGGAGAGAGACTTTATAACTTTCCTGCAGATACGTCTAGAAATGAATGAACAATTGAAGTGAACACAAATAAAATCATTTTATTTAACTTGATGTGTTACAGAATACATGGCAGTCAGAGCGGCTCTAGGTAAATAAACTCAATAGTATATTTTGTTGTCTGAGAAGGCAGTGTGTACCATCGTGTTGTGCATAGTACCACGGTTTGTTGACAAGGTTTACAGCACTGCTACGCAGCGGCGACCAACGAGTAGATTGTGCTGCAATACAAGAAGGCGAAAATGATTATTCTGATATCCAACTAGCTTTCGCACTATCCAGGAGTGGCTTTCAACAGACAGATTGCAACAAATAGATTTCAGTTCCATAAAATGCATCTGCGTCAGATGTTCAAAAATAACTTTTTTTCCCCGATTCCTTAGATTCACTAATTACAGCGTTAGGTTGCGTAAAATACCGAGCGTTCACTGTAATAAAATCGCTTTTACCAGTTGGTAGTGAGCAAAAATTGGTAAGCATCATGAGCTAACCTCGCCCCAAGAAAGGCATCTCAGAGCAGAATATCTTTTCTAAGATTGCAACCCGTTTTTAGTGAACTAGCACTTCCGATGAATCCCTTAAAATATCACACCACCCCTTGCCCATATCTAGTGAAACTACTTACTCGAATAGTTTGAGACCTCGAATTTCACATATATTAGCAGTAGTTTCAACATGTCTTGGAATGATATTTCTACTTCGGTAACAACATTGGCTACTTTGCAGAGGTAGCAATAGGCTACATGTCAACAGATTATTTTCAAGACCTTTGACCATCAAATTCATTATTTTAAATCATGCACAACTCGAATTCGAGTTGCAATGCTGAATCAGTGGACAGCTAGAACTGAAGTAGCGCAATATGGATTGATATGACTAGCCAGATCGGAATTACGCTCCACCTGCACTCACCAATACAGATAGATGAAGAAAAAGACGACATGATTGGCAGCTTTCACCATAGATTCCTTCATGTGATACTGGATCAGTTTTCGGTTATGGATTTCCGTCGGGTCGTACATTCCAATGTTTCCGCTCGGGACATTGTAATACCTGTAACAGCAGCATCGGTCAGACTTTTACCGTAGGAATTACTGGGTTTTAAAAAGGTGCAGCTAGAATCCACATCTAGAACTACTCGCTTTTCGAAATGACCGATTAGAACTAAAACTACGGTATTCATTTTTATAAATGCTCAATTAGAACTACTCCAAAATCTGCAACTTGTCCTAGAACTACTCAAAAACCAGTCGGGCCTAGTTAGTCAGACCATCAACCAACTGGACTGGCGATTAGAAGAAGTCTACCTGTTACCAAACTGAGGAATAATCATAGTCACATTTCTTCACCTGTGAATAAGGTAAGCGAGCATCGGAACGTTGAGTGCGAATAAGAGCCATCGAAATCCTATCAGCAACAACAAACACGACACAGACAGACTTGCTACCTCGGGAACGACAAAAGAATTTAATCGTTTACAACATGAAGCCGCGTTCAGGTAGTCACATTCCAGATCTGAAATAGTGACGATCTACAAATGATGATATTAAGGATCATATCATCAACACTGGATCAAGATTGTACGGAAGGGAATCTTCAACGCGATCATAAACAATACAGTGCCTGTTCTATTTCACATAAAATCGAACATGCTATTTTATCGCACTTTGTGACAATACCGTGTGTTGATCCTGACTTCACAGATATATCATAAGCCCTTATGTGCGTGGATTCGTATTACACGTTTCATAAGCTGTGATATGACCAATCGAGGTTTAAAGGCTTCTACAGTGGAAAATATTATCAAAACTATAGTTCCTGAGGATTAATCAATTCTTACTGGCAGGAAGGGTATCATTTCTCTCGCTATTGACAAGAATCACTAGAATTAAAACACCATTCAGATTAGAGTGCTCCAACCATAGTTTGCAACCCTAGTGACATGTCAAAAATAGTAACATGCTACAATAAGTCTGATATTTCAAAGGATACAAAGTATATGGACGTGAACAGCAGAAATCCGGAATCAAGAAGAGTAGCTAAGAATATCAATGCATCACTGTACATGTCTTGTTTCCTATTCTCAAATAGAAACCTGGCAAAGACACCTGCAAAAACGGAAAGACAATGAAATTCGCGCGTTGGAAAGAATGCAAAAGCAAATAAACATGCCGCACCGTACTCAAACACCTACAGCGCATTGCCATAAGCACCACTTAATTAAAAACGTGATCACATTTTGAATACAGAATATCCTCGCATTGCGGATGCGTGTTGGCGATCTGATCTGACACCCACTGAATAGGCGTAGGCCTACATCCTGCCACAAAGGCTAATATACACAACACGCATCAATGCACCAAAGTTGAGTGCATGACCAATGAGCACAGGCTAGGCTACTATATACTTGTAGCAAAAACAGTTTCAATTCAAGAAATAGGGTGTGGTGGTCAGTCACAATCGTCACTAAAACTTGTCCGAATTCGAACAAGTGGAAAAAATCTCATATCCACAAGAAACTGGGCACATAGTATCTCAGAGATGTAAGAGGTAAGCAAAGTAAACAAAAAATACATGATCAGTGTCGACATAGCATTAGCATATCATTATGAACACAGCTGGCAATTTGTTCACTCGGTAACTTCAATGCTACTGCATTAACATGAACAGACTCTACGTTTCAAGCATCCTTTATTAATCTTTTTTATCTGTTTTCAAGAAAAAGATGGCACCTAACGACGCCAAGTTTAAACATTACACTGCCGAGACAAGTCACTTGTATCAATGTAAGCAAGTCTTTAAATTAAGCACTGTAGGCATAAATTCACGGACCAACTATAAGTCATAGCTATAGATCATAATCTCGATTTACAGACAAAAATTACGATCATTCAATTTATTAATAGTCTGCTGAAACAAGATATTGACACAGTATGCGCTGCAAAGAACGTAGGCTAGTTTACAAAACATTGTTAACTTCAGTACCAACGACGAACTCCGCATACAACATTTACATATGTTGGCTACCTGTACTACTACGATAAAATCATTAAATAGCCATTGTAATTGGGAAAAATGGCACTTGTCCGCAATCATTCGTTCAATAGGCTTGCGGTAATGTATAGATCTGTTGTATTCCCACAAGACTCATCCTATCCACCCAGCAAATTTACATATATAAAAATGAGCAGATTGATTTTCAATTTACGTGCATACAATTTATACATACAAGACAAGGAGATATTTCTGATATTTGTAAAAATCTTAGCAGATTGGATGAAGATACATCACTTTGGAGGACTAAATAGACATGAACGAATTGCCATACAAATCATGATGTATTTAGGATAGTTTGTGTATTCGTGCCTTCTGTGCAATACATTCGAAGCTCGTTAACGAAATCAAGTAGCCTACACCGCTGAATAAACTCAACGATGTTTAGGCTATCAGTTGTATAGATTTCAGACGCACCATAGACAGTAGACAATACAGTTTGGCATAGCACGTATTATGAGACCTTAGGCAAATATTGGATGCCAATATATCACTATTAACGAGCGTATGAATCAGAATTAATTTTATTTGTTTTATGATCACCGAGTAGCCTGCTTTAATATCGTACTAGCCACAGAAAACAGAATTCAAGTTGCATTCCTGGGGTTGATTTGAATTCAAAATTCAGAGACTGAGACTAAAGAGGATTATAAATGACAATCCAGCAATTGGTTGGATTCGTTCAATTGTTTGAATAGCCTGATCTTTTTGACTTTGAATGTGAGAAGTTTTTATCACTCGTCAGATTTAGTTACACAAACAATAATTGTCATTTCTATTGAGAAAAATCACAAAAGACCAATATAGATAGCTGTGTTTACAGTTTTATAGTAGGCCTACATCACAAATAGCCCCAGGTCACTGACAAATCACCACGATTCCCACAAATCTTTTTTTAACATGTTAGAAAGCTTCAAAATTATATAAATGCACAGCTTACAAGGTAGTGAAGGTACTTTTCATGAATTCACATTGTCAGCGTAAACCTTCATTTCCTAACCTCATACATGACTTATTCATTGAAAAACCGACACTGTTTTAATACTGGGGAGGGGCAAAACGATTCTAGTCTACTCTAATTAGAGTCAAGTATCAATTGTAATGATTCGGGTCCAGTGGTGAATTTGATAGTCGATTTTTTTCAAGAAACGAAATGACGATCCTGACTAGGAAATATTTTGCCAACGAGCTATATAGTTTCAATACTTTGTTGCACCTTAAAAACTCTATTGGCCGAAGCTAACATGTTTCACTGTTTCACCAATATTCATGAAACCACCTTTCACTCAAGTAGTGATTGGCCTTCACCAAATGATCACTAAGCAACATGATATCTTCGATGGATGCCGTGAAACCAGCATCGATCGACGCAGACATGATAGCAAACAAAATAAATGAAAAGCAATGCAATAAAGCGTCAAAAAAGATTTCAGAAATACTGTTTCATAAGTGGTAAATGTTTTACTGTAAAGCGTATCATGGTATCAACACACCACGACTAGCCTGGATGAACGCTCAATTGCTGCATGTTGTTATTACAAAGTGCCCGTTTATGAACAGGCGCTTCCTCGTGATCTGTTGTTAGAGACATGGGACGTTTTGATGTTTGAGACTTCTCCGTCGCTGAATGAGAACAGTTTTCATCAAATTCAGGTTCCTTATCACCGAGTCCGGAAACTGATAAACGTTTCACCAAAGGTGCTAACGATATATTCCCAGGATTACTCTCATTAGAGTCTTTATCAGTTTCTCGCATTTTTTCAAAAAAATTCTTCATAAGAATGTCACCTTCATCGACTTGACGACGTATTATTCCGGCAGCGCCTAGCGGGAAACGTTCCTGTAATTTAAAAATCGTTTTCACAGACGCGGACCGCTGTCTTCTGGATCTTGAAAATTTGATGTCGTCCACCACATTCCATTTCTGACGTTTTATTCTTTTATTGACGGGACATTGTATTATTGACGGGTGACAAATAGGGCTACGTCTGGAGGCTTCATCGATGTAATAATCCGTGTCGAACAGTAGGTTTGATTTCGCTAACGTAAAATTACACTCCAACTCGCTTCGTTTTGACAACTTCCAAAGCTCCGCAACCTCCAACATGACTTTCATCGGCGTTTGATTGGGGTGAGATGATTTTTCCACAAAGCTCGTCATATCCGATGATTCTACGGACGCCGGCATTAATCTATAACTTCTCGGCGATGAATTCACGAATCTAGTCTCGGCTGGCTTTTTGATAGAGCCTTTCGACACAGGTAGACAGGGAGATTGATTTCCGTTCGATTGAGGAAACGTGACGGACATGATTGGCTCTGTCGAGGTCGTGGTGCATACTGCAGACGTTGAACTAACGCTGATTGAGCGCTGGACTCCGAGTTGTGGAACAGTTGGGACGCATGCTGAAGACGAAGTCAAAATGTCTTCCATCCTAACGATAAGGATGGCACAAATACGAACTCACGCAAAACTTAACAGTAAATTAAAATCGTACAGTAGAGTAGGCAAAAGCTGAGAATTCATACAGCTTTAAAAACGCGGTTTAAAATGATGCAAAAGTAAATTCATTTTCATCAATGTGACCTTTGCACAATCTTGACTTATTTATAGCAAAGGCTGAGGTAAAAGTAAAGAAAAGGTAAAATTTGCTTAGGTCCATTATCTCGTGAAATAATTTACAGTCACACAAATGAATCATGGTATATAACTTAGGGTTGCCATACGTCCGGAATTTCCTGGACATGTCCGGAATTTCACTGAAAAATCTGCGTCCGGGAGGAATTTCTAAAATATGCCTAAATGTCCGGAATTTTGAAGGCTTCAAGCAGGCTCAATTTTTTTTCGTAAATCAACATAAACAGTATTATTTTCAAGCAGATTTACGCTATTCAAAATGGTTCTTCGCGCTGCGCGCGAGTTAATGCAACGTATGATGATATTAGTATGGGCACCTGGTACTACTCTCGCCGAAAATGCAATCAAAATAAATATAAATAACCATCACTTACTGAAATAAGTCTGATTGTAACCGCAATTATAAGATATAACGGTATATTCCTAGAGTTGGTTAAGGTCGATTGGATGCTTCGGTCACAGACAGGGGTTACAAATCTTGCGGTCGTTCGCCTTTATCTGGGGATCGCGATGATGTTGGACGTAATCGGCTTCCTAAGCCGTTAGATAAGTTTGGGCAAGCTGAATTTTTTTAGTAATCAGCTTATCAAGTCTTGAGATTTGCCTGGGAACATTTTCAAATAGGAAATGAGGTCGCGACCATAGAAGGCTGGAAATCACCGGATGTGCAACCTGTTGGTGCATTTTACAATGGCCTAATATATGGAAGAATCAATATTTTTGACAGAATTCATACATAAAATTTAACAGCCAAATGCATATAATAAGTGCCTAACAAGTAACATCGACTACCCTATGGTGGCCCCAAGATCAGTGCTTTTTTGGGCGGAAGGGAGGAGGGGAGAAAAAATGTTCTTTCGGGCCTGATTAAAACACTTAAACAGATAACCGCACCAACCGCAGGGCTCTCAAACACAATCCTGACAGGCCAGACACGGCCCGCCAGATGATATCATCCGGCCCGTGGAGGAATCCATTGTAGACCCTAGCAAGTAGGAATCACCAGATCTCACATTACAGATGGCCCAATTCATGACCTATGTTCCACTCCATTCTTGTATAGTGTATATAGTCGATGGCAATGGTTTGCTATTGTGACGTCATATTGACAGGTCAATGTGGCACACCTCATTTCAAAATCCGCTAGTGGGCGCTAAAGAGTGTCCTGAATTTGCTCCACAAAAATATGGTAACCCTAATATAACTGTATTTAAAATCCAGTAAAGCGGTATTGGCAGAAGCAATCGGTGAAATGTATTTCTTGTAGGCCTACTACTGTTATATAGTCATGGCAAGTGCAAGAATTGACATCATTTATCTCATGCTACATAGTTCTTCATAAAGAAGTTCTAAATCGGTAAGGCGAGAGAAAGTTGAAGCCTTGAAGGCATGCAGTGGTAAGGTTTTCACTGGTCATACAAATGGTAAGTCAATCGTTTATAAAATTAATGCTTGTAAACGCCAAGTCGCAGCGGTAACAAGTAGCCCATACACTGCTCACTTCTCTTTGGTCAACCTGATATGGTCAAAAATATACGCTTATCTCAAAGAGAGGTACGGTACCTTACCATAAATCAGGACAGGTAAATTAAGAACTGATATTAAAGAATGATTGAAAGAAGTATCTGACGCCGTTTGGACATGATCAATTCATGGATCATATAGCCATATTATATAGCCGTTAAGTACAATTAGGGTAAAAACAAGGTAAATCTTTCCCTAACTATATGTATAGGCCTACACGGCTATAACATACACACAACAAGACTATAACAGTTGATGCGTTTGCTCACTGATTAGCTTGCGACGTGTAACCAATAAGCCAGGCTTGAATGAAAACCAATCCAATAATACTCCTTTCTGTTTTTAAATACACGGTCGATCCGATTATTCAACAATGTTGGAAACCAATGTCTGGTCGATATCGATAATCGAAATTACGATCGATTGCAATTCCAGCGGAGTTGGTCAGTAACGAACCAATCAACTCAGCCCCATAAGTGAGATTTCTGCTAACATGTACGCTACTTCATTAATCATCAGTAGCCTACTAGATAGCCAACAGGGCAATCGTAAAGTCTTGAATTTAAGTCCGACCTGACTCGCCAAAGCAATTATCAAGTTACGGATAACGGAATACACCAGCTACAAGATTTCAGCTACGAGATCTACTTGATTTACCTTACCATAGAAAATTGAAGAGAGACTGAATGTGATTGCGTGGCCTGTCAATCACGCACGGCTCAATGAGAACAAAAAGGTGGATTCTCTCATTTGCCTTGGTAAAATCTGAATAATCGGTGACTTCATTTATTTATTACGCTCAAAACACATAATTTACAATGCGATGCACATATCAGCCCGAAAGTTTACCGGACCACGACCTCGACCACGACCACTTGGGCCTAGGGCCTAGGCGATGTAAAGAGGAGGCATGCTGCAATGGCATGCTGAAATCGCTCACTGAATGAAAACTAAAATAATTATATATAAAAGGACAAGCGATAAAATGAGGTGGAATGTGACGGCAGTCGAGATCGATAAGTCAAGTGGTGGTCCGGTGGTGAAGTAGAGAGAGAGAGGGATGATATTCTTTTTCGCCTGCACCATCGAGATGCTTTGACGACGGAGTTGCGATACGGCCCCATGAGGTCATCTAGTCTGCGCCCCCGTTTTAGAGGGCTGACTAGTAGAAATTATTGCTTGTATTCGACTTGAGTGGACCTGAACATGCTCGACGACTGACGGATATCCGGCGAGATACTGTTCCATACATTATAGGTCCATCATATTTGATATAACGATGATCTTTCTCGTCGATCACATATCATATGAATCACTATAGTCTATAGTTTACCGGATTACTACCTGACCAATCTCGCCTTCCATCACATGCCACTTCTTTTGGCGCCTGTCCTTTACTCATAATATTTTATTTTACTTTTCATTGAGTGTGCAACTGTGCATGCCCCATTTTTACATCGCCTAGGCCAGGTGGCTGGTGTCTAATTTCGAAGGCGAGATATACTCAATCCAAGTCGTTTCGACACCTTCCTGCCTTTCATTTTATCGCATTTTTGTGGTGTATTGGAAATGATGAAATTGAATTGAAAATTTGGGATCGGATCACTTGTTCGAAATCATAAACGTTATTGTAGGCTACCTAAACTGAAAAGAGCTGATTTTGATATATTTACTCAAAATTTGTTGTCTTGACTAAAAAAGGTCATCACATCATAAGTTTATTTTTGTCCTTGATGTTTTTTGCGGCATATACACCGACTCATGATACACATACACACGATCTGCGCATATGCATACCTGAGTGCATGATGTGCATATATGCCGCTGGACAAGGAAGTGCAGATATTGCCTTTACGGCTTTCTAAGTCATGCACCACCCCTCCATGCTATCCCAGTAATGCATGAGCGCCAAGCAGGGAAGCCATGGATACCAGTGTTACTAATCAGGTCTTTGGTCTGACCCGGCCGGGAATTGAACCCACGACCTACCAGTGTTGGGATGACTCGAGTCAGACTCGAGTCACCTTTTTGGTATGACTTGACTTGACTCGAGTCACTTTGCTAAAATGACTTGACTTGACTTGACTCGACGTATCAAAAATGTGGATTGACTCGTGACTCGGAGCAAAATTCACGAGTCAATTTCAAGTCATCAAGTAATCGGTGTCGATAAAAATCACTGTATCTTGCATCTGTTCGGTTTGTTTACGAAACGCTGGTGTAACCCGCGAGAGCGACCAATCATTCAATGATCGTGCGTTTTACTGAGCCTCCATTGTTCTCTCACTCCAACAAATATGTTGACCGCAAACAAAGTCGAACCTTACAGCTTCACTTTGTCGTAAACTAGTCTTCTCTGTTCTTACCTTAACCAAACCCCTTGTTTTATTGAAATTGAATTCGAATATAGTTTACATATAGTCCTCACCAATTGGCGCAGGCTCGAATTGTGTCATATCAATTTGTAAATGGGTAATGTATTGCATATCCTATCAAATCGTTTCTCAATTCTCTATTTTGGATGGTAACTATGAACTGCGAGGCTATGCAATTACTTACGTAGTTTAGCAGTTCTACGTAGCCTATATGTGAGCGATAGAGCGCCTTCTTGCGTGTATATTTAACTCTATATTCGTTCATCGGTTCGAAATCAATGACCAATCAACCTGTATTTTAGACAGCTAGCAAAATGCAATGACGTTATCATGCTTCATACTTGGAAAAGGCAACTTGACTTGAATTGTGACTTGACTCGTGACTTGACTTGACTTGACTCGACTTGACTCGAGTCACCTCCAAAAATCGAGTGACTTGACTTGACTCGAGTCACCTTTGAAAATCGATTGACTTGACTTGACTCGAGTCAAAATTTGCAATGACTCGAAATGACTCGTGACACGAAGGTAGTGACTTGATCCCAACACTGATATATAAACGCATATGCTATATGTTCGTTCGATTTAAATTATACAAGAGGGTTGGTAAAGGTGCAGAACACTGCTTAATATGAGCACTGAGCCGTCTAAGAAACAAAGATGCGTTGCTATAAGATTGATATACAACTACGACGACGACCTAAGCTGTGATCGTTTCGTTTGCGGTCAATTTACAATCGGTGAATGACTGGTTGCCCTTACAAGTAACATTGGCGTACCGTGAACAATCCGAACATACACGAGGGTGATTTAATCGGCACCGTTTACTTGATGACTTGAAATTGACTCGTAAATTCTGCTTCGAGTCACGAGTCAATTGACATTTTTAAAGCACTGAGTCAAGCCAAGTCAAGTCAATTTTGCAAAGTGACTCGAGTCAAGTCAAGTCATACTAAAAAGTTTACTCGAGTCTTACTCGAGTCATCCAACTCTGGTAATTATACGTATAACGTACGTTCACCGTTAGGAGAATTTGTCCTCTTTTTTAAAGAAATGTCCTCCTTTTTAACCTAAATCGCTCCCTAAGGCCACGAAAACATTAATTTCAACCTAAAAGATAGGCGACGGGTTATGCAAGAGTTAATTCTTTAAAAAATGTATTTTGTAATCAACGCCACAGAATTAACGTAAAAAGTGAGCAGCCTATAATTCGGGAGTCAAGCCCATGTGATAACCTTTTTTTTATTCAGCACCTCAGAAGTATCGTAACAAGTGGGTAATGAGGAAGTCGAGTAAAAGTGATGACCTTTTTTTAGTCAACACAACAATATTTCCAGTAAATATAACAAAATCAGCTGTTTTCAATTTCGGTGAACTAACTTTTATGATTTGATAAAAGTGCCCTCCTTTCCCGATTACAAAATATGGTAACCCTAAACATAATGTAGATGATGAGCTAGCTGTAAAAGTTCACCTTCGTTACATGCTGGTACAGGCTGCTGCCTTCTAGTTTATTTTCAATATTATTCTTTCAACACGACAATTGTTCTTAATCTGGGACCTCCCTATCTATTAGGGTTCCCATAGGATTTTACATCTATAGGCATAAATGACGCGAAATGGGTAATGCGGTCGTTTGAGTCGAATCACAGCGATGGCCACATAAGTAACCTAAAAAAGCGTGTAATTTGGGAGCTGTGTCAGAATGATGACCTTTTTTTATTTATTCTACATCACAGAATTTGGGTAATGCGGAAGCTGAGTAAAAATATAGTGACTACATAAATAAGCAGCCTCAAAGTAGCAGCAAAAGCAGCAAAACAGCAAAGTATAGCAGCAAAATGTGAACGTCTTGTGAAAATCCCATGTATAATATATATCCACATTCCACATAGATAGGTTAGGCCTATATGGTTCAGATTGGGATCAGTGCGATAGCCAAGATTTATTGATGACTCGACTTGCTTCGAGTCATTTTCCCAAAATACGGAAATGACTAGACTCTACTCGAGTTAATCGGTGTATTGACTCGACACGGACTAGAGTCATTGCGCATGACTCGAACCAAGTCATATCACTCGAGACTTAGACGATCAAGACCGACATTTCATTGTAATTTCGAAAAATAGCACTGTAACGACGCTATAATTGGATTTCGTCTATTCGTACTGGTACTTATTGAAAATGCAACAAGAAACTGCTAAAAGTGAGAAAAATTAATATATTTTAAATGCGAACCATTCGATATCACAAAACATAGTTATAAAAAGTGGGTTTACCAAGATTTTACCTGGAAACTGAGCAGTCAACACAAAGACTCATAATACCGTAATTCGGACTCGGCCCTCAACTCGCTGACTTGGACTCGGACTTGACTCGGTGGTTAATTGAAAACGACTCGACTTGACTCGAGTCAAAACTATAAAAGTGAGATTGACCTGTGACCTGGTTACATCCCTGTTATAAATCCGAATATTTTCGGCTGACACAACGTCCAGGGGAATCGTCAGCAACTATTAGTGAACTGGAGTTCTGTACCTACAAGAAGCTCTTCAAGAATTGTTTATAATTAGATTGCGATAAATAATTTCATGCAATATTAATGTATAATTTTATCTCATTGATGTGATTTTTAAAGATATCAGTCGTTATTTTGATGATATTACAGAAATGACATGAAATGCTTAAAGAGCCTAGTCAGGCATATCCATTCGCTTCTATTATGATGATCTATGGGTATTTTGATGAGAATATTCTTGGATGAGCAGATCCAGAGCTCGGTGTTTGATGTTGTGTCGGTGTGAGTTTATTGAGTAGATTTATTTATTTCTGAGGTCAGTTTGGGCCACCGATCCCGAGACATCCTCCTGTAAGGAGGCCGAGAAATGGCGATTAGTGCCGTCGGAAGCAAAATGGAAATACGGACGCATTTCAGTGCAAGGGAAGGGGTTTACAAGCATTTACCGCAGACGGAATTTTGTCGCATGAATAGAGTTCCTTATTCTCCAATCACACCGGTATGTTTTAGAAATGATTAGCTGAAGTATATGTGAATTTTGCTGCTTATTTATTCCTTCTCAAATATGTCGTTCTAGAGCACAGTAAATGAATACAATATAATACAATTATATTTGCTGTACCAAGACGGTTCCCAGTGTCACACCGTCTGTGCAGTCAGTATAGAATATTTGGTGTTCATGAGATGATGATTGCATAGCCTGGCTATGCCAAAAGGAAGTGCCTGGATGCGTTGAACTTGTGCCTGCTAATGTTTGAGCAGTCATTTTACTGCTATAGTTTTATGACTTTGCAATATAATTTATTTGCATGTATATACTCTGTCTACATTCACATCTTTCGCAAATGATGGTGAGATTTTGAAGACATACATACCTGTATCCTGCTATCACTATCTTTAAGTTACCGTATATCAAAAGTATATCTAAATTTTAAGTAGGGAATGACCATGCATCCATGGAATTTGTGTCCAGGAGAAATGCAATCACATCTGTATTAATTAAATACTGATTGCTGAAAAGGTGCCGAAATTACAAAACAAAAATTTAGACTTGTGTGTAGGGTTTAATTCCAATTAGCAATTTGCGTAAAAATGATGCAATGTCATTGATTGATCTATTACATCACAATCAAATATTTTTAGATAAGGCTACTATTTGCTGTAGGCCTGTTGCGATACGATTCAGGTAAATGTGACTTGATGAAAATGTATGCGCAAAGACATTAAATAGGGTAGCCTATCATCAATCACAGGCATGCATTTGCACAAATTTTCATGTACATTTGAATAATAATGTATTGAAAAATGAAATAGAAATAAACCCAAATATTTTCGGCTGACAGTCGTTAGGGTCAACAATAGAGATTTGAAAAGAAAATTATGTATCAACAATCTTATCCCCTAATATGATACGATTATAGATAATTGAAGTTCTGTATCTCCAAGAGCCTGGCCAAACTTCTATGTATTTCTATCAATGCCTGCAGTGTGTACCAACGTTAAAATTCTTTTTGGCAGGGCCAACCAAGCAATGTAGCCCCCGTGAAAGCAAGCTTTGTTGACATCGTGCACGAAGGTGTGAAGATTACCAGGATCGTTTTTGTTGTCGGAAAAGATATATTTTATTATGACTATGAGGGAGTGCTACCTTCTCAGGTGAGAATGTAAAATTATAGCCAGAATCCAACCGATATTCAGTCGATGCAGATATAAATCCAATAACTAGCATCTTCACGGATAACCAGGATTTATTCAGCCGATATCCAAAAGATACGGCGTCTACCTCAGTAGTTCTTAACTGCCGGTCTGTGGCAAGTTTTCTTCCAGTCTGTCCAAAATGTAAGAAGTTGGACGCTTGTACGTTAATTAAAAAAGCTAAAACATTTTATATATAAATTGTGAATTGATTGAACAGTCTTGTGAGAATTTTTCTCTGTCGTGCCGAAATAGAGAGTTTATAGTCGGATTTGGGCGTACGTCACAATGTTGCGAGATTTGCACAAAACTGTTTAAAAGTAACTTACAACTTGTTCCGTACAAGTTAATTGCGAAAGCTACTGAGACTTTTAAACAATTTTCCTTAAATTCCTAATGTGAAATCAAGCGACACTTGGCAGCATAATGGACGCTACAGCAATCAGCGAAGTTGCATTACTTTCAAAGGATACCCATACCGAACAATCACAATACAGTTTCTGGCCTTCAACATGACTTCACGAGTTTCGCCATGCAAAAACTTCAGTAGAACCATGTATAAATATCTATCATATATTCAAAAAAGCAGCATTAAGTGAAGTATCCAACAGACATGGGGTAATCGTGATTAGTAATCGTAATCGATTACGACGATTACAGCATTTTCAAGTAATCGTAATCGCAATCGATTACATTCGAAAAAATTCCGAAGTAATCGTAATCGTAATCGACTACTTCCCATATCTAATCGATTTCTCTGTGAAAGAACGATTACTTTTTATTTGTACAAGAACTATGACATAAACTGAACATTCGTGATCGAGGAAAAGATGTTATACCAGTCGTGACAGCACAAGAGTCTGATTTTCAAACGCCACTGCTCAATGCTCATTATTACGTCAGAAGCAGCCTATTAGCTTTGCGCGTCATTGTGTAAGAAGTATCCACAGTAAATAGATATTCGATGTACCTACGTACGTCGTCCATTAGTCTGATAGTAAGAACACCCGCCGTGCTATATATCAGGTTATCAACGCGTTCCACATGCCACTACCTCGCAGCAGTATAATTTATCTCCGCTCCGCCTATAGTTTAAAATAGTAACTTATGTGTTGATGTTTGGTTATGCTTATGCCAGAGATATCTAGACTAGTCTAGATATATAGACTAATCTCAAGTTGAAGACTGAATTTCGTCAAGAAATTTAGTAATTGCAATACATTACTATTAATTTTTAATCCTCTCTCAGCCCGCGATGGTCAGATATACCTGTAGAGTTTACTTGTTTGAGGTAATCATGGTGTTTGTCGACTACCACAGACATTTACACCAGGCCGATTTGCATTTTCGATTCCGTATCTGCCGACTTGGAGCCTAGATAAACCTCCAACACTTAGGTAGGAATTCCGAAGTCGCCCTCGTTCAGACTCGAACCCGCAACCCATTGGTGTTGCATCCGTGGAATGTACCACTGCGCTATCTCGCCACACAATTACCTACCTGTAGAGCTGTGGCAACGTAATTCATAATTATGACCTGTGGTTTCTTGTTATAATTACTTTAGTGTATGTTCTTGATTCGTGACCTCCGGTTTGTTATGTCATCAAAAGATACTGTAGTGGCTCAAACGTAGCAGACTAAAAAAAAACTTTCGTGAGACGCATAAACAAATTGTCATGTCTTTATATCTGACTGCATGTCTAGCAACTCAAGTTGTACTATAGGGTCAGTGGCCACATTAACTACAACAGGACTTGAAAACATTTTCATCATGTCTAAAAAGCATTCATTCAATGCGGCCGTTGAACTCAACAATCAAGTCAAATAATCCATTGGTTTGCTGGTCCGATATCGTTGCAAAACGTGTTGTAACACCACCTGCACTTAATTAAGTCTGGTGATGAGCAGACTTAAATTTGAGTACCGATCCAGACGCATTTGAGTGTGAGCATACTTTTTGACGTGAGTTGAGTAACGAAATCGTTGCTGAGCAGAGAATCGCTACTCGACACCAAAGGAATTGGTCTTCGCCCTAAATTATAAACTACAGAATCCAAGCAAAGCAAGTGAAATTTTTGAATATCAATTTTTTTTGTTATAGATTCATTATTTTTGTTGGATTTTCCAACGTCAAGGGGAGCCGCAAGTTGGTTAGCTGAGAGTCACATGCGGCTCTCGGACCCGCGGTTGGCAATCATTGATCTAGAGAGGATTTTCAAGTTAATTAGATCTCTCGAAAATACTCTATAACTTATGATAGTTTACGAAATACTTTTTGATTCCCCTTCGAGCTCGCTCTCCACCATATTGGGAAATTTGGGGTGCGGCAGTTATGGCCCTGGCAAGAATGCAAATCGTCGGGCGCGATAAATTGACCTCTATGAAAATGGGCAATGGATGTATTATGACGTAACCAACAAATGACGCATCTTTTTTGAAGGGAGATCGTTATATCATTAGGCCTTTTCAGCGCAATCCATGTATTGTCTTCCAACATAGCTTCTAAGATGCAAAATAAATGTAATCGTGAGTAATCGTGATTACTTTTCCAATGTAATCGTAATCGTAATCGACTACTTCCTGATTTTGCTGTGATCGTAATCGTAATCGTAATCGCGTCATTCAGAAGTAATCGTAATCGCAATCGATTACATTCATGAAGTAATCACCCCATGTCTGGTATCCAATATTACAGTTGAGTTGCAAACATTTGCCGTAATTAATTCGAGGTTAAATTTTGATTTTTGATGGTTCATTCTGATTCTCAACCTTTCTGGCCTCGTGGGCTGATAAAACTTCAAAACAATTGTTGTGGACTGCCGATGAAACTTCGAAAATCAACATAACCCTAAATTTAATGACTAGATATGTGTTCAACTCAAATTTAACATTGGAAACTTCATTTATTTCTGCCTTGTATATTTATGCGTAGTTCTGTTGAATTTACTGCAAGGTGAAATGCACTAAGTCCAGTTAAGGGCCATGGACGTGAACATTGCGATTTTTTTGGTATATTTTGAAAGAAGTAGACTTAGCTGTTGAACTTCTTGCATTCTGGAATTGCTGTGTAAAATTCTAATATATTTGGTGGGACTGCAGAAATCTTGCCACAGAACGGCACTGGTCTGCAGACTGGCGGTTGAGAAACAGTAAATAATGCTACACTTTGAACTCTTTCATTGTCCATGTCACCTGAAACTGATCCTTGCTGCAATCGTTTCAATTTTTAAATGCACCATTGTTTTCAGCCTGTCGACTACTCCCAACCGTTGGACAGAAGAGTTTATAAAGGCGTTCTGCCCACCTGCCATGCGATCAACGAACACACCGCAACTCTTAAAAGTTTAAAGGTGGCCGTCGGATTTGCGGCTGGCCAAGTCCAAATTATCGACGTGGGAAGCCGGCAAAGTTTGCAGATTTTTAACGAAGAGGTAGGTTGAAGATGGGGTGGTTTTTCATTGATTGTCCCGATGGTTTCAAAAGTCAGAATCAGGCGATTTTTCTCTCGGATAGTTTTGGAATTTGCCATTCCATCTTAAGAACCTGAAGACAGATTTGTACAAACAGTAGTTCTAGCTCTAGTTGCGGATTTTGGAGATAGAGTAGCTCTAGGTCTAGTTGCGTATTAAAACAAAATTAGTTACCCTACAACTAGAAAACACATGCCGGTACTGTCGTTTTGCGTGAATCGCCAACCTTTCATCTTATCACAGCATAGCATAGAGGCCTGTTCAAAAACAATTTTTCTTTCCAATTTCACTGGCTACGTGATAAAATTATTATGTAGGCTAAAACAACGCTGCACACCAAATCTGGGTCAATTCCAACCACTAGAAGCGAGATTCTTGCAGTAGAAAATTATCTGTCTACCCTGATAAAATTGATAGGCAGTCAGTAGGGATGATGTACACCAAATTCGGCTCAATCCCAACCAGTAGAAGCGAAGTTATTGCAGTAGAAAAATTTCTAATCCCATGATTTTATCCTAAAATCTAATTCAGATCCAAATTTTTCTACTGCAATAACTTCATTTCTGGTGGTTGGAATTAACCAAATTTGGCGTGCATTGTCTCTACTATGTTATCGCCAGGAAAAATTTGACATTTTATTTTTTTATTTATTATGTGATAGATTCAAAACTTTCTAGTGCAAGAATCTCGCTTTCACTGGTTGGAATTGAGCCAAATTAAGCGTGCAGGGTTGTTTTAGCCAACATAATAATTTTTTCACGTAGCCTGTGAAATTGGAAACAAAAGATTGTTTTTGAACAGCCGTGAAGATATAGGCCTACACACCTGAAACTCCTCATTTATAGTCGTTCTATTAGGGCTGCAATGAATTGAAAAAATTGTTTCACACAATTTCTTTAAATTGTAGACTAAAGATTTCATGTTTAATAACATTCAGTCTACTTGCCTTATACTCCATGTAGACTTATATAATGTTAATTAATAACGCACATCGCCACATTCGTGCAGGAAATACAATACCGCTAAATCCTATGTTCAAAATTATGTTCATCGCTCACCAAGTTTGAAATGAAAATCTTATCAATGTAAATCTAATTTGAATGGAAATTTAATTGATTGGCTTGATTAGGTTGCTGTCGATTCCCAATTGGCAATTAAAATATCAGTTGACGGATTCAATTTTTCATCATCAGATTATTTTTGAAATTGTTCATAAGGCTTGTAGTTGCTTCGGGATTATCGAAGTCCTGCGTTTTCTGCATTGTTGGTGGTACTGGTATGTCAGAATACAATGTATGTTAAGTTCAACTCTCCTGTTCAAACAAGGCAGCGGTATGTTTCAGTGTGCTTTGAGCTGCTTAGTCAAACATTTGGTGGGTTTCGGGAATCTGCAGAATATGATGTAGCCCGCTGATGTAATTGGTGTTTCAACTTCACTAAATGGTAGCTTATATAGTTATTCGCATCGTTGAGGATGATATCAACCTTATTTTGTTATTTATACATGAATATTGAATCTATTCAATTCAGGCATGATCCCATGTAGGTTCATTACCTTAATTATATAGAAAAAGTCATCCAGTTGTGCACTCTCTGTTAGTAGGCCTAGTATTATGTCATTGATTTTGTAATGAATATTCATGGATATGCGATGCCCACTCATCTGTAGCCTACATATTATTACGAATTGAGTGCATTGAGGTGTCATTATTAACATTACAAGTTTGGATGGAAGTCTTAAGTAGACATATTGCTGTAACACCGGCCAAGACCCACAGCCATAATAGTACATCATTTAATTTTACAGCGTATGGTTGAAAAGACCGGGACCACTTGCGTACACTGGGTTCCGGGCACTGAAAGTCTCGTCATTTCATCTCATTCAAACGGAATTATGTATACCTATGATATTTCTCACAAAAACATGAATGTAGTTCCAGTGTATCATGATAAGGTCAGTGAATAGAAAGGAACCCTGCAGTGTTGTCCCTTGTATATCTGTATTCCGTGCCATGCTAGTTCTAGTGCTCAGTTTGTTTATGAATTTGGCTGACTTTTAGATGGTTCAATGATTATTCGTCAGTTAGTCGTTTGTTGGGTGAGAATTCCCATTTTTCTTGTGCAAGAGATAAACATTGACCTTCATCTTTGAAGGTCATAGGCACCACCTGTTTCGATAAGATGACGAACTTTATTGTGGTGTAGGCCTGGTTTCTTGTGATAAACATTGTAACACATCACTGAATCCAATCTCTCAGGACTCTGTTCTGTGTGTTTTTCAAGTGGTCCCACCGGTAATCATATTTATGGAACATTATGAACAAATTTTCTGTAACCGTTGAATAGGTTTGTTCAAAAAATACTTCAAATTTTACTGGATATTCAATAAACTTGTGAAAGAAAACGGTGCCCACCAACTTTGACTTTATTTCAACATGTGGAAGGCAAGCTATTTGAGTTGAAAAAAAATTTAAAAATATAAAATTTTCTACAGTTAGATTTGAGTCAAATTTTGTGTGTGTTAAACTAAATAACTTTATCGAACATCTGCAAAAAGTTGAAGAGAAAAGTTATTTTTGATCAACCCTACTGTATAATATTGTTTTTTTAGTCATAAATGTTATGTGGGATTAACGCATATTAGAGTGACAGCATTCTTGTCTGAATGGAACTATGGTGACTTTGAATTTCAATCTCTAGATCTAATATCTTCAGACTCTATAGTCTATGGGTATTTTACGTAATCGTATTACCTGAACAGTATGAACTGTTTTGTGGCTGCTTCTCAATTCAGCCATAATATAATGAATAAATGTGTATGATCAGCCCATGTAAGCATGGCTGTATGGCTCGTACGAAACTATGATTCATACATACTAATGAGAATTTTTGTCATTTAACATCTACTGCTCTAGTTAGGCTACCAGTATTGATTTTAGTGTTTGTCCTTGTTGAGATCAATGATTCATTTTTATTGAACATAGCTACATTATCATAGTCATGTTGTCGCAAACAAAAGTGGGGATTGTCCATTACTAGAATTTACATGCTCTGGTCGTGGGTGGTGATTGTCACAGCTACATGGCAGAGTATTTGTTCAACACTGATGAATGTTGATTTACCTGTTGGCTCCTTGTGGAAATAGATAGCATCTGTAATATTGGTCATAAGTGCGGCCGAGCAAAATTGAGAACATGAGAGATTTGAATCCGAACCAAGTATTAGATGTCCAGTATTCGAGTATCACCGCTAATGACGTCATAACAGTAGGTTGTTGTGTAAATTTCTAATATATATAGCCTGTACCTTTTATATGACAACAATAAATGCAATGCCAGTTCAACATCGCATGAAAGACCATTTTGTATTTTCTCGACCATACCTATTTCATTGCGCTTTGTGACAATGCTGGGGGTTGTTCACTCTATATGTCCTTTTCACTAACGTGAGTAACTTGGCACTACATGTTTCATATACTGTGATACAAGCAATCAAGGTTTGCATCTTAAACATTGAAAAATAGTATTGAAACTGTGGCAACTCTCGGTGATAAATTGATGCTTTGTGGCAAGGAGCGTATCCTTTCAGTAATTGAAACAATCCTCTGTCATTACTCGACTCGAATCATTAGAAATGATGTTCGATTCAGATTTGAGTTATGGAATCATTGTGCCCAGCGCGAGTCGTAAGCTATTTTGTCAATGCAATGATTTTCCTCG
The DNA here is from genome assembly GCF_051294905.1 of Botryllus schlosseri. NCBI lineage: Eukaryota > Metazoa > Chordata > Ascidiacea > Stolidobranchia > Styelidae > Botryllus > Botryllus schlosseri. Next base: position 1,837,288 of record NC_137241.1, read on the forward strand.
TCAGCCCAAAAAGGTTTCCGGCGACATTTCCGTATACACGCTGAAGAATCGAAATTACTCCACGCAAGCCGGGATCCCCCTCGGAGTCCTGAAGAACCCCCTTTATAAATGGGTCGTTACCCCCGACAGTTCGGCGATACACGAGTTTAAATTCTCTCCCGACGCCAGGACGATCGCCATTGTGTCACAGGTTTGTGGGAATGTGTATGTTCGGACTTGTACAAACTTACGATCTAGTTTGTTGACAGTCAACTAAGTAGCTGTTTTTTTAATCCTAGTTTTGTAATTCAAAAAGTGACTTATTCCAGTTCTAGCTGCGAATTTTATGAAACAATTGGACACCGAACAAATAGAAATCACATCTCGTGAATCGCGATACCGGTGTGCTGAGTGATTTTCTTGCAGTCGTTGATAGCTCACAGTCATCACTAAGGGCAAGTTTTTGCAACTTCCGGCAGCTTCCTAAATACTCGGAAGTTACGTAGTGTGGTGTTTGCAGGGATCCTATTGTGCAACTTTTCTCCATTTTTTCAGACAAATTTTTTTCGACTTTATCGACATTTCATGCAACTTTTTTCGATTATTCATGTCAATGTTTGCACGATTTTTTCGATTTTCCATACATCCAACTTTTTATTGGGAATAATTGGGCACTATATGTGAATAGATCGCTTGATTATTTCACTGTCGTTTAAATCTGCGGACCTTTCTGATTTGACGTACATTCAGGCTGGACCTCCGAAAATTATATTTTCACTGGGTCAATTTTTTCAGGCCATTGATTATGTTGAAGTCGCCAACACTGAGTTTTGCTACGGTGCCTTGGATACGGATCAATTTGAGTACCTTATACCTTCATAATTTCAAGGAACTTGTCCATAAATGCAATTTTGTAGTGTAACCATTGTGAAAAATAAATGCAAATTTTTACTGCAACTTTTGTGAAAAATAAGTGTAAGTGTCGTTGGATTTGACTGCAACAAAAACTTGCGCTAGTCAATACTACTAAATGTGACTTAGCCAGGGGCTGGGTTTTGGGTATTGACTCCGCATCCATCCTTTTGAAATGCCGATTCTATTTCGAATATGCGGTAAGATTCCGATTTAATGAAAATGAATGTGTTGCTTTGGAATAGAACGTAATAAGTTGTGTTTTAGTTGGATTTAGATTTTTAAAGGTTGTTAGTTCTAGTTCTATTTATAGTCTGAGTTTTGAAAAGTGAGTAGTAGTTCTTGTTGCAGTCACGCATTTTCAAAATCAAGTTGCTTGCAGTTTTGACGTGTCTTGGAAATCGCCATTTGCGTTTGCAATCGTGTAGAAATGCACGTCTTTACATATCAGCTTCTACTCTAGCGTTGATACCAACCTCCTCTGAATTAGAGGTCGGCCGATTATCGCCCTGGCCGATTATCGAGGCCGATATTTGGAACTTTCCCGATTATCGATATCAGCCTGTGGAGGCCGATATTTTATAAATAAAAAATATTGGAAATTCAATACTCCAGGTTCTCAATCTCAAGAAATCCACGACTCAAAGGGCGACATGTGACAGATTTAACCTTGCAGGACTAATTTAACTGCGTGAGCACGCAGAGAAACTACGCTTCCTGCATTACAATCTAGCTCTACTGGACTGATCTGCAATTCTGTATCATGTTTTGCTTTTTGGGTTATCCCAAATCTCAATGAATGTGCACAATTAAGCAATAGTTCTTTTTAATCTCAGTTTTCTCGTTTTTTTGTTCAGCTTTCTGTGTCATGTACAAGTGCCATCTTGCCTAATATATAATATTTTGGCCGAAATGGTTCTCTGCTTCCTCCATATTAATATCGGCCCGTGATATCGGTTATTGTCCTTGTGAGTATGGCGATAATCGGTATGGGCCTGCAAAATTCGATATCGGTTGACCTCTACTCTGAATATTCTTTACAGGATGGGTACATGCGGTTAATCGATTACGTGACGCTGGAACATAAAGGCGCCATGAAGAGTTATTTCGGCGGACTGCTGTGCTGTTGCTGGAGTCCGGACGGGCGTTATATTGTCACTGGCGGCGAGGATGACCTGGTCACGGTGTGGTCGTTTTACGGCCGATTTGTGGTGGCTAGAGGATATGGACATCGGTCTTGGATTAGCCATGTAGCTTTTGACCCGTTTTTATGCCTCGTGCCCGAGGAAGACGAGGTTTTGCGTTGGTACGGAAGCGATTCACCAGCTTTAACGCGTAATAGCATTAGGGGTAGGAGTTTAAATCGTAATTATTTTAAATACGAGACTGCCGCCGATTTTAAATCGACCGAAACTACGTCTGTTAACGCGAAATCTCCGGTGGCGAAATTACAGAACCTATCGCGTAGAGACCGTACCGACAGCACCGTGTCTAAAACTTCGAAGATAAGCGTGGCGGAGTCGATAGACGCCAGACCAAGGGTGTCATATAGGTTCGGGTCTGCGGGGCAGGACGCGCAGTTGTGCTTGTGGGAGTTGACTGACGATGTGTTGTTTCCGAGACGCAGAACGACGTCGATGTTGCGCAGCTATGGATGCGCGCATTTTGTTAGGACCGAGGCTTCTCCGGTTAAAATTGCGAACGGTAAAAGAGACAGTTCTTATTCGGACTCGGGCAGTTTGGGGTTGAACGAGTCTCAGACTGTGAATGGGAAAGGGAAGCACGGGACGTCCAACGGGTCTCCGGGCAGCGGGAAGGAATCAAGTCATTCGATAACGAGAGGCTTCACGTTTTTTTCAAAGAGTTCGTCCAAGGACAGCACCAGTATGACGGAAGGTATGGCCCAGCAGTGCTCAGTAGGGTTGTTCAAAAGTAACTTTATTTTTCCCGATTCTGGGGATTCTCTGATTGAATTGTTAGGTTGCCTACATAAATCTGCTCACCAAGTTTAGCTCGATTTCAACTGGTAGATGTGAACGAGTTAGTAGTTCGAAAATTTTGAATTCAATATAAAATATTAAACAACTTTTCAGATGTTGCTGTCAACCCCATGAGATTGTTAAATTGGCTGAAACAACGACGCTTAACAATTTTTGCTCACTTCCAACCGGTAGATAAGCGAAGTTATTGCAGTTGAAAATTGTGGATTCGCAAAAATACCCTGAACGGTGGGTAGTCGCAAAATTCTAAATGAAAACTCAAATAACTTCGCTTGTATGGGTTGGAATTGCGTCAAATTTGTTTGGCTTCGTTTTTGTAGAAAACTCACACAATTTCATGGGGTTGACAGTGAAATTTGAAATTTTTTTTTTAAATTTTTATAATAATAGGAAAATTTTCAAATTCCTGTGCGTTCAAATCTACCAGTTTTAATTGAGCCAAATTTGGTGTGCAGCGTTTTTGTAGTATACCTAACAATTTATTCAATAAATCGCTATAATCTGGAAAAAAGTTATTTTTGCACAACCCTAGTGTTCAGTAACAAAGCACTCAAATAGTGTTCCTCTACTTCTAGTACTTGAGTGATTCCAATTTTGCGCTACTTTCACTTTGTAATATTTTGTGATTTACCTAATCTTTGATAGTTACAGTTTGTCAAGCGGAAGTAGTACATTATTCCAACTAGAGAGAGAAAATTAGGGGACATTTTTGTGGAGTATCGACAATATTTTGATTTTCACAAAACTTGAGTAGAGTCCATAATTTACAATAGTAGATGTAGAGCCATCAGCCATCCATTTATATTTCTACTTGAAGTTGTTTTGGTTGCTTCTAAAAGCACTTTTGTTAAGCAAGTTCGCAACTTGATCAGTGAATCCGGCAAAAAAAAGTTATTTTTGAACAACCGTACTGTGGAGCTTATCGTGCGTTTGGCAATTTCAGGAAAATTCGCAACGTTGGCGATCGGCGAAAGTCCCTCCAAAAAGGATCAAGCCAAGTCGCACAAGCGCAATTTGAGCATGCCCTATTTCGGTACCAAGAACGGAAGTAAAAGTCAGTCCACTGTGAACGGGGTATCGCGGACGGAACATAGTAAAGAGTCCAAGGTCGCTATAGGTCGTAAACCGTACTCTAAAGACCATGAGTGTTCATTGGTAGAATTCCTATCATTTTGTTGAGAAACTCAGATTCGCGTTTTCCCTCTCAAAGTGCCTTTTTTGTTGTCTAGCTCAGTGATTCTCTCACCTTTTTCATCTCACAGACCGCTAAAACTGCAAAACAAATATTCCAACCGGTGAATCTTCAAAAACCAAAATCATCAACTTTAGTTGACCAAAGGAGAAAATATCTGCGATACCAGCTTATACTTTATCCCACCTTAGATTTATGTTCGGTCAAACAGAGATGCTAAGACCGTAAGCTGAATATGGTACGAATATCATCAAACCTAAGCTTGAAACCGGACTAGAAACTATATTGTCTCATTGTAAAGTTGAGAGATTCCTTTATTTCAACACGGGTTTGGAATGCTTTGTTTTTCTGATTGGAACTGTCTCGGTCCTCATCCCGCTGAAGCATTTTCACTAAGCTCGCGTACCACCTCGTTATATCGGAACGAGTTTACTAGCTCGAAAGTGCTGAAGACCACTGGTTCTTCCCCTATCACAAGTTTATTATTACCGAGATCAGTTTGGCACAAATGATTTGTGCGAAGGCAAGATTTAGTAGGCTGATTTAGAATGAAATCTTTTGAAATTGTGACAAGGCTTGATGAAAAATCAGGCAATTTTTCTGGGAATTCATATATTTAAAAAAAAAAAGTTATCATTGCAGTTGTCATAAAATAAGCTTTGAGAGCTTTTGGAAGTATATGGATCTCTCGTGGCTTGCCCTGCGGTTGCATGATGGTGGCCATCGCTGCACTTCTGATTAATTTCAACCGCAAGCCGTAATTGAGGGCGAGCAATCGAACATACTGCATGGTTTAGGTCATTAGATCATTACCTACACTGAAGATACCCAGTTAATGGAAGGGGGACATGACGCTTCCCTGCCTCTCTTGTACAATCTAGTTTTGGTAGGCCCAGCGTTACTTGGATACAAAGCAATTACAAATCTACATATTTTTTCAGTTCAGAAATTTATAGGCTCTCTGACTTCTGACGTTACTCACCTACCACTTGAGATGCTCCCGCCTACCACAGTTTGGTAACCAAACACAGAAGTTGTTATTTGTTCTCTTTTCTTCTGCAGCCCGCACTCACACTCGGAACAAACTTATGTCCACGACTCGACGAAACTGCGATGCTAGAACCACTCGTATGCAAACTCATATCACAGGTTTGTACTAAGTTGTGTTAGAAGACACCCTTGGACGTACTGAACTTCAGTATGTAATTTAAAATATATATTGATATTGAAATAAACCGAATATGTTCAACTGACACTCGTCAGGGGTAATTGGACAACTAGCAACTAGCAGAGAATTAAAAAGGAGTTTGTATATTCAGTGATAGGTCTGTTGATATGCAAAGTTCTTTTCAATTCATTACTAGTTGCTGACAATTACCCCTGACGAGTGTCATTTGAAAATATAGGAGGTTATTTCAATATGAATGCATTTTTTAATTACTTACTGAATTCGATTTATAGATCCAGGGTTAGGTATTTTCCAACTGCATTCACAAAAAAGTTGATGAACTGTAGCCTACATATCACCATTCGTATTGCGATGCTGTTGATCAATAATCCAATTTGAAACAGTCAGAACATACTACGTCAGATTGGTCATGTGGTCAATTAGTTTTGTAGTTCATTTTCATCATAGGATAAAAAGTAAAAGTGAACTCGTTCTTAATTAGACACGACTTCGCATGACGAGACCTAGTTTAGGCTATAACATGAAAGCATATGTATGAACAGTAGGGTCGTCCATAATTTGGAAAATCTCACAAATGCTGCGTATCCATGTCTCATTCTATAGATTATTGATAAAAAACGTCAATGAGCCTGCAATAAGCTCACAGGAAAGTCGTTAAGATTTGTCTAAATGCGTTTGAAAGTAGCTGCTGTAGAGTGGGCGTGCCAGCGACCATAGAACGGCGAGAAGACTAGTAATCACGAAATCACGGCTCATAATTGGTTAATCAGTTATGCTTGAATGATCGCGACCGCAGCAACTTGCTGATTACGTTCTTCTACTCATTAAAGAAGTTTGCTAACGGCGCTGTAAGGGCATTGTAGGTTGGTGATTTAACAATAATATGTGACACCTGGTGATTTAATGTTTTAGTTAGAAAGTCTGTTACGATAGGTTTATAGCAGCAATAGCCTATTGCAGACATGGCAGAGGTGTAACAGCGAATGATTATGAACTTGTAGAACTGAGTATAAATCCGAGAAGCATCTAGTTCTAGTCTGATATGCTTGCGATTACGCCGAGTCGTCCTGTTTCCCTGGGTTCGGGTAACGTATTAGCCATCGCCAAACTGGTGCAGCACAACATGTGAGATGGATGCTGCGGGGCACAATCCTGTATGCTTATAAGATGATATGTGGACCAACCAGGTAGCTTACGTTGGAACTCTGAAGAAGTGTAACTACCGCATCGATTAAATGCAGTTATATATCCATGTCTGGTTTGATTCAAACATTAGTCGTGATGCAGCCAGTGATGATCTATGATTCATTTGGGACAGGCTAAGCTCTACAAGCAAACTGTAGTTTTGCTGACCCTACCAGCATAGCCTGTGCATACCTTTAGATCTCTTTCTGTGGTATGATTGAGGACTTTGACAGCACTTACGGGTGGATTCATTATGCTGTAAGAATCGGACAGGTGCCACGCATAAACGGACGATTCAGCCCATCTTTAGAGCATTCAAGACCTAAATTATATACCACGACCAGATCCTAATAAGATCAACAAAGTATCATTACTGTTAAGATTTATATTTGTAATCAATGATGGTACATCCCTTCTGAAACTAGAAATTCGTACGCTACTTGCATAAGTGCCATTGCAATGTTTCTTTGTGTGTTTCAGTGCTTTCCCTCGATGAAAGCAAGCTACACAGACTACAACTGTTACCTTCACAATAAGCCAGTCATGTTTCAAACGTTTTTGTGAAGCAGCTGTCTTTTGTTCGTTATGTAATATGTTACTAAACATATCCCGAATCAATCTCAAATCATCATCTGCGGACCAACCTACAATGCGCTTACAGATTCACCGCCGTTAGCAGACTCCTCGAACAGCTGATCAGCAAGCCGCCACCGTCGTAATCATTCAGGCATAGCCACTTACCCAATCAAGCGCCGTGGTTTCTAATTACTAGTCTTTTCGCCGTTCTATGGTAGCTGGTACGACCACTCTGTAGCAGCCACTTTCAAACACATTTAGACAAATCTTAACGACTTTCCTGTGAGCTTATTGCAGACTCATCGACGTTTTTTATCAATAATCTATAGAATGAGACATGGATACGCAGGATTTGTGAGACTTTCCACATTATGGACAACCCTAATGAACAGGCAGACAAGTTTATGTAATTGTTGGGCTGTAGACAACATCAATGTTATAACAGACTTGAATAACTAGATTATTGTAGTTATTTAATTGAAGCGAAATGCTGGTAATCTAATTTTTTTTAAATGTTTCTTTGCTTTAATTCTAATTTTAATGTAATTTGTAAAATATTCTTTGCTCTGATTCTATTTTTGATCGAACTTGTGAAATGTTTCTATGATCTCATTCTAGATCTGATGTGATTTGTGGTTTTTCTGAACATTCTGTAGGGGAACTTTATAGCCTAGTGAGAAACCAGCCAAGCTTGCTGTCACACGACAATGCATTCTGACATGATATGAACTGAAGTCAATTTAATTTCCAAGTTTTTCGCAAATTTGGTAATTCTGATTCTAATCTAAAAAACTGTGGAGCTATAATTCTAATTCTCGTCTAATTTGAAAAAAAACTGTCTCGGCTATAATTCTTATTCTAATTTAATTAAAAAATAACTGTTTAGCTATAATTCCTTTTCTAGTTTAATTTGGAAAAACAACTAGTTATACTTCTAATTCTTATCTAATTTGAATTATAATTTGGAAAAAATGGTGTAGATATTATTATAATTCTAGTGCCCAAATCTGCTTACAATAGCCTTACGGTTTGTCTCAATTAGGGTCGTCTGACGTGGATAAGCTTCCAGAGGGACAGTATCATGACCGCCGGCCAAGACGGCTGTATTCAGACGTGGGCGCGACCTCACAAGTCTGAGGTGAGTCTTTTTACGAATGCATGATGTCGATAGTTAACGCAGGTATGTCCTAATTCGGGGTGGGTGAAATGAGTCATTGATTGGAAATGGGCTTCAATAGATCTTCATGCTGTATGATTCAATGCAGGGGTGTTGAACATTTTTGCTATTTACGGCAGCATTTCAATCACATATATGTATGTATAGCGTACGACCGCATTCCAGCAGGCGGACGTAATGGCACATATGGACGCCTATATCCACGGTGTCAAATTCACGACTGGGAGATTTCGGACATTCCTTGTGTGGTGTTCTGCGTCGATAATATCGGTAATTGCGCACATCAAATATTTATCCTTAGCTCGCGCGACCCGATATACCGGCACAGCTAATGTTGTCTGTGAAAATTTGGAGTACAAAATTAATGATGCTGCGTCTTCGGATTGGTACTAATCACTTTGTTGCAAGTAGTTTTTCCTAGACCTCCCATCAGGATTGTCGTACTAGTCAAAATATAGATTGGAATCGCCCAAACTTACCAGAAAAACCTTTCTTTGTGAGACGCACAACGTCGCACACGATACCAAACTGTTGTTTCCGGATGGGACGCACCATTTTGCTCTGTGTTTCCCGTTTGAAGAGCTTCTTGGAGGTTTCCCGTTTGTACTACGAGGCTCGGATTGCAAATATGACGCTATATTAAAAACGTTGAAGCCTGAATCGTTTTTGCTGAATTGACTTATATGTCAAGAATTTGTGATTCAATTTGTTAATTCAAATTGCATATTGACGGCTGCCAACGTGTGCTAATTCAATTATGTGTTGACGACCTCATAAATATTGTTCTTCGGCCGAAGGTTGGACACCCCTGTTCTAATGGAAGCAAGTCTTTCGAATATCGAATGAATATGAACAAATCAACAGTAATAATGACATTCTGGGTACTTGAGTGTTTTGTTTTCGGGCACTGCAGTCGGTGATTAACCGTGATCACTGACCAGTTAAGTCGATTTGTTCAAGGAAATGGAGTTCTCTGAAGTCGCATTCAACTCAGTTGTTGAAATGGTGTAACTCAAATTTGGAATGGTTTACTTTCCTATCGCCCCCGTGGCGAATAAATATTTTTAAGCTCCAGTAATATCTACATCTGCAGAAACACTGTTTGATGCTGTGTATGTAGCTCATGAGTCGGTGTATATGTCGCAAAACATCAAGGACGAATAAACTACGTCCTTTCCTTTCCATTACACTGTTCCTCATCCATTTTATTTACTCTTCGAATCGTTAACGTGAATCTTTCTCGCCAGGGTTCGGCGCCAGTCACCGCCCACCGCAAGGACCTGCCCCGACAATCGGTCAACTCGCCCACGCCCTCTCCCAAACTGTCGCCGGTCAAGGGCCCTCCCGGCACGCAGGTCCGTTGATCGGCTGTTGGGCCGAAATTTGCAACGACCGTCAACACTTGTGAGGTGCAATAGAACCGTTTATCGACGCGTTTTCTTCCGTTACTGTTTGCAATTGTTTGTGTCGTAATTTCGAATCCTTTTACTAATACCTATTTCCAAGAGTCGCCTTTGCCCGTAGTTTGGTGTTTGGGTATGGTTTACTAGCCTACGGTAGATGCGAAACATGTGACTGGACGATTGGGCCATCAGATATGACCAGGGACTAGCAATTTCTGATGGCTTTGGAACAGGGTTGTAATGACTCGAGTCACGATTTTCTGATGACTCGAGTCATTTTCACAAAATATGGAAATGACTCGACTTGGACTCGAGTCATTGCGCATGATTCGAACCAAGTCATATGACTCGAGACTCAGACGACCAAGACCTACATTCCATTGTAATTTCAAAGAATAGTATGGTAACCATACTGTGGGATTTCGTCTATTGGTACTGGAACTTGAAAATGCGACCATAAACTGATCAAAGTGAATAAGATTATTACATTATAAATGCGAATCATTCGATATCACCAAATAGAGTTATAAAAAGTGGCTTTAACAAGACTTTTAACTGGAAACTGAGCAGTGAACACGATGACTTGGACTTGTACTCAAGTCGTAATACCACAACTCGGACTCGACCCTCTGCTCGCTGACTTAGCCACAGACTTGACTCGGTGGGGAATTGAAAATGACTCGACTTGACTCGAGTCAAAACTATAAAAGTGAGATTGACTTCTGACTCGGAGCCTTGAGACTTGGTTACAACCCTGCTTTGTAAGCAGAAATGGTGATATTATTATATTGTTAGGTTGCCTAAAAACGCTACAGGCCGAATTTGACTTGATTCCAACTGGTACATGTGAACGCAGAGGAGTTTCAAAACTTTGTATGTATTACTGCTGACGATTACCCCTGGCGAGTGTCAGCCGAAAATATTCGGGTTCATTTCAATATGATTATACTCCTCAACTGTATATTAAAGTTCAGCACCTCCGAGAAGCTATTAAAGTTATTTTGCTGTAATGTTAGAATTATTAATGAAAAACTCAAATGACTTTGCTTCTACGTGTTGGAATTACGTCAAATTTGTTTGCATTGTTTTTGTAGACAACTTAACTATTTCATGGGGTTGATTGTAAAATCTGAAGAAATTTCCATAATCTTTTATAATATATATTCAAAATATTCAAACTCCTGTGCGTTCACATCTACCAGTTGGAGTCGAGCCGAAGTTTGTGTGCAGCGTGTTTTGGGCAACCTAACAATTTAATCAGTGAATCCACGGAATCCAGGAAAAAAAAGCTATTTTTGAACAACCCTAGCGTGCAGTCACTTTCGCGCGTCTGCCCGTAGGTCAGTAATCTATACTTCGGCGCTTGTTGAAGATCTGTTTTTTCTATTTTGTTACGAATGCTATGATGCGAGGGACTTATCTGTTAAACGCGAATATATTATATAATGACACTGTTTCTTTCGTTTTAAAGCTTTCTCTTTACAACTCTATATCGTAATTGATCGGGTGATTCTAACTACCCAGGTTCAACCGCTTTACAAATGTTAACAACAGGATGTATGGCTTGATTTCTGCGATCCACTTTCTTAGATGCGTATTCAACAGTTACCATGCCATTTCCTACGACTGCTGCATGGGATCGTTAGCCTTACCAGTATTTGAAACTAGAGACCTTCGCCGATAGCCCCGACATACTCAGATTATATTCAAAAGATATGGCATCTAGATCTTAGGCGTACTTCCAAAACTTAAGGCATTTAATTGAGCAGCTTTACAGCCTTTGTTATACTTGGGCATGAAATAAACTAGAAAGGCTACGTTTGGACACCTGTAATGTTAAGATATGTAGAATTAGATCACTATTCCCAGTGTAGGAGTCGCAGATTGTAGTTCGGCCTCTCTACTACCGTACTGTGAAGTCACGAAATTAGCCGAGATTTTTTACCTCTAACGTCTGATGTCGATTATTTCCTGTGAAGTGTGATAATCGGTCTGGCTCTAGTTGAAACGCACATTGGTAAATTACGATTGACATTGAATGGACAAACAATACGTTACTCTTCAAAGAGTTCAAAAATCAGTATCACGCCATCCATATTAGCGCAAGCCAGTTAATGATCGTTAATAATATCTGCTCAAATGCTCTGACTGGTTGAGCAAAACTCCCCCCTTATTATAACGGACTACATCCCTCTTCAAGTGTGAACCATTTCTATATGTACATGTCAGCGTTTGCGACAGTCCTGGTAATGTGTCAGTGAATACAGCCAAGGATATTTAAAGTGTATTCTCGCCGGAACTAAATTTTAGATGGTCTGTTAGTTCTGATGTGGATTTGTCTGTGATTACATAATGTAACAGGATCGAAGATTATTATATCACTGAACAATATCTCCTGCCCATGACATACGTGGTCATTGTCACAAACATTTCTACATTGCATGTCACGCTCTTGCGTGGCCGTACATTTCGTGGTCACTGCGCCAGGGATTTTGATTTTCCACTCTTTTTTAATTCAACAAGTGGGACCATACTTTCGTCATCTTAACTCTGTTTCACCATGCACTTTACGTTGAAAGTTCATACCTCATAGGTCTGACGAACGGCTTGCACTAACTGTGCTAGCATGCGATGTGCTATTTGACTTGTGGGTTATGTTTGTATTGCATAGCGACTGCGGCCACATTATTGAACTTGAATTGGCATTTGTAGGATCATCCTAGAACAACAGCCTGGTGCGCTTTCTAATATCATGTTAGGCTGCATGGCTGAGAACGAATGAAATGCGAATGACATAGCGTGATCTTTTTTTGTGTTACGAAATTCTTGTTGAGAAAATATATTATATCTGTGGAGTCAAGCATCCGTGCGGGAATATCTGAGCGGCTGGGGTGAGATGAGATTTAAACAATTTGAAAAAGATTTGCTTTTCCGAGCTAGATTAGAATTGGAATTATAGCTATTTTTTCAAATTAAGTTACGGTTAGAAAGAACTATACGAAAGTCAAGTTCAGGTCATATAAAATAGTTCATTCTCATCAGCACGAGGATGGCTAATGTCTGCACGCCAAGTTCTTTTTTCTAGGAAAATTAACGTAGATTTCAAATTACAGCATGGAGATACCCTTCACGAATTAGATTAGAATTAGATTACCGGTGTTTTGCTTTAATTCGACAATTAGAACTAGACTAGATTAGAATTATCTATAGTTACCCCAGACTGGGTGAGCTAGGCAGCCCCTTGGTATATGGAGTCTGGACCACGACCGAAAATTATTAAGACGACTAGCGTGGAATTTTGGCGCTGGATCAGATTTCATAGACAGAGTCGCGTGTGGCAGAACAGCAACACGGCGGTTTGAGAGTTGGCCCGGGCAGTTTCACGGATTTAATCATTCTTGTGTTTGCTGCCTTTATGCTGTTGCATGTGGATGATGTGAAGTAGTCGAAATCTATACGCAAGACGGATCATATTCCACAAGGCTATGGCTCGGTGTAAGGTAAGTCATTGGAATCCCTATATTCTGGATGACCGAGCCGCGCAAAAACGTCGTATCTCTGACTGCCGGGCTGCCGAGAGAAACGGAAAGGAGGTGTGTCAATGATCAGTTCAAAAACCAGAATGTATATTTAGAGTTCTTAGGGCTTGTTAGATGCTGGACTGACTGACAACTCAATTGAACGACAGTCGAGTGCGTGTCAGTGACAAATACCTATAACAGTTAGAGTTCAGGGTTGAGCTCGATTAAGGTTAGTCTACCATACGTCCTCTTTTAGGAAGATTTGACCTCTTTTTTCAAAGTGTCCTCGGAGGACGCCCGAAGTCCTCTTTTTTGATAATTTTGGTTAAATATAGGGTAATATTCGACTGAGAAACATAAAATCAGCACTGTAGTAACACTAGGGTTGGTATATTTTGGAAATGGGAAAAGAGGACACTTTTTAAGAATTTTCAAACTTGCAAAATCGGAGCTAAATCCTGAAAAATGGTAAATTTTCCCACGTCGTGGACGGTTGACTAAAAAGAAATGGTCAGCTTTCCGGCCCGAATCCCGAAATACCGGTTTTTCTTTCACGTTGTCCGTTGGTTGCATAAAAAAAATGTTCAACTTACCGGCCCAGCTCCAGATATACCCGTCTGAGCGTTACTTCAGTGCTGATTTACTGAGCCTCAAGTCGAATTTTGCCCTATATTTAACCAAAATTCTCAAAATAGAGGACATTTGGGCGTCCTCCGAAGACACTTTCAAAAAAGTCAGAAAAGAGGACAAACCCTAGCTTAGGGTTGCCATACGTCCGGAATTTCCCGGGCATGTCCGGAATTTCACTTCACTTCGTCCGGGAGGAATTTCCAAAATATGCCTAAATGTCCGGAATTTTGAAGGCTTGAAGTAAAATCATAATTTTCTCGTAAATCAACATAAACAACATTATTTTGGCTAGATTTATGCTACGTGAATTTTTTCTTCGTGCTGCGCGCGATTTCGCATCACATGTATTGGTTTTAATATGGGGCAAACCACCCTCGCAAAAATTGCGATCAAAAATTTATAAAAATAGCGTTCATTTACAGAAATGAGTCTAATTATAATCGCCGTTTATTTGATGCTTTGTTCAATGATAGTGGTTCTAAACCTGGGTTAGTTTGCCTTTATTCTGGGCTTCGCGAAGATGTTGAACGTAATCAGCTTTCAAAATCGACTGTGAGTAAGTCTGGGTAAATTTGCCGACATTTAATTAAATCAGCTTATCAAATTTGGAGCTGGGCCACGGCAAATTGAAAATGGAGTCGCGCCCATAAAAGGTGGGAAGCTACCGGATTTGGGGTGTTTATATAGCTCAGTGGCGCAGTGCGCACCGGCTTTAGGCTGATAAATAATCTTGTCGGTGTGACACGAACATGACTTAACAATGTACAATTACGCTCCTTGCATTTTCGAAGTCATCCTCCTCCACCAGCTAGCTCTGTACCGCTAACTCTGATCATGTGGGCGGAGAGAGGATCAAAATTGTAGAGTAATATGTGAAGGAACCAGCGAGTTGGATCAATTGTAATTTGTAATTGTAATTGAATGTAATTAATTACATTTTTCAATGTAATTGTAATGTAATTGTAATTGAAGCATTTTTATTTTGTGTAATTGTAATTGTAATTTGACAAAAAATTTGCTCAATTACAATTTCAATTACATTAAATTGCTATTGAGACCGGACAAGCACAACATAAAATAATTGACTTATAATGCATTCTCTTTAAATGTCGACAAGGAATTTGGTGGATCCATTCGCGGAAGCCCTTGACTGCGCCCTTGCGGGCGAAGTTTTTTTTATTTTTACCGCTATGCTGGCCTCGGCTGCCATTGTATACAATTCTTAGATTACTAACCAACGGATGGATTCGCAACACGTGACTCACGATTGAATACGCCGAGAAGCCAACTGCTGAGCCGGCTAAAAGCAGCAGAATTGATAGTCCCATAGCTGGCGATCCAAGCGTCGAAATTTGATATGTATGGTCCTAATCGAAAGCTAGGGTCGCACTGATTCCGCAATAAAAGTATATTTCCAGGCAATGGTACCATCCCAAAATAGTCGTGAAAGTCTGGGAATCGGCATTGTTCTGAACAATCGCTGGGCGTAATTGGTAATTGTTGTGGTCATGCTGCTGCAGCGCTCTCACTTTTCAGAACAGTCGGCCTTGAACGGCGATTTTGGAGCAGTTACATTGCCCTGACGAGATTTTATTTTGTATTTTCGGAATTAGTACATCAATAGATTACGATAAAGACCAGATGCATCAAATTTGGACGCATGGATCGCCAGCTCTAGGACTACAAAGTTTGCTGCTTTTAGCCGGCTCTGCAGTACGTTTGTCGCTGCATTCATCCGTGACTCACATTTTGCGCATCTATCTATAGATAACTAACCTACGGATAGATGGGCAACACGTGATTCACGGTCGAGAGCCCAGATGCCGTCAGATTTGTTGTCGCTTCATAGCATGAAGCGGCAGGTTGTTGGCCAGATTGATGTTTGGTGCAGGGCAATCACGATGTTCAGGTTATTTAGTGACACAGTACACAGCCACTGGCCCGGCTATCATTGCATTAATATCAGGAGGATATTTCATGAGCATAATAAGTCATGATATTCACTCTACTATTAATTGGATTCAATATTGACTTCGGCTGTGATTTCCTTGAACTATTTTGGTTTGTCTAATCATTAGAGCGGCCATGTTTTGACATGTCAAAATTTGTCAAAATCGTAATAGTACAAAAGTTGCCTATTTCTGAGCCAAAAACGTTTTTTGATGCTAAACTACTTCGTTAGGACAGCTATAGTTCCTACCAGAAATGAAGATCTAAGAAGTTGGCTACAATTTTAACATTATGTGGTCAAAAAACGCCCTAATAATCAGAGATAGGTTTTAGTATGTAGTGCTAAATAAAGAGAATATGTTTTCATAATCCAGTCATAATTGATATGGAATAATTATATTTCGAATTACTGACTGAGGATATCATGTGTGCGTAGGGCTTGGCACAATGATTCTCGAATCTGAACATAATATGATTGCGGTGGAGGATGCATCAACGAGTCACAACTGGAGCTATTTCAATTCAAAGTCAGCTGTCATAAAATAATCCAGTTTTTGGGCAACACAGTCTTCTTGCTTTGCATGTTGATACTGCCTAGCCATGCAAAGATTCCTCCTATGTAAAAAAAGAGGTAAACCAACACTATGGCTGAAACCTTGACGTTGGTGTGTTGGCTTTTGTCCAATATCAGCTGGCAGTCCACTTCGCAATGGTGACATATCAAACTGACACATATTTCCTCAGTATTTATTATTTTCAATATTTAATATTATATTATATATATTATTCAATCGACTTTCGCTTGGGTATTGGGGATGCATCGTAGGGCTTTGCCGATCTTTTCATTGCCTTTGATTGGGTGACATGATGGATGTCGTACGCTAGCTGTGAAATATCCGGATTTGTCCGTCTTCTCCCCATTTGTCTCTGTAATCACAATCCCAGTCAATAATCTAACGCAGGGGTGAGCAAACTACGGGCAAATTCACGCAGCCATGCAATTCTTTCATCGTCCAGGCTGCATATCGGATAACTAATGCGGCATGTGACGATATTGAACCATCTGTTTTAGGTCATAAAATCAAGCCCCTTGTTATATGAGTGAAAATTCGTTACTCGTACCTTTCCATCATCAGAACAAAATCAGATGTACCGGTTGCTCCCATCCCTTTCAAACAATTTCCAACTTTGTGACTCAATACAGCCGTAGCCAAACTGACATTCATCTGGCATGAAAAACAGTCACATTTCAGCCCAGTGAATGATTGCAAGCGCATCATCTATACCAGTGCTTCTCAACCTATTTCAGTTCGCGTCCCACTTTCCATCCAGATTTCATTGCGTGGCCCACCACACATCCTTTTGCGACAAACGTTCAAACCACTACAGACAATAGAGCGAATAGCTGCGGGACTCGTGCACTTTGGGACCAAAAACTCATTTTCTCCGTAAGGCTGTAGTGAGTTTAGTCCGAAAGTGCACGAGCCCCGCAGGTCCGTCAATTACATGTTCCAGAATCATCATCCAAAGTGGAAGAAAGCGTTGAAAATTTTGACATTTTTCGACTTGGTCTTCGTGGTAGAGAACAGATCTACAAATTGGGATATATCATCGTTTCTTAAAATGTCTTCGCGGCCCAAGTGGACGCAGCCAACCGGTTGAAAAGCACTGATCTAGACCAGAGGTGTCAAACATATTTTTTGCCTACTTTAGATCGTGGATTTAAATTAACATGGGCCAATGGAAGTCCCGACTGGTAAAGTGCCAGGCTGCGCGACTCCACGTCAAACAGTTTTTGGATATCCGTCCATAATATATCTTGCCCTCTCCCATTCATGTTCATGTATCGAGATCCCTCTGCTTTCGATGAATAGAGAGTTCCGGAGAGTTCCGTCTGTTAGGATATAAGAATATATCGGGTATGGAATTTTGGGACTGTTTTCACATGGTAGGCCTACTAACATTTAATTTTCATAAGTCAAGTAATACCCAGAATTTTCGTTGCGCTTCGCGCGCGGTAGATACGGTGTGACAAATATGTGTAAACGAAAGTATCACTGAATATAATCTAAGATATCGGGTTACGTTCACACAGCATCACAGTAACTATGACCCCCCCCCCCCCCCACCATAACATTTGATACTATCGTTTCGCAATCTAGCAGTAACATGACGTGTCCAAATCCGGAAAAGTGAATATTGACTTTTTTTAACGTTAGACTTAGACCTGTTCTAGCAGACCACCGTTGAAACTTTCTGGACAAACGACACATTATATATTACCGCTTTTTTGTATTTCTCTTCAAATTACGGGCATTATTGTCATTGTTTCAGTTATTTTGTAAACATTTTGAAAACATACGAACTGCCATATTTTTAATTAACGTTTACTAATCGCGCAAAGTGTTGAAGCCGTATCCGACACAACTTGTCACCAATGCTCATCGACTAAACTAGGCGCCTTATAATATGGGGGAGGGCGCCATGCCATGATATTCTCTAAAACGGGGTGTTCAAGTAAACAAAGAATTAGTAGCACATTCCATATCAATACTATCATTTACATCCCATGATATGGACGACTGCCTATTCTGTCAAAAATTGACCCCGCCTGGGATGGATCAATATGAATCAAGCTCTTTACTCCTTCCTCATAGCTTTTGGCAGTCCATGCGAACGAATTACAATAGTTTTCAAAACTACTTACTTGAGTAGCTTCAAAGTCAGTCAATTCTACTTCTACTCCATGTAGTTTTAGGTTGCTTATGGAAGAAGTACTTTTACTCATACTTGAGTAGATTTTTTCATCGCTACTTCTATTTCTACTTGAGTAGCTTTCTTGACTACTTTGACCACCTCTGGTAGTGCTCACCGTATTACAATTATATGATCTAAAATTATCAGGTAAAGCTACCTTGAGGAGATACTGAGGATCGGAGCATAGAAAAATTGGACTTACAGGAGCGTACGGATTTGGATCAGTAAAGAGTCCATCTAATGGTATCTTCTTTGTTCCAGCAATAACCTAGGCCTAATTTTCACGTCACGGAATATGGTGGGTCTATGCGATCGTCTCATCGAAGAAATGCCCAAGTTGGCCCTTGGAACGTTCACGCAAGATGTGCTAGAGGCATTTTTTGGAAATTTAGTAAGATACTTAAACGTAATAAGGCGTTAGATTATTGACTGGGATTGTGATTGCAGAGACAAATGGGGAGAAGACGGACAAATCCGGATATTCCACATCTAGCGTACGACATCCATCATGTCACCCAATCAAAGGCAATGAAAAGATCGGCAAAGCCCTACGGCTACGATGCATCCCCAATACCCAAGCGAAAGTCGATTGAATAATATATATAAGATAATATTAAATATTGAAAATAATAAATACTGAGGATATATGTGTCAGTTTGATATGTCACCATTGCGAAGTGGACTGCCAGCTGATATTGGACAAAAGCCAACACACCAACGTCAAGGTTTCAGCCATAGTGTTGGTTTACCTCTTTTTTACATAGGAGGAATCTTTGCATGGCTAGGCAGTATCAACATGCAAAGCAAGAAGACTATGTTGCCCAAAAACTGGATTATTTTATGACAGCTGACTTCGAAGTGAAATAGCTCCAGTTGTGACTCGTTGATGCATCCTCCACCGCAATCATATTATGTTTAGATTCGAGAATCATTGTGCCCAGCCCTACGCACACATGATATCCTCAGTCAGTAATTCGAAATATAATTATTCCATATCAATTATGCCTGGATTATGAAAACATATTCTCTTTATTTAGCACTACATACTAAAACCTATCTCTGATTATTAGGGCGTTTTTTGACCACATAATGTTAAAATTGTAGCCAACTTCTTAGATCTTCATTTCTGGTAGGAACTATAGCTGTCCTAACGAAGTAGTTTAGCATCAAAAAACGTTTTTGGCTCAGAAATAGGCAACTTTTTACCACTACGATTTTGACAAATTTTGACATGTCAAAAAATGGCCGCTCTAATGATTATACAAACCAAAATAGTTCAAGGAAATCTCAGCCGAAGTCAATATTGAAACCAATTAATAATGGAGTGAATATCATGACTTATTTTGCTCATGAAATATCCTCCTGATATTGATGCAATGATAGCCGCGCCAGTGCCTGTGTACTGTATCACTAAATAACCTGTTGTGATTGCCCTATATCCTATCTGCACCAAACATCAATCTGGCCAACAACCTGCCGCTTCACGCTATGAAGCGACAACAAATCTGACGGCATCTGGGCTCTCGACCGTGAATCACGTGTTGCCCATCTATCCGTAGGTTAGTTATCTATAATCTATCCGTGGGTTGGCAATCCACAATACGATTTCAGATCACGATGCTGCATCGTTATTTCGTCTGGCTAACTAACCAGACCACTGGATATTATATAACGTCTTATCTGACAAAGCACGGTTTTGTTTTTACTCCTCATCCTAATTCCTACGTCCCTCGATAAAGATAATATTATTTCTTTAATTATATGCTATATACGCGAATCCAACACGTGCATATATTATAATACTTTTTCAACGACATACTGCACCCTATCCTTAATCCTAACCCATAGGAAATTAGGTAAAAAACATTTTACATTTCCAATTACGTGAGCCATAATTACCGAGCATACAAAACACGTCACAATGACATCTTACATAGCATAATATGTACGGCATAAACGCATTTATTACTACACAATCTGAACTAGACTTGAATTGTTGTTAAATACGACGCTACGGTTGTCAAGGAGCACGGTTGAATTTATGATTATTCAATTACATGTTCAACAGCAGTAATTGTAATTGTAATTGTAATGTAATTGAAGCATGCAAGGAGTAATTGTAATTGTAATTTGATATTTTTAGCATGGAGTAATTGTAATTGTAATGTAATTGAAACATTCATGAAAGTAATTGTAATTGTAATTGTAATTGAACTGAAATAATGTAATTGATCCAACTCTGGAAGGAACCAGTAGTATTGACATAATTCATTCAAATCATTTACCGACCATTATGCATATACTAAGCCCCCAGAAGTTGCATCCATTATATACTACGGAGGGCCCAAAATTAATGTTTATTTGTGGATGATGGGCTGACAAAATGGGGCTTCGAACCTGGTTACAACTTACAACACACAACCATATACTCCTTAACCGGATTGTGACCACTTCTAGTCGATAGACAAAGCTTTGCAGGTGTGACGTCATATTACTGGACAATGTGCTCATACCTCATTTTAAAATCCACTAGTGGGCGCTGACGAGCGTCCGGAATTTGTGTCACAAAAATATGGTAACCCTACCCTAGCTCAATGGATCGTCCACATACAATGTGTCGTTCAAAGTAACCGTTTATAGGGGCACTTATCAATGTTCAAACTGTATTTATGTCACTCAAACGAATAAAACAGCACTATTCAATGTGTCACGAAAATGAACTGTATAGTGTTAATGTGACTCAGTCGATGCAAGTACATTACACGCCCTTTGTCAATGAGTCTATTTAAAATACTTTTACGATCAAAATTACACAACTTGTATGTGCCCAGCTGTTTAAAACAGCGAAAGACTTGCAACGAGATTAGACCACTTATCTATATAGTAGTATCAAATGCCATTTTTACTGTACCAAGTTCAAGTATATTCATAAAATTTCATCACAAGACTGCAATACAATGAATGATAGGAAGATGCCGAAACGGCTAGGAGTAGTGTTTGAGATCAGACATCCCACCTCGGCCTAGACGATGTAAAGAGGAGGCATGCACACTGAATGAAAGTACAAGAAGATAAAAGCAGGTGACGGAAGGCGAGATCGATATGTCACAGTGACGTGCGGTGAGGTTCGTGGTTGGGGAGGCACGGACCCCCCCCCACACACACACACAAACACGCACGCACGCGAGATATTCAGTTTTAATCGATTTATTACAGATTACTCAACGAAAAGTATGAAAAGAAACACAAGAAATATTATTCAAGAACTTAATTTCGGTATTATTGGAACGGACACTGTTTGTGGACATTATTTGTAAATAAAGTCCATGCGCCTATCCTTTGCCACAAAAATTTCTGTGACTTCGTTGTAAAAGTCCTCCTTGTTCTCCTTCAGTTTCAAAAGTCTCTTCGCCTCAATTGAGATGAGGGCCAAAGAGGAAAGTCGCCCTGAATCGGTCCTATTTCGACTGTATGTCTTGAGTCTTTTTAACGCAGAGAAAGACCTTTCCACTGACGCTGTAGTAGCTGGCACAGTTAGCACCAGTTGGAGCAACTTTGTGGCCTCTGGAACCGTCTGAAGCAGATTCCTCACTGTTTGCGAGCTGTACAGTCCGATGAGGTCAGTCTTTAGTCTAACAAAGTCAAAAAACTTTGCAAATTTTGACAGGCTCTGTAGTTTGGTGTCATCAAAATGTCGTGACATCTCATTAAATTTTGTACAGTCGACCAAACCGAGGAAAGCTAGCTCCCCAAAATGATCGAACCTAGCTTTCATTTGAACAAGGATGTTATCCAGAATGCTGTAGAACATTCGTTTTCTCTCATCTCTGACCGACTGATTTCTTCCGCTATCGGTTAGTTCAAGTCTACTGCATTTCTGTTCAAATCGCTGGTACATCATGTTAAACTCTCTTCTCATGCGTTCAACAGCTTCGATGGTGTCCTGGATTCGCGCACAACAATAGCCAATGTCCATGACCTTGTTTTGCAACACTCTAAAAAGCGCATCGGTTTCACAAAATACGTCTTCATATGCCATAATTAAAAAGCATGTTGGTGCTTTTGTCAGCCAACGATAATATCCAGCGGCCATCATTTGAGTTTCATTATCCCAATTGTCAGGATTCTCAATAATGATACGAAATACGGCACGCATATCAGATTGGTACATGCTTGTTGTCGGTAGCAGGCGGGAATTTGAACTCCATCTTGTGGACGCTGCTCTTGGTAAGCGCCGTTTCACAACTTCATCCAATAAACGGGTGCGCTTCGAGGATTTGCTAAAAAATGACCCTAGTCCCTCAAGTGTTTTAAAAAACGCTCTGCTCTCAGGCATACATTTTGCTGAATGCTGGAGCACAAGGTTAAGTTTGTGTGCATAGCAGTGTGTGAACATGGCCTCTGGTACTTTTTCTTTAATTTTAGCTTGCACTCCATTAAGCTCTGATGCCATCACAGCAGCCCCGTCATATGTCTGAGCTACTAGCTTTTCGACACAGCTGTATTTTTTCAATACACCCAAGACATACGAAGCTACCGCAGAGGCTCGTCTGTCCTCACTTACGTCATCAAATCCCAAAAAGGCCTCCTTGACTTCACAGTCAAATCCCCTTTTTTCTACATAGCGTATAATAACAGAGATCTGTGCTTTATTTGTGACATCCGTTGTCTCGTCTACCTCTACAGCGACAAATTTGGCAGCATTAATCTCACTTTTTATATCATTACGAAATACATCACCGACTGCCTCAATTAAATCATTCTGCGTTCGATTTGACAAGCCAGAAAACACACTGGATGTCTCCAAATGTCTTGCCAACCTTTCATCTTTCTCGGCAAAAGCATGTAACAGCTCTACATAATTGCCGCGATTAGTAGAGCTTGCCTTCTCATTGTTGCCTCGAAATGCTATCTCCTGTTTACCTAAGAAGCAGGTTGCATTAATCAGGTCTTTTAAAATATCTCGGTTTTCCGTTACTTTTTGCATTGTGGATGCTAATATCGAGTCTCCGCTGTTCGTTCAAAGCCGTATCGATCCTGGAATTTCCGAAATATTTTGCGGAAATCGTGCTTTGAATGTGAGTTGTCGATCTCTCATGTCTGCTGAGGCTTCGTGGCAAATTTTTCAAGTCACAATATCCCGTGGTAGTCCAGACATTGTTAGAAGTTGAAAACAAAAGGCAGGGAAAGCAGTAAAGACGATTTTTTAAAGCGCAGCCACACAGCCATTCTTTTCGGGTATACCAGTCCGATTGAAAAGTGCGCATTTTCTTCTTTCCCATATTTTGAAGCAAACCTTTTAGTTGCGGCGTTGGTCTTCCGTTGCTGATCACTTCTATTTTTGCGCGAAACTCCAGTTTTGAGAAATCCCGAAGCTTGGATATATAATCCTCTTCCATTTTGGGAGCCCCAAGCGCGCTGTTTAATCACTGCGGTTCTGTATTTGATCAGCAAAACTAAATATGTCACTCACTATTATCACACCTAAATGATTAGACATCAGCCAGCCTGTGACAAATCAGGGTGATATTCATGATTGGGGATAGAGATGTCATTAGAATCGACCTGGTGTAAATAACTATTGCAGTCGAAAACACAATAAACGACCACAAACAACGACAACGCAGGCTATGTAAGTACATCAATCACATATCACAATTTAAGGTTATACAGCTATTGAATTTGAACACAGCATCAAGGCCACAAAAAACGACAATAGGCTATGCTAGTAGCTATCACATACCACAATTTAACGTATCTATGGATGGGAAATACATAACATATATATTTGTCGTCGCTACTATGCAATTCCTACAAGACTGTTGGATTCCGAAATCGATAGAGCGTTTCACTTTGCTGCAATTGTCCGATTGTTAGCGAATAGTGCATGAGCTAGATTCGTTTGTGCCTCCTCTGGCCATTGTTTTTCTGCGTTGGCATTGTCTATAATAAAGCCGACTGTCACCTTCTTTGACGATTTTTGGGGAGTTCTGGTGCTCTGACACTGCTAATATTTGGATTTTCAGAATCAGTGCGACGATAGCATTTGATTGATACCAATTATTATGAATTCCGAGCTATTTATGATGAATTGCATTGTTCCAAGTGAGGCACGACCCGCCCGTGCCTCACCCGTGCCTCACCCGTGCCTCACCTCTCCTTTCGCGCTGTATTTTTGAATAATAATGAGGCAAATTGATGATATTGGGTGAAAAAATGTTCAGATTTAGTTATTTATGAACATCGACGGAAAATATCAATAATCATCGAGGGTTTTCAAAATTTTCACTCACTCACTCTAACGACAGGTGAGGCAATATGTATGGATGTAGGCCTATCTAGACTTACATCGTTTTGGATAGTGTATTCCCGCATGAAGTCAACCTTCAACAAATTTTAATGGAGAGCGTTTTCGGCGATCGCGGTGCTATGAAGCGATACGCATTATCGTCTCGCAGTGCCGACTTTGGCATAACGACGACACAGGTCGCTGTGGCGCTACAGCAGCGCCAAGAAGTTGTACGAAAGAGAAGCATTGCTGGTGCCCGTGGCAGCAGTGTTTTGCACTATGCCAGGGGTGGCCGACCTTTTTGCCATTCACGGCCGCATTTCGACTACTCATGTTGCCTACGGCCGCATTCCAGGCATGGTCGTAATGGACTAGCTGGACGCCAAACCCATGCTAAAGTGTCTACTATGTCCATTTGCGGTGAACTCCGGACGAATCTATTTATTGATGTATAGGCATATTATACGCAACGAAATCGCGAGTGGGTCACTGTTCTGGTCATGCGGTGGAATTTGCTCACAGTCGCACCAAGCGCGAAAAAAATTTCAGATTGACTAATGAATTTCGTCATTAATATTAGTGGTTTTACATATTACTACCAAACATTTATCCTTTCTCGAGCCATGTGATCTGATTCAGAGATAGTGTAATGGTGATGCGTCCGGCTTCTCGATCGGTAGGTCGTTGGGTCGTGGGTTCGATCCAGTGTTGGGATGACTCGAGTCATGACTCGAGTCACCTTTTTCGTATGACTTGACTTGACTCGAGTCACTTTGCAAAAATGACTTGACTTGGCTTGACTCGGTGTATCAGAAATGTGGACTGACTCGTGACTCGGAGCAAAATTCACGAGTCAATTTCAAGTCATCAAGTAATCCGTATCGATAAAAATCACTCTATCTTGCATATGGTCGGATTGTTCGCGAAACGCTGGTCAGCTGGTGTAACCTGTGAGAGCGACCAATCATTCAATGATCGTGCGTTTTACTGACCCTCCATTGTTCTCCCACAAATAAATTGACCGCAAAGGAAGCGATCAAAGCTTACAGATTTCGTTGTCGTAAACTAGTATAGTAAAGTTATTTAATAGCAAAATGTCTATTTCTGTTACCTATTCTTATCTTAACCAAATCTCTTGTTTTATTGAAATTGAATTCGAATATAGTTTTTATAGTCCTCAACCATTGGCGCAGGCTCGAATTGTATCACATCAATATGTAAATGGTTAATGTATTTCATCTTATCAATTTGTTTCTCTATTCTCTATTTGGGCTGGTATAATTATAAACTCAGGGTATGCAATTACTTACGTAGTTTAGCCGTTCTACGTATATGTGACCAATACAGCGCCTTCTTGAGTGTATATTTAACTCTATATATTCGTTTATCGGTTCAAAATCAATGACCACTCAATCTGTATTTCAGACAGCTAGCAAAATGCAATGACGTAATCATGCCTTATACTTCGAAGAATCAACTTGACTTGAATTGTGACTTGACTCGTGACTTGACTTGACTTGACTTGACTCGTCTTGACTCGAGTCACCTCCGAAAATCGAGTGACTTGACTTGACTCGAGTCACCTTTGAATATCGATTGACTTGACTTGACTTGACTCGAGTCAAAATGTGCAATGACTCGAAATGACGCGTGACTCGAAGGTAGTGACTTGATCCCAACACTGGTTCGATCCCGGCCGGGGTCATACCAAAGAATCGAAAATTGTTATCCACCGCTATCCCGCGAGGCGCTCAGCAAACGGATAGCATGGAGGAGAAAAATGGGGGCGCAGACTAGGTGACCTCACGGCCGTATCGCAACTCTGTCGTCAAAGCATCTCGATGGTGCAGGCGAAAAAGAATATCATCTCCCTGTCTCTCTCTCACCGGTAGAGTTGACGGAAGGTTGTTTTCGAAGATTTAGGGAAAGTTATAAATGATGATGCATCTTCGGGTCGGCCAATAGTTATAAGTCACTTTCTTGTATGCTGCTATTTCTTGACCTCTCATCAGGATTATCGGTATAGTGTGGAGGAGCGCACGATTCCGAGTTGATACTTCTATATGGAGCGCGTCTTTATCCTCTGCCGTTCGAATCGGTGCTGTGGGCTCTGATTGCAAAGGGCGCTACTATATTGAAATCGAAAAATGAAACCACATTGAATCGCGCCCAGCGCGAAAATAATTTTATGATCAATTAAAATCTCTCAAGAAATCGGTAGTCAATTCGTAAATTCAAATTGCATATTGACGGCTGCCAACACATACTAATTGAATTACGAGTCCACGGCCGCACAAATTCCCTTCTACGGCCGCATGCACTATGCACTGCACATTGTACACCAAGTTGCTACTCCTAGTGTTTTACACTAGATCTAGTGTATTTCTACCTGGCCTGGTGTTATATTGTATTTGTCATCAAAATTCTGCAAATCTAGTGTTTTTACATGCAATAAGACATTTGAATTAAGATGTTGTTTTGATGCTTTATATGACATATACTACAAGGAATGTTAATTAATATCTGTCTACACTTGCTCGTTTAGCACAAGAACAAACCCCATACGTAAATTGCCTTGGTGTCGCTTATTTCTATCACTGGCAGAGTGAAGATCCTAGTCCAGACCTGGGCAAAGTGCGGCCCGCCGGCCAAATGCGGCCTATGAAAGGTTGCTCGGAATTCATAACATAAAACCTGCTTTTTTAATGTTGTCGCGTTGACTATATAGGCTGTATCAACTAAACAGGAAATTCGTTGACTTTAAAACCTGTTCAAGTGTTCAATAATATGCCACGATTACGCTGCCTACGTACCTCGCATGCATAATCCAGACTCAAAATAAAGACAATGTGGCAAAATGAGTAGCAATTGATGGCACAAGAATTAACTCTTTCCATTAACTTTAGTTTACCTTATTTGTTGCCTCGCCATTGTCACAATGCGCATTATACGGTATGTGTTTCAAATAGTTACATGATACATTTCCAAATTCCTAGTTCGTCAAACAAGTCAATCAGTGCTGGCGATTACTATATGACTCATCATATATATCACCCATAAAGGATGAATGGGCATGTCAAAAAAAGAAAGCCGAACGCTGAAATTCAAAGAAGGTTAGAGCACTAAATATTTGTATGCTGGAAATAGGAGTAGACCCGTCCTCTTAGTTTTTGCTGAAATTTTAATTATGGCAAAAACACGAAACACTCGTTCAAGGGAGGGCGAATTTCAGGAAAACTATAAGCTTCGCTCAACATCAAGACTATTTGAGCTGCACACTATGCTCGGAAGGCAGTGATCGAGACAATAAACTGTGTACTATGCCATATAAATTTCAGTGCATTGGTTCTCGAACTGAGGGGCGTTAAAGCATCTGAAAAGGGGCGCGAAGCCGAAATGAAAAGACATTTTTTTCGCGCTCCGCGCGATTTACCCCTAGATTAAGGTGATGTAGTTATGGCTTTGTAGGTTATCCGACGTTGATATTTCAGAATTCTCTCATCCTCAGCCATAACCTGCCATGTCATAAAACCATCCGTTGGGATTGCTAGCATTCTCGTTGCTCTTTTTAATATTTTGTGATATCATGATAGGGGGGGGGGGGGCGAACATTTTCACTATCATAAAGGGAAGCGTGTCTAAAAAAGTTTGAGAACCACTGTTTTAGTGTCTTAATAGAAGAACGTGGATAGGGGTTTATATAGAGGTAAAATGTATCATCTTTAACATTATTGTTTCGAGTCATGACGACAAATAAATAAATTTTTATTTAACCGCCACTTTCTCACTACCTAAGATTAACATATTCACTGAGCAGCATTAATAACCAAGTAATTTAGAAATAAAATTAAAATTTGCTGGAAAATACAACTAAATTTTCTCACTCGGCCCACCAACGTATTTTCTACTTCTCATTTGGCCCGCGGAGGAAAATAATTGCCCAACCATGTCCTAGCCTGATACCGGTTTTTAAGTCCCCAAAACAGGGAGCCGGTGACAGAAGCGAATATGATAACTTGCCCGAATTCCCTTGGGTGCAATTCATGAATGATTGCATATTCAGTGTAGCCCAAGGATATACAATCAGTTAAATATCGCTGGTGTTGTGAAGGACGTAAATGTCTTGGGGTACAATATTTGAATTGGAAAATGGTGTGACGTCATAACTCTCAATTCTAATTTTGCATGGACATTCTTTGCTTGCCTCTAGTGATTTGGCTTCGATGTTTTTAATTGATTAAAATGTTCCTGTGTAGCTTTCTTTGACCCTTTTGACTATGGAAAAGCTGGAAAACCACTCATTGATACGTGAGTGTATGACGCTCCACCGGTTTTTATATCCCTCAATCGGATTGGATGGATCGAATGTAGTGGACATTATTTATATTCGCGAGAATCTGTTTGAATTTAGTGCCAGAAAAAAATTGGATTTGCTACGGGCTACGGTGTCTGATGTGAAAAAGATTGCAAAAACGTGATGGATTTGTTATTTGTTAAGTCTTCTCGTAACGTCATTGATGTTAATTAGGGCAAGTTTTTATTGCACTAAAATCACGAGAAAATTGCTTTTAATTTAAACAAAAGTTGCAGTAAAAAGTTGCATTTATAATTTTGTTGAATTATTAGGGTATGATACACTCGAAATGCTCCGTTGTATAACCGAGTTCCTGCAGACCTGTCAAATTTGTTACCTCGGCATTCAACGGTCTGACGAAACCACCCATATTTACATTTTTCCCCAGGACACAGCAACAAAATTACGCAATGCAGGAATTATTTTCCCCAAAAATTCCAAACAGCATAGCGATAAACCCCTCCCCTAAAACAAGTAGAATAACACACACCAAACCCCTAGGTCTGCAAACTTGACCCAAGGCATTGCCGAAAAACTCACTCTTGGCGACTTTAACAAACTCAGTAGCCTGAAGAAGGGGACCCAGTGAAAATGTAATTCACGAAATGGAATCTATTTCACATTTAAACGACAGAATTAATAAAGCGATCTATTTACATATTATTCCGGCACCGTCGTACCTGGCAGGGGGAGTTGAACTTCTCTCCATTGTGTCATAGATAACAGTGAGATGCAGCCAACCCATTATATAGCTCTTTGGTATGAAAATCGAAGAGAGTAGAACCATACTAGAAATAGTTAATAGTATGTTTTTAAATCACTCCTTCACGTTTTTACGCAATATTCTATAAAAGTTGCAGTAAAAATTGGCTATTAAAAATAGAGAAAAGTTGCAAAAAGTTACACTATTTAATCCCTCCAAACAGCTTAAAACACCATAGTACCTATAGATTCTGAGTATCTACGAAGCTGTCGGAAGCTGTAAAAAAAGTTGCAAAGTTGCAAAAACTTACCCTATAGTGTTAATCAATGCACCCCCTCATATTTTATGATTTATGCTATAGATTTGCCCTAAATTTCAAAACTAGTGTATTTATTGTCGATCTTGTGATTATAGTTGACAAATCGATTCGTGTTTTTTACGAGCCTCGAGTGGCAACACTGGTTGTACAGTAGGCTACTTACCTTAGTACTTACCGCAACCGTTAGTCGATAGTCATGCAATATGCATTCTTTGATGTCGCTCACTTAATACCAATATACGACTCTCATCGTAAGCTGTTAGACTCATGCAGCATTTATAACCACTTTACCCATTGCTATTGAATACTTGCACTGAATTGCCGTGTTACATTCATAATCTGTCAGGCCAAGAACTTGTGTTGGAATGCGACGCCACTTTTAGTAGTTAGGTGGGGTTACCATATTTTGGAATCGGGAAAGGAGGACACGTTTTCAAAATTTTCAAACTTAGCATACCTGAGGAAAATCCTGAAGAAATGGTAAATTTATCCCACAGGAAGAAAAAGGTCAACTTTCCGACTCAATTTCAAAAATACAGTTTTTCTTTCACACTTTACGTTGGTCGACTAAAAAAAGGTTGTCACTTTCGTTCGAACCACGAATTTCCTATTTAGCGTCATTTATGCCCATTTGGCTCGAATCTATCCCTTATCTTAGCTCTAAAAGCTGTAAAGGAGGACGAATTGTCAAAAAGGAGGACATTTAGCCGTCCTCAGAGGACATTTTCAAAAACCTGAAAAACGAGGACAAATCCTCCTATTGGAGGACGTATGGTAACTCTAAGTTAGGTAAGTCTACCGATACCGAACTTGGACTTACTACTACCACAGTTTCACAAGGACTTTGAGATATCGTTGCTAAATTTCGACTAATACAAGCAAGACATTCTGGAATACATTTTTTTGCCGTGAGAACAACTTTCCTTAGCCTACAGCTGCATTGGCGGCTAGCAGAATCTAAAGCGGTCGTTTTCGATCTTTCCCAATGACGGAGTCGCATATGACGCCTACAATAGGTTTTGATGGGGACCGTATATTACTACCATTGGTAACTGACGAATAGTATTATTGGGAATGGGTTTAGTAACGTTCATTCTCGCCGAAACAAAGATGAGTGTCATGCTTCACCTGGAAAATTGACGATTGCTCATTCAGCAGACACCCAGACACGAGTCGCAAAAACAAACTTCAAGAACATCCCTCACTAAGCTTTCCTGTGGCTCTCGTCAAAGCTTGGTTCTCGATCGCCAAAACAACTCATCATGATTCAAAATATTCAACCTGGCACGGACGTAAACTGCCCATTTGGGAAACAAATACAACATGTCATTGCCTTGAACGAGTACGGTGGGTGTTGACAGAAAGCTATATTTATCATGATATATCAATGTTTTCCAAACTTCTTTTGCACAGCCGAGGGCAACGAATAAGGTACCACAACCATCCCCGAACAAAGCATTACATTGACAACTTCTTGGCTCACTTTTATTCACGTGGCATTCCATAAATTTAAAACCGACGAACCCTCCACTTACCACTGTTATAGAGCCTCCAAGAATATTTAAGACGACTCCTGAGTCCGCATCAATTGAACATCCACTTAGTTGCCTACGATTATAAAGAGTTTTACATAGCTCAATTACTGACTTGTCATGCTGTCTTCATTTTGATCGAATTGGCCGCGGCTTTTACACGGAAAGAACTGCAACTTTAGACGTTTCTAATTCAAACTCTGAAAATTTGAGACTACAACGATAGTCAGCAGTAGCAACCTCGTAGAAAGTATTCTGTTTCTAGAAATGGGAGTCGAGAGATTTTAGCTACAGAAATAGAAACACGTGATATACTTTTAAAATGGAGTATTTATTCAAGAAAAGGAAATTCCATAGTGCTCAAGGTGCATATCCAAGATCGCGTTGTAATTCTCAATCACAGTCTAGCCGCACGTACACTGTGCAGCGCGCTCGCGTGTCGGTTATTACGTCCAATACCCATTCATTCACGATTTTGAACTCTTTATGAATCGGCGATAGGGATCAGACTCCATCAAGCGATAAATATAATCTTGCGCCTCCTGAAAGAGATCCAATGTTGGGGACGAGAGGCCTTTCATTACCCTTGCCCGAATTTGCGCTGTGATATTCACCTGAAAATGAACGATTCAGACGTTACCTTGCCACCAATCCATAGTTATATTCGACGGTCAACTAACTAACTACTCGTTTTCTGAGTTCTATTTCTTTTCTAAGGGTGTTGGGTAGGGTTGTTGAAAAAAAAACGTTTTTTTCCAAATCTCACTCGCCTGATGACTAAATCGTCAGGTTGTCCAAGAAAACGATGCATACCAAATTTGACTCAATTCCAACCAGTCAAGGCCGTGCAATCTTGAATTGAAATTTTTAATTTATTAATTAAAATTAAAAAAAAAAAATTCTCAAATTTTTCCGTCAACCCCATGAAATTGTTGAGCTGTCTTCAAAGACGATGCAAAACAAATTTGAGTCAATTCCGACTTGTAGAAGCGGAGTTATTCGCGTTTTTTCGTTGATAATTGTCAGATTATCCTTGATCCGGGGATTATCAACGAAAAACTCAAATAGTTCCGCTTCTACTAGTCGGAATTGACTCAAATTTGTTTTGCATCGTCTTTGAAGACAGCTCAACAATTTCATGGGGTTGACGGAAAAATTTGAGAATTTTTTTTTTTAATTTTTATTAATAAATTAAAAATTTCAATTCAAGATTGCACGGCCTTGACTGGTTGGAATTGAGTCAAATTTGGTGTGCATCGTTTTCTTGGACAACCTGACGATTTAGTCATTAGGCGAGTGAGATTTGGAAAAAAAAGTTTTTTTTGAACAACCCTAGTGTTGGGTCTAGTTGCGTATTTTGAAAGGTGAGTGATCGTAGTTCTATGGTGTAAGCTGCGCATTTTGGAAATGTAGTATAGTATGTATTACCAGTCTGGAGATAACATACACAGGTAAACATACGCGTGTGCAAAAAATCACTAGTTCGAAAATGTGATATTCCCATACTTCGTTATCGCCATCGATTTCCATGTACTTCCGAACGATTGCGTCGGCGGCTTTTCTTCTCTTATTGGGCTTCTTGCCCTTGTAAGACTCGCAGTCGATCCAAAATGCAATGTTTTCTTCGCTATGCTCGATCGCCAGGAAACTACGGAATGTAGCGCATTTTCCTGCGTAATGTAATTGAATGATTCGTAACTACATTTTGTGCACTGAGTTGATTCTATTTAATTTTGATCACTATTCACATCAGCATAAAGTCACAGGCAGTACAATATACTTTTCATGATGTGATTTCGCAACGGCAACATTACAAAACAAATCTATTAGGTTTAACTCATCTCATTAGGAACTCATCGAAACCTCGCGGTCCTAATACTGCTGAAGGTGCCCCAGCAGCAGGCTTGGACAACCATATAAAATTTACAGCATTTCTGAAGTATAATAGAGTTTTTGATTACAGCTACGTAGTGTTTTCCAAATTAGACTAGATCGGACGGGACAATTGTGAATGGACAGGACAGCGCCTTCTTCAAATTCAGGAATAAGAAATAAACTTCCACGGAGGAATCTTCTTATTATCAAGCGTGATGCCTACATAATCGCAAACGAGTCGAATTAATTTCATTCAAAATGCTTTTAGCAGAATTGCAGCGGAAGTTTCCTTCAAAGTTGAAGGCTTAAATTTATGATATGAGTAGCAGACGATTTACTGCCGAGACAGTAGCAAATTCAATACGTTGCTTGTTAGGGCGAGAATGCTGGACCTAATTACCTCTGTATAGCTAACACTTGCGGCTTGCGTCGACACGAAACGCCCCTTAATTAGGGATTTTTGGCCAATAAAGCCGATGTAATGACCTTTCGTAATTGTCGATTGTCACGATTGTCACGGCCGCACACTTCAGTGGTTGTTGTTGTTATTAGACGTATTCATGGTATATACTTAAATGGTTCTTATAACCTTGGCACGGTTCCCGAGAGGTAGATTTTGATTTCCAAATGGGCAGAAATATTTAGTAGGTGCAATGCTATGGGGCTCCAGAAAGGAGGTATAACAATATTCCAATAGATAATTCCCATTGCAAATTTATTTTCGACCTAATTATGAAACCACCAGAATTTTCGTCGCGCTTCGCGTTAAATAAATCATAGGTTAACGATAGTTTTCGACGAATGCAGCGGTCATTATGTATAATTACATAAATGTCGGTTACGCGCTTCATGCGCGCCGCAAATTTAGACCAGTCGGTTGCACACAATTTCATAACAAATATACAGTTTTTTGACATCATGCGTCGAACTAGGTATTGTAATCTTGCACTGCCAGGCGCGTCCTGGAAAATGACCCTTCAACAATTTTGACTGCGAGAGCCTAATACAGACTTTACATAAACGTTACAAAAACCTTATGTTCTAAAGCCGATACACCGAACATCATGGTATTTGGAAGTTACAAAATAACATCGTTAGTATGTTTTTCGATCATCATTCATTTAAGAATGACTCAGTTCAGTTTTGCGAATCAAATCTTGATATACACGTTATATCATATATGGGTTGTTTTATTTGAATTACATGCATGTGGACGAAAAGAACTGGGTGTGGTGCATCCGAACTAAAATTCCTTCTTCTGTGTGTATTTCTAAGGTCCATCTATAGCACATTTCAGTCAATTTTTAGTAATTGTACGAAAATCAACAGTGCGAAATACATCTACCGAAGGGTGTTGTTCAACTTTTTGTCAGCTGGTTCTATCACAAAAGTTGGGCTAAGGAAAATTAGGAGCCGACGGATACATTTGACGCTTACCTTTGTCCTTGAGGATGTTCATTAAGCTTTTGTTGTTAGGCGAGGTACCTTCGTTGTTGTTATCCGCAACGCCATTCGGGTGCGGTACTTTATCCTCCCTTAATTTTCGCGAGCGCATGCGACTGGAATGATAATACAATATTTTAGAAATATTCTGGACATCCTCATGGCATGTGAAGTAAGTATCAATACTTACAAAAGTTTTTTCAATTTGTCGTGTTCTGGCTGTTGGTTGGCATTCGGGAGATCCTTGTTCTCTTTCGGGGATATGAACGGTAATCTGATCGTCGGCCTAATCGATAAATACCGTTTAGGCTTCGTTAAGTCAGCCTCGCTGGCTGACAAATAAGTTGATTTCAAGGTTCCAATGTTGCCCAAGTCCGCGCGGTCTAAATAACAGATCGGGCATGACAAACAGCAATAAATTAGGGCATTTTGTATAATATACTGACACATATGATGTATATTGTATAGTTTAGTTACAATAACAGACCAGGCTACATAAACAGCGATCAATTAGGGTAGTTTGTTGCATATAAAGACACATGTTGTGTAATTACAACTTATAAGCAGAGATATAATAGCCGACATGTCGTTGTTTAATGACAAATTAGTGGAATGAGATGTTCAATTTGTTTACCATCGCATTTGATGTCGAGTAATTGGGCTAGGTAGCCTGATTGATTCGTTTCAGAATGGAGAATTAGCCTGCGAGTCGAGTCTTGGAGTATCACTTATTATGAAGTCACACCAGTATCAATGATGTGGAAAGTTCAAACACGTACATTTTATGCGACCACGAAGAATATAATGCCGGTTCTTCGTCGCCTTGAGGATGATTTGATATATATTTGCGACTATTGCCACTATTTCATTATACTTTGTGACAATGATGTGGGTTGACTACAACTTCACAGATGTGTCATTTCCACTAACGTGCGTAGTTTTGTCCTACATGTTTCGTGTGTTGCCTTTCACAGTGGAAAATGCCATCGAAACAATAATTTTCTTAGTGGCAAGGAGCGTATAATTGTAGCACACGTAAAATTCACCTTTTACTGCGCGGCTTTCATAAATTAATACTATAGATTCATTGTGTGTGTGAGCATAGTGTCCTATAGGACACTATGGTGTGAGTTATCGAAGAGCTAACCGTCATGATCGTCTTTTCCATGCTCCGCATTCCCGAATTCCCTTGTTATGAACGATCTGCGTCCTTTGTTTTTCCGCAAAATCGGAGATGTCGGACTGTCGTCAACTGTTTTTCTGTCGGTCGGCGTCTTGTTATGTATAGTCCTTCTCCTAACAATTTTAGCGGATTTTTGGAGGTCTTTTCTATAGGTAAACGAGGCTGTGCACATTTTGTATTCGTGCGCCGAATCGTTAGAGGCATCGCTACTGTCTGAATGTTTGGTGGCAGGTACAGCTTGCTGAGAGCGTTCGGAAGATAAAGCAACTTGGCGATTCGTTTTGACGGTGTGTTTCGGATGATCAACATTAGCGCTGTCATCGCTTGATCCACAAAACCGTATGTAGTCTTCGTGACCGCCGATGGCACTGAGTCTATTTAGCAGTTCATTCTTTCCGCTAGAATCCGACTTTGACTCCAACTCCAACTTCTGATTGCTTGTTTTCGGGATAGTTCTACTCCTTTTCCGTTGTAGCCCTTGTCTTCGTTGTAATTTTCTTTTGCGCGGTTCCGTCGTGAGCGTAGGCTTGTCTGCGTGCAATTTCCGGGAGTTTATGCGTTGAATCTTCAAGGTTACGTCGCCACTCAGAGCTCTGAAGAGATATCATGTTTTATGTGTCACCAAACAAAAAATTACGTCTTGACTAACAATCAATTAACTTACAGTAAGAGGTTTTGGAAATTGGTGGCGTCGTGATCAGTAACAAGGGTCGAGTTAACAGCTAGGACTGTGTCGCTTTGACGCAGGTCGTAGCTGCCTGGATCTGTTACGCGCAAATCGTACGTTTTCCTACATATATTCAACAAAGACACAAATGAATATACCTGAATTGAATCCTGCGACGGTAGGTGGCGTCCGAACTGAGTATTCGAATGTGACTTGTTGAAGAAGAGAAGAGGGAACCTGTAACTGAAATTAGTTCATTTTGTTACTATCCAAGAGTCTTTAGTCATTTCGTATGAATGTGTATACAGCATGCATAAAATAATAGCATTCTTTTTTGTGATAGATGAATGACCACAGTTACAGCGATAGGGTGGATAACACAATAACTCCAGCGTTTACACCAACGCGTAATAAGGCCAATTAGCTTATTCTAAATAGCCCATAGGTCTAGTCAGCGCCACTGTAACAGTTGAATACAACCCTAAAAAACCATGACGCGATATCCAAATCGAGTTCTCCACTTGCAGGCTGTGCATGACTGTGTAATGTGTACGTACGTGTACCTTCCTCAGTCAGAAGGCAATATATATGATTTCTTAATTCGATAAGATTGGCGCTACATGCTCGAATGGTTTCGGATTTCCAATGTCAGTACAATTCTACGTTCTGTTTTATCGTGTACTGTACACCTTTTCGGCGTAAACACACATTTTTCTTTCACAAAGAGTGCATGTGTCGCCGAAGAACTGAATATATTGACAATTAATTATGGCCCTTCGAAGTTCAAACAATTTTCGAAAGTTTGAGAAAACTAAAAAAAGGCAGATCTGTATCGCAAGAATGTCTCGACTAACCACATCTGATGATGCATTTTGTAAGCTCGGGTTATTATATTTTTATAAAGAAAACAGTGACGGGTCTCGAGATTCGGGAAGTAAATTTGCCGCCTATTTCAATTATTTGTTTGTGGAATTGTGAAGCCCAACTCTAGAACGTTGACAGGAAATATGACACTTCAATGTCATGTTATCGTCATGTGATCCGACATATATGGTCATTAAGTACCTGCGTGACTGACCGCAGGCATTCTTTTTAACCTTAGTCATGCTCCCAGATATCTTCTTATGTAACACTTCCGGAATTTATAACAAACGAACTGAAACAATGAATAGCATCACAAATAAACCGAAACCTGTTTATGCTCTAATATTCGGCGGTGGTGTAAATCACGATCCAGTCCATTGTTCCTCACGCGTTTCTGCATTTGCGAGGATCCCCTGCTGTGATTCGCTGTTGATAGTAGTTTAAAGTTAATGACCCGCTATGCCAAACGGGTCCTAATCTCGTTTGGTAATGAGTTACCGCGACTAATGACGAATTATCGAAGTCGGAAACTACTTATAACAATAGGAAAACAATAAATGCACAAAGAGGATGTCAAGCGTGTACATTAGTACAATGAATCGTTATTGACAGGCAAGTTTTCCATACATTTACTTTTAATTAATGAACGCATAACAGATTGTATTGGGACGTAATACTTTGTAATACATAGGCCCTACTCTTGAATCCGTGAAATTAGTAAGTTCAGTCAAATATTAAGAGATTTGCTTTCGCAGTTAGTACTTGGATAGTTTAGCCTCGACTTAGTTTTACATCAACGCATAAAGTATGCGAACACGTTCCTATACACCCATGAATAGAATAGAACCTCTGACTTAGTTATACACAGAGCTGAGTGCTACCATATTAAAGATTCTCATCAAATAATTGACACGTTGGATCATTGTTGCACACAAATTGTCATCGACTTCCGAGCACATTTGAAAAACCAGGAAATTTTTAGTTTTTCCAAATTAGATTAGAAATATAATTATAGCTGCAAATCTTTTCCGTAATTTGACTGGAATTATAATTTTTCCAAATTAGAGTAGAAATATTGAATTCGCAAAAACTTGGTAATTGACTAAGTTCCGTTCGTATCAAATCATAGTTCAATCTCACAAGTATGAGAATGGCAAATATCTTTACAGCAAGCTTGGCTCGCTTCGCACCATACATTTATCCTGTAGCTTTTTCAGGAAAAGCAGAAATTAGATCAGAATTAAAATTAGAGCATAAAAACATTTCACAAATTAGATTATACTTAGATTACGATTTTGTTCTAATTATTCTAATTCGATCTAATTACTTAGTTCTCCGAATCTGCTTCCAAGACACATGCCACTTGATGGGCTTATTTAAACTTACGTTGATTCATGCACGGACGCTATATGCTACATTTTACAATGTCGCATGCACGAGACGCTCGTTAACGAATAGGAAATCTTTAACAAGCATTTGAAAATAGGTATTATATTCTCACCATAATCGGATTGGCGAGACGGCTTGACAGCCAAGTGTTTTTGATATCCGACCCCTCTGCTTAGCAGATAAAAGTATCCCTGTATCACCTAAGTAAATAGAAAATAATTTGTGCTTAAAAGTTGGAATCATGGCAATAAAGGAAGCAGCGAATTGCATACCGCAGATAAATCCGTTAATTTCCGTATGCCAAAACTCGTGCAACCCAAGAAATTAGCAGGAGTGGCTGAAGATGACCAGACTTCAATCAGAAGTCGTCTGTTGCGAGCAGAAGTCGTTAAATTGCTAAACGATGAATTGAAACTTCATGGTTATCACATATCATGAATGGCAGCTATAAAAACGCTTACAAAGTGACTGTCTCATGCAGGGTGACTTCCTTCGCGGGTGCTTGCACTTTGATGGTGTGAGCCGATATCAAGCGCTTGTGGGAGGCAATGGAGAGCTACCATAAATGCGTCAAAGTCATCGATTCCGTTTAAATGTTCGCAACGTTTAACAAGTCTCACCTTTATAAGTACAGACCCCACCTTCCAATTGTAATTCTTCAGCCCGAGAACGGTGGCCGTCAATTTCCCCTGCGACGCGCACGCCACGATCTTGACTTGAGCTAAGGGAATTGATTGATTAGATTCTGTGCGGTTATTGCTACAATAGGAGCTAATGCATACTTCTCATTCTTGCTATGTCCGCGCGTTACGAATGGTTTTCTACGAGATATTGTAACCTCCTCCGTCGAATGAATTATTACAAAACGCCAGTGTTTTAGGAATAGTTAACTATATATTATACTCCTAAATACATTAGCTGAAAAGTCAGCGAACGACTCCGTTATACCTTCTGGTTTACATTTCTTTCTCGGGCATGTGGAATCATCAATAGCTTACCCTTACACTATACTTTCATATCATTTATCGACTTACGATAAAAGTCCGTAACCGTCGCCGAGCTTTCTATGCAAAACAAAATTATTTCCGACAACCCGTTGTGTAATAAATACCTCGCTGCCGCCTAATGAGAGTTGCTGTTCAAGACCAATATATTGGCGGCGCAGTTCAATTCTCACTCGTTATGTACACATTTGCAGTTCACACGTGGAAAAACTAATCATGCGATTCGAAATCGACTATGAGAAACTAGCGCTTTACTACCACAGTTGTTATCAGACAATAAAACGTAGTGAGATTCTCGAAACGGAAGAATCAATCAACAAATGAGACCAAAGCACACTCTCTCTTAACATATTAGGATTATGCACAGTGATTTGAGTAATCGAATCAGAAGCGATTATTAAATGTAATGATTCGAGTCGAATATAGTGAGAGACGGGTTTTACAAGCCTTGAAAATATACGCCCTTTCCGACTAAGATTTTTATTTTCAAGGCGTACAAGGGTACTTTTTCCGACCATGGAAGCCTTTAAATTTCGCTTGATCGCATCAGAACATCCAATACTCGTAGCACAAAGCTACGTACCTTAGTAGAAATGTCATTTTTTTTGCAGTCGTAATCGACCCAAAGCATTGTCACAAAGTGTAATGAAATATGTATGGTCGATGGAATACCAAATTATCCTTCTGTGGTGTGGAAATGGCATTATATTCCCTGTGGTCGCGCAAAATTTAGGCCAATCATCCATAATCATGGTGATACTCAAATGATGGACTGAACTACAAGCTTGCTACTCTATTCAGAATCGATTATGCATTCATGCCCTCGATTTCGCCCATCGCGAATTATGACTTGACGTGGATTTCGCAAGTATGGGAAAGTAGCGAGCGATTGTTGCCTCACGTATGCGCTTCGAATTACTGGACGTTTCAACGACAATTAATTGACATGACCAGCAGTACGATATAGCATAGTGGCAACGTAATATATCGGTGGCTAATACTCCAGCCGTGTCCCGAGGAGCTGAGCCTGGCGTATTTATAAAGACATATATATATGCTTATAGGTACAAGAAGCAAATCTGAGTATTGACGTCTCATCTGATCGCAATTGATTACCCAACACATTTGATACTCTGTTATTATATTACTACTATCTGATTTTATAGACTACTGCAAGTCGTTTCGACACCTTCTTGTCTTTTCATTGTATCGCAATCCTGTTATAGTATTGATCTGATGAAATTATTAATATAACCGATACTGATTAGTCGATGAGACTGTCATAACATGAGCTGGTACGATTTACAACGCCGAACTCACTGCTACATTCTTTATATAGCTTTGCGCCGAACTGAGAGCTCGGTAACATTCTGGCGTAACCACAAAGCA
Source organism: Botryllus schlosseri (assembly GCF_051294905.1). Taxonomy (NCBI): domain Eukaryota; kingdom Metazoa; phylum Chordata; class Ascidiacea; order Stolidobranchia; family Styelidae; genus Botryllus; species Botryllus schlosseri. The sequence continues at coordinate 1,878,770 of NC_137241.1, forward strand.
ATGATAGCTGCGAAACCTACATTTCCCAAAGGACAGGTGGTTTCATTAGGCGTTCGGTGGTCGTGCTTGACCTCGCTGTTGGCGTGTCGAAAAATAATTGACTTGGCTTCAATCCTGCCTGACTAACAGTCAAAGCCCTAATGAAATCGCGTCGGCGGCATGCTTAGCTTAAGACAATGTCTCGCAGAAATAGTGAAGATATTGAAGTATTAAGATATTTAACCAGAGGTTACTAAATCTTTACATAAATAGCACAGCGGAAAGCTTATAACTGCGCTGCGATCTTAAGTCGGTAAATGCCTGAAGGTGGCCGACAGCCTCGTCAAATTAGCACCTTCGAGGAAACAACTGTGAAAATGCGAAAATTACGGGTATGACTAAAGTTTAAATACAGCGTTTCCGCTTAAACCTGGAAAGTTTTTCCGATTTTGGTCCGCGCCGTCGTCATTTCTGCGGGTCGTCCGTGCCGCGTGTTTCTGTGTTTGGCAAATGATGACAATTTCGGGTAATTAATCGAAACATTGGTTACTGAAATGTTCTGATTGCTCCCGCGAATGTTTAATGGGTGCAGGTGGCGAAAGATTTCGTTGCTGAATTTAGGATCGACGCAGCGTAGCCTAAACCGCATGTATATTATTCGAAATCGTCCGATGTTAGACAAAAGGTCTTATTCGTGCGTGTTTCGACAGACGCATAATTATAATTAATAGAACGCACGAACACACTTTGTGACATTGCAATCGTCGCCAATCGCCATGACATCATCATCATCCTTTTATAACATTTTTATCAAATCAATACAACGCAAGATTGCGATATAATGAAAAGATAGAAGGGTGCCGAAACGACTTGGCGTCGTATTATCAAACACCCACCTTGGCTTACAGCATGTAAATAAGAGGCCTTCGCACTGGAATTAAGAAAGGACAACATAGAAGGAAGCCACGCAAATTAATGCTGCATATGTCGATAGATCAATATGTCATATTGTGGTCCGGTAATCTTGAGGGCCGCATACTATTGATTCATTAGAAATTGCTGGTATTTCGTTTTGAATGTGGACAGGACATGCTCGAGCTCGACGACTGTCGGATAGCTGGCGAGATGCTGTTCCTCACTACAGATTCGGCGTACTTGATACAGCGATTCGTTTTCTTGTATTCTGTCCTGACCATATGGCAGTTGTTCGTCGAGGACATGTAACGTGTAACGGTGTAAGACTCACACATTTGCTCAGAAAATATTGAAGGTATTCTTGAAGGTAATCGGTGGGCCGTGAAACTACCAAACCATTGCTACCTGCAAAGTGAGCCTACTTCTCGGAGTTTTGTTGTGTATGGGTTGTGAGCGTTGCTACTCATATAAAAGTGCTTCCTGGAGGTACAGAACTTCAATATACAATTGAATAGTATATTCACATTGAAATGAACCTGAATTCTCTACTATAGTTGCTGACGATTACCCCTGACGAGTGTAAGCCGAAAATATTCAGGTTCATTTCAATATGAATATACTATTCAGTCATATAAAAGTAGAAGTAAAGCCGTCCATATTCCCTGTATTGCGAGTAGAAGTAGCAATTGTCAAGGCATGTCAAAACCAGAGGTGGTCAGTAACAAAGTACTTCTATTTTCTTGAAGTACTCAAGTAGTTTTCTGCTACTTGGGTACTTACTGAAGTAGATCTAATTTATCGCTACTTCTAATTCTACTTCGTAATATTTCGTGATCTACTTACTTACTTTTCGCTATTTACAGTTTGTCAAGTAGAAGTAGTTTAATCCTCCAATCAGGAAGATAGCCTGAGGAATTTCGAGGCTGTTTTCACGGAGTATCAAAACTTAATTTTCATAAAAGTTTAGTAAAGCCCAGAATTTTCGTCGCGCTTCGCGCACAGTGGATACGGAGGGACCAATATGATTTCACGAAAGTATCGGTGAATACAATTTAGGTATGGCTCATCATAACGTTTGAAACTGATATTTCGCAATCTAGCATTTACCTATCATATCGTAGTTTAGCAGTTCATGGCGTGTCCTAATCTGGTAAAGTGGACTCTGACTTTTTTAAAGTTTTAGACCTGTTTTAGGATACTACTTTTGAAACTTTCTGGATTAAATACAGGAAATACATTTTCTGCTTTTAGAAGTACCATTTACATTTCACTTTCAATTTCCAGTATCATACTTTGAGTTCTAATTAGTTTCAGTTCTTTTGTCTGGGGAACGTACATGCTGAAGTATAAAAGCAAGTGTAATAACGTCTTTATTTTCTGAAAATAAAGCTACACAATATGGCATTTTTACGATCCAACATATTTTTCATTAGAACGTTAACTAATTCCAGTTATTGTGAAACGTTATTATGAAATCTTTATATTGACGCCATGCTGACGTTCTGATTATCCACAGTCCACCATGACATCTACAGGCACAAAAGCGGTGTGATCCCTCACACCAAACACAAAATTGATGGCGAATACATGACTTCCGTTCAATTGCAAATCATATATATTTGGCCGTGATTGTTTTTGGCAAGTAATATCATGGATGCCGTAAAAGAGGGCAATCCGCTGTTCCATTTGACATAATTGAAAATGAGAAAATGCGAATATATGACGTGCGGGTACAAGAGAACAAATGAGCGACACATGAGTTATTGATGATGTTGTGAAGACTGTAACGAGTACAGCACTGTTTTTGACCCGAGAAGCACCACACACAACGTTGTGTGGGAGTACGCTTCAAGATCCAGATATTCGTATAACGATATGACCATTTTGAGATTGGGGGTGGAGTTTAATTTCAGCCTGTTTGATTTCAGAACGCAACACGACACAGATAGGGTTGTGATTAAAACAAAAATAATTTCAAACAAACTTGTTTAAAACAAGGCCCTTTTTTAGGACATGTTTTTTTATTTTTTTTTAAGCAATGACATCACGAATATTCAATTTTGACGTCATAGTGATTGACACTGAAAATCGAAATTATGGGGTAAACATCGCTCCTTTGACGAAATTGGCTTCCAACCCTGTCATATACGAACCAAAAATATCTTTAACCTGAACTTCATCGTCCTGGTCCTACAGCTGTTCAATCGACTATTTCGCGGGGCCATTTCTAATATGAGAGTACACATGAAAAGACATACTGCTCCAAACGAATAAAGATGTGATATTTGCGGGAAGGGGTTTCTTACGAAGTTTGAGATGAAAATACACATGGAAAGCCTCAGCGACGCCAGGCAGCATCGATGCAATATTTGCGATAAGGCATTCCGTTCCGAAAGGTTTTTAAGACGCCATCTTCTGGTTCATTCTAATGCGAGGGAATTTGAATGCGAGATATGCGGCAAAGCATGTGTACGCCTTCGGAATTTCAGAAGTCATATGAAAATTCATAGACGCGGAAGAGAATATGGTTGCGATATTTGTGGGATGCAATTTCGTTCCAAGTCCATACTGGCATCTCATTCGGGGATACACTACGACGTAAAATCCCATGCATGTACAATATGCGGGGAGGAATTTCGTCAGAAAAGTGGACTGGAATCCCACGTGCGAGTGCATTTGGGTATAAAAGATTTTGTCTGCGAGGCGTGTGGAAGAGCATATACTAGCAATTCTGGGCTGAGATCACACGAGAAGACGCATCTCGATCGGATATAATTCATATGTGATGTGTGAAAAGAATAATTTCGTTTGAAACGTAGCCCTAAAGCCCACATGCAAAATCATGCCGATATTTAAATTTCATCTGCTAGATTTGTGGGAAAGGGTTTACTCTCAATATAGTAACATAAAAGGAGATGTGGCAGAACTAGTCGGCGTTGGTACTAAAGTAGAAACCCTACTGAAAATTCCCTCTCAATGACAAGTAGAAGTGGTGATTTTCTGGACTAGTAGGCTACTTGAAATGGATATAGAATGTGAATATCTGAGAATCTTTCACGTCAGTAATTTCGTGAAGTAGATGTGTTCACTGGGTCGCATACTTTTGCAACCTGCATTTCATTTGTATCGTATATGTTTGCTCTGTCGGTGAACTTATCATTCGAAAGTTTACAGCTGGTAGCCGATGTTGTAGGCCTACCGTTGTAGACGACCCATCGTCTGCTCATTTTGAATCATAAAGGGTCAAATGAAACAAATAGGTTGGCATGGTATAATGCTCAACGTACCACAATATCCTAACTGAAGTAAGACTGCGTTGGCATTGGTTCTTCTATCAAGAAGCGCATGATGAAAAATCGGGATGTAGAGATTGTCAGAATGAAGCAACACGGTGTGTCACCAGCTGTGTTCACACAACATCAGTGTTGTCAGCCAACAACTGCTGCTGTTGGGCGTTCTTTCTCCATTCTTGACAGGCTACTTGGTAAGGACAGACACTTTATACCCGAGAATGTAGGAAAGTATCTTTTGTTGTGCTACAAAATTTTCTAATTATTTCTACGATGCGTTATGTAATTACTGGAATTCTTCATAGGTCCAGATTTCGTTCTAATAAAGTTCTTTCATTCAAAAATTTGTCAGTTTTCAAGTCAAATGTTTTTTTCAGGCCAAACCGCTTCGTTAAGGACAGACAGTTCCAACCACAAATAATGATAAGTAGTACAATTCTAACATTTGAATAGTATATTCATATTGAAATGAACCCGAATATTTTCGACTGACACTCGTCAGGGGTAATCGTCAGCAACTAGTAGAGAAATGGAAAGAACATTGTATATCAACAATCGTATCACCAAATATGACGTCACCAGCATGAAATTTCGTGAATGAGAGAGAGTTCAATGTACTATTTTTAGGTGGTACACGAACTCCTTTTGTTGACAGAGTTTTGGTTGGTGTATTTTGATAAAAGTCTGAACTCAAGACGACCCGTTGGCCACTTTTCCAATTTCGTAGAAGCCGAGGGATGAAAGAATGTAATATTGAGTCAAAAGAGGCCAACAGTTCATCAACCACGTTTTCAAACTTTACGTCAGTACAACTCTGTTCTATCCAACATGAGTGACGGGTGATAGTTAGCGCAACGGAAGTGATATTTTATTAAGCGAATACAAATACAGCAAAAAATATCAGGATCATTCATCTCAATTTATTTTGAACAACGAAAATTCTCCTTATTATTTGGGATTCCCAGGCCTGTTTACCTCGATCTTATTGTTAAGCAGTGCTCTGTAGTAATGATAATGACTACGTCGCGTGTAGGGTTGCATTTAAAACAAACGGCTTCTTGGAGGGACAGAACTGCTACTTACAATTGAATAGTATATTCATTGCAATATTAATATACTATCCAATCAAAACAAACGGTGTTTTAAAACACTTTGTTTAAAACATGTTTTAAACAGTGCTTTAAACAAGGGCCCTTAAAAAAATTTGTTGTTTTTTAAGTTGTAAAATTATGCCATAATTATGTAAATACATTCACAAAAACATGTTGTACGAGCCTACGGACAATTACCACCCGATATAGCCGACGTATATCGATATTGGTATGGTTGGAACCCTCAAAATAGTCGGTTCAACATTAATAGTATAGAGATTTCGTCAAAGGAGAGATATTTACCCTATATTTTCAATTGTCAATGCCAATTCACTATGACGTCACAATTTAATATTCGTGATGTCATGACTTTAAAAAACATGTTTTGAATTAGGGCCTTGTTTTAAACATGTTTGTTTTAAATGCAGCTCCAGTCGCGTGTGCGTGTACTTATCTACAGTCCTACATATACCAGATGCGTGTCCTTCCAGAAAATGTATGTGTTGTAAGCCGTAGCACTACCAGTAAAGCTAGTCAGGTTTTTGTATGAAACAAATGCAGGTATTCACAGCTGTGGGTTTTACTTACTACATGTTACTGGAATGCATGTAGGGGAGATGTGGTAGTGATGAAACACTGGGACCGAAAATACTTGAAAATTTCTCTGTGATAATCCCATGATTACAGTATGAGACTTTGTCTACACTGGCGTGCTGGCAGAATCTTTCCTCACATGCAAAAAACTTCTACCTGCGTGAGTTATGGGGTCTGTGACAATGGATTTACGTTTTAGGGGGGGAAAAGTAAATTCATATCGACATACACATTTTTCTATATCACCTTCCAGACTAACAAACCCGCAATAATTTTTGATGTGAATTATAGGGCTTGTAACAGGGTATATAATGGCACATATTTTTTGAATCAATACCATCCTCGAGTAGACTATTTTCAATTCAATTACTACATTTATAGGGTAGGGGACCTATGGTACCATGGCCTAATCAAGCAAAATAATTGGACCAACTTAATCACTTAACAACAGAAACACGCCTACATGTATAGAGGCTGTAAATCATAGTTACCTGTGGTGTTTTATCGCTAATACGATGTATTTGAAAGTCAAAATGTCGATTTTACGTAATATGTATGTAGTATTAATTTTGTAAGTTTCTGCGAAAATCAAAACGTGATTTTATCCCAACATTGAAGTTGATAAAACCTATTTTATTATTGAAGGTGGCGACGAAACAATCTTCATTGGCATGCTGCAGCTAAGATTATAGTACACAACAAAACAAGTTGAAAAGGTTGAGTTTTGAGCGTATGTCTCATAGGTCCCAGGGTCGTGTGCCATTGGACACAGCGGGTCGGGACCTATGATAAGTTCGAGCAACAAATTTTGATCGTTCAGAAATATTTTTTGAAAAGGAGGATATCCATGTAAATGTCCGCGATAGTTGGAGCTTGTATCAAAGTGTTGAGACAGCAAAGATCCGCTATTCTCGGCTGAAGGTTTGAGGGCCAGGGACGATTTTGCGATTTTTGATCCATCGGTACCACATCTCCCCTAATATGGAATGCCATTGTCTTTGTCTCAATTTTAGTTCATCTATAAAATGCTGAGTTATCCAATTCGGTGATAAACCAGAACTTGGTAAAAAAATGCCTGAAACAAAGCAGATAATGGTTGTTATCTACTCTACGTCAGGTTCAACAGCATTTTCCACATATGAAAGAAAGCTGCACCCAGATGACCAAAACGCAGGACTGTCTTCTTCAAACTGTGCCAGAGGTCGCCACAGTATGAAATATGACCAGAGGTCGTCAGTAACGAAGCACTTCTACTTTTTCGAAGTACTCAAGTAGTTTCCTCTACTTCTGGTACTTACTCAAATAAATCTGATTTTCGCTACTTCTACTTCTATTTCGCAATATTTTGTGATTTACTTAATTACTTTTTCGCTATTTTCAGTTTGTCAAGTAGAAGCAGTTTAATCCTTCAAACAGGAAGATAGCGGGGGTTGTTTTCACGGAGTATCAACATTTAATATTCATAAAAATTGATTAAAGCATAGAATTTTCGTCGCGCTTGGCGCGCAGTGGTTAGGGAGTTACAACTATGATTTCACGAAAGAATCGGTGAATATAATTCAGGTAGCGGGTTGGCGTGGCTCCGTTCACACCGCATTATTGCCCTTCACCCATACGAAATATTTCATCACAGTATATATGGCTCATCATAACGTTTGAAACTGATGTTTCGCAATCTAGCATTTACTTGTCATATCGTAATCTAGCAGTCCATGACGTGTCCTAATCTGGCAAATTGGACTCTGACTTTTTATTTAGTTTCAGAGCTGTTTTAGCATACCAACGTTCGAAACTTTCTGGACTAAAGACATGATATACATGTTCCGATTTTAATAGTAGCAGTTATATTTCACTTTCAATTCCCAGTATCATATACTTTTGGTTCTAATAAATATCAGTTCTTTTGTCTGGATAACATATATGTTGAGTTGAAGCATAAAAGAAAGTGAAGTAATGCCTTTGATTTCCGGAAATGAAGCTACACAATATGGCATTTTTACGATCCACCATACTATTTTTATTAACGTGTAGGCCTACTAATCGCGCAAAGTGTTTACAACGTAGGCCTGTCCTAAACAACTTCTCCGTATTGCTCTCCGACTAAACTACGGGCCCTAAAATATGGGGGAGGGCGCCATACAATGATATTTTCTAAAACGTGCTGTTGGAGTAAACAGAGGATTAGTATCGCATTTCCATTTCAACACTATCATTTTCATCCCATGATGCGGACGAATACTTATGCTGTCGAAAAGTGGATACCTCCTGGTATGCATCAATATGAATCAAGCTGGGCACATTTCGCATAGCTCAATTTGCACTTTTTGACAGTCCATGTGAACGAATTACGATCGTTTTCACAACTACTTACTTACTTGAGTAGATTGAAAGTAAGTCAATCCTACTTCTACTTCAAGTAGTTTTAAGTTGTTATGAAAGAAGTACTTCCACTCGTACTTGAGTAGATTTTTTCGTCGCTACTTCTACTTCTACTTCAGTAGCTTCCTTGACTACTTTGACCACCTCTGAATATAGCAAGGCTATGCCTATGAGGCAAACTCTGTGATGATATTCCATAATTACACAAATTGAAAATACTGCTTCAACTCTAATTTTGAACATCATCGAGCACTAAAAAGATAAAGCTTCCCGTGTTATAGTGTGAACTGGACTCCACCAAAAATAATATTTATTCAAAGGATGACAAGGCTAATGACTCTAAACACTGCGTCATTAACACCTTGGCCTTCCTGAGTTGCACATCACCAAAGCCCTGGTCCTACTCATCATGCCAGGTGAATGAGAACTACTCTATATTCTCGGAAAATCTTCATGCTTACATATCCGATGCTATATCCTGAAAGTTTCCCGAGTTGGAACGTATGAGCATTTTCTAATTTAAATACAATTTAAATAAAAATACACTAAAACCCTACAATTGACATTAAAAATAATGGCTGGTTTGTTAGTGTGGAAGGTTATATAGAAAATGTATACGTTGATCCAAATTTATTTTACATCCCCCTTAAAACATAAATCATCTGTCCCAGACCCCATAACTCACGCAGGTCTCATTTTTTGCACGTGAGGAAAGATTCCGCTAGCATGCAACTGTAGACAAATTCGCGTACTGTAATTATAGGATTATCACAGATAATGTTTCAAGTATTTTCCGTCCCACTGTCTCATCGGTTCCACATCTCCCTTACCAATCACATAGCGGATTTCACGCAAAAGCTGGTGTTGGTCTGTGCTAATTTTAGTCGTGTTCCATACCGAGATAGGTGATGGTATTTCGAATGGTACATCTCAATGATCTCATGTAACAGTTCACTACGTTTCTAGGTCTGCAATCAAATATTTATTTATTTTATGTTCTCCATTGTCGATTTTACCGTGAACTTACAGCCTTCAAGTCATTTGCTAACAATTCGAATTGTCAAATGCAATAACTATTTCATTTACGATGTCAAATGACAGCTAATCTCTTGATCAGCCAATATCTCAATATATTTTATGCATAATTCGCTTTTGGTCTGTATTGCTTTTGACGGTGTTCCATACCGAACGGAGAGATGAGATTGCGTATTCCACATCTCGACGATGACATCTAACAATGTTCTAAGTTTGCGGCTTCGATTCAAACATTTATTCGGTAATATATTTTGCAACATCGATTTCGCAGCAGAATTACAAGGACAGTAAGTCGTATGCGTTATGTCACAGTCTCCATTGCCAAGTGCGAGAGTGTCCGCGCGTATAGTGGCCGCGATCTGAAGCATCCGGTCAGTGACCGCTACGAAATCACATTTTCTAGTTGGAATACACGATTGTGACGTCATCTAGACAACAAACATCTCGTGCACCCCTTGTCCCACCACCCGCGATTGTCACGAGCTGCCACTGGTCCGTTGTTATGCGATTCATTAACGAGCGGCAATAAATAATTTCTTATTTAACTTACTTCGCATATGTAATGCAGCCATGCGAAGTGCCAAAACTTTTCAAAGGTACTGCGTGTATTCCTATCAAGTTGGTCTTATCTCGGCCTATGTGATATTCGGGTAGAGCCGGTGGAGGTGATGACTTGGAACATAAATTGGGCACGTAATTTACATCTGTAGCGTTGTTCATGCTCCACGGATAAGACTATGTACCAGTTTCTCGCGGGTTAGTAATTACTTTCTAGTATTATGTTCATAATTGTGACCTCCGTGAAAGTGAAAGCCACTGTGTGAAAAGGGTTAGGAACGCCTGTGTTATAGCTATAATCGAAGGATGCCCGGGGCCTTAGTTTTCCCTTATACAATCATAGTAACACATTTGTTATAATCCAAATGTATTGGTCTAGAGATGGAATGGATTCTTCTGAAACCTGCTGCGATTCAATCTTTACGGCCAAACGGACGAACGAAGAAACTTTGAGGAAAGTCTATCACTATTATTGACATATCTCGGATATCTCTTGCAGCACGAAATAAGTTATTTCAAAGTTTCCATTAAACATCGACCTCTCCCAAATCATTGCAAGCGACTTTTAAATTCCCCAATTTCGAACCGCAGAACTCCCCACCGCCTTCTTCTCGCGTGACCTCACTCGGGTTGTCTTTGCTCGCCTGCGTCGGAATGTAAGTATCAAAATCTGTGAATTAACAATAATTTCACCAGAACAAAACACCAAAAGAATACAACTAAAAGATAGGAAGGTGTCGAAACGTTTTAGAGTATCCTTGAAATCAGACACCTATCGGGGCCTAGCTAGACGATGTGGCCAAAGAGGCATGCACATTAGGAATGTCCAAAATTTGGAAAATGTCAAAAATGCGGCGTAGACTCTTGGACATATTTAAGACAGCGAGCTGCGACAATCTCACGGTAGAGTCGTTAGGATTTTGTGAAAAGTGGTTGAAAGTAGCTGCTGACGAGTGGTCGTGTGACCGACCCCGAAATCACGGCTCTTGATTAGCTAATCGGATGTGCTATGCTGTCACTAAGGCGTAATTACAGACTAGGTTACCTTACGGTCGTATCGCATCTCCGTCGTCAAATATCGATGATGCAGGCGAAAAATAATATAATATTTACCTATTAGACTACTTTGGTGGACAGTCCTGTTTTGAAGCAGTTGGGCGACAATTATCGCCAACAGAAGGAGACAAGCTAGGCGACTGAGAATATCTCGATTGGTTTGGGAATATCGATTCCGCGCGTTGTCACTGGTGATTTGCAGTTTATATCGCAGCGTTTAGAATATACACGAAATGTCCTCCAACTGGGGTCGCCCTAATTTTTCCCAACTTTTGCAATATCTAATAGACGACTTCAGTGGACATTTGATACTTAGGGAGACAATTCGCCATTTTGAATTACCAGACCATGACCATTGCTGTTACTGAACTAAGGTGGACATTGACGTCGTATTATATGTCAAGGTTCGGGTACCAGTTTCGTCAAAAGAGTCATTTACCAATGACAATCAGTTTTGACGTCACTATTTGAAATCCACGACGTCATCGTTGTACGATATCGATGATCGCTATATGTAATTCGCCGTTTGTTTGTTTTATATTCATGGCGTTTCGACTAAATTGGTAGTTTTAGAGTATGCCTATATTCATTATCTTTATTCCGTATTCACTGACTTTGAAAACCTTCCACTAAGCAAGCTGCGTCAATTGTCACATCTATTCTGCGTTGTTGAAGTGTAAATAACTGTGCTTTATGATTGGTATGATAGAGATTGCAGCAATGTAGGATAAAATACCGAAGTGAGCGTAAAATATAGTATGGAGAAAAATTCCGGCCCGCCAAAAAGTTGCACACTCGAAATTTGGCCCACTCCTAGGCTTTTATAAATCACCGCTTACGCGGATCACGTGACGATGAGGAGCCTAGATAAACCTCTAACACTTGGGTAGGAATTCTGGAGTCGTCCTCAGTCGGATCGAACCCACAACCCATTGGTGTTGCAGCTGTGGATTATACCAATGACTACGCCATTTCACCACACACATATTTGCGTTTAAAAACTGCTGTGAAAATACGGAACATGTGTCTTTATAAGAAGCTACAGCTGGCATACTGCAGATTAGATCACCAGTTTTCTACGGCTAGTATGCAAATCACTACGACATTCGTTGGCCAGCCGTGGCTACTTTGCCGCGATAGCAGATCTCAGTTCTAATGAAATAATAAATATATTCGGTTCAATATAAGCGGCCCTAATATCCCTCGGAAGCTTCACGTTTCATGGACCATACAGTCTACTAGCAGGTACGAGGCAATTTTTCCACTACCGCACTGTACACTTTTTGATCCAATATTACCAGTGCTGCAAGGCAGAATCTTTCGAATAAAGACCACTTTGACATGTCTCTTAACCGATCTCAGACTCTCGCCATGTTATAGCTGCGTCAAATTGTAAGGAGTTTCCGTAACACGGGGTGACTTTAGCACTGACGGGTGACTTTGGCCGAAAACCAATATTCGTTTCTATTGCACACATCGAACAATATACCGATGTATGGGTAGTTTGAGCTATTGTTTAGGAACAATCTTCATCAATAGAGTGCTATTATTGCAAATTTCATGTTTGATACAACACCTTTACATGTTCACAGCCATTTTTATGTTGTCAGGTATGATAAGAAATTTCACCACACTTTTTACGTACTCAAACTTTTGTTTGGTTTACATGCAAAGTAGGTGTTTGAGGCTATTTCCTTTCATTTGCAGACAAAGGCTATGTACCTGACAGCATTTATTGGGTTTTCTGGGCGAAACTACAGTTCATTATTTCAAGATTGTCAAAATCATGTGGCTGATCAATTTTTTCAATTTTTTGCAATTTATGGGGTGACTTTGGCCAGCTATTTAGAGTCAGTTAAAATGGGTATTTTCTGCATCAAGATTAATCTTTGTATCCGTATCTTCTAAATGATTAAATGCCAAGGAAATAGAGAAGAAAGCTTGGTGCCAGGAGTTGTAAATACTACACCGCAGATGAGATCCAAGCGGCACTAAGAATGATCGAGGAAGGAATATCCGAAAGATCTGTGAGTGAAATAACTGGTGTTCCGAGAGGGACGTTACGGAATAAAAGGATAGGAAAGCATCCGAAATCACTATGAGGCCGGCCTGTTTTATCGTCAGATTTGGAGAAGAAAGAGCAGACCATGGTATGGCGCAGGCAGATTTTGGATTTCCTGTTGACGAATTTTGTCTTGGGAAAAGTATCTCGAGAGAGGAGGTTGCGAGGATAATTGCCATACAAGAGGAGAAGAAGGCTTCAAAACGGAAGTAAAATGGTGACCAACCATCAACATCCCAACAAAAAAGAGTTGAATCAGTCGCAAGCACTCAACATGAAAGTGATGACAATTATTCAGAAGCAGAAAATTTCCAGGAAGATTTATGTGATGATACAGTTGAAGTGGGAGCATTAGAGAAGGAGTTGAGAGCAAAACCAAAAGCTGGTCAGTATGTAATAATTGAGTATGAGGGAGAATTATTTCCAGGTGTTGTGGAGAGTGCAGAACAGCATGGTGCAGAAGTCAGTGTTATGCAAATATCGAGAAGCTATTGGAGATGGCCAATTAAAAAAGATCAGATATTCTATTACTGGAAAGATATTTAACAGAGAATCTCCGACCCGGACTTACTGAATGCTCGTGAAATCTACAAAGTGAATGAATTTGACGGGCATTGGCATTGAACTACTTTTTGTCGTTGATTTGTTTAATTTTGTTGTAATTTTGACGATTTTTGTGGTTTTGCGTTGAATTAAAGTCAGAAAAATCACCATTGGTTGGATACTTCTTTTTTTAAAAGACTGTAGATGGCCAAAGTCAACTTCTCAGCTTGTGTCATTAGCATATATGACTGCTAGATGTCCTGTAAGTGCAAAAAATGGTGCTCGGCTAAAGACACCCCATTGCCGGGTGAATTTGGCCACCACAGAAAAATTGAAAAAAAATGATTGAAAACATGACAATAATTTTCTTTTTCAAGTTTAATCCATAGATCTAACCCTTCCGCCCATAACAAAGTTGAAGAAGGCAGAAAATCATAGCATATCATAAAATAATTTAACATTGAATGTGAAAAGTGGTACAAAGTCACCCCGTGTTACGGTACCGTAAACCGCATAAACTTTGCTCCGCATTCATGTTTCTCCTAAAAAAACCTACAACAGATCACATTGAATCTTGATTCGTGATAATCTTGGGCACTTGATAATTGCTAACTTCCATTTGTTTTAAGCCATACGCCCAACTTGTTCACTGTTCAGTAATTCGGACCTCGAGCAATACGGCTACGCCCCATGGTGAGCCATGGGTGCATCCAGCAGCCAATGTTGGAAGCGGCTAAAAAATCCTTCGATTCTAACAATGTCAACCTGCTAAATCACACCAAGAAATGAAATAGTTCGAAGCATGTGATCGAAACCAATTTATAAAAACACATCCGCAACAAAATGTTGTGAAGTGAATGCAACGAAAATTAAAAAACGAATTGCACATTTAAAATCGCAACCAGGGTATCGCAATCGGTATCTACAGTCGTCAGTGCTAGAGATCACTGACGCTACGTGTTGAAAGTCGGATGTCATAGTCTATGACTATTCGTGCATTTGTGACATTCCCTTATGCACTGCAGAGCGGCATCTTTTTCTTTCATTGAAGATTTTGGTTTTAACCATTTTTATCCTCTGCATGCCCGGTAAACCTTTCAGGATGTCACTGCTTTCCAGAAATTCTGCAATTTCTTTGTACCCTAAAAAGACACGAGCATATTTCATTAAATCTATAATTTGGGCAACTAGCTGCATATAACTACTGTTAGATTCATTGGTATTTCAACGACGACGGTCAGAAGAAATCATATAACATCAAAGGTTGGCCTGTCTCGGAAGTAGGATCCAAAGAAATCGATATCTTCACTGCTGTGATTAATAACTAATATATGTATATTACGCAAACACACAACATCAATTTCCATTCCCCCTCGCCATCTTATCCCTGTAAGCGGCGTCTTATAAAAGCTCAGAAGTGGGCCGTGCTAAAAGTCGGCAATTATGGGGGAAAATGAAGAAATGTGGTCTGGTGTAAATCACCATAGTAGTCGACAAACACCATGAATACCACAAACGAGCAAACCCATTCCACTCTACCTGGCAAGCTGCCTTTGTTGCTGTCTCCTTCCTCATAAATTACATCCTTGAATCTGTTTAAGATTTCAGCTGTTTCTTCACGAGTCCATCTATGGCGCTCTTGACGCTCTTCAAACGAGAAACCAAGCGCTCTTTATGATTGTTTGCACATTTATCAGGTGCATTCACCGCGTTCTTCGTTTTTGACTTGCGACATTTACCGGCCGCATTCACCACTTTTTTCTTTATTGGCGTTTGTGAAGACGTCATCTCGCATTGCGCCTCACTTGCAGAAGCATGGGGCTGTCGTCGGTGTATACTTTCCGACATATCAGGCTGTTCCTCGGAAAAGTGTCTAGAGGCCCACCCTCGTCAGAATCCCTTTGTTCACAGGTTTGATCGGGTAATTGTGAATTTCCATCATCTGAAACGAAAAAGCATAACTTAAAATGAGAAACTGCACAATGTTCTCTGATTCGGAATTAGTGTCTAAAACGTAACTCAAAACACGAATACTCTCGCATTACAATACGTATAGAATTCATCATGTAGTACCATAATTAGTTTAGCGAGGTGAAGAATTGTATGAATCATATGCATTTATACTCACTATTCAAGTCGAGACCATCCATATTGGCGAAGTGCTTGCCAACTTTCGTAATTTCTCGAATTCCAGGTGGGCACTGATACACATTTTTGTTCATTTCCGCTGAATGCCCCATATGGCTGTAAAATGCCTGTCGCTGATCCTCAGGTATGTCGAGATTGGCGTAAAGGGTTGATGTTCTGTGACGCAATAAAGTCGCTGTTATGTGCGTGTCCAATCCCGCTGCTTGGGCCACACTTTGTACACTGTGATATCCACTTGCATGTCCGTCAGAATGACGTGTACTTGCAAATAGAAACATATTCCCAAGACGTATTTGGCATTCCTTGCGTACACCTTCGTCTGCTAGGAAATCAAGGGCTTTGACGCAGTCTGGCGGCACCATGACTGGAACCAAATGGTTCATCCCTTTCCCACATTGGTATATGACCTTGAGATGTTGCGGGATGTTGCGGGTTTCCGGGTTTTCTCTTTTTCCCTGCCATCATCGCTACTGAAACTGTCCGTAGTCGAAGGTGAAGACTGTGGCTCATATTCCGAAGCTTCACTGATACACGACTCCTCAAAGTCTTCGTCTAGTTCCTCATGCGCATCTGGGTCCATTTCATAATCTGAAAAATGATGACTTGGGTATTTATGCATTGCCTGCGGGATAGAGGAGTTCTGCGTGTAACATTTCACTGATCCTACCAACCATGTACCTATATGACAACATTCACCGCAAAATGCTAGAAAGATAAATGTATTGGAATAGTAATACCACTACGAATTAATAAATTGTCATCAATATATTTTTGTACTGTTGAATGTGAGAATATTATGTCGAGCACTTATGTTGAGAATGAAATGTGGCAAAATATTGTAAACTCACCCTCTTCATGTCCACTGCGTCCAACCACTCCGTCGTTATGTTGACAATCGAGTGTTTTTAGTCTTTTATACATAGGAGATGTTTCACATGAGTCACCTCGATCATTCTGCATCTTATTTTGACTGATGATATGTAGCGAAGATCCAAGCCTCTTCCGGGCATTGACACCATCTTCATTATCAACAGTATCTGTTCGATGCATATTCCGATTAGCTGTGATGAAACGAATTTGCGTAGGTTAGACCAGTGCTCTTCAACCGGGGTGGTCGTACACCCTAGGGTGTACCAGAATTTGCAAAGGGTGTACCACTCGGATGGGGTGTACAGGGGTGTACCAGATCCGAATTACAATGAGCCGATGGCTAGCTATCACAGAGGCAGGTTTATGGGTCAGTATACAGGTTGACGCACAGGTTTATGACTAATGAGCAATATGGTACGATGTTATATCAAGTGTAATACAATCGAAATTAAACATGGAACGGCAACGACCGATTTTGCATCTTCGTTCTGCTTTGCCGAGGCTGGAGTGGATAATTGTTTTGCGTAAGCGACTGTAGGATTTCTGGCAATCCAAAAGCTATCTTCTCGAGCGCAGAAATTATTGAATCTGGTCTTGATCGAAAGCTACTGTTGCACGGATTCCGAAAATATAAATTAAAATGATGATCAGGCACTGATCGACCTACAATCCGTCCTTCAAGTCTGAAATATCAGCATTGTTCGAACAATTGGGTGACCGCAAAACGATGGCCATAACAATGACCCGTTGCGACCCTCCGATTGTTCGAACAATGCCGATATTTAAGACTTGAAGGACGGATTGGTGAAGGTGGATCAGTGCCTGATCATTATTTTAATTTATATTTTCGGAATTGGTGCAACAGTAGCTTTTGATGAAGACCAGATTCAGAAATTTCTGCGCTCGGGAAGATAGCTTTTGGATTGCCAGAAATCCTACAGTCGCTTACGCAAAACAAATCTCCACTCCAGCCTTGGCGAAGCGGAACGAAGCTGCAAAATCGGTCGTTGCCGTTCTATGTCATAAGCAAATATTTCTCCTATTCATTTAGCCGTCGGCAACAGACCAATGGTTTCGTTTGGTGTTGGAAAGTATGCAGTTAACAAACATGTGTTCAGCTATAGTCATTTGTCTTTTAATGATTTTCAAGGAAACCGCCGCGATAACTCAGACTTCTTGAATCGGTACTTCCTACCCGACGTTAATAAATACCGCAATGCACATAAATGAAGTGACGTAGCCAGCCAGGGTCGAAACAGCTTCCATGTTGAAATCGAAACCCTTTCGTTTTAAAATGCCGATTTGATGTCCAATATTTCGTAATACATTTGCAATTTGGTATTTTGTTATTTGTGATGCAAATTAGCGACAATAGACTGTGTATAGCGACATACGATCTGAGGTTACTGACATCTCTTGCAGCCAACGTGCTACTATCGACTGTGTGTGGTGTTGGGCAGACCTGATACGCTGTAGGCTGGTGCACCTGCTATCATCGCTGATCTGAATTACCGCTTCTGCAGCAGTAGCTTTACCTACTCTCTCCCAAATATTGTTACATTTAGGTTGAATATCGTTCGTAATGTCATGCTGTTTTTGGGCTGACACGAAATAAATTCCAATTTGCGTGGCGGGCGGCCTAACTAGCTGCGAATAGACTCTGTGACCAAATACTATTTTATTCAAATCCAAATTTTTTGACGGCATTAACTCCGCTTCTATTGGTTGGAATTGAACCAAATTTGAAGAACATCGTTTTTATAGACAACCTAATAGGCTACGTTCATGGGGTGAACAGAATAATTTGAATTTTTCGTTATTTATTTTTATATAATAAATAGAAACTTTCTCTTCCCGTAGCAATGTGGCTACTGGCTGGAATTGAACCAGATTTGGTGTGTAGGCTTACGTTTGGTAACCTAACAATTTTATCAAGTAGCCAGTACGATTTGAGAAAAAAAGTCATTTTTGAAGATCCCTAATGAACAGGGGTGTACGAGTTTTGAGCAAACGTTAAAAGGGTGTACCACGTCGAAAAAGGTTGAAGAGCACTGGGTTAGACTATTGTGTTGCATGTATCATGTATCATGTTGCCTGTCATTTTAGATTTAAGATTGACTGATGCATCGCATTTGAATATATAGTTTTCTTAAAAGGAGTGCCCATACTGTATTCAACATTAACAGTGAGTAACTGGTACGCTACATCCAGGTGTAATTGATGCTGTAGACAATTTTACTATCATATAAATGTATCGTATCATTTTGAGATGTTGGTTGAGTTCACTCGAAGGTGTCAAATTAAATAATTCTCGAGTAGCGTGCAATCGCCCATAACATGATACCTTCCTTACAAAGGTAATCAAACTTCGAAGTTTTATTCGCTGATGATGACCGAGAAATGACTGCGAGATAATTCACAGCACGTTTTAGATATCGCACAGCTCACCATAATTTCCATTATATTACTGGAGATTGTTGGACTAGGTTCTAGGGATGGTGTGAACCTCTGAAAGGTTCAGGTTCGTGTGAACGCGAACCTTTTTGAAAGGCTCTGTGTGAACACGAACGTGAACCTCGTGACGTCATATTGCTAATTCCAACCCTATCTTTCAATGATGTGATAGCCTATATTAATGTACACGATACCTACCGACGACTCGGGCCACATAATGCCACATTGCCGAAGTGCCTATTGGTGTTTTAAACGTCCCTGAGGGCGGAGATAAAAAGTTAGCTGATCCGAAAGAATGCTAATCGTGTGATTAACTACTGCTAATCGCGACGCATGAAGTTGGAGAAGGTTACGCGCGATGGTTAGTCGCGGTGTCCCGAGTTTTCAATCAAGTGACGTTATCTGTTGCATCATAATGCGAAAATGCGTTACACATCGGCTGCTAGTTGGTGAATGAAACTTAGAGATCCCACAATCTCCATAATGAAGCAGCAGCCTGCAAATGACGATACTGCCACTGTAACAGGTCGAATTATCAGCATCGCGAAATGATAAGTCGTGTCCAATTCGTACGGTACAGCTAAGAAACGAATATCGCTTTGCAATGGCGGGTAGGAATGCATACTTAGTTGATTGTTTAGTGAAGCCATAACCTAGGAGACAATCGGCACGGTCATTATCCGGAATAATTAGACGTAGGAATGGTACGCAGTTTCTATATATAACTAGAAATCTACGGCTGTTCCAGTTTGTTAAATCATGAGATTAACACTAACTTTATGCGCCGCGATCAACCGGTTTCCTTAATCCTGGGTTGATAAATCCTGACGAACGCGCTAATCAACTCAATTGTTAATCCAACTTCATTATCTTCACCCTAAATGTATCAACTGAGGCAATTAAAGGATAAAATACTCCCATAAAATCAATATCTTCCGTCGCTTTGCCAACAATTTCGACGAGGACTTAACAGGGAACATAAACCTACGCCTTAACGGTCGAGACCAGACCGGACAATGTATTCGGCATCTAAGTATCGCTACATTGATATTGAGCTGACTGTAAAACAGGTTTCTATACTCGCTACAAATATTACCCCATTAACAAGTTATACACTATACAGCAGTGGCCAACACCTCAATCGTATGGATTTGGTTTTATTGATGCAGTAAAGATGTGAAGTCAAGATTGACCCCGTACGCCTGCTAGATTTTTTTCATCAGAAAACGATATCAACTTCATTAATTGGTTGAATAAGCATCATTCGCTGACTACGTATATTGCTCGTGATGTTTTTGAATGCTGGTCAAACTCACAACGGAGAGTCACTCAATATTCACAAACGGAAACCTGGATATTTCGAGCAAACTTTTGTAACAAAGCAAGTAAAACATTTGAGATTGTCAAGGTGCATCCTCGTTCAGTGTTGATTTTTAATGCTGCCAGCGCCATGTATAGAGTGGCCCGCAGTTGAAATGCAATAAATATGAACCAAAGATGTTGTAATGAAGTGAAAATTGTAATATATGAAAAAGGTTCACAGTGTAGAACCTACCAAGGTTCTGTTGTGAACGCGAACTTCTAAATTTCCGAGGTTCACACACAGAACGCGAACGTGAACCTCACGTTCACACCATCCCTACTAGGTTCTGTTACCGACGTGAAATTCTATTGCTTGCGAATAACGGGTTTGATAGAGTATAACACCATTATACATGGGCTGTATAATTGAGTATTCAAGTGCGCAACTGAGGCGTAGATTTTGAGGTAACATTTTTGATTGATGTAACTGGTCCGCCCTGCGAGCGATTTGAAGGTCAGAATCCGGCCGGCGACGCAACTTGAGTTTGACACCCCTGGTTCATGGTACACGGTAGTGATAAGGGAGCGAACACATCACGTAATATCCTTGTCAACAAACCGTACACATATTGCCCAATGTACATTGTACATGGATAACAACGCTATTTGATGAAATATACCATCTCATCGATCATCGAAACATTGCAAAACATTACTCCTCATCAAACTGACTTAATTGATAATAGTCATAATGATGAATGGTTCATTTTCAAAACTTGGCGTCAGCATTTGAATTATTTCGGGCTCGAATCAATAATTTATAACTTTGTATCATTGCTCTGTTCGAATAGTAAATTAACTGAAATGTGGTATAGACATTTGATAGTTGAGAGTAGAGAGTAGAGATAATACTTCTAGTTTAGACTTCAACATAGATATAGGCCTACTGTAGGCCTACTGTAGGCCTGCTTCAAGCGAAACAACTAATGTTATGCTACTCGTATAAGAAGCTGTATGATCATATCAGTAAACTGAATCATTTGTGATGGTACTGGGAAGAAACATACCAACACTATGCATAATTGTATACGCACATGACACACATTTTACATAAATTACGATAACCGAAACATGTGGCTCATAGTCCCTATGTCTAAGAAAGCCCAACGAACATGCCGTAACTTTATGTATTGGTCAAATGTAAATTTGCGATTATAATTTAATCGAAATATTGGTATACCACCTTTATGTTGTCATTTAATGCCCTCTAGACTATTTCCACCGTTTAATATAAAATTAGGAGCCACTGATACATTGAAATACATGTAATCATACGACTATACACATGGTACGTACCTTTCTCAGAAGAGACATATCTTCCGAGCTTTATTGGCTTAGGATCAAATCCTTCGTTGTCGCAGTCAGAGTCGGTTGGTATATCCATCATATAGTCAGACTAGTCAAACCTAATTCTAAACAGTTGCGTGTATGAATATTCTGCTTGATACCGAAGAGAACGCATCGCGTGAAATCCAGCAAAGCTAACCCAACATTCGCCTGTACTCGGAGACACGCCTAGATCTCGAATTCTAGTCCACTCAATCAGTGAGAGCGTGGCGAGAAAACGTAGTCGTATGATCCACAGTTACTATACCAGCTAGTTGCGGTTTCGAACCTCCTTAATTACCTTGGCGCATGATGAGATAATCATTCTTGTAAACGAGGTATTGCATGCGACGTAATATGATTTATTAGGCTCCAGGCTCCACCTACGTCTGCAGGCCTGCGCTTCAAACCCGGCACTGATCATAAATGTGTGTACGAACACTCGTACAGTACATTTACAAGTAGAAATGTACGTGAGACAATAGCATTTCATTATGATATCTAGATATTACTATCCCGGCCACTTACAAAGTATTTATCTCCGCCAAATCAACTAACGGTTTCGATTCGCCCACATGACTTTCTTTGGTTAATGTCCAATATTAGTCTAATACAGGGGCAGGCAACTTCTCTAGTCGGCGGGCCGGATATAGGTAAATTATGAATTTGGCGGGCCGGATTGCTGAATCGATACATTATTCGCCCATTTATCAACAAATACAAGGGATAAATCGTACTTATTGAATGTATTTTAACGACAGCAATGTAGCTTCAAAGCACTTTCTCGCCAATAATGACGAGGACAATGAGGATTTGAGAACAGAATTGTCATACAGACGCCAACATGTCTGCTTCTCTCTGATAAATCAACACAGGGTGCAATTCTTAATTAAGATTTCAAGGCGCTAGATAAGCCCGGTACCCCAAATGTACAAATATATTAATTCGTTAGGGTTTAGTAGGTGACAATATAGCGTGGTTGTTCAACTATGTGGCCTATTTCATCTCGATATTGAATTCATGTGGCCCGCGGCCGCCACAAAATTTGAAAGTGGCCCCCGACTCGTTTTGAGTTGGCGACCCCTGGCATAAGCGGTGTCTTATAGAAGCCTAAAACTGTTCCTCGCTACAAGTCGATGTTTACGGAGTCAAAAATAAGAAATCTTGGCCTGGTGTAAATGACCATTGTAGTCGACAAACTTCGATTACCACAAATGACATTAGGGTTGAGTACATCGTAAATGCCGATAATGCAATAAGTCTTCTCGCTTCGACGAATTTCCGCGTAAGCTCCACCCTCGCTCGCTGCGCAATACACAATTGCGCATACATGTGCACTAGTGGTATTCAAAAATGACTTTTTTCCAAAACATACTGGCTACTTGATAAAATTGTTAGGTTACCTAATTTAAGCCTACACACCAAATTCGGTTCAATTCCAGCCGGTAGCCGCATTGCTACAGGAGAAGAAAATTTCGATTTATTACATATAAATAAATAATATTAAAATTGAAATTTTACTGTTCCCCCCATGAAAGTGCTACGTTGTCTATAGGAGCGATGTTCACCAAATTTGGTTTCATTCCAACCGACGGAAGCGGAGTTATTGCCCTCGAATAAATTTTGATTTAAATAAAATACAAATGTGATGTATGTAAGCAAGTAGTGGGCAATCTTGGAAGACTGGGAGAGAGAGAGAGTCTTTTATTTCATCAAAAAACCGCGGGCCACACTATTATGTAAGACGGAAAACTATCTGCGGGCCGGATCCGGCTCGCGGGCAATATGTTGCCCGCTCCTGATCTAATAGTGGTTGTATTAGAATGTTATCGATTTCCAGCAAACCATTCTTTAGTCATATACATGTCCATTGTCCATTGCTAAACCTCAAACTGGTCACGAATCGAATAAGATAGCTCACACAACCAAGGCCGATAGCGAAATAGCATTTTTGGCATAGCATAGGCAGAATTTCACGTTTTTCACAGGCGGGCTATCCTAGGTTCCGTCTCGGTCGTTCACGCCACTGGGCCATACAAGGTACCGTTGCGTTCTTCTCCGGCCCCCGCGTATACCGATATCCGATAGGATCGTATCGAACTTTCAGCCCGACTCGGAAACGGCCTACAAAAAACAGTGTATAGCGCAATTTTCACAGTTTTTAAATCGCCAATTTCTCGTCAACCGAATATCGTAGCCGGATGAATCTGGTATCAGCGGGCATGTAATTCGATTACGATTCCAACGATGACCGGGAAATGGGGCTGGGACGCGTAGAAAAAAATTTTCTACCAAAACTCCGTGATGGTACGCCAATACGGGTTACGTGTATGGTTTTTTGATCAGTCGGTATCAGAACAGAGATCGAAATACCGATCGACAACCGCTGGTCATAGGGGTTCGGCAGAGCTATCCACGTTTTCGTCTTGTCGAACTGAACGCCATGATATCCGAGTCGACGGCGTGGGACCTGGGGGTGGCCCGGTATTGGCGTCCGAAAAGTCGGTATTTGTCTCCCAAATGCTACCGAATTCGCAGAATCTACAGATCGATCAGTAGCTTAGGAATATCCTACTTTTATTACAAACATTTTAACATGCTGCCTTTCTTACGAAGATAGGCGTAATTCACAATGTTGAATTAGGTCGATGACTTTAGTTTGTTTATTGGTTTTATTGACACTCGAACTTGGTTATTTGCGCCCGCGCAGTAAATTTCATACGCATACACATACACATATTTCAGTACACTTGTCTTGAGTTAGTTGCTGCCATCTTTCAAGAGTTCGGCTCTCTCTTCCTCTGAGCTTTTCAATGCGCTGTATTTACAGCGGGTTCGGCGATGAGGAGCCAAGATAAACCTCCGACACATCGAAAAACATGGCAGAGTAGAGACTCGAACCAGCAACCATTGGTGTCGTGGCTGAAGTGTTTAACCAACTTTAGTATTGCATACGTACGCGCGACCAATTGCGTGCCATCAACTGGTAAGGTCTCATGACCGCTATCGCCGAGTGATTGAAAGATTAGTTTCAGCGTATTAGCAGGTTATTGTAAATGGACGTTACTTTGGAAGATGTACTATTTATTACCAGCTCATGGGCCTCAAGTTTCATGACAAGTATATTAGCATGAATTCTATAAACACGAATCTTGTAAGAAAAGTTTAAAATGCAAACACGCGTGATGGAGTTACTTCCCAATTAGTGTTTTAATCAAACGATTTGTTCTGCGCATGGAAGAGTATTCTGCATAGCTGCTGAATTCTGCGTACAATAGCGTATAAATTTGGATCGCCACGCCGACTCCATATCCATGATAAAAAAGTGAGTATAGACACTTACGTGACCTTTGACACGAACCAATCAGGTTGCAGCAGGATGTAAACAAAGAACAAGGCCGGGCAAGCTTACTATGAGCTCTTATGGGAAAAGGTTGAAAAATGAAGGTTTTAAGCAAAATTACGTTGAATTGGGGATGACTGGCCCTAATCAATACTAATAGCGTAGAGCTAGTATGTAGTTGCAGCTTTTAGTCTAGGATGAACATGAATGGTGGCAAGTACGCATCAGCGTGCTGTGTCCAAATGCATGGATTTTTGACAACTTTTCGGATTAAGCGACGATTGTTGTATACTATACTATAGGATTGTGGTAATGCATATGTTGACGATTTCATAGGCTCCAGGTCTAAAGCGAAATTTTCAAGCACATCTCATATTCAGAAATATATGCTATAAAATACAGCTTCTGCCACACATCACAATTTTAGTGTATTGATTATGAAACTTGAAAGCTATGGAGATTCTATCGAATTTCTGGATTTGAGTGGAACAGCATCTTCTTCTAACACCGCGGAGAAAGCTACGAAGTATTTCATGGAGCGCTATGTACCCGACTTAGGGACAAAGATTGAGGAGACAATTCACTCTTTGTGGAAGTGTTATTCTAGTGAACAACCAATGTTATCGTAACTTGCGGAAAAGAGAGATATCACACTCAATGGAAATACACATTCTCAGAAAATCCATTATTGATTCGTCTTGCACTTGTAAGACAGGGTAAGTAAGGAAAAAGACATTTTGTCAGAGACTCCTGCAATAGATATTGTAACCATGATTTATTTTGACATTAGGTTCTGATATATGCTCTCATGCATATGCATTGATTAAGACAATCCAGCACCTGAAGCTACAAGGACTGCATTGTGATTTGCATCAGCATCAGTGAGCTCGATCGTGATTGACAAGCCATCTCTCGACCGTACTCGCAACCGATCAACTCCTGCCTCAAGGTAGATTTTGGTGCGTATGTGGTGTCTTCAGTTTTATAACATTCCACCAAACACACATAATCCTGCAACATTTTCACCTGGAGAATTGTTCATTCAACAAATTGGGCATCAAAATGAGCTTCAATGCAAACCACTGGAATATAGTATGAATAGACATGCACTGTTGGTACACATTGACCATGGCACCGCACAATTACGATCCGTAGCATGCTATTAGGCATTACGATATTCACAATGGAACTGAATTTTCACAATTGCTGAATATGCTGTATCATTCATTTTTAATTTTCAATCTTGAATTAGAGTAAGCAATTAGTCCATATTTGGTTAGTTGATACACAATGCTGCATAGTAGGACACCAGACAAAATTTTATACTTGTTGATTCTTCCGATCAGCTGTTCAATATGAATACGTTGTCTCACCATCTTTCTGGTTGTGGAACAGTCTGGCTCAGGCATACAAATCATGTGCAGGAATATTTAAATCTAGATTCAATTTCTTGATTTCAGACTCAATGGTGAATCACTTTTCTGCCATGATAGCATTTCCTGGTTCACCATAGCTGAATTCCATCATTTTCTCACATTTCTTGTCGAACCCACATATTTCACTAATATTTCGATCTGAAATGGTCTCTCGCACAAAAGTAAGTGCACCACAATCCATCAATCCTTTCAAAGTTGTATATGATTTATTGACAGTCAGTAATCATTTTAGTTTTGAGAAATCATGAATGAATGCAAATGGTGCATTTTTAAGAACCACATATCTACATGGCCAAATCGAAATTTATTGAAGCTTACAGCAATAGGCCTACTACAAATTTGACGTCAGTAGGATAAGTTGGGCAATTCAGAAAGAATTTATTGTAGTCTAGCATAAAATTTCAGCTTCTCCGCATCTTTTGACATTATGATGCTCATCTGAGAACTGAACTTCACTAGCAATAATTGTCCGTCAATTTGTAATTTTCCTGTACGAGTTGATTTTCTTGCGTTTTATCCATCGACTTCCTCTTTCTGCAGCTTCATTAAAGATATCCATCACGCCTGCACAAAATATATAATATGTTTATTTTACAGAGCAACACTGCTGTGCAGGCACCTATCAAGGCGTACTCGTCCGACTCATGCAACGTATCACCGCTACCAATTTCAACTATTCATATCATTATTGAATATATTGCTCTATACAATTTCAACCCACACCATCATGCAGCAAAACTGTGGAATAAAACGAGACGCACACCAAGTCGATTGTGGCATCAAGTGTGACTGCATTTCAGATTAGATTCATTCTGAAACACAGAATTATTTCATCTTAATTATGTCACGATTCAATATTTTTGGTACAATAATAGATATGTCATTTTATTAATAAAATGAGAATTCAGATGACTACAAGGAAGTCCACATGCCTTTATCCAGATTTTACATTCTTCCATGCATGTTATTGGCTCTGGGAAAGGTACAAGCGCACACCAGGAACGGTCTGAGTAGCCATTTCCAAGTTACACAGGATATTAGCACAGTGTTTATCCAGAATTTGTCCTGATTGATTCAATACATGAGCTAGAACAAAAAATGACGATTTCAGCTGGGAATGGATCATATTGCCTATCATATTAATATGATCATTGAGTATGCAGACAAGTAAGTGTCCAGTGTAACAGCAATTTGCTAGATAATGATGCAGACTGTAGACTGTACTATATACGATTCCATAAATAGAACGCAGATAACGCAAAGCCCACATAATGAATACAGCACATATCCTGACTCAAGATTAATCTAATACATGCTATTCGGTACGACAGTCCTATAGTATACGACTAAGGATAATACAACAATAGTTGCTTCATCCGAAAAGTTGTCAGAAATCCATTTATTTGGACATACTATGCTGACGAGTGCTTGCCACCATTCATGTTTATTGTAGGTTAGAACACTGCAAATACATACTAGCTCTACGTTATTATCATTCACCAAAGTCAGCTATTCCCAATTCAATGTAATTTTGCTAAAAACCTTCATTTTTCAACGCTTTTCCATAAGCGCTCATAGTAAGCTTGCCCGGCCGCGTTCTTTGTTTACATCCTGCTGCAACCTGATTGGTTCGTGTCAAAGGTCACGTAAGTGTCTATTGAATATAGAACGCATTTCTCTTCTGTTGTAAGTGTTATATTTCACGCGGAAGGGTAAGTACTGGACGGGATAGTCGCCAAGCGGATACTGCGGCCTATGATCTTTCCCTCACTAATTCAATTCATGTCGTGGTAGATTCTCACTTCGTAATGCGCTTTTTGATACATTTTTAAACGTCTATGTGAGTAGCAACGGTTTAGAATCCTCCTTGATAACGTATTCAATTAACTCAATTAGTAAAATGTTGTCTGCCCGCCCAATATATCTGAGAATATTTTGATCGTGTAAAGTTTAACTTTATATTGTTTCCCGATTAATTTCAAATAATTCGACTAGATACTTTCTAAATATTGATCGTATTTAAACGCTGTGTGAGAGAGCATATAGGCTAGTTACGATAACATCTGCCTTTTCGTTTTATTGATTATTTTCAAAATCCAGTGTGTGGTCTATTATAAAGCTCAATCTTTATGAGGCAACCTATCATGTTGCATTTTTGTTTTGCAATGTACTGAAGTTGTGTATCATCTCCAAACTAGTGTACTGTGCATGTAGTTAACAATTTGGCATTGCATCGCTGCCTTGGTTTTCAGCCACTGCTAACAATCGAGACGTTAAGGGAGCTGGGAAGACACTCCAATGAATTTGCCGTCAAGAAAGTTTGTTCAATGCGTGAACGATTAGTGCCTGCGGAGGCTTCATTATAACCAGACGCGAATGGGAATATTATTCCCTAGTCTGCCATAATGAGCCACGATGATGACGTTATACCCTTTGATCACTTCAACATCAGTCGGTCAATATATGTAATGTTGCCCTTGTCTTGGCTTGAACAGACGGGGGCCGTAATCGATACCCGAATCTGACTTCTTCTTACCGTGTTTTAATATAAGGACACTAAAATATCTGCACCCATGAAAAGTATTAATGTAACGCATATAATGTAGGATTGTGGGTTTGAAGCCTATACAGAGCGTTGTAACCGGCGCTTCATGCGAATCCGACACTCTGGGTGTTTATAGCTGATACCACAATATGTTTGATAGCTGTTTGATTTGACATTCTCCTCTCGCAGCATTGTGACGTTATGAAATGCCAAACAAGTCAACTGATTTACTATTTGCACTTGGCTGCTTTCCAATACTATCTCGCCCCTTTTCATTATTTGTTTATGTTAGCTTTGCAGAATCATTTTATCCTTGTATGTGATGACGAATAAACCAGCTCGATTTTTCGATCAACACTGCTGCATGGTATGAGCGGATGACATGAGCTACTTCAGTTGAATTTATTGTTAAACGTACGCTAGGTTGATATCACGCGTTTTCAACTTAGAGATATTCGTTTCTGGTGACGATGATAAGGTGATTACAATCATTTATGGAATTGCTACAAACTTACGAAAGTATGGAAAGCTGATTGAGGTCACATGGTCCGTTGGACCTTGCGTTTAATTCGAAAATTACGAGATTATTATGCTAGTTGGTGCTGTTCTCCTCTCTCTAGCAACGAAATTGTTGTGGATGTGGGGAGGGGATGATTACACCCGAATGTAGCACTTTTGACCTATGCAGTCTCCATTTAGATACGACCATGTGGACCTGGTAAAATGTTTGTATAATTAATGATTGATTAGGTCAACAATATTGATAATTGCGTGTATATTGCTATAAATTTTGTATCCTCTCAGTCCGACTTCCTGTGCGGTATGTAATCAAAAGATATTGAACTCGGCTATACGCAGGCTACTAAACTAAAAGAAGCGCACGATATAAAATTGGTATTTTATCACTGTTCAATAATAATTCGGGATGGGATGTCAGTTGCCCTGTGGGGTCCAGATTGCCACGACATGAATATTCGGTGCCAGCACTTTAGGCACCCGTACAAATACATTTTTATATCGAAGTTTACGGTCAACATAAGGGCAATCCCTTTCGACTAATGTTTTCTCGCTGACGATCTTTTTGGCACACTTCTATGAGACCCATGCTCGCCCAAACTTCATATATCTTCTTACATCTTGGCGTGGTAATGGCCAACGCTTAGATGCCTACTTTCATGAATGATGCGTATTTTTTGTGGAGGAAGGGTGCCTAATAATCAAAACATTTATCTACATGAAATCGCGTATAGTGCGAGCAGAATTAAAAAGATGCAAAAAATTTCAAATAAATAGCGTATATTAATTGTTCATTCACGAAATAATATTTGGCACCCTTAATAAATACCGCGCTTCGTAGTTTCATCATTCTCCTCTTTGTTCAATATGTCGCAATGCATCTTTTGTACCGCACTGTACATTGTCTGGCTTGAGCGGAAACAATAATTTGAGCTAAATTAGAAATAAAAGTCGGGTGTCCGCGGAGGCTCGAGACGGTCCAAAGGGGGTCCGCAAGGACATAAAAGGTTGAGAATAACTGACGTAAGGTATATTCCTTATGCTCGCAACTGACAGAGCATCTTCAAGCGGCCTTGACACAAGCAAATCAACGACCTATCAGCTCAATATATTGGGTGCGAGAAATACTACAGAATATTTATCATGCTATAACCAATACATATATTTGATGGAGCTGTATTAAGGTAAAGCAGTAATTCTTTTTCACAATGTGTATCACGAGTGTTAAACAACATGTAACAATGATGTAGTGCCTTTTCGCCTTTGCTAAGAGCTAATAAGGGCCCAAATATTAGGAGTCGACATTAAAATCGTACTACCCGCGGTGTCTACCAAAATCGCAACTAGAACTTATGTTGAGTCATCACAATGGTGGTCAGCATTTTTTGTGTCGTCATTTTTTAACACAGTGTATAAATGCTTAAAATCCCTATATATACCGGAATGGTTCGAACTGAGTGAATCCTAAACAAAAACTATCATGTATGCAAAGCGGTGTCATTTTATACACGCGCAAAGTGGAAGAAAATATCCCCTATTGATTGTCGACTTAATGCCACTTTTAAAAATACGGGGTTTATACAGGGGTCAAAATGTCGCCATTGTAACTCTAAATTCCTGCTACTTCATGGCTTGATTTCTTTTGTAAGGGGCAAATGAGGGACTAATGAGCGTGGTCCCAAACGGATTTTCTTAACAGACGATAACAACTGAGGGAAAAATGTCGCCAAGAATTAGGGGGACACAAAATTGTCTCCCTATTTTTTTCGTCCCCCAACTGCTACAAAAATAAGTACGATTGTCTCCCAAAGTAGCCTAATAGGTAAATATATATATATATATATATATATATATCCATACATGCTTTCGCGCGCCTCAAACTGCAGAAGGGGGAAAGTCTATATAGAATATTTCAGGTCGAAGTCCAAGTTGTGTCCCTTGTTTATCCTCGAAATATTCCAGAAAGGTCTCAACGCTTACCAGTAATGATCATACAGTGGGCAGCGTACAAACTGCCGAGCTGAGCATAATCGAATATATGAGTGATTCGATTCTGAATCTAGTATTAAGCTTCAAGTCGAGTCGAGTACCACGGATTATGACTTTACCCCAGACTGAGAATGAATTGGATAGCCCAAATATGTAGCTTTTGTACGACCACAAATAGTATATTGCCAGTTCCAAATCACCTTAAAGATTATTCGGTATTAGCGGTCAATCAAGACAGAAACGTCATTACCGCTAACGTGCGTAGCTCTACTACACGTTTCGTATGTTGCGATACGGCCCAATCGAGTTCTACAGCATTCGACAGCGGGAAAGAGAATGGAAACTATTATTCTTGCTGGTAAATTAACTCTTCTGGACAAGGAGCGTATAATTTAAGTACTCCAGACTATCGGGAGACTTTAGAGACAAAGCCGTTTGTACCACTAGGCAGTGTTGGGATCAAGTCACTACCTTCGAGTCACGAGTCATCTCGAGTCATTGCACATATTGACTCGAGTCAAGTCAAGTCACTCGATTTTCGGAAGTGACTCGAGTCAAGTCGAGTCAAGTCAAGTCACGAGTCAAGTCACAATTCAAGACAAGCTGATTTTTCGAAGTGCGAGGCATAATTACGTAATAGAATTTTGATAGCTGTTTGAAAGTTGCCATTTATTTGGAATCGAGGGACGAATTTACAGTTAAATGAACATGCAAAAAGGCGTCGTATTGCTCGCGCATACGTGCTAAACTACGTATAAGAAACTGTATAGCGCGTCAGTATCAGCCAAATTGTAGAATAGAATACGAAACCTACAAACGGAATTGATACGAGCCCACCTATACACACCCGTGAGATACAATTTTAGCCTGCGCCGATGGTTGGCAAGTAATTTAAAGTAGATCAAAATTCGATTGAAGTCATACAATAGGTTTGGTTAAATTGAGTGAGTACCGACCACCGTCAGCAGTATATAAAACAGAGATAGATACTTTTGCCATTGGATTACATTCATAGTTTACGACAACGTAAGCTGTAAGCTCCGATCACTTTGTTTGCGGTCAATTCATTTGTGATAGATCAATGGAGGCCCAGTAAAACGCTCAATCAATGAGTCATTGCTCACTCTAAAAGGTCACACCAGCGTTTCGCGCACAATCTGAATGTATGCAAGATCAGCCATTTTTATCGACACCGTTACTTGATGATTTGAAATTGACTCGCAAATTTTGCTTCGAGTCACGAGTCAATCCACATTTCTGAAACGTCGTGTCAAGTCAAGTAAAGTCATTTTTTCAAAGTGACTCGAGTCAAGTCAAGTCATACGAAAAAAGTGACTCGAGTCATCCAAACACTGCCACTAGGTCGAGGGTTCTAGGCCCGGTGGATATACTCAGGTATCACTCAGATATCGCATGTATTACTCCGCATAATATGTGGACCGTGGAGTTTGTCTGGGGTACGTTCACGTTGTTCTGGCACGCAGGTATCATGTCTGGGTCATATCCGGGGTGAGTTGAAGTTTGTCTACTGATCAGTTTTCATGTCTTTGGTGGGTTCGATCGTCGCGCGGCAGCGAATTTAGGATTTCTGGCAATCGTATAGCTGGCGTCCGGAGTGAAGAGCTGGTCTTGATCGAAAGCTAGTAGTCTCACTGTTTCCGAAAATTCAAATTCAAATTTGATCATCGCAGCAGAACCTCACCCAAAATCACCCTCAAGATCCGAAATCTGCATGGTTCAGAACAATCAGACACAATAACCAATGACCATAACAATGACCAATTGCGGCACTCCGATTGTTCGGAAAATGCCTGTATTTCAAACCATAGATAACTAACCCATACTTAGACTTTGAAGATTACTGACGACACTCTGCGCTTCGGCAACGTCCTGGATTTGGAGGGAAATTTACAATTTGAACATCACAAGATTTTAGATTGGGAAATGCAAGCATCTTCATATATATATTGCATATGAAGATATTGAAAAGATGGAAGTGGAATGAATTAGAATTCGATATATCACTGCATTCTTGTAGCTGATCGGAAAGGCGTGAAGCTACCAAACCACCATTGACTGTAATACAAGCCTACTACTTGCGATTTCGTTGCAGATGGGCTGTTATCGTTGATATACAAGTAAAAGTCGAAGTAACGCCGTCAATTTCTAATCTATTGCAAGTAAAAGTTGCTATTGTCAAGGCATATGCATACTGTTTAGCGTTGACTTCAATTTAAGGTTGCTACTTTCAAAATTGTGAGCCGTATCTTCCAGCAGACTTGGACAATTAGATAAATTAAAGCGAAATGCCAGTAATCTAATTATAATCTAATTTCTGAAATGCTTCTATGCTGTGATTCTAATTTAATTTGTGAAATGTTCTTATGCTCTAATTCAATTTTTAATCTAATTTGTGAAATGTTCCTAAGCTCTAATTTTAATCCTAATCTAATTTATGGTTTTCCTGAAAATGCCTCTTCGTCCGAGGCATTTTGCAGCGGGTTAACACGAATATTCCCTTCGAGCAAAGAATTCCAGTGCCAAGCCGCCAGCGCTATCTTATAGTCAGCAGTTATTGTGACGGATAATAGCCTGCTAGCATCGTAGCTTGCAGTCTGCGAACAATATTCTAGTTTTTAAAACTTTACGTTGGTACAGCGCCGTGCTGACTAACATTGGCGATGTTCATGGTTACCACAAAAGAAGTAATATTTTATTAGGGTAGTGCAAATACAACAAGAAATATCATGATCGAAATCGTCGATTTATTTGGAACTGTGAGCTGCGCACAAAACCGACAACGCTTTCCAGGGACTAATGAATCGAAATTGGAGCGAGCTAGACGTTACTATGGATGAAAACTATCTCAACGTAAAGATTGATCTTGTGGGGACGTCGTATATGCTGTTTTCTAAGCGTTTCGATTTTGGCAGTGCCTGGGTCATCGCGCGTTGAGGCAATATGCTTATTGATATCAGCTGACTCTCCACCGATGGAAATGCTGTTGCTATCGCCGAAGCCGTTTCAACTAGTGTGGAATAGTGATTTTGGGCACAAGCGAATAGCTAATTTTGAAACAGCAACAATAACAATTTGAAACTGAAATCAATTTTAGCATTTCAAATGCTTTATTTCGCGTTCTTCCAAAATCACAAACCAGATCACCGGCTGCGATTGCGGTGACCCCTGGTATAGTACAAAACGAGCAGAGCTTGGTGTACTCTGTACAGACGTTAAACATTCTCGTGGTTATGGGAATGCACTGTGATTTGATATGAACTGAATTTTGCTGTATTTATTTCTCATTCACAATTTCATTCAATTCTAAGTTTTGCGAATTCGGTAATACTAATTCTAATCTAATTTGGAAAAAAATGTGTGGCTTTAATTTTAATTCCAATCTAATTTGGAAAATGCTGTGTAGCTTTTAAATGTAATTTCAATCTAATTTGGAAAAAGTTGACAATTTGCTGTAGTTGTCCAAGTCTGTCTTCGAGACCAATGTAATTGAACTAATGACGCTACAAATAGATCGGATCTTCGAAAATACATACGATTAACGTTACACTGTGGCTATTTCAAGTGACTATTATGACAATTTCAATCATAAAAGTGAGTTCACCTTTTCTCCAAACTGCTTGCTACTATTCCAAATCAAAATAATGAAAAAGAAGTACAAAAAGTACTCCGCTATTTACCGCCCCTGGCTATTATCGAGGATGTAAGTTACTGGGATAATTTCCAGTTATTGCTAAACGATGTTAGGAAACCTGTATATTGGCGCCATTTCGACTTTATGATTATTATTCACTGTTCACGATGACATTTAGGCACAAAGGTTGTGTAATCGCTCACGCAAAATACAAAATTGATACCGCATACAATTGAAAATCATCTTAATGTAGCCGTGAACTTTTTGGACAGTAATATAATGGATGCCGTAAAATGAGGCATTTCGCTGTTCCATTTGACATAAGTGAAAATGAGAAAATGTGATTATGAGACGTACGAGAGAACAAATAAAGAGATGGATAATCAGCACGTGAGTTTTCGATTTTATCACGGGGACTGAAAGACATACATCACTGGAGTCATAAAAACAATAAACTACCACACTACACATCTAACCAGGGCCGTAACAGCACTTCGCCAGCCCCCCCCCAAAACTTTGGTCGTGGGCCCCCATAGGGTTATAGACCGAACTTCTGGGGGGCTTCGCCCCCCAGAATCCCTCTGCCGATACCCTGTTTATCGATATTTATGATATGCGTTGGGAGTTTGTTTAGCGAATCAGCTTTTGTCGCCTAAGCGCGCGAGGCGCGGGAAATTTCTAGAATTCATGACTGAATCGGTCAGTATGATAGGGAATTGCATATATATTGTTATCAATTTTTATCTTCTCTCTGCTCACGTAATTAGATTTGCCGGTAGAGCTTAGTGAGGTGTGTTTGAAAAGGTAGGACCAGGGCCGTAACAGCACGTCGTCAGTCCCCCCAAAAAACGTTGGTCTTGGGCCCCCATAGGGTTATAGACCCCCTCCGAAGATACCCTGTTTGCCGCTATGTATCATATTGGGGGGGGGGAGTTTGTTTGCTGAATCAGCCTTGGTCGCGAATGCGCGCGAAGCGCGGGAAATTTCTAGACTTCATGATTGAATCGGTCAGTATGATCGGGAATGGCATATATATATATTGTTATCAAATTTTATCTTCTCTCTGCTCGCGTAATCAGATTTGCCGGTAGAGCTGAGTGAGGTGTGTTTG
This sequence comes from Botryllus schlosseri, assembly GCF_051294905.1. Lineage (NCBI taxonomy): Eukaryota > Metazoa > Chordata > Ascidiacea > Stolidobranchia > Styelidae > Botryllus > Botryllus schlosseri. Next base: position 1,915,024 of record NC_137241.1, read on the forward strand.
AAAAGATAGGACCACTGAATAATAATTAAACATCTTCGGGCGTATACCCGTTGGCAGGAACGAAACAGCACCTCGTCAGGCCCCCAAAAATCGTGGGTCTTGGGCTCCCATAGGGTGATGAAACGACCCCTCCATCACGTTGTTCGCGTTTGTCACGAAATCATCTGTGCTGTATTGTGAGCCAGCGCCAGGCGTGAAAATTTTCGATAATTTATGATAAAATCGGTCAATCTGATCAGCGATTGCATATATATTATGCTATCAATTTATTGTCCTCTCTGCTCACGTAATTAGATATACCGGTAGAGTTGAGTGAAGTGTCTTGAAAGCGGAATGGTCCGTAAATAATAATTGAACATCTTCGGGCGGGCGGACCCGTTGATATGACTTCGTTATATGATGTTATTTCGTGACTTCCAGTTTGCTATATCAAAAAATATAGAATCGCCCAGACGTGGGCTTCTAAACTGAGAGACGCACACGATTTCAAATTGGTTTTTCTTCACTGGCATAAATTTTTTCCCAGCGGGATGGTATTTGTCTTGTGAGGTTCAGATTGCAAAGACAGGAACATTCGGCGCCAGTCATTTAGGCGCCTATGGACAATTAAAACTATATGTATTTTGTATAACGATTAACGAAGTCTTCGGTCAGCATAAGGGCATATACCTTTTCGGCCAAGGTTTTCTCGCTGCCGATCGTTCTGGCACACTTCTTGGAGCGCATGTTATATTGCCTAAAAATAGATTGTATGTCTGAGTGGGTCGTGTCGTGGTAATGGCTCAATACCCAATAATAAAGATAAATGATTACTTGAATTCGCGCGCAGCGCGACAAATTTTTGAAAAAGTACTCTATGATTTGTGCTAATTCACGAAATAATTTTGGGCCCCCTTCGAGCTCGCCCCCCCAATTGGGGGGTTTGGGGTGCGGCAGTTACGGTGCTGCATCTAACTATACATATAGTACATTCCTATGAAATACTGGTGCGTAAAACAAACTGTGCATCAACATCTGAATTAAAAGAACAACACTAATAAAATGTGTTTTTTTTACAAATTGCGATAGGTTAAACTAAACATTTATTGCAAATAAGAGTGACTTCTGACGTTCGCATTCAGATGCCAGTTCAGAAAATGCGCGGTTTCACCTCAAGCTCAACTTGTGTCGCGGGACGCACCAGTCAACTGATTCCATAATGTTGCCGAAATCCATGACCATATATTTCGCTTGCACAATGTATTATCGAGCTCAACTATTATATACATTTCGGATCATAGGGGCTATATTATTCTAGCTACTCCGTTACTTGCGAACAACGGAACAGGCGAAATACAATGATTGGTTGTAAACAGCTAAAACAATGTCGCAAGCGACGATCGAATTTTGCATATTTCTATGCTCTGTTTGTTTAATTCGTAATCTGTCCCTGCGTATGCGTTGTTAGGAATAGAAGAGATTTGGATCATTATCATGAAATCGTGATACCGGTTTATCTGGGGGCAGAAACTTTTGGGTGAGAATTGATACAGCGCTGCCATCATGAATATTTGAATTATATTTTGTTTAACTATATTATTCTGCATGTAACCCGCTGTATTTCCTACTAAAAATCTCAACTTTGTTAGAAAGTTGCTGGATAATACAAGCCTTCAATAATAATCAATCGTCAGATTATATTTTAATCTGAACAAGACACACACAATGTACAATGCAATAAGACACAATGCGATGTAATGAACAGATAGGAGGATGCCGAATGACCAGTTCCGGTCTCTTAAACTGGCATCCACGTCGGCCCAGGCCCGATGTCACAGTTCCTTTTTCGATGTATGTATGTATATTGGGGTTATGGTGCTTAGCAGCTACGGCCTTGTGCACCAGACCAAAGCGTTGTAGGCATGTGCACTAGATTCTACTGTTACCTTATAGTTGCCTCTCGGTGAGGAAAACATAGTCAATCACCGGCAAAATTGTCTAAGGGTTGCCGAGAAGTGACACAATGTCTATGGGCACATGGTTTTGTAGTGCTATGTCCTTAAAATAGTTACGCTGTGAGCTATATCGAGAACATTGTAGCAAGAAATGCTCAACCGTCTCTATAACGCCACATGTTGCACAAAGGCCAACGTCGTGACATCCAATTCTATGTAAGTGCCCGTTGAGTTTGCAATGCCCAGTCTGAAGCCGTAACAATATTGCTGTTTCCCGTCTTGATAGTCCCAGTGGCTGCGAGATATCATTGATGTGTATCGTGATTGGACATTATTATTACTTAATTACAATTACTGAATTGTGTTGTACTGCGTCGAGTAAACGACGATAGTCATTCGTTTTCTGTTGCCCTGCACGTCAGGACCTTCTGTTATGTTCGCATGAATAAAGTCTTAAGTTAGTACATTACATGGCGTTGTCGGCAGGACCCATCTAAAAGAAAGGACACACAAATTATCATAGATGGCTACGAGAGGAAAACAAATGGAGGAACTGCTCGAACACTTGATTGGAGAATCAGAAAAACGCGAAAAACAAAGGGAAGATGAGTTGAAGAGATTGGAAGATCACCACAAAGAGGTGTTGCAGCGCATGGAAGCTGATCACAAAGATGTCATTGCATCTCTTTTGGGGCAACTTAAGGTTAACTCAGAACGTTCGGAGAAAACATCCACTCACGTGTCTCCGAATAAACCACCAAGACTTGAGGCAGATATTGACATAAAAGACTTTCGAGGGTGGGAGCAATTATGGGCGGATTATGCAACAGTTATGAGATTAACGAGTTTACCGAACGGCGAACAAGTTTCCCACCTTAAAGGATTCTTTTCCTCAAAATTACTGGACACACTTATACACGTAATTTATCCACAATACTCCGAACAAACCGATCTAACGGTCAACGATATTCTAGAACGAATCTATAAATACTTGAGAGATCAGCGGAATGTTGCTCTTGATAGAGTGGAGTTTGAAGAACGCAAACAACGAGCTGGCGAAAGCTTTGACTCATTTTATATGGATCTGAGGAAGATTGCCAATAATTCCGAACTTTGCAAGCATTGTTTTGAAACGCGTTTGACAACACGCATTATTTCAGGCGTCATATCAGGAGAAGTGAGGAAACGTCTGATGCAAACCAAATCCTTTCCCAGTTTGAAGGAAGCTGTGGACATATGTCGGAGTATGGAATCGGCATCCATAGGTGACCAAGCCTTGGCGACTGCAAGTTCAGAATGGAATGGGCATACTGTGAGCAAAGTCATAAGGAGCAGGAAACCAGCGAGCAAAGAGGCGAACACATGTCGGAATTGTGGGCTACCTCATGCAGAAGCCGCTAGATGCCCAGCAGAAGAGGCAATATGCTTCTCTTGTAGAAAGAGTGGACATTTCTCTCGAATGTGCCAAGCAACAAACTTGCCGAAGAATATGGTGATAACATGCTACAATCTATCGGGGCGTGTCGTTGGAAGAGCACCACCATCGGTATTCATTACTGTGTATGATGTTCGAGATCGTAATTTGGGACGGCATGCCGTGTTGCCTGACAGTGGAGCGGGAATTTCAATCGCGTGCGAAGAGTGGATCATGTCGATCGGATTGAAACGTGCTGATTATTCCAAGCCGCCTTGCGACGCTGTCCTCGCTGCAAATTTACAACCGATGAAATGCGTAGGATATGTTGTTTTGAAGATGGAATACGGCGGTAGAAAGGTGACTCTCGAAGTTCTCATCTGCAATGATTGCGAAGGAGCGATGCTTGCGTGGTATGTTTGCAGGGAGCTTGGAATTCTTCCGGCAAATTATCCGTCTCCATTACCTATTGCGAAACAAGTAGTTACCGATAAACGAGACATGTTACGTGAGGTTATCGGTGATATACCTACAGAACCGGACATGGCTGAGATCTGTCGAATCGAGCAACGTATATTCCAGCATTTTGAAGACGTTTTTTCTAACGATGCCAAGCTGTCGCCTATGACGGGTGCTGAGATGAAGATACATGTCAAAGAAAATTTTGAAGCCTATGCCATACACGCTGCACGAGCGGTTCCGTTTCCTCAAAGGGAAGATGCGAAAAAACTTATCGACGAGATGATAGTCAAGAGTATTATCGAACCGGGCAGCTCGCCCACAGAGTGGTGTCATCCGATGGTACTGGTTCAGAAACCCGGTGGAGGTATACGTTTATGTGTTGACTTGACCAAATTGAACAAGTTCGTGAAACGTCCGGGATACCCTTTGGTGACAGCAAAGGAAGCTGTCGCGCAGATACCGAACAACACGAAGTACATGAGCACGTTTGATGCAACACACGGATACTGGCAGCTCCCGCTAGAGAAGGACTCTCAATTGCTCACTACGTTCATGACTCCTTGGGGAAAATTCAAATTTCTGCGCGCACCAATGGGCTTAGTTTCAACGGGAGATGAATACTGTCGCAGAGGGGACGAAGCACTGAGAGGGCTCCAGGATGTTGCAAAAGTCGTTGACGATATTCTCGTTCATTCCGAAGACTTCAAGTCACACGTCCATCGAGTATGGAGTTTGCTGCAGCGGTGTCGTGAAAATAAAATAACGTTGAACCGTAAAAAGACAAGATTTGCAAAAAGCGAAGTCAAATTTGTTGGATTCATTATATCCAAGGACGGAATATCTGTAGATCCTGATAAAGTGAAGGCGATTACAGAATTTCCGGCTCCAACCAACATTACAGAATTACGTAGCTTCATGGGAATGGTGAATCAATTAGGGGAATTTTCGAAGGAGATAAGCACAGTGGCAGAGCCTCTTCGCTGTCTACTCAAAACGAGAAATGAATTCATCTGGTCAAGAGTACAGGCCGACGCATTTCGGAAGACGAAAGCAGCATTGACTAACACGCCTGTATTAGCAACATTCGATCCGAAGTTGCCCGCGAGTTTGCAAACAGATGCATCCAGGACAAGAGGTTTGGGATACGCTCTATTACAGTTGCATGGTGATACATGGAGACTGGTTCAATGCGGCTCCCGGTTTCTAAGTGAGACAGAATCGCGATATGCGATGGTAGAGCTGGAGCTTCTCGCAGTTGTATGGGCAGCACGCAAATGCAAACTATTTCTGACAGGATTGCAGCATTTTGAAGTGGTTGTCGACCATCAGCCGCTAGTTTCCATTCTAAATGCCCAAACGTTGGATTCCATCGAGAACCCACGACTCAGCGACTGAAAGAGAAGTTATCTGCATTTGTATTTACGACGTCGTGGAGGAAAGGAAAACTTCATGCCATTCCTGATGCATTGTCAAGAGCGCCAGTGCAAGACCCAACAAGAGAGGATCAAGCAGCGGAAAGAGACGACGCCGCTTGCATGGCATGCCATCTCACGATCAAGAGCCAAATTTTCAGAAGCGAGCAAGCGGGTGGATCGTTGAACGCACTGGAAGACCCGGTCTTATCGCGCATGAGACAAGTTGCACTCACTGACAATAATTATCAGTCATTAATCGAGATTATCCGAAAGGGGTTCCCTGCTAAATGCGAAAACGCACCTACTGCCGCGCAGCCGTATTGGAAGATTCGGAATGATCTAAGTATAGACGATGGCTTGGTTCTATACAATGCGCGAATTGTAGTCCCGTGTGGATTTAAAGGAGAAGCGCTTGCACGATTGCATGATGCTCATCAAGGCATAGTCAGAATGAAGAGGCGGGCGAGACAAACTTTATACTGGCCAGGTATGAGCACTGACATAGAGAATGTGGTACAGTCATGTGGGAGATGCCAGGAATATTTGCCAAGTTTACCAAAAGAGCCAATGGAAATTGAGCTATCTCCTAGCAGAGTTTTTGAAGATGTCTCAACCGACCTCTTTTCATATTGCGGAAAGAAATACCTCGTGTACACCGATAGGTACTCCGGTTGGCCGAGCATCTGTGAATGGGACAAGGATCCAACCTCTCGTCAGGTAATCAGAGTAATTCGCAAATTCTTTTCCGACACAGGTGTTCCAGTGCGTTTACGAAGCGACGGAGGACCGCAATTCTCTCCGAATGACTTCAGAAAATTCATGGACCGATGGGGTGTTAATCATGTTGTATCGACGCCGCATTACGCGCAATCAAATGGTCTTGCGGAGGCTGCCGTTAAGTCCATGAAATATCTTTTGGCTAAAACGTCGCCCAATGGGGATATATTTTCAGATTCATTTCAGCGAGGTTTGCTAGAGTGGAGAAACACGCCAAGAGTGGACGGACGTTCTCCGGCACAAATTCTTTTCGGACGCCCACTTCGCACCTGTTTACCGGCACATCACAAGCTGTTTGCACCAATGTGGCATAAACTAGCTCGAGATTGTGATTCCAAAGCAGCGGCTGTGAGGACGTACAATGAGGATCATTATAACAGGGATGCACATCCGTTGTCGCCATTCAAAATAGGAACTTCCGTTCGAATTCAAAACCCGATCACCAAACGTTGGCATCATCGCGGTATCATTGTTGCCATTGGTAAGTTTCGGGATTACTTGGTTAAACTGAGCAGCGGGCGGATATGGTGGCGAAATCGACGATTTCTGAGAATGGATCACGTTTCGCCAACCACAGAGGAGGGAGAGAAGTGGGAGATGGATGATAACCACAATCAACCACGTCGAAGTTCGCGCAATCGACGATGCCCTGAACGTTATATCCCGGGGTGAATGTACAGTACGCTTCGGATGAAAGAGGGGAGATGATGTGTATCGTGATTGGACATTATTATTACTTGATTACAATTACTGAATTGTGTTGTACTGCGTCGAGTAAACGACGATAGTCATTCGTTTTCTGTTGCCCTGCACGTCAGGACCTTCTGTTATGTTCGCATGAATAAAGTCTTAAGTTAGTACATTACAATCATGTGCGGCGTGAATTCGCTAGTAGATATTTTCGGAATCATTCGTTTCAAATTCGTTTTTCCATCTTTCGTGAGTTGGTTCTTTGATAGTTATTTTGGCCTCTGGTAGGAAGAGTGGGATGTCACTGGATGATCGTTGTGTTGGAAACGTAGCCGCTTCCTTGGCGAGTTCATCGGCTATACCGTTGAATCCAATCCCCCAGTGACCTGGAATCCAAATAAATGTAATATTTATCCCATTACGATCAAGATATCTGCATGAAATTAAAATATCCTCGACTATAGCGCGTGCATTACTGGTTTTACGAATTTTGAGCATAGTTAAGGCGCTCAAACTATCTGATAAAACTGCAATGCCGCAGGCCTGGTATAGATCTTCGGCGCACGACATCAATTATCCAATTAAGACTCTCGTTTATAGCGACTAATTCTGCTGTTAGGATCGATATTCTGACATTTAGGGAGGATTTATGCGAAACCTCGAATGATTTAATATAAAAACCGGCGCCACAGCCATTTACACTCTATGAACCGTCGGTATAGACGTGTAATCTATCCCTGTAGTTTGCGTATATATCTTCTTCTCTAGTTTGTTTGCTGATTTCCGGGTGATCTGATTTCTTGATCTCCCGTGAAAGACCTATGTCTACAGTACATCCAGGATTTTCCCAAGGGGCCATAGTCGATGGTCTTATTTTCTCAATGTGGAGATCTACGAGCCCGTTTCTTGTAAGCATATTAAACGTAATAAAATTCTCAGAATCTGGGAAGATTTCTTGCCAGGCGTCTTCGACCAGGGCTTCACAAGGGTTGTTATTTTGCGACTTTATTGATGCGCAGAAATTCATGCATGCCTGGTAATGTCTTAAATGTATTGGTGCTTCGCCACACGAATGCTGAAGCGCGTATACGGGTGTCGAAGCCATAGCTCCCGTGCATATCCTAAGAGCTGCATTTTGTATCTTCTGGATACCCTGTGCTACGGACTTTGTGGACATCAAATATGCTTCGAAACCATACTCTATGAGTGGGCTTATTAACGCTCTATACAGTGTAAGCAGGCATGACGTTGAGGCACCCCACGTCGTCCCGCACAATACTCGCAAGACGTTTAGTCGTTTTTCCTTTTTCGATGTTGGTCTTATCCATTCCGCGGATCTTTCTTGCTCTTTCCCTTTTTTGTGAGCGCACTCTTTCATAAGGGTCTTTTTCTGGGCTTCACTGTTTCAATCTATCGGAATTGAAATCATCTGACGGTGACGGGAGGGATGCGGCCCGCGGACCGAATATTTGACACCCCTGTAGCCTACTACACCAGTGTTGCCAACTCCGGATGGAAGAAAATCGCTAAAACTGGTGTCAAAAATCGCTAGATAGCGCTAAATATTGAGAAAAAAGCGCTAAAAAATAGCGCTAAATCTGCAAAAGGTGCTAAAGGTGTTAAATTGAACCAATATATCGATATATTCTTCTCAGCTATATTTTACTCGTCTGGGGCCAAAGTCACTTATCATATTTATAGTTCATAATACGTAATAGTCATATCTAACCGGGACAAAACGGCAGTGCATTTCGATAAAGCAGATCGCTTTGCGCAACGATCGCTATACGTGAACACTGACCAGGTTTGCAGGCATAACCGCTCACTATATCAGCGTGCCCTACTCGATGCGTCCGTGAATACGTAATGCGATGTACCGTGGTTATGCGCTTGACTTCTTCTCTAAACTGTGTTGGAGTTGGCCTACTTGAACACGACATGCGACTTGACACACGTGTACACGACATGCGACTTGACCCGACACAACACGGCATTGAAACGGGTTTGTTTGCCACTATAAGTAGAGACCTTAAGAAAATAATCCGAGGACCAACCCGGTGTATGAAATGTAATTAATCTGGTCTTAAACGAATGACCAGACATTGGAGCGACCTCAAAACCGCCCCCAAAGCCTGGAAATCGGCATTGATAAGAACAATCGCTGGACGAAATTGGTCATTGTTATGTTCATTGTGTTGCAGCGGTGCCATTGTTGGAGCAATAATGCCGGTTTTCAGACTTTGCGGGCTGTTTCGGGGTGCATGGTTCCATTGTCCGTACGAGATTTTATTATGTATTTTCGAAATCACTGCGACACCATCTTTCGATCATGGCCATTGGCCAATTATATTAAATTTCAGCGTTCAGGTCGCCAGATGTAGCACTGCCAACTATGCTACTTTTAGATTACTCAGCAAGAAGGGACACTGTTTGCCCATGCGTAACCGCCAGGAGTTGCGTATCTACTATTATCTATTAGTAGGTAGTAATCTGTAATTATATATCACCGGATTCCGAACTCTGGTGACCGGTATAGCTAATGCAGTCGTCAGCCAGAACTGATCTTTAATGGTTATTTTCGGTAAAAAAGCGCTAAATAATCGCTAAATACTTTTTCAAAAATCGCTAGATTTATCGCTAGGCGCTAGATCCATATTTTTTGGCGCTAAACCGGATGAAAAATCGCTAGATCTAGCGCGAAAATCGCTAAATTGGCAACACTGTACTACACTGTACGCGTGAATTATATTGAAAACTTGAGATCAAGGCCGCATTATAGCTTTAACCAAGACGTTTGAATATTGTTCGTCTGGAATCGAATAAAAATAACAAAAATATTGCATTTTGTTTTTGCAAATCAACGATAGTATTGTATTTGGATTTCTTAAAAAGTCAAATAATTATTGATGCAGATAAGGTCCTGATTCAATATGGGAAAGGTCCGTATTCGGACCGCGTTCCGCCAGTTGAGAAGTACTGGTCTGCCCTATCTCGCCATCCCATCTCATTGCGTATTGTGTATCGTATTGTACATTGTGTGTCTTGAGCGGATGAAAATATGAAAGCTTACGATTATTATGAGTTGGTTTGGCGGTGTCATATCATATTTTCAATATTTGCTAACAGAGCGAAATTATTGAGCTATATGGTATTTCCGACGTCTATGATCACGTTATCTTCGTTCTTTGATAGCAAGCGGATATTATTCCAATTTTCGTATCCATTCATTCTTGTTGCGATTCTCCGCACTTTGGACAGTTTGCAATTCTTCTCAATAGCATAGCAAATTCCCCTCCGAATTGCTGACATAGCCTCTAGTATTGGTTGTCCAACTGCGGCCACGCTCCTTCATATAGTTATGAGCGACTGCAAGCTGATGTTGAGAACGCCAGAAATAGGATATGTAGTTATGTTCCAGATGACGCATTTATCGAATACAGTGGATATAGCGCGCCGTAGCACTGCAATTATGAGGACAGTTTTTGTTTTAGCATTAGCTATATAGGCCGACATATGAAAAAAATATTGCTAGTCGTAAAGCGTGAATGAGTGTGTGGTCAGGAAAGGATAAGTCGGCTGGTTACAAATTACCTGTCGTGGACAACAACACACTTTTATGTAGGCTATTTATGTGCAATTTCTCTATTTTCGATTGTTGTGATTTTGTAGTTATATGATTGTGTTGTGAATTTCCAGTTTTGAAGTGGGATATTTTAGCAGGATTTATAAAACTGGGGGCGTTGAAAAATGCGTTAGATCGCACGACTTTCTGAGAGTAAAGACTAGAAGTAATCAAAGTAGTCAAGAAGGCTACTCAAGTAAAAGTAGAAGTAACAACGCAGTATTTTACTCGAAGTGGCCCCAAATCACTCCAAGCAGAAGAATATTATGTTGTGTTTAAAACAACATAAAGTAATGAATTTTGAAAAGCAGTAGAAATACGCTTTCATGAACTGTCAACTGCGAAACTGACATATGCGGAGGATGCAAAGTGTGGATTGTGCTGCTGCATGGCATGCAGGAGATAGGTGATATTTTCAGCAGCATAAAGATTCGGTCGGGTCATAATATAGATAACTTACCTAGGGATGGATGGCAACACGTCACTCACGGTTGAGTGGCCACTACCCAGATGCGGCTGCCAATGGCTGGTCGCTTCGCAGAGAGTTATTGTATGCAAGCGGCTGGGCAGCTTAATGTCTAGGTGGATTCGGACTGTATTGCCACTCTGACACCACGCCTGGGACACGATCGGACTTTGTGCTACTTGAACATCATATCTAGGGTAAATTCAGACTATTTTTGTCACTATACCGTGCAAACATTTCACAGATATGATGTCCGCGAGCATACACCAGACGTCATGTCCGAGTCAGTAGTAACACAGTACGATCGCACCAAAGACATGATGTCCGAGTGGCAACACACTCCGCTTCTACCCTAGACATAATATCCGAGTGGCGGAACACAATCCGAACATACCCGAGACACCATGTCCGAGTGGCAGTGGAGTAGCATCCCATTTATTCAGAATCGGCTGCTCGGAATCTCCGATGTGCGAAGAATGCGATGTCATCGAAACAGTCGAACACTTTTTGATATCGTGCATTAAATACGACTTTCATCGATCATTTTTAATAACCTATTGCAATCAGTTACATGTACTGTTCACCATACGCAACCTACTCTCGTCATCGCAATTGTCCACCGCCGTCGCTGAGTTCGTGATAAGTTGTAATAAGTTCATTTAGTTACTGCTTGATTTGGATTTCCTGACGACCGTGGCGCACAAGGCCATACATGGCGAAAAGCACCACTCATGTTTGTAATAATAATAATGATAATATTGTCCGAGTGGCAACACAGTGTACAAATCTACCTCAAACATGATATTCGATTGGCGGAACACGGTGCGAACATACTCCTGATATAATGTGCGAGTGGCAACAAAGTCAATACACGCCCCAGACGTGGTTTCCGAGTGGCAACATAGTAAACGAATCTACCCCAAACATAATGCTGTCCGGCCGCTGGCATGCAATAACTATCTACGAAGCGACCAGCAATCGGTGTAGCTGCTTCTGGGTACTCAAGCGGGAGTCAGGTGTTGTGGATCTAGCCGTAGCTAAGTTATCCATAATCCTCACCGCCGGATAACAGCGGTAGACTGCTGAAGTTAGTTGTTTCTCAAATCGATAAGAAACCGGGTCGATCCAAAGTAGATGTATATACACATCTCTGTTTTCACGAGAAACTATTCCGGAAGTTTCTTTTGGTTTGGTATCATTCCGATGACTTAACTTACCATTTTTTCCGCTTGATAACATACTCTGGGTATCCATTGCCAATGAAAATTTTACAGATGTACCCAAGAACAAGTCATCAACGCCCGAAGGACCAAGGTGCCGATTAAATTGATTTTACGACTTTTTGGGCACCTTGGTCCACCTGGCGTTGATGATTTGGTCTGAGGACAGTTTGAATTATGACTTCGAGTACATCCGTAAAATTTTCATTGACAATAGATACCCAGAGTATGTTATCAAGCCTACAATAAATAATGAGTTAAGTCATGGGTGCAGCGAGCTCTGTTCGAGTGTACCACTCCAATAAATTCCGAAAAGGTGGCTCACATCAGGAGGAGCCACATCAGATTGTTTCAACCTTTTCTTATATATTTGTCATGAATTGACTATTCTTTACGATTAACTTTGCACGTGGTGCATCAGACCTTTATCGGTGATATGCGCCACTTCATTTTTTACCATCTAATAATAACATCAGAGGTGGTCAGTAACGAAGTACTTCTACTTTTTTGAAATACTCAAGTAGTTTTGGGCTACTTGCCGTACTTACTCAAGTAAATCGAATTCCCCGCTACTTCTACTTCTACCTCGTTATATTTTGTCATATTTAGTTATATTTTGAGATCTCATTGTTTTGAAATCCATGCACCCCAATTCGCAAAAACCTTCGTCACACATGTTTCATAGATCTGCGATATGAACAACTGACTGTGTCGGCCTTTCATATTTCATACATGCCCGTGATACGTAGTATCTTTTCGATATGCTAGGTTCAGGTCGCGAGATGCCAATGAAACTCACATTTGGGTCGCGGTGAAGAAAGTTTGAGAACCTCTGTCTTATTAGTACAGTGTCGTGCTATACGTTCATGGTTGGTGAGGCACTGACCTCTTTAGAGTCAGATTTAGAAATATATAAACCCGAAATGGTAGCTGATTCAGTTGACAACTTATTTCGTGTCACATTACCACTCTTTACATATCCTCCATTAACGGTGAGTGTAGACGGAAAATGCATAGCAGCTACATCAGTAAGACAATTTATTTGCTCTGCAGTACATGTTGACCGTCGCAACTATACGATTCATATTCCACCGTCGGTTTGCGAAGTCGCGTAAAAGCGCTTTGCTTTCGATACTAAAACCGTTGCCTTTGATACGTTGTTATCTTTTACTATTTGATAAGTTGCGTGATATGTTTTATGCTTTATTCAGAACTCCCATAGTTTTGTGATAGAAGTAGCTGTCTATCTATTGCCGATACTTGCAAAGTCTCGCGGCTTCCGTTATCGTCACAAAGCTTTCGAATCACAATTGAAAAGTCATGACGAGAAAGCGGAAATTCATTCAGCATTCGCATTGTCAGGACGATAGCAAAAACCATTTCTGCGAAATTTGTGGAAAAGAGTTTACTAACAATGCTAAGGTGAAACGGCACCTGAAAATTCACGTGGCTGCTCCTGAGCATATATGTGAAATATGCGGTAAAAGTTTTGCGGGGAATGGTGCGATAAAAAGACATATGAAAATTCATGTGGATGTTACTGAGCATCAATGTGAAATATGCGGGAAAGAGTTTAAACGAAAACGAAGTTTACAAAATCATCTCACATTATTTCATATCGGCGTGAAGAATTTTGTTTGCGAGATTTGTGGGAAAACATTTGCTTACAGTCATGGTATGAAAGATCACATGCTGTTAATTCACACCACGGATCACGGAGAATATAGATGTGATATATGCGGAAAGGATTTTCGCACTGACTCCCTTCTTAAAAGACATGTAAAAGTTCACAGAGACGTCAAACACACGTGCTCGGTATGCAATAAGGAATACACGAACAGATGTAATTTGTTGATGCACCTACGGTTGCATTTTGCTATAAAAAAGTTCGTATGCCAGATTTGCGACAAAGCTTTTGTTAGCGGTGTGGACATGCGTCAACACATGAAAACGCATTTTGATGTCAAAGAATACTTATGTCATGTATGCGGAAAAGAGTATCGTTTTAAAGCTTCACTTATAAAGCATACAGTTAGTCACATCGGCGTGAAGCGATATTCATGTACGATATGCCAGATGGAATTCTACTACAAATACGATCTAAGAAGACACTTGCAAATTCATACCATCAATAAAAGAAAACCTGTATGCGAAATTTGTGGAAAATTGTATAGTACGATTTCTAATATGAGAGTACACATGAAAAGACATACTGCTCCAAACGAATATAGATGTGATATTTGCGGGAAGGGGTTTCTTACTAAGTTTGAGATGAAACAACACATGAAAAGCCACAGCGACGCCAGACAACATCGATGCGATATTTGCGTTAAGGCATTTCGTTCCGAAAGGTTTTTAAGACGGCATCTTCTGGTTCATTCTAATGCGAGGGAATTTGAATGCGAGATATGCGGCGAAGCATGTGTACGCCTTCGGAATTTGAGAAGTCATATGAAAATTCATAGACGCGGAAGAGAATATGGTTGCGATATCTGTGGGATGCAATTTCGTTCCAAGTCCATACTGGCATCTCATTCCGGGATACACTACGACGTAAAACCCCATCAATGTACAATATGCGGGGAGAAATTTCGTCAGAAAAGTGGACTGGAATTCCACGTGCGAGTGCATTTGGGTATAAAATATTTTGTCTGCAAGGTATGTGGAAAAGCATATACTAGCAATTCTGGGCTGATATCACACGAGAAGACGCATCTCGATCGGAGATAATTCATATGTGATGTGCGTAAAAAAAGAATGTCGTTTTACGAAGCCCTAAAGCCCACATGCAAAATCATGTCGATATTTAAATTTCATCTGCTAAATTTGTGGGAAAAGGTTTACTCTCAATAGTAGCATGAAAGGAGATGTTGCAGAACTAGTCGGCGTTGGTACTTAAGTAGAAACCCTACCGAAAATTTCTACGCAATAATAAGTAGAAGTTGCGATTTTCAGGACTCGTCAAAAGTACTTGAAATGGATACAGAATGTGAATATCTGAGAATCATTCACGTCAGTAATTTCGTGAAGTAGATGTGTTCACTGGGTCGCATACTTTTGCAACCTGTAATTTAGTTGTATCGTATATGTTTGCACTGTCGGTGAACTTATCATTCGGAAGTTTACAGCTTGTAGCCGATATATAGGCCTACCGTAGTAGACGACCCATCGTCTGCTCATTGTGAATCATAAACGGTCGAATGAAACAAATAGGTTGGCATGGTATAATGCTCAACGTACCACAATATCCTAACTGAAGTAAGACTGCGTTGGCATTGGTTCTTCTATCAAGAAGCGCATGTTGAGAAATTGGGATGTAGATTGTCAGAATGAAGCAACACGGTGTGTCACCAGCTGTATACGCACAACATCAGTGTTGCCAGCCAACAACTGCTGCTGTTGAGCGTTCTTTCTCAATTCTTGACAAGCTACTAGGAAAGGACAGACACTTTCTACCCGAGAATGTAGGAAAGTATCTTTCGTTGTACTACAACAAATTTTAAATATTTCTACGATCATGCGTGATTTAACTACTGAAATTACTAATACGTCCAGATTTCGCTCTAATAAAGTTCTTTCATTTGAAAAATTTGTCAGTTTTCAAGTCAAATGTTGTTTTCAGGCCAAGATACTTCGTAAGGACAGACAGTTACAACCACAAATAATGATAAGTAGTACTTTTCTAGCATTATGTGCACAGACGCCTAATTTACATACATAAAGGCAACATTTTGTCCAAATTAAGTTTTTAACGTGAAAAATGTTAAAATTTTCATTTTTTCAGGTCAAAATCCCCCGCTTTTAGGTAAACAATAAATCGCCCCACTAATGACATTGCAAACAGTTGCAATTAATATATCCAGTTACTGTGACACAGGGCTTCTTCCCTCATAGCAGTGCTGCAAACATATGCCGAGACTAATTTGTAACGAACAAAATCTGAAGTCTTAAAACTGAAGTGCTTTTGCCTAAAAAATGTTAAGTGGAAGTTTAAGTAGTCCAGAATCATAACCACATAAAAACATCTGATATCTCATGATGTTATAGAGAGAGATTCATAAGAATTGCGTCATACCGTTATACTATCGATTGATGTAAAATGTATATACATACATACATACATGCATTGTTCCAACATGATTGCATTATTGCACATCGTAATTTTAATTGTGCCAATAAAAACAATATGTCGTTGGAGCGGTAACAGCTAACGTCGTCGTTGCTGTGGTGTATGTATAGCCTACCTACTGAGGAATCCAAATGTTGGGCCGCGAGATCGGCGGACATGTATTCTGCCAGAGCGGATATTCATTTCGTCGTCAGAGAATGTACTTCTTAGGTTTGTGGCAAGCACTTGCAGACGGAGGCACGTCTGGATTCAATTTTAATGCGGGAATAGAGCTGTATACAAATAGGGAATAAATAGTGGTTTAACGCACTTTGTTTAGAACATGTTTTAAACGGTGTTTAAATAAAATGCTATTTGAATTTTTTTTAAAGTTGTATAATTATGCCAAAGTTGTGTAAATACCTTCGAAAAAACATGCAGTATGAGCCTATGGAGATTTTGCATCCAATATAGTCGACAAACATGATATGGAATGGTTCAAAGATAATTTTTGGTCCGTTTAAGACAGGAGCCGGAAGTCTTTTTGGTCAAAGGAGTCATCGTTTTCCTATTGTCAATGTCACTGCACAGTGGCGTCACAATTTAAAGTTGCGTGACGTCATAGCTAAAACAACAATGAAGGACATGTTTCAAAAACGAGTCATGTTTTCAACATGTATTGTGTTGAATTGAATTTTTGTTTTATATGCAACCGTAGTTACAGTAATCATTGAAGTGACAGACGATTGCATAAAGAAAAGATGTACCAACCGCTTCGAAGCTCATGCAGTACTAAAGAGAATATGGTTTCCAAAAAGTACAGACAATCGCCAAGTGATGGTACAAACTTTGTTACTGAATCAATGGGGCATTGTTTTCAAGGACAAGAGTGAATCGCACTTGAAAAATTCGGACTGGCTTTGTTAACACAGGCAAGCCTCCGTGAAGTAATTCGATCTGCAGCATCGAATGAAAATCAACCGACAAATACTACCGATTTTCGAACGTGGACAGATTCCCATCGGCTTGGGATCATTGAAAATTCATTTCGAATGTTATCGTGATGATGCGATACATCTTCAAGAGTTAATTGAAAAATGGGTTGTGAATTTTGGACCCGCCGTCGATTTTTAAGCCGCCCCCATCACTGGTGCATTTGAGACTTCAAATTGTCTAATTAACCTTAAAATATACTTACTTCGTTATGACGGATTCGGGGCGTTGCGTCACCATTGAAAACTGTTCAGACTCCCCCATTTTTTTATTGCTTTGCCCATATTATCGCTCTAGCTACGCCTGTATGCCTATCAAGTTGAATATTGTCTAATATTATGACATTTATTACTCCATTTTATAACGAGAATATAAAAAATTGAAAGTAACACACGCGTTGAGTCAGTTTTCGTTACGCCGGCATTTCAATGCCAACTCAACAACTGCAGATCCTACAAAGTCTATTTAGTGACAACGGCGAAGTCTAATGCGTCCGTAGTTAAATGGTTTATAGCAGTGGTTCTCAACCTTTTTCACCTCACGGACTGGTAAAATTTCAAAAGGTATTTGGCGGACCGGTGGACGTTAAAAATTGAAATCAGCCCCTAATGTAATGCATGCTGCCGTTTTCTGTAAGTACGGTACTAGAGCAGGGTGGTCAACCTTTTTGCTATTCACGGCTGCATTTCGATTACCAAAACGGCCTACTGCCGCCTTCCAGGACATACAGTTGCAATGAACCAACTGGACACCAAATACCTACGTTAATCCCTCCATGTCCATTTCTGGTGAATTTCAGACTAATCGAATCGAAATCACTACATAGTGGTCATGTTACGAACAGTGACCGGGACCTTATATGGTCGCGCGAAGCGCGAAAATTCTTTCGAATTCACGGAGGAATTTCGTCATTGTATCCGTAGTTTCACATATCAATATCAGATATTTATCCTTTCTCTACCAAAGAGGTCAGATTCATCTGTTAAGTTGATGGAGTGAGTATTTTTGAAAATTTAGAGTAGATGATGCATCTTCGGTTATGCCAATTGTTAGTATAGTCCCTTTATGGCATGTTGTTATTTCTTGACCTCCCATCAGGATTGTCGGCTTAGTGGAAAGATATTTGAATCTCCCAAACATACCAGAAACAAATTTCTTCGTGGGGAGCGCACGATTCCAAATTGTTATTTCTATATGGACTGCATCATTTTCTTCCGCTGTTCGCATCTGGGCTTAGATTGCAAAGAGCGCTACGACTCTATTAAAATTCAAAAATGAAGTCGTATAGAATCGTGCCTTGCGCGAAGTAAATTTCATGGTTTATTAAAATATCTCAAAAATTCGGGAATCAATTCGTATATTCAATTTTCATGTCGACGGCCGCCAACACATACTTATTGAATTACGTGTCCACAAATTTCTTTCTACTGTCGCAGGTTGGCCAGTGCTGTACTAAAGAGTGAAATTTTGAGGGATTTGTTCGTAGTTAAATATGTTTATGATGGTACTCATTTTATTTTACGGTAGTGTCTGCTGAGTCGAGGTAAAATTGACTGGCCCAGATAAACATAGAGTAATTTTGTGCCGAAGACCATGGATTAACCAACCGCGCCAACTGGAATAATAATAATCTTATCTTCGAAAATATCCAGAGATAAAGCGTTTTGAAGTAGGATCAAGCACCTTGTCGAGCCATCTCGCTCATTTCCCACCATACTTTACCAGACGTACCCTACTACGAGTACAATGCGACGCACGAAAACACCTGATTACAACGATACCTGACCATCCACAAAAATAATGAATCGAGAACGAATAGTCGTACGGATTGCGGGGTTCAACGAGTCAGCTCGTACTTAACGAGTCAGCTCGTACTTAACGAGCCGCTCACATGTCGTCACCGGAGACAGCTTGAACTTTAAGTCAAATCGAACATGTTTCCGGGCTCAATCTTACCTCACGAAGTTCTGCATCGGTTTAAAATTTGACGTTTCATTTATTTTACCAATGGACAAGCCTTCAACTTCTTGCATCTTTAGATTAAGGTATAAAATCTTAATATATCTCGCGGAAAGGCAGAAAAGTCGTCGCGGACCGGCGGTTGAGAACCACTGGTTTATATCACGCAATAGCTGCATCATCGCATATTGGCTAGGGTTACCATACGTCCTCTTTTAAGAGGATTTGTCCTCTTTTTTGAAAGTATCCTCGGAGGACACCCTTTGTCCTCTTTTTTGAGATTTTGTCCTCTTTTTTGAAAATTAAGGTCAGATTTAGAGCAAATTGCGAGTGATATGCTGTAAATTTGACGCTCCGGCGGGTATTCCGGAGTGAAAAACGGTGATTTTAGCTCTGAGCGAAAAGTTGAACTTTTTTTTTTTTTTTTTAGTCATTCACCTAGCAATACGGAGAGTAAAACGTTATTTTGAGCTCTCAGCGGGAAGATGACCTTTTTTTTTCTCAACCGATCACAAAGTGGGAAAAATTCACCGGTTTTTGAGAATTCTTCTCCGGTTTTGCAAGTATCAAATTTCTGAAAAAGTGTCCTCTTTTTAGATTTCCAAAATATGGTAAGCCTAATATTGGCAGTCCTAGTTTTCGGTTCGAGAGGACATGAGTGGCGGATGATTAAGTAGGAGACTGCTTGCAAGAAACGAGAAGTAAGCGATGATATTCGAGCATTTACCGATTAACGATTGCGGAAGTATTTGTTAGTGAATTGCAATGGGCAACATTAAACCAAACGCTAAATAACTTGTCGGGTGGCCAATAAAGTCATGGAAAACAATCAGCTTGTTTCACCTATCATTTTCCGAGTTCCTCATGTAATAGTAGACTGTTAGGGTTGAAAGAAGATGGTGATGGTGATGGTAATATATTGTGGGCAAGCACACGTAAAAGTGTTGAATTCCATGTAAGTCGAACACAATTATCCCTGCCTAAGTAGAAGTGGAATTATGGTCATAAGCAGGGGTCGTGAACTCCAAACGACCCGCTGGCCACTTTTCAAATTTCGTAGTAGCCGAGGGCTCAAAGAATGTAATATTGAGTCAAAATGGGCCAAACGGTTTATCAACCACGTTTTCAAACTTTACGTCAGTACAACGTTGTTCCATCTAACATGGGCGACGGGCATAGTTAGCGCAACAGAAATGATATTTTATTAAGCGAATACAAATACAGCAAAAAATATCAGGATCATTCATTTCAATTTATTTTGAAAAACGAAAATTGGCTTTGTTATTTGGGATTCCCCGGCCTGTTTACCTTGATATCATTATAAAGCAGTGCTCTGTAGTAATGATAATGACGACGCGCGTGTATGTAGCTTTAGTGGAGTTTGCGGCTGTCTAGAGGTGGAAAATATAAGTTAATATATCTTAATTGACAACTGTACTTATGTACAGTCCTACATATACCGGATGTGTGACCTTCCAGTATATGTATGTGTTGTAAGCTGTATGACTACCGGTAAAGCTAGTCAGGTTTTATGTATGAAACAAATGCCGGTATTCACAGCTGTGGTTTTTACTTAGTAGTACTTGTTACTGGAAGGTATGTAATATGAAATGCCATTGTCTTTGTCTCAATTTTAGTTCATCTATAAAATGCTGAGTTATCTAATTAGGTGATAAACCAGAACTTAGTAGAAAAATGCCTGAAACAAAGCAGAGAAGGGTTGTTCAACAGCATTTCCTACATCTGAAAGAAAGCTGCACCAAGGCGATCAAAACGTAGGACTTTCGTCTTTTTCAAATTGTGCCAGAGGTTGTCACAGTATGAAATATGGCAAGGATATGCCTATGAGGCAAACGCCTAACTATGTGATGATATTCAATAATTGAACAAATTGACAAAATCGCATCAACTAGAATTTTAAACGTCCCCCGAGCACTGAAAAAAAAGCTTCCAGTTTTATAGTGAGTTTAGAACTGGCCTTCACCAAAAATAATATTTGTTCAGGGTGACTAGGCTAATGACTATGAACACTGCGTCATTAGCACCTCGGCCGTCCTATACACTGAGTTTCATATATTCTCGGAAAATCTTCACGTGTACTTATCAGATGCTATGTTCTGAAAGTTTCCCCAGTCAACTGGAACGTATGAGCATTTTTCCAATTTCAATCCATGTTCAGCCTGGATGGACTGTGCATTGGGGACGATTCGCATTTCATTTAGTAGAAGCACATGCACTTTTACGAAACTGCCTATAAACAGGTTCCTTAATCTGTTTCCAATGGTAAAGAATCCACATGCACACTATGCTTTGATCATCACTAGGGCGATTTTTGACATGTAAAAAAAGTCAGAATCACGTCAAAATTGTAGCGTTGGGTCAAAAAATGTCAAAGTTGTTTACAAATTAAAACTTTATTGCGACCTGCATTTCGTTAGTATCGTAGATTTTGCACTGTCGGTGAAATTATCATTTGAGATTTTGCACTGTCGGTGAAAATATCATTGGACATTTTACAGCTTGTAGCCTACTTTATAGGCCTCCCGTTGTAGACGGCCCATTGTCTGCTCATTGTGAATCACAAACATTCAAATGAAACAAACAGGTTGACATGGTGTTATGTTCAACGTACTGCAATATCCCAACTGATGCAAGACTGCGTGGTCATGGTTCTTATATGAAAAAGCGCATGATGAAAAGTATGATGTAGACACCATTGCCAGAATGAAGCTACACGGTTTGTCACCAGCAGTGTACGCACAACCTCAGTGTTGTCAGCTATACCAACTGCTGCTGTTGAGCGTTCTTTCTCCATTCTTGGCAAGCTACTCAGTAAGGACAGACACTTTCTACCCGGCAATGTAAGAAAGTATCTTTCGTTGCACTAAATTATTTTTTAATCATTTCCACCATAATGCGTAATGTAACTAGTGGAATTCTTCATAGGGCAAGATTTCGTTAAAATAAAGTTTTTTCATGTACGAATTTGTCACTTTTGATGCAATTTTTTTTTCAGGTCAAACTACATCGTGAGGACAGACAGTTCCAAACATAAATGAAAATAAGTAGTACAATTCTAACAGTATGTGGGAAAACACCTAATTTGCATACGTTAGGTCACATTCGGTCAAAATTAGGATTTTTGAAGTAAAAACATGTCAAAAATTTGATTTTTTAGGTAAAACCTTCCGTTTTTTAGGTTTTAAAAAAATCGCCCTAATCATCACAGATGATTAATTTCAGGAGTACAATCTACTGCGAGCTATTGTGCTGTACTGTCAGAACTATCCCATATTCAAAAGTTCACACTATCCCTATAAGCTACTCCTGCACCTTGCTTCATTGACTGTTGCTATCCAGTTTACACGTACTTACTTTTCAACTTTTGAGATGCAATTATTTATCACAATAAATTCATGAAGTTTTAGCAAGATACAATGTGTGCCTGGCGTTTCGTTTCTTACGTAAATGCAATTGTGTGCAGTGAGCACACACCATCGTGGGTGACGACAATGACCAACACGGATAGTTCGTTTTCGTCTCATAGACATTTTCCTCGCCGAATCTGCACGATGGTTGAGGCTTAGGTCCCCCATTAGAGCCTTCACTTGACTGTGTTATATTATTTTATGAGCAGGTCAGGTATCATCGACTTGTCGTAGTATTTTCACAATGTTTGTCATGCGTTTCCCGGCCATAAACCCATACTGTTACAACTTTTTAGACAGTTTAAAGAATAAGTCAGTGCTGCGTTTCGGTTCACTTCTGGCAGCTCTCTTTCAGATGTAGAAAGTAGTGCAGAACCTGGCGCATAGTGGGTAACTTGAAGTGAATAAAACACCAATATGAATATCTGATCAAATAGTGGCTAGACTTGGATTCTGTTCTTCGTTCCTCGACCAAGTTCTCGTCGACCTTCAAATTAGATAACTCCGCATTTTACAGATATACTATATATTAGGGTTACCATACGTCCTCTTTTAAGCGGATTTGTCCTCTTTTTTGAATTTTTTGAAAGTGTCCTCGGAAGACGCCCAAATGTCCTATTTTTTAAGATTTGGTCCTCCTTATTGAGAATTTAAGTTACATATAGGGCAAAATGCGACTGAGATACAGTATATCAGCACTGAAGTAACCGTTTGTTTTAGTGACCTTTTTTTAGTCAACGAACTGATAGTGTGTAAAAAAATTACTGTATTTTTGGAGCTGAGCCAGACAGTTGACCTCTTCTTCAGTCAACCGACCACGAATTGCAAAAAAACTTCGGTATTGCAAGTCTGAAATTTTTTAAAAAGTGTTCTCTTCAGATTTCCCAAGTATGGTAACCCTACTATAAATAAGAAAAAGATACCGAAATTTCACATTACATACCTTTCAGTAACATGTACTAAGTACAAACCAGCTGGGAACAGCTGCATTTGTTGCACACATACAACCTTACTAGCTTTATTGGTATAGTGCCATGAATTGCAACACATACATATACGGGAAGGGGACACACCTAGCACATGTAGGGCTGTAGTTCAGTACAATTATCAATAATGATATATTAACTTAGTATTTCCCAACTCTAGACAGTCGAGTTCAACTGCAAACTCCACTAAAGCTATATACAGGCGACGTATAATCATCATACTGCAGAGCACTGCTTTACGATAATATCAAGGTAAACAGACAGGGGAATCTCCAATAGTAAGTCGAATTTTCCTCTAATTTTGGGGGGCTTCGAGGTAAAGGAAGACCACGATGAAGATGACAAAAATCGATTGTAAAAGTGTTTATATGTACTAAATCATCATTTGGGAGGGTGCGATCAAATCTGAACAACCCTGGTATCTGTATCTGAACTCTGTTCCGTCCTATGCGTTGAATCGGCCTTTGCTGGTATATGTCGATTTTGACGGTGTTTCGCACCATAATAATTCTTGAAACGTGGTAGGTTGTATCTTGATGGCGGTATCACTTCTTCAAGTTTCACGGTTGCTACTCAAGGATTAGGGTAGTTATTTCGTTTCCGAAGTTGAGGGTGATCTGATCCGTCATGTATCGCAAACAGATTTTACTCAAAAGAGGGTATTGGTTTCCACTGATATTGACGATTGCCCCCCGCCTTATAAATCTTGTAATTGAATTGAAAATAGTACTCTCGAGGATGATATTGAATTAAAAAATATGTGCCATTATATATACCTGATACAAGTCCCACACTTCACATTAAAAATGATGGCTGGTTTGTCAGTGCGGAAGGTGATATAGAAAATGTATACGTCGATCCAAATTTATTTTATATCCCCCTCAAAACATAAATCATCTGTCACAGACCCCGTAACTCACGCAGGTCTCAGTTTTTTGCATGTGAGGAAAGATTCTGCTAGCATGCAATTGTAGACAAATTCACGTACTGTAATTATAGGATTATCGCAGATAATTTTTCAAGTATTTTCGGCCCCACTGTGTCATCGGTACCACATCTCCCTTACCTATCACATTGCGGATTTCACGCAAAAGCTGGTGTTGGTTTGTGCTAATTTTAGTTGTGTTCCATACCAAGATAAGTGATGATATTTTGAATGGTATATCCAGAGGTGGTCTGTAACGAAGTACTTCTACTTTTTCGAAGTACTCAAGTAGTTTTCATCTACTTCTAGTACTTACTCAAGTAGATCCGATTTTCGCTACTTCTACCTCTACTTCGTAATATCTTGTGATCTACTTACTTACTTTTCGCTATTTTCAGTTTGTCAAGTAGAAGTAGTTTAATCCCCTATAGTAAAGTTAGCTTGACGAATTTCGGGGCTGTTTTCACAGAGTACCAACTTTAAATTTTCATAAAAGTCAAGTAAAGCCCAGAACTTTTGTTGCGCTCCGCGCACACTAGTTTTCGAGTGTCAAATATATGTCTTCACGAAATTATCGGTGAATATAATTTAGGCACCGTCTTGCGTGGTTCCGCTGACACCGCATTGTCGCCCATTCCAAATATTTCATCACAGTAGATATGGCCCACCATAACGCTTGAAACTACCGTTTCGCAATCTAGCAATCGCCCATCATATCGCAAACTAGCAGTCCATGACGTGTCCTAATCTGGAAAAGTGGACTCTGACTTTTTTGAACATTACACCTGTTTTAGCAGACCACCTTTCTGGACAAAAGACGTGAAATATATTTCCGCTTTTTTATATTTCTCTTTCAATTCCGTGTATCATACCGTGAATTTTAATTAATTTCATTTCTTTTATCTGCAGAACATACTTGTTGTAGAATAAAAGAAATTGTAGTAAATGCCTCGATTTTCCGACAATAAAGCTTCACTATATAGCATTTTTACGATCAGCCATATTTTTTAATAACGTTCACTAATCGTGTGAAGTGTTAATACCGTATCCGACACAACTTTTCGGTATTGCTCTTCGACCAAACAACGGGGAGAGCGCCACACCATGATATTTTCTAAATCAGGGTGCTAGAGTAAATAGAGGATTAGCATCGCATTCCCATATCAATGCTATCATTTTCATCCCATGATATGGACGAATCCTTATGCTGTTAAAAATGTATACCCCCTGTCATGCATCAATATGAATCAAGCTCTGCACCTCTCGCACAGCTCAATTTGCAGCTTTTAACGGTCCATGCGAACGAATTACGACCGTTTTCAAAACTACTTACGGACTTGAGTAGATTTAAAGTCGGTCAATTCTACTTCTACTTCAAGTAGTTTCATGTGGCTTGTGGAAAAAGTACTTCTACTCGTACTTGAGTAGATTTTTTTCGTCGCTACTTCTACTTCTACTTGAGTAGAGTTCTTGACCACTTTGACCACCTCTGGGTATATTTCGATGATCTCATGTAACAGTTGACAAAGTTTCTCGGTTTCCAATCAAATATTTATTTAATTTTATTTTCTCCAATGTCGATTTTACCGTGAACTTACAGCCTTCAACTCATATACTAACAATTCGAATTGTCAAATGCAAGAACTATTTCGTTTACGATGTCAACTAACAGCTAATCTCTTGATCAGCCAATACCTCAATATATTTTACGCATAATCCACTGTTGGTATGTATTGCTTTTGACGGTTGCCATACCGAACGGAGAGATGAGATTGCGTATTCCACATCTCGATGATGTCATCTAACGGTGTTTTAAGTTTGCGGCTTTGATTCAAATATTTGTTCCGTAATATATTTCCCAATATCGATTTTGCAGCAGGATTACAGAGACAGTAAGTCGTATTTGTTGTGTCACATTCTCCATTGCTAAGTGCGAGAGTGTGCGCGCGTGTATGTTGGCTGCGATCTGAAGCATCTGGTCTGTGTCCGCTACGAAGTCACATTTTCTCGTTGGAATACACGATTGTGACGTCATCTAGACAACAAATGCCTACCATCCGATATTGTCGCGAGCTGCCACTGGTCCGTTGTTATGCGATTCATTAACGAGCGGCAATGAATAATTTCTTTCTAACTTACTGCGCATATGTGTTCTAGCCGGGTGAAGCGCCTAAATTTTTCAAAGGTAATGATTGATTTTTTGCAATGATTTTGGCAGTTGCATGTATTCCTATCAAGTTCATCTTATCTCGGCCCATGTGATCGGATACATACGGGTAGAGCGGGTGGAGGTGATGACTTCGAACATACATTGGGTACGTAATTTACATCTGTAGTGTTGGTCATGCCCCGCAGATAAGACTATGTACCGGTTTCTCGCGGGTTAGGGGGAAATGTGGTACCGATGGATCACTGGGACCGAAAATACTTTGAAAATTCTCTATGATAATTCCATGATTACACTCCGTGAACTTGTCCACGATTGCTTGCTGGCAAAATCTTTCCTCACATACAAAAAAATTCGACGTGCGCGAGCTATGGGGTCTCTCACAGATGTTTTTTGTTTTGGGGGGTGTAAAGTAAATTTATATCGACATATACATTTTTCTTTGTAACCTTCAACACGAACAAACCAGCAATAATTTTTTTGTGAAGTGCAGGGCTTGTATCAGGCTATATAATGGCACCTATTAATTTTTTCAGTACTTTCCTTGAGTGGAATTTTTTTCGATTCGTGTGTAAAATTCGTAGGGTGGGAACCGATGATACAATAGTCAAATCAAGCAAAATAATCAAGCATACTAATCATAAAACAAATGAAACATGCCTTGCCTACGTACAGAAAATCTTTATGTAATAATTGCATATGATGTTTTATCGCTATAACGAGGTGTTTGGAAGTCACACTGTCGATTTTCGGGCAATATGTATGTACCCTCAAATTTATAAGTCCGAGCCTAAATCGAAACGTGATTTTATGACAACATTTGAGTTAATATTTATTCTATTTCTTGACGGTTGCGATCAAACATTCTTCTTTGGCTTACTGTAGCTTAGATTATAATACTGAGCAAGAAAAGTTGTCACATCTGAGGTATTTAGCGTATATGTGTCATAGGTCCCCGGGTCGTGTGCCACTGGACCCACCGGGTGGGGACCGATGACACGTTCGAACAACAAATTTTGAACGTCCATAAATATTTTTTGAAAAGATGGATATTCATGTATATGTGCGCGATAGCTAGAGCTTGTATCAAAGTGCTGAGCCAGCAAAAGACCTGCTGTTTTCGGCTGAACATTTTGGGGCCAGCGATCATTTTCTAATTTTTGATCCATCGGTACCACATCTCCCCTAATTAGGGGAGATGTGGTACCGATGGATCACTGGGACCGAAAATACTTGAAAAATTCTCCATGATAATTCCATGATTACACTCCGTGAATTTGTCTACAGTTACATGCTGGCAGAATCTTTCCCCACATGCACAAAAATTCGACGTGCGAGAGTTATGGGGTCTGTGACGAATAATTAACGTTTTAGGGGGTGTAAAGTAAATTTGGATCGACATTTGCATTTTTCTATACCACCTTTCAGACTAACAAACCCGCCATAATTTTTGATGTGAAGTATAGGGCTTGTATCAGGGTATATAACGGCACATATTTTTTGAATCAATACTATCCACGAGTGAACTATTTTCAATTCAATTACGATATTCATGGGGTGGGGGACCTATGGTACCATAGCCAAATCAAGCAGAATAGATGGACCAACTAATCACTTAACAACAGAAACTCGCCTACATGTATAGGCTTTAAATCATAGTTACCTGTGGTGTTTTGTCGCTATTACGAGGTATTTGAAAGTCAAAATGTCGATTTGCGGGTAATATGTATGTGGCATTAATTTTGTAAGTTAGGGCGTAAATCAAAACATGTTTTATGCCAACATTTGAGTTGATATAATCTATTTTATTCTTGAAGGGCGTGACGAAACATCCTTCATTGGCTTGCTGTAGCTTAACTTGTAGTACACAACAAAACAAGTTAACAAATTTGAGTTTTCGAGCGTATGTCTCATAGGTACCATGGTCGTGTGCCTTTGGACCCACCGGGTGGGGACCGATGACACGTTCGAGCAACAAATTTTAAATGTTTATAAATATCTTTTGAAAAGGCGGATATCCATGTTAATGTCCGCGATAGGTAGATCTTGTATCGAAGTGTTGAGACAGCAAAAGATCTGCTATTCTCGGCTGAAGATTTGAGGGCCAGAGATCATTTTGCAATTTTTGATCCATCGGTACCACATCTCCCCTACTTTCTAGTATCATGTTCATATTTGTGACCTCCGTGAAAGTGAAAGCCACAGTGTGAAAAGGGTTAGGAATGCCTGTGTTATAGCTATAATTGAAGGATGCCCGGGGTCTTAGTTTTCCACGTATGCCTTATACAATCATAGTAAAACATTTGTTATAATCCAAATCTATTGGTCTGGAGATGAAATGGATTCTTTTGAAACCTGCTGTGATTCATTCAATCTTTACGGCCGAACGGCCGAACGAAGAAACTTTGAGGAAAGTCTATCACTATTGTTAACATATCTCGGATATCTTTTGCAGTACGAAAGAATTTATTTCAAAGTTTCCATTAAACATCGACCTCTCCCAAATCATTGCGAGCGACTTTTAAATCCCCCATTTTCGAACCGCAGAACTCCCCACCGCCTTCTTCTCGCGTGACCTCACTCGGTGCATGTCTTTGCTCGCCTGCGTCGGAATCTAAGTATCAAAATCTGTGAATTAACAATAATTTCACCAGATCAAAACACCAAAAGAATGCGATAGAATTAAACGATAGGAGGGTGTCGAAACGTTTTGGAGTAGTCTTGGAATCAGACACTCATCACGACCTAGACGATGTAGCCAAAGAGGCATGTACATTAGGACTGTCCGAAATTTGGAAAATTTCAAAAATGCGGCGTAGATTCTTGGACATAAATGATACTGCGAGCTGCGACAATCTCACGGGAGAGTTGTTAGGATTTTGCGCAAAGTGGTTGAAAGTTACTGCTGACGAGTATGCTCTCCGACTCCGAAGTCACGGCTCTTGATTGGCTAATCGGCTATGCTAAGCTGTCGCTAAGGCGTAATTACAGACTGGATGACCTTACGGTCGTATCGCATCTCCGTCGTCAAATCTGGATGGCGCAGGCGGTAAAGAATATCATCTCTCTCTCCATACATGCTTTCGCGCGCCTCAAACTGCAGAAGGGGGAACATCCATATAATATTTCTGGTCGAGGTCGAAGTCCAAGTTATGCCCCTTGTTTGTTTTTGAAATATTCCACAAAGGTCCCAACGCTTACCAGTAATGATCATACAGTGGACAATGTACAAACTGCCGAGCTGGGCATGATCGAATATATGAGTGATTCGATTCTGAATCTAGTATTAGGCTTCAAGCCGAGTCGAGTACCACGGATTATGACGTCACCTCAGATTGAGAATGATTTGGAAAGTCCAAAATAGGTAGCTTTTGTAAGACCACAAAGAGTATAATGCCAGTTCCAAATAACACTGAAGATTATTCGGTATCTTTTCGATCATAGCTATTTCGTTGCACTACGTGACAATGTTATGGGTCGAATAAGACAGAAATGTCATTTCCGTTAACGTGCGTAGCTTTATACTACATGATTTGTATGTTGCGATACGGCCAATCGAGTTCTACAGCCTTCAACAGCTGGTAAATTAACTTTTCTGGACAAGGAGCGTATAATTTCAGTACTCCAGACCAGACATGGGGTGATTACTTTATGAATGTAATCGATTGCGATTACGATTACTTCGGAATCACGCGATTACGATTACGATTACGATTACAGCAAAATCAGGAAGTAGTCGATTACGATTACGATTACATTGGAAAAGTAATCACGATTACTCACGATTACATTTATTTTGCATCTTAGTAGTTATATTGGAAGACAATACATGGATTGCGCTGAAAGGGCTAATGAGATAACATCTTTCTTTAAAACATATGCGACATTTGCTTGTTACGTCATAATGTACATATTGCCCATTTTACAGAGGACGATTTATCGCACCCAATGATTTGCATTCTTGCCAGGTCCATAACTGCTGCACCCCAAATTCCCCAATAGGGTGGGGAGCGTGCTCGGAGGGGACTCAAAAGTATTTCGTGAACCAACATAAATTATAGAGTATTCTCGACAGATTTCATTAACTTGAAAATTCTCTTTGGCGTTTGCCATTTAAATGTCTCTAGATAGCTTGATTTCGAAATGCATACGTCTCCCCTCAAGAAATAAAGGATGAATAATTCATAGTAATAGGCATTTTGGTGCCAGTCAATACCGCGCCCCGACACACCATAAGACATATGCAGTTTCGGCCAACATGCGACTCTACGAAGTGTGCTATCAAAGAAAGACGTTGGCCGAAACTTGGGGTATGTGTCCATTGTCAATAGCCACGCTGGGTGGGCGTGACTAACAGTCCGGTCCTTCCAATCTGAGCCCACGATGCAAATGCCACGCAGGCACCCGCAGAGCATTAGACATGACAATTTGTGTGTGCGTCTTACGTAAGTTTTTCTTCTAGTCAGCTAAGTTTGGGCCACTACAATATCTTTTGACTATATAACAGACCGGAGGTCACGAATTAACAACATGTACTACAGTAATTATTGCAAGATACCAGATGTTATAATTATGGATTACGCGCCCCCTGCTCTTCAGGTAAGTCTGACCATCGGGGGCTGAGATAGCATTAAAAATGCAATATAATGCACTTACCAATGTTATTGACGAAATTAAATCTTCAAGTTGAAAATTGACTACCCTTTGGGAGCCCACGACCAACGTTTGGAATGGAGGACGATTTTGCTGTTTTGATCCTGATTCTTGCTACAACCCACGCTAACATGGTATATAAGCCGATGTCTATGGCGGCAGGTCCAAATCTTCAGTAAAGAATTATGAAATAGCAATTGGCGCCCGTTTTGAGTAGAATAATATGAGAATAAGAGAAGGTGAAAATAAAGTTATGCCTTCAACTTAATACAGATAATGTAATGCAAGCTGCCATTACGAGAAACGGCAAAAACGGCGCGGTTATGATATATATCAGCAGCTGTTGATTTCTAATGCTTCGTTGTGGAAACCATAATATTTTATTTGACGATTACAAAATTTCAAATCTTTGTCTGGTGTACGTTCGTACCAGCACATAGGCCTACTGCTCGCCAAGCAGCAACGGTCAAATTGCGTTTAACTAAGCATAACCAAACATCAATACAAAAGTTGCTATTTTAAACTAGGCAGAGAGGTGGTTAATTATCCTGCAGCGAGGTAGTGGCGTCTGAAATGTATTGATAACCCGATATACTGAATGTGGGTGTTTTACAATCACACTAATGTACATCGAATATCTATTTACTATAAGTGTGGAATGTGGATACTTCCTACGCAAAGACGAGCAAAGCTAATAGGCTACTTCTGACGTAATAATGAGCAATGGCATTTGAAAATCAGACGTTTGTGACTCAATCCTTGATATAATATCTCTTGCTTGTTAACGAATGTTCAGTTTATGTCACAGTCGTCGTACAAATAAAAAGTAATCGTTCTTTCACAAAGAAATCGATTAAATATGCGAAGTAGTCGATTACGATTACGATTACTTCGGAATTTTTTCGAATGTAATCGATTGCGATTACGATTACTTGAAAATGCTGTAATCGTCGTAATCGATTACGATTACTAATCGCGATTACCCCATGTCTGCTCCAGACTATCGGGAGACTTGAGAGGCAAAGCCGTTTATGTCATTCCGCCGAGGGCTCCAGGCCAAGCGAATATACCCAGGTATCACTCAGGTATCGCATGTATCACTCTGCATCATATGTGGAGTGTTTTTTGGGTATGTTCACGTTGTTCTGACACGCAGGACGTCGCAGGTATCATGTCTGGATCATATCCGGGGTGTGTTGAAGTTTGTCTACTGCTCAGGCATCATGTCTTGGGTGGGTTTGATCGTCGCGCGGCAGCGAATTTAGGATTTCTGGCAATCGTATAGCTGGCGTCCGGACAACTGGTCTTGATCGAAAGTTAGTGTCGCACACTTTCCGAAAATGCAAATGAAAATATGATCAAGGCAGCAGAACCTCACCCAAAATTACCCTCAAGATCTGAAATCTGCATGGTTCAGAACAATCAGGCACAATGACCAATTGCGGCACTCCGATTGTTCGGAAAATGCCTGTTTTTCCGACTATAGATAACTAACCCATACTCAGACTTTGGAGATTACTGACGACACTCTGCGCCTTCCGTAACGCCCCGGATTTGGAGGAAAATTCACAATTTGAACATCACAAGATTTGAGATTGGGAAATGCAAGCATATCTTCATATATATGTTGTATATGAAGATATTGAAGAGATGGAAGTGGAATGAATTAGAATTCGATATATCACTGCATTTTTGAAGCTAATCGGAGAGCCGTGAAGCTAACAAACCGTCATTGAATGTAAAGCAAGCCTACTACTCGTGGTTTCGTTACAGGTGGGCTATCAGCGTTGATATTTAAGTAAAAGTCGAACTAACGCCGTCAATTTCTAATCTATTGCGAGTAAAAGTTGCAATTGTCAAGGCATATGAATACTGTCTAGCGTGGACTTCAATTTAAGGCTGGTACTTTCAAAATTGCGAGCCGTATCTTCGAACAGACTTGGACAATGAGATAATTGTAGTTGTCTAATTTCACTAAATTAGAGAAAAATGCCAGTAATCTAATTCTGATCTAATTTGTGAAATGTTCTTATGCACTAATTCATTTAATCTAATTTGTAAATGTTCCTAAGCTGTAATTTTAATCCTAATCTAGTTTATGGTTTTCCTGAAAATGCCTCTTTGGCCGAGGCATTTTGCAGCGAGTTAACAAAAATGTCCCTCTCGCGCAGGGAAATCCAGTGCCAACCCGCCATCGCTTTACTTATCCCGTACAGTCAGTAGTTATTGTGACGAATAATAGCGTGCTAGCATAGTAGCTTGCAGTCTGCGAACAACATTCTGGTTTTTAAAACTTTACGTTGGTACAACGCCGTACTGACTAACATGCGCGATATTCATGGTAACCAGAAAAGAAGTAATATTTTATTAGAGTAGTACAGATACAACAAGAAATGTCATGATCAAACACGTCGATTTATTTTGAACTGTGAGCTGCGCAAGATAACCGCCAACGCTTTCCAGCGACTAATGACTCGATATTGGGGCCAGATAGACGTTACTATGATTGAAAAACTATCTCAACCTTAAGATTGTTCTTGTGGGGACGTCCTATGCCGTTTTCTGAGCGTTTCGGTTTTGGTAGTGTCTGGGCCATCGCAAGTTAAGGCAATATGCTTATTGAATAAGGCAATATGCTTATTGAATCAGCTGACTCTCCTCCAATGGAATGCTGTAGCCATCGCCGAAGCCGTTTCAGCTAGTGTGGAATAGTGATTTTGGGCACAAGCGAATAGCTTATTTTGAAACAGCAACAGTAACAATTTGAAACTGAAATCAATTTTAGCATTTCAAAATGCTTTATTTCGCGTTCGTCCAAAATCACAAATCAGATCACCGGCCGCGATTGCGGTGACCCCTGGTATCGTACAAAGCGAGCCCAACTTGGTGTACACTGTACAGTGTACAGACGTTGAACATTCTAGTGATGATGAGAATGCATTGTGATTTGATATGAACTGATGTTTGCTGTATTCATCTCTCGTTCACCATTTCATTCAATTTCCAAGTTTTGCGAATTCATCATTTCTAATTCTAATCTAATTTGAAAAAAATTGTGTAGCTTTAATTCTGATTCTAATCTAATTTGGAAAATGCTGTGTAGCTTCCAATTCTAATTCCAATCTAGTTTGGAAATTTTTTTGTAGCTCTAATTCTAATTCTAAACTAATTTGGAAAAAGCTGTGTAGCTCTAATTATAATCTAATTCGGAAAAGCTGAAAATTTTATAATTGTCCAAGTCTGTCTTCGAGACCTATGCAATTGAACTAATGGCGCTAGAAAGACGTCGACTCTTCGAAAATATATTCGATTAACGTTATACTGTGGCTATTTCAAGTGACCATTATGACAATTTCAATCATAAAAGTAAGTTCACCTTTTCTCCGAACTACTTGCTAATTTTCAAAATCTAAATAATGAAAATTAGGTACAAAAAGTACTCCGGTATTTAACGCCTCTGGCTCTTATTGAGGATGTAAGTTACTGGGATATTTTCCAGTTATTGTCAAACGATGTTAGGAAATCTGTATATTGGCGCTATTGTGACTTATGATTATTCACGGCCCACCATGACATCCAGGTACAAAAGCTGTGTAATGACTCACGCAAAATACAAAATTGATAGCGCATACATGGCTTCCGTTCAATTGTAAATTATCTAAATGTGGCCGTGAACTTTTTGGACAGTAATATAATAGATGCTGTAAAATGAGGCAATCCGCCGTTCAATTTGACATAATTGAAAATGAGAAAATGCGAATATATGACGGACAAGAGAGCAAATAAATATATGGATAATCAGCACGTGAGTTATCGATTTTATCACGGTCACTGTAAGGCGTACATCACTGGAGTCATAAAAACAAAAATCTACCACAACACACATCCAAACATACATATATTACATTCCTATAGAATACTGGTGCGTAAAGAAACAGTGCATCAACATCTGAATTAAAAGAACAACACTATTTAAATGTTTTTTTTCACAAATTGCGATAGGTTAAACTGAACATTTATTGCAAATAAGAGTGACTTCTGCCGTTCGCATTCAGATGCCAGTTCAGAAAATGCGCGGTTTCACCTCAAACTCAACTTGTGTCTCGGGACGCACCAGTCGACTGATTCCATATTGTTACCGAAATCCATGACCATATTTTTCACTTGCACAATGTATTATCGAGCTCAATCATTGTATATATTTCGAATGATAGGGGTCATATTCCAGCAACTTCGTTACTAGCAAACAACGGAATAGACAAAATACGATGATTGGTTGTGAACAGCTAAAGCAATGACGCTAACGACGATAGAAGTTGGCATTTTTCGACGTTTAATTTTTTCTAATCGTAATCTGGCCCTACGTATGCGCCCTACGTATGCGTTGTTAAGAATACAGGAGATTTAATCGTAAACACGGATGTTGGGATTTATATCATTATCATGAAATCGTGACACCGGTTTCTTTGGAGGCCGGAAACGTTTGGGCGAGAAGTGATACAGCGCTGCCATCATGGATATTTGAATTATATTTTGTCCAACTATTCTATTCTTTATATGACCTGCTGTATTTCCTACTAAAAAACTCAACATTTGTTAGAAATTACTGGATGATACAAGCCTTTCAATAATAATCGTCAGATTATATTCAGCCTACATCTGAACAAGACACACACAATGTACAATGCAATAAGACACAATGCGATGTAATGAACAGATATGAGGATGCTGAACGACCAGTTGCGGTTGCAGTTACGGTCTCTTAAACTGGCATCCACCTCGGCCCAGGCCCGATGCCACCGTTCCTTTTCCGATGGTTGTCTCTATTACGCGGATCTTTCTTGCTCTTTTCATTTTTTGTGAGTGCACTCTTTCATATGGCCTTTTTCTGGGCTTTCTTGTTTCAATCTACTCAGAATTGAAATCATCTAACGGGAGGGATGAGGCCTGCGGGTCGTATGTTTGACACCACTGTACTACACTGTATGCAGGAATTATATTGAAAACCTGAGATAACGGCGTCATATAGCTCTAACCAAGACATTTACATATTGTTAGTCTGGAATCGAATAAAAAGATCAAAAACATTGCATTTTGTTTTTGCAAATCAACGATAATATTGTATTTGTATTTGGAAAAAAGTCAAATAATTACTGATGCAAATAAGGTCCGGATTCAATATGGGAAAATCCCGGATTCGGACCGCATTCCGCAAGTTGAGAACCACTGGTCTGCCGTGTCTCGCCATCCCATCTCATTGCATCATGTGTATCGCATTGTACATTGTACATTGTGTGTCTTGAGCGGATGAAAATATGAAAGCTTACGAATATTATGAGTTGGTTTGGCGGTGCCATATCATATTTTCAATCTTTGCTAACAGAGCGAAATTATTGAGCTATATGGTATTTCCGACGTCTAAGATCACGTTATCTTCGTTCTTTGATAGCAAGCGGATATCATTCCAATTTTCGTATCCATTCATTCTTTTGCGATTCTCCGCACTTTGGACTGTTTGCAATTCTTCTCAATAGTATAGCAAATTCCCCTCCTAGTTGCTGACATAGCCTCTAGTATTGGTTGTCCAACTGCGGCCACGCTCCTTCATATAGTTATAAGCGACTGCAAGCTGTTGAGAACGCTAAACATAGGATATGCAGTTATGTTCCATTTATCGAATACAGTGGATATAGCGCGCCGTAGGACTGCAATTATCAGGACAGTTTTTTTTAACATTAGCTACATAGGCCGACATATGAAAAAAATATTGCTAGTTGTAAAGCGTGAATGAGTGTGTGGTCAGGAAACGGATAAGTCGGCTGCGGTTACAAATTACCTGTCGTGGACAACAACACACTTTTGTGCAGGCTATTTATGTGCAATTTCTCTATTTTTGATTGATGTGATTTTGTAGCTATATGATTGTTTTGTGAATTTCCAGTTTTGAAGTGGGATATTTTAGCTGGATTTATAAAACTGAGGGCGTTGAAAAATGCACTAGATCGCACGACTTTCTGAGAATAAAGACTAGAAGTAATCAAAGTAGTCAAGAAGGCTACTCAAGTAAAAGTAGAAGTAACAACGCAGTATTTTACTCGAAGTGGCCCCAAATCACTCCAAGCAGAAGAATATTATGTTGTGTTTAAAACAACATAAAGTAATAAGTTTTGAAAAGCAGTAAAATACGCTCCCATGAACCGTCAACACTGCGAAACTGACATATGCGGACGATGCAAAGTGCGGATTATGCTGTTGCATGCCATGCAGGAGATAGGTGATATTTTCAGCAGCATAAAGATTCGGTCGAATCATAATATAGATAACTTACGAAGGGATGGATGGCATGGCAACACGTGACTCACGGTTGAGTAGCCACTACCCAGATGCGGCTGCCAATGGCTGGTCGCTTCGTAGAAAGTTATCGTGTGCAAGCGGCCGGGCAGCATTATGTCTAGATAGATTCGGACTGTATTGCCGCTCGGACACCACGCCTGGGACACGATCGGACTTTGTGCTACTTGAACATCATATCTGGGGCAAATTCAGACTGGTTTTGTCACCATACCGTGCAAACATTCCACAGATATGATGTCCGCGAGCATACACCAGACACCATGTCCTAGTGAGTAGCAACACAGTACGGTCGCACCAAAGACATGATGTCCGAGTGGCAACACTCTCCGCTTCTACCCTAGACATAATATCCGAGTGGCGGAACACAGTCCGAACATAGGCTACCCCAGACATGATGTCCGAACCTACCCGAGACACCATGTCCGTCTGGCAACACAGTGTACGAATCTACCTCAAACATGATATTCGAGTGGCGGAACACGGTGCGAACATACTCCTGATATGATGTGCGAGTGGCAACAAAGTCCGCACATGCCCCAGACGTGGTGTCCGAGTGGCAACATAGTAAACGAATCTACCCCAAAGTAGATGGATATACACATCTCTGTTTTCACGAGACACTATACTTCGGAAGTTTCTTTTGGTTTGGTATCATTCCGATGACTTAACTTACCACTCATTGTCCGCTTGATAAATACTCTGGATATCCATTGCCAATGAAAATTTTACAGATGTACCCAAGAACAAATCATCAACGCCCGGGGATCAAGGTGCTGATTAAATTGATTCTACGACTTTTTCGGCACCTTGGTCCACCAGGCGTTGATGATTTGTTCTGAGGAACAAATTGAATTATGAACTTGAGTACATCCGTAAAATTTTCATTGACAATAGATACCAAGAGTATGTTATCAAGCGGACAATAAATAATAAGTTAAGTCATGGGTGCAGCGAGCTCTGTTTGATTGTACCACGAAATACTTCTACTTTTTCGAAGTACTCAAGTAGTTTTGCGCTACTTACTCAAGTAAATCTAATTTCCCGCTACTTCTACTTCTACCTCGTTATATTTTGTCATATTCCGTTATATTTTGTGATCTCATTGTTTTCAAAACGATGCTCCCCAACTCGAAAAAAACGGCGTCACACATGTTTCATAGATCTGCAATTTGAAGAACTGACTGTGTCGGCCTTTTATATTTCATACATGCCCGTAAATGTAGTATCTAACATTAGAAATGAATATATTTCGATATGCTGGTCTCAGGTCGCGAGTTACCAATAAAACTCACATTTGGGGCGCGGTGAAAAAAGTTTAAGAACCTCTGTCTTATTAGTATAGTGCCGTGCTATACGTCCAAGGTTGGTGAGGCACTGACCTCTTTAGAGACAGATTTAAAAATATATATACCCGAAATGGTAGTTGATTCAGTTGACGACTTGTTTCGTATCACATTAGCTCTCCTCACATATCGCAATTGACGGTAAGTTTGGACAGAAAATACATAGCAGCTACGTCAGTAAAAGAATTTATTTGCTTTGCATTACATGTTGACCGTCGCAACTATACGATTCATCACCACCATCGGTTTGCGAAGTCGCATGAAAGCGTTTTGCTTTCAATACTAAAACCGTTGCCTTTAATACATTGCTATCTTTCACTATTTGATAGGTTGCGTGATATGTTTTATGCTTTATTCAAAACTCCCATAGTTTTGTAATAGAAGTAGGCCTATAGCTGTCTATCCATAGCCTATACTTGTGAAGTCTCGCGGCTTTCGTTATCGTCAAAAAGTTTTTGAATCACAGTTGAGAAGTCATGACGAGAAAGCGGAAATTCACTCAGCATTCGCATTGCCACGCCGATAGCAAACACCATTCCTGCGAAATTTGCGGAAAAAAGCTTAACAGCAATGCTTCGGTGAAACGTCACTTGAAAATTCACTTGGCTGCTCCTGAACATACATGTGAAATATGCGGTGAAAAATTTACGAGGAAGATGCGTTAAAAAGCCACCTGAAAATTCATGTGGATGTTACTGAGCATGAATGTGAAATATGCGGGAAAGAATTTAAACGAAAACGAAATGTACAAGGTCATCTGACAATAATTCATATCGGTGTGAAGAACTTTGTTTGCGAGATTTGTGGCAAAACATTTGGTTACAGTCAGTGCATGGCGTATCACATGCGATCAAGTCACACCGCGGACCACAGAGAATATAGATGTGATATATGCGGAAAGGACTTTCGCAATTACTCCATTTTAAAAAGACATTCAAAAATTCACAGCGACGTCAAACACACGTGCTCGGTATGCAATAAGGAACACAGTTTGCGACATAGCTGGTCGCACCTACAGTCGCATTTTGCTATGAAAAACTTCGTATGCCAGATTTGCGACAAAGCTTTTGTCAGCAGTGCGCACGTGTATCAACACATGAAAACCCATTTTGATATCAAAGAATACGTTTGTAATGTATGTGGAAAGGAGTTTCGTTTCAAAGCTTTTCTTACAGCTCATACAGTACGTCACATCGGCGTACAGCGATATTCATGTACGATATGCCAGAAGGAATTTTACTACAAAGCAAGACTAAGATTGCACTTTCAAATTCATACCGAAGATTGAAGAAAAACAGTATGCGAAATTTGTGGAAAATCGTATACTAAGATTGCTAGTATGAGAGTACACATGGAAAGACATAGGCCGGATGACACGAAGGACTATACATGTGATATTTGAGGGAAAGGGGTTTCTTACTAAGTCTAATATGAAAAGACACATGGAAAGCTACAGCGACGCCAGACAACATCGATGCGATAAGGCATTTCGTTCCGAAAGGACTTCAAGACCACATCTTCTCGTACATTCTAGTGCGTGAGAATTTGAATGCGAGGTATGTGGCAAAGCATGTGTACACCTTCAGAAACTGAGAGCTCATATGAACCTTCATACACACGGAAGAGAATATGGTTGCGATGTCTGTGGGATGCAATTTCGTTGTAAGTCCAGACAGGTATCTCATTCGGCGATACGCAGCGACATCCCACCCCATGAATGTACGATATGCGGGAAGGAATGCCGTCGGAAAAGTGAACTCCAATCGTGCATGCGAGTGCATTTAGGTATTAAGATTTTGACTGCGAGGTGTGTGGATAAGCATTTGGGAGCATTTCTGGGTTTAAATCACACTAGAAGACGTATCTCGATCGGAGAGAATTCAAATACGATGTGTGATAAAAAGAATTTCGTTTAAAAAGTAGCCTAAAAGCCCACATGCGAAATCATGCCGATATAGAAATTTCATTTGCTAGATTTGTGGGAAAGGGATTACTCTCAATAGTAACATGAAGGAGATGTGGCAAAACTAGTCGGCATTGGTACTCAAGTAGAAACCACGCCGAAATTCCTACTCAATGCCGAGTAGAAGTGGTGATTTTCAGGACTCGTCAAAAGTACTTGAAATGGATATATAATGTGAATGTCTGAGAATCATTCACCTCAGTAATTTCGTTAAATGTGTTCACTGGGTCGCATACTTTTGCAACCTGCATTTCATTTGTATCCTAGATGTTTGCACTGCCGGTGAAGTTATCCATCGACAGTTTACAGTTTCAACCAGAAATAATGATAAGTAGTACAATTCCAACATTTTGTGCGCAAACGCCTAATCTACGTACATAAGAGCAACAATTTGTCAAAATTAAGTTTTTAGCGTCAAAATGTAACAATTTTCATATTTTTAAGGTCAAAATCTCCGGCTTTTCATGTACAAAATAGATCGCCCCACTAATGACATTGCAGACTGTTGCAATTTACTGATATATATCTAGTTACTGTGACACAGGGCCTCTTCCCTCATAGCAGTGCTGCAAACATATCCCGACACTAATTTGAATCGAACAAAATCAGACGTCTTGAAACTGAAGTGCTATTGCCTTGAAATCTGTTAAGTGGAAGTCTACGTAGTCCAGAAACGTAACCATTTGAGATATCTGATATCTCATGATGTCATACTGCTGAGAAGCAAGGAGGATGTAACATATGCTACAGGAAATTGCATTAGAGATCATATTTGAAAGCAGATATGGTAACCTGTTATACCGGAATAGATTGATTACGCCATTTTGTGAATCAGTAGCACGGTATTCGATATAAGGATCGTAAACGTTGAGAAATTGCCACGTATTATCTGAAGACCCCCAATCCCTAAAAAACACACGACTGGACTTGATGCTCCGGGTGGGAGAGATTGATAAGAATTGTGTCACAACGTTATACTCTTGGTTGATGTAATATGTATATACATACATGCATTGTTCTAACATGATTGCATTATTACACATTGTAATTTTAATTGTGCCAATAAAGACAATATGTCATTGGAGTGGTAACAGCTAACGCCATCGTTACTGTGGTGTATGTACCAGTTATGAGCGGATATCGATTTTTGAGAATTCGAATCCGTTCAACAGCTTGATTCTCTGAGGAACTATTTATCCGGATCCAAACAATCTCAACCAAGAATCCAAGCGAATGCGAATAATGCCGTCCAGAATCCGAAAAATCCGAATCGAATAACTTTTCCGAAGAATCCTAATTGTACAGCTGAACTCAATGAAGTGCGAATAGTTTATGGAAAGGCAAAGGTTAGGATTAGCTGATATCTATATTTGCTTGGACTTTTAAAGGAGTAACTTTAGAGTGCTACTACTCCCATCAGAACGTGTTCACTGTTCACTCTCCGTGTTTGATTGTCGAGCAGACGATTTGTTTATTTTGGCTTGATATCAAAAGTCACGTCCGGTCGGACTCATCCAAAAAGATCCGAAGCAAAAGATAGGCCATAACTATCCGAGTATATCCGAAACAAACTCTGTAATAGAATCCGACTGTCACAAAATTATGCAAAATCCGGCCCGAGCCCTATCCGAGTCTTTCCGTTGCTCATCGCTGGTATGTACCTACTGGGGAACCCAAATGTTGGGCTGCGGATCGACGGACATGTATTCTGCCAAAGCGGATATTCATTTCGTCGCGAGAGAATGTACTTCTTCAATTCGTGCAAGCACTTGCGGACGGAGACGCGTCTGGACTCAATTTGTATGCGGAAATAGAGCTGTTTACAAATAGCATTGCATTTAAAACAACCAGTGCTTTACCACACTTTGTTAAGAACATGTTACTATGCTTGAGAAAAAAATTCATTGAAAAAGAAAAAATTCAAGTTGTATAATTGTGCCATACTTGTGTATATACCTTTGAAAAAAAAAACTTGTAGTATGAGCCTACGGAGGATTTGCATCCGATATAGGTGACATTGGGGATGGTGTGAGCGTGAGGTTCACGTTCGCGTTCTGTGTGTGAACCAGACATGGGGTGATTACTTCATGAATGTAATCGATTGCGATTACGATTACTTCCGAATTACGCGATTACGATTACGATTACGATTACAGCAAAATCAGGAAGTAGTCGATTACGATTACGATTACATTGGAAAAGTAATCACGATTACTCACGATTACATTTATTTTACATCTTACAAGCTATGCTGGAAGACAATATATGGAAAGTGCTGAAAAAGCCTAATGAGATAATAAACTCCCTTTAAAAATGATGCGTCATTTTCTTGTTACGTCATAATGTACATATTGCCCATTTTTATAGAGGTCAATTTATCGCGCCCAAAGATTTGCATTCTTGCTAGGGCCATAACTGCCGCACCCCAAATTTTCCAATAGGCTGGAGAGCAAGCTCGAAGAGGACTCAAAAAGTATTTCGTGAACCAACATAGTTATAGAGTATTTTCGAGAGATCTAATAAACTTGAAAATCCTCTCTAGATCAGTGGTTCTCAACCTTTTTCACCTCGCGGACCGGTAAAAATTTAAAATATGTCTGGCGGACCGGTGAACTTTGAAAATTGAAATGAAGCCAGAATGTAAAGTATGCAACCGGTTTTTGCAATTATATGGTGCTAGAGAGTGTCATTTAGAGGGTTTTGATCGTAATTAATTATCTTCATGATGGCATCCATGCGATTTTATGGTAGTCAGTCTGCAGAGTCGAGGTAAAGTTGCCTTATCCAGATGAACGGTTGAACGTGCTACCGCTGAGAGTCGTTTACAGACTTTGGCGCCAAAGGCCGTGGGTTTAATCTGCCACGCCAACTCGAACCAAGCACCTTATCGTGCTACCTTGCTCATTGCCCACTGCAACCAGACGCATAGGCTACTCTGGCAACTACGAGTACATCGCATGCCGCAAGAAAACACTTTGCAGCAAACTATACCGGCCATCCGCAAATCCGGGCCGCAAAAGCACTTCGTTAGCCCACCCCAAAAACTCTGGTCTTGGGCCCCACAGGGCGATAAGGCAAACTTCCGGGGCTTCGCCCGCAGACCCTATAGTTGGGTGGATGTTTTCACCTGTACTTTTGAGCACATTCATTCTACTCAGAGTAAGCAGAGAGTTTATGCGGCTTAATCGCGCCAATAGCGAAAATTATTGATAA
The DNA here is from genome assembly GCF_051294905.1 of Botryllus schlosseri. Lineage (NCBI taxonomy): Eukaryota > Metazoa > Chordata > Ascidiacea > Stolidobranchia > Styelidae > Botryllus > Botryllus schlosseri. Next base: position 1,959,116 of record NC_137241.1, read on the forward strand.
TTCATGACTGAATCGGTTTTTTCGCTGCCGAAATTTTTGCACACCATTCGGAGTCCCATGTTAGCCTAAACTTCATTATGCGTTGGTAGCCTACGTCGTGGCACGGTAATGTCTGACGCCGAAATGCCTATTTCTATAAACCATGCGTATTTCTCGACGAAGGGCACCTAATATAAGCAAGACGTTTAGTGACACTAAATCGCGCAAAGCGCGAAAAGAAATTGAAAAATGTTGGAAAAAGTTTCAGAAAAATACGCTATGATTTATGTTCATCTGAAAAATAATTTTGGGCTTTTTTCAAGATCGGTCCCTCTCCAATTGAGCGGTTTGGGGTGCCCCAGTTACGGTCATGCACAAAATGAATGAATCGAAAGCGAATGATCGCGCAAACTGCGCTGTTTAGCGATGAGTCAGCTCGTATCTGTTCTGTACTTGTCACTCACATGTCGTCAAATGACACGTCTTGAACTTTAAGTCAAATCGAACATGTTTCCAGTCCTAATGTTACCTCACGAAGTTCTGAATTATTTTAAATTTGATGTTTTATTTATTTTATCAATGGACAAGCCTTCAACATTGCAACTTGAAATTAAGGTATAAAATTGTAATATACCTGGCGGACCGGCAGGAATGTCGTCGCGGACCGGCACCGGTCCGCGGACCGGCGGTTGAGAACCACTGCTCTAGATCAGTGATTCCCAACCACGGCTCCCAGCTCGCCTACTTGGAGCTCCTATTGACGTTGGAAAATCCAACAAAAATAATAAAAAATCAATCTGTAACAAACAAAGAAATTGAAACAGTTTATAATTAAGGGTGGAGACCAATTCCTTTGCTGTCGAGTAACGATTCTCTACTCAGCAACGATTTCGTAACTCAAATCACGTCAGAAAATATGCTCACACTCACATGCGTTTGGATGGAAACTGAAATTTAAGTTTGCTTATCGTCAGACTTAATTAAGAGCAAGTGGTGTTACAACACGAATTAGGCCTACAACGCTATCAGACCATCAAACCAATGGATCTTTGACTTGATTATTAAGTTCAACGGCCGCATTGACGGAATGAATGCTTTTTTGCCCATGATGAAATTGTTTTCAAGTCATAGTGTAGTTAATGTGGCCACTGACCCCTAGTTTACAGCTTGAGTCGCTGGGGAAGCGAGTGGCGCAGTTGGTCAAACACTGCAGTCGCGACACCAATGGAAGTAGTTTCGAATCCCGGTTCTTACTATCTTCTACGTGTCGGAGGTTTCTCTGGGCTCCTCATCGCCGACCTCACTACTGCCGTAGTGCATTGAAAAGCCCAGACTTAAAGTGAGCCGTGCTAAAAAAAGTCGGCAGCAAAGACCACGATGAGGACGCATGAGAGCGAGAGAGACCGTCTGAGTGAGAGACAGAGTAAGAGTCGTCCTCAAGAATACGAAAGGCAAAGAATTATGAACATTACAAATATTCGTGTCGTGGCGCACAAAGCCTGAAAAGGGCGGTAACCGCCACTGTAAATATTATAACTTGAGTCGTAAGACATGCAGTCATGATATAAGACATGACAATTTGTTTGTGCGTCTCACGAAAGTTTTTCTTTTAGTCTGCTACGTTTGAGCCACTACAATATTTTTTGATTATATAACAAATCGGAGGTCACGAATTAACAACATACACTAAAGTAATTATAACAAGATAACATGAACTATGAATTACGTGCCCCCAGCTCTACAGGTAGGTAATTGTGTGGCGACATAGCACAGTAGAACTATGAATTACGTACCCCCAGCTCTACAGGTAGGTAATTGTGTGGCGACATAGCACATCCATTGCTGCAACACCAATGGTTCCTACCGAAGTGTTGGAGGTTTATCTAGGCTACTCCTCGCCGCCTCATCCGCGTAAGCGGTGTCTTACAAAAAGCCTAGAAGTGGGCCGTGCTACAAGTTGGCAGATACGGAATCAAAAATGTAGAAAATCGGCCTGGTGTAAATGACCGTTGTAGTCGACAAACACCATGATTACCTCAAACAAACGAACAAACAAACTCTACAGGTAGATCTGACTATCGGGGGCTGAGAGAGGATTAAAAACTAAGAGTAATATACTGCAATTACTAATATTATTGACCAGTGGCGGCTCGTCCTATAGGGCAACTGGGGCATTGCCCCACCTAAAATTCTGTTCAATAACAATTTAACCATTTGAAGAGCTTCTTGGAGGTACAGAACTTCAATATACAATTAAATAGTATATTCATATTGAAATGAACCCGAATATTTTCGGCTGACACTCGTCAGGGGTAATCGTCAGCAACTAGTAGAGAATTGGAAAGAACATTGAATATCAACAATCGTATCACAAAATATGACGTCACCAGCATGAAATTTCGAATGAGAGAACGCTCAATATTGAACGTTCTCTCATTCGAAATTTCATGCTGGTGACGTCATATTTTGTGATACGATTGTTGATATTCAATGTTCTTTCCAATTCTCTACTAGTTGCTGACGATTACCCCTGACGAGTGTCAGCCGAAAATATTCGGGTTCATTTCAATATGAATATACTATTTAATTTAACCATTTATAGACGCACAGCAATCAGTATATACCGAGATCACGGCGAAACCCGCATTATTCTTGTGCTTTCGCTAACAAATGCCCATACATAGCGAATTCTCTGCGAAAATCGAATTCTCTTCTGTGTTTTCGCTTTGTGAATGCCTAGCCGGGGCTTGCCCCGGTAGCGCTCATAACAAGCTTTCACTATCTATTCTCTCAAAGCCGCGCACAATAAAGAAACGGTGATTTACTCTCTCCTATTCGTGAAATGGCCGAGCAAGAGGGGCAACTATGCCTGTCGCCCTTAAGGTGTGATGTAACAATCGTATCTATATCTGAACTCGGTTACCGTGATATGCGTTGACTCGACCTTTGCTGGTATATGTCGATTTTGACGGTGTTTCTCACCATGATAATTCTTGAAACTTGGTACGATATGTCGTGAAGGTAGTATTTAGCACTGCTCCAAGTTTCAGACTTGCTACTCAAAGATAAGGGTGGTAATTTCGTTTCCGAAGTTCAGTGTGTGCTGATCTATCATGTACATTGTACAGCAAACAGATTTTACTCAAAAGCCGGTATTGGTCTCCATTGATTTTGACGATGTTCCATACCGAGATCGGTCATGATATTTGGCACAGTAAGTCTTAATGTTAGTATCGACCGCTGTAATAAGTTTCAAGTTTGTCACTGAACTATGTGGGTGGTAATTTCGTTTCCAAAGTCGAGTGAGAGCTGACTCTTCATTTATCGCTAACAGATTTACGCAAAAGCCGTTATTGGTCTCTATTGATTTTAACGATGTTCCATACCTAGATCTGTCATGAGCTTTTGCACGGTATGTCTTGATTTTAGTATCGAACGCGGTGCCAAGTCTTAAAGTTGACGCTCAATGATTGAGGCAGTTATTTCGTTTTCGAGGTCGAGTATGGTAGAGATGCGCGCTGATCTGATACTTAGCCTACCTACATCATTGCGGATCTCACGGAAAAGCCGGTGTCTGTCTGTGCTAATCTAGTCTGCGTTCCATAACGAGATCGGTGATGATATTTCCAATGGTATATCTCGATGATCGCATGAAACAGCTAACTAAGATTCTCGGTTTGCATTCAAATATTCACATAATTTTATGTTCGCCAATGTGCATTTCACTGTGAAATTGTGGCCTTCAAACCATTTGCTTACAATCCCCTGTCAAATGCGATAGCTATTTCATTTTCGATGTCGGCTAACAGCTGATCATTCGATCAGCCTATTCCTCGATCTATTTTACTCAAAGTTCGGTGTTCGTCTGTTTGTATTGATTTTGACAGTGTACCATGCCGGAATGGGTTATGAGATTGCGAATGCTACTTCTCGATGATTTCATGTAACAGTATGCTAAGTTTACGGCTTTCATTCATGTATTTATTGATTAATATATTTTCCAACGGCGATTTGGCAGCAGACAGTAAGCCGTATGTGTTGCGTCACAATCTCCAGTTTCAAGGCCAAAATGTACTATGTTGTTCCGAGACCGAAGTTCCGAGGCTGCTGTCCTTAGTTCTTCAAAGACCATTCAAATTGATGTTCTGGATTCAATATGACAGGCCCAATCTATGAGATAACAATTGCGTATGTGTCCGAAGTCGTTAAACCTTTGCAGTTAGGCTTACGCAATCTCTCGAGTTCTAGTCATTGGAATTAGTCTGGTCAAGTCAAGTGCGAACATGAATCGTATTGAATCTTTGCTCCGTACGTAGGCTAGTTTACGCAGTTGCCTTTAGAGCGAAAATTAAAGGTCTAGAAGACTACTCCTTGTCGTTTTGACATATTCCTGTCTTTTCATTGTATCGCATTTTTGTGGTGTATTGAACTGATAAAATTGCTAATAAACCAATGATGATGATGATAGAAATTGTCCAGTCCATTGATCCAATCGTACGCCGGGTACCTCCGCTTTGGTTGCCTATCACCTGGTCGTAACTCGTAACCACCAGCTCAGTGGTCGTAACACACCAGGATCGTGTACGAAACACTTTCGGACGGCCTATCGATTTGCGTAATCTCTAACTCTACCATGAAATCATAACGCATGCTACTAAGGATGACCTGATAATTGATTCGTGGCATAGGGACGATTCTTAGTTCACGTACATTATGTAAAATAATCCTTTGATTAAAAAAAATGAATAAAACATTTGTTACCACACTTCAAGTCACGGCTCACCGGCAAACCTCTCGCGGCACCTACGTTAAAATCACTGTTGTCGGGAAATTCATGTGACCATCATATTAAAGTTACTTTTTTACGTTGGAAAACGCCATTGTGACGTCATGTTGATAAAAGTCGCTCGCAGCCCTTGCCCCACCACCCGATATTGTCACGAGCCGCCACTGTTATTGACGAAATTCAGTCTTCAACTTGAGATTGCCATCTTATTGGGGCCAAAGACCAACGTTTGGACTGGGGGACGAATTGCCGTTTTGGTCCTTATTCCAGCTGCATCCCACGCTAACATTATGTTTAAGCACATGGCCATGGCGGTAGGTCCCAATGTTGAGTAAATGATTGTGAAATAACGATTGGCACCCGTTTCAAGTAGAGTCATACGAGAATAAGAAGAACTGAACATAAAATTCTGCCTTCAACTTTAATACTGCAACCTGCAGTTACGAGAAACGGCAAAAACGGCTCGGTTATGATATATATATAATATATATATATATATATATTATCTGCTGTTGATTTTACTGCTTCGTTGTGGAAACCCCAATGTTTTATTTGACGAGTACAAAATATCAAATATTTGTCCTATTTCCGTACGTACTAGATGGGCCTACTGCTCGCCAAGCAGCAACGGTCAAACTGCGTTTAACTAAGCATTACCAAGCATCAACACATAAGTTACTATTCTAAACTAGGCAGAGCGGAGACAGATTATACTGCTGCAAGGTAGTGGCGTGTGGAGCGTGTTGATAACCTGATATAAAACACGGCAGGTGTTCTTACAATCACACTAATGTATGACGTAGCCTTTGACGTACGTACATCGAACATCTATTTACTGTGGATACTTCTTACGCAACGACGCGCAAAGCTAACTGCGGCTTCTGACGTAGCAATGAGCAGTGGCGTTTGAAAATCAGACGCTTGTGCTATCATGAACCTGGTACAATATCTCTTCCTTGTTCACAAATGTTCATGTCATAGTCCTTGTACCAATAAAAAGTAATCGTTCTTTCACAGACAAATCGATTAGATATGGGAAGTAGTCGATTACGATTACGATTACTTCGGAATTTTTTCGAATGTAATCGATTGCGATTACGATTACTTGAAAATGCTGTAATCTTCGTAATCGATTACGATTACTAATCGCGATTACCCCATGTCTGCTTGAGTATCAACGCCAACTACTTTGACCACATCTCTTTTCATGTTACTATTGAGAGTAAAACCTTTCCCACATATCTAGCACATGAAATACATCGACATGATTTCGAATGCGGGCTTTAGGCTACGTTTGAAACGAAATACTTATTTCGCACATTGCATTTGAAGTCTCTCGAATCGAGATGCGTCTTCGTGTGAGATTTCAGCACAGAATTTGTGGTAAATGCTTTCCCGCACACCTCGCACACAAAATCTTTTATGCCTAAATGCATTCGGATGTGCGATTGCGATGAAGACTTGACTGGAAATTGCATCCCGCAGATATCGCAACCATACACTTTGTCGTGTGTATGAAGGTTCATATGAACTCTCAGACTCGGAAGGCGAGCATATGCTTTCCCACATATCTCGCATTCAAATTCCCTCACACTGGAATGAACGTGGAGATGATATCTTAAAGTCCTCTCGCAACGAAATGCCTTATCGCAAATATCGCATCGATGTTGTCTAGCGACGCTATGGGTTTCCATGTGTCTTTTCATATCAGACTTAGTACGAAACGCCATCCCGCAAATTGCACATCTGTATTCCTTCGAGGCGGTATGTCTTTTCATGTGGAATCTCAGATAAGCATTTGCAGTGAACAATTTTCCACAAATTTCACACTCAATATTTCTTTTATTGACAGTATGAGTTTGCAAGTGTCTTCTTAGATCGGCTTTGTAGTAGAATTTCTTCTGGCATATCGTACATGGATATAGCTCCATGCCGCTGTGAATTGCTGCATGTCTTGCAATTGAAGCTTTACAACGATACTCTTTTCCGCATACATGACAAACGTATTCTTTGATATCATAATGGATGTTCATGTGGCTACACAACTCCGAACTGCTGACAAAGGCTTTGTCGCAAATCTGACATACGAAGTTCTTTATACCCAAATGCGATCGTAGGTGCCTCCGCAAATTACGTTTGTCTCCTAATTCCTTATTGCATACCGAGCACGTGTGTTTGACATCGCTGTGAACTTTTGGATATCTTTTGAAAATGGAGTCGGTTCGAAAATCCTTTCCCCCCATATCACATCGATATTCTCTGTGGTCCGCGGTATGAATTATTAGCATGTGTTTTTCCATGCTACGATTGTAACCAAATGCTTTGCCACAAATCTTGCAAACAAACTTTTTCACGCCGACGTGAAATATTTTCAGATGATATTTTAAAGATGGCCTTTGTTTAAACTCTTTCCCGCATATTTCACATTTGAGCTCAGGAGCATCCAAATGACGTTTTATGTGTATTTTTAAATAATCATTCCGAGTAAATGCTTTACCACATATTTCACATATATGCTCAGTAACACCCACATGACATTTCATATGTTTTTTCAACGCATCATTCTGAGTAAATATTTTACCGCATATTTCACATATATGCTCAGGAAGACCCACGTGAATTTTCATGTGTCCATTCATCGCACCAATCTCAATAAATTTTTTACCGCATATTTCACATATATGCCCAGGTACAGATACGTGAATTTTCATGTGCTTTTTCATCCTAGCCTTCTCAATGAATTCTATACCGCATATTTCACATATGTGTTCCGGAACAGTCACATGAATATTCGAGTGCCGTTTCACCGCAGCACTGTTGGTAAACTCTTTTCCGCAAATTTCGCCGGAATGGTTTTTGCTATCATTGTGACGATGCGAATGCATGGTGAATTTCCGCTTCCTCGCCATAACCTCTCGACTGTGGTTCGAAGGCTTTGTGATGATAACGGTAGCCGCGAGACTTCGCAAGTGAAGGCAATATCTAAACTACTATACATCTATCACAAAACTGTGGAAGTTCTGAATAAAGCATAAAATATATCACGCAACTATAGTAGAATATCGCAACATATCAAAGGGAACTGTTTCAGTATTGAAAGCAAAGCTCTATCTACTTCAGAAACCGATGGTGTACGGTATGAAACGTATAGTGGCGACCGCCAATTGCGGATATATAAAGTCAGGCTACGTGAGGAGAGTGTAATGTTTTACCAAGCAAGTACTTACTTTTCAAGACCCCCCCCTAAACAAACAAATAATTATTAGAGATAAGCATTTCAGCGTCGGCTATTACGGCTTCACACGACACATCAAGACTTTGAATATGACGTTTCGGCTAACATGTAATTGTGAAGAGTGATAACAAAAACCTCGGCGGCGAGGAAACCTCCCCATTTTGGTGTAAACCGATATATATGTCGAATTTTTCCTTGTCCATGGGCGCATAATCGGATGGCACATAATACATTGTCCTGGCAATCTAAGCTCCACCTTAACAATGCCGCCCGTAGAGACAAATTTTGCACCCCGTGAAGAAACGCCACTTTTAGTCGTGTGCGTCGGACGGAAGAAGTTCTTTACTTCAGCTGCGTTTCAACGATTCACAAATCTTTCGACTATATAGCAGACGGGAGGTCACAAAATAACAACTCACAACAAAGTAATTGATAACAACGGGTCTGCTGGGAGATGCAAAAGTATTAATTACGATCCCTAAATTTTCAAATAGACCAATGCCGTCAGTACCGAAGGTAGCTCTGAGCACGTGGGCAAGTAGTTGAGAATTCGACAGTAATACATGCAATTCCAATTTCATTGGCCTAATTCAACCATGCATTTAACTTTTTCGCGCTACTCGCGAGCAAACAACAACAGTATAGTAATCACCGATAACAAGAACACGATCGTAGGCTACTGATATCGTATGACGTGAAGGGCGGTATGAGGGCGAAGACCCCCAGATGCCTGGTTTATAACCGTTTGGGGGGCTGACGAAGTGCTGTTACGGTCCTGCATATAGCTAAAGCTAAAGCAAAAACTGCCTTCATAAATACAATTCTACGACTCGCTATATCCACTGTATTCGGTGAATACGTCATCTGGAATATTACTGCATATCCTATGTTCGGCGTTCTCAACAGGTCGCAGTCGCTCATAACTATGAAGGAGCGTGACAACAGTGGAACAACCTGTACTAGAGGCTATGTCAGCATTTCGCAGGGGGAATCTGCTATGCGCTTGAGAAGAATCGCAAACTATCCAAAGTGCAGAGAATCGCAAAAAGAATGAATGGATACGAAAATTGGAATGATATCCGCTTGTTATCAAAGAACGAAGATACCGTGATTGTAGACGTCGGAAATACCATATAGCTCAATAATTTCGCTCTGTTAGCAAAGATTGAAAATATGATATGGCACCGCCAAACCAACTCATAATAATCGTAAGCTTTCATATTTTCATCCGCTCAAGACACACAATGTACAATGCGATACACAAGACGCAATGAGATGGGATGACGAGACAAGGCATACCAGTGCTTCTCAACTTGTGGAATGCGGTCGGAATCGGGGATTTTCCCATATTGAATCCGGACCTTATCTGCATCAGTAATAATTTGACTTTTCAACAAATCCAAATACAATATTATCGTTTATTTGCAAAAATTTAATGCATTAATTTTGTTATTTTTATCCGATTCCAGATAAACAATATGTAAACGTCTCGGATAGAGCTATAATGTCGCCGTGATCTCAGGTTTTCAATATAATTCATGCGTACAGTTTAGTACTAGCACAGGAGCGTCAAACATACGACCCACGGGCCGCATCCCTCCCGTCAGATGATTTCAATTCTGAGTAGATTGAAACAAGAAAGCCCCGAAAAAGGCCCTATGAAATAGTGCACTCACAAAGAATGGAAAAGCCTGAAAGATCCGCGGAATAGAGACTAACATCTAAAAAGGAACTGTGACATCGGGCACAATAGGTCGAGGTGGATGCCAGTTTAAGAGACCGCAACTGCAACTGCAACTTGTCGTACGGCATCCTCCTATATGTTCATTACATCGCATTGTGTCTTATTGCATTGTACATTGTGTGTGTCTTGTTCAGATGAAAATATAATCTGACGGTTATTATTGAAGGCTTGTATCATCCAGCAAAATTTTAACAATTATTGAGATTTTTAGTAGGAAATACAGCAGGTTACATGCAGAATAAAATAGTTAAACAAAATATAATTCAAATATCCAAGATGGCAGCGCCGTATCACTTCTCACCCAAAAGTTTTCGGCCCCAAGATAAACCGGTATCACGATTTAATGATAATGATCCAAATCTCCTTTATTCCTAACACGCATACGCAGGGACAGATTACGAATAAAACAAACGTAGCATAGAAATATGGCAACTTTTATCGTCGTTAGCGCCATTGTTTTAGCTGTTTACAGCCAATCATCGTATTTTGTATATTCCGTTGTTTGTGAGTAACGGAGTTGCTAGAATATAACCCCTATGATCCGAAATATATATAATGATTGAGCTCGATAATACATTGTGCAAGTGAAAAATATGGTCATGGATTTCGGTAACATTATTGAATCAGTCGATTGCTGCGTCTCGCGACTCAAGTTGAGTTTGATGTGAAACCTCGCATTTTCTGGACTGGCATCTGAATGAAAACGGCAGAAGTCTCTCTTATTTGCGATAAATGTTGATTTTAACCTATAGCTATTTGTGAAAAATACATTTTAATAGTGTTGTTCTTTTAATTCAGATGTTGTTGCACAGTTTATTTTACGCACCAGTATTCTATAGGAATGTATTAGATGTATAGTTAGATGAGTATTGTGGTAAATTTTTGTTTTTATGATTTAGTGAAACTTTGGGGTTCCAGAAAACATGCACATTAGCGTAAGCGTTCCCAAGGTGACTTAAGGTAAGAACCACTCGGAATGTGCCCTCATATTTCCTTTGTCTGTGTCGTGCTGCCTTCCAAAATCGAACAGGCTAAAATTAAACTTCACCCCAATCTCAAACTGGTCATATCGTTATACCAATGTCTGGATCTTGAAGCGTACTCATCAGGTTAAAAACCAGTGATGTACGCGTTACTGTCTCCATGACAAAATCGATAACTCACGTGCTGATTATCCAACTCTTTATTTGTTCTCTCGCACGGCATATAATTGCATTTTCTCATTTTCAATTATGTCAAATGAAACAGCGGATTGCCTCATTTTACGGCATCCATTATATTACTTTCCAAAGAATTTCAAAGCCACATTAAGATGATTTGCATTTGAACGGAAACCATGTATGCGCTATCAATTTTGTATTTTGCGTGAACCATTACACAGCTTCTGTGACTATATAGATGTCATGGTGTACCGTGAATAATCATAAAGTCACAATGGCGCCAATATGCAGATTTCCTGACATCGTTTGACAATAACTGGAATTTATCCCAATAACTTACATCCTCAATCATAGCCAGAGGAAGTAGATAGCGAAGTACTTATTGTACTTAATTTTCATTATTTTGATTTTGAAAAGAAGCAAGTAGTTTGGAGAAAAGGTGAGCTCACTTTTATGATTGAAACTGTCATAATAGTCACTTGAAATAGCCACAGTATAACGTTAATCGAATATATTTTCGAAGAATCGACCTATTTGCTGCGTCATTAGTTCAATAGACACTTACGTGACCTTTGACATGGACCAATCAGATTGCAGTGTGATGTAAACAAACAGCGATGTAGGGCAAGCTTATAAGGATGGTGTGAACCTCTCAAAGGTTCAGGTTCGTGTGAACGCGTACCTTTTTGAAAGGCTCTGTGTTAACACGAACGTGAACCTCATGACGTCATGTGACGCACATTGTGAATTCTAACCCTACATTTCAGTGAAGTTATATCCACGGGCCGAGGCCGTACACGATACATAGCGACGATTCGGCGGGCCACATAATGCCGCAACGCTGAAGTACATATTGACGTTTTAAACGCCGCCAAATGTATCAAATGAAGCCATCAAATAATATAATAATCCCATAAAATCAATATTTTTTGTCGCTTTGCCAACAATTTCGACGAGGAGTTGCAAGGGAATATAAGCTTAAGCCTTAATGGTCTAGGCTAGACCGGACAATGTATTTGGAGTCTGACTATTGTCACATTAATATTGAGCAGAGTGTAAAACGGAGTTCTGTACTTGCTGTCGATAGTACCCCGTAAACAAGTAATACAGTAGCCAACACCCCAATCGTACAGATTTGGTTTTTGTGATACAATAAACATATCAAATCAAGATGGATCACGTACACTTGCTGGATTTTTTACATTAGACAACGACGTATTCTTTGTAACAATTTAAATGATTGGTTGAATAAGCATCATTCGCTGATTGTATTTCGTTCTTGATGTCGTGTGATTGCGGGTCAAGTTTACAGCAGAGACTCATTAAATAAAGGTGCATCCTTTTTTACACTGCCAGCGCCTTGCATAGAGTGGCCCGAAGTAGAAATGCAAAGAATTTAAACCAAAGACGTTATAATGACGTGAAATATTCTAATACATGAAAAAGGTTCACAGTGCAGAACCTGCCAAGGTTCGTTTGTGAACGTGAACCTCTAAATTTCTGAGGTTCACACCAGACATGGGGTAATCGCGATTAGTAATCGTAATCGATTACGAAGATTACAGCATTTTCAAGTAATCGTAATCGCAATCGATTACATTCGAAAAAATTCCGAAGTAATCGTAATCGTAATCGACTACTTCCCATATCTAATCGATTTGTCTGTGAAAGAACGATTACTTTTTATTGGTACAAGGACTATGACATGAACATTTGTGAACAAGGAAGAGATATTGTACCAGGTTCATGATAGCACAAGCGTCTGATTTTCAAACGCCACTGCTCATTGCTACGTCAGAAGCCGCAGTTAGCTTTGCGCGTCGTTGCGTAAGAAGTATCCACAGTAAATAGATGTTCGATGTACGTACGTCAAAGGCTACGTCATACATTAGTGTGATTGTAAGAACACCTGCCGTGTTTTATATCAGGTTATCAACACGCTCCACACGCCACTACCTTGCAGCAGTATAATCTGTCTCCGCTCTGCCTAGTTTAAAATAGTAACTTATGTGTTGATGCTTGGTAATGCTTAGTTAAACGCAGTTTGACCGTTGCTGCTTGGCGAGCAGTAGGCCCATCTAGTACGTACGGAAATAGGACAAATATTTGATATTTTGTACTCGTCAAATAAAACATTGGGGTTTCCACAACGAAGCAGTAAAATCAACAGCAGATAATATATATATATATATATATTATATATATATCATAACCGAGCCGTTTTTGCCGTTTCTCGTAACTGCAGGTTGCAGTATTAAAGTTGAAGGCAGAATTTTATGTTCAGTTCTTCTTATTCTCGTATGACTCTACTTGAAACGGGTGCCAATCGTTATTTCACAATCATTTACTCAACATTGGGACCTACCGCCATGGCCATGTGCTTAAACATAATGTTAGCGTGGGATGCAGCTGGAATAAGGACCAAAACGGCAATTCGTCCCCCAGTCCAAACGTTGGTCTTTGGCCCCAATAAGATGGCAATCTCAAGTTGAAGACTGAATTTCGTCAATAACAGTGGCGGCTCGTGACAATATTGGGTGGTGGGGCAAGGGCTGCGAGCGACCTTTATCAACATGACGTCACAATGGCGTTTTCCAACGTAAAAAAGTAACTTTAATATGATGGTCACATGAATTTCCCGACAACAGTGATTTTAACGTAGGTGCCGCGAGAGGTTTGCCGGTGAGCCGTGACTTGAAGTGTGGTAACAAATGTTTTATTCATTTTTTTTAATCAAAGGATTATTTTACATAATGTACGTGAACTAAGAATCGTCCCTATGCCACGAATCAATTATCAGGTCATCCTTAGTAGCATGCGTTATGATTTCATGGTAGAGTTAGAGATTACGCAAATCGATAGGCCGTCCGAAAGTGTTTCGTACACGATCCTGGTGTGTTACGACCACTGAGCTGGTGGTTACGAGTTACGACCAGGTGATAGGCAACCAAAGCGGAGGTACCCGGCGTACGATTGGATCAATGGACTGGACAATTTCTATCATCATCATCATTGGTTTATTAGCAATTTTATCAGTTCAATACACCACAAAAATGCGATACAATGAAAAGACAGGAATATGTCAAAACGACAAGGAGTAGTCTTCTAGACCTTTAATTTTCGCTCTAAAGGCAACTGCGTAAACTAGCCTACGTACGGAGCAAAGATTCAATACGATTCATGTTCGCACTTGACTTGACCAGACTAATGCCAATGACTAGAACTCGAGAGATTGCGTAAGCCTAACTGCAAAGGTTTAACGACTTCGGACACATACGCAATTGTTATCTCATAGATTGGGCCTGTCATATTGAATCCAGAACATCAATTTGAATGGTCTTTGAAGAACTAAGGACAGCAGCCTCGGAACTTCGGTCTCGGAACAACATAGTACATTTTGGCCTTGAAACTGGAGATTGTGACGCAACACATACGGCTTACTGTCTGCTGCCAAATCGCCGTTGGAAAATATATTAATCAATAAATACATGAATGAAAGCCGTAAACTTAGCATACTGTTACATGAAATCATCGAGAAGTAGCATTCGCAATCTCATAACCCATTCCGGCATGGTACACTGTCAAAATCAATACAAACAGACGAACACCGAACTTTGAGTAAAATAGATCGAGGAATAGGCTGATCGAATGATCAGCTGTTAGCCGACATCGAAAATGAAATAGCTATCGCATTTGACAGGGGATTGTAAGCAAATGGTTTGAAGGCCACAATTTCACAGTGAAATGCACATTGGCGAACATAAAATTATGTGAATATTTGAATGCAAACCGAGAATCTTAGTTAGCTGTTTCATGCGATCATCGAGATATACCATTGGAAATATCATCACCGATCTCGTTATGGAACGCAGACTAGATTAGCACAGACAGACACCGGCTTTTCCGTGAGATCCGCAATGATGTAGGTAGGCTAAGTATCAGATCAGCGCGCATCTCTACCATACTCGACCTCGAAAACGAAATAACTGCCTCAATCATTGAGCGTCAACTTTAAGACTTGGCACCGCGTTCGATACTAAAATCAAGACATACCGTGCAAAAGCTCATGACAGATCTAGGTATGGAACATCGTTAAAATCAATAGAGACCAATAACGGCTTTTGCGTAAATCTGTTAGCGATAAATGAAGAGTCAGCTCTCACTCGACTTTGGAAACGAAATTACCACCCACATAGTTCAGTGACAAACTTGAAACTTATTACAGCGGTCGATACTAACATTAAGACTTACTGTGCCAAATATCATGACCGATCTCGGTATGGAACATCGTCAAAATCAATGGAGACCAATACCGGCTTTTGAGTAAAATCTGTTTGCTGTACAATGTACATGATAGATCAGCACACACTGAACTTCGGAAACGAAATTACCACCCTTATCTTTGAGTAGCAAGTCTGAAACTTGGAGCAGTGCTAAATACTACCTTCACGACATATCGTACCAAGTTTCAAGAATTATCATGGTGCGAAACACCGTCAAAATCGACATATACCAGCAAAGGTCGAGTCAACGCATATCACGGTAACCGAGTTCAGATATAGATACGATTGTTACATCACACCTTAAGGGCGACAGGCATAGTTGCCCCTCTTGCTCGGCCATTTCACGAATAGGAGAGAGTAAATCACCGTTTCTTTATTGTGCGCGGCTTTGAGAGAATAGATAGTGAAAGCTTGTTATGAGCGCTACCGGGGCAAGCCCCGGCTAGGCATTCACAAAGCGAAAACACAGAAGAGAATTCGATTTTCGCAGAGACTTCGCTATGTATGGGCATTTGTTAGCGAAAGCACAAGAATAATGCGGGTTTCGCCGTGATCTCGGTATATACTGATTGCTGTGCGTCTATAAATGGTTAAATTAAATAGTATATTCATATTGAAATGAACCCGAATATTTTCGGCTGACACTCGTCAGGGGTAATCGTCAGCAACTAGTAGAGAATTGGAAAGAACATTGAATATCAACAATCGTATCACAAAATATGACGTCACCAGCATGAAATTTCGAATGAGAGAACGTTCAATATTTCGGAATCTGTCAAATTATACAAAAAATTTTAACAAATTCTTTGACACATTTCATCTATTTGGGACTCGATCAACGTAAAAGAATTGTTAATTATTTGATACAATATATTGTAGTTGAAGTATAGTAATAATTCTTATGGTTACCGCACTTGTAACGATTCACGGCCATAACTGGAATAATTAGAATGATGTAACTTTCAAATTGTCATGCATTTTGCAACAACATTGTTCTCAATTTTCAAGGTGCTGACCATTGGAGGAAGAATCTCCCTTAAGCCGGGAATTCACGATCCGTAAACGCGTCCGACTGTTTCTCTCCTCAAGCGGAAGCGACAGAGAAGAGGAACGAAGAGAAATAAGGAGCAGAAATAGCAAGAGTATGACAAGTCTCGTCCGTTCGCTTTAAAGGGGCACTGCGCTCAAAAAATGATGTGGTCTCAAATTGAAGAGTAGAACGAAAAAAAATTTTTGGCCGCAGCCGTTTTCTTCAGAACGCCACCGTAATGGAGCTGCAATTTATTGAAATTTCCATAGTTGCAGCAGTCGCGGCTCCGGATAATATCTTAACCCGTAACATGGCACGATGACTTCATCGTCGCACTTGCTCAACGCGATTACGCAGAGGACGAACTTTAGATAGTTGTCAGTCGATGTTATGAATGACTCATGTCTTGCACACCAAGGCGGCGCTCAACGTACGGTGTTAGGTCAGGAGGATTTGTGTCTGGAGCTTGTCACGACTCTATAGTATTTGCCAGTTGAATGATACTGAGATGCCGTTACAGTTGTATATTGATGCAGATACAGCTGTCATTTTCAAGATGTATTATTGACTGCACAGTGCACAACCTTTGGAGTAGTGGTCTTGCGGAAGAGACAGACACATGATATTTTGCATCATTTACCCATGGCATAGCAACTGTCTTGATACGGTCTAGTTTACTTGTTCAAGACACAGATGTATAGATAATCAACACGAAAATTTCATTCTCATCAAAGTTCCAATATTGTTGTGGAATTTTTTGTCGTAACATTGTTGTTCTCAGTTTCACAAACGAATCTTCTGTCTCCATCAGTTCATTCATGCAATTCCTTTGACACGTAGATATCGTAAAATTTGTTAAAATTATTAATGGTATGGAAGAAGATCTTGTTGATGAATTAACTTCTGATGAAGATACAGATGTAGAAGATTTCGATGATATCACGATATTTGGTGAGAGCCTGCCGTATCAATTCGAGCCACAATATTCAGAGGAGGAATTCGCCCGTCTTGTTGCAACTCAAGAAGCACAAACTCATGTCTCTGTAAGTATTGTACATGTGTTTCTTGAATGCTATTTATCAATCTCATTGTATTGGTCAAAGGAATCGTCAGAAAACCAGAGTCAACTTCGGACACTTGACAACAATGAATGGTGCAGTTGCTTGAACTGTGCATCCATGACAAACCAGAATGAACGCGTCTGCTGCAGGGAAATACAACAAATAATGGAGCTTCTGGGGAATGGAGGGTCGACTTGCATAACAGAACATGACGATTTTCTCGTACATATACATCCCTCCATTCTTGAAACGTTTTTCAAAGTGAACAGGAAAAATTGGAATAATAACAATCAACCACATGGTCCTGGCAGAAGGCTTTCTAACAAGTGGGTCCTTGAACATTTTGTTTGTGTTGTTTAGTATTGGACCTATATGTATGCGACAGGGTCTTGGGACTTATGACATGGTTCCTGGATATAAACGGCAATCTCCTGCATTCTTTACATTTTCTCGCATGCTTTTATATAAATGCCTACACTTTATAAATTGGGAGCATTATACTGTCATATATATGCTGCTATTACTTTTCAGCATTATTTTTATTGCTGCAATATACTTTGATATTTTCCAATTGCAGACAATATCGCTTGGTGTCTTATCGACACATACTGGAATGGATTATTGATGGCGACGTTTTGGGTAGCAAAAACAGGATGCCCTTGCCAGCCTGCATCGTGACTGCTATAAGGAAAAAGTACCCTAGTGATGATGGACTGTATGTCGGTTTCAAATGGCCGATAGAAAACGAACTGTGATTGATAACACTGCGGCTATGCTATATAAGTCGAAATCAGTTCTGTTGCTGTATTATTACACAGTGAACTGGAACTGTTTGCATTCTATATTCCACGAATGCCTGCAGTGCCTGATACATCAAGACTACTTTGCTTACTCGTTATTTATTAAAATAAATAATAAAAAAGAAACATCCGAGGACTTTATAGCCAGGGTATTACAACGGGGCAGTCAGGCAGTGTGGAAGAATGAAATTGAGCTATTTAGCTCAGCACTGCACCACATTCCATTCAACTTGAAGATAGGGATTAGTAATTCACGTTCTAGAACGACGTTTTGAAAGTAATTCCTCTTTAGAGGGGGCTGGTTCTGGTGCAATGCTGACTGGATGCACACTTCTTGAAATGTTACTGGGAAAGTTGATGCCAGTGCAATTCTCAGTAGTTCGCCTCAAAAGCTCTCTCGCATAGTGGTTCGTCTTCTTTCCATACATGTTTTTCAAGATCCACTCTTTTGCTGACCGAGAGTAACATTTTTTGTATCGTGGAGCACCTGCTTAAACAAATAAAAAGTAAGTAACTAAGTACCTTGACTTGCAAACATTTCATCTGTACAGCAAACCTGCTCGTGTCACCGCCTGAAATCTACCAACATTCTCATTGTGGTCCAGGACAGCCAATTTGGTTCGTGCAAGCATCGTGTCATAAGTAAAATGAAGACGTTTAGGTGCAAATTTCAATATGACGTTGTGATAAACTTCCAATGATCCTAAAAAAGTAAGGTGTGAATTGTAATGATCTGACCATGCTCCGAAAACTGGTGTGCAGATGTGATGAGTCAAAAAATTACCAGTATGTTTGAACAGAGTCATCTGCTCCAAATCCCGGATCAAACTTTTGTTTTCTATCAAAGATTTCAATGCTTTGAAACTAGGAGATCCACATTGCAACCATCTAGTTCTTAGGCACTGATCCCCAGTCAAAGTGCCATGGCTGCAGGAATATGTCTCCCCGTCAACTGTCCACTCATGTTCGCCGGTGATGTGATGCAGAAGAGATAACCATCTTCTTTTTAGCACCTGCAATTGCATATTGTTATATAAAAAGTTCCTAATTTGTGATGTCAGACATAGTTGATATGTAGACTTACACTGCTATCTTGACCACAATACTGACAGCACCACCACAAGTGATTAGTGATGCTTCTTGTCCATAGTAGCAAGTCTTCCATACCTTTCTTCTTACCCAGAGACACCAACTTTTTTTTCAGTCCTGAGAAACGGTTAGTAAGGCAAAAGAAGATTCAAATAATAACAGTATTCAGTTACCTTTGCAGACATGCCACACATCAAACTGGTGATTGATTGATGGATATTTATCCTTCAACAATTTCCTGATGCTTGGTGCCCGGTCAGTCACAACGGTTTCAATCGGCAAACCTTGAGCAAGTAATGCATCCAAGGCACGCTCCATACCAACTTTTTCCATTGCAACACTGCTGGAGCACTCTGTTTTTTGAACCAATTCGACGTGGACAATCTTCTCAGTCTTCTCCTCCATAAATGAATAAACCATATATTTTGCAGAAAACCCAGGTGAGTCCGATCGCCCATCACCCATCAGTGTAATTGGTTTACATTGACCCTTCATGTCCCGTAAAACATCCTCCATATGTTCCTCATAGTAGGTCGCAATAGTTGGCAAAATGTATTGCGATTGTATTTCATAAAAACGACGTTCCGAAATGTAGTTAGTGTCCAGTAATTTGAAAACATCTGCAATATCAGTGTACGTGGCTCCCGAATATATTGTCGCGCCAACAGTAGAAAGGTTCATTGCCGACATCTTTCTGATTTCTGGTGAAGAATTCCAGATCCTGGTTTCAGAGCAGTTGTGGCATACAATTGCCATGGACATGTGAGAACCCTTGTACGTCGTCTTAATTTCAGTCTTTGAACAGCATAGCTAAAAAAAGGTGTACATAAAGAAGATGCACATGGCACAAAGTGCTGCAACATGACTTACTTCACACTTGCTAAATGCCTCTCGAAGTAAATGTTGAAATACCAGAATTGTCCTACTTTCATCAATTTGTTGACTGTTTGTCGCATCCTCACTACACAGGCTTGTTTCAACATTTGAAAGAGGCTCGATCGTGCTGAGTGACGACGTAATGCTGCAGTCCTTGGTAACAAAATGATGGGTTGTTATTTTGATGTACTGTGATTAGAAAAGTAGCAGGGCTATCTCACGTCACAATCACCTTTGCTACGTTTAGAAACGGGGCTTTCAAACGGATCAGGATGAGTTCTCCTTGGTTCTTTCAACTTTATTGGAGTCTACCGAGAAATAAGTTATGGAACACATTAGCCTGACTTTGTACAAAGTTGGTATACCCGTCACCACCTTGAACACAGGCGATTTTGTATTGCCGGATGGACGGCAAACTGGTGCCGTGAAGTCGGAGTCTGATGACTGAATAGAAATATGTTGAAGATATTACTACGCACGGTATGATATGGGATATCTACTTACATGACTCGATTCAGTAGCTGCACCAGCAAGAAGTTCGTGTGAGGTTCTTCTCACCACAATCTACAATATTTGTCAAATAATAACCATCAAGTGGACAAATTGGGGTCACTGTGCAAGTGCACTAACCGCAATCTTAGACGAAGCCTTTTTTCATGCAATTCCAATGACTACACAATAAAGACGATGCACACATATTCATGCAAGAATACCTTCTCAAATCAATTAACTCAAGTGTACTTACTTGAAGCTTCTGCGTGGAAGGTCTTTTATTGATGGCTGTACTCGATTTCGATTCAATAAAATCTGAATCCGATGACTGAATAAAAACGTTGCAAATCCCTATGGAATCATTGTGATGTGAAATTGAAAACAAGGACTTACATTGCAAGATTCTGGAGTTTTAGTGACTGGAGATTCTTCAATTGCTGTTGTTTTCGCAACCGTCTGTCAAGATAAAAGTTATATAATGCATATAGGGAACTTTAAATATAGTTACCCACCAATACCTTAGACTTGGTGGGGTTCCCACCAATCAATTTCGAACATGTTGAGCCCATAAAATCCGAGTCAGATGACTAAACGGAGAGGACCAAAAGTCAATCCAACATGTCTTAGGGAAAAGAAATGCAGCCTTACTTGACAAGATTCCTCCAAAGATTGATCTTCCTTCAAAACTATAGTCAATTTGTGATCTGTTACGTTCTTGGTTTTATAGAACTTCTTTGTAAGATCCAACGAAGGTACAGCTTCTGTCAATAAATACAAAGGAACATTTTATAAATATACACAAGAGTTTGCTAGAGATGATTGCCACCAACCCTTTTTAAGTCGTCGACGCTTGCTATTTCCTTTATGATGACGAATAAAATCGCTTTTCTTGAAATGCTTACTGCATACAAATATATTTTTCTGCTCTATCTTGGTCGACGAGATTCCTATGGCACTAAACCACTGTCGTCTTAGTGCAATTTCAGAAGGAATTTTATGAAGAGTATGCGATTCGTCATTCCTTTTGACATCACACGATGTAACGGCACAACTTCTCCATGTCATTGCAGCTTGCTATAATGTCAATGTATATTCTATATACTATTACGAAGACTCTGAGTAAAGCAAAACAATAACGTAGACAAGTGCTTTTCAACCTTTTTGAGCTCCATTCGTACTTTTTTTTAAAAACAATTTAATTCGCACCAGCCAGCTGGAATTTATTACACAAAAAGAAAATGAAAAGCTTATCACTTTTTGTATTTGTAGACCTTCCTGTAGGTACAGAGCGTCATTATTTCACATTTAGTGTATCGTATTGCTGATTAATCAAATACTAAAATCACTGCAGTAGAAAAATCACAGATATCGCACTTCCGCTGTTCTCAAGGTCTTCGTTGCTTTTTCTGCGGGTATCGTGCAGTTATCTCTTTCGAAGCTTAAAGGGCGAACCCATGAACAATATTCACTCGCAACAATATCACTTTCCACTAAATCGACGTATTATGTCAACGCTATATGAATGTGTGCCGAAATTCCAATACTTCGCATTCAAATCAACACTGGCATCACACACTATTTCCTATAATGTAGGGTTATCATATTTTGGATTCGGGAAAGGAGGACGTTCGCACAAGTACGAACCGTCATACTTTATTCTGTAGCCGTTTTTCAGAGAAACAGTAATTTCTTATCCACAACACGAATACCACCAGTCAGGGTTCCCCATGAACATGACAAAATTCATGACATTCAAAATTGGTGGTTCGGGTACTGTAGGAAAATTCATCATCCCTAACCAAAATCCAACGGCACGCAAACCTAACCTGAGCCCACAACTCCGCAGCTGACCCTTATTCATTATATTGTAATGTTACTAATCCCCAAGCCATAATTTTAAGATACTCTCAAACCCTCATCTTATGATTCTCCAACCTGAATGCGAAACCAATTATGACCGCTCTGAATTTTGAAATGTTCAGAGGGCACACTAATTGGTGATGGTAATGTTTTATACATAACATAAGAATAGGACATGATCTATTCCTTCCCTCAAGAAATAGAATA
Organism: Botryllus schlosseri; assembly: GCF_051294905.1. Lineage (NCBI taxonomy): Eukaryota > Metazoa > Chordata > Ascidiacea > Stolidobranchia > Styelidae > Botryllus > Botryllus schlosseri. The sequence goes on from NC_137241.1 coordinate 1,981,718, forward strand.
CACTAGGCCCGATTACTAGAAAAATCTAGTGACTGAATATCGTCCGTGAAACGCCGTATCTACACCACCTTGGCGTGTTAGACATATTTGCTTCAGAACATCGGCTGACTTCTATCAGAAGCTCGTCCTCTGCGTGACTGCGTAATCGCGTCGAGCAAGTGCGACGATGAAGTCATCGTGCCATGTTACGGGTTAAGATATTATCCGGAGCCGCGACTGCTGCAACTATGGAAATTTCAATAAATTGCAGCTCCATTACGGTGGCGTTCTGAAGAAAACGGCTGCGGCCAAAATTTTTTTTTCGTTCTACTCTTCAATTTGAGACCACATCATTTTTTGAGCGCAGTGCCCCTTTAATGCGTATTCCCATCCGCGAAGCGCTAAGTAGTAGATGGGAAAACTAATGGGGCGTTTGGTTAGCGCTTATATAAGGTTGACTCCAGCGCTGTATTTGCTAAATGTTGCGGTGAAATAGGGGTGGTGTCTTTTGGTATCAATATTGACTATTAAAAGACAATTTGTTAGTGGTCATGGATTTGTTCGGCCAGTATGCAGTAATTTCTGATGGTCACTTCCCGGGCTTCTGTCGTCTAACCCCTCATGATAGTTATTCTGCTTCTAGTAAGACTGTCGATTCTAATGTTTTATCGTATCATTTGTCGGAGGTTTCGCTCGCTTTATTTACAACCTTTTGCTCTCTGCTAGGTCAATTACTTTCCTGTCTGAGTATCATCACTAAAGCCTAAGAAACTGCACTAATTCTCATTTTATTGTCTTGCTGGTTATCTTGCTGTCAATTCTAATAATTTGGTAATGTCTATACCAGTGCAGCCACTCAAATGTGTTGTTCTCTGTACACAATATTGTTAGGTATTCAGCTTTCCAGGCAGAGTATCATTCCACTTTCTAGACTTGAGTATATATCTCTCCAACTGTCAGCTGTCAAATAACTGATTCATTTGGATTGTTGAATTGATCATTTTTGACAGAATGTGAAGAAATTTTAGTCAAGAATTCTTTTTTGTGTTAGTGGCTGTTTTCAAAGATTGCTGAAGTAGTCATTGTTGATCTTGATAATCAAGTAGAAGTGGTGATTGAAGTCAGTTCTCTAGTCAAGAATTCTTTTTGTGTTAGTGGCTGTTTTCAAAGATTGCTGAAGTAGTCATTGTTGATCTTGATAATCAAGTAGAAGTGGCGATTGAAGTCAGTTCTCTAGTCATATAATAATAAAAAATATGATAATAAAAAACTTGAAAACTTGAGTGGAAATAGTCCAGAATCCAATCCATTTTAGTAAGTATGGGTGAAAAAATGTAGTAGTCATTCGTTACTCGCTACCTCTGCCGCAGTACAAATGTCTTAAAAATTATTCGTCATTTTCATTTTATTTCTGCAGGGTGTTGAAAAGAAAACGCCAGAGGGATTATCCTCATCAGACGATGAAACCTTCTGATTATACTGACTGTTCTCAGTTTCATTCATTGCTACTTGGCATTCGTTCGTTTCATTTTTTACACCCGCATTATTTACTTCGTTGGTTTCATTTTTTACACCCGCATTATTTACTTGTCAATTCGTTTAGAAATAAATTACCGCAAATGTGATTAATATGTAGTAGATAATGTGGTGTGTGTGTGTGTGTACGCAGCCGTGATCAGGTTATGCCCAGTGGTAGAAAACAGGTTATTATATCAGGATCTCCTTCTAATGTAGGATCTACATTCTACTCACCATGTTTAAAGGCTGTAGCATCTGCATAATATTAACATTATTGAAGGACATAGAAAAGACGTTGAATTGAGTCGACACAAAATCCCCCTTTCTACGACCTTCCGAGATCTAATATCTACTATATCGGGCTCGGCTTTTCTACATCTTTGGTCGGTCCGTGACGACTTTCCTGCCGGTCCGCGAGGTATATTACAATTTTATACCTTATTTTCAAGATGCAATATATTGAAGACTTGTCCATTGATGAAATAAATAATACATCAAATTTTAAACTGATTCAGAACTTCGCTAGGGGACATTAGGGCTGGAAACATTGGATTTGACTTGAAGTTCAAGACATGTCATTTGACGACACGCGAGCGACAAGTCACGAGTTTACTCACTAAACCGCTCAGTTTGCGTGACCAGTCGTTTTCAATTTATTCAGTTTATGCAGGACCGTGCCTAACTTGGGCAACCGAAACCACTGAATTTGGGAGGTACCGAGCTTGAAGGGGGCCCAAAATTATTTCGCAAATGAACATAAATTATAGAGTAAAATTGAAACATTTATCAAAAAGTTTCAATTTCTTTTCGCGCCTCGCCCGACTTAGTGCCACTAAATGTCTTGCTAATTGGGGGCACCCGTTCTCAGAAATAGGCTTCGGCGTCAGCCATTACCTCGCCACTACATACTAACACATAATGCAGTGCAGGCTAACATGGGACTCCCAACTGTGTTCCAAAATTTCGGATTTCACTTTGTTGAAAGAAAACCGATAATAAGTCTAACTGTCCATAGGCGCTTAAGTGTGTGGCGCGGATCTCGCTGTCCTGGCAATCTGTACCCACCAAGATAATTGCGATCCCACAGAAAAAAATTATTTGCCAGTGAAGAAATACCAAGTTGGAATCGTGTGCAGCTTTTAGTTTAGTATGCTTGAGCGATTTCAATATCTATTCACTATACAACAGACAGTAGGTCACGAAATAATGACGTGCAACGAAGTAATTGTAACAGGCCTGCCCGAATATGTTTAATTATTTTATACGTGCCCTAAATTTCCAAGACGACACTTCACTCAGCTCTACCGGAAAATTTGACACTTCGTCGCAGTGGAATCAAATTGATTTATGTCCAGTTTTCAAATTTTGAAGGTACATTTTTAATACTTGAAAAAAATCAAGTTTTTGAAAAATATTCATTTTTTTTCGGCCATGTCTTGGCCATGGTTATGTCTGTTTCACTAATTCAAAGTAAATCAGGGCCAATATATGGCTGAAAGAAGATGAAAACTTTACGTAAAGACAATTTTCTCTAAATGTGTAAAATGGACATAAGTCACTTTGATTCCACTGCGACGAATCTGAAAGGAAAAGAATATTATAGCAATAGGCCTATATATGCTATCACCGATATTGTTGACCTATTCAGTCATGAATGAAAGAATATTTTCGCTATTGACCAGATTAGGCTACATAAACTTTCTGCTTACACTGAGTAGAATGAATTTGCTCACAAATACTGGCGAAAATATCCATTCAACTGTGGGTTCTGGCGGCGAAGACCCCCAGAAGTTTGGCTTCTCGCCGTATGAGGCCCAAAACCAACATATTTGGGGTGGCCGACGAAGTGCATTTTCGACCAGGATATTTTGGATGGCTGTTGTCAGGTGTTTTCGTGCGACCCATTGTATTCGTGGTAGTCAGAGTAGCTACGTAGGTTAGTAATCTATAGCTAAACCCACGGCCTTCGGCGCGAAAAATTGTTTACAAACGACTCTCGGCGGTAGAACGTTTATCTGGACAAGGCAATTTTACCTCGACTCGGCAGACTTGCTACCGTAAAATCACATGCATGTCAGCATGAGCATAATTAACTAGCATTAAAAGCCTCCAAATGTCATTCTCAGCACCATATACTTGCAAAAGACGGCTACATAATTTACATTTTGGGTTGATTTCAATCTTTGAAAGGTCACCGGTCCGGCGAATATTTTTAGAAATTTTACAGGTCCGCGAGGTGAAAAAGGTTGAGAACCACTGGTCTACATCACAATATTTCATCGTACGCTTCTTGATATAATAACCTTCTCCCACGCAGTCTTGCTTCGGATGGGAAATTGCGGTGCGTTGAGCAGAACACCATGCTAACATAATTGTTTCATTTGACCGTTTATTATTCACAATGAGTCTACAACGGTAGCCCTACAAACTAGGCTACAAGCTGAAAATGTCAAATGATAAGTTCATCAATAGCCTATATATAGGATATGGTTCATCGACAGTGCAAACATTTACGATACAAACGAAATGCAGGTGGCTAAAATGTTTTGACTTTGCCAACAATTCTGACAATTTTTTGACCTAACGCTACAATTTTGAAAAAACGTCGAGTTATTTTGACATGTGATAAAAATTCTACTTGTATTGTAAGGCTGCGTCTCCTACAGTGCATAAGGAGATTCGTGGATCGTAGTATAATGAATCTGGTAATCTCTGTACCAAGGCGTGGAATTCAAGTTGCATGGAACGTCAAAGAAACCATTCCTGTCATGCAAATTTTACGGCAGGCCAAATAGACTTTGAAATCTGCTATTATTCCATAAGATGCTTAATTTGTTTTACGCCTGCCTTGTTTAGAACTTCCCTAATTTTTCGACAGCTTTAATAGGCCACGTATATAGCCTATACTTCCACCTGCTACCCTGATCATCACGAAGTTTACGAATCACAGTCGAGAGGTCATGACGAGAAAAGGCGAATTCAAGAAGCATTCGCAATTTCACAGCGATAGCAAAAAACATTCCTGCGAAATATGCGAAAAAGAATTTACTGGCAATGCTGCGGTGAACAGTCACATCAAATTTCATGTGGCTACTCCTCCGGAGTGTATATGTGAAATATGCGGAAAAGAATTTACTGCCAAAGCTGGCATGAACAGACACAAGAAAATACATCTGGGTGCTCCTAAGCATACATGTGAAATATGCGGAAAAGAGTTTCTCTGGAGACAAAATTTAGGACGTCATTTGACAATATTTCATACCGGTTTGAAGAATTTTGTTTGCGAGATTTGTGACAAAACATTTGCTTACAACAGTAACCTGAAAGAACACATGCATATGAGACATATCGCCGGCCGCAGAGAATATCGATGCGATATATGCGGGAAGGATTTTCGGACTAACGCCAGCCTTAAAGGATATTTGGAAGTTCACTGTGACGGTAAACATCCGTGCTGGATATGCAATAAGGAATACACCAGAATAAAATATTTGAGGAGACACCTACAAATACATTACGGAATAAAGATCTTTGTATGCAGTTTCTGCGACATTGCGTTTCCCAATAGTGGGTTGATCAATCAACACATGGACATGCCATTCTGATCATCTACCCGGGAAAGGGTATCGTTCAACAGCTGAACTCAGAAGACATATCGTAGTTCACTGCAGGTTGGTTGGTTGAATAAGGAAAATTGGTGCACCGACTACGAAGTCATTTCGCACCATGACTCAAGGACCCATAATAAAGTCCACGTTGACAAGCAATCAGATGACTCGCCCGGTGGCATTTACAAATTCCACTACTTTTATAAACATTCTGGGATCAGATAGTAAATTGTCCAGTACAAAACATATGCCTAATTGGTCGGCGGCTCTTTTAAGTGAAGTTCGGTGGACGTCGTATCTGCTGCACTGATGGATCAAAAATTGTCCGACCGATTCCTCCGAGTAACAAATTTCACATAGTCCATCATCATGGCACCCAATACAGTACAGGTGTCCGTTGAGTTTGCAATGGCCTGTCTGGAGTCTAAATAGCGTTGTACTATATTGTTTATCCAGCTTATCCATTTCCTTGGGGCTTTCTTTGTCTTCGGTGAAGCGTCGATAGTGCAAACCAGTCGCTGCCGCATTGAACTCGGAGGTCCACCACCTTTCGGATTGCTCGTTTATGATAGTCTTGCATTCCGATAGTGTTATTTCCAGACATTCTTCGTCGTTGACTCCTGCTTCGCCCACGGCGGCCTCCTTTGCGAGGGTGTCTGCGACGTGATTGAAGCCGACGCCTTCGTGACCTGGAATCCATATAAAAGCAATATTAATCTCTCTTTTCAAGAGATCTAAGCATACATCGCATATTTTGGAAATTAAATGATGAGTCGAGGAACGGTGCTGTATCGCGTCCAAAGCGCTTAGACTATCCGAAAGAATGGCTATACTATTATGACTTGGCGGCTCGCATTGTCCGGAAACCCATTCCAGAGCTTTGTAGATCGCGAACAACTCTGCTGTAAATATAGATGTTGTTTTGGGGATTCGAAATTTCGAGGAGATGTTCAAAAGATTGACATGAAAACTACTACCACATCCGCTGTCCATTTTTTAGCCATCAGTATATATTTTTAAATATAAGTCATAGTTGGTTTCTACGTAGTCTTGACACTCACGTCCGAACGGTGAGTTAGGATGATGATAAGTCAAACTTCGGAGACATGTATCAACTTTTGCCGGTAGGTCAATCCATGGCGGAAGGGAAATTGGGCTGGAAACCGCAATGTCAAGTCCCCTTATGCTTGATATTTGAGTGTACATATTAAAAGTGGTAAACTTGATCGAATCTGGGAAAATTTCGTGCCAAGAGTTCTCGCATAGTGTTCGACATGGATGTGCTGGGTGAGATCGGACGTAGCACTTGTATATTAAGCAAGCTCTGCGGTGGCGAATGTGAATCGGTAATTCATTCGTTGTATGTTGGAGTGTACAAATCGGGGTGCTTTTCATTGCCCCGCAACAAATTCTCAAGGCGGCGTTTTGTATCCACTGGATACGGTTTGAATTGTATTTTGGGCTAAACATATATGCCTCAAAGCCATACTCGATCACTGACCTTATAAGTACTCTATAAATCGTTAATAACATTCCTTGGACGCTCCCCAAAAGGTGCCACCTAGGAATCGCAGCAAATTCAATCGCGCAACTCATTTCTCTGCAACTACATTGGTGTGCGCTTTATAGGATAATCGTTTATCGAATACGACCCCAAGATATTTAAATTCATTGCTGAGAGGCACGGTTATCCCATCTATTTTCAGTCGGATATCTGGTAATTTACGTTTTTTGGTGAATATGATAGAGGAGCATTTATTTGCATTTATTCGAAATCCCCATTGTTTACACCAATCTGACAATTTCTCCAATGACGCCTGGAGTGAATTGGCAACGTGTTCGATATTGAGACCAGTCTCCCACAAACATATATCATCTGCGAATATATTGATGCTTGATTCAATTTGATCAGGCAGATCGTTCATCATGAGGTTGTGCATGACCGGGCTTAAAACGCTGCCCTGAGGGAGACCGTTTTCTAGCGGAAATATGTCTGAGTAAGAAGACCCCACGCGAACCTGAAATTTTCTATCTGATAAGAACGACCTCAACCAGTCTAGTACGTTTCCTCGCAAACACTGACAGTGTCGCTTGTGGATTAGTCGATTTATCCATACCATGTCATACGCTTTCTCTAAGTCTATGAACACAGCTATTGCTGATCGCTGGTTCCATATGGACTTGTAGACATCGCCATGTAGACTCATGATACAATCTTTTGCTGAACGTCTACTTCGAAACCCGCTGGGCGCGGGATGGGAGTATTTTTTTTTGCCATCGAGCCACCATTTCAATCTATTATTGATCATTCGTTCGACACTCTTACATAAATTGCTCGTGAGGGAAATGGGCCTGTACGAGGAAACGGATTCTTTCGGTTTACCAGGCTTGGGAATTGGTACAACGATAGCGTGCTTCCAAGATTGTGAGCATTTGCCGGTTCTCCACGTTTCGTTTATGATGCCGATCAGTACGGATAAGCAATCTTCAGGCAGGTTTGCAAGCATTTGCTGACATACTCTGTCGATACCAGGGGCTGTGCTCTTTCGTGTTTTGAGAACATTCTTCAGTTCGACCATTGTGAATTCTGAATTGATATCGACCGGTGACAAGCTACTTTGCACTGCAGCCGTTGCTTCGTTGTCGCGGAAGGATTTCTCAATCGAGAGGCATTGGTTTCGAAATGTCGGATCGTAGTTTTCATCGCTGCTAACAGAGCGAAATTGATTTGCTAGGGTGTTTGCGATATTCATGTCTCCTGTAACTGTAGCTCCGTTGTGCGACAACACGCTGATATGACTCCAGGTTGTGTAACCATTCATAGATTTGGCTATTCTCCATACTTTGGATAGTTTGCAATTTTTATCAGGGGAGAATTACCGCCAAAATGTTTTCTTAGTCTCCAATATTGTTTTTCTGGCCTCTGCCCTGCGCCTTTTGAATAAGATTATTGCGTCTTCCCGGAATGTGAGCTTCATTTTTTTGAAGGCAGCTTTCTTCAACCTGTTTGCCCGTGAGCAGGCATCGTTCCACCACGGCATCATGGGCTTCTTCCGGGGCTTTGTTGTCGGGATACAGATTGCGGCTGTGGAGATGAGTATTCTGGTGAAATCTTCCACCGTCAGCGAGTTCTGGGCTGATCCTTCAATTTCTTGGTTGCACAGAACGGCGAATTTTTGCCAGTTTGCACGTTTCAGAGCCCACGATTCAACATGACATTCAGGGGTCCGGTCGGTAGTTGTGTCGATTTTATTAATGATGATATAATGATCGCTGCCCAGCAGGCTGTCAGTGACCGTAGTAGAAATTCGGTGGGCAATGTCGGGAGTGGCCAGCGTCAGGTCAAGTATGCTATGCCGTTGCGTCGCGTTGAGGGAAAAGTTCACTCGGGTTGGGACGTCTGTGTTCAGCGCAACCAAATCAAAACGATCCATCGCCGGGTTGAGGTGACGACAGTAAGAATTTGTGCGAATGCTCATTAACATCGGATGATGAGCGTTGAAATCACCCAGATAAATGCATTTATTACTGTGTTGGGCGAAGATACGATAGAATAAATCTCGTGACATAGTTCTTCCTGGGGGTACGTAAACGTTGTATATGCGTGTCCCTTCTACCTCTATTGCTAACACTTCAATTGGCGAGAAACTGTTTAGAGCAGTGGTTCTTAACCTTGCCTCCAGCGCCCCCCAAGGGGCGCTGGCGATTTTGAAGGGGGCGGAAACGCTCAGGGGGCGATATGGGGGGCGCTGGGCTCAAGGGGGCGATATGGGGGGCGCTGAAGAAAAAATGGCTTCGCAGTAGATGATATGGGGTAGTAGGACATACCTTAATGATTATTCAGAGCAAATTACCATTCCACAAAACATGTAAAATTCCGAAATTTTTGGTCGCGCTGCGCAGTGATGTTTGCTACATATGTTTCCATAAATGTAATGTAGTGGGTTATTATAATAATTCAGGTAAAACGAATTGCACGTACTTTTAGATCGCCAATTTCCCGTTAAAACACTGCCGTCACAGTTGCCAGGGTTGTCAGAGCAGATGTAGGCATCTCATTCTCAGTTGACTTACTAATTGTTACACAAAGCACTAAGACAAAATACAATACCAATAATTTCCCCGTATTGCCAATCGCAAATGTGAATTTGGGATGGTTCGAACCACAACCTTGATTTGACCCTGAGTATACCACACACAATTATTATATGGTTTATTATAGTCGAATGGTCCTCGAACGCGATTAAAGCGCGAAATATTTCCAATACCAAAGTCCCGAAAAGCAGGGTTGTAACTGTAACCAACTCATAAATCTCCGAGTCACAAGTCAATCTCACTTTTATAGTTTTGACTCGAGTCAAGTCGAGTCATTTTCAATTCACCACCGAGTCAAGTCCGAGTGCAAGTCATCGAGCAGAGGTTCGAGTCCGAGTCATAGTATAATGACTCGAGTCTGAGTCCACGTCATTGTGTTGACTGCTCAGTTTCCAGTTGAAGTCTTGTTCAACCCACTTTTATAACTCTGTGTGGTGATATCGAATGATTCGCATATATAAAATAATAATTTTCCTCACTTTTAACAGTTTCTGGTCGCATTTTCAAGTAACAGTACCAATAGACGAAATCCTAATAGGGTGGTTACTTTACTGTTCCTCGAAATTACAATGAAATATCGGTCTTGACCGTCTGAATCTCGAATCATATGACTTGGTTCGATTCATGCGCGATGACTCGAGTCCAAGTCGAGTCAATACACATATTGACTCGAGTCGAGTCGAGTCGAGTCATTTCCGTATTTTGAGAAAATGACTCGAGTCAAGTCGAGTCATCAGAAAATCGTGACTAGAGTCTGACTCGAGTCATTACAACCCTGCCGAAAATACCGACTGGACTTTGACCTCTTACCAGCACCGAAACTGCTGCAACCCAAACCCCCAATCGGTGAGCTCGAAGGGTGCCCTAAATATTTTCGGTGTATGAGCATAACTTACACATCATGTTTTAACGACTCCCCCAGGGAATAATACTCATAATTATAGAAAATAAAAATTGGCATTTTGGCGTCGGCCATTACCACGCCACGATGCACGAAGACATATGAAGTTCCGGTCAGTATGTGACTCCGAGAAGTGTGTCAGAAAGATCGTCAGCAAGAAAGCCTTAGCCGAAAAGGATTGCCCTTATATTGACCGTGAACTTCGATGTATAGAAGTCTAATTGTGTATAAGTGCATAAATCGCTCGTGCCCGATTTTCATGTCGTCACAATCTGCACCCCACAGGACAAATAACATCCATCAGAGAAAATTATTTGCCAGTGAAGAAATACCAATCTTGAATCGTGTGCTTACTTTAGTTTATCACGTTCATGCGTTTCAATATCTTTTGACTATATAGCGGACAAGAGATAACAAATACCAACATGTATCGAATTAATTGTACCACCGGGCACGCCCGAATATGTTCAAATATTAATGACGTGGCCTTCATTTCCAATACAACAGCTCACTCAGCGCTACTGGTAAATCTGATTACGCGAGCTGAGAGGATAAAGTTTATAGCGACATATATATGCAATTACCACCTATTTATTCATGCATTATAGAAAATTGTGGCGCCTACGCCGACCAGGTCACACAAACTTTGCTGACCATCGAAATCACGCGACGGGGTTCTTGGGGCAAAGTCCTCAGAAATTTGATTTATCACGCTATGGGTGCGCAAGACAATCGTTTTTTTAGGGGCTGACGAAGTGCTGTTACGGCCCTCCCTCTTACCCATTGTCTTTATTACAGTATGAGGTGGGGGGCGCTGGAGCACGATAATTTTTGAAAGGGGGCGCTGGAGAAAAAAAGGTTAAGAACCACTGGTTTAGAGGAATTTCAATTGGCGAGAAACCGTGGAGAGGAGGAATTTCAACGAATTTAATCATATTGCTGATGAAGAAGCACACATCTCCACCATTAACGTCTCTATCTTTTCTTACGAGGGACGAGTAGCCATGTATAACAGGCACGTATTTGGATAGTAGGTGAGATTCTTGGATGGCTATAATGTCGGGTTTCACAACCGAGTTTGTCAAAAGTGTTTCAATTCGTGTAGCTTGTGGTATATATCAAGACAGTTCCATTGAAAAATGGATAAAGGTATCATGAAGGCAGCGATTTATTTCCCGGAGAATGTTCGTCGACTATATTGTGAGGTGGAAGAGAATCGTGGTGCGTCGCTTTCGTAAGATCCAACGCGCCATCGGGTTGCGATTGTGTGGTGGGAAACCTAGTCAATTCTGAAGTGGGGAATCCGAAAATCCCTTCTGCTGATTTAGCCACTATTGCCTCTATGTCGAGTTGTTTACCTTGATTGAAATCAAGTAAAGTATTCTTCATAACATCCGCGATGAATTTGAAGAAGCTAGTTTTTGATATAGTGATCGTGTCGGATTGTATTGTGGCATGGTCGGTCGCATGCATGTTGAGAGTGCCGCAGCTGGAAGTATCGTTTGATCCGCATAATCTGGGAGGTTATTGCTAGGCAATGGAGGAAATTCCTGTGGAGAGTGTATGTTTACTGTGGCCGTTCGCGTCTGTATCATCTTATTCGCCTCCCAATAATTAACCTTTTCGTTCGCCATAATGACATTGACTTGTACCTCATGTCTGTAACGACTGCATCCTGTGTAGCCCGCCGAGTGTGCTTCCGCAATTTACGCAGCGGGGTGCATTCTGACATGCCGAGTACTGATGTCTACCACCACATTTAGTGCATCGTTGTGTACTTCTACAGTGTTTTGCCCGGTGACCGAATCGGCTGCATTTGAAACATCTAACTGGAAGTGGCTTATAGATTCTCGTGCGAAATCGCAAGAATCCTATCTGAACGACCGTTGGCAGTATTGTCGATGCAAAGCAAAGTAGAACCGAGTGGCGCGGGTTAAGTCCAGTACTCGAACGATATTTGAAGCGTCTCACAAACGTGATTTGGTGATCCATCAATGATTGCTTAATTTCTTCGTCTGACAGATCAAGAGGGACATCTGTAATTACACCCCTAGTCTCTTGCTGACGCGTGACAAACAACTCTGCTCGTACTTCTATTGGCGCTTTAGAGTCCCCTGGATTGTTGCAAGCAAGCAACTTTGCAAACTGACTTTGATTCACGCATTTGACACATAAGTCTCCTAAAGGGAGCACTCGCACATCTTCATAAGATCCCCCGATTGTCGCTCGTAAGTTGCGGTTTATTGTTATAGGATTATATTGGCGAATTGACTTGTTAATGCCTTTTATCACTACGGACTGGTTTGGCTGTGGACAATAATCTTCTGGCGGTTTATCCTTAGACGAAGGGCCGACTAGTTCGCTATCCGCGCTGCACTTTGTTGACGACGCTCCCCCCGACATCGGGCGGATGGTATTGCTGCCCCACTACACTATCGAAGGATGATATCTCTATGTAACTTGACAAAGCATTCGGCGACACACTACGACAGTGGTTCTCAATTTTTTCGGCTTACGGCACCTGCAGCTACCAGAATACTTAGCAGCACCCACAGCAGTGGCGGCTCGTGACAATATCGGGTGGTGGGGCAAGGGCTGCGAGCGACTTTTATCAACATGACGTCACAATGGCGTTTTCCAACGTAAAAAAGTAACTTTAATATGATGGTCAGATGAATTTCCCGACAACAGTGATTTTAACGTAGGTGCCGCGAGAGGTTTGCCGGTGAGCCGTGACTTGAAGTGTGGTAACAAATGTTTTATTCATTTTTTTTTTAATCAAAGGAATATTTCACATAATGTACGTGAACTAAGAATCGTCCCTATGCCACGAATCAATTATCAGGTCATCCTTAGTAGCATGCGTTATGATTTCATGGTAGAGTTAGAGATTACGCAAATCGATAGGCCGTCCGAAAGTGTTTCGTACACGATCCTGGTGTGTTACGACCACTGAGCTGGTGGTTACGAGTTACGACCAGGTGATAGGCAACCAAAGCGGAGGTACCCGGCGTACGATTGGATCAATGGACTGGACAATTTCTATCATCATCATCATTGGTTTATCAGCAATTTTATCAGTTCAATACACCACAAAAATGCGATACAATGAAAAGACAGGAATATGTCGAAGCGACAAGGAGTAGTCTTCTAGACCTTTAATTTTCGCTCTAAAGGCAACTGCGTAAACTAGCCTACGTACGGAGCAAAGATTCAATACGATTCATGTTCGCACTTGACTTGACCAGACTAATTCCAATGACTAGAACTCGAGCGATTGCGTAAGCCTAACTGCAAAGGTCAACGACTTCGGACACATACGCAATTGTTATCTCATAGATTGGGCCTGTCATATTGAATCCAAAACATCAATTTGAATGGTCTTTGAAGAACTAAGGACAGCAGCCTCGGAACTTCGGTCTCGGAACAACATAGTACATTTTGGCCTTGAAACTGGAGATTGTGACGCAACACATACGGATTACTGTCTGCTGCCAAATCGCCGTTGGAAAATATATTAATCAATAAATACATGAATGAAAGCCGTAAACTTAGCATACTGTTACATGAAATCATCGAGAAGTAGCATTCGCAATCGACATATCGTACCAAGTTTCAAGAATTATCATGGTGCGAAACACCGTCAAAATCGACATATACCAGCAAAGGTCGAGTCAACGCATATCACGGTAACCGAGTTCAGATATAGATGCGATTGTTATATCACACCTTAAGGGCGACAGGCATAGTTGCCCCACTTGCTCGGCCATTTTACGAATAGGAGAGAGTAAATCACCGTTTCTTTATTGTGCGCGGCTTTGAGAGAATAGATAGTGAAAGCTTGTTATGAGCGCTACCGGGGCAAGCCCCGGCTAGGCATTCACAAAGCGAAAACACAGAAGAGAATTCGATTTTCGCAGAGACTTCGCTATGTATGTTAGGCATTTGTTAGCGAAAGCACAAGAATAATGCGGGTTTCGCCGTGATCTCGGTATATACTGATTGCTGTGCGTCTATAAATGGTTAAATTGTTATTGAACAGAATTTTAGGTGGGGCAATGCCCCAGTTGCCCTATAGGACGAGCCGCCACTGACCCACAGTTGTGCCCTTTCGGAGCACTCAAGTAGGCTTTAGTCGGCTTCAAAGAAAAAATTACTGTGTCTTCTATATCTGTGGACATGTCACAAATACGTTTACGAATGGTATCATTTCTCCCCGAACATTTTTTACAATTCTAGTGCAAGCCAGAAGAATAACTTCCTACGCTTCAGTATGTATGTATCTGTGTAGTCTCCATATACTCACGGCGGTGCAGTCCTTTTGACTTACCATACAGTGTTGGAGGCGGCTGCCGTAACACTGCCATTCTCTTCGATCAGCCAATAACAGGAACGACCTGAAATAAAAAGAACACAGATAGAGAATACAAATAGAACTAAAACAAGCCAAGATATAAAACAGCAGAGCAGAATACAACTGCCCAGGAAAACCGTAGCGTACTTTGCCTATAAACGACGCTGCAGAAAAACCGGCACATACAGACAACTGTGAGTGTTGGAAACAACGCTACAAATAGATATTAAACCAAAAGGAACACCAGATAGAGGGCTGTTCAGTGCTGTAGCGAAAAAAGCCGGACTTTTGACACAACAGCCGCCACCGGTCGGTGTGTAAGCAGCGGAAAGCAGTACCGATACTGCAAATTTGAAACTTTGGATTTTCTTGACATAAAAGGTATTGGTGGATAGATGATTGAATAACTAAGACAGTTTCAAGTAAATTAAATACAAAAAGTTCACTATAAGATCATTTATAGCCAAAAATCAGCAAAATTAAACAATTGTCAACAGCGATTGGATATACCATTGTCTGGAGGCGACGCGACAATTGAGATCCAAGTTTCGATTGTTTTGTCGCAAGTCGGACAATTGACAAGCTTGTGTGTCAGAGCCTCGGTCAAAGGCGAAAAACAGAAGAAATTCGCTAAACCAAGCGATTAGAACCGGTATTAGACCGGCCAGAATACAACAAAAGAGCTGTGTGCTCGCAATCAAATAGAGCTAAGTGCTCGATATCTAACAAATAAGCTGTGTGCTTAAACAAGAGTAACAGAATAATGAATAACTACATTACCCACGGGAACAGACCGCGTTCATTCGATCTGATTGGAAACGATCAGATCAGTGCGGACGAGGTACTGGACCTGATATACTCACAGAAGGACCTAAAACAATGGAAGAATGAGATACAATCGATGTATCAAATCTCGCTGAAAGTCTTTAGCATTACAATGCAGGAACCAAATCAAAAAAACGAATTGGTCCAAAGCATTCAGGATGTGATTTACCGAGGCAAAAAATATGAGATCAGAAAGCCAAGGGCTCCGCTTACATATATAAGCATAAGAGCTGTACCAACAGAAACAACTTGCGAATCGGTAGCAAATGTAATACTAACCTGGAACGCAGGATCCTTGCTGAAAATAACAAGAGGTTACCACAGAGATACTAACTTCGAAAATGGCTTCAGACATCTTGTCTATGAGGATTATGTTGACGGCATCCTTCCACAATTCATCACGATAGACGGAGCCAGGTGTAAAATATTCTTGCCATCTGCACCTAAAAACAATACCAGAAAGTGTTACGTGTGTGGCCAGACCGGGCATATTGCAGCAAAATGCACGGCGAAAAGCTGCCATTACTGCGAATCAAAAAAGCATAACATGGTCGACTGCCCTGCAAGGAATGAGGAGTTTCCAACAATAACTAAGGAAGTCGACTGTAGCGAAATTGCAGAAATTACCGTTACAGAAGAAACAGAAGTAATAGAAGAACAAAAAGATGAACAACAGGCTGGTGACCGAAGTGAGTTAGCAGAGGACTTGCAGATCTCATCCCAAGGTTCCGAATCTGAGGATGATGGTCCTAAAATAAAGTCAACAGTGTCTTGCGCGCAAACGCTCACTGACGAATCTGAAAACTCAGATATTGCAGTCTCCTCAGAAGGAGAGCAAAGTGAAAAGGAGCAAACTCAGGAACGCAGCACGCCAATTCAAAGCAAGCCCAAAAAGAAAGCCAAAAAAATAAGTCTGGCAGAAAACACCCCAAAACGCAATAATAATGAGCATTAAAATAACATCGCTAAATGCAAATGGAATTGACAGAAACTGGAAAAATCTTACCAACCTAATAAGAAAACAAAATAGCGATGTTATCTGTATTCAGGAATCTCACAAAATAAACACAGAAAAAATTAGAGATTGGTGCAAAAACAACAAATACATACCTTACAAAAACTGCCTGGATAAACAAGATATCTGGGCAAACAGAGAGAAAAACAAACGAATATACTTTTTAGGAACACTAATACTGATTAAGTCAGAAATGGAAAATAAATACCAAATAATCGGAAACATTTTAGTAGAGCATAGAGTACAATCAATCTTGCTAAAAAGCAAAGAAAGTGTCTTAGAGGTATGGAATGTGTACGCACCTCCCAATCCTGGGAAATACCAGACAGATCTCTTTAAAAACCTCTCAGAAACGCTATACGATACTGCCAATAGAACGGTTATTTGCGGGGACTTTAATTTGATTATCAATGATAAAGACTGTAAGGTGAAGACAAAATACAACCTGTCACCGGCAGCGAAGACTTGGAAAAACTTCATTGAAACCCACTGTTATCAGGATGTATATAGATGGAGAAATCCTAAAAAATAAATACACACCAAGATAACAGGAAAACAAGAAAGACGTATAGATAACATATACGCCACAGACAATATCGCAAAAGACGTGTCTATATGTAAATACACCTACAATCCGATATCTGACCACATCTATATGATGGAGATGACAATATCGGACAAACCACGAATTAAATTTGGAAAAGGGTCGTGGAAATGCAATGTCAGCACTCTAGACTCTCCCTTGATCGACGATCATATTAGAACAACAATTGAAATGATGAAGAAAAATAAGAGCAAATACGATTCCATCACACAGTGGTGGGACGACCTTAAATCAGTTTTAAAAACTGAAATAAGGAGAGTAACACAATATTACAATCCGCAGAAAAACAAAGAGGCCGAAATCAGGGCAAAAATAAGAGTCATAAATGAAGAGCAGGATAGCTATGAAAAAACTAGATTACATCAAGAACTGAAAAAAGAGGAAAGGAAAAAACTAAATTTCCTTTGCCAAACAGCAAAGTTGATCGACAAAGAAAAATACGAAAAGCCTACTAAGTATTTTTTGATAGGCTGAAATCAAGAAATCGACAACAACAAATTCACAGTATCCTAGATGATAAGGGACAAACTGTAGAACGCCCAGATGAAGTTAAAAAGATCATTCAAAACTTCTATCAAAAGCTCTGGGACGCAGAGAAAAACTTAGACCATGATCTTCAAGAAATATACCTAAAAGAATTAAATGAGGTTAATATTTCTGAAGAAGATCAAGATTTCTTAGAAATGAGCATTACTCAAGAAGAAATACTACATATTCTAAAAAATATGAGCTCATGCAGAACTCCAGGAAGCGATGGTCTTACAAAAGAGTTCTACATCAAGTACTGGTCAGTTCTGAAACAAGAACTCTTAGAGCTATACAACAACGCCTTATTTTTTGGAGCGACGTGTAATTCGTGGCACAAAGGCATTGTAAAATTGTTATACAAAAAAGGAAATGCGGAAGACATCAAAAATTGGAGACCTATAACTTTATTAAACGTAGACCATAAAATCCTAACAGCCATCTTAGCCAATCGATTAAAAAATGTAACCAAATCTATTATACTAAATACGCAAAAGTGTGGCATTGCAGATAGGCAAATATCCGACGCGCTAAGAAATGTCAAAGCCGCGATAGACACTGCTCTCCATAAAAATAATGACCTTTTCATCCTAAATCTGGATCTGGAAAAGGCCTTCGACAAGGTTCCTCACTCGTATCTATATCAAGTACTAGAGAAATACAGAGTACCAAAAACAATTAGGAAATTAATAGCAAACCTATATGACAATTCGTACAGCAAAGTACCAGTAAATGGCGGAATGACGGAGAGGATTCAAGTGGACAGGGGACTCCGACAAGGATGTCCTTTAAGCATGTGCCTTTACGCGATGACAATAGATCCACTTGCAAGAAGAATAGTTAGAAATAAGGATATAAAAGGCGTTAGATTAGGTAGCAGCGAACTCAAGATTCAGCAGTATGCTGACGATGTTACCGCTATAGTCAAAGATATTCATTCCATCGACAAAGTAATAGAAGAATTCGAGAAATTCGGCAAAGCCACAGGGCAACGCCTCAACAAAGAAAAATCAGAAATTTTAAGTACGAACCCCAATAGAATCGTGAACAGTAAATACAACAATATCCTCAAGAAATCCACGGAAATCTTGGGACAAACATTCGGCCAAAATTATATAGAATTAACATGGAAGAAGAGAATAGATCAACTTAGGAAAATCACCATCGCGTATAAAGATAGAGATCTAACGTGGTTTGGTAAAGCGATAATTCTCAACAGCCTCGCAACATCCAAACTAATCTATAACGCGAGAATAATCGATGCTCCAACAAAATATATCAAAGAAATAGAAAGTATATTTTTTAAATTCATTTGGCACCCAGAGAAGGTCGAACCAATCAGGCGAACGCAATTTATTTCAGAACAAATAATGCACAAACTAAAAATACCTTGCGTAGAAAGTAAGTTTAAAGCCAGTAAAATAGAGAAATACAAGATAATTAAAAATTTAGACTCACCTAGTGAATTCTGGCATCATGAAGCGTTGTACGTCTTGGGCACAAAAGTCCTTGACATAAATACAAAACTGTACTCCAATTCAATTCCACACAGAGACAGAATGAGCGCAGAATGGAGACACATCTTAGAATCTGCAAAAAACATAGATTGGAATGATGATCAATGGAAAATAGCGACACACAAAGACATATATAAGGTACTTAAAGAAAAAAAAGCAACCACAACACTAATTAGACTAGAAAACGGAGCAATGATTAATTGGAAAAAAGTGCAAGCGACAAATGAAGATGTAAACAGAATAAACAACAAAGAAAGGATAGTGAACATAAGAACGGCATGCAAAGGCTACTTCTTTGGTGAAGAAAAGAGAAGGTTAAATCTTCTGAGGATAGACTCTCTAAATAATAATATAACAAACTGCAAGTTTTGTGGCAACAGATACGATAACCTAGAACATATCTTTCTGAAGTGCCCATTTGTGATCGAGGTGATAAATAACTTAAGACTATTAATCAAATAGACAAAATTGGGATTAGATCAAATATTCTACAATGAAAATTTGGAGAAGAATGATTGGACGATACTAAGTATTTTAAAAAGACAAGTCATGTACACGAAATTAGGCCTAGATAAAGAAAACGGAAAATTATCAAATACGAAAATAACAGCGAAAGGCTGCTGCACACTGGCTTTGCGACACGACTAAAACAGGTAATTCCCCGATCATGTCGCGCTCACGATCGCGGTAGTTGCGTTCTGCTGCACACTGGGACACCGAGTCGTAACGTAGGCCCATCTGTTCTGTACCAACTTAATGATTTCGTAACAGTATAGGTTATTGGTTATTACTATTGAAGAACACATCAAGATACTTCCTACACAACACATTGCTGATGCTCCGAATTTTGATAAGGAATATACACCATAATGTCACTAATATATTCTCAAATTCGAAAACTCAGTTTACTATTTCAACTCAAGACGCAGATGCACAATATACAGTACCCAAGATACAAAGAATATAAACAAGAAGGTGTCTAATCGTTGAAACGCCCTGTCATAGTCCATCAATCAGATGTCTTTATAATATATAGGCCTACTCTTCTTGGTCTACCGGTACTTTCGTAATGTCAAGCATGTCACTGGCATTGGCGGGCTAGCGGTCATGTTCTTATTCATCTTGTATTGTGAACATATAGTAATCTAATTATCAAATATATCTTCATTTCGTTCTTCCATCTTCAAGTTATCAAGTTGAGGTTGAATCATTCTTTTCCTGGGCTTGTTGGATATCATACAGCGCACTGCGTCAACCCCGCACAGCCTTCACTGTGTAACCCTAGATCAGGGGTCGCCAACTCAAAATGGGTCGCGGGCCACTTTTCCAGATTCCTAGAAGCCGCGGGCCGCATGACGTCAATATCGAGATAAAAGTAGGCAACGTCGTTCAACAACCACGTCTGATAACTCTACGTTATTACAACGCTGTGCTTTCTAACATGGGCGACGGTTTTAGTCACCACAAAAGAAATAATATTTTATTGAACAAACACAAATACAACAAAAAGTATCATGATCATCAATTTCATTATATTTTGAGCTATGAGCTGTACACGATACCTGACAACACTCTGTAGCCGCTTAAACAGGGGTGGCCAACATTTTTGCTATTCTTGGCCGCATTTCGACTACTCATGTAGCCTGCGGCCGCATACCGGTGGTTAGTCGTGATAAACTAGCTGGGGCCAAATACCCACGTTAAACTGTCCATGTCCATTGCCGGTACACTCCGAACTAATCTATATACGCATTTCGGTTTACTATACGCACCGAAATCGTTAGTAGTTATGTTGTACAGAGCCACGGGAAAACCGTTCTGTAGTCGCGCGAAACGCGAAAAAACATTTTCATGTTCATGAGTGAATTTTGTCAATAAATATTAGTATAGTTTCACATAGTACTATAAAATATTTATCTTTTCTCGGCCAATTCGATCGGATTCACCGATACAGCTGATGCAGGGGGTATCTTCGAAAACTTAGGGTAGTTATTAAAAGTGTCGACAGCCGCATAATTTCCCTTCTACTGCCGCAGATTGACCACCCTTGGATTGAAGAATCAATATTGGGGTTAGCTAGACACGATAGGCGTACTTGCTAGACAACTATCTCCTCGTAAGTAGGGCTGGGCAAAATCGAGTACCTAGCTGATTCGATTCTGAATCGAGCATAAACCTTCGAGTCGAGTCGAGTATTCGAGTAGCACTCTAAAAGCGGTCTTATGTTCAAAACAAACAGAAATCAGTCCCATTTCCACATTTTCTATTAGTACAAAAGAAAATTTATGACAAACTGATGTCAAAATGACATTGCCACATGTGGTCACTTGAAATATTGTAGTTACTTGTACACAGGCCATTCAAAATGTAGGATACACCGTAAACATGCAATTAAAAATGGACTTGTCAATTAGTTAGTATAAACCGTTGCATTTCAGAAAGACGAGAGCTTCCACGTGTCTCCCTGTGAGGCTAGATCTTAATGCAGATGCTGTATTCCCAGCTGTTGAAAATACTCTTTCTGATGGAGTAGAAGTAGCTGGCACACTCAGATATTTCAATGCTAGGTTTACAATGTTTGGATACTTGGCTTTATTCTCTTTCCACCAGTTCACAGGATTCTGATCCTGTGTGAGCCTTTTTTCACAGAAGTATTTCTCAAGCTCATCATGAATTAAATTAACATCAGTGTCGCTAGAGCTGTCACTTGACTCACTGGAATCATAAACTGCGTCAAGCAGCTTATTCAATAAAGAGCTTTTACTTGGACCACTGTTAGTTGTGGGAGTAGCTTTGGTAATAACAGTAGCATTTTTTTCCTTGCCCACTACATCCTGCAGCAGTTCACACTCAAGCAAACCGCGAAGTTTAACAGATTGTGTGGAGTCAAGTCCTTTGACTTTATATCTTGGATCAAGTGCGGTCGCTTTCCAAGTAATGTCACCGTCTACAGGCATTTCAAGAAATCGTGCAGACATTTGCTCTCCCAGTTTTTTGCAAAACTCTTTCATCGGTCCGCTAGCTTCTGATGCTGCATCCCAGACATGTTTCTTCAATGATGTAATGTACGGATTTCTGAGTGATATTGAAACTTGCTTTTCAGCACCCAAGATCTCAGTGGCTTCAGCAAAAGGTTCCAATATGTCAGTCAGTTGCTTCATCATAATCCAGTCCGATTGTTTCAGCATGTATTTACTAGTTTGGGATTGTTGCTCGTTCAATACAGCTATTACTGGCCACTGCATATCAAATAATCTCCGCAACATGTAGTAGGTGCTGTTCCACCTGGTTGCCACTTCCATCACAAGCTTTCGGAACTCCACTTTCATCTCCTTGCATTTCTGCTTTAGTAATGATGTTGCTACCTCCGATCTTTTGAAATGAGTTACAAGTCTTCTAACGTCAGCTAGGCACTGTTGAATTGAGGAGATTGCCAAAGCATGTGTGATACAAAGTTGTATTGAGTGCGCTGAGCAACCTAGACTGCACCAACCATGCTTTTTTTGTAACATGTCTTTTGCTGACTTTATGTTTGAACCATTGTCACTCACTGTACAAGTAACTGCTGATAGCTTCACATTGAGTTCGGCTAATATCTGTTCAACCCAACTTGAGATGTTCACGGCAGTGTGACGATCATCTAGCAATTTACAGCTCAGCAACCATGATTGCAGGGAAAACTTTTCATCAATGAAATGTCCTGTAACAGCCAAGAACGACTCCATATTGATACTGGTCCATGCATCAAATGTCAGTGCAAGATGTGTTACTGTGGCAAGTGAATGTTGCAGGTTACTTTTCGAGGCAACAAATAAATCTTCTATGCGCCGTGCAAACGTACGTCTTGATGGTATGCTATACTTAGGTTCCAGGCTTGAAATCAAATTTTGGAAATTTTCCCCCTCAATAACAGAGAGTGGCCTTAAATCACCCACAATAAATTTGACAATTTTTTGGGTAATATGCTCTTGCCTAGAAGGGGTCATGAAAGAAAAATCCAATTTAAGCTGCTTCGGACTTGATGTGGACGTAGAAGCTCCAGTGTTGAGATTTTCAGGTTCTCCGTACGATCTTCAGTTCAAATCTATGGTAGGATGCTTGCTTTTTATGTGCCTCAGTAGGTTGGTGGTGCTATCGAGAAAAGATAGCTTTTCTTTGCAAAGTATACAAGCTACCTTCCGACCATCGCTTCCTTTGTCGACAGGCGAACCAAAGTATTGCCACACCGCTGACTTCCTTCCTTTCGAGGCTTTGCTCATCGCTGTGCTAAACACGCTTGTGTAATTTCTCAACCGGTATAAATTACAGCCACGGTATACCAGGCTCACGCTCACAAAAAACGGATTACCACGTTCTCCATTATTGCGTCATAATGGTTACGGAGCAGTCAGAGACCGTGAATTAAGAAATGTTTTAAGGTGTATAACCTCATCTTTACATGGATAATAAATTATATTATTAACATACTGGAAGATTTCTGTGCTGACACTTGATATTGCTGCCTGCCCAATGAAAAATTTCGACCGATAGATAATGGAAATATTTTCAGTCGCAAGGGGGCGCACTTGCAAGTACTCGAAAAAATCGTCTTTTATTACTCGACTCGAATCATTGAAATAAATACTCGATTCAGATTCGAGTACTCGAATCATTATGCCCAGCCCTACTCGTAAGGCATGGTCTTTGGAGAGCCAGAAGTCGTTTTTCAAGCGTCTCGGTCTTGGCAGTGGTGGGCCATTGCACGTCAAGGCAATATGCCCATTCGTACCAGCAAATTCTTCATCCATGGAATGATATTACCATGCCGAAGCCGTATCAACTAGTGAGTATTAGTGATATTGGGCACATAGAATGGCTTACTTTGAAAAACAACAACATTATGTTTCAACTGAAATCGATTTCAGCGTTTCAACATGATTTACTAAGCGTGTTTCTGAATTTTTTTTCAAATCAGGTTGCGGGCCGCAAAATATGACCTCGTGGGCCGCAAAATATGACCTCGTGGGCCGCATGCGGCCCGCGGGCCGCGTGTTGGTGACCCCTGCCCTAGATAAATCACGCATCTGGTACATGAGAATGTTAAATTAGGAAGTTGAACGATTAAAAAAGATTGCAACAGCACCGTCGAAATAAGAGCGCGTGCTCATGTTCTACTGCGACTGAGCCCGCAACTCGCGACAAAGTTCAAAATTTTCAACTTTGTCGGTGAGTTGCGCAGCCCACTCGCCGACGCTTTGTTGCGTAGTCTGGCGACGCGGTGTGCATGGTTTTGTCACAGACAGGCGCGATTCTCTCGTTTTGTCGTGTCGTGAGAGCCAGTGTGCAGCAGCCTTAAAACGCTTACTAGAAAGATTTTGAGAAAAATAAAAAAAGATTAACCCACTTTAATTCACCAATAGAAGAAATCATCTTCAAAAATGAAATTGCTTTCATCGAAGATGAAAACAAAGCCTGACAGCACAAGATCGAATGAAGGGAAACAGCAACGGAGAATGAAAGAGTAAGTATCGAAGAAACAAAAAGAATGAACGGAAAAGAAGTAACAACGGAAAGCAGGAAAAGCATCAAGAATATTTCATGTGTATTTCATGTGTATTTCATGCAATTCTTCATGTGTATCTGATGCGAAATAAATACAAAAACGATTATTTCATGCAATGTGAATAAATGAAGAAATCTTGTGTATTGGATTGAAAGCTCGAAATATATATTGTCTTTTTGTTGCTTCTATTTATACCTTATGCTTTATGACTACACTAAGGCTCGCTGCGGCAGCCTACAAAAAAAAAGAGGGGCCGTCAGGGAAATCTCAGAGGAGGAAGAGATGCAAAAAATAACAAAAATGTCTGGACGAGGGAAAGGAGGAAAAGGTTTGGGAAAGTAGTATCTTTCGAAAAACGCGCGAAAACGAACAGTGGTAGATAGACTCAGAGCAGTCAGAGCTTGGGCGTCGCCCACCTGTGGATTACTGCTGAACATACCTTGGGATATACAAAACGATATGGAAAATATGGATACTAATCGCAAGCATGGATATGCATCAGCATTACGGAGGAATACCCCGAAACCGCCTATCCTGCATCATAGGCCCAGGTCACTCTTCCTCAGAGTTCCGACAGATATTCCATACGACGCAATATGGGAAGACATATGCAACAACGAGATAGCCAGAAACTTCATTGACCAAATCGAATCCCTCTGGGAGATGAGGAAAGGCGTGTATATCATGACCCTATTCAAAGATAAGCAAAACGTTAAAACAAGAGACGCCCTTTACGATCAAATCGAGAAACAAGGCATCAAAGGCCACAGTTTCCGCTACATCAGGCTGGAGCTCCCGCGACCTCAAGCCACCCACCTGATCGCAACCGGAATCCCCACCGAATCGGAACCACAAGCAGTCAGACGCGACATAAATAGTCTCGACTTCGGTACGGTAGCCGCCATGACGAGGGTCTATAGGAAAAATACCCGAATTTATAACGGCAGGGCAAATATATGGATGGAATCATTCCAAAGAGAGAAAATGCCATCCCACGTGTACATAGACGGTTACCTCTGCCAAATTCGAACCGCAGAGGACATATATAGAAGGAAATGCTACCTCTGCAACGAAGAGAATCATATCGCCAGAGAATGTACAAAACAAATCCAGGAAAATGAAAACGAAGACAATATGGAGCCAGAACCACAACAAAATGCGGGCTCCGCGCCAAATCCAGAGCCAAAACCAGGGCCACATCCGGGGCCAAATAGAAACAGACTCCATGCCTCTACTGGGGTAAGACTAAGCCAAACCGGACAAGACCAGAAAGGTGCGGAAGTTATCACTGACTGGTTTAACCAGATACACACCGTCAGAAAGCAAGAAGATGAAGCCAAAAAGAGGTCTGACCGACCACCCAAAACCACGGCCAAACCAATGACCGCGCCAAAACCCAGACCTAACAAGAAGGTAGAAGCAGCCAAAAACGTTGTTGAAATAGAAGACAGCCTTGCCTCGCCGCCAGCAGAGGAAAGGCAGGGTGAACAAAACAACCTTGCTCGCCCAGAAACCGATTCCTTCGATGAACACAACGAAACAATTATTGACCCGGACTCAATAATATCTGACAACAATAAAAGAGCCAGAGGTTCATGAAGCAACACCAGCATAGAAACGGTATCCGAGAAAAAGCTGAAACACGATAGCACAGACGAGGATGATAGCGGCCGAACGCTATCATCAGACAGCTCGAACTCATAAAAAAATGAAAATCGCCTCAATCAACGTCAACGGACTTTTAAGTAAACTAGACGATCTGGAACAGTAGCCTACATAGACAATTCTGACATGGATATACTCCTTATACAGGAGACTCACAAATTGGATCCATCTGGATTACAGAACTGGATCGACAAATCGGGATATACAATCTACCTCAATGCTGCCAACGACAGACGTAGACATGACGGCACGGCTATAATGGTAAAGAACCATCTGAAAGGTAAGGTCCTACGGGACTTTATAATCCATGATTACCGTGCCCAATGTATACACGTACAAATAGAGCAATGTCCAATAGCCATATTCAACGTCTATGGCCCCTCGGGAGGTAACTCTAAAGTAAGAAGAGAAAGAATTAATCTTCTAATCAAATTGAAACGGAACTTGACAACACCGACATCCCCATAGTTTTAGGTGGAGATTTTAACTTTGTAACCGATCCGAAGGACACTGACTCCAAGGCAAGGTTCGTAGTCCGAAGAGAGATCAAACTCTTTAACAAGATACAAAATGATACCGAACTCGTTGATACGTATAGATATAAGCACCCAAACGCAAGAATGTACACCTTTATTACCCACCTTGGAAAATCAAGAATAGACCGCATATATGTTACAAAGGAGCTAGTGGACCAAATCAAACAAGCCAAAATCGAAAACAATAATGTGGCAGACCACCTCAGCCCGATGGTCTCACTAGCATTTGAAAAAGATATAAAATGGAATAGAAGCCACTGGAAATGTAACAACGATATCCTCAAAGACCCGATATACCGGGATATTATATCAAACACAATCCAAAGTGAAGAGCCAAAACTCGAGCAATACGATTCCCCTGCCGAGTGGTGGGATGCCCTTAAGAAAAACCATAGCAAAGAAAGGCAAGAGCTACCAAATCAAGAGGGCCCAAAACCCAGACCCCCACTATAAATATGAACAAACCAAAGGAAAATTGCGAATACTAACCAAACTTGATGACATTGAGGGTGAACAGCACACGATGAGGCAATTTTGGGGCCAGTTCAAAAAGAGGAAGAAAAGAGCGGAAATAACGGAACTGCAAATGCCAGACGCTCGCTTCGGCGGTACACATACTAAAATTGGAACGATACAAAGAAGATTAGCATGGCCCCTGCGCAAGGATGACACGCAAAATCGTGAAGCGAAATAATACCAGACCGCACCCTGTTTGGAGTTTTTAAGATGATCGCCATCTTATCCTACCAAACCCCATATTTAAGATTTCTATGAAAACCTCTACAGCAAAAAAGACACCGACACTGAGATGGCGAAAGCTTTCTTAAGCCGGCATAAACAAACGCTAACAGAAGAACAGAGAGAGTCCATAGACGCAGAAATCAAGCCTTACGAAGTAAAACTCGCAATCAGTCAACAACGCCCTAACAAAACCCCAGGCGAAGACGGATTAAGTGCTGAAATGTACATACTCAACAGCAGAACCATGATACAAGAGTTTACGGAGACCCTCAATGAGATATACAGAGAACAAAAAATTACGCCAGAGACAGCCCGAGGAATCATCAAACTAGTATACAAGAAAGGAGACAACAGGAAAATTGAAAACTACCGACCCATCACACTGCTCAATGTAGACTATAAAATTTTAAACAACATATTATCCAACAGAATCAAAAACAACCTGCGCTTCATCACACATCGACATCAGTACATCAATCCGCCAAACAAGATCAGCCAACTTAACCTCATGATCCGAGAAATCACCGCAGACATGAGGGAAAAGAGAAGGGGAACAATAGTCTCAATAGATTTCCAGAAAGCCTACGACACCATCGACCATAACTTTATGAAAGCGGCATTAGAAGCGGCAGGTCTGGGAAAAACTTTCAGAAACTATATTGACCAAACATACAGCATGAGTCAAGCAAGACTGTCGATCAACGGAGACGTTGCAAACCCTTTCTATATCAACGCGGGCATCAAACAGGGCGACCCCCTATCGACCTACATCTTTACAATAACAACAGAGTCGCTCTTGCAAAGCCTGAACGACGACATAACAGGATACCAACTAACAGGACTCAGAAATAAGGTCGTCACGCCTTCATATGCTGACGACATCTCAGTAACTCTTGGAGAAGGGGGAGACTGCAGAAAAGTGCTGAACATCCTTAAAAACTTTGGCATGACAATAAATTAAGAAAAAACAAAAGGTATACACTTCGGCAGAGGCAACATCACAAACCAAAACCCAGAAATTAATTGGGAACATGAAATGACAATTGTGGGCAACATAATAGGATACCATGAAGCGGCCAGCAAAAAACGATGGGAAGAAAGCATAATCAAAGCAGAACATACTTCCGATGTTCATTTACCAAGCCGCGACTTTCCGGTGCCCCAGAGCTATTGCCAAAAGGTTAAGACAAAAGATCAAGTCCTTCATACTAAAAAATGAAAAAAAAAACAAGGAATATCAGAAACTCCTCCCAAGAAAGAACCTGGGAGGATTAAACCTGATTGATATCCCGAGGAAAACCGACCTGACATTCATCAAGCCTGGTATCCAGTATATAAAGAACGAACAAAAAATAGAGCATTCCGAGTGGCAAAAAAGGTTGGAGCACCAACTTGCCTTCACTTGCCTTCAAATTGAAAAGATTTAAAAAAGAAGCAATCTCCAATCTCACACCGCACACAATACAACCGCTCCCACACTGGAAACAGATTGACGAAACCATGAAAAAAATTGGCATTGTAACAGATGACCTAGAAAAAAGCAGAAAAGACATATACAATGACACCTTAGAAAGAGACTTAAAGAAGGAAATATCAGAAATGGAAGGCACCAACTGGGACAACATCAACCAAAGCTACCTAACCCCAGAGCAAAGAAATCTAAACTGGGACATAGTACAGGGAATCCTCCCAACGAACTTCAGGCTCGAAGCCCACTTAGCAACAATAACTACAGACTGCGAACTTTGTGGCCTAAGGCCTGAAACCCACGACCATCTTTTCGTCAAATGTACACAAACCTCAGGCGTTCTAAACACAATCTTGAACGCCTGGAAGAACGTAACCAACAGAGGAATCCAGACACCAGGGAACCAACTGGTAGTCCATATGAACCCGTCGGAAGCCCTGACACTCAGCCAAACCAACGCATTGAATAAAATACTATCAATTTTCAAACAAGCTGTATGGAAGGGACGGAACCTCAAGAAAAAAGAGAGAAAACCAATAGACAAAGTTTGGATAATCAAATCAATCAGAATTAGACTGAAAAGAAGAAGAAAACACGAAAACCAAAAATCAGCTGAACAAATCCTCGACGAACTCGTCCATCCGCTCGAAGAGGGGGTGTGATGATAAAGAAACCATATGACTGGCATAAGAACAATTACAGAAGATGTGTAACCCCTGACGCACACTTCTTATCCACGGTAGGGTGAGTTAGCACACTTCTTATCCACGGTAGGGTGAGTTGTGGCCGTCAGGGGACACAATAAAAACCTCAAATGTGCAAACCCCATATTTACCTAAGCTGTGCACTAGGGTTGTCCAAAATTTGGAAAATCTCAGGTATCAATGTCTCATTCTATAGATTATTGATCAAAAACAGCAATGAGCCTGGAATAAGCTCACATGGACGTTGTTAAGATTTGTCGCAAAGCGTTTGAAAGTAGCTACCGATAAGTGGGCGTGCCAGCGACCATAGAACGGCAACAAGACTAGTAATCACGAAATCGCGACTCTCGATTGGCTAGTCGGCTATGCTTCAATGATCACGACGGTGGTGGCATGCTGACTAGTTGTTAAAGGAGTTTGCTACCGGCGGTGATTCTGTTAGCGCATTGTAGGTTGGTTGGCAGATAATGATTCGCGCATTGTAGGTTGGTTGGCAGATAATGATTCAAGATTAATTCAGGACAAAATGAAAGGGGAAGATGGGAAAACAACGTCAAATCGCGGGAAAATCAGAACGACTGTGGAAAACTTCTACAAACTTCTACAAAAAGCTATACAGTAAGAAAACCACAGACCCCCAACTTGCTGACTCTTTTTTCAGGCACCAGACCAAAAAGCTCACAAGGGTGCAAAGTGGAAAACTTGACGCCCCTATAAGGGAAGAGGAGGTGAGGCTGGCTATTCTACAGCAAGGGAAAAACAACACTACAGGCGAAGACGGCATCAGTGCCGAATTCTACGTACAATTCCTGGACATCATAGCGGGAAAAACGAACGAAGGTATTTAACGAACTCTTTTCCGCACAGAAGGCAACAGCGGACCTGGCCAGAGGCATCATCAAAACGATCTACAAAAAAGGAGATAAGGAAAACATCAACAACTACCGACCGATCACCCTACTAAATGTAGATTACAAAATCCTGAGCAAGATACTGTCGAACAGGCTGAAAGAGGCGCTCCCGAAGATAACCCACCATCACCAGTATGTGAACCCTCCTAATAATATTGAAAAATTGAACCTTCTTTTAAGGGAAACAACATCAGAGATGAGGAAGAAGCAACGAGGGGCCCTGTTGTCTATAGACTTCAGAAAGCTTACGATTCGATCGATCACAACTTTCTTCATAAAGCACTAGAATAATCAGGCTTTGGCGACAACTTTCGACACTTCTTGGCGACAACTTTCGACACTTCTATAAGACAATATACGAGGGAGGCGAGGCAAAAATCTCGATCGGTGGAGCCATCGGCAACGGCATAGAAATAAGAGGTGGTATCAAACAGGGAGACCCAATTTCAATGTATCTCTTTAGCATAGTAACGGAAACTTTATTGCAAAAATTGAACGCCTATATAACAGGTTGCAGGCTGACGGGAATGAAAACGCAAATCACCACCCCGTATTACGCGGACGACATTAACGTGACAATGGCAAGAGAAGACGAAGCTAAAAAGGCAACTAACATCATAGCCAACTTCGGGAAGGCGAGCGGCCTCGAAATGAACAAAGAGAAAACCAAAGGAATCAGCTACGAACGGAAGAAGTGGCGCACTGGGATCGACACAAGCATCAAGTGGGTAGCAGAACTAACAGTGCTAGGGAACACCATCGCGCACAATGCAAAGCAGGAAGAACGACCATGGGAAGATGCAATAAACAAAACCGTCGAATCCTCAAGTGACATGAGGACAATGCAGATGGAAAGAAACGAGAAGGTGCAGATCATAAGAACTAACGTACTACCCCTTTCCTATACACAGCAGCGAAGAACAAAATGCCGGCGAAAATCCAAAAGAAGCTGAAAATCGAGATCATGGCTTATCTGATGGGCCACGAGAAAAAGGCGGAATACGAGAATTTAATCCAACAACAAGAAATTGGAGGGCTGGGGGTTGTCGATATACCCACCATGGCCAACCTCGCCTTTGCCAAACCGGCGTTTTCGTACGTGGAAAAGGCGGGAAAAAGCATTGAGGATGAATGGCAAGGAAGAATGGAAAACCAGCTTGCAATAAGATTAAAAAGGTACGGAAATTACATAATCAATAACTCTGTTCCACATACTTTACAGCCGCTGCAACTGGGCAGAAACCGAAAAGGGGCTAAAAGAAATGGGAACAACAAAACAGGAATTCAAATGCAAACCAAGGGAACGTTACTGGCAGACAATCGCACGAAACAACACAAGATACATACAAGAAATGCAAGGAATAAATTGGGGTAAGCATTAAAACCACGATTACCTCACGCAGGCACAGAACTTGAACTGGGAGATAGTACATCGACTCCTGCCAACGAACGACAGGCTGCTAGCAAGAATGGCGACCAAAACAGGGGATTGCGAGATATGCCAACTGCGAGTGGAAAGCCAAGAGCATTTTATTCTTAAGGTGCGTTCGAACTATAAGCCTGTTCTCCTTTTAATAATAGAGACATGGGGAAAAGAGACATGGGGAAACAAGACAAACCAAATGCCGCAGAGCGTGGGGCCACAAGAGATCATCAACATGGACCCAAAAGGAGCAATTCCGCATGACCCACTTGTAGCCGATGTCAAGGTGATATCCATATTCAAACAAGCAACATGGACGGGGCGCAACCTAAAGAAATATGAAAACAAAAAGATTAGCTCAGCGTGGATGCTTCAATCGTGTGTGCAGCGACTCCAGCGAAGACCCAGGAAGGAGAACGAAAAACAAGCAGAAGCGATCTTGGACCGGATCCAAACCGAACTAGTAACCAAAAGCAAAGCCGAACTCGAAACAAGAGGGATAAAAGAATGAAACAATCGATCGACTACTCAAGCAGCCACATGACACAGAGCAATCTGTGCCGTGTGCCCTTGAGGTGAGCGTGACCCTTATTAAATGGTGTGCCCTTGAAGTGAGCGTGACCCTTATTAAATGTTGGGCCGTCAGGGAAATCTCATCGCAAACCCAAAACCAAAGTCCTAAAGAAAACCAAAGACCCGCGAAGAGGACACATGTCAAACTGTACAGTAAGACTTTGCTATTCTCCGCCGGCGACTAGAAATACCCTAAGAAACTTAGGAAAAAAGACTAAAATAGAGGACAAGACCTCCTCTAACGCGGCGAACATCCTGCGGACTAAAACTCCGCAGGATACACCTTTCACCCTCCTGCGGAATAAACACCCGCAAGGAAACAATGGTCACCGCGAACCTATATAAACATCGGCCAAGATCTCTTGACGTAACTATTCCAGATGGAATGCCAATCACAACAGAGGTATACTCTGCCATAATGGACTTTACACCAATAAAAAACCTGACAGACTACATAGAATCAATGTACCAAATTGGACTGAAAACCTTCAACATCACCATCTATGACATGGAAAGTACACAAAATATCAGAAAAGAACTCCTGAATATGACCCAAAACGGAATTAGAACATCATACGGAATTATTGAAATCGAAAACGCACAGGAAGCCTATCAAGTAATAAACATTCGAGCTATACCAACCGAGGCCACGGACCCAGAAATCATAGAACTCGTAGAAAGAACTGGATGCGGGAAAGTCACAAAAATAATTAGAATAATGCACCGCGGAACAAAAGTCCATAATGGATACCGAAGAATTCTGATTCAAAAATACAAACGTGGACACCTCCCTCTCTTCTTTACCATCAGATGCCTCTCCTGCAAAGTCTTCTATCCGCCAGGAGAGTGAGCCAGAATGCTTCCGCTGCCCACAGAAAGGCCACACAGGACGGAATTGTACAAACGAGACGATATGCCTAGAATGTAAGAAAACAGGGCACCGCAGGACCAACTGCCCAGAACTAATAACAGAATACCCTACACCTCACGAGGTGGAACAAATAAAAACGACTGAAAAAAAAACGAAGAAAGAGAGCAAATAAACACACCCCCTCTCGAAGAAAACGATGAAAACTTAAACGAAAGCATGCCTTCTCTCGAAGGATATGATGAAAACACAGACGAAAGCAGTCCTTCCCTCGAAGGAAATGATGAAAACATAGACGAACAAATACAACAAGAGATACAACACAGCGAAGAAAAAATCCTACCAGACCTCACAGAGAGCTCTTCAGATGAAAGCAAAGCAGAAACAGATCTCTTTGAACTTTCGAGCGGAAAGGAGCAATCCAATCCGGAAGACTTAGAATGTCCAGCAGAAAACAAAACCTCCTTAAGAGCAGATGATCCCATAGAGAAAATTGATAGATCCCCAGAGGAGAAGATGCCATCCAAAAAAATAGATCAAGCCCAAGAAGAAAAAACCAGGACTCACTGAAACCCCCCCCCCCAAATCCCCCCCAGAAATAGACAAAACAGACAAAGGGTCCAGGGCGTCTCAAACGCCGTCAAAGAAGATACAGAACACCACCACATCGAACTACTCAAAAACTTGCCGTTCAGTCCTATAACTGCAAGACAGCAAAATAAGGAAAATGCACCAAAAAGACCCCATCACAGTAGCCCAGAAGAAGGAGAACCTGAGAAAAAAACGACTATACACCGAAAATAAATGAAATACGAAAAAAATGCTTTAACCAAATCCCTTTTAAAATGGAGAGTCAAATATCAAGCTATGCGACAAAAGCTGATGGAAAAAATATTGGAGTATTTGACAGTAAAAAGCCCATGAAGGACAACATTGAGATCCCTACATGTCACCTCATGTCAATAAATGTAAATGGCATAAATTGGCACTGGGACGACTTCACCTTTTTTATCACAAAGAACAAGGCAGATATATACTGTATCCAGGAGGTACACAGAATGCCCGAACAAAAACTAAATATATGGGCCCTGAGGAATGGATTCCTCATCTTCCGAACGGATGACGAGAAGAAATTCCCACCCCAGAAACAAAACTACTACCAGGGAACTGTAATTCTCGTTAAAAAGGAGACAGTAGAAGAACACCACGTCCAGCATGAGGTCATTGTAGAAGACCGAGTAGAAGACCGAGTACAAAGAATCAGAATCCTCACAAACACCAACGAACTGGCTCTTTCCATAACAAACATCTATGCACCACCCGGTCAGGGAGTTCAGAAAACCTTCTACGAAAGCCTAACGCCTCGGCTGAAAGAGGATAAAGTCAGGACAGGACCATCATTGCGGGAGAGTTCAACATCATAACAAATAAATTAGACAGCGAGAAACAAACCATGCCCAAAATAACGGCGGCAACACAAATATGGAAGCAATTCACGGAAGAACAAAACCTGATCGACATATATAGACGGAGGAACCCATATAAGAAAATCTATACAGTGATGAGACAGAACGCAGCGATGTCTGGAAGTAGTAAAGGTCGAAAATCTTAGCTTGTAGGCTATGTTGAGAAAAGATAGACTGTTGTCGACTTGTGGATATACATTATACACGCGAACGATGACTGAAATAGATATACAAAGGGGTCCGGCCCCAACGACGTACGCAAATGCGATAGGAAATGAGGAGCCAGTGGATAGAAGTTGCGATATGGGAATACGATTGGAACGAAGGCCCGACAGTTAGTTACTGCTCAAATTCTTCGATACGGTCGGCATAGATAAAGAGGATATAGAGGGAATCGT
The DNA here is from genome assembly GCF_051294905.1 of Botryllus schlosseri. Classification (NCBI taxonomy): domain Eukaryota; kingdom Metazoa; phylum Chordata; class Ascidiacea; order Stolidobranchia; family Styelidae; genus Botryllus; species Botryllus schlosseri. The sequence continues at coordinate 2,016,954 of NC_137241.1, forward strand.
GAGATACCCCAGCGGACAGATAGATTTGACGTTTACGGAACGGAAAATGATGATTAAAGCAGAAAGGTCTATGACGCAAATGTAACGTGAGGGGGAAGCGCTCCCCTCACATTGGTTATACGTAACTGAAAACGTCGCGGTATATTTAAGCTGGATTCCCACAAGGATGACAGACGAAAGAATCGTACGGTTCTTTGAGCAACAACAAATAACAGTCAAAAGTATAATACATCAGCGCGATGACATTGAAAAAAAAAACGGAGTAAGATATGTCTTGGTAGGAAGACAACAACTGGAAGAAAATCCGATCAAATCATATGTCAATATCGGACGATTTAAAATCGCGGTTAAATACCGAGATCACATAGCAACTTGCGCCTACTGCAATGAGTATGGGCACTATGCCAGACTCTGCCCAGAAAGGGAAAAAAAGCAAAAATACAACAGGCCCAGGACAGAACACGGGGAGCGAAGGCCCAGCGAGGAGACCACGCCCCAAACACTACAATATCAACAAACTTACAGAAACCCTTTGATAGGGCCGGAAGGCCCTACACCCCTCGCAAAGGTGCTGCAGGAAATGGGAAAAAGGCGCCCATATCTTTACACGAAAACCAATTAGACACGGAAACCACACCCAAACGACTCGTCAGAGAGCAAAATGAATTAAATGAAAATGATACAGAAACACCAGGGATACTCACAGCTGAAGCTGAAAGATATTATGAAAATATAATAAAAGAGTCAACAGAAAAAACAGGCGATGAGCCCAAATATGGCGGGAACAACGCCGAGCGCCAAAATAGAGGGGGAAACCCCCCGAAACCAAATCAAAAGGGCTAAAAATGAGAACTGCGCCGCAGCCAGCGTACACCCCACACCAGCGGAAGCGCATATGGCAGTCAGCGCGCAGTCCACACCAACGAAAACACACATGGAAACCATAGCTGAGGAGAGTACAGCTACGACTGTAGTAACCAGCAGTCATGAAGAGCAGAGTGAGGAAAACTCAGAACACGCCAAAAAAAAACAAACTTAGAGAAGAGGCAGAAGAAATAGCCAGAGGCAGAAGAAATAGCCAAAGGGCTCAAAGACGTCTTCGCCTCAGACAGACACAACAGAAACAAATAGCGAGAGAGAAGGCTCTGGAGTCCGAGAGTGACACTCCATAGAAGGAGAATTCCCCAATAACCAAGAGGGAATGGCAGGCCGCAGAAGGTACACCAAACTGGGTGCAGAAAAGAGAGCGAGAGGAAGCACAGACTCCGACGACTTTGTGCAAAAAAAAACCAGCAAGAAAAAACATACATAAGCTTCTCGACCGATGGTGTCGAAATGGCGGAATGCCCAAATTGTGAAAAACCGACAGCCTTTACGAGCTACGGGGAAGCTAAACAATGCTTTGGATGCCAGATGGTATACTACACCACTCAGGCATGCTGCAACAATGAGGAGATATTCATAACAACGGGTGCTCAATTTGAAAGCGGGAAACTCACCTGCATGACCTGTGAGCACAGATGCTTTATTCTAGACTGCTGTGGCAATTTGTGTAGAAACGAGGACGCGTCTAAGGTAGAAACCTGTGGGAAATGCGACGCGCCCGTTAAGGGAATAATTGGGGCAAAGCCCACGCAATAAAACGAACTCGATAAGAAATGGCGGGTAGCGGAACAATGGCGAAACCCGAAAGGACAATAACAGTGGTAACGATAAATGCAAATGGACTAAATGAGGAAACCAAAAGGAGGTCAATCTACAAATTCCTGATTAAAACTGGAGCAGACGTTGCGCTACTCCAATAGACACACTCTGATCTAAGAACAGAGGAACTCTGGAGTTGATCTAAGAACAGAGGAACTCTGGAGTAAAGAATGGAAAGGTCAATCAGTATGGAATTCGGGAGACGCACGAACTACGGGAACCGCGATCCTAATCATTCACAGAAGAACATCTATCAAAATAGTGAAGAAGGATAAAGACCCTGATGGCAGATACGTCAAGGCCAGTATCCAATTTGGATCGAACTTCCTAGATATAATAAGATATTATGGTACAAATGACTCCACCAAAAAGAAAAAACAAATGCAACAGTTAGCTGCACGAAACTACAGAACTACCCCCAAAATAATAGGGGGTGACTTTAATAACATTGAAGACTATCTTGAACATCAATAAATACAGAACCAGAGGGATTGACTACCAAAATAAGTAACACCAGCCAAGACATACAGAAATCAAATGGGTGAACGACATGGAAGTCCTGGGTCATAGAATCTAACGTGGGGTCCCTGACCAACACAAACCTTGGAAGACACCAATCGCAACAACCGAAAACCTGATAAAGGAAATTGAAAACCTGAACCTGAGAAGGTATCAGAGAAGACAACTCTGGAGAACAAACATCCTCCCCCTCTTCATGTACCCGGCGGCGTTATCGAGAATGCCCCAAAACACAAGAACGGAACTCAGGCGTATAGCGACGACTTTCCTCTTTGGGAAAAGAAAAAAAACCGGAGTACTTCAAAATTATTCAGAGCGAGAACGTAGGAGGAAGAGAAGTCTTTGATATCCCAACCCTGACAGACATTATGTTCATTAAACCGGCTGTAGAATTACTCAAGCACGATCAAACCAAACCGATGGAGGCATGGGATGAGAGACTGGAACATCAACTAGCTCTCTCCCTAAGGAGATACAAAACATCGCACATAAGAAACTCCAAGCCACATGCCTTGAATCCGAGGCGACACTGGAAGAACATCATTAAGACAATGAACCAATGAACGACCTAGGATTTGAGAAAGATCACATACAAAAGGAAACAAATAAGAAGCTATACGACGTTGCAATCAAACAGTATAGAAGGCAAATATCAGAAATGCAGAGCCTGAATTGGGGTAACTTCCAAAACAAGAAATTAACACATTCACAAAGGGACCTAAACTGGTCTATCGCCAGCGACACCATCAATACCAACGAGTCCCTCTACGCAAGAGCCCTCAGTGACGAAAGGGAATGTGAACTCTGCAGGACATCCATAGAGACTGGCCCACACCTCTTTGTCTGGAGTGAAAGAACCAAAGAGGCGCTAAAAGCTATCACAGAAGCCTGGAATAGGACAACCAGACAAACGATGGATCTAACAAAAATACAGATCATTATCTTCATGGAACCTGAGAATGACCTCCCAGAAACCCAAGAGGACGCCCTCACGATTCTTTTGTAAATCCTAAAACAAGCTGTATGGATAGCGAGAAATAAAACGAAATACACGGGCTGGAAAATGGAAAAAGATTGGATCACCCAATCCATAACAAGACGATTAAAACTAAGAAGGAAAATGCAGGGCGATGAACAGCTAGAGACGCTACTGACAAGATTAAGCGAAGAACTAGCATAAGAACCTGCGGGTGGCAAAACGAATTAAAAGAGAAATTGTGATGATCTCAGAAAAGCGTACACGAAACCTAACCTAACGCTATACGCACCTTGATGGGTACGGTATACCGCGAGGAAAGGCCAACAACAACAAATGGCAACAAGGAATAAGCAACGAAGAAGCCTATCAATTCCGTTGCTTTTGCCACGGTACGGTGTGATTTGAACACGTCGTTCAACCACCGGAGTGATCTGGGATCGCTTGCCTTAACTGTTCGCCTATAACAGAAAGGCTGCCGTGTGCAACTCTGGTCGAGGTCCTACACGTCGGGATTCCTCGCCACCTCGCTGTAAAGCATCTTCAAAGCAGCGAGACGAACTGCCACGCCGTCCAAAACAACATCATAAGAAGCGGAAGAAGAGCAACATCAATACCGCTTCAAAAGGACGGTGCAAGATCGACGGCGAATCGTTGGGAATTAACATCTATATCAATAGAGAGCCGTCGATCTGCAAAGGCGAGGAAAACCCGGGTGTTAACGCGCATTCGTAAGGTAAATTTCGTTTTTACCGTTCGCGTTAACATACGTGTAGGGCGTAGCAGTAGCGCTGCTGACGCGGGGGTAATCAAGTTCGGCGTGTGTACACAATTACGTCTGGCCTGTATCCTAACGCGTTCGCTATTCCTCTCTGCACCCTTAGTTAACCTATATATTGTGTTTGTAATTGTCCGTTGTTATTCGTTTGTATTGTCGCCTTTTCTGTCCCCTCTAATAGCGAACGCCGGTGCAGGCCTCTTAGTCTTTACTTCCTGTTATTGTTCTAATTCTTATTTCATTACATTCAATTGTATTCGATTCTTGATCTTGACTGTATTAATATTAACCGTAATAGGTCGCGACTCGGTCACCTTTAGGCATTTAGTCCGCGCAATTTCTTCACGATGGCAAGTGGAAAAACTAGTCCTCTCGTTGTCCCGTATCACGGTCCATGAACGAGCGCTGATGTCTTGTGTCCGAAACCAAATTGCGGTTTGTCGTTCTCTGCATTTGTTCGATTAGCGGAGCATTTGGCTTTTTCCACCCCTGTGACAGTCTTAAATGTAGTAATTTTTTTTTCTAATTCGGACCATAAAATAAGCTGTCACTATAGGCGGTACAAGGGCACGCGACATCATAGTTGGTTTGCCTGTCCGACTTGTGGAAAGTGTTTTAACGCGGTTCCGAAAGCGAAGGACCATTTTAAATCCAGCCACCCCGAGTCTGCTATCCCCCTGGATTCGGCTTTTGAACAATCTGGAATCCCTTTGGAAAATTTATTGACTGCTTCAATTAAATGTAAAGGCAGTGATACTAGGTATCCTTGCCCAGTTACCGGTTGCAATAAACAGGGCTTCCCGTACAAACTGTTGGTTTCGCTCCAGAACACATTTTGAGCAAGCACGGCATCACAAAAAACTTTGCGTGTGCGGCAGGTGTGACCAATCGACAATTCCTGCGCAGCCAGGTATGATCTCTGCCAAGAACCATTGGTCCGCCTGCTGCCTACGGAGGAGCTGTGTCTGCTTCCGGTAACTTATCCCCAGCCACGTCCACGACTGTTTCGCGAGTCGACTCGATCTCCCCTATTTCTTCGCGTTCTTTAGTCCCCTTTGCCGTTGACGCAGCGGAAAGTTCTGCTACTTCTTTTCCCGGTACTATACCGGACCCTGCCTTATCCGTGGCCAATCTTTCATTTTTGTCGGATACCACCTCTGTGATAACCGTATCATCTCGACCTTGATCACGGATTTCGAATAATTCACGACGCTCTGTCATTTCTTCTAAAAATTCTAAACATAAAGTAAAGTCCATGAGATTCTCTCCTTCCTCTCATAGTAATAGCTCCGCCTCTTCCACTACCTCCTCTGGGCCGCGCGACTCATCAACAGTCGTGACGTCGCCAAATTCTTCTGCGCCCCGAACCCCGTCCCCAATTCTTATTAGTCGATTCCCGGTCCGTAGGCCAGTCACTGGGGCCTTACCTGCCGCCCGTGCCTGGCTTCGGACTGCCGGGGATAGTAGACAGTCCCTAGGCCGTCGTACCACAACAACTCCAAAAATCGTGGTTTCCCCCCAAGGGATTTTACTCCCTCCCCACCCCAAACGTTAGTGAAGAGTCGTTTGGCCCCTGTCTCTTCACCAGGCCCTATTCCATCGCTTTCGGAATTGTTTAAAACACCTTTGCCCGGCAGCTCGGGCTCTACTCAAGAGCTCCTTGCCGGGTTGGACCGGGGAAGTCCCTTCCCCACCACACGCGATGATCTGCAACAGATATCGTCGGCGGGAACGAGTCCGAACATTGTAGACTCGCCTCCCGTCGGTCAGAGCGTGTCTCCCCCGCGCCCACCAGCGGAAGAGACTCGCTCTGTGACGGCTGAATCAGCGGTCGGCCGCTCCGAAGTTACCGGAGCTGTCGATGGCTGTGAAAGCCCGACGAGACTGTCTCCTTCGGTAAGTCCACGTGACGAATTAAATTTCGACGTGCCTTCTCCCGAACCGAGCGCACCTCGTGCACAAGTAGATCTGCGCGAGTTCCGCTCGGAGCTTGCGGACTTGGTGTCCGGATGTCCTCACAACACCGAGGCTTTCGGGCACCTTGAACGTGAGTTGGAGCTCTGGACTGACCCTGCCTCTGATTGCAGCCGCCCTCCCGGCCGTAAACGCCCTAGGAATAGATACTCGCGCGAAGCAAAACGGCGTGCAAAGGTCAATCAATTGAATGGCCAGCGCGAGTGTCGACCTGGGGCAGCACAACATCTACGGTCCGCAATCAGAAGGAAATGGTCAGACAGATCATCGAGGATGATTCTGGCAGTAAACGGTGCGAAATTCCTGCTGACGTCATCGAGCGGAAATTTCGTGCTGACGCTGCCGCTGCGGTTTCTGATAATGACGCTGCTTTTCCTTGGTGGATGACTCAGCAAAGTTACCAGGGCGACCTTGCTTCTGCTGTTGATGACGAGCCGATTACTTCTTTAGAGGTAGCGGGAGCACTGGCGACCTTAAACACAAGTAGCTTGCCAGGCTCCGATGGTCTCACCTATGGATTTTGGAAACGCTTAGACCCCAAGGGAGAAATCCTCTCTGAGCTTTTCGAAATTTGTAGGCGTTGCCGACGTATTCCACTTATGTGGCGCTCGTCGCGGGTAATCCTGATTCCAAAGGACCGCGACGGCGACATGCAAGACGTTGGCAACTGGAGACCCATATCGCTATCCAGGACACTGTATAAGATCTACGCGTCCGTAATCGCTCGCCGTCTTCAGAGCAGGGCATCCGATGGAGATGTCATCTCCATGGAGCAAAACGGGTTTGTTCCGCGAGAGGGGGTCTTCGAGCACGTGTTCATGCTTGAGTCCTTGCTTGCGGATGCCAAGTCGTCAAGGCGGGATATTTATCTTGCCTGACTTGACATCCGCAATGCTTTTGGTACCGTTCGGCATGGATCCGTGATCGAAGTCCTGAAGCACTTTAACGCCCCGGAGTATCTGATGGAGGTGATGACCGATATTTACGCGTCTAACGTGTTTTCAGTCGCGACCTGTTCTGGTCCGACTGACCTCATTCCAGCGGGGAAGGGTGTCCGTCAAGGATGCCCTTTATCGGCCATCACCTTCAACGTGGTCATGGAGGTTCTCCTGCGTGTTGTTGCTGGGCTGCTTCGGAGCAGCTGTTATCGGTTTTCCGCGGCGGATGGCGTCACAGTCAGAGTTCAGGGTTACGCAGATGACACCTGTCGGTATGCTTCGTCTCGCGTCCAGCTTCAAGCACAATTAGACCTGTGCGATGAATTTTCTCGGTGGTCTGGTATGAAGTTCAAACCCGCCAAGTGTCGTGTTCTTGCCTTGGGGTTCAAGGGAAGCCGATCGATAGTGGACTCGGCCCCGTTCCGCCTTGATGGTGGCGAGGTCCGGGTCCTCGATCGTGACTCTTTCTGGCGATACCTGGGCAAGAACATGGGGTACCAGGCAACCGAGAAAGGTGGAAAGGCGCTTAAAACTTTCTAGGCCTATTGTGACAGGCTTTTTCTGACACATCTCACTTCCTTTCAGAAGCTGCTCGCACTGCAGAGGTTCGTTATTCCAAGAATCCTTTTTCAGTTGAGAATCCGCAAGTTTTTCCGCAGCGATCTGCGTCGCCTGGATGCGCGTAACCGCACGTTGGTGAAGGCGGAATTCCGCCTCCCTAACAGAGCGTGTCAGCTCTTCTTTCATGCTGGGCTGACGATTGGCGGTCTGGGGATCCCCAACCTCTGCTGCGAAGCAGACGTGTTGAGGCTTTCCCAGTCCGTCAAAATGGTCAATTCCACTGACCCCTCTGTGCGAACGGTTGCGCGTGGAAGGTTGGCGCTGGTCGTCCGGAGAACTTGCCGAGTCCCAGAGGCGTCGGAGACCCTGACAGTCGAGCTTTTAAACTGCGTGAGTCTAACAGGGCACGACTCCAGGGCGTACGGAGTCGCCTACGGGCTTTGGACCGAGGTCCGACCCGTTGCTATGCGTCTCGGGGCTCGCTGGTTCGTGACCGAAGACGGGCTCTATCAGTTGGCTCTAGGCGCCGACTGCTGTGAGGATTTGGGGAGGTTAACCAAATTCCTTCACCTGAAGGTGAACCAACGTTGGTGGATGGAGCTTCCCGATCAGGGCAAAACTGTGGAGTGCCACAGCCGGTACGGGAGCTCCAATCGCTTCTTCCGGTCTTCCAACGTCCTGACGGCAGTCGAGCGTAGCTGGATGCTTAAAGCTCGACTGAATCTTCTACCGCTCCGGTCGATCCGGGGTCGGTTTAGAAAACGTGGGGAGCCAAGTGTGGTCTGCTGCAAGTGCGGACAGCATACTGAGACCCTGCCCCACGTACTGAACCTCTGCCTGCCAGTGATGGATAGCATCACGAACAGGCACAATTCGGTACTTGGGGTGCTCCTGGACTGTATACCAAGCTCTTCTTCTTTTTCCAGATGCGATGTGGACCGCGTTTGCGAGGAGCAGGCCACATTGGCCAACACCCGGCTGAGGCCCGACCTCATCCTGGCGGATCGTTGCCGGGTCTTAGTCATCGATGTGGTGTGCCCCTTCGAGAATGGAGTAGCCAGTATGGACGCTGCCGTTGCACTGAAACACGCAAAGTACAAGGACCTCTGTGAGTCTCTCCGCCTTGCCACGGCCAAGGAGGTGGAGATGCATACGTTCGCGGTCGGGTCCCTGGGGAGTTACCACCCCGGGAACCTGACCACCTTACGCGCGATGGGTGTTTCGGTCTTCGAGTCCAGACTGGTCTCCGAGTGAGCCGTGGTCGCTTCTCAGCGCGGCTCTCATCGTGTCTGAAAGGCTTGGTGTAGTGTACGGGACCACGAGAGGACTTGACTCCCCCTTCACGTGTTCCTTATTTGTTATATGACTGTTGTTATCCGGCATTTAGCTTAATCCGCCAGCCATCACGGGGTTCGACTGCAGGCAACTAGACACCGGCTTGATTCACGGAACTCCTCCCCAAATTAACATAAAAGGACCCTAGTGTGGTTTTAATTTTTGATTGTAGTTTTCTGAGCGGTTCCAAATGCTAAGGGGAGGAGTTCCCCCACCACATGAACGATAATTTTTATTTTTGAATTTCATCACCACAATTGTTAAGATAATGCCTGCAGTCGGACCTCGCCAGTTCGCCCGCTTTCTTTTGTGTTGTTTGTCGGCCCTCACCACCATATATTGTGCGTTTTTGGTGAGGGCCTTGTGTGTTGGTGTCCCCAGTCCCTGGGCGAACTGACCGTGTCTTCTCTTGCCCATGTCTATTTATTATCGCATTTTTTGTATGTGATTTTCGCCATTTATTTATTATAATCTGGAACTTTTTTCCCCACCGCCGCAAATGGTGGGTATTGTTCCGTATTTATGTTCTGCATAAATTTCGAGGTGACCGAAGTCGCGATTATATTTACTCATTGTGCACATTTCTTATCCAATCGGCCTCGTGGCCTAATGGGTAAGACGTCTGACTTCGAATCAGAAGATTCGGCGGTACACATACTAATATTGGAACAATACAGAGAAGACTTGTGTAGCGTCCCTTTCCTGGTCTGGTTCAATAGTCCGATTCCTTCATATACTGCTGATTTGCACTTTATGCAGCCACAGACTCCAGTCGTATTATCTTAGTAACATTTAATTAAAAAGCAGCAACTTACTACCGTACTCAGTGCTCACTCCAACCCCAGACCAATCCCGTCGACCGACTAACAAAGGAAAGCGCGCGGAAAGTTTCACCAAAAATTTTACAACCGGAAAATATCAAGATGTCAAATACTGGGTTTTCACACTACCCCCTCGTATTTTTGATGGAGATTCTCTTAATAGCAATCGAAATCAATATGGTCGAGCGAACGGAGTTTGCAAGAAAGAAGCAACAACATAAACATACTAAACAAGAGCTAAATGCTTAGGGCATCAAATAGAAATCGTTCAAGTTAACGGGACGACGTCACTGACAAGATTCGAAGTCTGCATCCCCGCGGGAAGTATCAGGCATCTCAACATCTACATTCTAACCTTCGACCTCCGGATCGGATTTCTTCATCAAGGTTGCGCGAGGTCAGCCTCACGCAAGCAATGTCGCAAGTTGACGACACGTAAAACCAGGTTCTTTTTTTTTTCACCAACGTTTGGCTGTATTCTCTATTATTACTGGGGTTACTCCGACAACGAAATTTCGTTTCTGCATCTGTAGTTTTCCGTGATCTCATTTTCTTCGGTTCTTCTCCCACTGCAGTTTCCGTCTTACTTCGTCTTTTCTCACCCACTTTCTGGGGTTCGACGACTGTGGGTTTTGGAGCAACACGTTTTTCTACAATCTTACTACCTCGAGTCTTTCGTTTGACTGCCACCTCACTCTGGGTAGGCTGGCCTTCAATTATCTCACCCCCCGAGGTAATGGTCCCCGAACTCATACCAGAATTGAGCTGATTGGTCGGCCAATCGACAACGGCCACTTTCAATCTCCTGGATTTTGCTCGTTTCCCAATGTACATCGTCACAGGCGAGTTCACATGATGCGACAAGGATTGCTGCTTCGGAGTCGTTCCAACAAATCTACGATCGCTTTTGGCAGGTTTCTGACGCTGGACATTTACATTAGCGGGTTTTGTCTTTTTCTTCGCATTCTTCTTGACAACGTCGGACCAGAGCAGGACCCTGCTCTTGCGTCTTTCCAGACTCTCTCTCGGAATGCCCATTATCGCAGAATTGGCCCGGATCTACGTCGGGTGCAACACGGGTTCTCTGCCTTTGTATCGCCAGGAGTTTCCTTGCTGTCAAACTTTGCAGCTACAATTTTCATTTCTTCGCAGGAGCCGGTTTTCGGTGTCCGTCGCAATGAGCCTCTCCTCCCCAGCACCGGGGACCCTCCTTCAGACGACGCTCTCTTTACTGGCTGTCCCGTATGCCTACTTTTGTGCTGTGAATCAGAACTTTCTCTTCTTTCTGTTTTAAACGGAGTATTTTTCTCGTGCAGCAGTGGGATTTCAACATCGTCGTCAATGATCACCTGGCAGAAAGGTACCCTGTCATGACTGGTGAGTTTCACTTCTTCTCCTGCGACGTCCAGTATTCCGGAAGAGAGATGCATGACACACTCATGACTCTTCAAAAAGTCCATTCCAAGAAGTCCGATTGGCACACCCAAATCCGCTACAACCACCGTCTGTCGAGCCGCCACCAAGCCAACGTTGAGCTCCACTTTCACGGTACCAGAGATGTCCAGTGGGTATCCTCCCACCGCATCGAACGAACGCGTACACGGATTCAGAACACTACCAATCGATTCTAGAAGTGATTTATCTAGTAATGTCGTACCAGCGCCACTATCCACCATAAACCATATCGATTGAGTATTCACCTCAATTTCAGCATACCAGCTATCTTCCCACTGGATAGCTGAAATCCATGGTCTCAAAAACAGGTCCATTTTCTTTTCATCATCAACAATCGCAGTAGCAGGCGATGAGGACCTCATGCCTGCTGCATCGCGTTTTTTGATACAGGGTCGTTCGGCATTGTAAAACCGAGTGTTGGGCAGTCCCTCCTCATGTGCCCTTCTTCACGACAGTTGAAGCAACGGCGAGCTCCTGGCGGTACATTTGGGCATTGCCTGGCTCAATGACCATGCTGTTTACATAGCGGACAAGGTTTGGTCGGCGTATTCTGTTGTACCAGCTTCAGCAGCAAATCCTTGAGCTCACTCAGAGTATCATCCATCTTGGGAATCGGCTCATCCGACGACGAATGACATTCGTTCCCAGTCACAGAAGCGATGCCAGCACGCGGCTTGCCCTCTCTCTTAACAGTATTGTCCATAGCGTCGAGGTAATAGTATTGAGTGGCGAGTGCTATTGCATCTTCTAATGACTTCGGCTGCTGCATGGCAACAAGCTTGCGCATTTCGTTGTCAGCAATTCCCCTGAAAAACTGCGTCTTCAACATCACGTCCCGCCCAGGCAAATCCAGCGATGGAAATGCTTTTGTTGCCAGTAACTTTAAAGCGGCTCCATACTCCATGGGAGTTTCGGCATTGTTCCGTACCCTATTGTCAAACATTGCCCGGTAGGCCATTTCTCCCCCCGTGGGATTGAAGAAATTCTGCATATGCGCCACAACTATCGCATAGTTGTTCCGATCTGACGGTGCTAGTTCAGAGAGTAAGTCAAGAGCTTGCCCTAGCATACAAGTTGCTAATTCGTAGCCCTTTTCATAGTCATCCCATCTGTTATACTCGGCCACCGCTTCAAAATGGCATATATAACTATTCCAAGAGCTAGTTCCGTCAAACGGTTGAGGCCGTTTAGGTCTATAACGACCAGAATTATTGGTCAAATGTTGCTCCATGACTGGGGCTAAATTTCTCGACATAGAAATACCATCACTTACGGCTGACTTTCCTGATGACGGACTGACTGGTTCCGGGAATTTTTCAACAACCGGCTCTGACGAGGTCACAATTTCCTGTTCTTGCTCAACCGACTCACGTTCAGTAGTCGCAGCGGCAGGTTGAGCTGGGCAGTGTAGCGCCGGTTACCGTCCGAATAAAAGTCATAATCTCGGCTAGTCCTTGTTCAAGACCATCAATTCTATTACTCAGTCGAGCTTCCGTTTTTAACAGCCTTTCTTCCTGTAGTGCAATCTTTCTGTTTAGATATTCCTTCAATTCTCCCACTGCTCTACTGACGAAGGCAGAATATTGTTCTTCACTTTCCCGATCGTTTGCCTCATGCTTCTCAATAGATTCGCGCTGGGTCTTTCTACTTCTGGTTTTTGTCATCCTTTCGGTACCGTAGCGTCGCCGTTATTCCAATAGCACAAATCAGTACAGTATGTCCTGGCGTGCTCGCCAAATTTGTAGCGTCCCTTTCCTGGTCTGGTTCAATAGTCCGATTCCTTCATATACTGCTGATTTGCACTTTATGCAGCCACAGACTCCAGTCGTATTATCTTAGTAACATTTAATTAAAAAGCAGCAACTTACTACCGTACTCAGTGCTCACTCCAACCCCAGACCAATCCCGTCGACCGACTAACAAAGGAAAGCGCGCGGCAAGTTTCACCAAAAATTTTACAACCGGAAAATATCAAGATGTCAAATACTGGGTTTTCACACTTGCATGGCCCCTGCGCAAGGATGACACATGTGCACATTTCCTTTGATGGTATGATGCCGAATAAAATATTACAAAAAAATGTTATCGGTAAGTTATGTGGTAAGAAATCAAATTAGCGGTACGCCATGGGAAAAGGTATGAGAAACACTGAATTAAATGAAGAGACGCCAGAGGATAAACGTGACCTTGCTGCTGCACTTGCACATGTCGATTTGGAGGCGCACAGTTATACCGTACGCCGACTACTCTCTGAATTACACGAGCAAATGCCCGTTCTTTGGTGATAGCTTTTTAATCATACGGCGAAATTCAAGAGTGTTTTTGTGTGTGCCTGACAATGGACGATTTTCATTTTTGCTCACGAGCGCCGCCATTATGGTCAAGGGATGGCGGTCGGTGAATCTTGCTTCGTGCGCGCAGATGGCAGTTTTGGAGTTCGTTTCGCTATTTATCTACGTGGGTTGTAGATATGATGCAGTTAAGGGTATCGATGCTAAATTAAGGTAAATAGCATGTTCATTATTGGCATGGAATCTTTTTTAGCGAAAAACAGCCGATTTCAGCCGTTTTACGAAGTTTTTCGGTACTGGTTTGTGACAACTCACGAGAAGTCGAGAACATCATGGCATATCAGCTTGACTTCTAAGATAATAGTGCATATATATTTGTAAAATGGCTGTTCATAACGGATATATTTATGTAATTTAAATTAGTGAATATATTCCTGTAATACAGTTTTATGTTTGATATGGACAGGTTGATTTCTTGCAAAGAACTTTTACGATAAACAATCTATATTCTTATACTGTGTTGCCTGTGAGATAACAGACATGAATGCAGATGCGGGATCGTGGACTGTGACAGGAAGATCACACTATGATTGTTGTGTTCTGAAATGCAACAACGACTCAAGAAAGGCTATGAATCTACCTTTTCACATGAAGAAATGGATATAAAAAATTAGATCTGTAGTCGGGTTGAATTTTGAAGTGAGTAAATTACCAGAAGTGTTTCATTCCGATCATACTCTCTCCTGTTCTAACGTGATAATGTTGCTATTGATTTTTGTCTAGATAACTGGAAGTACACGTGTTTGTGGGGAGCATTTTAATGACGAGGATTATAGAATGAAGTCTTGCGGACGTCACTATTTGAAAATTGGAGCAGTTCCTGGGATATTCAAGTGGACGAAGTCAACAACACCATCTAGAAGGGTGTTGCACAGGCATCAGAGGTGAGATCAATGTAAACTGACATGATATGAGGCTACAAATTACTTTCAATTCTTAACAATGACTGGTACATGGTAGATAGGTGAGTGAGAGGATTCCAATATTATTTAAAACTATTTCGCGAACTCGGCACATCAATTGGGTGGAAGGGAAAGTCCAATAACTACATGATACTGCCTTTCCAACAATATGTAGACTGTAGAGTGCATTGCAGCCAAAAATATAGCTTATACAACTCAGTATCAGGAAATATGTCCAAGGTGTGCTTGGCCATTCTATAATCGCGTAAAAGTATTTCTGGTTATTATGATTAGTGCAGCAAAATCCCGAGCTCAAGCCCAAGCTGCTGTATCACCTGAACAGCGACAAACATTATGACCGAACATTATTAGTGATATTAGTGTGTGGCAAGCTGACAGACATTTTATCCAATTCGGGTGACTGTTTACTTTAAATTTTTTTCTGCACTTGGTTATGCCACCAACACTAATTATTTATTGAATAACTGCCATTGTTAGTTGATCGTAAATATACCGTAACTATAAATGTTTTCATTTCTGTCGGCATGTTATTAATGCATCTAACTGTATTTGTAGTGGACATCATACTCCAGAAGAAATTCCTGGTCCAAGTAGCACTGATCAGATTCCACATCTACAACAGCCATTGTTGGATCATGCGTATTGTGAAGAAAAATCATCTAAAGCAAAGGGAATAATTCAGGATTTAAGTAATGAGCTGGAGAAGCTGATTTTGTGCACGATTAAAGGCATCTGATGATACATGTTTCCGTATTATTCTGGATTTTCAAGTTATGGATTGGTTTTGAAGTTTTTGATATAGTCTCATCAACAGCTGCAACTGTTCCACTTTTATCAGCTGTTAAAAATTATCTCAGAAGTGATAGATTGAAGAATTTCAAGCAAAGGCAAATTCAAAAACTCTGCCATTGCAAGACGAACCGTTTTCATTTGTTAGTCGGATTCACCAAGGCTTTGGAGTGAAAGACCTTGGTGTTCGATTCAACTTGTCTACCGCATCTGTTAGCGGGTTATCGATAACTTAGGCAAATTTTTCATATTTTACTCTTGAGAAATTGACAATTTGGGTGAGTAGAGAGAAAATTAGAGAACATATGCCCCGATCCTTCAGATGAGGAAATTATGGTATCACACATGTTAATAATGCTTGATTGGTATCGCGCCATAGTGGCTACATACATACAAGCCTGATTGGTATCGCGCCACATGGCAATAGTGGGTACATAAACACAAGTCCAGTCTGCTTTATATCGCTAATCCTTTCATTTTTTATCTGCTCAATAAACAAAACAAGTAACATTCAACAGTTCTGTTGGGCATTGTATATTGACAAATTTATCGGCCATTTGCTAGGAGCTAGCCAGTTATGCACAAAGCTATCCGGTACACAACTGGGAGTGAGCGGCTTGGTGTCCACCGCGGAGAACAAAGTCTTAACCCAGGTAAAATGAAAGATCTCCTGGTCGCCATGACCCTTTCATATCCCGCAAATGGGCAAAGGTGTCCTTGACAGTTCTAGTTTTATCAGATTTCGAAATATCCTTGTCGATCATCGATGGTCCGTGTCGTTGTGGCTGGTCGATGAGGCACATCTGCACCTGGAACATAAAATACTGCAGCAGTATCTGGTGCACTGGACAGTGGACAATCATCGTTCTGGGGCAGTGCAACTGGGAACATTGCAACGACAGCAATTTTTAGTCATATTGTAAAGCTTCGTATTTGTTTACTACTAAACAATTTGTTGACTAGTTATTTGATTCAACAATTTTTTGTTTTGACGATATGCAATATCAAGCATTGACCCCAACAACACTGCTGATACTGACATTCTCAAACTCATCACGATCACAGATGATACTTGCAAAGTCACGAAGTCTAATTCTCAAAGCCAGTTAGGAGCCTATAATTTGAGTGCTTGAATAAATACCAAGGACCTATGCTAGTATAAATTACAACATGCCTCTAAAATCTCATATGTAAGATTCAGCGAATAATTTATAGCCTTTGCTATTTCCATTACCTCTCGATTCACTGGCAATCCTAACTACGTCGGCAAAACTGAACTCTGGTAGATCCGTCAACAAGTAAGAAAATACAAGCTCCATACATTGCTGTGTAAATTGTTACTGTTACTAGAGACATCAGAAGAGAACTCAGCAGCAGTTCAGTTAAAGCAAAAATACTGTCCCACGCTAAGGCTTCTCAAACAGCTATAATGAAGAAGTAAGGTCTGGATTTCGCTAGCAATGACATGAAATCAGGCATTAGTAGTGTTGCAATAACCAACAACTCACGCATCCGCAGTAACGAGTCGCCATAAAGGGAAAAGAACTGCAATATTTCTGCACACAATGGTAGCCTTATGGAGGCAAAATTACCACCGCCATCCCTCCATAGGGGGCGCTAGAGCGGTGAGAATCGTCCATTGGAATTCAATCCTGTGTATGATCGTGTATTGCTGTGAGGATGTGCGAACTTAAATAGAGGAACGCATCCCAGAACGCCGTTATATTCTGCGAAGTGTGAACAATCTTCGCGACGCGAGCTAGTCAATTTGATGCCCCAACCACATTGCGTTGGATATAATAGAGAGGAAATAGTGATTGAATGCGCGCTTTCCCGTATATAATCATCGGTTTTGTGCATTTATTCTTGTCTGCTTGAAACAGTAGTATTCCTGAATTGTCACGCAATGAGCGTGTATAGTTTAATTCGTTACTGACTCGGTGCACTGCACACCAGATTCTTAGTGGCACTAGTTCTGCACACCGGACGGACTGGTAATGA
The DNA here is from genome assembly GCF_051294905.1 of Botryllus schlosseri. Classification (NCBI taxonomy): domain Eukaryota; kingdom Metazoa; phylum Chordata; class Ascidiacea; order Stolidobranchia; family Styelidae; genus Botryllus; species Botryllus schlosseri. The sequence goes on from NC_137241.1 coordinate 2,034,079, forward strand.
GCGCATCAATATAGAATTTCAACCCGTTGTCCATGAGTAGGCCCTATTTGGTAGAAGGCGGAGTTCTGGTCGCGACATGCGCTCATGTTGTGCTTGCTGCAGTTACACTTGAACAACCTCACAATTTAAAGACTATAGTCAGCTGTATGGCTTGATATGATCAAGTACTGCGCCGGTATTAAAACGTCGCATTCGTTTTTTGATGCGGTACGCAGCAATACCGTGGAGTGAGTTCTCATGCGACTATGACGCTTTCGACAGTCAAAATGGAGTAATTATGACGTCACAGGACTGTGCATACCCATTACCCACATAAAATAACGGTTGCGCGCGACGGCCCCCAGCGCAACGGTAGTTATTGACTACATGGCGGAGCCATTCGATAGCTTATGGAGCCCGAGCTGGAGCCGGAGCGGAGGTATCAATGAGCTCCGGAGCTCGGAGCTGGAGCGGTTAAAAATTTGTGCCAGCTCTAAAGTACTGGTGCACGGAGTCACGAACGGCAGTAAACAAAGCACGGTTACGGTACAACAGACACAAAATCGACTGTTACATTATAGATAACTAACCTACGGATAGATGGGCAACACGTGATTCACGGTCGAGAGACCGGATGCTCGTCAGATTTGTTGTCGCTTCATAGCATGAAGCGGGCAAAGCGGCAGGTTGTCGGCCAGATCGACTGTTAAAAATGCAGGTATGTTTGGTGTGGATAGGATATAGGGCAATCAGAACAGGTTATTTAGTGATACAGTACATAGCCACTGGCGCGGCTATCAAAGCATTAATATCAGGAGTATATTTAAGGAGCCAAAGAAGTCATGATATTCACTCTTATTATTCAGGTTATCAATTGGTTTCAATATTGAATCCAGCTGCATGAGGTTTCCTTGAAATAGTTTGGTTTGTATAATCATAGATAGGTTTTGGTATGTATTGATAAATAAAGAGAAAAAGTTAGTCGATGTATCTGCTTTACCTGTGACAGACTTGTTGGATATCAACAGGAATATTTTTTTCAGTTACAGTATGTCAAAATTAAGGTTTAGTTTGGCTAAATTAAGGTTTAGTTTGGCTGACTAGAGCCGAGCCCGTCTTATGACTCTGTGGCTGACTAGAGCCGAGCCGTCTTATGACTCTTGTAAGTGCAAAGCTGGATGTACTTAGATAAAAGAAATGATGAAGTTCTATCCAAAGGAAAAATGATGCATGGGAAGATCTTGCCATTCAATACAATTCCTTCCCGGATGCTCGAAAGGTATCATCCAAGCAGCTTAAAAAATGTTGGACTAACATGAAGACGAGGTAAGCTTTTTGATGGAATTCTAGGAATGTGCCAGGCCAGTTCTAATGCGTATGCATTTCATCAGATCGAAAGACGATATTACAGAGGGACGGGCCCACATGGCGGCAACTGGAGGCCCTCCAACCAAGGCAGTACCATATATGTCACAGATGATACATATCATAATACCAGAACAATTCGAGCCACATCTTCATCAGCATCTTCGGGTACAGTATGCCATAATAATGGACACTTATGGATAAAAGCACCATATTAAGCACAAGCAGTGATCCCAACAAATTAGTATAGTCAACGGTATTCGCTGTTGATATGTGAGCATCCCTGACTCTGGTTATGTAGGTTTTGCTGCGTGTTGGGTTACCGCTTAGCTGTAAAACCTCCAAAATCGCTCCATCTAAAAAACTGTAAAACCATATTTTCGCAAACCCGAAAGCTAACACTGACCAGAATTAGCAAAGCACAGTGATTGATAGTCGTGAGGACCATAGCCAGTCGATGGTGATCAGGGTCTAGGACATATCCTCGATGTGGTGTGGTCATCGATATTGTTTATTTATTAATGAGCGTTAACTAAAATCTGTGTAAATATATACGGATACATGACTAACATGAGCATAGCTTCATAAGCATACCGTATAGAAGTTATTAGAATTTAAACACAATTGCTATGCAATGAGGGCTTTCTATATCATATGTCCCTATTTCAGATGTGATTTTCACGACTGCAACTCCGGTGGTAAAAGAAACGGAAAAGACAGGGTTGCCAAGAAAGAAACCAAAAAGAGCTGAAGTTAATAACTTCATATCGGATACCATGTTCTTGGAGCATGAGCTGAAAGTGGAAAAGATTGAATTAGAAATTGACTGCTTGCAACACCAAAGGCTCTTAGTGGAGGAGCAGCAGTCCCTTGCTGATCTGCAGTTGGTACTTGTGACCAAGCACCTGTTGATAGCAGATGCAAGGCAAAAGCTTGAAGGCTCGCCTTCACCAGATCTAGTAGAAACTAGTCTACCTACTTTATAAAAGCTCTCAATTTAAGATTCATTTCTTCTGCTTGCAGCACCGTGATGTAAACTCTTTTTGTGGTATTCCCATTATCGATAGTTACTATGCCTCTAATTGCAGCACCAAGACATGAATACGTTTCTTTTGCTATTCCCATTTAACTGCTTAAGCCTCGACTTGCAACACCGCACCGCGATATTAATGCTTTTTTTTTGCTATGGCCATGGCCATGTAACTGGGCATTATTGATAGGTTCTGTTCTGTTCCACTTATTTCTTTCTACGCTGTTTCCATTTCGTTCGGTTTTATACAAGTTTCACCGCAGTTTCTTTATTTATGATAACAAATTAAATTGTTCCATTTCGTTCGGTTTTATACAAGTTTCACCGCAGTTTCTTTATTTATGATAACAAATTAAATTGTATTCCTAAAGTGGGTTTCTACGATCCGGCGTCTCTGAGCTAGGTAGGCCTCTCAGGGATCCTCGTACATCTCTTGGTGCCTCTACAACTTCTTGCCGGATGACAGGGACATCAGTTTCATTGTTGATAATGCAACTAAATTTGAAGGGAGTTAAGCGCTTGATATTAAAAAAATCATGAAATATATTACCTGTGTTTTCTGGCATAGTTGTATAACACTGCTGTTGCAACAATCAAAGCCATTGCTGTGTCGACATTTATCCGTAGACCCAGTGATAAGCAGGGAAACACGCTCTTCCACACTCCAAAAAATCCGTTCTATGGTTATTCTGGAGGATATTTGAATCTTGTTATATCGACGTTCAGCAGCTATTTGTCATAAAATCGTGAGGCCTCATTGGCTGCAACTTCACTTTGTGGGAATTTGATGTATGTTGAGCTTTTGTGAGCTATGGCAATACTGTCCAGGTTCATGTTCCAGCTCCCCAACAACAACTTGAAAGCTTCCTGTGGCGTAAGAGTGCAAAACAACAAGGAACTTCAACAACGGGGGCAGGGGTTGACCTTTGTTGGATGGGTTGGTAAGGTCACACTGTAGGACCTCCATAAATCCACTAACACCGGCTTTCGTTAAGCCTATAGCGATCAGAAAACAGTTCCTCAGTGAGGAATTCCAAGGGATTATCAAAATCTGTAAGTTACTTCTGTACTTGCTGCAGCCTGTTTCCATCCACTTGCATGTAATATTCTAACATATCTATGTCAATATCCATTTTATCTGAAAGGAATGAAACACGTACCGTATGCCTGTCTGCCGATATGGAATCGGTGCCTCGTGCACACCAAAGATCCTACTAATTGTACACGCGGTGTGATACTGCACACCAAATATATTACGCTAAACATACCGGGATTCCAACCCTGGAGGGTATCTTGACATTTCATATCGAGCGAACGCACAATAGCGAATAATGCCAGACATGTCGAAAATGTCTTTGAATATGAAGCCTCTACTCCAATGGAGTTCAACGAAGCCTTTACTCCGTTGCGCAAGACTTGAGTTTGAGGCGTCTCTGATTACTGGCCTAGTCAGTAATTCGAAATCTAATTTTCCCATCTTAATTATGCCTGGTTATGAAAACGTCTTCTCTTCATTTATCAATATATAATAAAACCTATCTATGAATATACAAACCAAACTATTTCAAGGAAACCTCAGCTGGATTCAATATTGAAACCAATTGTTAACCTGAATAATAAGAGTGAATATCATGACTTCTTTTGCTCCTTAAATATACTCCTGATATTAATGCTTTGATAGCCGCGCCAGTGGCTATGTACTGTATCACTAAATAACCTGTTCTGATTGCCCTATATCCTATTCGCACCAAACATACCTGCATTTCTAACAGTCAATCTGGCCGACAACCTGCCGCTTTGCCCGCTTTATGCTATGAAGCGACAACAAATCTGACGAGCATCCGGTCTCTCGACCGTGAATCACGTGTTGCCCATCTATCCGTAGGTTAGTTATCTATAGTTACATAGCCGAGTAACAACACAACACCAATGATATATTCTCACCGTATAGAGATGTTCCTTCTGGTGGCTTTTGCAGCTTTATAATGATAGATTCGAGAACCTTTAAATGAAAAAGAGAATGACCAGGAGCAACTATGGAAAACTTATTGCTAAAATATTTTGCGCACTCGGGTGTTTCAGGAGGTGCTGTCCGATGGCAGAATTACATGCTTTTATTTGATCATAATCACGCATCGTAACTAGAGACTGTGATGATGAAGAATATATGTCATCAGCCTGCGAATTCCTAATTTGACGTGGGACGTGTTGACGAATTCTTTGTTGCAAACGCTGAGATATTCGACCCACATACCGACTGTCGCATCGGTACGTATATATATTGGTAAATTGTGTTACTCTGATGAATCGCAGGAAACACATCTTTTCGCGTTGCTGGTAGTAAAGATTTCGTAGCGAATATTACTCGGGGTTCCACTTGTGGAAAAGAATGACTCCATGAGAACCTAATTTGTTTTTCAAACCTGTTACAAGCTGTAAAAACTTCGCGAATTTTCAACAGCAGAAATCACAGTGGCGGCTCGTCCTATAGGGCAACTAGGCATTGCCCCACCTAAAATTCTGTTCAATAACAATTCTTTACCATTTATAGACGCACAGCAATCTATATATACCGAAATCACAGCGAAAATCGTATTCTTCTTGTCCTTTCGCTTGTAAATGTCCAATTGCCCATATATAGCGAAGTCTCTGCGAAAATCGAATTCTCTTCCGTGTTTGCGCTTTGCGAATGCCTAGCCGTGGCATGCCCCGGTAGCGCTCATAACAAGCTTTCACTGTCTATTCTCTCAAAGCCGCGCACAGTAGAGAAACAGTGATTTAGGGTGCGTTCTAGGTGCGGTTCCGTGCCAAAAGTTTTCAAGTCTAATGCTGAAAACACCTCACTACGAACGCAAGGCCTGTTTTCACTACCACTACGAACGGCAAGTGTTTTGGCAATTATTTTGTGGAACTGGTCACTTGGAACGGAGAGTGGAGACGTGATTTCGACAACCGTGATTGCCAAACCGGCGTCGAAGCTATGTCGTTCGTAGTGCTGGCCGTGTTCCATGGCTGTGCTGGTATAGAGACCGTAGTCAGACAGTATAGTAACAATTAGCGTTGGGACCCCGGGAAATCCCGATCCCGGGATCCCGGGATTGGTCCCGATGAAATCCCGGGATTTGTGAACAGCATCTACCAAGGCTTATGTAGCGCCATATCTCTTATTTTGGTAATAAAGCAGTGCCACAAACTCGGCTGATTGTGTATAACAGTGGCCTCAAACACGCGGCCCGCCAGAACTGTTTTTGCCGCCCACGTCGGCGTTTTGACTTTTCAAGCATTCGACAATATTAAACTCGAAAATTTCAGATTTCGGATTTGAGAACTTGAAATTTCATTCTGAAACCACTCCAAAAACCTGAATCGCATCCACTAGCTGCTAAATTATAATGCGACAGCTTTTACGATGACACGATGCATTTGTCGTCTCGCATGGTTTCTAACTGTCTATATAACTCCGTATGTCGCCAAATTATGCCAAGCACAACAATATTTTTAAAAAATATTGAAAAATATGACTTTTTCGTGGCAACCGTGAATATTACAATGGTGTATTACATTTTCACAATGTGTATGGAATGCCAATCTGCAAGGTCCGACAAAAAAGGCGTACTGGCAAATACATATTATACCCCTATTTGATGCTGCTGCCCGCCGCGTCATCAAAAACTACGAAATTGGCTCGCGAGCAAATTGGAGTTTGGGACCCCTGATCTAAACGATGATACTCTTGATGCTCTTATGTTTTGCGTCAATTCAATATCACAAGGACTAAATGTTATTTGTGTAACTTGTAGGTGTATTTTACTACTTTTCTAATCCCGGGGAATCCCGGGATTGAGGAGCGAAAATCCCGGGAAATCCCGATCCCGGGATTTCAAATTTGATCCCGAAGTCCCAACCCTAGTAACAATAGTGCATTGGCGTTCTGTAGATGCTAGGTATGGTAGGTTTTGATAGTCGGTGATATACAAATGGCTTGCTTGGTTACAGTAACTTTCTCAACTTTTTTACAGTAATTGAGTATTTACCATGTATGTGTGATCCGCAATTCAGCAATATTAAGCAAGAAGTACCGGTAGTCAAAATCAATGCACGACAGAATCAGCATCCGTATATGTATGCGACAATTGACATTTTGAGTGGAAGAACATCACGTCGTAAGAAGATGAATTGTGACACCGAGAATAAATGCCTGGCAGAACAATAAATGTCTGTCTCTTCTAACTAGGTAAGCGAATGTAGGCTATCAGAGTAGATGGTGCAGTAAAATTCTTGGTAATGTCCCTATCAGAAGAAATTGCTGCCAAGTGCCTTCCTGATAAATTGTCATTGAACAGTAAAAATTTAAAATTGACTATAAAGTCACTGATCTGAAATGATTTATATCGTTCTTGCTTTAGAACCGGTATTCAATTTTCAAAAATCCTCCATCTGGCCAGTCTGTAAAATATTATCTCATTTATTCCAGAAACACAGCTCAGTAAGAATGGTTGTTGAACAAGCTATGTTTCGTCTCAAATCACTCTGGCTATTGATATTTAGAAGATGTGACGCTAGTCCGACCAACACACGGCTGATAATTGTGGCTTGTGAAACGCTTACATATCGCAAGAGACCTGATTCAAGATCTGGATGCAGTTGATGCAGATGGATGCAACCACTTGGAAAAGATGCTGAAACTCATTTGAATTTGGATCCTGATGTAGCTGCAACCATATGTTTACATCATATGCTGCTTTATTTGCTAATTTTCATATCTCAATTTTCAATTTTTACCAATGAAACCTCAACCCCTGTTTGTATGTGATGTTAAATAGCATCAGTATCTTTAATCCGTGGTGCGAAATGGTAAAAAGTAGGTTCACTGAAAGATGCTTTAATTGAGCAGTTATTGAGGAAGAATGTTCTCAGTATAGCTTCAAATAGGGTTCCATCATCTTCGAGGATGGCTGCAACAACGCTGTAAAAAAGATACCACATGAAATTACTCTGCACCTTCCTTGACTCATGCCAGGGATATCTCTGGCGCAGAACGTCCTGAGGCATCTGCAGTGCTGTAGTGTGCGCCGACTACTTCCTAAAATTATACAAGTGGTCAAGAGTTATTGTCAAATGTATTAAAACTCAGTTTGTCATGGCTAATTAAAATGACTGATCGCGCATTGTAATACACGACTATGGTTGTGCTTGCATCAGCATCTCCATCATCTTGGCACTTACTAATGGATTCAAAATTAATTTAACATTTCCAATTATCCTAGAAAGAATCTTAATGCATGATGATTTCACATAACCGCTGACTGATATAAGCCTATTCTTTCGTTACTTAGAAAGCCATCCAACAATCTGGGCTTCCATATATATTCTACATTGATTTATGAGAAATTGAGCTGCTAGCTTGAAAATGTCACCATTCTTCAGAATTGATGTATTCATACTCTGTATCTCAGGTTTGGTTGAACCAAGCTATTACCAACCGCATCACTCCCCTTTCGCTCCCAATCGTACCCCTTGAGATCTCCACACTGATATAGCCTATTTTCAAATGTGTGAAATAAAAACACTCTCTGCAAAACATATCATTACTATATAAACTAGGGTACTCCGGGATATTCAGTAGGCCTATAGGCCTATATATATCCCTACAAACTACCATATACAATACATAACTTAGATATATGCTCTTTTGCCATGACAAATCCACTCAATAGAACCACTATTCAATAACTGCCACCTCCATGACCAATATTACTAATGTCGACCCGCTCCTGCCACCTGAAACAGGTAGTTTCGCGTCAGCAACAAGCACGAAAACACACGTTCGTAGTACCCCGCTAGCACGAAAATAATATCGCGTTTCGCGCCACTACGAACGCCCTCCGTAGTCGAGCGAGACCCACTACGAACGATCGGGTTTTCGAGACCATCGGTGCGAAAACTACAAGTCGGAACGGGGTAAGTGTGAAACCGCTACCGAAATCAGGCTCACTTCGAACGGTCGTGTTTTCGCAACTGGTTTTGAAATCATTTCGAAAACATCACCTAGATCGCACCCTTACCTTACCTTATATCTGAACTCGGTTACCGTCCCATGCGTTTAGTCGACCATGGCCGGTATAGGTCGATTTTGATGGTGTTTCACACCATGATAATTCTTGAAACTTGGTATGTCATGTCGTGATGGTGGTATTTAACACTGTCGCAAGTTTCAGGGTTTCTACTTAAAGTTTAGCGTAGTAATTCCGTTTCCGGAGTTGAGTGTGTGCTGATCCGTCATGTATCGCAAACAGATTTTACTCAAAAGCCGGTATTGGTATCCATTGATTCTGACGATGTTCCCTGCCGAAATCGGTCATGACATTTGGTACAGTAAGTCTTAATGTTAGTATCGAACGCTGTATCAAGTTTCAAGTTTGTCACTGAACTATGTTAGTGGTAATTTCTAGAGCCCGACCGATTATCGGCTCGCCGATAATATCGAGTCGATATCACGCTTGGAGAGAAATATCGGTATCGGCCGTTGAAGGTAAAAAAAATATCGGCCATTTTCGTGACGTCACAACATGGTGGCAGGGAGTCAAAGAAGTCGATAGAAGACGTGAGGACGGTAAATTATAAAAAATAAATGGCCATGCTGCACATAGTGCATACTCCATACAGGCAGTAGGCGTGCCTATCTGAAAAATATTATGGATTACTAACAACCGTTATGCCTCACTGACTTTGTGGGAATCCCCCTTCAGTATTCGATCACCAAAGACAGAGAGCAGCTGGGTGGATTGGATAGTTGTCTGCAGAAGATTTCAATCAGTAAGAGAAATGAGAACATCAATCATGCTGGACTGACCCTCGTGATGATGGAGAAAAGCGTCTCGTCGAAACATTTCTCGGAAGATAGTGCTATTGGTTCGGTACCAACAGAGCTACCAGTAATGTATGAAGTCATCTGACTGAGGCCTTCGGGGCCACCATGATGGAAAACATGCGAGCATAGAGGGCAAGAAAATCAAGCAAACGTGGAGTAAAGCCAATAATTGATACGAAATTTTTTAATTCCATGATGACATAGGCCCATTCTGACAAAAGAGCGTAAAGTATTGATCAATATTCAATTGATTGTTTGAATGCTGGTCATGGTCAAGGCCCAAGGGGGATGGGTGGAGCAGTTGCAGACGTGAACAATTTCAGTTGTTTTGCACATTCTCTTCATCTATTTGTTAACGATGTGCTGAAGGCTCCAGGCGTGTGCTGAAGGCTCCAGGTGCACTGCCAGAAGAATATCAATAATAATATCAATATTTGGTGAAACCATTGAAGGAAAGATCCCCTGCAAGGGAGCGGTGGAACCGAAATTAAGAAAGATTTCCAATTCTTGCTGTGCCGCTAACTATGGTACCAAGTGAAAGACTGCTCACTATGTTTAGTACTTTATACATCATTTATGGAAGACCGCAGAAGTTCATTCCCTTGGAGAAAGAGCCGAGAAATTGTGTTTCGTGAACTGTAATCTGCAACTGCTGGATTGGTGCTATTGATATATTTTTATAGCCCCTAGATCATTTATTTCATGTTCAAGCATATCAATGGCTGTAAAGTTGTTGAAATAAATGCTCTGAGTTGTTAAAATTGGGCATTAAGCTAGATTCCATATCTTTTGAATATCGGCTGAATATATCGGGGTTATCGGTGGAGGTACTGGATGTCGGTCTTATCGGTATCGGCTCAGAAATCCAATATCGGTCGGGCTCTAGAAATTTCATTTCCTAAGTCGAGTGAGAGCTGACTCGTCATTTATCGCAAACATATTTTGCGCAAAGCCGGTATTGGTCTCTATTGATTTTAACGATGCTCCTTACCTAGATCCGTCATGAGCTTTTGCATGGTAAGTCTTGATTTTAGTATCGAACGCTGTGCCAAGTCTCAAGGTTGGCACTCAATGATTAGGGAAGCAATTTCGTTATCAAGGTCGAGTATGGTAGAGATGTGCGCTGATCTGACGCTTAGCCTACCTAACGCATTGCGAATTTCACGCAAAAGCCGGTGTATCTGTGCTAACGTTAACTGTGTTCTATACTGAGATAAGTGATGAGATGATGATATCATGAAACAGTTTACCAACATTCTCGGTTTGCATTCAAATATTTACTTTTATTTTATATTCTCCAATGTGAATTTCACCGTGAAATTGTGGCCCCTGTCGACCCCCTGTCAAGCGCCATAACTATTTCGTTTTCGATGGCGGCTAACAGCTGATCACTTGATCAGCCTATTCCTCAGTAAATTTTACGCAAAATTCGATGTTGGTCTGTTCGTAATAATTTTGACAGTGTACCATACCGAAATGCGTCATGAGGCTACTTCTCGATGATGTCATGTAACAGTGTACCAAGTTTACGGCTTTCATCCACGTATTTATTCGGTAATATATTTTCCAACGTCGATTTAGCAGCAGACTTCTAGACAGTTAGCCATTTGTGTTATGTCACAGTCTCCGGTTTCAAGGCCAAAATCTCCTATGTTGTTCCGAGACCGAAATTCCGAGGCTGCTTTCGTCTTACTTCTTCAAATTCAAAATGATGTGTTGGATTCAATATGACAGGCCCAATCTATGAGATAACAATGGCGTATGTATCTGAACTCGTTGACCTTTTCGGTTGGGCCAGAGGTCTCAAACTCAAATGTGGTTGCTGGCCAATTTCCTAATTTTTGATGACGCCGCGGGCCGCAGCTTCAATAATAGGGATATTCAATGTATAATTTCCAAGTAGGCCTTAATCGACGGGACCTTGCAGACAGGCATTCCACAAACATCGTGGAAATGTCATTTACTATTGTACTATTCACGTTTGACACGGAAAAAATCACATTTTGAAATTTTTTAATAAAGTAGTTTTTGTGCCGGGCATAATCTTTTTTATTAAAGAGTTATAGATATCATGCGAGAGGATGCATCATGATCGACATCTTAAAGCTGTCGGGTTATAATATTGCAGCTAGTGGACCTTAGACATGTCATAATTTTGTGTAGAATATTTTAAAATTTACTGAAGATTGATCTGATATCAGAGCATTTGAGCGGTGTAGCCTAATCCTGGTTTAGATATAGTCGTGATAAGTGTAGGCTATTGTTACTGTGATTGCCAAAGTAAAATTAAATCAGCGTTAGATTTTGCCTTCGATTATTATTGGAACATATCAATAAACAACTTAAATATTATCATCATTGAGCCATATAGTAATAGCATTGCTTCTTAACCTTTTTAGCGATCGTACTCCTTGTGCTTCCAATACTATTTCTTGTAGCCCCCGTCCATTTTCAACACAATTTCTGATGGTACCTACATTAAAATCAGAAAGCCCAGCCCGTTCACATAAAATAGCACGTAGCGCGAAGACTATTTTCCAGTTGTGTAAATTGACCAAGAAGATATTCCACAGCATATAGGCCTAATTCCACAATGCATCTCGTACTACACCCTGATATGGTGCTTCGTATGGGGTCTACGGACTCATGGTTAAGTAACTCTTTCAATGCACACAAATATGGAGGCCTATAAGGAAAGTTTATTTTGAAGAGCTAAATCTACATTGCCTTATTTATAAGATTCATCCTGGGTTATGACCAAGTCAGAAGGTTCCGAATCACAAGTCAAACACACTTATAGTTTTGATTCGAGTCAAGTTGAGTGATCTCCAATTCACCACCTAACCAAGTCCGAGTCCAAATAATTGTGTTCACTATATTAAGTTTCGAGTTCGAGTCATGTTCAACCCTATTTTGTTATCAGTCAGTTATATTTGATATCAAATGCTTCGCATTCATAATATACTGATTTACCTTATCTTTAACACTTTCCGGCTCCATTTTTCAAGTACCAGTAGACCCTACTGATGGACGAAATACCAATAATGTGGTAACTTTACTATTCTTCGAAGTCACAATGAAATGCCTGTCTGTCCGTCGGCCTGTCTGTCATATGACTTGGTCGAGTCGTGCGCAATGAGTCAAGCTCGTACACAAATTGACTCCAGTCATTGCAACCCAGGATTTATCCTTATTTTATCCTATTTTTTGGCGGAGGCTGTGATTAGTACTGGCGAAAGTGATGCATTTTTTTACACATTTTAGCCATCAGTTTATAAATACAGAAATTTCGCGGTTAGGCTACTCAGAGTCTTTGGCTGACCTAGTTTTTGATCTATGTCGATGGTATCAGTGACGGGAGCGAGTTATTTTATTTGTAACAACTAAAATATTGCAATATGTCGAACGAAATCCCCAAAACTCAGGTTTATACCTCACAAGGTTCCCTTTATTTTCATTTATTGTCATCGTGGTACAGTTGGAAGTGACGGCATTTTGGTCATTGGTGCTGAGATTACTGGAAAATATTTGTATATTACAAAAACTGTTCACATGGCGGCCAAAGCCGAATCTGAAAGGTATATGTTCGAACCACCCCCACTCTGTCTGTTGTTCATTCGAATTGTGTATTTATTCAAGTATTCCGTAACTTAATTTGTATATAGGATCAACGAACACCGTTGCCCGGACGAGGTCAATTTGGAGTAAGAATCTATAATGACGCAGGTTGTGAGATAAACTTCTTATCGGCAACCGACGGGGTCGACTTTGATGTGACTATACCGCCTAAAAACGTAAGTCACATTGCATAGGTAAAGTTACTCTCAATCCTATTATTGGCGACAGTGTAAGTATGAAATGTACGAAGTAGAAACTATTACTGCATATTCCCCCGCGGTTGTGCTTCGAATCGGCATCTTTTCTATTGATAAAAAGATATTTCCACGTATCTTCTCACTGCACCAAGCTTGACTATGCTTGTATGCGTGAGTAATGCAGCGGGACATGGTCGTATCTATAGGCCTAATATAAATCTACCGTATGCCCAATTGAAAGTAAGATATGCGAGTTGAAAATATTTCACACACTTTTACCAACGAATAGCGTGTGAAGTGAACATTTCAAGACAATGACAGCAGATATAGAAATTATCAATATATTTTATATGAAGATTGTACCTGACATATATTTTCACTCTTACTATACCTGTTCTACTACACCCGGCTCCATATAACTGTTAGGTCCATTGATAGCGCAATATATCGATGGCCTCTGACGAAGGAGCACATGTATAATTTACATGACAGCTCTTCGACTCATATATAATAGGGTTACCATATTTTTGTGATGCAAATTCCGGACACTCTTTAGCGCCGACTAGCGGATTTCAAAACGAGGTGTAGCACACTGTCCGTCAACATGACGCCACACTAGCGAAGCATTGCCCATCGACTTTATACACTATACAGGAATGGAGTGGAACATAGGTCATGAATTGGGCTATCTGTAATGTGAGCTCTTAATTGTGATTGCTACTTGCTAGGGTCTGCAATAGATACCTCCACGAGCCGGATGATATCGTCGGGCGGGCCGTGTCTGGCCAGTCAGGATTGTCTTTGACAGCCCTGCTATACTGTTAGGTCGTTGCGACTATCTGGTTATGTGTTTTAATCAGGTCCGAAACAACATTTTCTCTGCCCCCTTCCATACAATAAAGCAGTGACCTTTGGGCCAACCGTAGGGTAGTCGATATAACTTGTTGGGCACTTACGATATGCATTTGACTGTTAAATTTTATGTATCAATTCTGTAAATAATATTGATTCTTCCGTATATTAGGCAACTATAAATGCACCACCAGGTTGCACATCCGGTGATTTCCAACCTTTTATGGTCGCACCTCCAGGGTTGTAATGACTCGAGTCATGACTCGACTCGAGTCCGACTCGAGTCACGTTTTACAGATGACTCGACTTGACTTGAGTCATTTTCTTAAAATCCGGAAATGACGCGACTCGACTCGAGTCAATTTGTGTATTGACTCGACTTGGACTCGAGTCATTGCGCTTGACTCGAACCAAGTCATATGACTCGAGATTCAGAATGCCGAGACGGACGTTTCATTGTAATTTCGAGGAATAGTAAAGTAATCACACTATTGGGATTTCGCCTCTTGGTACTGGTACTTGAAAATGCGTCGCGAAAGTGCTAAAAATGACGAAAATTAGTATATTATAAATTCGAACCATTCGACATCACCAAAAAGAGTTATAAAAAGTGGATTTAACAAGCCTTTAACTGGAAACTTGCAGTCAACACAATGACTTGGACTCGACTCGAGTCATAATACCATGACTCGGACTCGACCCTCTGCTCAGTGACTTGGACTCGGACTTGACTCGGTGGTGAATTGAAAATTACTCGACTTGACTCGAGTCAAAACTATAAAACTGAGATTGACTTGTGACTTGTGACTCGGAGATTTGTGACTTGGTTACAACCCTGCGCACCTCGTTTCCAACTTGAAAATATTCCGTTGCAAACCTCAAAACTTGACGAGCTGGTCACTAAAAAAATTCGGCTTGCCCAAACTTACTCACGGCCTAGGAAGCTGATTACGTCCAAATTCATCGCGATACCCAGATAAAGGCAAACAACCTCAAGATTTGGAGCACTGTCTGTGACTGAAGCATCCAATCGTCCTTAACCAGCTCTAGGAACATACCGTTAGCTTATAATTGCGATTACAATCAGACTTATTTCAGTAAATGATGGTAATTTATATTTATTTTGATTGCATTTTTTGACGAGGATGGTGCCTGGTGCCCATACTAATATCATTTTACGTTGCATTACCTCGCGCGCGGCGCGAAGAAGAATTCTGAATAGCATAAATCTGCTTGAAAATAATATTATTTATGTTGATTTACGAAAAACTTTTGAGCCTGCTTCAAGCCTTCAAAATTCTGGACATTTAGGCATATTTTAAAAATTCCACCCGGACGCAGATTGTTTAGTGAAATTCCGGACATGTCCGGGAAATTCCGGACGTATGGCAACCCTAATATATAATCATACTTTACTTAATTTCATTGAGCATTAAGAACCCCTGGAATAGAAATGTCCAATCGGCGAAGAATTCATTGCTGTTACAGCTGTGGGGCGTACTACTACCTCACTTGTCACCGATAATAACATGGATAAAGAGAAAAAACAACACCCAGCATGTAAAAAACTATACGTCTCGGGGTCACAGAATGCCAACGGTTGCATTGCTGACTTGATTAAATAGCTATATACCCTACGCAACCTTTTGATATATTACTATTCGCCATGAAAGTTTCATAGATTGTTGCGTCCGTAGGATTACCAAGTCACCGTTCCGAGTCGCAAGTCCTTCTCTTATTTTAACGGTTGACCCGACTCAACTCGAGTCATTTTTATTTAATCACCCAGTCAATTCGAAATCAAGTAATTTTACGAAATGTCGCACCAAACCAAATCACAATTTTCAGTCACAAATCATCAACGGGGCCCGTTTTATCATCATTAAATAGAAATATGACGTAATAGCTGATCTCTCTACCGCGAGGGCAGCTTTTGAAAGTGATGTGATAGTGAAGCTGTTGGGATTTCATTCATTTTTATAGTAGTCTTATGGTGAACTTCAAGTTCTTATATCTGAAAAAGTTATATGGCACTTGAATAATTGTTGAATATTTGAAATTCCAAAATGACATCGCAGGCCGCACAAAATGTTCTCGCGGGCCGCGTGTTTGAGACCTCTGGGTTAGGCTATATACACACTATATCTCGAGTTACAGTCTTATGTCTGCCAATTGTTAGCCAGGTCAAGTGCGAACATGAATCGTGTTGAATCTCTGCTCCGTGCGCTGTTTATGCAGTTTCCTCTAGAGGAGTGGTTCCCAACCTTTTCCGTCTCGTGCCGCCCTTGGCCGATAATTGAGCTAAAATTCCCCCCTATGAAAGAGTTGCCTGTGACTGAAAAAATGTGCTTTTAACGCGCAACCATGTGTTGACTGAGCAATTAATGGCCAAACATATTCAGATATGTCCGAACTATGGCGAATGCGGACCGCACCAAACTTTGGTAAAGTACAGTCAAATTTGACCTGTTTTTGACCGATCGGGTAGCCGCTGACGAAAAATAAATCACCAAGTCCGCTTGCTATGGACTTGAGTTGAATAGATGAATTTGGTACGGTATGTTTTTCACGTTAGCTCATATGTTGGCTTAAAAAGTTAAACTATTTCACTAGCAGCCTTGTGCTGAATTCGGCTTGACGTTTTCCTGCTTAGTAGCAATTTGGTCGAGAGGCTGTCGCGGACCGAACGAAATCATCTCGTGAGCCTTACTTTATCAGGGGGTGTAATAGCTACGGAAGGCATTTAAACATATACTTAGCTTGAAATCCACCAAAGAAACATACAATTGTAAAGAACTAATTTCTACTTAACAGTTCTTTACTATAAAAATCTAAAAACCTTGTGAACCCAGTGTATCTATGTTCTGATACAATGCCAAAGCCAGATTTCCCCCAAAAAAATTAAGCCAGATTCCCCCTGAAAATTTCAAAATTCCCCCCAAGGGGGGAATTCCACGCCGGTTGGGAACCACTGCTCTGGAACAATAATTAGAATGAATAGCTGAGGTAGCAGCGAGGATAAGGACGCCTTGTGAGACACTTTTACACTGCTGGTGCCAGAGGCAGTGTCTGTAGTTGGAACAAAATTGGGTATCGTGATTTGAAGCATGTGGTCTCTCTTGCAAACGGTGTGTAGTTATTACCTGATGGTCGACATTACACGGCCAGTGTTGACTGGCTTATATTCCAATACAAATTTTCCGAAGTAGTAACCACTGGTGAACTTTCAAAATTCCTATATAATTGAAAAATCGCTTTCTATCATCTTTGCTGCAGTATCTAGCGTTTTTAATATCGTATTGACCACCCCGATTTCATCCGCAGAATCCAAACGTGGTTTCAGCTCATTAAAACGCATCGAGACTTCTCTTAGAATCGGGATGTGTAAAGATATAGGCTCGATACGTTAGTAGATGTGCTCAGGTTTCTCAGCGTTGTCATACTGGGTATTACAGATTTCAATGAACTTGTCATTGAACATTTTGCTACTATGAAATCACGCCACGCGCAATACGCCCACATATACAAACGTTAAAATATGCAGTATGAACTACTGTACTTCATATTTTCTTCTGAATAATTTGAAGAGTGTCAGCTCGAAAAGCTTCGAGTTTTAATATATTTCTGTCATGAATATATTATTAAAATTTGAAATGCGTAAGCCTAGTTAACCATGCCTATTGTCTATAGCAGTGTCTCCTAAACTTTTTTGAGCTACCGCCCCCCTGGACAGCGAATTAAGTGCCATCGCCCCCGACACCCCCCTCACCACGCCAAATCATAAAACGAAACTTGTTCTGCATTTAATACAGCTAATAATGAGACGGATGAAGCTAGTGTATCAATATCATCATTCTCGTCGTATTGGGTTCAAGTTTTGATGGGAACAATATCAGTCTAAAACCTCCAGTGTTCATTTCATAGGCCTACTGGCAAATCGGTTTCTGCTGTGAGTCAGAAACTTGGACACGGCGCTGAGAGCACGTTCTATCAAATATGAGAAGGGAAATGGTAACGACGATAAAGCCAACCCGACTTCAGTGGGAGTGTTTATTTTTTATTCAATTGCGTATCCAGAACGATTGATTGGAGATAATGAACTTTTGGTTGAAATCAAATTGTTCTTCACTACAATTAGGGTTATCATATTTTGGGAATCTGAAAAGATGACGCTTTTTCAAAATGTTCAGACTTACAATGATGGAGTAAAATCCGAATAAAATGGTAAATTTCTCCCGAGTTTGTGGCTAGTTGACTAATAGAAGGTCATTTTTCTGGTTCAGGTTCCGAAAAACCCGCCAGACCGTTACTCGGGCGCTAATTTCCCATATCTCAGTCCAATTTCCACGCACATTTAAAACCAAAAATTTCAAAAAAGAGGAACAATTCTCAAGAAAGAGGCCATTTAGGCGTCCTCTGAGGAGATTTTCAAAAAAGTCAAAAGAGAAGACAAATCCTATTGAAAGATAACTTATGGTAACCCTGACTACAATGTTATCAGCTGCTCAAACATTTCATGCCTGGACACTTCACAGAATGGATTGATTATCCGGTGAGGAATTTCTAATTGGAACATATCGTGGATCCAAATCACCATCCTCGTTTAATTTTGTGAGGTGATTTATTCATGTTTCTCCATCAAAATCAGGTATTCGGGCTGGACCGGTAGCTCATAGCCAAGCTTGAGAATTGGAACAGTTGACGTGTCGCAAAATTCCGGCAAATTATCTATCACTGACTAGTCAGCGAATACGGGCAGTGCCATGTTCACGTTTATCAGGTTTCATCAATACCATATGAACGGATATATTCTATACCCCTAAATTTTGAGAAATACGACCATCAAGTAGGAGTGATGTCGTTTCTCGCAACCAGAAAGCCTTGTCGAAGGTCACGGTGACAGCGCTGTTGAAAATCCACGATCGTTTGAAACAGATATTAAAATCTCTTAAAAAGCCATCACATTTTTCAGTGAGCAATAACTGTTCAAATATACTTCGTAGTTCTCACAGCAGCACACAATGAACCACGCTTTTCGGGTATGCTGCAGGAATAAGAATACCATTGTCAAGTAACAATGGACTTTTCCGGTGCTGCGAATCTAACCTCTTTATTAATAAGTCGTTTCAACACTATACGCAGCAGTTGACTTCTAAACCTACACAGCCCGCATTTGCTCTCAGCGCCCCCTACCGCCCAATTTTCTAGTCAGCGCCCCCCAATCGTCCATTTCATGGCCAGCGCCCCCTCCACGCTCGCGAACGCCCCCAGGGGGGCGCTGGCGCCCACTTTGAGAACCACTGGTCTATAGAAACTGTGTGTGACCACTATACGAAGTCACATTTTCACGTCGGAATACACTATTGTGATGTCATCTAGATTATTAAAATCGCTTGCACCCCTTGCCCCACCACCCTATATTGTCACGAGCCGCCACTGTGGAAAATGAAAGATCTGGAAACTACTGACGTTAAGTGTTGTATGCTTGGTGTTGTACTGACTTCAGTTTCGTTGTGATTACCTTTTTGTGTTGATGATCATTCGTCGTAGTACTGGCATGGGCAAAAATGATCGCCGACACGAACCAGATCAAACTGGAAGTAAAACATCATTGGTGATACGCATGCGATTACAAATTCGCATTTCTCGAAGGGAATATCATTTTTCGCCACGTTCGTGTACTTTTTACAGCGGTGCTTCCAACCTATGTGGGCCAAGATAAAGTATCCATGTAAGTGTACTCCACCATAAGAAAAGGAATGGATTAAAATTTGACAGAAATGGTAGTGCTATAGACTACTTTTTGATGTCCAATTAACTTTCTTTGTTTTACCATTGCAGTTATTATTATTGACGTTTTAAAATTTTACCAATGACAATTAGGTCGAATGTTCGAGAATCTATTCCGTGACAGTGACATTGGGGGCATTTGAATCGGTTCTTATGACAGTTTCATTCGTGAAAGTGATGTAGCTTTACCTACCAATTATTAACTCTGTTTTTCAAAATCCAACTGATGACAATAAGGGATTAGTTTGGACCGAAAACTGTTGTTGAAGTAGACGTAGTAGTAGTAGTTTACACATACAACAATACGAACTGCTACGAAGCGTACTCCGAAAAGGTAAAATTACTTCATTACTGACCCCCTTTGACTATATGTTAAGAGGCTTAATCATCCCCTCACACTGATCGATGTCAATCCAAGTTATTGTCAAACATTATTTAAAAAAAGCTGTATATGCGCGCCATGCTGACGTTTTGATTATTCACGGTCGTTCGTGACCTTCAGGCATATAAGATGGTTAATCCCTCTCACATAACACGACATTTGATGGCACATGCATGACTTCCGTTCAATTGCGCACCACTTAAATGTGGTCATTAAATTTCGTGAAAAATATCACTGAGGAAATCGTGAATTAGGACAATCTGGTGTTCGATTGGACGTGCATGAAAAACGAGAAATTGAGACGCGTGACGTGAAAGAGAACGACTGAAGAGTTAGGTAAGTCAGCGCGTGAGTATCGGCTTTGTCGCGAAGACGACTGTGTAACGCGCACAGCAATGGTTCTTATTGTAGGAAGACCTATTGCCGATTCGCCGATCCCTCGGTACTAATAGTCTATTAAAAAAAGTCCAGAGACGCAGTAAGCCATGCTGTTTAAAGTCGGCAGCCGAGACCCGGACACGGACGCATGCTAGAGGAGCTGTCTGAAGAGTGAATGCACCCGATTGAAAGCTGTCTAATGCTGAAAAATATGAAGAAGGTCAAAGCTACTAAATTGTACAAATATCGATGTCGTCATGAACAAGGCCTAAAAAGGCTGTAGAAGTTACTGTAGTACCTTGCAATAATGACAATTATATATTACCCCTACTCCCACGTAAGGTAGTAGTACGAAGGAAAACCCAATAAGTGGTATAACTGTAGGATATATGACCATTTGCAGATCGCGGATCATCTTAAACTCGATTGACCTCATTAAACCGCAGAATGAAGATAATACGGTTAACTTTTGGCTTTCTATAGCACACCTCGGCCCACTGTGTGACGGGGAGAAGTGGTGTTGTTAACAAAAAGTTCCCAGCTGATTAGTGACTATTTGGGTTGTGGAATCGGAACCGCAATCACGGATATATCCATAACGGCCTTTGGAGTTTCGGTTGGAGTCTTGGACATACTACTGACTGCTTACACAAGTGGTTCCCAACCTTTTTCGACTCATCGTCCCTTTTTCAAGCGCCACAGAGATTATCGCTCCCTATATCTTTGTAACCGAAAAATTAAGCATAAAATCTGTGATTACTGGTGAGTTGACTAAAAAAACGTCATTACTCCGACTTGACTCCTGTGCGACCCGTCTCCTTGTATAATCAGTATGACTTCACGATTTTTGGTCAAATTTCAAGGTTTTCACGTATATTTCGTGCCGATTAGTTAAATATTGCGGTTTCAACATCATCGCCCCTTCGTTATTTTCTCCCCTTACTTCTCAAAATGGCCCCTGGAAGTGGGGGTGGGGGCACGTCGCCCACATTTGGAACCACTGGGTTACACGGAGTCAGGCTTCGTAGATAGTCTCTCGAATCCTATACTCCAGGTACATTAAAACCAAGCCAAATGCCCCCAAACGCCGAGAAGGTGGCAAAAGTAATGATAATTTTTATGCTATATACTTAATAATAACTAGTATTAATAAAATAGGATTTGCTAGCGCCATAGAAGCGCTATGGAAATAAGTATAAGTATTATTACAACTCAGCGACCGGAATATCGTTTCTGTGTAAATTCTAGATTGAATTGCATATACCTGAATTTTTGTAATTTTTTTTGCGGCGATGACTACTTTTTCCCTCTCTCTGTTACTATCGTATAGGAAGGAGGTAAAACTGTTGATATATAAGATAAAAATCAATTAAAATAACCAAGGTCTTTAAGAAATTGTTTGTAAGAGAAGAATTCGGCGAAAAGATGTTATTTATTATTTTTTACAGAAGTTAGTTCGTTTTTTATAACGGTGTAGGTAAGTAGTGCAAGGAGAAAAATACTTGTAGACTCAAGATTAAAGTAGAAATACTTCCTATCGCAGTGGTCGGGAACCTTTTTCGACCAAAGAGCCATATTGGCCCAATATTTTCAATTGTAACTCCCAAAGAGCCATACCTGTCAATCAACTGTTACGTCACAATGTAACATCCGCGACGTATTGGTAGCACTAATATATGGGATTCGTAGTGTACGCCATATTTTTCTGCCCACATAGGTGGAGCCGAATATGGTCACTAGAGCAGTACATACCAACCGTGTGATGCGTCAGTGACGTGGGGTTAGGGGAGGGAAAGTGAGGCATGGCTTCAGATGTCGCCAAGAAAAGTGTGAACCCGTCAATGGTTATTGGTATCTTCTATCGATGTTCATGAATGACTAGATTTTGAAAATTTTTATTCCTAAAATGACGGAATTTTCATATTTATTGTTCGTAAAGAAAGCGGGAAAGGAGAGGTAAAGGCTCAGATGAGGCACAGACGGGCCAAGCCTCCCCTGTGTGTAACAGCTCAACTCATCGTAAATAGCATAGAATATATGATCACTGATATTAATCAAATGTAATTGTCGCGTTTATTCTGAAAATCCAAGTATTGATCGACTTCTAAAATATTCGGCGTAACGTAGTGTTGCGTTACGCACCCACTTTTTTACGGCGGTGCTAGAAAGCTACCAACCAATAATGAAAATGGATAGCTATGGCCTTGTTTTTTATTTGAATTTGTAATTGTGAATGTCACTTCCAAGACATTTTATTTCTCGGCGGAGATGAGGAAGACAATGTGTTTTGGAAAACTGCATTGTCCTACGAGTGTCGCCATGTCTCCTATTCTCTTTCGTCAATCAAGGTATCGTGCAGTCCAAGATTTCTTGGCGTGCGATGGTGGTTAGATCGAATTCACGACTGGTGTTAGTCGCCGGTGCGACAGCAATTTACATTTTGGGATTTTGAAAAGAGGGTTGGTACGAGCCCCTAAGCCAGGATACCGCACCGTCTTGACTATGCTGCCAAGAGAAGAATTAGTCTCGCTGTCATAAAAGTTTACCAACTAGTTGCTGGAATATTGATAAATTAGGTGAAAAATAAAAAATTTCTAAAAGAGCCACATCTTATACCCAAAAGAGCCATAGGTTCCCGAACACTGTCCTATCGGAATACCTCTGTCTATGCCAGGGGTCTCAAACTCTAATGTTCACGCGGGTCTCTTTCCAAGTGTTGATGACGTCGCTGAGCCCTGCTGACGCATCAAATTAAGGTATGCAATGTATTTTCAAGTATGCCTTATTTGACAGGACGTTGTGGACTGGCAATCCTCACACATCGCGCAAATGTGATTTACCATCGTAATATCCCCACATGGCATGAAAAAATCACACTTGTAAACATTTTAATTAAATTGATGTTATGCTTGGCATAATTTGTCAAAATCTGTGGCATGTGGCAGTTAAATATGATCGAAAAATAGAAAATAAAAAATGCCGACGCGGGCTGAACAGAATACTCTCATGGGCCGCGTGCTTATGCTTATATCAATAAAAAACAGTAAATAACCTAACAGTCTCACCAGACTTCCTGTCTGAAGTCGATTGTCCCTCGTCATATATTTACCGTATCAGACAGTTTTTGAATTTAGACACTTACACAGAGCTGTTATCTCCCGTAATAGTATATCAAAGGAGCCAACCAAAATTTTCATAAGTTACGCCACCTGATTACACGTTCCCTAAAATTTAAAATATTGCATCGCATTGCATCTTGTGTATCGCATAGCATATTGTATGACGGATGAAAATATAAAAGCCTCCTTTTATCAGGCGGATGGATCTATCAATAAAATTGCGTGTGCTTCGCAATGTCTTATTTAGTTTTCCTCGCTGCTAACAGAGCAAATTTGTTGAGCTAGGTTATTTCCGACGTCACCGCTCACGTTCTGCGATAGCAAACGGATATCATTCCAATTTTCGTAGCCATTCATTCCTTTGTGATTCTGCGCAGTTTTGATACTTTGCAATTCTTCTCAACAGAATGGCAAATTTACCGCCAAAATGCTGACTCAGTTTCCAGTATTGTTCATCCGACTGCTGTCTCTCGCCTTGATTGTAATGAGCTGTTGAGAACGCAAAGATAGGCTATGTTCTGTATGTAGTTATATGCTAGTTGACGCATTTACCGAATAAAGTGGATAGTGCACGGTATAGAACTGTACTTCTGGAGCCGGTTTCGTTATGGAAACATAGCTATGCCTATGTAAACAAATTGAGTAAAGTCGTTAAGATGTATAACATGAATGTGTCCTCAGATAATGGATACGGTGTCTGGTAATAAATTACTTGTCGTTGAAAATAACTCAGTTTTTTGTAGGCAAATCATGTTCAAAATTTTCAATTGTTATGTTTATATAGTGAAATGATTGTGTTGAGAATTCCCAGCTTTTAGATAGGATAGCCCGAGCGTAACTTATCTATCACAGGGGTTGTTGAACCAAGAGGTGTGGAACATTGTGCTTGAACGCCGAAACTTCTGAGCGTGAAGATGCATTCCTGAACTGGAAATGAGTTGTGCTGAAACTTCGAAAGTACCGCAGACAATACGTTCATATTGCCAAATTCATTCCAATCGAAACTTTTCGACTGGCTTTCATCAGGAGCGAACGTCAGTAAATGAGGTTTACCAAATTCGAAATTTAGAAAGAATGTTATCTTTGTGACGTAATAGTGACAAGTACACAGAGTCGCGAACGGCAGCAAACAAAGCACGGTTTCTGTACAGCAGGGGTGGCCAACCTTTTCAGCCAAAGGGCCACATGCAATTGACGAACCATTGCGCGGGCCACTAGCCGCACCAAGCACGAAAATTTTTCGAAGTTCATAGGTTAATAATATTGTTACTTGAGTATATTGCGGGTCTGCTGTATATCGCTGGGGTCAGTTTACAAGGACTGGACTATTCCGGGTCTGGACATATCGATATCGAAAGCTTCGGTCAACATGCGTCAATCATTTTGTGCCTATAGGTTTCATCGTCGACGGTCTTTCTGCGAGCGCAAACACAAGGTCGCATGTTGGACGACACTTTGCCTCGTAATTGCGAATATAGTTAGACCCAATCTGGTACGTTAGACGTTCTTTCATTTTCAAAAAGGGGTAACAATATTAAAAGCAAGAAATCGAGTGACAACATATTGCGCGAAGCGTGAAGAAAATTTTAACTTGGTATAAATATATCGCAAATTATTCTGCTTTATTGTAATGTGGGAATATCTACCTAAATGTGACTGGCCCTTGGATCTGCCAATGCGTCAGAAATGATATTTTAGTCATCACATCTCAAGTGTTGCGGCCATACTAATCAAATTTTTGGTTGACCTTGCAAGTTCACAATCTGTGCAATCCAATTTTGAAAATATTACTAATTTCGAAAATTAGGTCGCGGGCCACACAAAACCTTCTCGCGTGCCACGCGTTGGCCTGCCCTGTTTTACAGTGTACAACAGACACAAAATCGGCTGTAAGACAGCAGAAATAACGATATATTACTGATGAAATATTCCCAGCGTATAAAGATGTTCCTTCTGGCGGCAGAGGATCGGCTTTTGCCGCTTCATAATGGTAGATTCGAGAACCTTTAAATGAAAAAGAGAACGACCACGAGCAGCTATGGAAAACTGACTGAATTAATTTAAAAAGTCTTTATTGCGTCATACTATCCATACTCTACGGCAGGAGCAGCCATAATTTTAGCTCATATAGGGGTAACATGCTGTTTACGAATTATTGCTCCTTGACTGAGCGTCAGCGATGGCTAAAAAGGTCAACATTTTCGCGACCAGGTAGGCATACAGGTACATACATTAACTGAAGCGCGATGTTGTGACGAGAATACGTATTTGCTTATAAGGCTACGTGTCACACAGCGCATAAGGAGAGTCGTGGATCCAAGTAATGAAGCTGTTATTCTTTGTAACAAGGCTTTGAATCCAAGTTGCTTACAAAGTCAAAGTACCCATTCCTGTCATGCACAATTTACGGCTGGCCGAATACACTTTGAAATCTTCTATTATTCCATAATATACTTGACATGTTTTATGCCTTGTTTAAAACTTCCCTAATTTTGTGACAGCTATAGTAGTTTACATATAGCCTATACGTCCAGCTGCTACCCTTGTCATCACGAAGTTTAGGAATAACAGTCGGGAGTTCATGACGAGAAAACGCAAATTTAACAAGCATTCGCAATTTCATA
The DNA here is from genome assembly GCF_051294905.1 of Botryllus schlosseri. Lineage (NCBI taxonomy): Eukaryota > Metazoa > Chordata > Ascidiacea > Stolidobranchia > Styelidae > Botryllus > Botryllus schlosseri. Next base: position 2,060,284 of record NC_137241.1, read on the forward strand.
GCGACAGCAAAAAACATTCCTGCGAAATATGTGGAAAAGAATTTATTGTCAATGCTGCGATGAAAAGTCATTTTAAATTTCATGTGGCTACTCCTGAGTGCATATGTGAAATATGCGCAAAAGAATTTGCTACCAAAGCTGGCGTGAAAAGACACAAGAAAATTCATCTGGTTGCTCCTAAGCATACCTGTGAAATATGCGGAAAAGAATTTACTTCCAATGCAAGGATGAAAGTGCACATTAAAATTCATTTGGCTGTTCCTGAGCATAAATGTGAAGTATGTGGTAAAGAGTTTCTTTGGAGAAATAGTTTAAGAAGTCATTTGACGATATTTCATACCGGTGTGAAGAATTTCGTTTGTGAGATTTGTGGCAAAGCATTTGCTTACAATCATAACCTGAAAGAACACATGCAAATGATACATACTGCCGACCGCGGAGAATATCGATGCGATATATGCGGGAAGGATTTTCGGACTAAAGCCAGCCTTAAAAGTCATATAAAAGTTCACAGTGACGTCAAACATCCGTGCTGGATATGCAATAAGGAATACCCCAACATAAAAAATTTGAGGAGGCACCTACAAACGCATTACGGAATTAGTATCTTCGTATGCAGTATTTGCGACAAAGCGTTTTCCAATAGTCGGTTGATCAATCGACACATGGAAATGCATTCTGATATCGAAGCATACGGGTGCCATATACGCGGAAAAGGGTATCTTTCTAAAGCTGAACTTAAAAGACATATCATAGTTTACAGCGGGCTAAAGCTATATCCGAGTTTGATACGCCAGAATGAATTGTACTACGCAGCCGATCTCAAACAACACCTGCGAATTCATAACGTCGATAAAAGAAAAACTGCATGCGAAATCTGTGGTAAAGCGTTTACTACGATCTCTATCATGAGACAACACATGAAAATACACACCGACCCGAAGAAATATACATGTGATATTTGCGGGAAGCAGTTTCACAGAAAGCACGATGTGAAAGTGCACATGGCAATTCACAGCGACGCAAGACATTATCGATGCGATATTTGCAATAAGGCTTTTAGTACCAAGTGGGTTTTAAGATCACATCTTCTCGCTCATTCCGATACGAGGCAATTCGAATGCGAGATATGTGGCAAAGCATATGTTCACCTTTATGGTCTGAGACAACATTGTAAAATTCATGCGGACGTCAAGGAATATGGTTGCGGTACTTGCGGGATGAAATTCCGTTACCAGTCCAACTTGAAGAAACATTCGGCCACACACTACGACGTTAAGCAATATCCGTGCACGAAATGCCAAAAGATATTCCACCTGAAAACTCAGCTGGAATTGCACATGCGTGCCCATTTATGTATAAAATTCTTTGTTTGCGAGGTATGTGGAAAAGCATACACCAGCACTTCTCGTTTGGCAAGACATATGAAGATGCATCATGAGACTTGAAATCTGTCTTACGCAAAAAAGAATTATGTTTCGATTATAGCTTAAATGCCCGCATATACGAGATCATGCCGATGGGTAAACAATTAAACATATTGATCTACGAGACACGTGCAAACGGTTTACTCTTAATAGTAACATGACTGCAGAGGCGTTCAAAGTAGTCAGCGTTCGTGCTTAAGTAGAAGTGGAATTCAGAACATGATATTCATACTCAATGTCGAAGCCTGATTCAAATAGAAATAGAATGTGAACGTACATGAGAAGCACTCAAGAAACTATAATTTCGTTAGGTAGATGTGTTTTGTTTACGGGGTCGCGTACTTTGACGAATAATCAAGATTACCAGTGCTTTCGAAATAGCATGATGGAAAATAAAAAATGACTAATGACGCTGCGTTAAGGTACAATTTTCGAAAATATATTCTGTCATGGTGATGCAGGGCTATTCCTCACAATTTTCCTCAAAAGTGTTCAGCAATCATGCCCTGAAACTACATTCCACGAAACGTAATATGTTTTGCCGAAAAATCTGGTATATGGAAGCGGGAGTAGTCACGACGCATTACCACTTAAGAAAGATATCTAATATCTCCGGCTGCGAAACAAAAAGGATGCAATACAGTCGACTCCCCTGAATTCGGAAACTGGATAATCCGAACAACCGCTTCATTCGGCTAAAATTGCTCGGGAACGAATCGAAAGTAAAAATTGCAAGTAAACACTCCGGTTAACTCGGAAAATTCTCTGATTAATTCAGACACAGGGTCTCAATTCTTGTCTTTGGCCGCTGATATTGTTCGACGGAATGTTGCCTCGCCCCTACACTGTATTAAGTGACTAGGAGCTGCCGCCAATGCCAAACATAGGCTATGCCGTTTTATGCGATATCACCCATTCACCGAATACAGTGGTTATAACGCGCTTTAGAGCTGTAATTATGGGGACAGAATTAGCTCTATACTTACTTGAAAATATGCCGAGTCATGAAGATTGCGTCATTGTGTCGTCAGAGAATGGATACGACTGATGGTGATGAGTTTCCTGTCGTCGAAATGCGGACAGTTTTGTGTATAGGCTATTTATGTGCAATTCCTTTATTTTCAATTGCTGTGCTTTTATATTTCTGCGATTGCGTTGTACATCAGCCCAAACTTGTCTACAGAAGGAGCTCGTGTACCATCTGAAAATGGTACATTAAACGCTCTCATATTTGAGATTTCATTCCATGCCGGTGACGTCATATTTTGTGATACGATTGAATATATCCAATGTTCTTTCCAAGTCTCTATTAGTTGCTGACGATTACCCCTAACGAGTGTCAGCCGAAAATATTCGGGCTCATTTCAATATGAATATACTATTCAATCGTATATTGAAGTTCTGTACCTCCAAGAATCACTATAAGTTTTATTTGCGAATTTTGAAATCTCACTAGTTATAGAACTAGTTCTAGTCGCGTACTACAAAGATTTAATTGCCTAACAAGAAAAAGACATGTCATCGTTATTCTGTTGTTCTGTTTTGTGATATTATTGCAACGATCTCTAGCTCAGAGTCACTACTTACAGGGCATAGCCAGTGAATGAGGACTGATGTTTGAGGTTCAAAGTCCCTGCCAATTCAAACTTCAAATCCCGTGATATTCATGTGGAAAGCCAGTCCGATTCCGATAAAATGAAAAATATTGAGTTGCTTCGAAAGTTAATCTATAGTTAGTTATAGTAAGTTTGTAGCGGATTTTAAAGATCGTTAGTTCCAGTTCTAGATGCGCATTTTCTTTTAAACCCGATGGTTTGTTCAAGTCTGAGTGACGTTGTCGCTGGCTGTTATCGGCGGTAGGGACTGATCGCTGTTTTTATTTCAAGGAGGATTGTGAGAATATCACTCGGTGGAGTCTTCGTATTTATCATTATTGTGAGTGGTTACATCTTGCGCTTGTTAGTTGCGCTTTAGTCGGTTAATTGTGGAATGGTCATTAGTTCTAGTCGTAGTTTTAGTTCTAGTTCGGGTGCCTGGTTTTGAAAAGTGAGTTATTCTAGTAATTCAATGTCAAATTATCCACTCTTGGTATCCGCATTTTACGCCATGGAAAACTAAATCTTTATAATATTCTCTGCGTGCTTTAAGAAAGTCTCAAGACCAGTGATTCCCAAGTGCGGCCCTCAGATAGCTTTCTTGCGGCCCCCAAAATATATTAAGAAATCGATTTATGACAAAAAATAAAATTTATATTCATAAAATACTTTTGCTTGGCTTGGCCTCTGTAGTTTTTAATTATAGAATTGCAGGAAAGTTGTGAGTGTGGACTGCTAACGTTGCGTCACTGCTGTTTCAATGCAATGTGCTCTAACTCTCCAGTTGAACGAGCAGTAGCTATATATATAAATAGGTATTGATAACTTTCAAAACCGGAGGACAATCCTGAAAAAATGGTAAATTTTTCGCACTTCGTTGCCGCTCGACTAAAAAAGAAAAAGAGGATCAACTCCCGGAAAATACAGTTTTTCTTCCACATTACCAGGTGGTTGACTTAAAAAAAGGTCAATTTTCCGGTCCAGCTCCCGAAAGAGCCGCCGTAGCGTTCCTACAGTGCTGACTTAATGTAATATCAGTCGAATTTGTCCCTATATGTAACCAAAATCCTCAAAAATGAAGACAAAATCTCAATAAAGAAGACATTTGGGCGTCCTCCGAGGACACTTCAAAAAAAAATCAAAAATGAGGACAAATCATCTTAAAAGAGGACGTATGGTAACCCTATGATAACTAGATGTGTAACACGTGACTCACGGTTGAATACGCCGAGATGCATACTGCTTAGCCGGCTAAAAGCAGCATAATTGGTAGTCCTATAGTCAGGGCCGTATCTGCCGCACCCCAAACCCCCCAATTGAGGAGGGCCGAGCTCGAAGGGGGCCCAAAATTATATCGTGAATTAGCATAAATTATAGAGCACTTTGAGACAATTTATAAAACTTTTTCAAAAAATTTTCGTGCCATGCGCGATTTCAATTCACCACATATCTTGATTATTGGGTACTCTTCCCCAAGAAAAAATACGCAAGATTGATAGAAATGGGCATATCAGCGTTGGCCATGATCGCACCACAACGCACCAAGACATATAAAGTTTTAGGCTATGTAACATGTGACTCCAAGAAGTGTGTCAGAACAATCGGCAGCGAGAAAGCCTTGGCCGTAAAGGACTGCTTTTATGCTGACAAAAAAACTTCGAAATACCAAAAACTTCGTTAAATATACAAAATACATGTAGGTTTAATTGTCCATATAGGCGCCTAAATGACTGGCGCCGAATGTTTTTGTCTTGGCAATCTGAACCTCACAAGACAAATACCATCCCGCAGGAAAGGAAATTATATGCCAGTGAAGAAATACCAATCTGAAATCGTATGATCTTTCAGTTTGGTAGGTTTGGGCAATTCTACATTTTTTGATATAGCAGACAGGAGGTCACGAAATAACATCATGTAAAGAAGTCATACCTATAGGGGACCACCCGCCCGAAGATGTTTAATTTTACGGGTTTCAAAGACACCTCTCACTCCGCTCTACCGGTAAATCTGATTACGTGGGCAAAGAGGACAACCATGCAATTCCCGATCTTATTCACCGATTTTATCATGAATTATCGAAATATTCGCGCGTCGCGCTGTCTCACTGAACAGAACAACTTTAATTTCGTGGCGATAGCGAACAACGTGATGCGGGGTCAGTTTATCACCCTATAGGAGCCAGGGGTCCTGACGAAGTGCTGTTACGTTTCTGCCGACGGGTGTACCCCCGGAGATGTTTAATTACTATTGAAGGGGCCTATACCTTTTCAAACACACATCACTCAGCTCTACTGGTAAATCCGATTACGTGAACAGAGACAGGATGAAAATTGATAGCAATACATGCAATTCCCGATCATATTGACCGATTCAGTCTTGAAACTAAAAAAATTTCTCGCGCATCGCGCGTTTAGGCGAGAAAAGCTGAGTCACTCAACGGACACCCAATGCAGCAGATAAGTAGCAGTAAACAGTGTACAGTTTTGAAATCACGCCAGGGCAATTAAACTACTCCGAAATAGCCATGATGACTATTTGGGTCCGTTTCATAGCCGTAATATTCGTGCGGCCCCGACCGTACTCTGGAATTCTAAATTTGGCCCTCACACCGAAAAAGTTTGGGAACCACTGCTCAAGACGAAGACCTAACCTGAACCAGCTTATCACATATCACAATTCCGTCCACGATATCCGTCGTATGCTAGAGCAGGGGTGCGCATGCTACTGCGCACTGCGCAACCAATGCGGCTCACATCGAAAAGTAAGCGGCCCACGCAGAAGCACCAATTTTGAATGGTGTGCGACAGGTCATATTGGTGTTTCTAAGTTATCATACAGACTGGTTTGTTCGAATTAAAATCAAAGTGAGCAAATTGAAGACGAAAAATCGTTAAAATTGGTACATTGTGCACATGATGACTTTGCACGTGAATATTTTTGACAAAACATTTTTTAGCGTTTCGCGCGATTTGCATCCGAGTAAGAGTCATTGGTACGCGTTTTACGGATGTCGAATTTTATTGATTAGTCTCGCCATTACTGTTACCAATTTATAATGACCTCATCGGCTTTTACAACTACGTGAAAGTCTACTTGAGATCGCGGTATTGCCGCGTTATTAGTGTATGTGGTCCGCTTTACAAAATTTTTCGATACAGCTGAACTCCAGTCCAGATTGACTTCTGTTTACGAACAAGCCATTTGCGGTACACAACTTCAGAATAACGCGAAACAATACCTTCATATTGTTAATTTATTCGCTAAAAGCTTTTTGACTGACTGTCATCAGTAGCGACCGCCAGTGACAGGATGAATCGAGTTCGAAATGTAGGAACTATTTTGTCTGTATTATTACGTCATACAGACAAATGGTTCAGACTAAACTTTTTAAAGCCAGACTGTTCAGAGTCAAGTGTACCTGTTTGATGCTGGTGTGATCAGACTAGATGACCTTCACGGTCTTATCGATCATTCCTATCTAATACCGAATACTGGGCACGCATATTTTCTGTACCGCCATCACTGCCGTTTGTTATGTATTTTGGTTGGATGAAAATAAAGACTCTCTCTCTCTCTCTCCTACATTTTGAATTTGATTCGCCCTATCACTGACGTTTGCTACAGATGAGAGTAAGTCGAAAAGCTTTCAGTGAATAAATTCGACTGTATACATCAATGAGTAGAGTGGAACATAAGTCTTGAATTGGGACGTCTCTATTGTGAGCTCTGGTAATTGCTTGGGTCTGCAACAGATTTCTTCACGGGCCGGATGAAATCTTATGGTGGACCTTATCCGGTCCACCGGTTGCTTGTATGAAAGCCCTGCTATACTGTTATGTCGGTGCGGTTATCTGGTTCTGTGTTGTCACAAGGTCCGAAATAACAATTTTGCAGCCCTTTCCGCCAAAAAAGCAGTAATCATGGGTCCACCATAGTGTAATCGATGCAACTTCTTGCGGACTTACTAAATGCATCTGATTGTTAAAATGTGTGAATGAATTTTGTCAATGATATTGGTTCTTCCATATATTCCTATAAAAATAAACCAGCTCATTTCCAATCTGAAAATGTTTCGTGGTCCAGCTCAAAAAATGACATGCTGATTAATAAAAAAGTCACCTTGCCCAGACTTACTCACGACCTATTATGGAAGCTGATGACGCCCAACATTTTCGCAATCCCCAGAATAAAGGAGAACGACCCTCAGGTCTAGAACAACTGTCTTTGACTAAACTAAAGCATCTAAACTGCCTTAGCTAACTCTAGAAATATACCGGCATCTTATAATTGTCATTACAATTACACCTATTTCAGCAAATGATGGTTATTTTTAATTATTTTGATTGCAGTTCTGCGTTGATGGTGCGTGGTCCATATATTAATATCAACATACTTTGTATAAAATCGCGCGCAGTGATAAGAAAATTTCAAATAGCAAAAATAAGCTCAAAACTAATAATATTTATGCGGATTTACGAAAAAATTTTGAGCCTACTTTAAGACTTCATAATTCCGGACATTTAGGCATATTTTAGAAATTCCTCTCGGACGCAGTTTTAACAGTGAAATTCCGAACATGTCCGGGAAATTCCGGACATATGGCAACCCTAATTTAAACTCTCTCAGTCTCGAAGCAACTGAAAAATCTCAAAGGAAACACGATCTCGTGAATACCGATGACAATAAGTAGACGAGGATTGGTAGATTTCCGTAAGTGAGTGTATCAACAACTCCGAGCAGTATGAGAAATTAGGTTCGATGCATTTTTGGAATGACTCGAGTCACCTTTTTCGTATGACGTGTCTTGACTCCAGTCACTTTGCAAAAATGACTTGACTTGACTCGACTTGACTCGACGTATCAGAAATGAGGATTGTCTCCTGACCAATGTTCCCTCTAAGCTGCGCACGTGCGCAAATGCGCAGTGCTGACATGGTCTCTGCGCACGGAAAATCTAAGTTGCGCACAAAAAATCCGAAGTGATGACCTTTTTATAGTCACTACGCACTGTTGTCCAAGGGTCTGAGCAGTGAGTTGGTGAGTGTGCGCAGACTCGTCCAAAATTAGAGGGAACATTGCTCATTACTCGGATCAAAATTTTCGAGTCAATTTCAAGTCTTCAATGTAATCGGTGTCGATAAAAATCACTGTATCTTACACGTGTTCGGATTGTTTGCGAAACGCTGGTGTTACCTGTGAGAGCGACCAATCATTCAATGAGCGTGCGTTTTACCAAGACTCCATTGTTCTATCACAAATAAATTGGCCATAAACGAAGTGATCGGAACTTACAGCGTACGTTGTCGTGTAAACTATTGCTAAAGGGTTTGGTATCAAAATATTTATCTTTGTTCTATAGACTGCTCATTTCGCTCTGTTCTAACCTTAACCTCTTGCTTGATTTCAATAGAATTCGAATACAGTTTGAAAAAGTTGATATCACTCGTCAACCATTGGCGTATGGACTTGAATGGTAGCTCGTGGATGTGTAACGGCTAGTGCATTGCATCATTTCAATTAGTTTCTACTTTCTGAGGTTTCGTGTTCTATTCTCTATTTGGGCTGATAACTATAGACGGAGGCTAAAGTGAAACTTATGTGGTTTAGCAGTTCTACGTATGTGTGAGCGATACAACGCCTTTTTGCAGGTATATTTAGCTTTATTCGTTCCTCGATTTAAAATAAATGACTACTCAATCTGTATTTCAAACAGCTAGTAAAATGCAATGACGTAATCATGCCTCGCACTTCGAAAACGCAACTTGACTTGTATCGGGACTTGACTCGTGACTTGACTTGACTTGACTTGACTTGACTCGAGTCACCTCCAAAAATCGACTGACTTGATTCAAAATGGGCAATGACTTGAGATGACTTGTGACTCGAAGGAAGTGACTTGATCCCAACACTGGTTCAGTGAGTATAGCCTGGTCCACTCGAGTAGTGGATAAGCAGCGCTTTTGTGGCACCCAATCAGATTGCGCCACGTACTCCCAATTGCCATGTCCATATCACACCCATCAATATTTTTTTGAATTTCTCGACATAATAAAAGTCACCTTAGCTGGATTTGAATTATCCTTGGTCGGGTATAATTTCACGACGAGCACCACTATCACGACTAGAGCCCGACCGATATTGGATTTTTGGGCCGATACCGATAAAACCGATATCTAACATCTTCACCGATAACACCGATATATTCAGCCGATATTCAAATAAGGGGGAATCTACCTCCAAAGACGTATTTTCAAAACTTCAGAGCATATATTTCAACAACTTTATAGCCATTGTCGTACGTGAACAATGAACATGAAAGACTAGAAAGGATGAATCTGGGCACTTTGAAAGTGTAAGCTATACGAAATATAGCAATATTCCCAGTCTATCGGTCAAGAATTATAGTTCACCGACTTCCTATCATCCTTTTTTGTGACGTCACGAAAATAGCCGATATTTTCTCAGCTCCAATGGCCGATACCGATAATTCGTTCAAAGTGTAATATCGACTCGATACTATCGGCGAACCGATAATCGGTCGGGCTCTAATCATGACTATCGACTATCGTGAAGACTTGATATACTGAGCTGTTTTTGAGAATATCAATTCCGATTCTATCCCAAATTCCGCGAATGCGACTTGATAATACTAATGCTCAATTGCTTACGCTTCCTAAGCTGTTTCGAGAATATCAATACCGATTCTCACTTTTAAATTCTTAGAATGTGTCTAATAATTGAGATTACAAGAGACTCGCAGCTGAGCAATTGCAAGACGTCAAAACGTGAACATTCAATTACTATACAGATTATTGAGTTTTACTCAGTCGCGCAATCAATGAAAGCAGAGTAGAATTCGGAATTGGATTCGATGGACATTTCGAAACTCGTTTCCGCTAGCTCCACTCTTGTATCGAGAGATGAATAACCAGCTCTACAAATCAGGAGCATAGATGACAGAGACACTCGTATGATATCAACATTATGGACGCCCATTCGACAATGTTCTACTACCATTGATGCTTTCGATACAGTGGAGTATGCATAGCGTGATGGTGATCAATTCAATTTCAACAATGGGAACCGCGCACAATTGTGTAGTTCGATTTTCGGTAAATATTAACGACACCAATAAATCGAAAGAGCTCTATTCCCTTCACGTCTATGATACAGTTTTCATTCCAATAGGTATGAATAACTTGAGATTCCATGAAATTACAGTCCAAATCAAATAATACGAGAATGTCTTTTCCCGCTTTATGCATTCGCCCTGACGCATCCAGCCTATGTCGCAGCCTATCTCTTATTTGAATATTTTCTAGTGCGACCACGAGCGACTCATTTGGTTCTCGCGGGCAACCGGCACCGCGTTGATGACCACTGGTCGGTGGTCACTTATAACTTGAGTTGTAGGCTACTTTTGAATAGTTTCGTTTACTACTGTGACGTACGCCCAACGTAGACCATTATTACGCTATTACGACACCACGCAGAAAAATGCGTCCCAAACTTCCTAATCAATGTATTTTTTGTTTATTTCTTTAAATAATGGACGATCTTCCAACGTCTCCTGTCTTTTGGAATTAAGAAAAAAATTCTAATAAATTTTGCGGACGGGCAGGAAACTTGCCACTGCCGCCACTGGTCTATACCTTATTCATATATTTCGCATTCACTGTCATACCAACGATTAATTATGCATATAAGTATACAATTAATACGCCGTCAGGTGCGGACTACGACATCATGAGTGTGCTTATATCAATCATAACAGGAAATCAACTTGCAGGATTACCAGACTTCCTCTGTGGAGCCGAATGTCACTTTATACTTCCGAATTATATTATTTGGCGGTATCAAAGACGGCGTTCCGATTTAGACTCTTTTCATAGAGCTGTTATCTGTCGTAATGGTAATAGCGGAGACAACATAAATTTGGATAAGTAATGCGACATGATCACGCACGGCCTTACATTTGAAATATTGAATCGCATTGGATCTTGTGTATCACATTGTATATTGTGTGTCGAATGGAAACATTAATGCCTACTTTTACTGGGCGAATGGAACTTTCAGTACAGTGTCGTTACGGTTCGCATTCTCGTATCTTAGCTATCATCGCTGCTAACAGAGCGAAATTATTGAGGTAGGGTATTACCAGCATCTCAGATCACGTTTTGCGATATCAAGCGGATATCATTCCAATTTTCGCATCCATTCATTCTTTTTGTGATTCTCCACACTTTGGGCAGTTTGCAATTCTTCTCATAAGAACAGCAAATTTAGCTCAAAAATGCTGACCTAGCCTCCAGTATTGTTTGTCCAACTGCATCCACGCGCTTTCATTGTAATGATTATTGGCTGTTCAGAACGCACCGAAAGGCCATGCAGTTATAGGCGTGTTGACGCATTTATCGAATAGCATGGATATAGTCCGCCGTAGAACTGTATTTTATGGTCAGTGTTAGTATAGAAACATGCCCAATAGCTATACCTATGTAACGATATTGCGAGTCGTTAAAGATGTAGGTAGATTAAGGGTTCCTTAGAGAATGGATACGGTGGCTGGTAATAAATTACCCGTCCTGGAAAATAACGCAGTTTTGCGTAAGATATTGTAGCTACATTTCTATTATTTCCAATATTCTATTATTTATGTGATTGTGTTGTGACAGGCCACATGCGATTCAAGAATGGTTTGGTTTCCAAGTTAGCGTGTGGACTGGTATGTTTAAGCTAAGCTGAGGAGGACTAGTTGAACGTAGAAATTACTAAAATCGCTAAAACATGCGTGTGCTAACTTTGCACATGACTATATCTTCACCAGTGTCGGGATGTCTCGAAATAATGACGGCAGACTTGAATTGACTCGGCGTTTCAGAAATGCGGTTGGAATCGTGACTCGAAGACAAATTTACGAGTCAATTTCAAGTCATCGAGTAATTGGTGCTGATAAAAATTGCTGTAGTTTACAAATGTTCGGATTTTTCCCGACACGGTGGTGTGACCCGTGAGATCGATGAATTTCATTCTTCACGGATTTTGCGTTTTACTGATTTTATAATGTTTTATCACAAATAAATTTACCGCAAACGCAGTGATTGGAGCTTACAGCACACGTTTTCAGTAACTAGAATTCGAATATCGATTACAATTTTATATCACTAGTCAACCATTGCTTAAGTCAGGCCGTTGTAGGCCTGCTGCACCGATATGAATATCTTTGCTGTTTATTACAATTGCTGGATACCGATTAGCAGCGGACAAGATTGACTTCTTAAACTCATCTATCATAATCTTACGACAACTTGTTGAATAAACTGAAATTGGTCCGGTCTTAGTTTCTCGAAATTTACGATCTCGTTCTAGTCCAGTGGTTCTTGACCCTTTTGGAATGTAAATATTCTATACAGAAAACGGTTGAGTGTAGAAGTAGATGTGGTCTAAAATCCGAACCTCTTCAGTAGGTAGTGCAATATTAGGCAAAACCTTTACCTCAGTAGAAAATTAAAATTTTAAGAAGTAAGTATAATTTTAGATGAAAGAAGCCTAAGCAAGTGGAAAAGTATGTGTAGTCTAAAAATGTTAACACTATAGCCAGCAGCTTATGTAGGAAAACATACTCGAGCAGTCGGATGAAGTAGAATTACTGCTTTACGCTGTCCGCATTTTAAAATTCAAGACGGAAGCAGGATACGGATTCCGTTTTACAGAACCGGAGCGGGTCAAGATACAGAAAAATCACGATCCGTGTGCTGCTCTACTATTTGATAAAAGTGAAGCAAATTTAGGATGAAGGACTTAATTCACGAATGGGAACAATTTTGCTATTGTCGACACTAGGAAAGCATAGGTCGCGCGGAGGCAACGTGTGAGCGCGGCGTGCGAATGAACCCTCTCATTTACGAAGCAGCTGCAAAGCGTCTCAGTAAACTAAATTGTATGAATACCGATACTGATAAAGAAACAAGGCTCGGTAAATTATCGTGAATGAGTGGCTCAACAACAGCAAAGATTGTTACCGGCCAAACAAATGTGATGAGGTGTATTGGCAGGGTTGGTTAATTTCCGTTATTGAGTTGATCACCAACTGCAACCAGTGCCCAAGTGTAGGTATAGTAACGACTTAACCTAATGCTTCTATAACAGGACTTTCAAACCTTTGTATCGTTTTGGCCCCTCATTTCGATTTGAAAATGTTCCGCGATCGACCCTTCAATTTGTTTTGGAAAGCAAGTCATTCCAGTGTCAACATTTCGGAACACATTAAATTGGTGGTGGTTTCGGTACCCCAAAACTTTTTATACATTGCAATGTTCTACAATTTGATAAGTTGCTTGATGTGTTTAATGCATTTTTCAGAACGTACATAATTTTGTGATAACTTGAATAGTCCAAAGATAGCCTGCTAAATCCTGCGGCAAGCCTGATCCTCACGAAGTTTACGAATCACAACGGTGCGAGAGGTCATGACGAGAAAACGTAAATTAAACCAGCATTCGAAATGTCACAACGGTGGAAAAAAACATTCCTGCGACATTTGCGGAAAAGGATTCCCTAAAAGTTCTGCAATGAAAAGGCATTTTAAAATTCACGTGGCTGGTCCCAAGCATCAATGTGAAATATGCGGTAAAGAATATACTGACATGTATATGGTGAAAAGGCACTTGAAAACTCACGTGGCTGTTTCTGAGCATATATGTGAAATCTGCGGTAAGAAATTTACAGAAAATGCTGCCATGAAAAATCACATGAAAATTCATGTGAATGCTCCAGAGCATGAATGTGAAATATGCGAAAAAATTTTTAAACACATAGAAAGTCTAAAAAGTCATCTGGCAATATTTCATTTCGGGGCGATGAATTTCGTTTGCGAGATTTGTGGCAAAGCATTTGCTTACAAAATCAGCATGAAAAAACACATGCTAATAATCCACACCACGGGCCACAGAGAATATCGATGTGATATATGTGGGAAGGATTTTCGCACTTACGGCAGCCTCAAACTACATTTGAAAGCTCACATCGAGGACAAACACACGTGTTCGATATGCAATAAAGAATACAGTCACAGAGTGACTTTGAAGAGACACATGCGAATGCATATTAGTACGGAGAACTACGCTTGCCAGATTTACCAAAAAGCTTTTGCCAGAAGTGCGCAGGTGCAGCAACACATGACAATGCATTCTCATATCAAAGTATACAGATGCCATGAATGCGGAAAAGAATATCGTTACAAAGCTGAACTTGAAAGACATACAGTAATTCACAGCGGAAGAAAGCTTTATCCATGTACGATATGCCAAAAGGAATTCTATTACGAAGCATACCTAAGAGCTCACTTGCAAATTCATATCGTAGACGAAAGAAAAATTGAATGCGAAATATGCGGAAAAGTGTATACGACAATTGGTAATCTGAGAGTCCACATGGAAAGACATACTGGCACAAATGAGTATGGATGTGATATCTGCGGGAAGAAGTTTCGAATGAAGTCTGGGATGAAAAGTCACATGGCGAGCCACAGCGATGCCAGACAACATCGATGCGGTATTTGCAATATGGCATTTCGTTCTTCGAGAATGTTAATAGCACATATGATCGTTCATGCTAATGCGAGGGAATTTGAATGCGAGATATGTGGCAAAGCATATGCTCGCATTCGACATCTGAGAGATCATATGAGCATTCATGTGCACGAAAAAGAATATTGTTGTCATATCTGCGGGATGCAATTTCGTGCCCATTCAACACTGGCATCTCATTCGTTAATACACAGTGAAGTCAAACCACATTCATGCCTGATATGCGGGATGCAGTTTCGAGCCAAGTCCACACTGGCATCTCATTCGGCAATACACAGTGACGTTAAACGTTATCCATGCCCGATATGCGGGAAGGAATTTCTACGTAAAAATACCCTGGAAAAGCACATGCGATTACATTTTGGTATAAAAGATTCTGTTTGCGAGATTTGTGGAAAAGCATTTGTGACCAATTTTGAGTTGAAATCACACATGAAGATGCACCTCGATCTGAGATACTTCAAATGCGACGTATGCAAGAAAGAATTTCGTTTCAAAGGCCATTTAAATACCCACATGCGAAATCATGCCAATTGAACATTCGTCTGCGAGATCTTGTGGAGAGGGTTTACTCTGAATACTAACATGAAAGCAGAGGTGGCCAAATTAGTCAGTGTTGGTACTCAAGTAGAAGTGCTTCTTGGAGGTACAGAACTTCAATATACAATTGACTAGTATATTCATATTGAAATGAACCCGAATATTTTCGACTGACACTCGTCAGGGGTAATCGTTAGCAACTAGTAGAGAATCGGAAAGCACATTATTGTATATCAACAATCGTATCTCGAAATGAGATTTCAAATAAGAGAGCGTTCAATGTACTATCTTAAGATGTTACACCCACTCTTTTTGTTGAAAAAGCTTGGGCTGATGTATTTTGATAAAGGCCGACTCCAAGGCCCACAGATGAAAGCGATGTGAGCGGCCCCTCCCGATGACGCGAAATCTGTGGTCTCGATAATTTTTCGCACATGCGGGATTATTGAACATATGTTTGTCAATGGCTGAATCCATGGCCTTTGAGCGCTCAGGGTGAAGCTCAAGCGCATGAGTCAAGGGTGACCTTTTCATCGAGCGTGAAATCCGGGGACATGCTGGTTTATGCGTTCCTGCAAACGCTTCGATGTTCTTCCTACGTAACCACAATCACAGTGTCACTTAAATTCGTACACTACAAGTCTTTGTTGAAGTGCAGGAAGCACGTCTTTACGTATTGAAGGGAGAAGTTGCGTTGTCGTAAAAATCACGTTACTTTTCACTGTGTCACTTACTGTAACACTTACTGACCGCGGAAATCAATTGTTTTTCAAAGCGGGTGGAAATGGGACTAATCCAAGGTATTATAGATATGGATGAACATCTTTGGTTGTCCGTTCGGTGGGATCTGTTGACTTACTTGCGCTGAATTGCGTTGACGTGGCATAAACAGGAAATTACCGCAATTCAGCGCAAATAAAGGCGTTGCAAAACGATTGAATGAAGAAAAGATGCAAGAAGAGAAGAGAATATCCTATCAAAAAAGTATCTACCATCGTCATAAAAATTATGATGAAAATGTATAGCTACGAAATCTATATAAAATCTCTTTCAATGACAGCGGTACCTTGTAATTGTACTCGGAAATCTCTACTTGCTTTGATAAAGTGGACGCGCATTTGCTGAGGAATGTTGCCTGCAGCATTGAATGTAAATAAACCTTCAAGTTCAACGGTCCACTGAGAATTACCGGTTCTCAAACGCGGTCAAAAGCAGGCAGATTGTTTACAGCTTGGTACCGTTGAGACATCACTACGAACCTTATTGTGATGGTGTAATATATCGTCGACAGATATTTGAAAAAAATCTTTTAATCTGCGTGTGGAGTATATAAAGCTCGCGATCGATTTTTATAACTGGTGCATTTGCCAATTTGAATTGTTGACTTGGGCATCACCATGTACGCGTCATCGATACTCACTTAGTTATAAAGATTCGTTGCGTGACTGTTTTAAACGTTTCGGGTCCCAACAATATTTTTATTGCCTCGCCCAAACTATAGTGATAGCTACTCCTGCATGCCGTCAAGTAAATTGTTTCAGCATATGACCTTTATAACTTCATATCGAAACAAAAATAAAAAATAAATACAAGCTTTGATTCAGTTGTCGCTACGCCGGCATCTTCAGTGCCAACCCGACAATAGCAGATACTATTGAAAAGTTCAAGTTGCGGCAGCGGTGAAGCCTAACGTGTCTGTAGTTCGAGGGTTTATACAGTGTATTAGAACACGCAGAAGCTGCATCATCGCAAAGGGTTCATTATTGTCTCAAGAGGCCTCAATGTGTTGAGGAAGCAGACTGCACGCACAAAACGAAACGTTAGCGATGTAATTCCAGCAGTCAACGATTAACGAGTGCGCGATGGGTATCCTTAAACCGAACGGGAAAGAACTTGTTGGGTCGCGAAGTAATGGATCAAAATCGACCGTTTTATTAATCATTTTCTGGATTTCTCATGTTTTATTAGACTCTTGTGTTTTCATCAAGATGATGTTAACAAAAGTGATAGAAACAGTCATCGTTAATACTTAAGTAAAAACGTAGTGTAGTTTTCCTCAAGTACATGTAGCAGTGACGATTTCCAAGTAAGTAATAAGTAGGTCTTGTAATAAAACCTGAAAACCGTGAAATAGAAGCCGAAGTAGTCTACAGTCATAACCACGTGAGTAAGTAGTGCATCTAAAGCAGGCCTTGAGGCATTTTGTGTATTGACTCGGTGGTGGGCTGAAAATGGCTCGGACCGAGTCAAAACTAAAAGAGTAGAATTGACTTGTGACTCGAAAACTTGTGACTTGGTTACAATCCTGAAGTGGACCAACTGGTTTAATAGCCTATCTTCCTATCACTGGATCATTTCGGGTGAGTTAAAGTATACTTCGTCACCGACCAACTCAGGCTGTAACATACTGGAAATTTTCTATGATGCAGAATAGTAGTTCTGCCGGGTCAGGGGCTCTTAAGCTTAGTTTAGTGCGAATAACCCTTACATTTTATTTTGTGTCTTCGCGGACTCCAAAGCAGAGAATATTCATCAGCACTAATATAGAATCAATGAAATATCTATTGATATTTCTGCGGCTGTTGATATCAAGTAATTTTTTATTATTCATCATTCAAGTGCACAGCTTATGATACAAGTCGCGATAATTACTGGAAAAACAAAAGTTATTTTTATTGAACTCAATACGCTAATGATTGAGTCAATAAAATTAGGAAATCTGAGTGTTGAAAATTTAACTGCAGGGCTTTGAATTTGTAAAATTATCAATTCTGGCCGATGGTGTAAAAGTCTGGAAGCCCTTGCCTTTCATCAATATATGAACCCTACATATATTTATTACCCACATATAGGTCTATTCACATGTGACCATGCAATTTGGGCACACTAGCTGTGTAATCGCTCGCATATAACACATATTTATTCTATGTACAATCGTTCATGGCTTCTGTTCAATTACACACCTCTCAATCAGAGGTCGCCAACTCAAATCGGGTGGCGAGCCACTTTTAAGAATTCGTAGAGGCCGGGGGCTGCATTACTTCAATATCGAGATAAAATTGGCTGCGTAGTTTAAATACCATGTTTTGATAACTTTACGTCAGTACAACGATAAGCTCTCTAACATGGGCGAAGGGCATGGGTACCACAAAAATAATATTTTATTGAAGAAATGCCAACACAACAATATATATCACGATCTTCACTTTCATTCTATTTTGAACTATGAGCTGCGCACGATACCTGACAACACTCTTCCGCAACTAAAGCAGAGATGGCCTACCTTTTCGACATTCACGACCGCATTTCAGTGCATAGTCGTAATGAGCTAACTGGAGGCCAAATACCCACGTTACACTGTCCAAGTGTCCATGTCCAATTTTCCATTGCCAATGAACTTCGGATTCATCTATTTCCTAATATCGGCTTACCATGCTCACGGAAATCTTGAGTAGTCATCTTATTACTATAATACTTTTGCATACGCGCGAAGGATGCAAATTTTATCATATTCATGAGTGAATTTCGTCAGTAGTATCAGTATATTTTCACATATTACTATAAAATATTCATCCTTTCTCAGCTCATGTGATCAGATTTTCTGGTAGAGTTGATGCAGGTGGTTTCTTCGAAGATTTATGGAAATTAATAATTTTGTACTGCATCTATGGGTGGACCAATTGTTATTAGTTACTTTGGTTGCATGCAGTTATTTATTGACCTCACGTCAGTATTGTCGGTATAGTGCAGTGGTTCTCAACCTGGGGGGCGCACCCCCTTTGGTGCGGCGTGAAAGCATCTGAGGGGCGCGCGAAGAAGCGGTAAACTGAGAAAATTTTCGCGCTCTGCGCGATTTCCCTCCAATTGACGCGCGCGTCTCTCTCTATATAGACCGAATTTCATACTTACTAATTCTCTCATCAACAGTCATAACCTTCCTTGCCATCAAACAATATGCTGGGGTTGCTATATCCCCGTTGGATTTTGTGATGACGATAAGGGGGGGCGCGAAATTTTTCATTATCATAAAGAAGGCGTGTCTAAAACAAGGTTGAGAACCACTAGTATAGTGGAAATATATTGGATTCACCCAAACGTAGGCCTGCCAGAAAAAAAATCCTTCGTGATGGGTAGAGCACGATTATAATCTGTAATTTCTTTATAGGGCGTATCATTTTCCCTGCTCTTTGCATCTGTATTGTGGGGCTCAGATTACAAAGGACGCTACTGTATTAAAATCGTAACCCCTGATCTTAATGTTGCCGTGAAATTATTCGGAAAGTAGTAGGCCTATATTGGAAAGCGTGAAATGGGGCGATTCCATTTTCCATTTAACATAGCCTGGGAGAGTCTGCGACTACATGACTTAAGAGAAGATAAATAAAGAATCAAGTTATCATCACCTGAGTAGGTGAGTTTGTCGTCAAGACTGTGACGGGTACAGCACTGCTTTTTAAGCTGGAGAGCACCCCCCCCACACATACAAGTATGGTGGGGTACGCTACAAAACCAAGAAATTGGTATTGAGATGTGACATGTGACCGTTTGAGTATTGCATGTCCGGTTTCATTTTGAACACCTCGATTCTATTGGACAAACAGAAGATGCCCATTCAATAGCACATCTCGGCCCACTGTATCCAGAAAATAAATCCGTATGACGGGGAGAACTAGCGTTGTTCGTGAGAAGTTCCAAGTGGATTAATGAATATCAGGATTGGGAAGTCGAAGCCAGAGTCAGATATAGATATATATGGGCCTATATTTATACCGTCCTGCAGAATTAGAGTTGGAGTCCGAGTTATAAAATTATCAAGACTATTGGAGTCGCATTCCCTTGAAATTGTCTCGAATCCTACTCCAACGACATTATAATCAAGCTTAACGCTCCAAAGTATTACCAGAAGATTGTAAAAGTAATTCAAATTTGTATGCTTCATACTTAATAACAAATAATTTTAATAAAATAGGATTTGCCAGCCCCATCATAGAAGCGCTATCAAGATAAGTATCAGTTATATGGGTATCATAATAGAAAATTGCACATTTCCAATATGAACATCAACGAATCTACAAGGTTTTCAAGATGATATTTAGAAAATGAGAATTAGGTAAACGATTTTTTTGTAAATTTTATTTACAGAGATAAGCAATGAGTAGTATCATTAAAATATTTACTTGACTTCTAAAAGCAGGCATTCTTCCTTACTGACGTATTGTACACAGGAATGTACATGTAATGAGTCTAGTAGCGATTTTTCGTACACTCGACCTGACTTGACCAAATTATATGACTCGGAACATCCTATATTACTTGATTGAATTCTCGTGTATCAGGACCAATACTTCAAGAATAGGCACCTAAATCATATTTTATCTAAGTCAATAAACATGTTAAGAGCGAGAAAACTGAATATATTATGAATGCGAGCCCAAGAGTTTAACAGAGGTGAGATGTTTCCTTATTGATATGAATAATGTGCAGTGAACAACTGAACATAATGACTTCGACTCGCACTCGAGTCGTAACACCATTACTCGGATTCGGCACGCTGCTACCTGACTTGCACTCGGATTTGACTCATTGGTGAAGTGAAAATGACTCGACGTGACTCGAGTCTACACTAAAGAAGTAAGATTGCCCTATTCATATATTTCACATTCACTGTAATAACAGCAATTAACGATCAATAGCATTCATCGAATGTACGTTATCACAAGGGTAATCAGCACGCGGCCCGCGGTTCCCATGCGTTCCGCGAGGTGATATTTTGCAGCCGCAATATGATTTGAAATTTCAGAAGAACGCCAAGTGAAGCATTTGAGACGCTGGAGCTGATTTCAGTTTCAAAATATTGTCGTTGTTTCGAAATAAGTTATTCGCCTTTGCCCAACGCCACTATTCCACACGAGATGAAACGACTTCGGCGATGGCAACAGCATTCCACCGATGGGAAATTAGCTAATTGAAATGACAGGTTGCCATGACTTGCAATGGCCCAGAGTCCCAGATACTGCCAAACCCAGACGCTTAGAAAACGGGTTCGATCCTAGGAGATAGTCTGTCAGCTACTGCCGTATCTCGCTAGTCTCAATACCGATTTCTCAGTCGCCGAAAAGCGTTGATGATCATGATATCTTTACGAATCAGTATTCATTTACCAAAATACTTCTTCTTATGTGGTAATTAAGTAACTATGCCCGCCGTCAAGTTAGAGGGAACAGCATTGGACTAGAGTAAAGTTATAAAAACGTGGCTGCTAAAGTGTATGGCTATATTGTCTCTTGTTAATTTATTCGCTAAAAGCTTTTCGACTGACTCTCATCAGTAGCGTACGTCAGTAATTGGGTGAATGAAATTCGAAATGTAGAAACTATTTTGTCTGTATGACGTAATAACAACAATAACAAACAACTGGTAGACAGGCAAGATACGGTAGCAGCGATACAAAACAAACGTTAACGAGTAGCCTACATATTCGGTTATAAATACCCGGAGACAACAACACAGAACATCAATGAAATATTCCAAGAGTGTAGAGGCGTTGCGTCTGGCGACAGAGAATCGGCTTTTGCAGCTTTATTATCGCAGACTCCCGGACCTTCAAATGAAAAAGAAAACGGCCGCGAGCAACTATATAAAATTGACTGTCATTGTAATGATTAGTACATTCAGGATGGGATAAGAGATGCTGTCCAATAGCCGAATTACAAGCAGTAACTTGATCATGATCACACAGTATTTCAATTGATTGCGATGATGGAGTAGAAGAAACATTAGCTGTTCTAATTTGCCGTGGGGCATTATGGGGAATTCTTTGCTGCAAGCATTCGCGTGTTCAAGGTCTACTATTGACCCTCAAGATGGCGGGAAAAATCTCTTCTGCTGTATACGATGACATCAGACCTACACTGACTCAATTCGACCACGGATGTATGGTCTTCAAAAGACTCATAAACCGAAACTCGCTTCACCCGGCCTTGCAATTCACAATAGAAAAAGAACGCAATAACTCGTTATCATTTCTGGACGTATTAGTTGAAAAGCGCAATACCAACAAATTTGAAACGTCTGTTTTCAGGAAACCGACATTCACAGGCCAATACCTCCGCTGGAATTCATTTAGTCCTCGGCGCAGAAAAATTAACCTCATAGGCACACTCGTGCATAGAGCGTTGATGATATGTTCGGGTAACAAACTGAGTTTAGAACTTGACTACATCCGAAAAATCTTACTTGATAACGGTTACCCTGAACACGTCATCAGCCGCGGCATGGAGAGGAAATTAACGCAATTCAACGCAGAAAAACGAGCAGAGCCCACCGCACGAACAATAAAAGATGTTTATATCCATCTACCTTGGATTGGCCCCATTTCCACCCGCTTTGAAAAACAATTGATTTCTGCTGTCGGTAAATGTTACGATACAGTCAAAACCAATGTGATTTTTACAACAACACAACTGCTCCCTTCAACACGCAAAGACGTGCTTCCTGCACTTCAACAAAGTAATGTAGTGTACGAATATAGGTGCCACTGTGATTGTGGCTACGTGGGAAGAACGTCAAGACGTCTGCAGGACCGCATAAACCAACATGTCCCCAGATTTATCAGAACACGTGCGTCACGCGATGTGAAAAGCTCACCCTTAACTCATCCACTTAAGATTGATGCTGATCGATCAAAGGCCATTAATTCTGCCATCGGCAAACATCTGTTGGATAATCCGATTTGTGCGAATAATTATCGAGACGACCGATTTCGAATCGTAGGTCGAGGTCGTTCACAATTCCATTTGTGTGCCTTGGAATCAACTTTTATCAAAATACACCAACCAAAACTCTGTCAACAAAAGGAGTTCGTGTATCACCTAAAAATAGTACATTGAACGTTCTCTCATTCGAAATTTCATGCTGGTGACGTCATATTTTGTGATACGATTGTTGATATTCAATGTTCTTTCCAATTCTCTACTAGTTGCTGACGATTACCCCTGACGAGTGTCAGCCGAAAATATTCGGGTTCATTTCAATATGAATATACTATTTAATTGTATATTGAAGTTCTGTACCTCCAAGAAGCTCTTCGAAAGTACCTTTACGTCCGATACTATCGATGATTGGATCAGCGTATCAGAAAGTCGCGAAATGGATTGCGAGATATCTTGAGCCAGTGAGTTTGTTCTATGGTGGTTACTGCATTCGTGACTCGTTCACATTTGCTGATATCATGCGTAATGTTCATCTCGATGTGTCCGAAATCTTTATGTGTTCGTTTGATATATCTAGCTAATTCACGAACGTACCAGTTCAAGAGACCATAGAGATTTGTGCCAATGAACCATATGGTGGTGACCATCCATCTCGACCATTTTCAAGGTCTTCGTTCGTTAAATTAATGCGCTTGCTCAGTTGTGATGTTGAATTTAGTTTCAATAACACCATGTATAAGCGGATTGATGGTGTTGCAATGGAATCACTTCTTGGTCTCATTTGGCTAACATTTTGGTGGGATATCACGAGAAACGGTTATTCGATGATATCGATAGACCATTAATGTATGACCGATATGTGGATGACACCTTCGCCATATTTCAGAACGAATGTCTGTGTGATATGTTTTTGAGCAAGTTGAATGGTCTTCAATTGAATGGTCTCAAATTCACCATGGAAAATGAGGTTAACAACTCATTAGCATTCCTTGGTGTTTTTGGTGGAAAGACGGGTGCTAATTTTGTTACGTCAGTTTATCGTAAGCCTACATTCAGTGGGCAATAAATCTCGTGGGATTCTTTCTGCCCAATAAAACGTAAAGCTAATTTGATAAGAACTCTGGTGCACAGGGCTCCGGTGATTTGTAGTAGCGTCAAACTTGATTCTGAATTGTAGAAGATTCGGTCAATCTTTCAGTCAAATGGTTATCCCGATCATATCGTTAAAATGACCATGGATCGTAAACTCAAAGATTTCAGATTTCGGACCAAGAAAATGTCCCGTTTATTTGCATCTTCCTTGGATTGGGAAAGTATCCAGCAGGTTTGAAAACCAGATAAAATCGTCAGTGAGGCATTGTTTTTCAAAGGTAGAACCGCAGATAATATTCATGGCGATATCTCTGATGCCTGCAACGCAAAAGGTTGTGCTACCTGCGACAACTCAAAGCAACATAATCTATGAATACACGTGTCGGTGTGATAGTCGGTATGTAGGTCGCACGTCTCAGCGCTTGCAGCAAAGAATTCGCCAGCATGTCCCACGACAAATTAGAATAAGTAATGTTTTTTCTGCTCCATCATCGCAGTCTATTGACACACTGCGTGATTATGGTTAAGTTGCCGCTTGTAATTCGGCTATATTGGACAGCATCTCTTATCCCATCCTGCATGCGCTAATCATCACAATTACAGTCAATTTTATATAGTTGCTCGTGGTCGTTCTCTTTCATTTGAAGGTCCGGGAGTCGACGATAATAAAGCTGCGAAAGCCAATTCTCTGTCGCCAGAAGGAACGCCTCTACACTCTTGGAATTTCATTGATGTTCTGTGTTGTTGTCTCCGGTTATTTATGACCAAATAAGTAGGCCTACTCATTAACGTTTGTTTTGTATCGCTACTGCCGTATCTTGCCAGTCTACTAACTGTTTGTTATTGTTATTATTACGTCATACGGACAAAACAGTTCCTGCATTTCGAATTTGATTCACCCTACTACTGACGTTCGCTACTGATGAGAGTCAGTCGAAAAGCTTTTAGCGAATAAATTACCAACAGGAAGTTATTGTTTCGCGTTATTCTGAAGTTCTGTACCCCAAATAGCTCGTTCGTATATTGTCTCTCTATTGCATTCTTGCAGCCCGCAGACTCTACGAATTTGAAAAGTGGCCCGCGACCCGTTATGAGTTGGCTACGCCTGCGTTATCAGGTGTGAACAACGACAACTTAAGTGTGCAGTGTGCATATATCATGTCGGCGAATCATCCTCTAGGCCAGTGGTTCTCAACCTTTTTTTAGACACGCCCCCTTTTTGATAGTGAAAAATTTCGCGCCCCCCTTATCGTCATATCACAAAATCCCACTGGGATGCTAGCAACCTCAACAGATTGTTTGGTGTTATGGAAGGTTATGAATGTTTATGAGAGAATAAGAAATATGAAATTGGGACTATATAGAGAGAAACATGCGTGCATTGGAGGTAAATCGCGCGAAGCGCGAAATATTTTTTCAGGTGACCACTTCTTCGCGCCCCCCTTCAGCTGTTTCATGCCCCCCCTAAGGGGGGCGCGCCCCCCAGGTTGAGAACCCCTACTCTAGGCTTATCAGACTGTCTCCCACATCATTTAGAATTATGTTATCTACCGAGATCATGGACGGTTTTCCAATCTGCACATTTTTCACATCGCCGCAACACCCCACGATGCCAGAATCAACCCCAATTCAATTAATCACGGGTTGGATTATACATTTCAGACATCGCATGAAATTGCGTATTGTGTATCGGATGAAAATATACAAGCCTACTTTTATTAGACGGATAAATCTTCGTTTCACAATTCTGCCGCATCTTCGATTTCATTACTGCTAACAGGGCGAAATTATTGAGCTAGGGTATTTTCGACGTGTACTATCAGGGTATCTCCTTTCGTTAATAGCAAGCGGATATCATTTCAATTTTCGTATCCATACATCCTTTTTGCGATTCTACGCACTTTGGATAGTTCGCACTTTCAGAATGCTGACTTAGCCCTTAGTATTTTTGTCCAACTGCTGCCACAAGCCTTAATTGCTATATGTCCTTTCGAGCTGTTGAGAACGCCGAAGATAGGATATGTCGTTGTGTGCGAGTTGGCGCATTTATCGAATAAACTTGATATAGAGTAGAACTTTAATGATGAGGCCTGTTTTTGTATGGAGATATTACTATACTTATGTCAAGAAATTGCGAGTTGTAAAGATGTGTAATGACTGCGTCGTTAGAGAAGGAATGTGGTATTTGGTAATAAATTACTTGTTGTGGAAAACAACGCAGTTTTGCGTAGAATAGTCGAGTACAATTCCTTCATTTGCAATCCCTGTTTTCGTATTCATGTGATTGTATTGTGAATGTCCAGTTTCGAAGCGGGATATTCCGATGCTGACTTATTTATGACAAAGCGTGAAGGAATGTGCGAGGGCTTATAACATTCTGAGACTATAAAGACGCATTTTTGAACAAGGAATGAGTTCGAATTATGCTGAAATATCGAGTTTTCACCAACGGAAACAATCATTACTTCAAATTAGATTTTATAAGGCTTCATTGCGTCGTGCCATCCGTATATGCCTACTATACAGCAGGGGAGGTCCGCCCTTTGGCTAAAGAAGCACATATTGCTATTCACTGATGGTTTTGCGGGCCATGACTGGGCGAATATGATGACTAGAACAAAATCAACACTTTCGCCTAGTTAACGACCATCTATAAGTGGTTGCCACCAATATGCCTCGTGGCGAAAAATTATGCGGCGGTTTTGAATGGTGTGCGGCCCGCGAAATTGATTTTCAAGTTGGCCTGTGGACTGGTACGTTTGAGTTAGCCTCAATTGGGTTGATTGAAGGCACAAATCAATAAAATTGCTAAAATATATATATGCTGACCTTGAACATGAGTATTTTTTTGATGAAATAGGCTACCTAGAGACCGGTAAATTTTCTTCAGCATTTCACACGAATTCCCTCAAATTGTAATACTTATTGGTACGTGCAATCTGATGTCAAACTTTATTATCAAGTCTTGATGTCACTGTTACGCATTTATAATGAGTTGCTGGGCATTTGCAACTACTCGAGAGCCTATATGTGAGACCGCAGTAATGTCGCGTTATTTAGATTTCGTCTGCTCGTTTAAAATGTTAGATATCGCTGCGCTACCTTCAGTCCAGATTGACTTCTCAAACTCTCCTATCATGATCTTACAGCAACTTGCTGATTAAATTCGAATTGTACTTGGGTCAGTTTTCGGTCCACAGAAACTCCTTATTCGTATACAATATTGTTGGGCTGCTCAGAAAATCATTTGAGTTCATGAACAACTCAACATCGCGCGAATGAAATATCATTTGCAGTGTCACCAGGAATGATTGACTCTGTCGCTGAGCGAGAATAAAATGTACGATTTCGCCGTATTACGGTGGTTCTTACGCTGATTTGCAATGAAGCAATCGGTATAATGCAATTGTGTTTTGACCGAACAATACGATCAAATTTTGCGGGGTGTTGGTTTTCAATAGTAAAACGGTCGAACTCGATACGTTGCAATCTTTTACTATTTTATAAATGGTTTGTAGTTTTTTGTGTGATATATTGAACTTCCATGTGTTTTTTTTATAGCAGTAGTAATCTGCATATAACATATAATTGTGAAATCTATCTGCTATACCCTAATCATCACGAAGTTTACGGAATCACGGTCGAGAGGTCATGGCGAGAAACCGTAAATTCAACAAGCACTCGCAATGTCACAACGGTGACAAAAACCATTCCTGCGAAATATGCCGAAAAGAATTTACTGGCAATGCTGCGATGAAACGGCACTTGGAAACTCAAGTTACTGTTTCTGATCATGTGTGTGAAATATGCGGTAAAGCAGTTACTGATACTGCTTCGATGAAAGAGCACATGGAATTCATGTGTGTGCTCCTGAGCATAAATGTGAAATATGCGGAAAAGAGTTCAAAGTAAGACGTATTTGGAGTGAACATGTGACAATATTTCATGCCGGCGTGAAGAATTCTGTTTGTGAGATTTGTGGTAGAGCATTTGCTTACAATCGCAGCATGAAAGCACACATGCTGATAATCCATACTAAGTGCCACAGAGAATATCGATGCGATGTATGCGGGAAGCATTTTCTCACTAAATCCAGGCTTAGAAAACATTCAGTAGTTCACGACGACATCAAACACGCGTGTTCGATATGCAATAAGGAATACAGTAGCAGTGTGACTTTAAAGAGGCACATGCAAACGCATTTTGGTGTCAAGAACTTCGTATGCCAGATTTGCGACAAAGCTTTTATTAGGAGTGATCAGCTACATGAACACATGAGAAGGCATTCTCATATCAAAGAATACAGATGCTCTGTATGCGAAAAAGAATATCATTACGAAGCTTCGCTTAGAAAACACACTGCAGTAATTCACAGCGACTTGAAGCTATATCAATGTGATATTTGCGGGAAGGAGTTTCGTACAAAGTCGGATATGAAATCGCACATGGACATCCATAGCGACGACAAGCAACATCGATGCGATATTTGCGACAAGACATTTCGACGCGAGGCGTCTTTATGTTATCGCTCATTTTGATTTGAGGAAATTTGAATGCGAGATATGTGGTAAAGCATTCTCTACGAGTTGTGCTGTAAGAGAACATATGAAAATTCATGCAGGGGTCGAAGAGTACGGTTGCGTTATCTGCGGGATGCATTTCCTTAGCACGCATGCACTGGAATCCCATTCAGCAATACACAGCGGCGTCAAACAACATCCATGCTCGATATGCGGGAAGGAATTTCGTCATAAATGTAACCTGGAATCGCACATGCGAGTGCATTTAGGTATAAAAAACTTTTCTTGCGAGGTATGTGGAAAAACATTTACTCAAAGTTCTGAGTGGAAAGCGCACATGAAGATGCATCTCGATCTGAGGGAATTCAAATGGGACGTATTCAAAAAGTAATTTCGTTGCAAACATTGCTTGAATACCCACATAGTAAAGCATTCCCATGTAAAATATTCATTTTCGAAATTTCTGGAAAAAGATTTCCTGTCAATAAAAATATGATTGCAGAGGTGGTAAAGTAGTTAGAGTTGAACTAGAATTCAGAACGAAAACTCATACTGAATGACACGTAGAAGTAGCGATTTCTAAGACATGTCAGAACTACTACAAATGAAAGTTGAATATGAAGGTATGAGAAGCACTGAAGTAGTTTTTTAAAAAAATTGGCGCGGTTGTGTTCTTGAGCATTTAATCAAGATCGCTGATACTTTCGAATTGGCGAGATGCATATACACGACGAATTCAAAATCACTAATGACATGCGAAAAGGCGCAATTTCCGAAAACACTCAGTCACTGTGATACGGGGCTATTTGATACAATTTCCCTTATAACCGTGATGCGAATAGGCCCTAAAACTACTTGCTTTCTTCCTAACAAAATGAAGACTCTAAAACGAAAATTGTCTTTCCTAAAAACTGTTGGGTGGAATTATATATAGTCTAAAACCAAGACCACTTTGAAAAAATATCTGATATCTCATACTGCTGCGAAACGCGAACGATGGAATATGCAAGTGGTTATTTCATTATGGAGATCGAGTTTTAAAACAGATATGCGGCCCGCTGCGCAATCAAAAGGTTGACTAACGATATCGGAGGACAAATATACTGCCAAAGTGAAGATTGATTGCATTGCTGGTTAACATACTTCTTAGATTTGTGTGTGGCGTAACGAGGTGCGCATAATCCCGCTTTTAATGCGGAAAGAGTGTTTACAATAATGAAGAACTTGGCAAACGATTGTTGGAAAGCCACTTCGAACGTCATTGTGATGATGCAATACATCGTACAGATATTAGAAAATAATATAGTTCAGGAGTGGGGAATCAAAAGCGCGCAAGTACGACACTCGCGCGTCCACGTGTCAAATTATTACATGGTCGACGTAAAGAATCATATCTCTATCAAATAAGCAGGACCTGACGTGTCGGATAGTATCTCACCGGCTATCCGACAGTCGACGAGCATGTCCACATTCTAGTCGAAATATGAGCAATTTCTACTAAAGGAATATTAGTTCGCCCTCAAGATTACCGGACCATGGCCTGACATATTGATCTCGACTCCCGTGACATGTCACCTCATTTTGCCGCTTGCTTTATGTTCTATCTTCTATTACTTTTTATTCAGTGCGCATGTCTCCTTTTTACATCGCCTTGGTCAAGGTGGTTGTCTGATTCTATAAACTACTCTATATGCCACTTCGACACCTTCCATCTTTTTATTGTATCGCAGTTTTGTGGTGTATTGAACTGATGAAAATTACTAATAAACCAATCTGGACCTGGAACTGGAATATGGGACTAGTCATCGATTGTTTTGCGTCCTGCCATGACTGCTGCATTTGCCAATTTGAATTGTCGACTTCACCATGTTTGTGTCATCTATATTTTCGTCGTTAGTATTTGTGTTGCAGCGTCACTGTTAAACACTTTTCAGGGTCCTCCCAATTTTTCTAATGCCTCGCCCAAATATCGTGCTAGGTAGCCTACACACTGTAAAAAATAAAAACCTCGATTTACCGCGAAATGTTTGGAAGCACGGTAGCCAGACATTTCGTGGTAATCTAACATTACCGTTAGTCAATGTAAATTTACCTTACACTCGTCCGGTAATCTCACTTTACACGCCAGACTGTAATGTTACAGTCACCTCCGGTATATCTAATCTACAAGTTCTCCTGTACATTTGCGATCGAGACTGTCATTTTACCGCCTACCTACCTACATGCTGTCCCTGTAAATCAGGATTACATACCAGCTTGTAAATTCATGTACATCCATACCTATCGCAAAGCAACCCGATGCATAATATCGCAACATTTTCTTCACATTTCCAAAACGACATTGGAACAAACTGTATATTCATTCATGATATCACGATGAAGTGGTTATCGATGGAAAAATATTGCTGCTGGAGGTCTAATTCTTCTTTAGGAGACATGCAGTAACACGAGTGGTCTCAAGAAAACGTGAATTAATTCCACCACCGGCCAAACTTCCAATTGTTTCTTTTTCTCGTTCTCATTCCTTCTGTGTAAGTAGTATCTTGCAGTTCCACTAAAAAGAATTCATGCAAAGTTCCTAACCTGGACAGTGGACATGACATTATAAAGACTAAGACAAATAGGCTAACAAAAATATAACATGTTTTGAAGTACCGGTACTGGCACATTGTGTGATGACGGCTCCGCCTTTTACATGACATAGCAGAGATTCATGACTTTATCTCTGTATTGAAGCAAAAGGTTCCTAATTTAAGGTGGCATGTGTGGCAAACAAATCCAGCAGCGGATGAAAACATATCTATGCTATGGCAGGAAAATGACATTACCAAGCCAACAGTTTCAACCCCTCCGCAGCGGAGTATGTGGTCACTATATAAGTCGACAAATATCCCAAAATAGAACAGAGAATGCGGCGAATGAAATATATCAAGTTCATGAAATCTAAGTCATCGAGGGCTGGTGTGCATAGTCAGATATTCACGGTAACAAATACTATGTAGTACTGTATTACCTTTTAAGATGCGTATTCCATTCAGCATTCCTAGGAATCTTCAACGATCGTGTCCACTTTCTTCAAGCACAACAAGCTTCGCTCCACCCTTTGCTCAAATCTCACTAATGGCCACTGGCCAGACGACACTCGAACGATTTCGAAATAAATGGTATTCATCCGCTGACACATGACACCAATAATATTTACTGGCCACGTTATAATGTTTGATCTGGGTCGTTTTTTTCCATACAGAAACATTTATCATTGCATGTAGTCCCTTTTTTCATCTAATTTCGTCTAAATTGATATATATTCCATGTGTTGTTCACTACTTACTGTACTTACCTAACCAGACGCTGGTTGTGATGTCACAGTTGTGCGTTGGTTGTTTACTACGAATCTCAGAAAAAGCAGTCACTTAATGTAACCTATTACAGGTCGCCTTGTCCGCCATTAACAAATGGTCAGCTGAGCATGCGGTGCTGATATTCCTAGTTTCCCCGAGCAATATTACACATCCTGAACTAATTTTCTAACTTATCAGCCTTATCCGTGACAACAAATGTAACCAGCGAGACTGGCCGTACAGCCATTGCCTTATAATGTAATATGGCTAAGGTGTACCACATTAGCTACGATTGTCAGTTATTTCTTGTACCCTACTAAGCTTAAGTTGATACTATAGGGCCAACAATTTCGGTATGACAGACCCCAGTCTCGCAAACGAGGTTCAATCAGGTCAAATCACCTCTAGAATGATATATCAGTAACATTCAGTTCTACGTATACATTGGCTGCAGCGATTTTGAAGCTAATCAATTTTGCCAATAGCCCGGTAAACTGCAGTAACGAGTAACTGTCAGTAATTTTGCGAAGAAATTCTGGTAACTTACTTTACAGCTATATTAAGGTAATATTACATATCAAAATGTAAAATGACAAGCTACGCACAGTAATTGGCTGCGACCGGTAATTCGTGGTAAAATTTACAGAGATTTCCCAGTAAATCTACCAGATTTTTTACAGTGCACATGCACGCTCGCCGAGTTAATTATTCTGGGATATGCGATTCAATACTCCGTATTCAATACTACTAACGAAAATATATGAACAAGACATTGAAAAAATATACACTTCAATCCAGTTTTCACTACGCCAACATTTTCTGTGCCATCGCTACAGAAGCAGATCCTATACGAAAAGCCGATCTAGTGACAGTTGCGATATTTAAGTATAGATTACTAACCTACGGATAGATGCGTAACACGTGACTCACGGTAGTTGGTTTTCGCTTCAAGAGGTCACGAGTGGCAGGTGTTCAGGAAGCAGAATTCATGCAAGAAACGAAAAGTAATGAAATTCGAACATTGAACATATAACGAGTGCGGAAGTAAGTGGTGTGAGTTACAATCAGCAGCCATCAAACGAACGCTAAACACCTAGTTATGTGGCGGATAAAGTCTCGGAAAATATTCAGATGTTTTTACCTGTAATAATTGTATGCGTGCCTCATGTATTATTAGACCATCGTGGCTGAATCAAGCTGATGTGATCAAAGGTTTTCAAAGTAGTCATCGTTCATAATATAGTAAAACCCGAAGAAATAGTAAATTTCTGCTATAGTACGCGTGAACGTGGCAATTATCAAGTACCACTAGCACTTCAAAAATTTTATTTCGGGTCTTTCTTCTCGGAATTTTTTTAGATATGTATAAATTACAGAATTGAGTTTACCGGTATTCGCATGTGCAAGACAACGATATATGCCGATTGCCTAGTAACACCCAGGGCCGTTGGAAACCGTTGGGCTGCTTATAGTGCTTATAGTGTATAGGTATGCGGGGTTTGGAGCTATTATGTACTGGCCATAATAGACAGAACACACGAAGACAGAAAGCTTTGCACAGCATGCGACTCCATAAAGTGCGCTCCCAGAAAGATCGAGGGATCGATTAAACCAACGCATGTTGAGCGAAGCCGTCGATATTGAAATTTCCAGGTGCAGAAATGACTGGCGCAGGATATTCCAGTCCTTGTAAACTGTTCTCAGTGGGAGAAATGCGGATCGCGCAAGAAAATGTTGACTCTCACCCAGACATGGGGTAATCGCGATTAGTAATCGTAATCGATTACGACGATTACAGCATTTTCAAGTAATCGTAATCGCAATCGATTACATTCGAAAAAATCCCGAAGTAATCGTAATCGTAATCGACTACTTCCCATATTTAATCGATTTCTTTGTGAAAGAACGATTACTTTTTATTTGTACAAGGAATGTGACATAAACTGAACACTCGTGAACAAGGAAGAGATATTATACCAGTTATTGAGAGCACAAACGTCTGATTTTCAATTGCCACTGCTCATTATTACGTCAGTGGTAGCCTATTAGCTTTGCTCGTCTTTGCGTAGGAATTGTCCACATATAGTAAATAGATATTCGATGTACATGAGTGTGATTGTAAGAAACCCACCGTGCTGTATATCGGGTTGTCAATACATTTCAGACGCCACTACCTCGCATCAGGATAATTAATCATAATCACCTCTCTGCCTAAGGTAAAATAGCAACTTTTGTATTGATGTTTGGTTAGGCTTAGTTAAACTATAGAATGTAATAGTTCTAATTCTAGAGTTAAATGCAGTTTCACCGTTGCTGCTTGGCGAGCAGTAGACCTATATGGTACGAACGTACAGCAGACAAAGGTTTAAAATTTTGTACTCGTCAAATAAAACATTAAGGTTTCCACAACGAAGCATTGAAATCAACAGCTGCTGATATATATCATAACTGGGCCGTTGTTTTGCCGTTTCTCGTAATGGCAGCTTGCATTACATTATCTGCATTAAGTTCAAGGCAGAATTTTATGTTCACTTCCTGTTGTTCTCATATTATTCTACTCAAAACGGGCGCCAATCGCTATTTCACAATTCTTTACCGAACATTTGGACTTGCCGCCATAGCCATCGGCTTTTATACCATGTTAGCGTGGGTTGTAGCTAGAATCAATGTTCCCTCTAGGCTGCGTACGTGCGCAAATGCGCAGTACTGACACGGTCTCTGCGCACGGAAAATCTAAGCTGCGCACAAAAAATCCGAAGTGATGACCTTTTTTTAGTCGTTACGCACTGTTGTCCAATGGTCTGCGCAGTGAATTGGTGAGTGTACGCAGACTCGTTAAAAATTAGAGGGAAAGTTGGCTAGAATCAGGATCAAAACAGCAAAAGCGTCCCCCAACCAAACTTTGGTCTTGGGCCCCCATAGGGTAGTCAATTTTCAAGTTGAAGATTTAATTTCATCAATAATATTGGTAATTGCATTATATTGCATTATTAATCCTATCTCAGCGCCCGAAGGTCAGCTTTACCTGAAGAGCGGGGGGCGTAATTCATAATTATAGCATCTGGTATCTTGCAATAATTACTTTAGGGTATGTTGTTAATTCGTGACCTCCGGTCTGTTATATAGCCAAAAGATATTGATTGTAGTGGCCCAAACAGCAGACTAAAAGAAAAATTTGCGTGAGACGCACACACAAATTGTCATGTCTAATGCTCTGTGGGTGCCCAGGTGGCATTTGCATCGTGGGATCAGATTGGAAGGAATGGACTGTTAGTCACGCCCACCCAGCGCGGCTATTAACAATGGACACATACCCTACATTTTGGCCAATGTCTTTCTTTAATAGCACACTTCGTGACGTCTCATGTTGGCCGAAACTGCATATGACTTTTGATGTGTCGAGGAGCGGTATTGACTGGCACCTAAATGCCTATTACTATGAATTATACATGCTTTATTTCTTGGGGGGGGGGGGGTGGACACGTATATGTATTTCAAAATCAATCTATCTACAGACATTTAAATCGCAAAGCTCAAATAGAAATTCCAAGTTGATGAAATCTCTCGAAAATACTCCATAATTTATGTTGGTTTACAAAATACTTTTGAGTCCCCTCCAACCACGCTCCCCACCCTATTGGGGAATTGGGGGTGCGGCAGTTATGGACCTGGCAAGAATGCAATTCATTGGGTGCGATAAACCGTCCTCTATAAAATGGGCAATGGTTACATTATGACGTAACAAGGAAATGGCCCATCTTTTTTAAAGACAGTTGTTATATCATTGGGCCTTTCCAGCGCAATCCATGTATTGTCTTCTAATATAACTACTACGATGCAAAATAAATGTAATCGTGAGTAATCGTGATTACTTTTCCAATGTAATCGTAATCGTAATCGACTACTTCCCGATTTTGCTGTAATCGTAATCGTAATCGTAATCGCGTGATTCAGAAGTAATCGTAATCGCAATCGATTACATTCATGAAGTAATCACCCCATGTCTGCTCTCACCCCCGTACAAGAGTGCGAATTTGGAATGGTACGAGCCTGACCACATAAATTTTTCCCAGTTTGATATGGTATGTGTCGGCAATTCGAATATATTTAAAATAGCGACAATCTGTACCACAGGTCGCGAAGTCACGAAATGACATTGTACTACAACGCAGTAATTAATTATGGAACCTTCCTTAATTCACATGGGAGAATCTAATGAATAGTCTTAACCGTGTGGCGCGAACAATGCTCATGTTTCAAAAATACGTGCCCTAAAATTTCGAATACACCATTTGATCATGTATATGCCATATATGCACGTGTCCGTGATCAAATTCATTCATTCACTTTCAAAATTTTTGGCGATTTGCGTGTTTACATATAACAGCGCTCTAATATTAATTAGGGCTGGACAAAATCGAGTACCTGAGTGATTCGATTCTGAATCACGTTTTACGCTTCGAGTCGAATCGAGTATTCGAGTATCGCTCATTATAACGTCACAACAGAATGTGCTATGTCAAAGTCCAAATATGTACCTTTTATGCTACCACAAAGAAGAAAGAACATAATGCCTGTTATCCGTCACATTATAGATACTTCGGTATTTTTTCGACCATAACCGATTTCAATGCACTTCTTGACAATGTTGTGGAATAATCATGACTTCAAAAATGTGTTATCTCAAACAACGTTCGTAGCTTTGTACTATGTCTCGTATGCCGCGACACGGCCAATCAAGGTTTCAAGGCTTCCTCACCTGAAAATAGTATCAAAACTATAATTCTCGTTACAAAATTAACTTTCAGTTGCGAGGAGCATATAATTTCAGTACTCGAAATAGTCGTGTTTTACTACTCGACTCGAATCATTAAAATTATTGCTCGATTCAGATTCGAGTACTCAAATCATTGTGCCCAGCCCTAATATTAATTATGAATATTAGCGATTTTCGAAACATTCCTGAATCGAACGCTTGTGTGTGGAACGTCTATGAATAATATGAATATATGGTAGTGATCTAATTCCCAGTAAATGGACGGATGGGTCAGTATGGCGTTCTCACGAGGGGAGCTCCCTCAAACTCATAAAAATTTCTCGAATCCAAAAATCT
Organism: Botryllus schlosseri; assembly: GCF_051294905.1. Lineage (NCBI taxonomy): Eukaryota > Metazoa > Chordata > Ascidiacea > Stolidobranchia > Styelidae > Botryllus > Botryllus schlosseri. Next base: position 2,097,212 of record NC_137241.1, read on the forward strand.
ATTCTGGCTACGGTCAGGCCGCTGATATCATGCAAACCATGTTATATTCAAAGTGTTTTCGAAGTACATAACTTCAATATCACAGCAAACAATAACTTCATGTTTCCAAATTTATTCCACTCGAAGCTTTTCGACTGGCTCTCTTCAGGAGCGAACGCCTGTAAATGAGGTCCTTGAATCAACCATTATAAAGCTGGAAAGCCGATCCTCTGTCGCCAGAAGGAACTTCTATAGACGATGGGAATCTTCGATTAGTGTTGTTTTGTCGTTCGGCTGCAATACAGCTGATTTTGTGTGCGCTGTACCGTAACCGTGTGTTGTTTACTGCCGTTTGCGACTCTGTGTACTTGTTATTATTACGTCACACCGACAGAATTCTCTCTAAATTTTGAACTTGGTTAACCTCATTTACTGGCGTTCGCTCCTGAAGAGAGCCAGTCGAAAAGCTTCGAGTGGAATAAATTAGGCAACATGAACGTATTGTTTGCTGCAATATTCAAAGTCGTTCATCATTCAGCAGATAATATCTGAGTGCCGGCCAATTATTGGATGCCGCAAGTATACAGTCTGCATTCAACCAAGTTGAACCATAGAACATGAAAACGTTCACTAATGGCCTGTACGATGCGTATGAATTTGTAGCGAACAAACTCAGTGGGCAAACCACAACTCCCGAAAACATTCATCGTATATCTCACGCGGTACGAAATCATTTATTTCAAAGTTTCCATTAAACATCGGCCCTCTCCCGAATCATTGCGGGCGACTTTTAAATCCCGCAATTTCGAACCACAGAACTCCCCACCGCCTTCTTCTCGTGTGACGTCTGACGGGCTCTCTTTGCCCGGCTTCGTCGGAATCTAAGAATCAGCATAGGATTATTATTAAACTAATCGGAACAGAGTTTTAGCTCTAGTTCTAGTTGCAGAGTTTTAAAAGTAGGTACTTCTAGTTCTTTCCAATAAGTGGCGAGATTGAGAAATGGCATATTCCACAGCTGCAACATTAATGGGTTGCGGGCTCGAGTCCGACCGAGGTCGACTCCAGAATTCCTACCAAAATATTGGAGGTTTATTTAGGCTTCTCCTCGCTATCTCATCCGCGTCAGCGGTATCCTATAAAAGCCTAGAAGTGGGCCGTGCTACAAGTCGGCGGCTGCAGAGTAAAATGAAAAGAATTCGCCTGGTGTAAATGACCATAGTAGTTGACATACACTATAAATACCCCAAAATATACATACAAACAATTTATTTTTAGAATTCAAGATAAGCATTTAAAGATAGAAGCACACACTCACTTGGGACTAGATTAGACATTCCCAAAGTGCGAGCGATTCTGAAGACGGGGACCAAAATGTGTTAAGGTATTAGTATAGTATAGCTGGCTACCAGACAAATTACTGGCGTAATTGCATAAAACCAACTAGCATTTCAAGCCAACATATGAGCTAACGTGAAAAACATACCAAATTCATCGATTCAACTCAAGTCCATAACAAGCAGACTTGATGATTTATTTTTCGTCAGGGGCCAAAGTTTAGTGCGGTCCGCATTCGACATAGTTCGGACATACCTGAATATGTTTGGCCATTAATTACTCAGTCAACAAATGGTTGCGCGTTAAAAAGCACATTTTTTAGTCACTGGCGACTTTTTCACAAGGGGGAATTTTAGCTCAAATATCGGCCAAGGGGGGAACGAGACGAAAAAGGTTGGGAACCACTGCTTTAAGGGGACGATAAAGACATGTTGGACATGAGGGGGGGCGATAAGTTAAGAAGTTGGGAAAAAACACTGACTTTGACAATTTTAAAGAGGCATGCGTACAGTATAAAGAGTAATGGAATATAAAATGAAGCGGACCAGCGATATAAGTAGGGCGGAATGTGTTGGAAGGTGTCAGATGGTGCCAGAACTCGAAGATGTCAGATCGTGGCACAGTAATCACGAGAGCCCACTAGCATTCATTGTCGCGAATCGGATCAGGTTTGGCGGAATCCAATCGATTTCCCACCTCGATTTTTCTTTTGGCGCCTTTCCGAACCTCGACGCTTTCGCAGACTTGTCGTAAATCCATACAAGCTTTCGCACGCCTCAACCGGTAGAAGCTGGAAGAATCCATCGAATGGTTCAGTCCGAAACCCAGGTCACGTCCCTTGCTAGTCCTGGAATCGTACCAAAAATCCTAGTAGAGCCAGGGAAATATTAATTATAGTGGGTGACATCAAAATGTAGGCTTCTTAAGAGTTAGGCAATATTGAGTAGCTGAGTCAGAGTTGGACAACAAGAGAATTTTCAGATTTTCTCAATTACACCAAAATTAGTACTATAGCTACATATACTTTTTTCCATACTAGATTAGAATTGAACGGACATTTCAAAAACTAGATTACAAATATTTAACCCGCATTTTAATCGAATTAGTGTAATTAGTCAACCTTAATTATGTGGCTGTCCAAATACGGCATCAGGGTGGATATCGTACAGAGTACAGGACTAAAAATTATTACTGACTTACTTTCGAAATGCCGGCTATCTGCTTCAGGCCTTCGCGTGTCGCGCGATCCGATGCATCAGAAATTTGAATTTTAGCGAAGAACACACATTCAGCTTCCCGACGGGTATTGTGACGCGACAATGATACCCATGTTTGAATGTGTTCTGAATTGCGAGGTTTGGTCAAAACTATCGATATAATGGAGAGAGACAAGACGACGCCTAAGTTGGCTGGCTCTAAAATCGATGAAATGGAAATGCTCAAGAAGAGAGGTTATCAATTCCGAGGAGTTATCGGTACGAGTTGCATTCATTGATTGATGATATAAGTTATAAAGAAATGTTGAATCTGCAATCATATTCGGTTGCCGGTAGATGTCCGATGGTGTAATGTTGCATTACATATACTATCGCGGGGCTGTTGTGACGCTAATAAGGACAACTGACTACGATTTTTAGTAGTTTTGGTTTTAGTGTTAATCGTGGCTTTCGAAAAGTGAATAGTTCTAGTTCCTTCTAGTTGGGCATTGAAAACTAATTCTCGAATAACTATTAAAAACACGGCCATCGTTTGGCATATATCCTAATACCGGTGTTCTGTTGTGTTGTTGTTGCAGCATTGCTAGCTTAGAGTAATCACTTCTCACAGAGACGTAACCAGGGGTGGGTTTGGGGGTTCAAAACTCCTCCAATTTCGAATTTGTTCTGTTTTTCATGCAGAAAACAGATCCGATTTTGATACGATTAAAATTTACGGGGTAAATACTTCGGAATTAAGGCTAGTTAGTTGTATTTTAGTTAGTTAGCTGTGTATTTTTAAGGGTAGTTTTTCTATTTCTAGTTGCGAGTTCTGAAAATTAAGTGCATGTTAGTTCTAGTTCCAGTTGCCCATGTTGACATCCAATAGATCAGGGGTCACCAAAACGCGGCCCACGGACCGCATGCGGCCCGCGAGGTCACATTTTGCGGCCCGTGACCTGATTGGGAGAAATTTCGGTATAACGCTTGCTAAAGCATTTTGAAATGCTGAAATTCATTTCAGTTTGAACATATTGTTGTTGGTGTTCAAAGTAAGCTATTCTACTATTCCCAATATCACTATTCCTCGCTATCTGATACAGTTTCGGCATGGTAATATCATTTCATGGAGGAAGAATTTGTTGATATAAATGGGCATATTGCCTTGACGTGCAATGGCCCACCATTGCCGAGACTAAGACGCTTGAAAAACGATTTCAGGCTCTCCAAAAGACCATGCTTTACGAGGAGATAGTTTTCAAGCTAGTAGCGCTACCGTGTCCAGCTAACCCCAATATCGATACTTTATTCCAGGGGTGGCCAATCTCCGGCATTAGAAGGAAAAGTATGCGGCCGTCGACACTTAATTCAATTAGGATGTGTTGGCGGCCGTCAATATGCAAATTGAACTTGCGAATTGACTCCCTAATTAATGAGAGGTTTGAGCGATTCTTGAAATTTTCTTCGCGCTACGCGCGGTTTAATGCGTGTTAACTTTCGATTTTAATATAGTAGTGTCCTTTGTAATTTGAGTCCCACAGTACAGATGCAAACAGCTGAGGAAAGTGATGCATGCGCCCCATAATGAAATACAATTTTTATTCGTGTTCTCCTCATTATGAATGAAATTTTTTCGGGTAGGCCTGCATCTGGGCGAATCAAATAGGCTATATCTCCACTATACCGACAAATCTGATGGGAGGTCAAGAAATAACTGCATGCAACAAAGGGAAGTAATAAGAATTGGCACACCCAAAGATGCAGCACAGCATTAATAACTTTCCTAAGTTTTCCAATACATCGCCCGCATCAACTCTACCGGTGAATCTAATCACATGGTCCGAGAAAGAATAAATATTTGATAGTAATATGTCAAACTATGCTAATAATTATTGACAAAATTCACTAATGAAAATGAAAAAAATTTCGCTCTTGGCGCGACTACAGAACTAATCCCTGTGGCTCTTCATAACATTACTACTCACAATTTCGGTGCGCATAGTAAACCGATATGAGTAAATAGATTACTCCGGAGTATACCGGCAATGGACATGGACAATTTAACGTGGGTATTTGGCCCCAGTTTATTCATTATGCGGCCGCAAGCTACATGAGCAATCGAAATGCGGCCGTGAATAGCAAAAAGGTTGGTCACCCCTGTTATAGTTGCTACAGAGTGTTGTCAGGTTTCGTGCGCAGCTCATAGTTCAAAATAGAATGAAATTGATGATCATGATTTTTTTGTTGTATTTGCGTTTGTACAATAAAATATTATTTCTTTCGTGGTGAATATGCCCGTCGCCCATGTTAGAGAGCACAGAATTGTACTAACGCGGAGTTATATGAAACGTGGTTGTTAAACTGCGTTGCCTATTTGAATCTCCATATTGAAGTCTTGCGGCCCGCGGCCTCCAGGAATTTTGGAAAGTGGCCCGCGACCCATTTTGAGTTGGCGACCCCTGCAATAGATAATACAAGTCTGTCTGTCATCCTTTGAAATCCCCAAAGAAATTCAACTCATGCTTTAAATCTCATCAGGCGAAGGGTCCTACAGTAAAGTGAAACGCGCGTATTCAAGCCAAGTCGGCGGGGACGTAGCGGTCAAAATCATCGCAAGGAACAGAGCGCCTCAAGTCTTCAGAGAGAAGTTCTTGCCGCGTGAAATCGAGGTTTGCTGATTACTTTTTTCCAGGATTGTAATCAAGTCGCAAGTTCCATGACACAAGCCAATCTTAGTTTCGTAGTTTGGACGCGAGTCACGTCTCGAGTCATTTTCAATTCATTACCTAGTAAAGCCCGAGTCCAAATCATGATGTAGAGCAGGGGTGTCAAACATCCGGCCCGCGGGCCGCATCCGGCCCACCAAGCAATTTCATCCGGCCTGCGAGGCAATTTTGGGTTGATTGAAAAATGCTTACATTATTCAGCACATTTGTAACAAATGTGGAGATATTTTAGAGAAAATACTACTATTAAATAATTTAATACAGAAAATGTCGAGTATGTTCTGTTCATAGGCCACATTAATACCACCTGACCGCGGCTTTGTGGTTTCACACTATAGTGGACACTGGGAACAAGTCAGTGACATTGACCCCCAATTTCGAGACGGCAAAAAGAGCACACTGAGTTGAGAGTTGTGTGTAAAAATGGACCTAAAAGTAGTTATTCACAGAAGCGAAAACGCCAATGAGGAACCATTATATGCAGCATACATGGAGAATATATTAGTTACGCAAATATAATTGAACTATCTATGGTCGCACTGCTGTGTCACTTCTGGCCGAATAAGTCCTCAGATATCCGACTAGTGATTTAATAACAATAAACCAAATTCCAACGTTCACGTTTACAGTTAAATATCGTGTATTCACCACAACGCATCCGCAGGGCTAAGGCCAGATTACGACAGCATGGAGCATGAAAATATGCCAACTTATAACGTCGTTAGCCCCACTATTTTAGCGGTTCGTAACTGCATTATTTTTGCCAATTGCATCGCTCGCAAATAATAATGCTAGAATAAAACAGCCATGTTCCGTGCATTATCTTTATATACTTTATATAATAAAGTACTCAACTGAGAAGCAATGACATCATGATGTAATATTTTGGAATCAGTCGACTGGTCCGGCCAGCGAGCGATTTTAGGGCTTGAATCCGGCCCGCGAGGCAATTTGAGTTTGACACCCTTGATGTAGAGCAGTGGTTCCCAAACGGTGGGGAATTCCCCACTGGTGGGGAATTCAATGGTTTCTGTTGGGGAATAGACGCGTTTGTTCAAAATTATCTACAGGACAGTCTTCTTATTCATGGAGACACATACGTAATTACTGCCACCATTTAACTGCTCTGGAATGTGTGTATCGACAATTCCATTGCGCGGTGTTCACAAAACCTAATTTTTAACTTTGGATTGCCAATCATGGCATCACAAACGCGTCCAGCACGACTAGTTTGACGTGAAAGGACGGTTTCGCGAAATTTACCTTGCCTTTTCCAACACACCTCACTCAGCTCTACCAGTAAATCTGATTACGGGAGAAGAGAGGGGATGAAAAATTGGTAGCAAAATATATGCAATTCCCGATCATATTGACCGATTCAAACATGAATTATATAAATTTTTCGCGCTTCGCGCGTTCACGGTCCTGGTGGGGAATGAAGGCTCGGAATAAATCTGAAGTGGGGAATGAAGACAAAAAGGTTGGGAACCACTGATGTAGAGGGTCGAGTTCTAGTCATAGTGTTGAGACACAAATCCGAGTCCAAATCATTGTCTTCACTGCTCAATTTATAGTTCAACTCACTTTCAGCCCGAGTTTCCTAAATTTTGCTATGCCGAAATCAAATGCTAAGAATTCATGTTAGACCAATTTTCCTAATTCGTAACAGATTCTGATTCTATTTTTCTGAAAGATGAAATATCAAAAGTGTGGTAATTAAAAATACTTCGTATTCTACAAAGTCACAATAAGATATCTCTTTCGGGCGCCGCAGTCTCGACTCCTCTTACTTGTTCGAATCATGCGCAAGTCGAGTTGTCAAATACGGATAATGACTCGAGTCAAGTCGAGACACCCAAAAACAACGACTCTATTCATCACAAACCTACTTGATTCCCTTGACATTCCACACATGTCCACACCTTTGCTCTAACATTCAATTTCCTTTCAGATTTTGTCGCGGGTCCGACACCCGAACATCGTAAGAGTCTTTGAGATTTTTGAAAGCCGACGACGGCCTGACGGCGACACTTTGTATATCGTATCGGAATTCGTGAAATCGGGAGACCTGCTCGAATATATCAAGGTATCGCGCGTTACCAACAGACTTGTACACACTACTAAATTACCAAAACGCACAAATAGAACTAGAATTACCGTTGGTGTCACGCATAGCGGCGCTTATCACATCATAGGTCTTATGTTACACGTCTATCAGAGTTTTTACACTCTGATTTGCAATAACATTCATTATAATATTTTTTCTTTCTGTGAAAATGGTTTTGTTCTTCTACCGCTGTTGTCGAAGGACGGTTCATTTCGCGCAGTAATATTTCATAGTGATGTATTGGATACGAAACGTGGTAGATGTTTGTATTAGTCACTGAGCGAAAATTTGGAGCTCACCTAATTCAGGAGTGGCCAAGTTTTTTAACACCATATCCCTCTTTAAAGATTTTGAAAAATCAATGACACTTGAACAAACTTTTGAAAAGTCATTTTAATTGAACAACTGATTTTTACAGTAACCAGTAGGTAGAATGATAAATGATATGGTTTAATTACAACACGCAGTAACAATTGTGGTACATTAATTTCTTAATACATATTCAGATGATTTAGTTAAAGCTGTTTTTTTGCCATGACAAATTGATAATTGCTGGTATGGTGGCGGCGGGTATAATATGAACCTACGATCTACGTGTAACTTATTGCTGCAATAGTAGGTCTGTTACCTTTCAATTTATTTCTTTTGTCACAGTTGGGTGGACTTAAGATATGTTATATTTTTATATTCTTTCATGGCCCCATTAAAAAGACTCATTGCCCTTTAGGGTTGGAATCCCTGGTCTAATTCTTGCAGATTATAGCGTAAATTTTCGCGAGATTAGTAAAGCTTAATAATCACTGCTTTCGCAGGACAACGGAGCGATGCGAGAATTCGACGGCCGCTACATATCTCACGACGTGATACGCGCAGTAGCATATTTGCATCGTCACAATATCGCGCATCGCGACATCAAATGCGAGAACGTTCTCCTGGATCAGTGTCAAGAACGGGCCGGTCTCGGATTCGTCGCAAAACTCTGCGATTTCGGGTTCGCGAGAAGAATCGCAAAAGTGAAACTCCATCAGGACTCGAATAAGCGAGATGCGCTGGTGATTGTTTTTCTTTCACCATTTAAAACGATTGGCTGCAGACTTGTACCAACCGCTAATCTCGTTTGCTGTTGGCTGAAAATTGAGTAGTTCTAGTTCTATATGTATTTGCGGGTTTTTAAAATTTAGTAGATTTGGTGTTAGATCTTGCTGAGCTTCCAAAACAAATTTAGTCGTAAAACAATTAGGGAATAACGCGTCAAGGTGGACCGTGATATCGATGTTATGTTATGTGATGTTATTGCGTCAATTGATATACCTCATAGTCATCCTCACCAACAGTGGCGTAAAGCCCCTCATACCTTCAACATTTCATACTGCATTTGCAAATCAGAAATTCGTATTTTGAGTTAGTTAGCTGTGGCTTGTTTGATGTCGTTATAATTCTGTAGTTCTAGTTGTGTATTTTGAAAAGTGAGTAGTTCTAATTCTATGGCTTTTTAAGGCGAGTAATCATAGCTCTAGTTCCAGTTGCCAGTTTTGAAAAGTGAATATAGTTGCAGTTACAGTTGCGAATTTTTAAAATCCTGATCTTTACATAAATCTAACAGGCTCACAACCCCCACTTTCAGACGGAGCTTTCCCAAACGTTTTGTGGTTCGGCGGCATACGCGGCTCCAGAAGTCCTGCAACGACAAGCCTACGATTCGCGGTCCGCGGATGTCTGGGCGATCGGCGTCGTGATTTTCATCACGCTATACGGTGCCATGCCGTACGATGATACTGATGTTGCGTGAGTTGGTTGTGTATAGTAGCTAAGGCTAAGCAGAATGGAGTACATGAGTGATTCGGTTCTGAATCGTGTATTAGCGTTCGAGTCAAGTCGAGCATCACTCGTTATGATATCATAACAGTAGGAAAGACGTGGAAATTTCAAATATGTACCTTTTACGCGACCACAAATAAAGAATACCTGTTTTAAATTACATTACATTAAAGATAATTAGTTACTTTCGACCACTCCTGATTCATTACACTTTGTGAAAATACTGTCAGTTGATCTCCAGTTCATAGATATATCATTTGCACTAACGTGCATGTTTCGTGTGCTGCTATACAGGGCTGTACTGTACACAAGTCACGATTCTTTGGTGACTCAACTTGACTTGAGTCATTTTATAAAATATGGAAAATGACTCGACTCGACTCGAGTCAATTTGTGTATTGGGTCGACTTGGACTCGTGTTATTGCGCATGAGTCGACAGAGTCAGAATCAGACGGCCAAACAGGCATTCCGTTAGAACCTCTAAGAATACTAATCTTCCGCATTATCAGTATTTCGTCTAGCAGTACCGGTGTTTGTGAAATAGGGCCAGAAACTGTGTAAAGTCTAGAAAATTAGTATGTTATGAATGCAAGACATTCGATACCACCCAAGCAGAGTTGTGAAAAAGTGATTTGAGCCGGATTGAGCTCGAAAATGAACAGTGAACACAATGACTTGGACTCGGGTCACAGCAATCAACACTGTGACTCGGACTTGAACCGTTAAACCCTGACTTAGTCTCGGACTTGACTTGGTTATGAATTGAAAGTGACTTGACTCGAGCCGAAATTATAAAAGTAAAATTGACTTGTGACATGGTTACAACCAATGTTCCCTCTAATTCTTCACGAGTCGGAGCGCACTCACCAACTTAAAAAACGACTAAAAGAGGTCATCACTTCGGATTTTTTGTGCGCAGCTTAGATTTTTTGTGCGCAGAGACTGTGTCAGCACTACGCTATTGCGCACGCGCGCAGCTTAGAGGGAACATTGGTCACAACCGTGCTGCAATACTACCAGTCGAGTTTACAAGGCTCCCACAGTGGAAAGTATTGTCGAAACTACATGATCATCATTAACAGATTTAAATTATCTCTTAGAGGCCGGGAGCGCATAATTACGGCTCTCGACAAAATCATCTTCCACTTTTCGACTCGAATCATCGGAATTAATACTCGTTACAGATTTGAGTATTAGAATCATTTTGGCCAGCCCTATCAGTGTGACTGTACGAAAAAAGAACTGATTTTCAGTTTATATCACCGGTTTCAGTGCGCAAAGATGTCATTCGTGTTTTCACGACGTAATCTACTTGTTTGAGCTAATCACCGTCATCATTCTCCTTCGTTTATCAGCAATGTCGTTATCCGAATATTATCCATGCGAACGCTATGCAGGACTATCCCAATTAAAACCACCCGAAAAAATCTCGCTCTCTCTTCACGTTTGCCTGACACGCGATGTTATATTAAAATGTGACACAGTAAATACTAATATTTTATACTATTGTCGATCTTTCAAATAGGTTGGAATTGATACATAAAATTACCCTCCTTTTATTAGGGCTGGGCAAAATCGAGGACCTGATTGATTCGATTCTGAATCACGTATTTTGCTTCGAGTCGAGTATTCGAGTATCACTCATTATGACGTCACAACAGAATATGCTATGTCAAAGTTCAAACGTACCTTTTATGCCACTACAAAGAAGATAATGCCTGTTATTCGCCACATTAAAGATACTTTGGTATTTTTCGACCGTACTGATTTCATTGCACTTCTTGACAATGTTGTGGGATGATTATGACTTCCGAAATGTGTTATTTCCAGTAACGTTCATAGCTTTTTACTATGTCTCGTATGCTGCGACACGGCCATTCAAGGTTTCAGGGCTTCTTCAGTGGAAAATAGTATCCAAACTATAATTCTCGTGAGTAAATTAACTTTCAACGGCGGGGAGCGTATAATTACAGTAGTCGAAAGAATCGTATTTTACTACTTTACTCGAATCATTAAAATTATTACTCGATTCAGATTCGAGTACTCGAATCATTGTGCCCAGCCCTACTTATTATATGATGAATGGAGTGACGTAATAAGTTTGCAATTTTGTATATTACTATTTGAAGCAACAATATGGAAGCAAATATTGCAATTGTTGTCGTTACTGCTCCTGTCACTGAACGTGCCACTGCGCAAAACCTTAATAAAAAAATAAGGGTATCGTAATAAGCGTATAAATACAACAATGGTTTTAAAAATATCTGTAAATTAACTGCATTACTCCAATCTGTATCTCCATTAGCCCATTTATCGAGCCAACCTTTTGATTCAGGAAGATGGTCGAAGTTCAGAAACGCGATTGCGTTCCTACCGCGCAGAAGAAGATCAGCCGGCCAGGGCGGGAAGTGATTCGATCCATATTGAAATACATTCCTTCCTCTCGACCCAAAGTTGAGAAATTGCTGGAACATCGATGGTTTTATCTTGAGAACAACAAACTATCGGAATAAATCGACAGTTTTTTCCGATCTTTGTATCTGACAAGGTGTCGCTATAGATGCGGACCATGTGTCCCGTTAACTATTTCCAATTCACGTATAGCAGCTTGCCTGTTTGGTGTTCGGCCTGAGAGAGAAAGGCTGTCACCACTGACTCAAATTCTCGGTGCTATTGGCAATTGACCCTGAAATAAAAGCACTAATATCCTCATTGGCATTTATTGAATCAGGAGTTTGTGTATAATGTAAAATTAGAGCGTTCGCCACCTGCTCGCCTCGATTACTCCAATTTTCATAGCGATGACGTCAAATTTGGTGAAACAAATACTGATATACAATGATTTTTCAAATCACTACAAGTTGCTGATGATTACCCCTGAGTGTCAGCCGAAAATATTCAGGTTTATTTCAATATGAATATATTATTCAATTGTACACTGCAGCTCTATACCTACAAGAGCCTCATCAAACGGTAAAAATATACGTTAGACCAAAACACATAAAACGAACACACCCCAGAGTAGTGTTTGAGCGCATCTTACTAAGCTTTCTTGCAGATATCTCCAATGATGCCTTATCATCAAGCAGACTCATTATGGTAAGCGTATATGGTTAGGGAGGTACATTAAAACTCATTCATGAAACATAAGACGTTTGATGTTCACAGAGCTTAAGATATGTCAAGCAAGACACGAACTCTACATTTACTAGCTCTAGAAAAGTGGCATATGATCATAAATGCCTTCCCAAAATTTTCGCCACTGTCGGGTATTCAAAGTGCTGGTTTCTGATATAATTATCAATGTGGCTTGCTGGTAATTGCAAGGCTCAACACCGCGTTATGAATAGGTAACAGTGATCGCGAGACTCATCGATATAAAATTAGACATCGTAATACACACACCGATATTAGGGATGTTGAGAATTGTGCGACTTTTAAAAAGTCATGGTTTTCAGTCCGTTTCCCATTCTTTGTGCCGTGAAAACGTATTCCAGGTAATTTTGTCGGTAACTCATCCCTTGCATCTGTATGCCTGTTGAGCTGGAAGAATATCGGCTAAAAATGGGGGATTCCTCTCTGAAATATGAGTGCCGGGATTTTATTTACCCTATACTAAAATGGGGTAGGCCTATATGTCAAGGTTTAGGCAGCTGTTTTGGTTTGGAATGATGCAAAACCACAATGTAGATAATATCCTGAGTTCAGGACACCCTTTTGATATTGCACACTGCCTTGGAAATCCTCAAACTTACCCAAAACGGAACATCATTTTCACGATTTACCATTTAAAAGAATACAGCGGTAAATGCACCATTCAATCGCACAGCGGCACTGTGACTATCTTATTTTTCAATGACACGTAAGAGTATGACGGGGAACTGGACAACGAAGAGAAACATTATAACAAATAAATGGATTCATTTGACAAAAATCCTATAACAATCAGACTGATGAGTTGATTTTTCGAAATTTTAAAATCGTTCACGGAGATCTTCCACTGCTGTCTTCTGGTATGCATATGGCGTGGCCGGTATTTAATTTTATCGTACATTTTGCTGGATCTTCAAGTACTTGACCATAATTCCCGAATTCCCGAGTACTCATAAAATGCGGAAACCTATACCATTCTAAAAATGGAAGACACGTCCAATGCTATTGTATCCTCATACCATCAACGTAAACCAATATTCCGTGTCCAGCAAATGAATTATCGAAAACCTGAGGTAGATCTATGCCGTCTAATTGGTTTACAGTGGCTTTCAGAGTAGTAAATTTAGATGTAGGATCAGATAAATATTGTGCAACTTCAAAATCACTTCCATGGGGAGAATCAGCTGCTCGTGCAGATATAGATATGTTCTCTGTATTTTTACTTGGATCTTGCTGCCGCGGTACACCTCTAGCAGAGCAGTCTTTTTCTTGTTGACCGGGTTTAACTAACACTACTTCGTTATTGGTACAAATCTTTCCTAATCTGGGACCACCAATCATGGTAAAATTCTATGCCGTTAAATTTCTTTATCAACTGCAAAATTTGCGTTTGGTTCAACTGTCACAGACCAAGGATATGTGGCAACATCACATAGTGAGACTGCATCCGTATGTGTGAGCTATGGGATATAGAAAATGAACTCTTGAAGCAATTTCGAAAATTGATTCAAAAATTCGCATTTTAGACGATTAAAGAATTAGAAGACACAACATCCTACCATGATTAGGCAGGTCTCACATTAGGAATGATTGGCGGCATAGATAAAGTGTTGAAAGTTAAAATCAGACAACAAGAATAAGACTGAACATAACTAGAAGACAACCTACACCAGCATGAAGTAACGAAGGCGAACTTACAGCTAGAGTACATCCGTATTATATGAACAGGCATATGACAATCCACATGCTAATCGTTGTAATTCATGCATGTTTTTCACAAGTTTGATAACACGTTCAAGTCCGATTCAAATGAAGATGGCTGACTCGTACAACAGCAAAATACAACCAAATGGACGTAATAATGAAACGACGTGTAGGACGAAAGTCAGGAGCGTAAGCAGTTTATATAGCAGTTGGATCAGCCGATCCAAGAATGCTTGATTATGAATAATTGCTAAAATACGAACACAATTGAAAATTAACGAATAAACTCAAACAAATGTACTTTGATTATGATCTTGCAGCACTACCATTATGGAAAATTTGCAGTTAAGCCAAGACGTAACGGAATACTTTCCTTTTTCGGACTAAAGCGGTAGGTTTTGCAACTTTCATCAATACTCTAGTGGTTATAAATTGACACTGCCTGCACTTCTATTGAACAGTTTTTAGGGGAGACTACACTCTCATGGAAAAGAGTGCGCATTCTCACCCAAAGGGCCGAAAAGGGTGGTACACGAAAACAGAACCAAACTCAGAATTATATCGCGGTCATAAATGCTACGTGGCTACGTGCATACCTTCCTACGTTCCTATCCGTGCAGGTATAATTTGGAATATATTGTTGGCCTCGATTTATACCGCGGTATAAGTTTGAGGTAGGTTCTAGTTTCGTGTTTCAGCGGTGTATATTCACACCCGTACATCAGGAGTGGTACACGGGTGGGAATACACACTCTTTTCGCAAAAGGCTTCTGCACACTGGGTTTATGACACGACAATGACAGGTTTTGTTTTTGGGGTATTCATGGTGTTTGTCGACTACTATAGTCATTTACACCAGGCCGATATTCTTCTTATTTTCCGTAGCTGCCGACTTATAGCACGGCCCACCTCTAGGCTTTTGTAAGACACCGCTGACGCGAATGAGGTGGCGAGGAGGAGCCTAGGTAAACCTCCAACACTTAGATATCGGAATTCGGAAATCGACCTCGGTCGGAATCGAACCCGCATCCATTGGTGTTGTAGCCGACGATGACAGGTGATTCCCCAATCGTGTCACTCACTAGATCAGCGGTTCTCAACCTTTTTGGACATGCGCCCCACTTGGCGCAGGTCAATAAAATCCCGCCCCTGTCTCCCCTGTACTTATCGTCATGTCAAAAAGAGCATTCCATCTAATATAGATGTAGGCAACCCTGTTGCTAATCACGATCGTATTTCGATTACTTATGTAGCCGCATTCCAGGGCATAGCCGTAATGAGCTAACTGGACGCAAAATACCTATGTCCGTCCAGTCCATATCCATTTCCGGTAAACTCTGGACTATTCTACTTTTCACAACGGCTTATTGTACGCACCGAAATCGCGAGTGTCAATGTGACGAGTAGTTGCTGGGATTGCATATTGTCGCACCGAGCGCGAAAATTTTTCAGATTCGCGAATGAAATCCGTAATTAATAGTAGCAGTATCACATATTACTTTCAAATATTTATCCTTTCTCAGCCCATGCGATCAGATTCACCGGTAAGGTTCATGGAGAGAGTGCTTTGAAAAATGTAGGGCAAGTTATAAATGATAATGCATCTTCGGGTGGGCCAATTGTTATTAGTCACTTTGTTGCATGCTGTTATTTGTTGGCCCCCCATCAGGATTGTCGATTGTATCGGTAGTGGATATATAGTGGAAATACGGTGTATGGAAATCACCCAAATGTACAATAAAAAAATCGTGAGTAGCAATGATTCCGATTCTGGATCAGATTGAAAAAGAAGCTACTATATTAAAATCGAAAAATGAAGCCATGTTGAATTGCGCGGAACGCGAAGAAAATTTCAAGAGTCTCTCAAAAAGTTGGTAGCAAATACGCAATTTCAATTTGCATGTCGACGGCGCCAACACATACTAATTAAATTAGGTGTCGACCCCGCACAAATTCCCTTCTACGACCGCAGTGCCCATAACTGATCTAATAGTATCCATATGGTATGTCTAACGCCAAGTTTGAATCCGCATTCCAGTTTTTGAGTCTTTAACATTTCGGACAAATTTCCCCAAACTTGTTTGAAAATAGCAAAAACATTGAACAGCACATCAATTTATTTCAAGGTAGGGTCGCACCACTGAGACTAATCCTGATGCTGGTAGTGAATGCAGAGAGCACGGCGTCGTTCTGTACTGCCATGCTAAATTTGATCAGTTTTGGAATTGAATTGAATTGTGTTGATTTAGAGTAGCCTAATTAAGGGCGAAACCGGGCAACTTACAATGCATCTAAGTCTGTCTTAGGCAGTGCAATTCGCCACGTAATAACAACAGTTGCCAGGCGGACCGAGCTTTAGGCTAACCGCCAAAGCTTTGAAGCAATGAATGACTTACACCTGGGAATTGCTCTAAATCTTCGAAGAATACAAAAAATTTGCACAAATGAAGTTTAAATCAAGCCTATACTCCGTTGAGGGCTACTGCTGGAGTTTGAATTTGGCGAGCTTTCTTGAATATGAAATAAGTTTCGTCGTCAACAAACGTCTTCTCAGAATGGCTGCGTAACACATGTTTAGACAGAATTTATACAGACTTTGAAATTTCTCGCGCCCCTCCTGACAGCCTCCCGCGCCCCCGGGTTGAGAACCACTGCACTAGATCGTGGCGTAGGGATGCACTTCAATGTTGCCGAGAGCTCGCTGGTGGCAGACAGCGGGCCAAAAAGGATGGATTACTCACAACTAATACCGCTATATGTAATATCTATGTACTATATAAATTAACCACCTACGGCACCTGGTAACGAGAGAGTTCTCTTTGTTTATCATTGAAAAAACATCAACTAGTTTCTCTGTTCCTTGTAGAGATACGTGCCATTCTATCTGTCAATACAACCACTATACACCCTGTAAAAGTCGCAAAAGACCTCGAACAATATGTAGGAAATGATTTGGATCGTACAACGAAAAATTAACAGCCGGGGCCAACGATACTTACGGCCTAATATAGCACATTACACTTGCAGGATATAAGAGGCCGACACTCCCAAAGAGACATCACGATTCACCCAGTATATGTTTTTGCTTTGCTTGTCGACAATACTAGATGCCACCCATCTTGAACCAATATTGCACTCATTTCACTCGGCGAGACCTATAACTAGACGGCTGCATCTGGGTATATGTTGCTGTATTGACCGTCTTATACTTGGAATACAAGGTGGGCTACTGTTACTGTGAAGTTGCAATTGCGCTATTCACATTTTGAGGCAAGGTTTTCGAGCTAGTCGCTAAGTTAGAATTATTATTTAATGATGTCACGATCAGCTAGTACCGTAGAAACAATTGTGTACGATTGCAGTGAAGATATGTTTAGGAGCCGTATTGACTATCCGATAGCATCTCAGAATTCATGGTGGTATTTCATGCGGCATTTATGACAGTGAATTTTGACATATTGTATTTATGCTTGACGATTAAGGCTTGGTTTAATATATAATTGAACGATAATGGTCAACAAATGTTGTGTTAATGGCTGTAAATCTGGATAGTTAACTGCTTAAAAAAAGTTTCGTCGTTCCACTTTCCATTTGACGATGCGGAGTTACAAAACAAATGGATATCTTTTGTGAATAGGCGCGATTGGAAGGCAACTCTCAATTTTGTAATCTGTGAATTGCACTTTGAATCAAAGAACATCAACGATTCAGGCTTGCGAAAACGACTACGTTTGGACGAAAAACCTGTCCCTACCATTCGATCCAGGCAGGAGCTGCAACGGCCTTCACTCACCCCGAATGTGACTCCGTGCAGAAAGCCACCAAAGAAAGGGGTATTTCAGAAAGATGAGTAAGTACCTTTTCAAATGGATGATAGGATATACAGCTTATCAGACATGACGGAGTCCCGTGCTCCACAAGGCTACAGCACGTACAAAAGAGATAACGAATATGTGATATACTACCATATGGAATTCAATGATTTCTCAAAGGTTTCGAAGAGCATAATGATTGACGATGAGTTGCATGTTAAGTTGAAGAGGTTGGTTAGCATAGGAACTTCTGGATTGTATTGCTACTCTTAATCGCCATGGATTTGCTGTTCGAGGACTAGTGTCGGATAGGCATCCTTCCAATGTAAAAGCATTTAAATTATTGAGAAAAAAATACCCTGGAAATGATGAGTTCTTTTTTCATGATCCATCCTGCGCCAAGAAAACGTATCTATATTTCGATACTGTACATCTTGTAAAGAACTTACGAAACAATTTCTCCGACTGAAGAAATTTGTTTTTCCTCCATTCTCATTCACTATTGATTCTTTAAGTATATCATCGCCTGGTGGATTCGTTGCATGGAGCGATCAGCACCGTAACTGCCGCACCCCAAACCCCCCAATTGGGGGGGGGGCTGAGCTCGAAGGGGGCCCAAAATTATTTCCTGAATTAGCATAAATCATAGAGTATTTTTTGAAATTTTATGCAATTTTTTTGAAATTTTTTCGCGCAGTGCGCGAATTCAGGTAGCCATTTATCTATATTATTAGGTATTGGACCATTACCACGCCCCGACCCACCAAGACATACAATCAAGTTTTAGGCCATATAACATGCGACTCCAAGAGGTGTGCCAGAACGATCGGCAGCGAGAAAAGCTTGACCAAAAAGGTCTATGCCCTTATGCAGACCGAAGACTTCGTTATATATACAAAATACTAGGGATGGTGTGAACGTGAGGTTCACGTTCGCGTTCTGTGTGTGAACCTTCGAAATTTAGGGGTTCACGTTCACAAACGAACCTTGGTAGGTTCTGCAATGCGAACCTTTTTCATATATTACAATTTTCACTTCATTATAACATCTTTGGTTGAAATTTATTGCATGTCAACTGCGAGCCACTCTATGCGTGGCGCTGGCAGCATAAAAACAAATCAACACTGAATGACCATGCACCTTGAAAATCTCAAAAATTCTACATGCTTGGTTACAAATGTTTGCTCGAAATATCCAGCTTTACGTTTGTGAATATTTAGTGACTCTGTGATGTGAGCTTGGCCCGCAATCACACAAGATCAAGAGGGAAATACGCTATACGTAGGTACTCAACTTAGCCAGGGATATCCCTAACTTAGCGAATGATGCTTATTCAGCCAATCAATGAAACTGATATCGTTGTCTGGTAATAAAAATCTAGCTGCCGTACGGGGTCAATCTTGATTTCATGTGTTTATTGCATCATAAAAAACAAATCGTCGCGACTGGGGTGTTGGCTACTGCTATATAACTTTTTAATGGGGCAATATCGGTATTAGGTATGGAAACCCGTTTTACGCTCTGCGCAATATCAATGTAGCAATACTCAGACGCCGAATGCATTGTCTGGTCTGGCCTGGACCGTTAAGTCGTAAGCTTATATTCCCTTGCAAGTCCTCGTTGGCAAAGCGACGGAAGATATTGATTTTATGGGATTATTATATGATGTGATTGCCGCAGTTGACACACTTGACGACGTTTGTCGACGTTCACATTATTATAGGCTATCACATCACTGAAATGTAAGTTTGGAATTAGCAATATGACGTCACCTGACGTCATGAGGTTCACGTTCGTGTTCACACCATACCTACAAAATACATATAGGTTTAATTCTCCATAGTCGCCTAAATGACTGGCGCCGAATGTTCCTGTCTTTGCAATCTGAACCCCACAAGACAAATACCATCCCGTTGGGAAAAATTTTATGCCAGTGAAGAAATACCAATTTGAAATCGTGTGCGTCTCTTAGTCTAGAAGCCTACATTTGGACGATTCTATATTTTTTGATATAGCAGACTTGAAGTCACGAAATAACATCATGTGACGAAGTCATATCAACGTGTCCGCCAGCCCGAAGATGTTTAATGATTATTTACGGGCCCTCCCGTTTTCAAGACACTTCACTCAGCTCTACCGGTAAATCTAATTACGTGAGTAGAGAGGACAATAAATTGATAGCATAATATATATGCAATCGCCGATCTGATTGATCGATTTCATCATAAATTATCGAAAATTTTCGCGCATCGCGCTGGCTCACAGTATAGTACAGACAATTTCGTGACAAACGCGAACAACGTGATGGGGGGGGGGGGTCGTTTCATCACTCTATGGGAGCCCAAGACCCACGTTTTTAGGGGCCTGACCAGGTGCTGTTTCGTTTCTGCCAACGGGTATACGCCCGAAGATGTTTAATTAATATTGAGTTGTCCTACCTTTTCAAACACACCTCACTCAGCTCTACCGGCAAATCTGATTACGCGAGCAGAGAGAAGATAAAAATTGATAACAATTTATGCAATTCCCGATCATACTGACCGATGAAATCATGAATTCTAGAAATTTTCCGCGCTTCGCGCGCTTAGGCGTCAAAAGCTGATTCACTAAACAAATTCCCAATGAAAATGATGAATATCGGTAAAAGTGTATCGCCGGAGGGTTCGCCCCCCAGAAGTTTGGTCTATAACCCTATGGGGGGCCCAAGACCAAAGTTTTTTGGGGAGGGGGCTGACGAAGTGCTGTTACGGCCCTGGGAGCGATCTTCACAAAATAAGGGAATGTGATGATAAGCTATATTCGAATTAGCGTAAAGCCCCAAAATTGACATTTGCCTCATTGCATCCAAGCAATAACAAACAGAATGTCAACTTGGCTCTTGCTCCATTCCATGTGTCAATTATTGCAGCTTGCAAAAGTTATTTGCCTCACAGGGAAGATATGGTTTCATTTTTGAGTCTTATTAATGCTTGGTGGACAATCGTCAATTGCTGTCAGAGATTTTCAGCAAACCCCTTGGCCAAAGCAGTGGTCCCACAAGTTGCAAAATTTGATTTTTTACAATACTTTTCTAAGTGGCTTATAAAATGGAATGGATATAACCAGAGGTGGTCAAAGTAGTCAAGAACGCTACTCAAGTAGAAGTAGAAGTAGCGACGAAAAAATCTACTCAAGTACAAGTAGAAGTACTTCTCTCATGAGCAACCTAAAACTACTTGAAGTAGAAGTAGAATTGACTGATTTTAAAAGTACTCAAGTAAGTAAGTAGTTGTGAATACGATGTTAATTCGTTCACATGGATTGTAAAAAGGTGCAAATTGGACCATGCGAAAGGTGACGAGCTTGATTCATATTGATGCATACCAGCAGGTATCCAATTTTCGACAGCATAAGGATAAGCATTCGTCCACATCATGGGATGAAAATGATAGTATTTATATGGAAATGCGATACTAATCCTCTGTTTACTCAAATAGCACGTTTTAGAAAATATCATGGTATTGCGCACTCCCCCATATTATAAGGCCTGTAGTTTAGTCGAAGAGCAATACGGAGATGGTGTGTTGGATACGGTGTAAGCACATTGTGCGATTAGTAAACGTTAATAAAAAATATGGTGGACCGTCAAAATGCTATATTGTGTAGCTTTATTTCTGGAAATTGAAGGCATTACTACCCTTGCTTTTATACTTCAACATGTACGTTATCCAGACAAGAGAACTGATATTAGTTAGAAATCAAATATATGGTACTGGGAATTGAAAGTTAAATATAAATCTAAAAACGGAACATGTATTTAATATTTTTAGTCCAGAAAGTTTCGAAGGTTGGTATGCTAAAACAGCTCTAAAACTAAAGAAAAGTCAGAGTCCACTTTTCCAGATTAGGACACGCCATGGACATCTAGATTACGATATAAGTAAATGCTAAATTGCGAAACATCAGTTTCAAACATTATGATAAGCCATATATACTGTGATGAAATATTTGATATGGCGAAGGGTGACAATGCGGTGTGAACGGAACCACGCCAACCCGCTACCTAAATTATATTCACCGATACTTTCGTGAAATCATACTGGATACTCCGCATTCACTGCGCGCGAAGCACGACCAAAATTCTAGGCTCAACTCGACTTTTATGAATACGATACTCCGTGAAAACAGCCCCGAAATTTCTCAGGCTATCTTCCTGATTGGAGGATTAAATTACTTCTACTTGACAAACTGAAAATAGCAAAAAGTAAGTAAGTAGATCACAAAATATTATGAATTAGAAGTAGAAGTAGTGAAATTCAGATCTACTTGAGTAAGTACCAGAAGTAGAGGAAAACTACTTGAGTACTTCGAAAAAGTAGAAGTACTTCGTTACTGACCACCTCTGGATATAACCCCCAGAACTATTGTTTGTCAAAGCAAACCTTCAAAGCTCTGATTGAAACCCTGCAGTCGCAGTCACTGCTTTGTGCTTATGTAAGACTTGTTAGCAGAAAGGTATGAATATGTGATTCACAGAAAATTCCAAAGTGATCCGATTGAAAGAAGGCTCTCGCGGTATAGGCAAATGAGTGGGGGGAGATTTCTGGTGGATTTACAAGAAATTACCAGTTATGAAAGATAATTCGGCTCCGCTCCGTCCTCAAAATTGAGGTTAACTACTAGGAGCATGATATTGGTGTTTCATGTTCAACTCATTTTGATCATTTCAAACAAGTCATTGAAGATGTGGCGATTGAAATTACCGAATCAGTTCTATCTCCCGACAGCGAGGAGGTGTCGTATGTTGTGGCTGGGTACATTGGTAAGAAGGTCATCGAAAAATTGTCTTGTCAAGTATGTCATGATCATCGAGTCCTTTTTTGATGAGTCCTGTGGCGCAGGTTCACGCTATTTCGACTTACTCGATCGTGGAGGACTGCTTGCTCACTCAGAACCCCTCGCCAAGTTTGTTGCATCCAGTCTTTCAATCTCAGATGTTTCTGATAAAATCATCTGCTCTCACCCCCAGGCCGCAGTGAGGGAAGCTGGTCAATACGTTTTGCATCCTTTTGGGGGACCTCAAGTTTTGCATGTTGTTATCATCGAGATCGAGCTTTAAAATTGGCGGGCAAAATCATTGTGAACATATATTATAATAACAAGCAGAAGCTGGTAAATGCCTCTGTGAAAAAAGATGCTGTGAAGTACTTTAAAAAAACGGAAGTTGAGCAAGACGTAGTTTGCTTACCACAGTCATTCGTTTCACTTGCAGAACTTCAATGGCTAAGCTTCATGTACGTTTTTCAGAGTAGTTCCAAATGAATGAATTTCATTTTCACGTGATGCTTGAATCTGTTTTACCATACTTTTACATGCCCAAGTCCTCATCCCCAGATTCTCGTTACATTGTCTTCTTCTGCGTTGGTGGATAAATACATTGTGACGCTGTCACTTGGCTCCTAATTGGGTTGTTTCATGTGAAAGTACTAATTTTGCCGGTTATAAGACTTCATTAGACTTGTATGGCGAGGCGTCTGGTATCGAGAAGTAAGATCGCAAACAATCATTGAGTCAGTCGTGATGTCAGTTTTGTAAGCGTCGGCCTCTTATATCCTGCAAGTGCTGCAATGTGCCGTATTAGGCCGTAAGTATCGTAGGCCCCGTTAAAACACTTTGATTTTCTCCTACTCCTGGAAAATGATGTCAGAAATCAATTTCATATTAGATTTCGCTTCGTCAATCGGCATTGACCGCAGCTGGTCGGAGATGAAACCCCCGAAGCTGCTGAACCGATCCTGTGACTTCCCAATCTCTTCTGTTGACTTCTTTAGAAGCTTCACCATTTCCTCCTAGATATAACAATGCTTCTGGTTATGTACCGAGTCTGGAAATATTACATCTTTATATCCGAACACTAATAAAAGAGTCTGCAAACTATTTATTACAGCGCCTGCATCATGGTATTTGTCTCAAAATCCTTCATAAAAGTGCATAGACCCCTAGTCTACTTCGCTCTCTGCCGAATAGAACCATCAGATAGGTGTATAACAGAGGCGGGCTACTTATGCAGTCGGCGGGGCGGATATGTAAAAAGGAAGTACTTGGCAAACCGGATTCCTAATTCGATACATTAAAAGCGTATTTATCCACCTATAGCACTAATCGTATTTAATGTAAACAGTAAGTGTGAAGCATGGAGACCAAACAGTAATAAATGGATGTATTAACGTAATGTGCATTTATAGCTGTCGAAGTCAATGAGACATCTGTGGTCGATCAAAGTTGATAACAGGTTCTTTGAACTGCTGCGCATAGGACACAAAGAAAACAGAATTAAAGCACAATTACCAATCACTATTATGTGTGTCCGAAAAGATGAAGGAATGACTCACAGTCACTATAACTTGATGTAGTGAGCTCTAGGAGTGGTGAATTGCGGCAGACTGTGACCACGGGCCGTATTATCATTGAAAGACCGAAAACCGTTTGCGGACCGCTCAAAATCCATTCACGGACCTATGTTGCACACCTCTGGTAAAATGTATCGCATACGAACAAAGGGTTGAGATTATTTATCAAATTTACGAATATATCAACTCATTAGGGTTGAGTTCGTGAGTAAATGCTGGTATTACAAGCCTTCTCGTGTTGACGAACTTACGCGTATAAGATCCACTATCGCACTCCATAGTCCACATATACACGCACGCTAAAGAATAGCCTATACAGTCGTAGTAAGCAAATACTGCAGGATTGCGGCAGACTGTGGCCGCGGGTCACATTATCATATAGAATCGGACACTATCTGCGGGCCCATCAAAATCACGTTGCGGGCCGCATCCTGCCCGCGGGACGTATGTTGCCCGTCCTGATGTATAATAATCCTAGTATAAATATAATTGAAAATGAAACATCACTTGAACTCTGGTCTTCTCAGTGCTACGATATGATCGCTTTCTGGAATTATTATCTTTAGGCAAAGCACTCTCAGCACTAATAACTGGCTCCTCTACATCTGCATCTGCATCTAAAAGAATATAAATTGGAAAATGCAAGATATCGTTATACATTTAAGACACGACACATCACCATCACTGGAAGGGCACAGGCTTGTGTCGGCGTTATCCCCCACAAAAACGAAGTGAAGTTGACGACGGTGCTAGAAGACAAATATTACATAAATTTATCAATCTCACTGTTTTCAGTGCAAAGATATTATCATGCTGCATTACCTCTTATGTCTCACCACTTGATCCAGAAACGACATCTGGGTATAATAAACCAAATGCTCCGGTACTGATGTTGCACTTCTACTCGGCACATCACTGCGCTTTTTGTGTTTCCTTGAGTATTGAGTCCGCAAGCTGGTCCATCGACGCTGGCACCTTTCAGCTACAATGGTAAATACCAGATGGGGATGATGCAATGGCCAGCTGTAGACATTCCAGAATCAAACTTACCGGACACAAGCAGATGAGAAGAGATAGGCCTATCTCTTCAGGCACTTTCAGTAACACTATGATCTTTGTGTTGCTTAAGACTGGTATCCCTGATTGATGTGCGCTGTGACACCAGGTCAATCGAACTGCGATTGAATTCATATTCCATCATTCAATAATGTATAAAATTTACGCTATGTTTAGGAATCAAACTGGTCTGAAAAAAATATGCACAAAACAAATATTCACAAGTTCCGCGAACAATGCAATAATAAGATCATTGTTCTCATAGTGTCATAGTTCTCATAGTTTCCTTGACATTCACTATCAATGTTTAAAGATCCCATGCTCAAATTAAAACCGCACTGCCATTGAACAGCCCCATAACTGTACCAAAATGCTGCATCAACGAATTCCTATTATAATTAGCTTTCCTTGTATAATTATTGGAGCCAAATGAATTCAAAGGAGTCAGGTTTAAGGCCTCTGGTAACACAGAACGCTAGCTTCCATCAACTTCAGTTCCATTTGGGTCAACAGTATGACCGTGTAGGCTATACCAGTCAGGTAGATTTTGGTTTAACGATATCCTTGGATATAATTCTGCTGGACGAGAGAAAAATACTCGCTACCAGGGCTGATAGGAGCCCTACGCCTGATATGCTTGCCATCCATGGCTCCAATGAAGTTTGGATATTGCCAGATGTTGGGAAATCCATTGTCTACATCAGGGCTGTCAAACTCAAATTGCGTTGAGGGCCGAATTCTAGCCTTGCAGTCGCTCGCGGGACGGATCATTCAACTGATTCCCAAATGTTACCTCGTGTCTTTGCTTTTCACTTTATTACTTTATTGTCAAGGTTTTATAGATAATAATTCACGGATCATAGGGGTTCTTTTCCAGCAAGTCGCAACACCTCTATTTGCGAACGATTATCTTGACAAAAATACGACAATTGTCCGGTTGAATTCAGGAGCCGATAAAATAGTGGCGCTAACGACGATATAAGTTGGCAATTTCTATGTTCCCTTTGCTGTAATCCGCCGTTAGCCCACGTGTGTGCTGTGGGGAATACAAGATATTTAACTGTGAACGCGGGCGTTGGAATTTGGGTTATTATTATTAAATCGCAAGTCGGGTATCTCTGCCCAAGTCTGGGGACTGGGGAAGTGACACAGCAGTGCGACCATCGATACTTGCAGTATGTATTTCTGTAACCAAGATATTTTCTATGTAAATTGCATGTATCGGTGCCGCATTGGCGTTTTTACTCCTGCGAATAGCTACTTTCTGGTCCCTTTTTCCGTAAAAAGCTGAACTCAGTCTGCAACTCTTGCCCCCAGAGAGAGTGAAAGCACAACAGCATAGTCGGATGGTTATAATGTGGCCTATATGCGAACATATGCTCGGCATTTGCTGTCTTGACGGAATATTTATTGATAGTATTTCCTGCAAAAATCTCAACATTTCGTTACAAATGTGCTGTATAATATGGGAATTATTTCTTTTTTGCTTTTTCACGAAATGCTCGGTCGCATAAATCGCATTTAAAGTCTTTAAGATCGAGATGTATTTTTATTTGGTTTTTCAGAGTAGCGCCGCAAGAAAATTCTTTTCCACAAACCTCGCAAACAAAAACAAAAAATACCGCTGTGCGATACCAAATGACTTCTCAGTACACTTTGTTGATGGAAGGTCATCCCGCAGATATCACAACTGTATTCTTTGACGTCTGTATGAACTCTCATATGACCTCTCATAGGACCAAGGTGACGAAATGCTCTGCCACATATCTCGCATTCAAATTCCCACAAACCGGAATGAATGACAATATGATATTGTAAACTGTCCTTGGAAGGAAATGTTTTATTGCAGATTTCGCAACAGTGTTTCTTTGCGTCGCTGTGCAACTCCAAATGGGCTTTTTGTCCCGACTTGGTGCGGAATTTTCTCCCGCAGATATTGCAACCATGCTCTCCGACGTTTGTATGAACTTGCATATGATTTTTCATATTGGCATGCCTAAAGAATGCTTTGCCGCATATCTCGCATTCAAATTTCTTGCCACTAAAATGGACCAGAAGATGATGAGTTAAACCAAATTTTGAACGAAAAGTCTTATGGCAAATATCGCATCGATATTGTCTGACGTCACCGTGAGTTGTCATGTGCGTTTTTACCGTATAATTGTCGCGAAAATACTTCCAGCAAATATCGCATTGATATTTCGTCATCACAGTATGGATTTGCATGTGTCTTCTCATGGCACCAGTGCTGGTAAATGCTTTACCACAAATTTCGCATGTAAATGCTTTTTCAGCGTCGCTATTTACTCGCATGTGAAATATTAGTTTGGCTTTATAGTAGTATGCCTTCTGGCATATCATACATGGATATTTTAATCCGTTGTGAATTGTTCTATGTCTTTTAAGTTGTTCTTTATAACGATACTCTCTTCCACACTCATCGCAACCGTATTCTTTGATATCAAAATGCATGTTCATGTGTAGTTTCATCCATAAACTGCTAGCATATGCTTCGTCGCAAATCTGGCATACGAAATTCTTTGCAGCAGAATGTGTTTGTCGGTGCGACTTCAAAGCACGGTTGTCATTCAATTCCTTCTTGCATATCGAGCACGAACATTTGACCTCGCAACGAGGTTCTGAATGTCTTTAAAGACTGCCCTTACTGCTGAGATTCTTCCGACATATTTCACATGTATGCTTATTGCTCAGGAGCAGACCAGTGGATTTTCGTGTGCCTTTTTAGCCGAGCATTGTCAGCAATGTCCATTTCACTACTGTCACATGAACGCGTGTTTCCTTCGTAGTGACATTGCTTGGCGAATTCGCGCTTTCAGGTCATGTCCATTCGACTGTTGTTCGAAAACTTGTGATGTGATGGTCAGGGTCACAGCAAGGTTTCGCAAGTATACGCTGTATTTATCCTGTTACAAGTAGGCTATAACAAAACAATAAAGCTCTAAACCAGATGAATTCTGCCTTTCTGGCTCATGTCCCACAATAATCGCGGTGATTCATTAGTGTTTACTGAAAACATAGTTTAAACAAGTCAACGTCTGAATGGCTCGAAAACTCACTCGGCTGTAATGATAATAATGCTGTATGCCAGAGGTCTCAAACACGCGGCCCGCGAGAGCATTTTGTGCGGCCCGCGACAGCATTTTGGAATTTTAAGTATTCAACAATATCTTTAAGTGCCATACATCTTTTTTAGATATAAGAGCCTGAAGTTCACGCTAACACTACTATAATTCACTGAAAACTCAACAAACTTCACTATCACATCACTTTTGTTTGTTTGTTTGTTTTATTCACACATACACAGTGGCGCTTATCGCCTAGACCAGTGGTCGGGAACCTTTTTCATCTGAAGAGCCATGTTAGCCCCATATTTTCTATTTTAACTACAACCAGCCATACATGTCAATCAAATTTTGCGTCACAATTGAAAATTCATGACGTCATGGTAGTATTAATTCTAACTCACTACATGGGATTCGCCGTGGGCGCCATATTTTCTCTGTGAAAACTCGTTGCCTACTAATCATCCAGTGATAGCGCAATTCATCGTAAATACGGCTCAGAATTTATAATCACTGATATTAATCTAAATATCAGCTTCTTGGAGATGCAAAACATCAATACACAATTGAATAGTAGGCTATATTTATATTGAAATGAACCCGAATATTTTCGACTGACGCTCGTCAGGGGTAACCGTCAGCAACTAGTACAGAATTCAAAATACCATCGTATATCATCAACTATAAATACGTATAGCACTGATTCCGAAAATCTAAATATTGACCGACTTCTCCATTCGGCAGGAACACAAACCTTGCACTACACGCCTACATTATAACGGCGCGCAGTACTAGAAAGCGCCTTATCAATTTGGAATTGGATAGCGAAGCGTTGTTAGTAATTTGCATTTGTAATTGGAATATCTAAGACAGTTCATTTCTCGGCGTAGACCAGGAAGACAATGTGTATTTGAAAACAAGATTGTCATATAGGCGTCCCCATGTCTGTTATTCTCTTATGATCATCCAGCGAATGGTGCAATCCAAGATTACGCAGCGCGCGATGCCAGCGGGTACATCGAATTCGTGACGAGAGGGATATTGGTCGCTGGCGCAACAGCAACTTAGATTTGAGGATTTTGTAAAGCAGCCCGAGTCCTACCCTGGATACGCCACTGCTTTGACCTCTCAAATACATGTTTATGGTGCCACGAGAATAACTATTCTGATCGTTAAGAAAATTTACTAACAAGTTGCTGCAATATCGATAAAATTAAGTACAAAATTAAAAATATGTTCAAGAGCCATATCTTATACTCAAAAGAGCCATATATGGCTCGCGAGCCATAGGTTCCCGACCATTGGCCTATACAGTCATTTGCGCCACGACATTAATTTCAGTAATTTCAGCCCTATGTCTTTGCAATGTTTCCGACGAATTCCACGCTTGGTCTGTTTCATCCTCTGTCTCGCTCGTTTTTCATGTGCCCATATCTTGCACTTCGCAGCCGACTTTTGGCTCGGCCCTCCTTCACTCTGGGCTTTGGAAACACTGCGATGCGGCGCCCAGAGTAAGCTCCGACACCCCGTGACGTATAGTTGGTTATATGTTGAGTGTTGTTTGTTCTCTTCATCCATGCTATTATCGGTGGTGAGTAAGGTAGTACTGCGCTCCACAGCTGTAACACCAATGAATTCTTCTCCGATTGGACAGTTTTATTCTAGAAGTTCTTAACCAGGGTCCGTAGACCCCATCGTGGTACGGATCACCACTTCAGGGTGTACTAGATGCATTGTGGAATTAGGTCTATATGCTGTGGAATCTTTTCTTGACCAATTTATTCACTTGGAAAATAGTCTTCGCGGTACGCGCGATTTTATGTGAATGGAATTTTTGATTTTAATATCGATACCACCAGAAATTGTGTTGAAAATGGACAGGGGCTACGAGAAATCTTATTGGAAACACAGGGGTTTGATCGCTAAAAAGGTTAAAAAGCAATGCTATTACTATCGCTCAATAATGATTACATTTGAGTTGTTATTGATATGTTCCAATAATAATCCAAGGCAAAGTCTAACGCTGATTTAATTTGACTTTGACAATGACAATAACAATAGCCTATACTTATCATGATTATATCACAATCAGGATTAAGCTGCACCGCTGAAATGCTATGATATCAGATCAATCTTCAGCAAATTTTAAAATTTTCTACATAAAATTGTGGCGTGCTAAAGGTCCACTAGCTGCAATATTATAACCCGGCAGTTTTACTACGCCATGATGCATCCTCTTGCATGATGTCCATAACTCAATTAAAAAAAATTATGCCTGGCACAAAAACAATTTTATTCAAATATTTGAAAATGTGATTTTTACCGTGTCAAGCGTGAATAGTACAATAGTAAATTACATTTCCACAATGTTTGTGGAATATCTGTCTGCAAGGTCCACTCAAATATGGCCTACTTTGAAATTACACATTGAATATCCCTGACGCTGCTGCCCGCGGCGACATCAAAAACTAGGAGATTGGCCCGCGAGCACATTTGAGTTTGAGACCTCTGCTGTATACTCTAGACCAGTGGTTCCCAACCTTTTTTGACTCAGCGCCCCCTTTTCAAGCTCAACGCCGATCATCGCCCCCCAGATTTTGTGAACCGAAAAATCGGTTTCCAATCTGTAATCATCGGCAGACTGACCAAAAATGTCAACTTTTCGGCTCGCTGTCGAATTTTACGCTTTTTCATCTAAATTTCCATGGGTTGGTTTGACTGAAAAAAAAGGTATTTTCTCCGACTTGACTCAAATATAGCCGTTTCAAGGCGTCATCGCGCCCTTCGCTAATTTCTCCCCCTGTCGCCCCGTTTGTCCATTTTCGCCCCCTATCGCCCCCTTCGTTATTTTTGCCCCCTAGGCCGCCAAATTGCCCCTTGAGGGGCGATATCGCCCACGTTGGGAACCACTGCTCTAGACAAAAATTTGCATTCAGAGTGCAGTCGATGAGAGTGAGCAGTAAGTTTGATCAGGACTTTCGATTTAATGTTTAGCAAGCGTGTATTCCAAGGTAATGTGGATACTGAAAAAATCACACGCTTGAATCACTGGATAACTATAACATGGCGGTTGCTTTCACATTTCATTGAACGTTCACTTGCGAAGTAATAATTTCATTTGTCACCTAAAAATAAAATTAGTGCTTTGCGAGTGGACTTTAAATAAGGTGTGAAATCATCCGAGATCTTACTCTTATCTATATCGTCTGCTATCGATTCAACAAATTACTTCATAACTTTAATATTTACTCGAATAATATGTTCATATTGAAATAAACGAAAGAGACAGCTGGAGGTATAAAACTTCACTTTTCCGTTGAATTGTACGCCATATATTGACTGTTCCCGCTGCTATTATATTGTGAATAAATTTGCGTCATCATCGCCTGTTCGACCCGACGTCATCATGAATAGCTCGACCGAAAGGATCTTGCGCTCTCAGACAGGAATTGGTTTAAATATAACACTATTTCGACTGGTCTATGAGCTTTTTTTAGGAACGGGTCTGATGTGGATTACGGCTTTTATTCCAGTGCAGTGGAAGAATCGGTCATTTACGATGAAACTACGACGCCGGGAAATTAATGTAAAATTAATGTTGTGATACGATAAAGATAGGATACGTTGAGCAGTCAATATTGACTGTTCTGTAGCCCAGATGTATCAGATATTTTAATAAGCGTAACTGAAATGAGTAACGCGACAGTGCCGTGGCCGCACATAGGATTTCAAGTAGTTTCAAAGTCGTATCAACTCATTTTAGGTCGGTGACAGTAATTGCGAGACCTGTCCATAAAATCGGACCTCACACGTACCGATTACTAATACCTGGAGTTTAATCTCACGAAACTCGACAAAATGTAGACAAGTTATTGTCAGAGAATATTCATGTGCACAGCAGAGATGGAAGTCGGGCCGGGCTTTTCGGGTTCGGGCCGGGTTCGGGCTCAAAGTTATAAAAATTATCGGGATTGAATCGGGCCGAATAGTCACTACGAAAAGCATTGACTTCATATACAAATTTGATTTGCAATTTTGTTCGAAAGTGGCACAACTACATATAAGATACACCAATACCGTATTACGTAAGTATGGCAATATCTGTGAATAAATTTGATACGAAGTACGAACCCAGATAAACTTCATTACAAGACGGTCCGAAGACTATGATTGAATAATGAAACAGCTAAATAGCTGTCAGCTAAATAGTAAACAAGTTTCCCAAATACGCCTGACATTGATCATTGTTCAGGCCACAT
Organism: Botryllus schlosseri; assembly: GCF_051294905.1. Taxonomy (NCBI): domain Eukaryota; kingdom Metazoa; phylum Chordata; class Ascidiacea; order Stolidobranchia; family Styelidae; genus Botryllus; species Botryllus schlosseri. The sequence continues at coordinate 2,129,833 of NC_137241.1, forward strand.
TGTGACGAAAACATGACTTCCGGATGGATGGATTACCATGCTGGAGCCTGGATTATTACCAGTTTAGTTTTAATTTCGATGAGGCATGCTGAACTGAACAGCTAGAAGCAGGTGATGAGACGACGGCTTCCGTTGTGGCACAGCAGAATTGATCGATAGATGTGTTATGGCGGTGTTAATATTTATTAAAGAAAGCTTTTAGATGCACCATAGTGATTTTGTCGTCCATGGTGAATTGCTTTAGGTCTATACGGAAACTAACTTATATTGTATTAGGCTATGTGACAGCGGTAGTATTGTTATATGGTAGGCTAGTAAGGCTACACTAACAGTAAATAATGCAGACGATACATGAATTATCAAAAGAATTGCAAAGACATCCAGAACGGTTTCCGTTTTCTCCTGCTCCAGGTCGATTAGAGTTTTGGAGGACAATGAAAGTCGTAGCACGGCGTTGTCAGCCTACTAATGCTGTAATTGGTGTCACACCGGAAATTTTGACCGGAATAGTTTCATGCGGTGTTTGCAAACTAGTATTAAAATACGATTGCCAAAAAACAGGGTCGTCCCATATCAAGCGCCATTCCGAACATTGCAAGCCTGGGTCTCATGAAAAAAAGAAGCAGCAGCTAATGTTACAGTTTGCAAATAAAACGCTCAGACTAAGCGAATCTGAAAAGCTGGACATAAAAACTGCTGAATTGGAGTTTTGCGTTCCTGGCTATCATGCCTTTCAATCAGTTGAAAATGACGGCCTGATCAAGCTATTACAGCAATTTGTGAACATGTCCGCGACGCATGGACGTTTTAATGTATCAGACGTGATATATGGACGTAAAACTATATCGTTTTATTGCAAGGAAAAAGCTGCAGTAATAAGGGAAAGGCTAACAGAGGTTTTAGTTGAACCACAGTTAGCCGAAGCCGTCGCAGTAACGTTGGACTTGTGGACGGACGAATACAAGCATACGTCATACCTAGACGTACACGTCTTCTGGATTGATAAGTCCTTTGAAATGAAACATCAAGTTTTGGCGGTACGTCATTTTGGGACTGAACGTCACACTGCTGAAAATATTTCACGGGCTTTACAGACTATATTGGCTGAATATGCTATTGATGCTTCAAACATTACGGCAACTACCGACCACGGTGCAAATGTTGTCGCTGCCTTTCGAGTAGGAATGTTGAAAACGTCCGCACGCCTTGACTGTATGGCACGTAGGCTACACACTTGCTTCTCAACCATGTGGTCACGGGTATGCACTTCACAGTCAGAATTGCTCGATTACGATAACAATGCATCTTCTCTGGTAAAGTATTGTAATCAAGCCTCCGGTGTGCAGGAACAACTGCCCGTGTCGTTGACAAAAGGCTCGTCAACTCGGAGATGGCAAGGCTATATTGATAGAGCATATTCCATCAACGAAAGTTATGAAGCTTTGGTGCGCATTCTTTCAGAACCACACAGAGACCGCACGCAGCTCATAGCATCTGTTAAACGAAGAATGAACGCGGAAATTTTACAATTCATGAAACAATTCGGCGATATATTTGATGTTATGCAATTTAATTCCAAACCAACGATAGGCTACGCCGTGCTAGCGTATTATAAGGTGTTTGAACTTGCAAAACCTTGCCAGAATGACCATCCCGTTATCAAGGACATGAAGACAGAACTTGGACAACTTTTGGACACAGTATATTTTAAATCTTCGCTGAAGCCCATCACTGGCTAGCTACCTCTCTCGATCCAAATTTCAAACGATTTGAATTTCTGCCACTTATTAGTAATGAAGAGGTCTCATTCAAGATAAGATTGCTCTCGGACATTGATAAATGGGTAATTGAACACATGGAAAAGGTTGCCGACAATAGCCCAGGAAATCAAGACTATGTTCGATCAGAAGCAAGAGAAATGCGACCAATCGAACTTGATGATCCATTCTCCCAATTTCGCGACGGTCTTGACAGACATTCTGCTCCAAGCCTCGCTTCGTCTGACAGTATCAAGCGAAACTTACTTCAGGAACTTCAACGGTACAAGGAATACCAAAATGCATCATCGCACCCCAATCCGCTGGACTTCTGGAGAAACCATGAACGGGACTTTCCAACGCTCTCCAGGGTGGCTAGAAAGATGTTTGCAGCCCAGTGCTCAAGTGCGCAATCCGAAAGAGATTTTTCATCGTGCGGTCTGACCTTGTCGCAGAGACGAACCCGACTGTCTCCAGTAACTGTTGAGGCTATTGAAATAATTAATTCTTCGTATAACGTGTGAATGCAACGCCCTTTGCATGAATGACAGTTGACTTGTATTTTGAACACACTATTTTTTCTCATCTTGGCCAATTTCATTCCTTTATTTCTTTAATTTAGTTTAATATTGAACCATTTAATACAGTTCACATTTTGCAAAAAGGATGGTGGATCTAAGTTAACAGTGGGGCTGTTTTCAGCGTATTCTCATTCAGATATATTAAGTTCTCTAGCCATATGCAAGATTGATATCGAAAGAAAACAAAGTGAGAGCATTGAAAGCGTTGAAAAGCTCGAAATTTGAATCGTATATCAGCTTTTTTGCTCGCAACAGTTGAAAATTGCTATTTGAACTTGGTTTCGGGCCGAAACGGGCCCAAAACTCGACCGTCGGGTTCGGGCCGGGTTCGGGCTGAACTCGTCGGGTTCGGGCCGTGTTCGGGTCCGGCTCACCCGGCCCGCTTCCATCTCTGGACTGCACAGTCTGCCTATGCATAGCAGTTTTACTGTGTCTCTGCCTTCAATTCGTCCGCTTGAGATTATCTTAAACTTACCAGTCTACACGTCAATTAAGACACCAATTTCGCTACGAGATGTAGGCTATCAGTTTCACGCCCCTGCTGTATAGCTGATGAGGCATATATTTTACTTGATTGGGATATGTGATAAGTCAATTCATGTTTGTTCCTAGGTTTGCGCAAGCCTTAGCGAATGCAGTGAATTATTCAATGGAGTTTGGACCTACCCTGATTGCATATACCTTGCATGTACAACTGAGATTCAAAGATTTGTTGCTGAGAAAATGAGATTCACATATTACTTGCAACTATAGGGATGGCGTGAACGTGAGATTGATACACGCGTTCTGTGTGTGAACGTGAACATCTAAAATTTGGAGGCTCGGGTTCACAAACGAACCATGTTAGGTTCTGCACTGTGAACTTTTTCCATTTATTACAATTTTACACCTCAATATCACGTGTCTTCGGTTGCAATTCGTTGCCTTTCAACTTCGGACCACTCTCCGCAACGCGCTGGCAGTATGGAAAGAATCTTAGCACTAAGCGAGCATGCACCTTATAAATTTCAAAAATTATTTGCTTGAAATATAAAGCAATCGTTTGTAAATTTTTATTGACTCTCTGCTATTAGCTCTGTCCGCAATCACACAATAGCAAGAACGAAACACACGACATGTAGGAAGTCGGGTAATTGCGCTTTGTCAACCAATCAATTATATTTACATCAACGAAATTGATGTAAAGAATACATCTATGTCTAATGTAAAATATGTATCAGGCGTAGCGGATCTATCTCGATTTGATATCCTTATTGAATTCCTGATTTGGGTGTTGGCTACAGTATAACTTGTTTTTGAGAAAATATCCGGCGCAAGTATAGAAGCCGGTGTTTCACTCTTAAGAATGGATTTGTCCTATCTAGCCGGGTCCTCACTTGAAATTGTAGGCAGAGCGACGGAAGATCTTGATTTTGTGTAATTATTATAGCAGCATTTGATTGTTCCAGTGGATACAGCAGGTGACGTTCAGAAACTCAGCATCTACTTCAGCATTGTGGCATTATGTGACCCGAGACCTGGCTAATTATCATGTACATTGATATATTATTTACGGAAATGAGCGGTTGGAATTGAGAATATGACGCCCCGTGAAGTCATAGGATCACGTTCGCGTCCACACGAACCTGAACCTTTCAGGTGTTCGCACCATCCCTATTTGCAACCACTATAAGTCTCATTTTGCATTGCATGTGACGTTGCCTTATAAGGAAATAGGTATTTCCGGTATTTGTATCGGCCGATGATATCGGTATCGGCCTTGTGAGTGAGCCGATATATCGGTGTCGGCCTGTAAAAATCAATATCGGTCAACCTCTACTGGAAACATGTTCGATTTGACTTAAAGTTCAAGACGTGTCAATTGACGGCATGCAAGCGACAAGTACAGAACAGAAATGAGCTGACTCAACGCTAAATAGCGTAGTTTGCGCGATCATTGGTTTTCGATTCATTCATTTTGTGCAGGACCGTTACTGGGCACCCCAAACCGCTTGTGAGGGCCGAGCTTGAAAAGAGCACAAAATTATTTTGCAAACGAACATAGATCACAGCGTATTTTCTGAAACATTTTCCAATTTACTTACGTGCTTTGCGCGAATTAGTGTCACTAATTCTTGCTTATTGGGTGCCCTTCTCTGAGAAACACACATGATTGATAGAAATAGGCATTTCGTCATCAGCGATCACCGCGCCACGACGTACCACCACATAATGAAGTTAGGCTAACATCGGACTCTGAAAAGTGTGCCAAAATTCGGCAGCGAGAAAACCGAATCAGTCATGAATGATCGTAAATTTTCGCTATTGGCCCGATTAAGCTACATAAACTTTCTGCTTACACTGAGTACAATGAATGTACAGGTGAAAACATCCACCAAACTGTTGGGTTTAGGGGCGAAGCCCCCGGAAATTTAACTTATCGCTCCGTGGGAGCCCAAGACCAATGTTTTTGGGTGTGTGCTGACGAAGTGCGTTTCGGCCCGGATTTGCGGATGGCCTGTATAGTTGCTGTAAGGTGTTTTCTTGCGGCACGCATTGTATTTGTAGTTGCCAAAGTAGCCTATGCGTGTGGTGGCAGTGGGCAATGAGCAAGGTAGCACGACATGGTGCTTGGTTCGACCCCGAAACGCTTCTTCTCTCGATATTGTCAAAGATAAGAATATTATTCGGGTTGGCGTGGTCGGTTAAAACCACGGCCTTCTTCGCGAAGGCGAAAGACTGTAAACGACTCTCGGCGGTAGCACGATTATCTAGACAAGGCAATTTTACCTCGACTAGGCAGACTGACTGCCATAAAATCACATGGATGACATCATGAAGATAATTAATTACGATCAAACCCCTCTAAATGTCATTCTCGAGCACCATATAATTGCAAAAAACGGTTGCACACTTTACTCTTGGCTTCATTTCAAATTTGAAAGTTCACTGGTCCGCCAGACATTTTTCGAAATTTTACCGGTCCGCGAGGTCAAAAAGGTTGAGAACCACTAGTCTACACCACTCATTCCCAAATCCCAACACAACCTTCTTGCGGGTCACATTGACCCCCGAAAATATCAGTTGTTGTTTGTTTCTATAAATATTTCTCGTCAATATCTGTATATCAATGCTATAATAATAAACAATAATTGTGTCTCTAAACCAGTCGAAGACTAGCGCCAGAAGTATGTTCGAATACTCGTCAAACAACCGGATATTACTTGCGTTATACTGATGAATGATGATAGATTGTTTGTGAGTGTGGATTGTTTCTGTGAAGTGCACATGCCTATACAAATTTCGGTAACATTAAATAATTGCTCACATAACAGTTGGTGAGCATGCTCAGAATGTTCGGTATGAGTAGCCTATACTTGAGTATTTTCAAGCGGCTCCATGCAGTCACGACACCAAAAAAGGTCGGAAACCACTGATTTACACTGTAAACAACAAAATCGTATTTCGCCAATTCTCAGCCTAGAGTAGGGTGTGATCACTAATCAGGTAAATGGCACTAGGGATGGTGTGAACGTGAAGTTCACGTTCGCGTTCTGTGTGTGAACCTCGGAAATGTAGAGGTTCGCGTTCACAACAGAACCTTGGTAGGTTCTGCACTGTGAACCTTTTTCATATATTAGAATTTTCACTTCATAGTAACATCTTTGGTTCATATTTATTGCATTTCAACTGTGGGCCACTCTATGCACGGCGCTGGCTGCATTAGAAATCAACACTAAACGAGCATGCTCCTTGACAATCTCAAAAGTCCTACTTGCTTTGTTACAAAAATTTTCTCGAAATATCCAGCTTTCCGTTTGTGAATATTTAGTGACTTTCTGCTGTGAGTTTGACCCGCAATCACACGACATCCCTAGCGAAATACGTAGTCAGCGAATGATGCTTATTCAAGCAATCAATGCGATTGATATCGTTTTTGATGCAAAAAAATCTATCAGGAGTACGGGGTTAATCTTGACTTCATATCTCTACTGCATCATTAAAATCAAATCCTTGCGAATGAGGTGTTGGCTACTGCTGTATAACTTGTTAATGGAGTAGTATCGGCAGCAAGTATAGAAACCCGTTTACACGCTTCTCAATATCAATGTAGCGATACTTAGACGCCGAATACATTGTCCGGTGTGGCCTTAAGGCGTAAGCTTATATTCCCTGGTAAGTCCTCGTCGAAATTGTAGGCAAAGCGACAGAAGATATTGATTTATAGGAGTATCATATCCTTCGATTGCCTCAGTTGATGCATTTAGCGACGTTTAAAACGCCAACATGTACTTCGGCATTGTGGCATGATGCGGCCCCAGTCGTCGCCAGGTACCATGTACATTAATATACGATATCACTTCATTGAAAGATAGGGTTGGAATTAGCAATATGACGTAACGTGACGTCATGAGGTTCGCGTTCGTGTTCACACAGAACCTTTCAAAAAGGTTCGCGTTCACACGAACCTGAACCTTTCAGAGGTTCACACCATCCCTAAATGGCACTACCAAAATGTGCGTTCCCACCCTATGAACTGGTAAAAATGAGTAAAAACACAAATTTAGTACCGAATTATATCCCTGGCGTGTACAGGATGCTGTCTTCATGTAGGCTACCTCCCCAAAAACATGAAAGTGGTGGTGCACGTTGACGCTATCCACTATAAATCCCTGGGAAATATCATCATAAGGAGTCTTGAGAGATACATTTTCAGGCATTGGCTGGGCGTGAAAGCTCACTTTGTTACCTGAAAGGTCTATGCCCCAGGATATGGCAGAAGTATTATAAATACGCCTATGTTCCATCCATGGATTTAAGCTGTAGTGTAGACGTTCCAAAGCTAACTCATTCAAAATGCACGTTTTATGTTTTGAATTTCAAGCAACCTTTCGCGGGCCGCACAGAATAGCTTGGCGGGCCGCACTTTGCCCAGGTCTGAATTAGATGAAAGATATTAAAATCGTGCTTATGGATTGTCAAGTATAGAGACAAGTGCTCTATTTGATTGCGGTATAAAATATGGTCGTCTATCTATCTAAGGCAGCAAGGCAGGGGTGTCAAACTCAACAACTTCGGTCGCGAGCTGGGTTCAAAAATTTTGATCGCTTTCAGGCCGGACTAGTCATATGATTCCTGTATGTTACCTCCAAATCCATAACTTTGCTATTCACTGGAATGATTCATTATCAACGCCATGCATAATAGTATTATACATTATATAGCGGTCCATGTGAGCTGTTGATCCAATTCGGACAACACGGTTTTTCACAAGCAATGGAATTGACAATTACACGATAATTTCTCGGTTGAATACAGTTATAAATCAACAAAATAATGACGATATAAGTTGGCGTTTACGCTTCAGTGAATGAATATTATAATTTGGTTCATATCTCCAGAAAACTCTGAACTGAGATGTGCACCTTTTTGTCTTAGCAGAATGTAGTGTCAATGTCACCAAATTATTTCTGTTGGTAGACCTGAGTGAAAACTCAACGCCGACGACTAAGGGCTATAATGCGTCCTAAAAATATGCTCGATATTAGCTGTTTTGAGGGTTGATTTATGCCAAAGTATTTTTTTGACTAATAATCCCAACTTTCGATCGAAATGTGCTAAGTAATACTGTAATTTCCTATTTCCTGCGGGCAGGAAGTATATGGACTTTATGATCGAAAACGAACCACAATACCATTGCGCGTGAAATCCCAGTTTTGTTTAATTTTACATGCAAAGAAAACTGGCTTGGGTTCAATATCTTTAATCGGAAATCTCAATACTGAATGTAAATTGTAGTGTATACATGTCCATATCTTATTCATAACCAATATATAATCAATACTGTAGAACTTCGACATCATTGAAGATAATATTTTAGCATTGCCTCATTTCCATCCGCATGCTGACGTGACCATAATAGGTCAAAGGCTGAATTCGAATGTATCGCGCGGTGATTGGTGCGATGAATAAGTTCTCGACGATGGTGTTTCTGTCCGAATTTCCATTGAATACCTTAAATAGAAAGAGACAAGCGACTCCAGACATGGGGCGATCGGCTGCAGTAAACTACGCTGTCGGATATGTTCATCGTCACGACCATCAGCTTAGTGTAGGCAATGTTCCGGAAAATATGTTAATTTCGAAATAGTCCTAGTTTTCAACACATTTACATTCATCGAGTTATACTCGAAGTATGGAATCCATTAACTGTGGAGAGACACCTGCGAGGTTACTCCTAAACATTATAATCGAATCTAAATAATTCCAATATAATATCGCATCAAATGTCTTATTGTGGATCGCAATCGAATTTTCTCGGGACACATTCGTAACTGCTGGAAATCAATATATAATACATAAATATATTCAGCTGATGAGATGAAGCTCACTCAAAGCCTGAATTCAGGCTGCGACATAGCATGCTGCGGATAAGCAAGTTATTCATTCTTTCACCCTATCACTGACGTTCGCTACTGATGAGAGTCTGTCGAAAGGCTTGTTGCGAATAAACTAACAATATGAGTACGGTATGGCTCTTTGTCAATTTTAAATCTTTGTACTTAATTTATCGATATTGCAGCAACTTGATAGTAAATTTTCACCAAAGCCAGAATATTTTTTCTCGTGACAGCAAAACTTTACTTTGAGAATTCTATGTGACTGTAAGTTTGAATATATTATTTTTTTCATAACGTACCATATATAAACGTGATTAACGTGATATTTATTATTATTATTTATTATTATTAACGTGATTCATTTAGGGGTCTGCATTAGTTGTAAGAACGTCCTTACCTTCGGCTCGCCTTGCTCTGAATAATGCTGCAACCCTCTTGGGTCAGATCCGTAGAGCACGTAAAACGTTTTCACCCATTGGTTAGCGTCCGCCCGGCCTTGCGTTACAACTCCTGCAATTTTTCTGGGTACGAGGAAATCAACCTGCAGCCATGGATTTCCGTCGTCTGTTAAGCAATACGAATGATTCGGAAACGTTGTCAGATTACATCTCAGTGCTGATGTTCTCACTTGTCGTGGCACACCATGCTGTCGCGGAATTGAGAACACTGTTTGGGCAGTGTGGGTGTACCGAAGAAGCGGAAATTTGTGTCGGTCTGATTTTTCCGGTTGATAGACCCATGTAACACATTCCTGAGAGCGTCAAAGTATATCCTTCTCAGTATTTATGATATATTTGTATGGCTATCGACAGGAATCGGAGGGATCAGGGAAAACTACAACGAACCAACGCCTCAACGGTCGGTTCTTCAAGGAAAAATAATTTCATCAATTTTTCATTACTGAAACGAAAATCTGGATCTTTTTAGAGTGAAATTGTGTAATATTTTGTTTCTATTTCTCGCCGACTAAACCTGTATCGATTCCCTATGTATGAACCTCAAATATAACCAAAACGCTTCATATGGTTTCTTGATCGGATATATCAAATTTGATCTATAACATTCCCAATAGACAGTCTTAACAGTAATTTCTTATCGAGTTCTTTCCTGCCCTCTACTTAAACACGAGGAATAATAAATATTATTTCAGAGTTAGTTTGGCGCAACTTGGACAGATCCTGTTCTTTACCTGGAGATCTTTTAATACCGTCAACCAAGTCTGAAAAAATACTGAGATCAGTAAGGAATTCATTACGTATTCACCATTCCCGCAATACACAATACCTTTCAAATCCTGTAGCTGTGGAATAATTTCGGCGAGATTGCAAGAACAGGTACCCTGCTCCCCCTTTGGGCCCGACGGCCCAGGTGGGCCAGTGGCTCCACGTTTTCCTGGACGCCCTTTGCGGCCTGATGAATTCCTCTCACCATCAGAGAAGAAAGCCTCTTGACCTGCCGTTACCAAATCTTGAACCGCTGTCAATGTATCTTCGCATGTACTGTCACACAGGCCGGATATAGTACAGCTCAGAACGACACAAATCGCCTGCAGCAATTTATGATCACCCATCTTTATTTTTCAATCAAACGATAATTTATGATCTGAAGATAGTAGATATTCTTAGAGGTACAGAAATGTAGTATACAATTGAATATTATATTCATAAATCGGAATATTTTCGGCTGACACCCGTTGGGTGTAGAAGCACGAGCTGGTTTGAAAGGAGTTCGTGTATAATTTAAAAATAGTTCATTGAGCCCAAGGCATCTGTTAACCCCGATTATTCAAAATTGGTATACAAGTGACGTCATAATTGGCGATCAGACTTTTGATATGTTAAGTTACCATCCGAAAATATTTCGGTTTCTCTCTATGTGAATGAACTATCAATGGTAAATTATAAGTTTGTATCAAATTGGCCCAATAAGTAATTAACGCAGGATATACCGTGATCGGATTTTAATGCATATGACTCGGAATTAGGCGCTTCGACGATTCCGATCTCTGTACCAGATATCGTCAAGACAAACGACGTTTGCCTTACGCCGATCGATGCACGACTGAACTCATCTCCTATACTTGGCACGTTATAAAGTGAAGATGACATTTGTTCCTTGCAAGACGACAGATTCAGCAAATGACACAGTTTCGTTACGATTGTCCAGACGAGTTTCACATCATTTTAATGCTTTACTCTGTCGTCAATTACTTGGCAGACGCGCTTGCAAGAACGTGGTGGAGTTATAGAAAATTCAACACATCGATGTCATATAATATCAAATCTTATATCTTGACCATACATAGAGGTAAGTAACTGAATAGCCTGTGTAGCTTTTATTGCGTGCGTGTCACGACTCATCTCTGGGATTTATGCCCAATTGCAGGAGTAGTATAGAGCAGGGGCATAAAACATACTGCCCACGGGTCCCATTCGGCCCGCCCGACGATTTCATCCGGCCCTCAAAGCAATTTGAGTAGATCGAAAAATGTTTATATTAACCAGTAAATTTGTAACAAATGTTGAGATTTTTATGCAGGAAATGCTTCCGTTAAATAATCCCTCATTACAGCAAATTCGAGCATGCTCATAGGCCGCATTATAACCATCCGACTGCGGTGTTGCAATTCCACTTCAGTTACCATTAGAGAGAAGTCACTGTCACTGACATTGACACCCACTTTCTAGTAGCTGAAAAGTGTACACACGTATTACGGACCAAAAATTAGTTATTGACAGAGGCAAAAACGCAAATGCGAAATCGTCATATGCAATTTACATTGGGAATATAATAATAATAATAAGAATATAATTCAAATATCTATGGTCGCATTGCTGTGTCACTTCACTACCGACTTGAAGGGTCCCCTGACTTCGGCGAAATCCCAGCCAGCTGCCCCCAGTCTCATCATGCCATCTCCAGCCATACCACCAGGTTTGGACAACAAAATAATTCTGGTAGTTTAATTAGACTAATTAGAGTGAAATGCCAGTAATCTAGTTTGAATAGTTATTTATGAAACGTTTCTATGCTCTAATTACATTTCCAATCTAATTTCTGTTTTTTCTTGGAAATGCTACAGACGAACGGCATCGTTCAAAGTATATAAGCCGAGCTTGCTATACAGATATTTTCCAATGCCATGCTTATGAATACGAGCTCTGATTTGATATGAGCTGATTTTGAGTTAATTTCCAAGTTTTCGTGAATTCAGTTATTCTAATTCTATTAATATAATATAGGAAAACCAGTATAGCTCTAATTTGAATTCTAATTCTAATCTAATATCGAAAAATGTTCAAGTTCAATTCGAATTCAAATTCTTATCTAGTTTAGAAAGCTGCAAACTTTTTAGTTGTCCGCAAGGCTACATACCACGTGCAACATAAGCTATAAAAGGAAATACAATAGACTCTAAAAATCACGGGATTCCACACATGTAAAAGGTCAATGAAACTACAATTGGTTGACCACGACGTTACATAAAAACCCCGCCCTCCAGATACAGATATGCACATTGCGCAATATTATTTCCCCTGTAAGAGTAGCATTTTGATATCAAGAATTTCGAGCTTCTGACTTCCGCATCCACGGTGAATTGTTGTCACTCGTGGATGAATACACAGTTCCCAACACAATAAAAGGAGTTGCTCGTGCAATTTAGCACGCTATTCGGCCACCCATTAGTAGATACAGAAATTCTCCGGAAGTGGTTATAAATCTCGCATCGACAAATTATCGACGATCATCCAGCGACGGCGACTTCGCCATTCAGTTGGCAATAAATCGTCCTGTAAATAATTTGAGCAACGTTTGAATCTTCCAGCAGACGAATATTAACATTGTGAACATGAACGACACCGAAACAAATACTTTTCGTGTCACAGTATAATTTACCGACGGTAAAGTTATCTTCCATTAGTTAAGCTCGCTCAATATTATAGTTCTGTGACTTCGGGAATCAAGTAAAATAAGTGTCTTAATCATGCACAGTAGATGGTGATTACATTTGATAAATTTTATAAACCGCCCATTCCTAACGCATTCATCAAATAGCAACTGGATCCTTATATTGTTTTCAATTCAAAATTCGAGGAAGTAAAAGATATGTAACCGTGAGTAATCGCGTTTACTTTTCCACGTGATCGTAATCGTAATCGAATTCTTAGAGATTTTACTGTAATCAGAATCGCGTGATTCAGAAGTAGTCGCAATTGCAATCGATTACTGTGATGAATTTGTAGTTTATTAACAACAGAAAATCTGTAAGTGTAACTGTTTGACTACTCCATGTAGTCAGGGCCTCAAGTGTCGCCCCCATAACCCCCCAATTGTGTGTGTGTTTGGGGGGGGGGCGAGATCGAAAGGGGCCCCAAATTATTTAGTTAAATAGCATAAATTATATATTTCTTTTGAAAATTTATACAACTTGTAATGTTGCCAAATATCCGGATTGTTGGGTATTGTCCACCCCCCTAAAAATACTCATGATTTATAGAAATGGACATTTCAGCGTCGGCCATTACCGCGGCACGACGCAACACAGGTACAGTTTTAGATCATGTAACATGCGACTCGAAGAAGTGTGTCAGAATGATCGGCGGCGAGAAAACTTCGATATGCAATTATACCATAGGCGGATAGGCCTATATGTTTAATAGTCCATAGGCGCCTAAATGGCTGGTACGGTTTATCACCCTATGGGGGCCCAAGACCAACGTTTTTGTTTGGGGGGGAGGCTGACGAAGTGCTGTTACGGTCCTGCATGTAGTCATGTCTCTTTTTTTGTTTGCTCGTGTGATCATTAAATTGCTAGTACACCGATAAGCTCTAACGTCCGAATTTGATTCACGGTTTGACTTCTGCAACTGATTATTATAGTCGGTAGCAAATGAATTCGTACCAAGTTATTTCTTAATGCCTGTCAAAAATTGTGTATCTCGAATGACTTGTGCAATAGATAATATTGTAGTAGTCTCCATAACGCCCGCCGACTCATCCAAATATACAAAACATGTTTGTAAACACTTTATCGAGAACATATTTGGAAACGTAGTATTGTTTCAAGCAACAATTTCCTTGCATTCCCATTAAAACGCATCGCAGTGCACTCAACACTTCTGGCCTGCTTAAGAACGGTAAATATATATCTCCATAAAACATACATGTTATGACAGAGGCGCCCGACAACACTAAATGCCTTATGCCCACGTTTTATAGTCGAGGTCAGATTACGCCGCACAATCCAATCCTATATACGGGAGCATATGTTTGGTACATATGTTTACTATACATAGTATTAAATATACTTGAGGTGTTGATGGTTGCATGGACAACTGCGTAACCTCCGTGTCGCTTGACGTGCAGACATCTCATCCAGTCTGGTCTTCTCGATTTTTGACCGATGAAAGAGAAAGAATCACGTACGGCTGAAAATGCATGAATTATAAAGCGCATACATTTGAGGGCCGAAATGTAGTTGTTGATTGGAAAATATTAACAATATAAAATGAAAGGCTGGCATATGAAACTAACTTCGTTCCGTGCTCTCGATGCACTGACAGGTATATTGATCGATAGCTTTAATGAGGGGGCGGCAATCAACAGAAGAATAGCATCTGAGGACAGCTTCCAGTTTCCAATTATGGGTTTTGACTACTCTAAGCAAACTGTAATAATTTATACCCCGTGTTGCGAAAGACCAAAAGGGAGAAGGGGTGTTCATTTTCGTCTGCACCATCGATGTCCAATATGTGCTCAGATACGGACCTGTCTATGATTAATGAGTCAGTAGCATAGTTTATTTCCACACATTCGTGGTGTTTCTCAGCCAATAGACCTGTTCCGTATGCAAGTCATCTCAGATCTGAAGCAGCAGTGGCTCGAAATCATGATACTGACCAAGAACTTGGCTGTCTAGTAGGGATGGTGTAAACGTGAGGTTCACATTCGCGTTCTGTGTGTGAACCTCTGAAATTTAGAGGTTCACGTTCACAAACGAACCTTGGTAGGTTCTGCATTGTGAAAATTTTTCATATATTGCAATTTCCACTTCATTATAACATATTTTGTTGAACTTTATTGTATTTCAACTGCGGGTCACTCTATGCATGGCGCTTGCTTTGTTACAAAAGTTTGCTCGAAACATCAAGCTTTCCATTTGTAAATATTTATTGACTCTCTGATGTGAACTTGACCGGCAATCACACAACATCAAGAGCGAAACACACTACATGTAGTCAGCAAATGAAGCTTATTTCACCAATCCATGAGATGGATATCGTTGTCTGACGTAAAAAATCTAGTAGGCGTTCGGGGTAAATCTTGACTTCATATGTTTATTGTATCATCAAAACCAAATTCGTGCGATTGGGGTGTTGGCTACGGCTGTATAACTTGTTAATCGGGTCAAGTCAAATCCTTGCAAGTCCTCGTCGAAATTGTTGGCAAAGCGACGCAAGACATTGATTTTATAGGACTGTTATATCATTTGACTGCCTCAGTTGATACATTTAGCGACGTTAAAAACGTCATTATTGCTTCAGCATTCTGGCAATATGTGGCCCGAGTCGTCGCTAGGTATCGTGTATAGGCTATCACGTCATTGAAATATAAGGTTGGAGTTAGCGATATGACGTCACGTGACGTCATGAGGTTCACGTTCGCGCTCACACAGAACCTTTCAAAAAGGTTCGCGTTCACACGAACCTGAACCTTTCAGAGGTTCACACCATCGCTATCGTCCATGCTAGGTTATATGGATGGCGATAGGCTAACATTTCGTCAGTCGGTTCTATCGCTAATGTCCAATTTTCAATCGGTTTTTCAAATAAACTGATCTCATAAAAATCATGAGGCGGTTCTATAGAACGTTTGAATCCGTTGACTGGCTATACGCCATCTCAACAGTATATTAGCATAACAACAATGTTCTTACCGACATGAGCGAGGTCGCACGACACACCAACAGCTCCTAATCCTTTTCGCGCGTGAGAGGATATTCGAATGCACTGTCTTGTCTGTTTGAACAGCAGTGTCTTGAACGGCAATTGCTACGACTGAATATGCCTGCAGACTATCCAGAAACGAGGACATTTGCGGCGACTATGCTCATCGAAAGCATTTCGAGTTTGCATAGAAAATGAGATAAGTGAAAGATAGATCAGAGCATGAGTTATATATGCTGTATAAATATGTATATCAATACTTGTCCAGCAGCATCGACGTATGTGTCGAAACTGGCGGCTTTGAATGTGAGGGAATGCGGATCGAAACTCAGGACACAAAATCCTCTCCCTCTAGAAGCTTTCTCAATCCCATTCACTGTTACGCTGCAGTACCATCCGTCATCCGCCCCTCGTGACGTCACAACGAATTTGTGACTGGTTGGAGCTGAAATTTATCAAACCGCTGAAATAGTGAGCGACACATTTTAAGTGAGATAGAAGAATTGGTGTGCCACGCTGAAAATGATGGGGTATTACTTCGAAATCAAGAAGGGCGGATTAGAATATCTAGCATCTCAAATGTAGGAATATATGTT
This sequence comes from Botryllus schlosseri, assembly GCF_051294905.1. NCBI lineage: Eukaryota > Metazoa > Chordata > Ascidiacea > Stolidobranchia > Styelidae > Botryllus > Botryllus schlosseri. The sequence continues at coordinate 2,146,094 of NC_137241.1, forward strand.
GTAACTTTTATATTTTTGCTATCTAGTTATTTCAAATTATGTTTACTTTTATTTTTTCTACATAGCTCGTATAAAATAGCCAATCAAAAGCCAACTGACCAATTGGAATTAATCCTTATCAATCAATAAATATAAAATATATCAAATGAAATTTCTTCTTACCGTAGCAACCTTCATGTACTAGGTCTATCCTTAAGCAAGGTCTCCCATGCCATGTCTTTGGTATGATACGAATTGAACGACAGGAGATTGTCTCAGAAAATATGTTGAATACTTTTGTATCCCGGTTCGAGTTTCCGGTGAATGTCTAAATTAATTATTTTGTAGTTGCTTTCATGTGGTAAGCATTTCAGCAGGTATGCCCTGTAAGTTCCGCTATATTCGTCAAATAACTTTTTTTAGCACATGAATATTACACCAGCTTACCATATTCTATACCACTGTTACGATTTATTCCAGTATACTAGAATTATAATTCAGTAAATGGACTTCAGACGAGGAGACTCGGGAACGAACCAGCATCGTACTTCAATTTATGCGCGAGTTGAACATATGATACAGAAGGCATGGTCAAACGTCGAATGGCGATGCCCTTGTAGTGTGGTTATACCCCTTTATAATAAAGACTCGCGCTAACATTATTCTACAATGAAAGTTGGGAGGAGTTTCCTGCGGTGTCGCTACAGAAAAATGAACGTCGCTCAAGCTCCCTATTTTGGGGGTGGTCAACTAGTGAGCAGCAAGAAGGTTTTGAGTGGCACGCGAGGTAATTGTCAAAAAATTATTGCTATATATACATATTGTGAACTTGCAAGGCCAAACAAAACTTTAATTAGTCAGTGACCGCGAATTTAGGATTTTGGTGACTAAAATATCAGTTTTACGCATTGGTGTAGCCATAGGGGCCAGCCACATTTTCCGTATATCTTCGTATATTTTCACAATGTAGAATGTTTTGCGGCAGATTTATTTACCTTGTAATTTTAGACGTGATTTATTGTCTCTTTATGAATGATAGAGGCATGTTCGTCGAATAGTCATTTTCATGCACATTGCTCAGGGGTCGGGTAGCCTACCTTTTTCGACTGAAGCGTCATACTAGCCCGATATTTTCAATTGTAACTCCCAAAGAGCCATACATGTCAATGAGATGTTGCGTCACAATTGCAAATTCGTGACGTGTTTGTGGTACCAAGTGGATTCGTACCGTGTCGCCATATTTTTCTGCCCACATGAGTAGCTGGAGCCAAACCTGGTCACTACAGCAGTACATAGCTACGTACCCACTGCAGGGTATCAGTATATCATCAGTGTAACCGCCAAGCCTAGCAAGTGGGCCGTGCTACAAGTCGGCAGCTACGGAATGAAATGTGGAAAATTGACCTGGCGTAAATGGCCATCGTTGAAGATAAACACCATGAATTCCACAAACAACAACAGAAATCGTCTGCAGGGCGTGATACGTCAGTGACGCTGGATTAGGGGAGGCAAGTGAGGCAGTGCCTCAGATGTCGTCAGGATGAGTAACGAAAAATTGTGAAACCTTCAATGATTATATTGGTGTTTTCTATCGATGTTCATGAATGACTCGATCGTGAAAATTTAATCGCCAAAATTTCATATGTATTGTTTGAAAATAAAGCACAAAAGAAGGGGTAAGGCACAGAACAGGAACAAACGGACCAAGCCACACCTGTGATAGCACAACTCATCGTAAATAGTTTAGAATTGTTAATCACTGATACAATATTGATAAATAAGTACAGAGTTAAAGATTTGTCGAAGAGCCATATCGTATGGCCAAAAGAGCCATAGGTTCCCGACCACTGACATACTCGCAATATATACAAGTAACAATATTATTGACCGAATTCATTCATTTTCTTTGAAAATTTTTCACGCAAGGCGCGGCAAGGTCATAAACACGCTCTGGGTTTTCATGACATAAAGCGATATTTTCGATTTTTATACGTTTAGTAAAATAAGTCTATTGCTTTCGCAGTTACAAAATCCGGCTCGCTCCTATCGGACGACTAAAAAAATATAGAAACATTCAAGTGGCCCCACAATGATTCTTAGATTGTATCTGGCCCTTTGGTCGAAGAGGTTGGTAACCCTGGCATGTTTCGTCCATTAAAACCAATGATTTATTCGGTGACCTGGTCAGCAAATGCATTGTGTGATTTCGTCGTTATCAAATAAAATACAATATTGTCTACTGGGATAAATGTCCTACCATAATATCGTTCCATACTATTCGTCAAGGTTCGATCCTATCGTACCAGGCATCGTAATGTGTCAATTCCTTGGTTAAGAACTCGCAAGTACGATTATATCACGCCTATCATATTCATTCCATACATATTCCGATTGGAATTTGATTTATTTATGGAGTAATCGGAAAAATTATCGGTCAATGACGCGAAGTTGAAATACAGTGACATAGAAAGCAATTTTTATTGCGAAGACACATGAGATTAGCGTACCTTAGTCCGTCCATTTTCGGAGTATTCCTTGTACGACCCTTGTTCACTAAGGCAGAATATGCGATATGTCTTGGTCCAATGGTCACTTAAAGGACTTCCTTGAGTAACAATGCCAGCTACCAACCGCGCTTCTTCAAATTTTATATCTATGGAGTCGTTATGTCCTGGAATTGAATAATATTCAAATTAAATTAACTTTTATTTTTTATACTTTAGGGCAGGGGAGTCAAACATACGGCCGCGGGCCGCATCCGGCTTGCCAGACGATTTCATCCGGCCCGCGAAGCAATTCTGAATATAATGAAAAATGCTCATATTATCCAGCAAATGTGTAACAAATGTTCAAATTTTTTTTTATAGAAGAGAATTCCATTAAATAATCCCTCAAGGCAGAAAATGTCGAGAATGTTCAATGTTCATTAGCCACCGTCCATTATGACCACCTGACAGCGGTGTTGTGGTTCCACTCTTGTTGCCACTACTAACAAAACAACTCGGTGACATTGACACCCAATTCCGAGAAGAAAAGTGCACACTGAATTCAGGATAATTTGGGAAAATGGAACAAAAAGTAGTTATTCCCAGAAGCGAAAACGCCAATGCGGAACCGTTATAGATTCAGTTTGCGCGGAGAATATATTAGTTGCATGAAAATATAATTGAAATACAGACTCATAACATCACTGGACTCCATAGAAACCCGAAACCATATAGCCACATTTCAGCTGCTAACGACACACATCATTTATTAATGCGTGGTTTAAATTTTTTTATATCAGCACCAATTGTAAACTGTTAGGTGGTCTGTAAGCTTGAAAATTGCTTTGAAGACTGGGAAACACTGATTTACAACGTATCGCTGGTCCTAACGTAACCTCATGTCAAAATCTACTAATATTTCAATATCTACTGGCATTGATGATTTGAGCAACATACTTCTCAAACTGCACAAGTGCACATAGGCCTACTCGCATATACCAATAGTTGTTGAAGACTGCTCGCATGCACACCCGAGGACAATATCATAAGTTTTGTGTGAATGTGAATACCCCTGCTGAAAATTTGTTCCTATATGTGACACAGTAGCTCGACTTAACTACGTCTATGAATATGAACATTGCCTACTCACCAGCTCGTCCGCACCAGGATCCAGTTGAAGAGATTGCCGACCGATCATCAAGTTCCGCAAATATCGCTTCACTCCTGGAATTAGACGCACCAGACGTAGAAAACGTAACACCTTCCACATTGGGTCTCAGGTTCATGAAGCATCCACATCCTGTCAATATAAGGGCGGTTAGATATAATTCTAATCCTTCAGTTAAACGCGAGTGGCTGCTATAGATTAATAAATTAGTGTTACCGCTGATGCAACAATCACAGGGGGACTGAATCGCGCGAAGCATCAAGAAAAATTGAGGCCGAAGGCATGGTCTATTTCGCTTCCTAGCTACGCCTATGACCGAACCAAGCACACCTTCGCACACCTATACAGAAGGACGTAGAAGAAAATTTCACAATTGAAGTTTGCATTTTCCGGAATACACGAAATTTCCTTAACAAATTGAGCAATATATTAATGCTCAGAGCATCTGGTGATCATTTGGGGAACCGATATTTTCATATATCTCATGATTAATTAAAAAAAACAGAACAAAGGAGAAAGCCCCGAAAGTTATGCATATAATATCTGGTCTGAAGATATATCTAAACACTTCCCATTTACCAAGAGACTAATCTGATGGGCATAGCAATACAAAAATGTACAAGCTGGTAATCTAATATTAAGAGAAACATAAGCCCTATTTAGGTGTTCTTAACCAGCGGTCCGCATTTTCGGGGGGTCCGCGAAGCCTCCAAATTTGCAAAATGATTGATAATGTGATTTGTAATTTTTAATTATGGAAATCACGAGGCAGGTTCGCTCCATAGCTGCTAAAACTTCAAGACTCAGAAACAAATAGTGAGATGAAACATTCTACTGTGCCAAATTACCGATTGACTTCTGATACAAACATTATGATGTTCAGAGATGTTTTTGGGGGTTTTGGAAACGATTTATTTGCGAAACTCCAATTTTTCTTGTGATAAACACATAACCTCTATTCCAGAATAACTTCAAGATGAGCTGCTAGATGAAAAGGGCTAGGCTGGGCGTTATATGTTCGTTAAAAATCGATTTCTTAATTTTGTTGCGATCATTCCCAAAGCGTTGCGCGTTATTATTGCATTCGTAGCTACTTGTATTTATGGCAATGAATTTTCGGCAGTCGTTCATATCAAATCAATTGGGCAGATTTTCAAGACACGACCGCTTTGAATAAAAATAGTATGATGTTAATTTCAAGAAATTTCCTACAGGTAATATTTGCAAAAGGCAGATGACGTTCGCACTGTAATTGAGCTAAATTGGAACTATATCTTGGGCAGGAAGGGGGTCCACGGGAGTCCGTGACAGTCTGAAGGAGGTCCGCGAAGACAAAGAGACAGTTACTGAATGCTTCGCCGTCATAGGCTTGAGTAAAAAACTTACACTCAACCAAATGGGGCTGAGAGATTAGGAGAGACGTCTGCTCGTCAATAATAATAATGGTTTCAAATCGTTCGACTATGCCGGTATTGCCAAAAAGTTTTTCACCTTGCAACTTTTGTAAAAATTTAAAGATACATGCCGACCCCAACCCACCCGCGCCTAAATGATGACACTTATTGTGCATATATTACAACTATTGAGACGGATAATGCTGGTGTATTGTCATATTCCTCATGAGATTGCGTTTCACCTTTGAAAAGAATTCTCAACTATACTATATATGGCAAGTCGGTTTTAATTGTGCGTCAGAAGCTTTATTTCACCAAATAGGAGCTGAGGCAATGATGAAAAATTTACCCCGATTCCAAACTTCAGCGTGTGTCTCTTTGATTTGATTCTGATTTCTATTGACACGAGATATTTAACTTGAGTTCGATGTCAAAATTGTTCTGCAATACAATTACCTACTTCATGGTGAGTTGCCATGAGAGTCTGGGCTGTTCCATCAGGTAGAAATAAAATGAGTGACGGATCACATCTTCTACGTTATTTTAAATGGTGGGAATAAGACGGAGGTCGCGTCGAGAAAGTGCAACAGTGCGAATAAATGATTGCCAGAAATTTCACAAAGGAAGGATAAGAAGCGATAGCGAGTGAGTCGGGCACCACGGAGGCATATAGCTGCAGCTAAAGTACAATGTATGATTTTATTGAAATCATACAGCCGCAGTCCGAATACGGTGGCTACCGCAAGAAGATGGTTGCTGCCAAACATTCTTTCACACTAGTATCATTATATTTAAAGCAACGTGTCCATTTAAACGCGGTTTCTCTCCTTTAAAAGACAACTGCGTAAACATCTTTCTGGGCAAAGAATCCACGCGATTCATGTTCATAAATGAACAAGAACTAAAATATCAGAATACCTGAACTGGCAAGTATTTAGTTAAAGATTTGGTAGATAGCCTAACTAGAAACGTTTTGTATTGGTTGTCAAACCTATGCCATAAAAATTGCAACGTAACTGCTTTTTGTTACCGATTTTGATTTTACAAAATCGCAATTTCTCGATGACAATCATCCTGTTACTAGTCAATGGTCCACACTCAAGTATACCACACAATCATTTAAAAAAAAATATGATGCAATGGTATTGTTTGTGATTGCGCATGTTGTATTTGTTCTGTGTTTGATGTTATTAGAGGAATCCGTTTTCAATTCAACTGTCCTTATTTCTAGTTCGCTTTATCATTCTAATTGTCTGATTTAATCCTGATTATTTGATTACTGTTCCATCATTCTAATTGTCTGATTTTAATCCTGATTATTTGATTACTCTTATAATTTCCTATTCGCTTGCCTATATATTTTCCTTCTTGCTGTTGCATCATCCTCCTTTCCATCGAGCAACTGACGACCAAGTACTATTGCGAATCTCGCTTGCATTGGCATTTTTGTATTTCTAACAACGGAATCTCAAGTCCACATTATTCTTCGACTGGGGTCATTTGGTTGGATTAAATAAAATACAAGATTGATACGCGAGGTTTGCCTAGTCCACGGTAGCAGATTTTAGTGCAGCAGACAGGATTCGACGCCTGCTAAATCGGCACTCGTTGACATTGAAGTGTCGCGTCGAAACAGGTATAGTTCGTTAGGTCGACAGTACAGGCAGAGTACAAATTTCAGCAAATAAACACGATTAGGTATTGTAAGGAATTTATCCATTTACTTTTTATCATGTCGACAAGATTGTCCTCCGCCGTCCATTCCTCGTCGCGGCATTCATCTCTGCAGTAATGTAATATTGTGATCAGTTTTGTATAGCCTAGTTGAATACGCTATGTACCTTTCATCATATTAATAAGGTCCCCCTCCGATACTCTTGTCATATTTTTCAATTCCTCTATCAACTTCAAGGTCATCGACTGCTGATCATTTTGCTCTTTTTGAAACATAATGAAATTTAAAAAAGTTGTATTACGCACAAACACGCAATGCATATTCTCAACTTACAGAACAATCAACGTGTACGAGGGACCTTACAGTATGCCGTACATGTTTCAAATAGTATCATTCTAAAAACTGCTTCGCTGGTTTCATTTCAATTTCTGCAGAACCTTCGAATCGCTACGTTAAGGTTCGAACTGACAAGAGGTAGGATTTCGTAAGCAAGCACGTTTATATAAAACGGACAATCCGAAAGACGGCAGCAATTCCTATCTCTATTTCAAGTGATATTGTCATAATTTAATGTCATGATTTATGGCTGTGCTGTGCACAGTGTGCATGTGCAACCCCTAGCATGGCTACATCTGATTTCAGAATGTTGAGTCGTACTACCCCATTTCTGGAATTGAAACGGATAGTCAAATAAAATTAGTGATCTCGATTTTCACGTCGAAAGGTAGTAGTATTTGTTTATAGATGGTATCAAATGAAACTCGTTTCGCGGAAGGATTTGAAATGTACAATTCTATATTAAATATTTTTAGTTCCGTAATTCATCATGCACGATTAAAAAATATATTGTAAGCATACCCATATTCTGAAGGTTGAGTCTTGATATCCAGTGAAATTGTACACCGAATACTGTCAATGTTACAATGGAAATGACTACCATTGCTGAGAATATAATTCGCAGTTTGCCGTTCGTCTTGGAGATGTCTTCTAGAAAGTAAATAATTCCTGATTTATCAGGTTTACTTCGACAACCATCAAATAATAAGATTAATCAAGAATGCTAGACTTCGTGTGTTATTTTTTCTTGATGTGCAACATTAGATTGAATTGACATGGTAGAACGGCTGATTATGGCATACAAATAACGTAAGGTGGTAAAAATGCTGAAGTGTAAGCAATGACGGACATCAGTAGCTGATGATTCTATGAATTTCAAGACAAATAAGAGAGGGAATTAAATATCGCACCTTCGCTATTGTGAGTTGAAGTTGTTTTCAAAACTTTCTTGGTGTTCAAATGTGGCCTTTCTGGTGGTGCCATGTTTTGCCGGAAAATTATTTCATTGTCCTGAACATATATATGCTCGTTGTCGAAATGAGACTCCATTGGTATTACAGAACAAAGTATTTGGTTATTGCGTTTAAATACTATATTCGAGTAGATAAATATGTGAAAAAATAAATAATATATTGATATTGAAATAAACTCGAATATTTCTGGCTAACACTCGTCAGCGGTAATCGTCAGAAACTAGCAAAAGATTCGAAAGGACATTCTATATCAACAATCGTATCACCAAACATGACGTCGCCGGCATGAAAGTTTGAGTAATCGAGATAAACAGGTGGCTCAGTGCAGTAGTGTACTATGTTTAGATTGTACACGGACTGCCTTTGCTGGCACAAACTAGGTATACCAATTTGATGACAGCTGACTTCAAGGTAAATGAATGAAATATTGAACGGCCTCTCCGAACGACACGAAATATGTCCTCTGGATAATTCACTGGTCAACAAAATGAAAAATTTTTTTTAGGCAGAACATCTGAGAGCCGTTTCCGGGGCTTTTGAGGTTGCTGATTACGAATATCACAGTAATTTTGTCAGATTGGCTCTCTGTCAGAAGATATTTATATCCCTAAAAAAGCCCAAAATTATTGTATTTACCCTTAAATATTTCCCTTGGTAGCAAGAAAATCGTAGTTTTTTCTCATTTTATACTGCGCATAAATGGCCAATTGACTATAAAGAACCCTCATGTCATTCTCAGTCATTCTATCAATATTAACATGGCATGATGCGAAATATTTGTTTGTCAAAAAGCAATTTGTCAAGCCTAAAAATTGTACTTTTGCACAACGGAAATTCATATTCTCCTGTATTAATTGGTCATTTTACCAAGATTAAAGAGGAGTATAAAACTATAAAATTTGTCCTTGAAAGGCTTCACTACAATACTCATATGTGTCTCATTTCTTTTGACTGGTAAATGGATAATTTTCCACTGATTTGACAAAGTGGGTATACCTAGTAACCTTATCAAACGAGAAGCTTAAAACTGGTGTCTGGTATATTCCAATACCGATGAAAGATTCCAATTTCACATTAGGAAGGAGTTCACAGCATGTAATTTCTCCTAAGATGCAGTAAATAAAACCTTTTATATGATCACAAAGCACCCAACAACAAACGGTTGGTCCGAAAATTCGTATCTGCATATCGAACACTTGAGCACAAGCATGAGCATAAAAGCTCACGTCCTGTTCAGTCATCTTGATATATTTCCCTATCATCTTGTTGATTAGCTAGGGAAGAGGTTCTACCAAGACATCAGAACAACAAACGAAAGGTACCGGGGCAGATGAGATGAACCATTGCACATTTTATGTCAGACCATTTCCGGAACCTTTCGAGAAACTGCACTAAATAGCTTACAGGCGAAAATCGTACATAAAACAATTTCGATTTAAAATATATCAGTAATATTGTATTATAACCGATTATTTCAAATTTATAATATGTGGTTGACGAAAAACTGATGGAATTAATGCCACGTTATTTGAGTATCTAGGTGAATACTTATATACATGACTGGAGTTTATTTATGTACATGATATCCGTGAAAGTCTGTAACTATGATAAGTCTATTACCCTCAAATATAGTGTTGTTGCTGTATTTTGAATTAAAATGGTCTTCTGTGTGTAAAAATAACAAGTAGATTGAATTTCTAAACTTTATAGTACGATTAAGCCTATTTTTTATCTAGTCAATACCGCGATAATGGGAGATTTGGTCAAAATAGCCCCATGGGTTATCTCCACAACAAGAGTCGATTTGAAAAATGTGAGATCATATCCGGAATCAGGAATCAGTCTGCCTAAAAATATGTGTTGACCAGTGTAATGTTCCGCATAAATACGATTGGATAGTATATTTAATATGAATATTCTATTCAAATGTATATTGCAGTTCTGTACCTCCAAGAAGCTCCACAAATAAGATTATTCATTATATGCACGACATTGACCGAATTCATGGAAGTTGCCTATTTTGACTCAAGCTAAAACTAGAACTAGAACACGCCGCTTACGGTTACACCATCCGAGACACACCATTTAAGCCTTAGGAATATGGGATACCGAGGTGCCAAGACAAACCTCCAACACTCAAGTCTGGACTCGGTCCGGACATGTCCTCGAGTCAGATTCCGTCTGCTGTGGGTCTCAAGTTTTTCTCGCGCAAACCCTTAAATTTTTGTTTTAGTTTCCGCAGACCCCAGAGCCGACAAGTCATCAGTGCTAATATTAACAATGGTATAGGCTATATCTTTCGAGAACTTTGGGTCCGTTGATATCAAGTAATGCCATTATCTTATTTCCAGAACAGCAAAAATTTCATTTAAGGCGTATGGGAGCAAATAATTGATAGCGATATTAGAGAACGAATTACTTTGAGACAAAATGACCGGCTGCTGCTGCAATATCAGTGCTCAATAGCCGATTCGCCACGGGTGCTGCAAATACCGACAACCCCCGGGATACTGGTCATCGGCGTTTGTTTATAGGACGTTTAAATTCCAATTCTGGCGGCCTCGCCCCCTTACACACCTCGGGTCATTTTCTCACTACCAATTGAACATACGATGTAAGAATACACTCAATATAGCTCAATAGCGTAAAAAGTCCGAAATTGCGCGATTCACGAACGAGCCGGAAAGTGGAACCGCGAACTGCTAAAGTTCATGACTTCGAACATACAGCACACGCCTACCTACATCGCTAGCCAAGGTAAATACTATTCGGGTGACACCGAATTTTAAAATCCTCTCCTTGGCGTGATGATCATCTACTCTACATTCTAATCGCTGGATTAATCAATCAACCAATCAACAGATTGGCAGAAAATCCAGGATTCTGATTGACCCTTCGTGAACGCCAATTTCATAACCCCTGATCCATAGCCAACATCGACTAGAACGCCCAGCACCTGATGTAACACCCACAGTTTATTTCCTGCAGTTTACATGCTCATCCAAGTTTACGCTATGGCGATAGACTAGCTATACCATCATCAGGGGAGACGTATTTGCGTTACTGAAGGATGTTAACTATGAATCCCCTATTTATATATACTTGACGATCGCGTGGGAGGATTTGACGAAGATTGACAAGAAAAGAATATAAACTGACTTCATTTCAATGAGATAACATAAAATATGTTGTAATGATTATGTCACACACATACCAAAGACGACGATTGACCGTCGAATCGGTGGGTGGCTACGGACTAGTCGGAAGGGCAACCTAACGTCCAATGACCACATAATGACGCAACAACAGTGATGCCCGAACAGTAAACACAATGGGTACTGATAAATACGCATTGTGGAGTCAGCATAATTTCATAAGATAATACATCCAATTTTAACAAGCTATATCGCCCGCAATTGGGAACGTTTGTTTCATCCCAGCATATATGAAGATACAGATTTGTGATATTCGACATTGATGACCTGTATGGAGGCAGAGTAACATTGATGAGATGTATCACATAATAAAAGCAATATGCTACTTCCTCCAAATGTGAACTATACATTTTCATGGTCCAGAATTGACTGACTTCGAAATTTAAGGCTTTGTCACATTGTATATTTAAACCAATTATCGATGTGTTTGCTTGGTATTTACACACTAAAAATCACTACGTATCCATAAATAAGGATAATTCAGAGTGCAGCAAAACCTAATCAACAAATAACAAACATGTTTAAAATATAGCCAGGGCGCCCATGCATTTTTAGCCGTGGCTTTACTGTGACTGTGAGTTCCATCTGAAATTACAACACAGTGGCTCACTCATCTGCATGACCTGGAAAACTAGTTTAGTGGTAGGCTACTTGTATTCAATATATATTTTCACGCGAAGTGTCCACGACTGCGCTGCATAGAGAAATAACTGCCTCCAAACATTCCATATCATATAGTCAAGTCGTCAACTAGGTTTAGTATCCAGTAGTGAGAAGGTTCATACTAAATAATATTTCGACGGTATATTTAGACAATTATGACATAATTATACAGCTTTCCAAAATTATACAATACTGGTTGGAAATGGCCTTTAAAACATGACTTGTTTTAAATGCAGCGCTACTTCCATTACCAGAAATATAGATCTGTTTATAGAATGGATTAAACATTGCTGATCATGGACAGCGGCAGCTTTATTTGATGTCACGGGATGTGGACACTATCACGTTATTAACCCATTAAATATTTTCCAAACGGAATAGTGTGACACTAGCCGATTTTCAGAGAGAACAATCCAGGGTGATGATCGAAAAATACACTACGGGGGAAAAAATTGGTAGATGTCTAACATCAACAACATAAACTTCGTACTCATCAACTTCGTTTACATCAATGATACAAAATCATGTGTAAAATCATCTGAATCAATTTGAAATCATACCTAATTCAAATTTCCTTCTTTTCGTGACTGTTCCGTCATTCGATTCTTCTGCGCCCACTTTATGTTTCTGTGACTATATAGGTTTACCTGATGAGTGCATTCGTGTATTCATTGAAAAGCAATATTGTGACAGCAGTCAGGCAAAACTGACTCACATGACAATGCAGGTTAGCAGTTACAATGTCTGCGAAAACAGTTTCCACTATATGATATCTATCGAATGCAATGAGAAGCTAACCAGATAAATATTTATCATAGGTTATCTTGACCGGTAGTTAACCAGGTTGACAAAAACTGAGTGATGTTTAATAGCAATAAGTCAACGCATATATACTGATCCTGGAGCGTATCGGATGATTCATTTCACCCCTGATATATTTCTAAAATAGAGCGTGTAAGATTTTATGTCCAACATAAGGTCTTAAATTACATGTAGTGGTAAACCATTCATAATTATAAATACAATGCGCCGATGTTGCAGACAACTCTTTCATCTGCTTCGGGGAATCGGGCATCGCTAAAATACAAGCAGTAAACCAGGGGCGGGCAACTTCCCTATAGTACGCTGGTTGGATATAGGAAAATGGCGTACTGGGAGGTTGGGGCGGATTCCTAAATCGATACAATATTCGTGTATATATCCGCCTATATCAGTTTTACCTATACAACATTTTCCATAGGCCTACTTATAAAATCGCATATAATATGAGTTTTAAGTAGAAAGCATAGAAAAACAACACCGTATATAATGAATTTATTAACGTAATATACTTTAAATGCTGTTGAAGTCAATGAGATCTATGGACGATCAAAGTTGTCAACGAGTTCCTTGAACTCTGGTTGCATGTCGGACGTCGAAACCCTGGCAAAGACTGCACAGAACTCGGAATGGAACTCGGCACGGAACTCGGCTTGCTCTGCTCATTTACATGGTCGAAATGTTTGATCGCAAATGCATGTAGACCCGAACAGAACGGTATGGACTGGAAACTCTCTGCGGGTCGTTGGGAATCCCTTAGCAGGTCAGATCCGGCCCGCGGGCCGTATGTTGCCCGCCCCTGTGGTAAACAGGATGTCGGCACATATGTTAACAATTTCCTTGTGGAAAGACCTGTCGTACGAGTCCAACTCCATCTGACTGTGAAGCCACCCGTAAATTAGATCGAGAAATCACGATTGCAAAGCTCAATTGTTAACGCTTCGGTTGACGAAGCAATAAAATCTCTCTCTCTTCCCCTCCCCGTCTCTCTGTTCATCTCTCCCTCCCTGTATCTCTCACAATGTCTGCCTCTCTCTTTGACGATGCCACGAATCGGGAAGTTAAAAGGTTCTGCTATTTTTTGCCGGCGTAACGAATTGAACAGAGGATTTGTTTGCTAGAAATCCGGGGGGGGGGGGCATATAGTCGTACGTATAGTACCATAATTTGGGCTGGGAATAGAAACATCTGGTACGATGAACATCTTTCAAAAGTGGTGCAACGACGCGGATCCAATGTGCCAAATTTAAGTACAAATTATGGAATAATGAGCAAGTCAGAAATTAGAAGGATTAATGGCGCCAGTGACGGCGCCCCACATACGCGGTTGCCAATTTCGCATCCCTGGAAAATATCATGTTCCTAATATCCATTGCAGATGTATCTTATTTTTGCTTTCTATGCCTTGTAAGATAGTAAACGTAAACGAATAACTTCCAATACGAATCCAATGTATTCGTTTTTCAACAATAGAATCACTAACACCGGAGGTCACGATGCCATAATCTACCTATTCTGAGAGCAGATGGGATCCAATCAGATTACGGTACACATGATATCCACACCAAACCAAGACACACCAGAAAATGACGATTGACACTCATTACTTGTCTTATATAATCCTAGTCGAAGTATACCAACATATATCCACAAACATAAGAGTATAATCACAAAAAGGTCCGGCAAGATTTCGCACAGCTTGGATCCCGAACCGAAGACAATCATGTCGGTATTGTGACCACAAATTCGCATCGGGATGTTGGAAGCGAATTTTCAATGTGATCTATACTCATTTCATCATTACGTTAATCTGTATTATCATCGAATTTAGTGAATATAGTACAATCTTTTCAAACGCATGCTCTTATTTCTCCGACATGTGTGTTGAAGTGGTAGTTACGTTATTATCATTTAATATTATTAATTATAGTGAAGTGAGCGGGGCCTGTCTACATTTATGACCTTGCGCGCCAAGAACAATATAAATTAAACATGATGCCAATATATCGTTGCTGTAAAATCAAAGGTAATTTATGCCCATTAAGCTAATGTGGAGTTTTCATTTTTTTGTTCATATCTTGGTCATGGTTAACTTTGTAACAATATGACAAACAACCATGAAAAAAAATCTTCCTTGATTCCACAGAGACGATATATCTGATATTTGCTTTCTTGGCTAAGGGCTAAGGAGGATAATAAATTGAAAATAATTTGAACACCTATACATGCTCGCGACCCGAAATCATGAGCGTGTCGGCCTGAGTAAATAATCACGATAGAGTTGGTCGAATGGACATTGTAAATGTGAAGGGATCTGCGAGTTCATTACGTACATCAGCAAGCAGTCTCCGGTTAAAGTCATATTTTCCGCAATGTATAAGCATATATGGCCACTATTTCAGGAACATTACACGCTTCACATAGTGGTTACGTGAACAGATGTGCCTCCGTCATCGCTTTTCAGATCTCTCAGTATTGTATCCTCTCGTTCCATATTCACATACGAATGATTCACACAAATTCAAAAACCGTATTATGGGATGACGAAATGAATCTTCATGTGACCAGACTTGTACAAACTACTGAATTTTCAAAAATCGCAACTAGAACTAGAACTATAACTATTCAATTTTTAAGACTCGCAACTATAACTAGAACTAGAACTACCCAATTTTCAAATTCCGCAACTAGAACTATAACTAGAACTACTCAATTTTCAAAACTCGCAACTAGAACTAGAACTAGAACTAATGAAATTTAATTATCGGCAACTAACTAACTAAAACACAACTAACTAAATTTAATTCTCAATCAAGTCATTCATTTTTTTTTTATTCGAATTCGGCGTTCCAGCCTTCCACACGAACGTCGGTACAACGAAATTACTGAAAAATCAGACAGACAGAACTATCTGTAATCAGTAAAGGATAAACTAAACCATTTTCTGCAGCTGTTGCTGATTGCAGCGAATCCACAGCGAAAATGTTTTTTCGTTGAGTTTTGCCCTCTTTGGGGAATACAAAATTCCAGCATCCGAGAAAGCCCTCTTAGTTCCGAGTAGGGTTGGGCAAAATCGAGTACCTGAGTGATTCGATTCTGAATCACGTACTACGCTTCGAGTCGAGTCGAGTATTCGAGTATCACTCATTATGATGTCACAACGGAATGCGATATGGCAATATTCGAATATGTGACTTTTATGCCACCGCAAAGAACATAATGCCTGTTATCCGTTACATTAAAGGTACTTTGGTATTTTTTCGACCATACCGATTTCCTTGCCCATCTTGACAATGTTGTGGGATAGCGTAATGGTTATGCGTCCGGCTTCTCGAGCGTGGGTTCGATCCCCGGTCGGGTCATACCAAAGACTCGAAAATTGGTACCCGCAGCTATCCTGCTAGGCGCTCAGCAATCACGGATAGCATGGAGGAGAAAAAAAAACGGGGGCGCAGACTAGATGACCTCATTGGGCCGTATCGCAACTCCGTCGTCAAAGCATCTCGATGGTGCAGGCGAAAAAGAATATCATCTCTCTCTCTCTCTCTTGTGGGATGATCATGACTTCGGAAATGTGTTATTTCCAGTAACGTTCGTAGCTTTGTACTATGTCTCGTATGCTGCGACACAGTCGATCAAGGTTTCAAGGCTTCCTCTGTGGAAAATAGTATCAAAACTATAATTCTTGTTGGTAAATTAACTTGAAGTGGCGAGGAGCGTATAATTTCAGTACTCGAAAAAATCGCCGTTTACTACTCGACTCGAATCATCGAAATTAATACTCGATTCTGATTCGAGTACTCGATTCATTGTGCCCAGCCCTAGTTCCGAGATAATACTCGCCAGCGCACAGCAGGAGATCACTAGTTCACATTCCAATTAGTAAACAACCTCAGCGGGAGATCGCGTGTCCCTGCGCACTGTCGATTGTTGTAACTGAGCCGAGTTATCAGTGAACTCGGCATAATCAATGTATTAACTATATATTATCAATGTATTAACTAACCCTCAGTAACCTCACTTGTCACGCGAGGAGAGTTCTCATCACGCAGGACACACGAGTGTTTCTAGTTGTTCAGCAACTAATATTTTTTTGAAATACGCAACTAAAACTAGAACTAGAACTACGAAATTTTCAAAATCCGCAACTACAACTAGAACTAGAACTACGCAATTTTGAAAATCCGCAACTAGAACTAGAACTAGAACTACTCAAAAAACTGTTAGTTAGTTGACAGTCAACTAACTAAATGTTTAGTTTGTACAAGTCTGCATGCGACGGTTCAAGTTACCGCGTTGGACGTATCCTTGCCCACAGATCTCACAGGCAAACCTTTTGATACCATAGTAGGTTAACACATGATTTTTCAAAGTGATTTTCAAGAGGAACTTGCGATCACATATATGGCATTGTTCTTGTTTCGCATGAGTGTGACATATCCGATGCATGTTCATACTTCTCTTAGTTAAAAAATCTTTCCCGCATATATCACATTTATATTGCTTGGTATCAGTATGAATTTTCGTGTGCTTTATCAAGTTGAAGTTGAGAGTAAAACCCTTCCCACAAATCTCGCATACGACTTTCTTCACACCGGCATGATTTTGCATGTGTGCATGTAAGCGTTCTTTGCGACGAAATCCTTTGTTGCATACATCGCATCTGAAGTCTTTCAGATGGAGGTGCATTTGCATATGTCTTCTCTAACCAAAGCTGTCACCAAATGCTCTTCCACAAATCTCGCAAGCAAACTTTTTAATACCTAAATGCATTCGCATGTGCGATTCCAGCTGGCCTTTCAGATAGAATTCTTCCTGCATATTTTACATTGATGCTGTCAGATATCGCTGTGTGATAGTTTATAAATATTTAGTGTGCACTTGGTACGCAACTCTTTGCCGCAGTTGTCGCATTCAATTTCTTCAAAGTCAGTATGGGTTATCATGCGTACTTTCCAATAATAACCGAGAGCAAAAGCTTTGTGACAAATTCCGCACGCAAATTTTTTAACACCTTGGTGAATTCGTCCATGATTATTTAAACTTTTTTTTGGCACGAAATGTCTTATTGCATACGTCGCAGCGATGTTGTTTGACGTCTCTGTGAATTGCCATGTGCGATTTTACCGCGGAATTCCTACGAAACTCCATCCCACTAATCTCACATTGATATTCTTTCAGACCGATAAGGATTTTCATGTGACATTTGATGGCAGCAATGCTGGTGAGCGCCCAGCCACAAATCTCGCATTCATGTCTTTTTCTATTATGGTCATGAACAGGCAGATGGGATCGCAAACCACTTTTGCGTCGAAATCCCTTATTGCAGATATCGCATCGATGACTTTTGACGTCGCTGTGGATTAACACGTGCGAGTTTAACTCGGACTTACTAATAAATCCCATTCCGCATACATCGCATCGATATTCTTTGTAACAGAAGTGCATTTTCCTGTGTGTTTTCAGGTCATAACCGAAGCTGAAGGATCGGTCGCAAATCTCCCACTCAAATGATTTGATACCGGAATGAATTAACAAGTGCGATTTCAAGCCACCTTTTTGTCGAAAATCCATCCCGCATATATCACATCTATAAGCTCTGAGGTTGGTATGCGTTTCTACGTGCATTTTTAAGATGCTATTCGTACTAAAAGCCTTCCTGCAAATATCGCAGATGAATTTTCTTGAGCTTTCAAAACAAGTTGATAGATGCGCTTTCTTGGCCTCTTCGTTGGAAAACTTATTGTTCACTTCTGGTATCTTGCATGATGAATGACGATTGAACCCGCTAATATTTGCTGAAGGCCTTGTCAGCCCCGACTTGCGACAAAACTCTTCACCAATTATCCTACAGAGATGATCATGTACTTCGTGGTATATTTCCCCGTGCTCTTTTAAACCAGTATCGTCATCGTGAGTTTTTTCACGAACTTCGCAAAAATACTTATTTGCGTCGCATCGACATACTCGATTCTCAATAGAATTCCCCCTTTTGGACATATTCTTTCGACTTTAATTCGCTCGCGTGTGGGATTGCGAGTACAGATGTTTCTCGCAGGCACACATCAGGTGTAAAGTTAAAAATGTTCTGAAACGATAGGAATAAAACATACTGTACTGCTTGTTAAGTGATGCAAAGTTACTAAAGTACAAATAACTTTCGATATCGATGGTGTGCGTCGCGTCATTTTTGTTTTCAATACATTTTCCTAAAGAGGCGCTGCGCTCTAGATATGATAGTCTCAAATTGCAGATATGAGTGTGAACATATTTGGCAACCACGATTTAACCCAGAAAGCCACCGTATTCAAATTATAGATTACTGACCTACCGATAGATACGTAACTTCCGGTGGTTACGCTTGGGCAAGCAACAGTGTCTATTATTGCTGGACAATCTAAAAGTAGCGTAATTGGTAGTGCTATAGCTGGCGACGCGAGGGCTGAAATTTAATATAAATTGGTCTTAATCGAAAGCCAATGTCACATCAATTTCGAAAATACTAGTTATAATATTGCCAGGGCAATTGAACCACGCCGAAACATCCCCCAAAGTATAGAAATTGGCATTGTTCCAACAATGGCAGCCACGCAACACAATGAACATGACAAAACCCAATTTCGTCAAGCGATTGTTCGGAACAATGCTGATTTTCAGACTGAGACCTGATTTGAGGTATCTCCATTGCCCCAGATAGATTTTAATTTATATTTTCGTAATCTATGCGACACTAGCTTTCGATTAAGACCAATTCTATTGAATTGCTTTCCACTCTAGCTTATCTCAGTGGCGTCGAGGTCCGGCGTCATCGCTTCTAACCCCTAATAAATTATGGCACACATCACTTTTTCTCACACTTCCTGAGCCCTAGTTCTGCTTCGCAGTTATCAGATTGTGAATAAATTGGCGTTGAGCTCGCCAGTTCCAACCTGGCATTGCCTGTGATTAGTACTTCACAGTCTGCCGAATGGGTTTCGCGATCTCAAGCCGGAATTGGTTAGCGGGCTCATAATGGATCGCGGTATACTTATTGTACACCGCAGCTGTTGATATTTCAGTGCAACAGGAAATAACTCATGGATATAAAATGGCCATACCTTCCCACCCAGTTGCAGCACCGTCGGAGTTATAGTAACCACGAACACAATGTTACAAACAACCGTTTATCACGTTTGTATTCAGTACAGTAGTGGTTCTTAACCATTTTCCTGCAGCGCCCCCTTTCGAAAATTGCCTGGGTCTGGCGCCCCCATATTTTAGGGACGGTAGTAAAAACAAGGGGTAAGAAATCGAAGTCTGGTCGGTCTTTTCGGCTTGAGATCTCACTATATTGGAAATAGTTTAACTAATTACCGCTATGATAATTGTATGTGCTATATTCGGGATCAAATCAAGGTTATTTTAACAACCATCGGTTACGGGCTCATACCATCTGGTCGTCGATTAACTTTAACATGAATTTATTCCAAATAATGCAACCCATATAACGTTCATGTAAGGTTGCGGGTCACAACATTAAACAGTATCATCTTTTATGATACGATGAAGAAATATTCAGCAGATTTAATTTTCAAATACAAATATATTTAGTTATTCATTTTGATCAAAATCTTCAAAGCATCTTTAATTTATAAATAAAGGCTCTCACGCGCACTTTTAAAAGTGGTACAGTGCCTCTTTCTGTTCGCTGCAGGATAAAATACCTAGTTCGAAACAATTTGTGGAAAATAACCCGAGGTAGCGTGATTAGGGTTGGATTATCCGGATAACGGTTAACCGGTTAACCGCAGGTTTTTTTATTATCCGATATCCGGATATAAATCTGCCGGTTAACCGGATAAAGTAGTATCGGTAATAATGCGTTTTACACTTTTAGGAAGCTTAAATAAGTCGTATTGTCAGTGTTGCGCTCGGCCAATTAGCGAGAACCGTGTCGCCAATTAGCGAGATACGACAATGCAGTGTGTAACGCGACGCAATCTCCCGCTGTGAAGATCGCCAAATTAGGTCATTGATTGCCGCGAACTCGGTTATCGTTGCTGGCCTGATTTTTCGAGTCTTCGACAAGCCTATAGTTCCGATGGCAGAATAACATCTGCAATAGGCTCTGTGGACTTTATACCATCACTGGCCTACATAATCACACCTGCATTGGCTTGGTGCTCACGATATTATCGCTGGCCTACGCAATCGCATCTGCAATAGGCATGGTACGAACGATATCATATCATCGCTGGCGTAACCATCGAGTCTCGGGCCTGGCATACGTTGGCTCCTATCTCTTGGTGACTTGGAGACAATATGCCGGTAAGACTATTATGATCAGCGATTGTGATTAATGAGTGACATCGCGTAACTTAATGACATCGAATGTTCGCATTTCGCAAACATGTTCGTGCGTGCAAGCGTAATTAATTTCCACTGATACTAAATTCGAAAAAAAAATCGAATTCCCCTCGTTTTATTTAACCCCCCCCCCCCCCCCCCGCTTATTTTTCCGCTGGCTACGGGCCTGATCATGTGAATTTCCCATGGAGGAATTAGAGCGAGTTATCATGTCGGCCTCAATTCCAGTATCAACTACTCGTCCTTACAGTACTGGACACCTAAACAGAAGAATGGGCAAAAACGAAGCGCTGCTTACTATATTCAGCCCATTTTGTGGAAGCAGAAAGGGCATTTAATACGTGAGGACTCATTGTTACAAAACTCCAGTCCCGGCTACAGGATGCCACTATTGATGCAGTGTACTTTATAAGGAGGGAGTTGCTGAAGTAGTGAACATTAAATTTGCGTGATTTTTCTCGTATTCGCTCGTACTGCGCGTGAACGTATAAATCTACAATAACACTGCGTAATGATTTTGCGATCCATTTTTCATGCAGACCTCGTGAAATCGATTATCTCACTTGGCATTCATTATCCGGTTAACCGGTTAGCTAAATTCCAAATATCCGGATATATCCGTTATCCGGATAGTGAAAATTATTGATATCCGAACTAACCCTAAGCGTGATGGTAATATTTAAACGGGGAATCGGAGATCTGAAAATACGCGCAATTAATTTTACATCAATTATAATAAACCATTGGTTACATGGAAACATGTTTCGAAAATTGAAGGCATATATTTCGCGGGTAGCACAACGAAAAATTTCTAGATTTGACATATTTTGTCGAATGGCAAACTTGCAATGAGATCTTAGGGATATATAGAACTGTTGCTCTGATATAATCATATTCCATACTGTACCTTCTACTGCGACGCCAATTTTGTTCAGCGCCCCCCATACCGCCCCCTGAGGCCAGCGCCCCCATATCGTCCCCTTCACACCTCCTGGCTATACTTATTCAATCCGGACACACGGTTATTTTTCGATAATCTTTATTCTCAGTACGATCAAACGAATATAAAAAATTAACCATCAAGATGAAGGAATTATGTACATAAATAGTCTGCATAGAACCGGTTGGCTCTGTTCGGTAAACACGTCAACTCGCATGGCATAGGCTGATTGGCGTGTCCAGCAGCTTGAATTGTCGTGCAACTGCACTCGGAATGTTGCATGCAGGTATTCGAAGTCAAATCGAACAGAAGCCAATCCGCACCGCAACCTTATTATTCATCGAGGTCGTCCAAGCTTGACTGCTTAGACCAGTGGTCGGGAACCTTTTTTGTCCGAAGAGCCATATTGGCCCTATTCTTTCCATCTCAACTCCCAAAGAGTCATACATTCCAATCAACTGTTGCGTCACAATTGAAAATTCGTGACGTCATGGTAGCACTAATTCGAGCTCAATACACGGGGTTCCTCGTGTGCGCCATATTTTCTCTGTAAAAACTGGTACTTATTGTTCGAAAATAATGTTCGAAACGAGAGGTAAGGTACAGACGGGCCAAGCCTCACCATTGATAACGCAATTCATAGTAAGTAGCTTATAATTTATTATAGCTGATATCAGTCGAATATGACTGTCACACTGATCCCGAAAATTTAAATACTTATCGACTTCTCAATTCTCGAAGTATTCGGCAGTAACATAACGTTGCGCTACACGCCTACATTTTATCTCCGGTACTACACAGAGCTATACTTACCAATGAAGAACGTGGATAGCTATGACGTTGTTTGTAATTTGAGTTTCTAATTGTCACATCCATAACAGTTCATTTCGCGCCGTGGATCAGGAAGACTACGTTTTGAAATCGGCGTTGCCATGTCTGCTATGCTCTATGATTAATCAAGGTATCGCACAATTCAAGATTTCGAGTCGAATACCTAGAATTCGCGAGTGATATTGGCCGCCGGCGTGGCAGTCACTTGAATTTGATGATTTTGAAAAGAGGAGGATAATAATAATATTGTTATATATAAAAACATTTAGTGGTGCTTTTCGTATCGAAGGCTTTTTGCACCACTGCGATTAAGACATTTTGATCAATATGATGACTAGAAATTTCATGAAAACACTTAATGAGTACGTAGTGAAATGCGACGCTTTGACTCTCGTATAAAATCCAGTATAGATCGGCGATAATGTTGCTGTCCGTTAAAAGGTTACGTAGCTGAAAAGGTACGTTCTTTTTCTGCGCGATACGTTGCAGCTTTCTTCTTATCTCAGTCAGATGTGAGCAGGTTATAATATAGTGTTCGACCGTTTCTAATTCGCCGCAATGCTCGCACAATGGTGATTCCGAGCAGCCAATGTGGTGGAGATGTGCATTGAATTCGCAGTGGCCTGTGCGTAGTCGAAACAATGTAGCTTCGTTGCGTCGTGGTGGGACTGATGGTAATTTCACGTCCAGATTTGGTCGGAAGATTTTGTAATGTCTTCCTGTTTCTGAATCGAGATATTCCCGGTTCTAAATATAGCATTGCATTCATGTAAATCTATTTTCTTTTCATCGTATATAGCAGTGGTCGGGAACCTTTTTCGTCGGAAGAGCCATGTTGGCCCTGTATTTTCCATTTTAATTCTCAAAGAGCCATACATTGTTGCTTCACAATTGAAAATTCGTGACTTCATGATAGTAGCCCACCAATTCAAACTCAATACATGGGATTCGTCGTGGGATCCATATTTTCTCTATAAAAACTCATTGGCTACTAATCATCCTGGGATAGCGCAATGCATCGCTAAATTCAGAATTTATAATAACTGATATTAATCGACTATTAGCACTAATTCTGAAAATCTAAATATTGATCGACTTGTCGATTCCCAAAGTATTCAGCGGTAACATGAACGTTGCAGTACACGCCTACGTTTCAACGGCAGTACCAGAAAGCTACTTACCAATCAAGAACGTAGATAGCTAAGCGTTATTTGTAATTTAGATTGGTAGTTGTGAATGTCACTTTCAAGGCAGTTTATTTCTCGTCGTGGATCAGGAAGACACTGTGTATTTGAAAACTATATTACAATTCTCTTCGATCATTAAACGTAGGTGCAATCATACTGTTCTATGAATACTATGCTGCAATCCAAGATTACGCGGCGCGCGATCTGTCGTTGGCGCTGCAGTACCTTAAATTTAAGGATTATATAAAGAGGTCCGAGACCGTAATACGGGATGCGCCACTGTCTTGACCTCTGAAAGACATGTTTATGCTGCAACGCGAATAATAATTATTCTAGTCGTTATAAAAATTCACCAAGTTGCTGCAATATCGATAAAATTAAGTAAACAATGAAACCAAAAGAGCCATAGGTTCCCGACCACTGGTCTATAGGGATGGTCCGATGTCCGAGGAGGTCCGAGCCCCTAAACCTGTCTTTACCTCTCAAAGACATGTACAATTGTACATACTGCCACGAGAATAGAATTATTCTGGCCGTGAGGAAAATTTACCAACAAGTCGCTGCAATATTGATCAATTCAGTATAAAAATAAATATTCGGCAAAGAGCCATATCTTATACCCAAAACAGCCATACATGGCTCGGGAGCAATAGGTTCCCGCCACTGACTTAGACCAACTCAGGGTATAGCATTCAATAGGATTCGATTCGCGAATTACAAAATACTGTGATTCGCGAATCACGGGACTGCATCATCCGGCTTCAAACACTTGTTTATCTATCCTGTAACTTCGTAATTTGAAGGTCGAGCAACGAATGTGCGGTCGCAGAGAGTATACCTTATTTCACATAAAGTAGTATGTTTGTAACCAAGTCACATTGTTACGAGTCACAGGTCCATATCTATTTTATAGTTTCAACTCGAGTCAAGTAGAGTCATTTTCAGTTCACTACCAAGTCCAAGTCCTAATCAGGCTCAATTCCGATTTCCAGTGTTTTCTGTTCCGTCTCGGATTCAAGTGATGACTCACTTTTCTATATTTGACTAGCAAGTAAAAAAGTTGCTAAAAAAATCAAATTTTTTTCCTGGGTTGAAATATTACCATTATATCTCTGCTCTCACCTCATGGACTTATTTCACCCAAAAAATAACTAGAAACTGCAAAATTTCAATTTAATTTGTCATTGATAATGGGGGAGGGTACTTATTTTTCAAGTCCCAACAAAAAGACCGCCGGTATCGTCCGATAATTCTATGAAATATATGGTTTGACCGTTAAAAATATATATATTATTTCCGGGTACGAATTTGTTAGATTGTGGTCATTCAAGCATTCTGTCGCTGATTCTTATCATTACATTGGTAACACTTGTTCATTGACTTTTTACTATGCAAATGTTTGTTAGTGTTTTTCCAAATTATAAAATTTCGTTACGTCGCATCACGGTAAACCAATCATTTGTATGGAGTATTTGATCTAAATGACTCACCCAAGTTTTTTTTAGAAATATAACATCCAGACCTGAACTATTCCAAAAGTTTTTTGACATAGGCCTGCCATGCTAAGAGTCACAGAAATTCATAGCAAACCTACAGCAAATCGATGACAAAAATTTAAATTTTCAATTTTCGAAATGAAATTTATCCGAAATAGGTTATACATAATCCTTCAAATTTTAGCATAGCACAGCACTGTCCTAGTAACTCCTAGAGAAGGCATTAGATCAGAAAAAGGGCTTCACAATTTTAAGATTTTGCATTCCCCGTATCGGTACATTTTATCTCCTTCAAACCCACAATCTGCCACAATATGCGGAGTAGAACCATAGCATAGCGACATCTAGTGACTGAGAAAATTTCATGGAGATAGCAATCCGCAAGTTAGGTTTTTGACTTGCTAGTCCCCTTATCGAATGCCCCGTATTCACAATTCACTCATTTTCCTCACTTTCGGGTTGTGTATACAAACAGATGAAAGATCCTACAATCGAGAAAGTCGATTAAAATATGTCACTTGAATCAAGTCGTATCAAACTTCTCGAATCCTACGACTTGGGGAATCACTCACAATGTCTCGAACATTTTAGCCGAGTTATTCTTAAGTTTTAGTTCCTCCAGCGCCCCGTTTCAAGATTGCCGAGGTCTGGTGCCCCCCCCCCATATTATAAGAACTGCAGTAAAAAACAATGGGTAAAGGTCGAATTTCGTTGGCGCGCGAGGACCACTCGACAATGAGGGTGTTCAAAAATGACTTTTTCTTTGCAAATTCTACTGGCTGCTTGATAAAATTGTTAGGTTACCTAATTGAAGCCTGCACACCAAATTTGGTTCAAATCCAACCAGTAGCCGCATTGCTACAGGAGAAGGAAGTCTTTATATATTATGTAAAAAAGAATTGAAAAAATTAAAATTTTCTGTTCACCCCATGAAATTGTTAGGTTGTCTTTAGAAACGATGCTCACCCAATTTCGCTCAATTCTAACCACTGGAAGCGGTAATATTGCCGTCGAAAATTTTTGGATTTGAATATTTACGGTGATCAATTCTATAATTATTTATTATAATTGTGCCCACCGTAAACATTATATTTTTTAAATCTAAATTTTTGTCAATAATAACTCGGCCTCCGCTGACGAAAAGAAAAAGACCGAATGAACTTTGGGAGAATGAAACATTATATAAAACGACTACAAAAATAAAAAGATTCAATGAAGGAATCTATTCAAACAGCATCCCACACGCAGACAAGCCAACGAAAGAATGGGAAAATCTGTTAGAAGCTCAACAGAAAATACACTGGAACAAAGAAAAATGGGAAGAAGCAAATTTCAAAATGCTATACAAAAGAAGTTAGCCAGCAAATTGAGAATGCAACAGAAGAGAAAAATAAGAATAAATGGTTCAAAATCAACAACACTCACAGAAACTCGGAACCAAAACTAGCGAACAAAGAAATAGTTAACAACTACCGAATTGCGATGAATGCATATTACTCTGGAGAAAGAAAGGAGAAGAGAAACCTCTTGGTGCTAGGTCAGGCAAAAAGGGAGAAATACGAATGCAAATTTTGCAGACATGGGGCAGACAATGTCAGGCATGTTTTTGCAAAATGCCAGGTGTCGATCGGAGTTTTACGCAAGGTTGAAAGAATCCTGAAAATCGGGAAGCTGAAAGAAGAGCAGATCCTTCAAAATGAAGACAACGAAAGCAGCCTAAAACTGCTGATGATGACAATCTTCAATAGGAAAATATTGAAAACAAAGCAAAAGCTGGATATTGAAAACAATTGGCAGAAAGAAACAGTAATCTGGAAGGAAAACATGACGAGGAAAATCTTGAAGAAAATTGAAAGAAGAATACAATCGAGAGAACTGATTTCAATGAAGGAGAAACCCGAGGAATGGATAGCAAACATTCAAAATCACCTTGATGGGAACGACGCCGGACCCGAGTCCGAGAGAGAACACCGAACACGAAATAGAGATGAATCTGTCGACGACGACCCAGCTGGAGACGGTCCCGGCGATGACGAATCCTAAGGAGACGATCTGGCCGATGACGAATCTGACGAGGATGATTCAGATCATGATGATGATGGAGAGGATGATGAAAACGGAGCAGAAGTGGACCTGCGAAGAAATGAAATTATATGATGCAAATGATAATTTATCGTCATGTCACAACTGCTTGTATAACCATGTATAAATGAAATTTTCTGTATTGAAATAAGTTTTTTAGAAATAAACGCCGCCGTCGGGCTCATAAAAAAAATGAACATCGTTTCTATAGACAACCGAACAATTCCATGAGGTGAACGGGGTTAACAGAAAGCTTAGAAACTTTTTTTATTCAATTTTTATCATAAATAAAAAAATTCTTCTCCTGTAGCAATGAGGCTACTGGTTGGAATTCAACCAAATTCGGTGTGCAGGCTTAAATTAGCTAACCTCACAATTTTATGACGTATCCAGTAGAATTGAGAATTGAGAGAAAAAAGTCATTTTTGAGCACCCCTACTCGATAAATTATCGATATAATAATTGTGTGTGCTATATTCAGGATCGAATCAAGATTGTAATGTTGTAACAACTGCCGAGAATGGGCTCATACTATCTGGCTTGAGCCCGATCTGCACATCCCGAATTCACGTGTGCGACTCGCAACACGGGGAAGTTGATTGTATTGGATTTTATTTTATTGCTTTGTGTGACTAATATATCAGATTAGAATGTGGTAGAGATCTTTGCTCACTCACATTAAATTCAGTACTACAGCCAGTTTTAAACTTTAACATGTATGTATTCCAAACAAAGCAACCGATATTATATAACCTTCATGTGATGTTGTGGGTGACAACGTTAAACAGCATCATCCTTTCTGAACAAATATTATGACGATTTAGTCTTTTTTTAATTTATATTTAGTTAATCATTTTGGCAAAGAAGCATCGGAGCATCTTTAATGTGTAAAGAGCTCTACTCTCAGAATTGGTACAGTGCCCCTTCGATTTTGTCACGCATTGCGTGCGGCGGGATACAATACCTAGTTCAAAACATTTTGTGGAAAATAACCCGAGCTTGCGTCACGGGAGCGTTTTAACTAGGAATTACAGATCTAACAGTACGCGAAATTCATTTTACATGAATTTTAACAAGACACTGCATCCATGGAAATGCAATGCAAACAGCTAAGGTATATATTCTCGAATAGCGCGACGAAAAACTTTGAGAGTTGACAAATTTTGTCGACTATTAATTTGCAATGAGAATTCAGGGAGATATAGAACTATTGGTATACTATATGTAATCAATATTCATGTGGGGCGCTGGATTCAAGTCTACCGAAAACTCTTGTCCTTCCGTGCTACAACAGCCGAGGTGAGGTGACTTCAATTACCATATTTGATCTGAATATTATATTCATATTAAAAGAAACTTGCATTTTTTCGGCTGACACTCGTCAGGGGTAATCGTACTGGAAAGAACATTACATATCAACAATCGTATCCCCAAATATGACCAATTTCGAATAAACGAGGCGTAGAGATCGCTTAAGCTCAATGTACTAAATATCGATATCTTCGCCTCGATTTCGAAGTATTCGACTACCAATTTGTTTTTTAATTTTAGAACTTAAAATTCGCTCTAAAACTACTCCAGAAGTCGGAAACCACTCATCAAACTTCACTAATACATCACTTTCAAAAGTTACCACTCAGTGGAAGATCAACTATTACGTGAAATTACTTGTTTGTGATGGTAAACATGACACGTTGACGATTCGTGACTGAAAATTGTGATTTGGGTGCGACCTTCTGTAGAATTACTCGTACTCGTCGCGTCAAACGTTACAATCAGAGAAGGAGTTTTGTGACTCGGAATGCCGTGACTTGATACAAACACGCACGCAACAAACCATCGTGAGCTCCAATTTGAACCCCCACAAAATAAGCCTCGAATGTTGTATTGTAAGTGAGTTTGGTATTGTGACGCAGCAATGACGTATGGGAGCAGTGAGGAGCACCGCGAGCTGCAAGCGTATGGACGATTCTCACCGCTCTAGCGCCCCCTATGGAGGGATGGCGGTCGTAATTTTGCCTCCATAAGGCTACGATTGTGTGCAGTAATATTGCAGTTCTTTTCTCTTTATTGCGAGTCTTTACTGCGAATGCATGAGTTATTGGTTATTGCAACACTACTAATGCCTGATTTCATGTCATTGCTAGCGAAATCCAGACCCTACTTCTTCGTTATAGCTGTTTGAGAAGCCTTAGCGTGGGACTGTATTTTTGCGTTAACTGAACTGCTGCTGACTTCTCTTCTGATGTCACTAGTAACAGTAACAATTTACACAGCAATAATGTATGGAGCTTGTATTTTCTTACTTGTTGACGGATCTACCAGAGTTCAGTTTGGCCGACGCAGACAGGATTGCCAGTGAATCGAGAGGTAATGGAAATAGCAAAGGCGATAAATTATTCGCTGAATTTTAGAGGCTTGTTGTAATTTATATACTAGCAGAGGTCCAAGCACTCAAATTATAGGTTCCTAACTGGCTTTGAGAATTAGACTTCGTGACTTTGCAAGTATCATCTGTAATCCTGATGAGTTTGAGCATGTCAGTATCAGCAGTGTTGTTGGGGTCAATGCTTGATATTGCATATTGTCAAAACAAAAAATGGTGCTGGCAGCTAAAATCAAATAACTAGTGCACAAATTGTTTAGTATTAAACAAATACGAAGCTTTACAATATGACTAAAAATTGCTGTCGTTGCAATGTTCCCAGTTGCACTGCCCCAGTTCGATGATTGTCAAGTGCACCATATACTGCTGCAGTATATTATGTTCCAGGTGCAGATGTGCCTCATTGACCAGCCACAACGACACGGACCATCGATGATCGACAAGGATATTTCGAAATCTGATGATAAAACTAGAACTGTCAAGGACACCTTGCCCATTTGCAGGATATAAAAGGGTCATGGCGACCCGGAGATCGTTCATTTTACCTGGGTTTAGACTTGGTTCTCCACGTTGGACACCAAGCCGCTCACTCCCAGTTGTGTACCGGATAGCTTTGTGCATAACTGGCTAGCTCCCAGCAAATGGCGGATAAATTTGTCAATATACAATACCCAACAGAACTGTTGAATGTTACTTGTTTTGTTTATGGAGCAGATAAAAAATGAAGGGATTAGCGATATAAAGCAGACTGGACTTGTGTTTATGTAGCCACTATGGCCATGTGGCGCGATACCAATCAAGCATTATTAACATGTGTGCTACCAAAATTTCCTCATCTGAAGGATTGGGGCATATGTTCTCTAATTTTCTCTCTACTAACCCAAATTGTCAATTTCCCAAGAGTAAAATATGAAAAATTTGCCCAAGTTATCGAGAACCCGCTAACAGATGCAGCAGACAAGTTGAATCGAACACCAAGGTCTTTCACTCCAAAGCCTCGGTGAATCCGACAAGCAAATGAAAACAGTTCGTCTTGCAATGGCAGAGTTTTTGAATTTGCCTTTGCTTGAAATTCTTCAATATACCACTTCTGAGATAATTTTTAACAGCTGATAAAAGTGGAACAGTTGCAGCTGTTGATGAGACTATATCAAAAACTTCAAAACCAATCCATAACTTGAAAATCCAGAATAATACAGAAACATATATCATCGGATGCCTTGAATCGTGCACAAAATCAGCTTCTCTAGCTCGTTACTTAAATCCTGAATTATTCTCTTTGCTTTGAATGATTTTTCTTCACAATACGCGTGATCCAGCAATGGCTGTTGTAGATGTGGAGTCTGATCAGTTCTACTTGGACCAGGAATTTCTTCTGGAGTATGATGTCCACTACAAATACAGTTAGATGCATTAATAACATGCCGACAGAAATGAAAACATTTATAATTACGGTATATTTACGATCAACTAACAATGGCAGTTATTCAAGTACATCTACGTTTTTCAAGTAATAGAGTTCCTTTTACTAAATAATTAGTGCTGGTGGCATAACCAAGTGCAGAAACATTCACCCGAATCACAAATGAGCCGAATTGGATAAAATGTCTGTCAGCTTGCCACACACTAATATCACTAATAATGTTCGGTCATGATGTTTGTCGCTGTTCAGGTGATACAGCAGCTTGGGATTGAGCTCGGGATTTTGCTGCACTAATCATAATAACCAGAAATACTTTTACGCGATTCTAGAATGGCCAAGCAACTTGCAGTTGTGCAAGTTATATTTTTGGCTGCAATGCACTCTACAGTCTACATATTGTTGGAAAGGCAGTATCATGTAGTTATTGGACTTTCCCTTCCACCCAATTGATTTGACGAGTTCGCGAAATAGTTTTAAATAATATTGGAATATCTCACACATAAGAGACCTATCTACCGTACCAGTCATTGTTAAGAATTGAAAGTAATTTGTATCCTCATATCATGTCAGTTTACATTGATCTCACCTCTGATGCTTGTGCAACACCCTTCTTGATGGTGTTGTTGACTACGTCCACTTGAATATCCCAGGAACTGCTCCAATTTTCAAATAGGGACGCCCGCAAGACTTTAGTCTATAATCCTCGTCATTAAAATGCTCCCCACAAACACGTGTATTTCCAGTTATCTAGACAAAAGTCAATAGCAACATTATCACAATAGAACAGGAGAGAGTATGATCGGATTGAAACACTTCTGGTAATTTACTCACTTCAAAATTCAACCCGACTACAGATCTAATTTTTATATCCATTTCTTCATGTGAAAAGATAGATTCATGGCCTTTCTTGAGTCCTTGTTGCATTTCAGAACACAACAATCATAGTGTGATCTTCCTGTCACAGTCCACGATCCCGCATCTGCATTCATGTCTGTTATCTCACAGTATAATAATATATAGATTGTTCATCGTAGAAGTTCTTTGCAAGAAATCAACCTGTCCATATCAAACATAAAACTGTATTACAGGAATAAATTCACTAATTTAAATTACATAGATATATACGTTATGACCAGCCATTTTACAAATATACATGCACTATTATCTTAGAAGTCAAGCTGATATCATGCCATGATGTTCTCGACTTCTCGTCTTCTCGTGAGTTCTCACAAACCAATACCGAAAAACTTCGTAAAACGGCTGAAATCGGATGTTTTTCGCTAAAAAAAGATTCCATGCTAATAATAAACATGCTATTTATCTTAATTTAGCATCGTTACCCTGAACTGCATCATATCGACAACCCACGGAGATAAATAGTGAAACCAACTCCAAAACAGCCATCTGCGCGCCCGCGCACGAAGCAAGATTCACCGACCGCCATCCCTTGACCATAATGGCGGCGCTCCTGAGCAAAAATGAAAATCGTGCATTGGCCATTGTTGCGCAAGCGATTGAGCATTCACACTCTCACTCTCGTGCACATTTTCTCCAGAGCTGCTTAGAGGGCATGGTTGCGTCACAATACCAAACTCACTTACAATGCAACATTCGAGGCCTATTTTGGCGAGTTCCAGGGCCACAAACAGAATAAAATTTATATTTTTGCAATGAACTGTTAGCTTTCCATTGATACCCGTTATATCAAATTTAATGCTGGACAAGCCGGTCAAAAATTATCGTCAAATTACCTTTGACAAAATGGAAAAAGTGTGACTTACACCAATTTCACTGAGCCTTGAGATTTGCTTGGGTCAGTCCACACCATATAGGTCTCCATGGTTTGTCGCGTGCGTGTTTGTACCAAGTCACGGCATTCCGAGTCACAAAAGTCCTTCTCTGATTGTAACGTTTGACGCGACGAGTACGAGTAATTTTTACCTTATCTTTGTTTTACACTGGAATGCTTTATTACCAAGCCTAGGCCTATATAGCCCTTGTTAGGAATGTCGGAGATTGAACTAAACCAAGGGTCGGCAACCTACGGCCCGCCATGCGAAATCGACCGGCCCGCGACATCATAATTATATATCATAAGAATGCGACCCGCCGTTTCTAATTGTGTTGCAAACTTCGGTGTTAGTACTGTGTAGCAAAATTGTGGAATTGTGACAATATAAGTACGTTGTACTATAGTCTATTGCAGTGCTTTTCAACATGTGTGACGGTTCGCACTTGTGCGAATGAGCAAAATTGCAGTGCGAATGACGAACATGGTGCGAACGGTGCGGATGAAAATCCCGGATGAGTGCGAATGACGAAGGTGGTGCGAACCGTGCGAATGAAAATCCCGGATGGGTGCGAATGAAACTCGTGAATAATAATTGTTTATTTTTTTACCTGGAATAATTCAAATAAACCTTATAGGAAATTTATGGGCAGTGTAACTTTTGTTGTTGCTACGCATTTGTAAAAACTTGTTGAACTTACGACGCACCACTAGTCGTAGCTCTCACAAGCCGTAGTGAATTAATATTTTCGCACTATCATTATTACGTAACCAAAAGCCTGGTTTGGCAGCTGGTGTAAGGGCAGACATACAGTATATCGGCCTGTCTGAGCCTGCGACAGGCTGGGGAAATGACGTCAAATGGACATACAGCTAACTTTCGCTAAACAATCATCATACTTCCGTAATACCTGTTCGATTAGTGCGAGGCACGAGGATAGTAGTAAATACCATCATCACATACTACTCCCATTCGCAAGTTACTGTAACGCAAATTTTACCCCTTCAAGGGTTATTGAAGTATGGACTGCAAAAGGTATAATTTTGAGCCGACACAGTGCCAGAGCAATCTGTTAGTATTAGGCTTACCATATTTCGGAAATGAAAAAAGAGGACACTTTTTCAGAAATTTTAGACATGCAAAACTGGAGAAGAATTCTCAAAAACCGGTAAATTTTTCCCACTTCATGATCGGTTGACTGAAAAAAAAAAAAAAAAAAAAAAAAAAGTCATCACTTCCGCTCAGAGCTCAAAATCACGTTTTTCACTCCACATTGCCAGGTGGATGACTAAAAAAAAAGGTCTTCTTTTCGCGCAGAGCTGAAATCACCACTTTTCCCTCCGAAATACCCGCCGGAGCTTCACTTCTGCGCTAATTTGCGGCATATCACTCGCAATTTCCTCTAAATCTGACCTAAATTTTCAAAAAAGAGGACAAAATCTCAAAAAAGAGGACAAAAGGGCGTCCTCCGAGGACACTTTCAAAAAAGGCAAAAAAGAGGACAAATCCTCTTAAAAGAGGACGTATGGTAAGCCTAGTTAGTATGCATATAATATTTGTTGAATTTGTTGCAAATATCCTGTGATAGTGTTTACAAATCTAAGGCCACGGTGTTGGGTACTGGAGCGAATAAGCGAGACACGCAGAAAATATGGCTTTATCATGAGAATTTATGGTAAGATTTGCCCGACTGGTTTTTCTGGAAAACATGGTCCAAGACTGTTGGGATGAACTACAGTAGCGACTAGGGATGTGTAACGAGCGAGTTCAAGTCTATGAAACTCATTCATTTCGAGGCTAACCACTTCTGCGTCGGGTCACATGAAGACGGAAAGTTATGGCCAACAAACGGCTGATAAAATGCGGTGCCAAAACATAAGTGTCGACAAAACCTTGGCCAAAAAATGACCGATACTGGATGGCCAACCATTCGATATGGATATGCTCCATTTTCGGCACGGAATAGTCCCGTTCTTGCAATCTGAGTAGATCAGGGATGTCAAACTCAACTGACGTCGCGGGCGGGATTCAACACTTCAGATCGGTCGCGGGCCGCACCTAAATTCCCCATTCCCAAAATACCTCGAAATCCATGCCCTCATTTTTCATTTGAATACTTCATTAAACATCGTATATATACATTAGTGTGTTACATCGTCTTGCGGATCATAGTGGTTCTATTCTAGCTGCACTTTTCATTCGCAAACAGTGGAATTGGAAATAATACGATGATTGGGCGGATGAGTAAAGTTATAAACCTATAAAGCAGTGGCTTTAACGATGGTTTAAGTTGACATATTTCTATGCTCCCTTCGTTTTAGTGATATTTTAGCATCAACCCTGCGAATGCGTTGTGAGGAATGGAAACACGGACGTTGGAATTTGCCTCATAGTATTATATCGCGAGTTTCTCTAGAGCAGGGGTTCTCAGCCCTTTCTTGTCCGTAGCCCATTTTCCGGTTTGCAAATGTGCTGTGGCCCACCTCTAATCTTAAAGTCATAATCCTGTTCAATGCGTGGTAATCGATGACGCCGATATGCCTATTACTCTAAAATATGCGCATCTTTCCTCCTTTGATAAAATAAAAATATAAACATGCCGGGGAATGAAGTCGCGCGAAGCGCGATGAAAATTTTCAAGTTCAATGAATATCTTCCAACAAACGACCAACGAAATAATCCAGGGCCCCTTCTAGCTCCCCCAATTGGGGGTTTGGGTGCTGCAGTTACGGCTCTGGTAGATCATATGCTAAGACTTCTGAGTATTTTATGATCGTCCGCTGCTCCATTCGTTTCGCGAAACACAATGATCGAATTCCCGCATACACTGTGTGATTGGGATTTTAGTTCCACTATTGAGGGAAATAGTATAATCATTCTCGGCCGGCATCAAACAATTCATTGGTTAATGGGGTACTACAGAGGAGTGGAGAAAGATTTTCTTATTATGCATGCTGTATAATGTACATTGTAGGCCTACATTGTATGTCACGTACTGAACCAACTGAAGCTGCGATGTCGGAATATTCAATCCAGTGACACTATCAATTCATATGACTCTTACATTATGTACATTGATTTCCAGGCATGACATTTTGAACAGAATCCAAATATTAACGCGCTCCGCTGAATCCTCAATCCATTACTATTCGTTAGGGCTGGGCAAAATCGAGTACCTGAGTGATTCGATTCTGAATCACGTAAAATGCTTCGAGTCGAGTCGAGTAATCGAGTATCACTCATTATGACGTCATAGCAGAATATTATTTGTCAAAGTTCAAATATGTACCTTTTAAGCGACCACAAAGAATATAATGCCTGTTATCCATCATATTAAGGATCCTTTGTTATTTTTTCGACCATACCGATTTGAATGCATTTGGTGACAATATTGTGGGATGATCATGACTTCGGAAATGTGCTATTTCCAGTTACGTTCGTAGCTTTGTACTTCATGTTTCGTATGCTACGATACGGCCAATCATGGTTTCAAGGCTTCAACAGTGAAATTAGCATAAACTCGTTGATCGTTGATAAACTCCTCGTTGATAAATCAACTTTCAGTGGTGAGGAGCGTATAATTTCAGTACTCGAAAAAATCGTCTTTTACTACTCGACTCGAATCATTAAAATTAATACTCGATTCAGATTCGAGTACTCGAATCATTGTGCCCAGCCCTACTATTCGTTGCGGTGGTGCAGTATACCTCCACCAGAAGTAGCTAATAATATGAAATTATGGCCATTTTTAACTTACATTAATACGACCTGCCGAAGTAAATATATGCATCAATTACACTTCATTCCGAGTTTATTGCACACCCTTTCAACGGCATACGACATATGACCCCGCCGGAATACTTGGTTACTTCAGCATTACCTTCCAGGTATTATACACGCGAAATTATTTTAGTTGCTGTTGGCCATAGGTAGTCATAGTCAGTGGAAAAGCCGCTGTTTCTGCCTCGTTTTTCAACTTGAAATGCTGACTTTATACTTACCACTACGTCTCATCAGAGTCGCATGAAAAGCTTTATGTAGCCTACGTATAATCAGCTAATATGAATTTATTTTCTAGTGATTAACACAACAAATATTACTAAACTTACCTTATTTCTGAAATTTTCCAAATAGCTCTGTGGCCCACCTCAAATGCTCTTGTGGCCCACCCTTTGAGAACCCCTGCTCTAGAGGCTGGAGAACCATGTAACCTGCATATCAAGGTTCTTGGCGTTTTCCCTTCCGTGAATAACTAGTCTTTGGTCAGTGAAATGAGTTCGCACTTTCTTGCCTTCTCGGAATTGGGTGTCAATATCAGCGACCTGGTACTAATGGTGACTGGAAACCACAACACCGTAGTGTGGTGGGTATAATGTTGCCTATAAACATGCTCGACATGTGCTACCTTGAAGGACTATTTAATGGATATATTTCTTACTAAAAATCTCAACATCTTTTAGAAATGTTCTGGATATGACAGGCATTTATCAATCTACTCAGAATTGCTTCGCGGGTCGGATGAAATCACCTGGCGGGCCGGATACATAGTAGCCAATTTGTTGCACATCTGAGCAAATAAATGTTGTATTTTCATTTCTTTTTGTATAACAACATTCAGTTAGTTTTTGTGCGAATGAAATTTATTTTACAAAAAAAGTGCGAATGAAGCTCAAAAAGGTTGAAAAGCACTGGTTTATTGTTAGGGCATAGAACTGGTTTGTAGCCTGTATATAGCCCCACACTCGACATGTCCTGTGCAGTGCGAGATTGTCTGTAAGTGTAAACTAGCTGCCAAGAACGGTGCTCTTCAATCGAATGTAACGTACACCCTATGGTGTACCATCTCTTTTAAAGGGTTGACCACTTTGATGGGTGTACCAGATACCGCATCCGAATTACATTAGGACGATGACGACGACGACTAGATGTACAATGTTTATGCCAAGTGTACGCAGTTTGTAAATTACATTTTATCAGTCATGTCATGAATGGTTCCTTTAGGAGTAGCTGTTTGTAGTATTCGTGATGTTTTTCGACTGCAATGGTACTTTACTCCAGGCCAAGATTCTCTATTTTGTTTCTGTAGCAGCCTACTTCTAGGCTTTTTTCCACGACACCGCTAGCGCTGATCGGATGGCGAGGAGAAACCTGCAAACCCAGGGAAAGTACTTTGTAGTTGACATCGGGGACCGGTCAGTTGTCGCATGTGTGGATCATAATGCCTCGTTATCTCCCCACTTTTCATTTTCGAGTTGATCAGGGTGAAGATAACATGTGCTTATACATTGCGACTTCTTGCACACGAGCATTATCCTAAACTTTTTTTTTAATTTAGGAATATAGTATGTTAGTGAAACGGCGAAAGGTTGATGATGAGTGCAGAAGTTTTAATGAAGAATGGACGGATAAGTACTTTTCCATACTACACTTTGATAATGAACGTGCTTAATTTGCAACGAATCTGTTGCTGTAAACAAGCAATTTAATGTGAAGCGTCATTATGAGACGAAGCATTCGAAGTTTTCGGAGTACAGAGGCCAATCGAGAAAAGACAAGATTGACCGTCATAAGCTCTGGTTACAAAAAGTGTAATATATTGCAAAAGAAAAACACTGGACTCGAACAAAACACCCAGGCAAGCCATGTGGTCGCCAAAGTAATTACAAAATACATGAAACCTTTCACTGATGGTCATTACGTGAATGAGTGTTTGATGGGCCTTGCCGAAGTCCTAGGTCCAGCGAAAAAAAAATTATTCGCCGATGTTAGCCTTTCTGCAAGAACTGTCACCCGACGGATCGGAGAAATGTCACAGGATGTAAAAACTAGCCAACAAGATTGTGTGAAAGAATTTCAATGTTTTTCAATTGCTATTGACGAGAGCACTGATACAACGCACACAGCTCAGCTTGCGGTGTTCGTTCGTGGAGTCAGCGCAGATTTCGATATTTTTGAAGATTTCGTCGAGTTAGCTTCCATGAAGGGCACTACAACAGGAACAGATATTCTTAAGGCACTGTTGCAGTGCATAAATAGTATGAACTTCGATCTGTCGAAATTGGTGTCGGTAAAAACCGACGGAACCCCTGCAATGACTGGAAAAATTAAAGGTGCCATTGCTTTGCTTCAAAAACATTTGGAAGATCTCGGACGCCATGAGCAAATCCTAAGGTTACTCTGCTTAATTCACCAGGAGGCATTGTGAGAACAAGACAACAAACCCGAAGAGTGTTATGGACACAGTGGTGAAAGCTGTAAATATGATTTTGTCCGACAACCTGAATCACCGACAGTTTCGACAGATAATACTAGAAGCAGAAAATCGATATTTATGTATTTCAGCAATGTTCGCTTGCTAAGTCGAGAAGCTATGCTTGCGCGAGTGTAAGAGTTGAGGGATGAAATAGCAACTTTCCTTGAACTGAAAAACATTGACGCCTCAGAATTTCGTGATCCGGAATGAGTGTCTAAGCTTGCTTTCTAGGTGGATTTACCGTCACATCTGAACAAATTGAATTTGCAACTTCAGGGAAAGAAACAACTGATACATGAGATGTGGAGGCACAAACTCGTCTTCGAAATAAAACTGCGACTCTGTGAATGTCAATTGGAGAAACAAAATTATGCTCACTTTCCAACACTGGAAGAGATTAAACCTACTTGCAACACTGCCTTTGTCACTATGATAGGAAATTTAATTACTGAATTTTCCTCACGCTTTTCCGACATTCATTCACTGGAAAGTAAATTCAGGTTGTTCAGTACTCCGTTTGATGTGGACGTCAATACCATCCCACAAAATTTAAAATGGACCTCGTTGAAATGCAATGAAGCGACGAATTGAAGGAAATATTTCAACCAAAAGGAATCTCGCTACTTGACTTTTACAAAAAGTACCACCTTGAAAATGGTCTATATCCCAGCTTGACGCACCATGCAAAAGAAATGGCATCGATATTTGGTAGTACGTACACATGTGAATTTTTTTCAACAACGAAATTCACGAAGAGCAAATTAAGATCCCGCATATCCGACGCCCATTTAGATAATGTTTCAGTCCTTGCTCCATCTGACTTGGTCCCGGATATTAAAAATTTCCAAAAATAAAGCAGCATCAAGTGTCACATTGATGCTTTGTTGTTTAAGTGTGAATACATTTGCTCTTTTTGTCATTGGTAGGATTGAGATCGCAGCAAGGTAGCGTAAGATACTGAAGCGGGTAGGAATTATAGTATGAAATGTCCGGCCCGCCAACAAGTTTTACACTCGACATTTGGCCCGCGACTAGCAAAAGGTTGCCGACCCCTGAACTAAACGGTGACGTTAGAATTTGGTTTATCATGTTTAATCACCATTCGCATATCTCTGAATGCCGGAGACCGTTTGCGTCAAAAGAAATACAGCGATATCATTGCCGTGCCACCAGCTGAGCACTCACTTTTGCCGCGCGGCCACTCATTTGCTCTTGAGCTACGCTCTCGCTGTGATACTCTCCATAACAATGAAAAATTCGAGGCTGATTGTGGGGGTTCCAGGGCCATGGGCAACATAAATTTGTATTTTCGTAATCAGTACAGCGACAGCTTTCGATTGGTACCCTTTTCATCAAATTTGATGCTCGACAAGCCGATCAAAAACTACCGTCAAATTGCCTTTAGCCAAATGTGACGCAGACCGATTTTACTGAGCCGTGAGATTTGCCAGTGTCCACACCATATAGGACACTATCGTGAAATGCTGAAATTGATTCAGTTTCAGACTATTGTCCTTGTTTGGAAATATGCTATTCGCCTGTGCATAAAAACACTATTCTTCATTAGCTAAGACTTCGGTAATGGCAAAAGCATTGCATCGATGGAGAGTCAGCTGATATGAATAAGCAAATTGCAGTGACGTGCAATGGCCTTGATATTGCCAATAGGGCGTCCCACAAGATCAATCTTTAAAATGAGGTAATCTTACAGCTAGTATGTCTGGTTATTCCCAATTTCGATTCCTTTCTCGCTGGAAAGCGTTGTCGGGTATCGTGTTCAAAATAAATTTAAGTTTATATTCATGATATTTCTTGTTGTATTTGTTCTACTTTGATAAAATATTTCTTAATTCGTGATAACCATGACCATCGCCCATGTTAGTGAGCACGTCGTTGTACTAACGGAAAGTTCTAGAAACGTGGTTTCTCAACTGTATAGCCTATTTTGTCTCGACATTGCATTTTTGCCTATACGAAACTTGAAAAGTGATCCGCGACCCGTTTTGAGTTGGCGACCCCTGCTCTATATATAGTTTTCCTGCATAGCTGAAAACTGTTTCCCGTGGAGCTGATGTTGCAGTCATGTCTACGAGTTCTTGAGCAGGCGTGAGATGCGAAAACGATTTTCTTTTTTCTAGTAACTCAAAACATTGCAGCCAATGCTCTCACTCTCTGCTGCGTAATAGTTTCCCACTTCATACTTTACTACACTTTCTTTGGTTGGATCTGCAGCAATCACCTAATTTTTTCTTGGTGTAGTTGATGGCATTAAAGTGAACAGCCTGTGTTAACTATCGATTTTCTTTGCTGCTATTCTGTTAGTGATCAAAACTAGAAAGTTGCTCACAGACTATAAGCTACTATGCCAGCATGGCTATTATTCGTCATAAAAACTACTATGACTGTACGGTGAGAGTAATGCGATAGCGGCTTGGCACTGGATTTCCCTGCGCGAGAGAGATATTCTGGTCAACTCGCTACAAAATGGCCCGGACAAAAAGGCATTTTCAGGAAAACAATAAATTAGATTAGGATTTAAATTAGAGCATGGGAACATTTCACAAATTAGATTAGCATTAGATTACTGACGTTTCGCTCTAATTTAGTGAAATTCGACCACTAGAATTATCTAGTTGTCCAAGTCTGACTGCGATTATGATAGGTAGAATTATCATCATATCGAAATATAAGTCGTGTGTAATGAGTAATGTCAAGCGAAGAAACGGACTATGGAATATTGATAGATATATGGCTTTGCAATGGTGGGAATAATTCATTGATTGTCTGTTTGCTTAGTGAAGCCATTTCCTAGGAGACAATCGTCACGGTCATTATTGGAAATATTTGCGCGTAGAAAAGTTACACACTCTAAGCGGTTTTTACAAATAACTATTATCTATAGTTTATTAGGGATTGTTAAATCATAAGATTAAACCCAGCTTTATGCTCTGCGATCAACCAGTTTCCTTAATCCTGGGTTGTTAAATCCTGATGAACACGATAATCGACTTTATCGATAATCCAACTTTATTATCTCCGCCCTTAGTGGCAAGGAACGTAGCATTTTAGTACTCGGAATATCATCTCTCATTACTTACGGCCAATCATTAGAAATAATGCTCCATTCAGATTCGAGTACTCGCATCATTGTGTCCAACCCTAGTAATGATGTGACTGCATATAAGTGTATTTATATATGCATATTGCATACACGATATCAACTCGAAGCACCATCTTTGGGTCAACAACAACCAGCATTGATGATTCGCTCATTACAATCGTTTTTCATTGAAATCACTTAACTCATTTACACAATGGAACCGGAAATTAATAAGGTACAACTTGTCGTGTATAGTCACTATTCTTCGCTGTTTGACATTTTCTACCGCATAATACATCAGCTCATATATCCAATATCCAGTATTCTCACCATCCTCACGTTTGCGTGCGTGGATCCAGTGTCGCTAATAAATCGATAATGCATTGAATTCGTGATGAAATCAGTATTCCAAGTACATGCGCTAAAGAAATGTGAAGGTGACGGGAATGCCCGAATACATCTGCATCGAAGCGTCCCGTTGATATAATTGGCCATACCTTTTCTTCTTGGAGCAAACGTATTTTTATGTTGAGTCGGCATCAGCAGTCATGACTAGAGCCCCACCGATAATGTTTTAAGCATACTTAACCATAAACCCGATTACTAGCGCCTTCGCCGATAACTCCGATATATTCAACCGATATATTGAAAAGATATGGCATCTGGATTAAGGCGCATTCGGAGCATTTTTACCGCGGTTGCTATACTTGGATATGAAGTCTACTGGAAAGGCTTCATCTGGACACCTGTAGAACGCCTGTTATGGGGAATATATTAGCATGCCTAGTGTGGCAGTTTCTGCTTCTAGTTCTCTGTCTACCTACTACATGCTCTGACGTTACGAAAACTACTATTATTTTTTATCGCTCATGGCCGATAGCGATATTT
Source organism: Botryllus schlosseri (assembly GCF_051294905.1). Lineage (NCBI taxonomy): Eukaryota > Metazoa > Chordata > Ascidiacea > Stolidobranchia > Styelidae > Botryllus > Botryllus schlosseri. Next base: position 2,189,525 of record NC_137241.1, read on the forward strand.
CTTTTAAAGCGTGTTATCGACTCGATATTATTGGCGCAGCGATAATCAGTCGGTGTCTAGTACTGATGGTAAGCAAAATGAGTCAGGCCGTTGCTGTGATTCAGCAAATCTTCGCAATGTTTCATTGTATATTTTCGCATTCGTCTCTTAGTGGTCTCTATATTTGAGAATGTTTGATTTGCCTACCGGCGCAACGAATATCAATAATTGAAAATGCATGAACTTGGGAAACGAAGCCTTCTCACACTTTTGGTGTTGACGTCGGATTTCACAGGTAAGCCCTTATACAGTTATATCAACTCATATTATTCATTCGCTGTTGTTTTGGTGTTCATGGTGTTACGACTAGCATGGTCATTAACACCTGGACGATTTGCAGCCGGTCCACTTTCATTATAGGCATTTTTAAGACACTGCTTGCGTGGATCAGATGACACGGAGGAGCCTATAGATAAACTTCTATCTCTGATTAGGTTATAGGCCTACTGTAATTGATCGAGGTTGGCTATCTCGTCATACTATTATATATTCAGTATAAATGAGGAATCAACCGGGTCAGGGATACCCCTTGGATATTTTGAGAAAAAGACCCTAAAATACAGAATTCGCTAGAAAAAACGAACTGAAAAAACAGGGACACTGTCTCATCTATTTACCATGAGATAGCCGTGAAACACAGTATGAAAACCGGTATATATTAATTTCGTGGAAGAACTAGTGTTTTGATCATTATCAAAATTTAACTGGTGGTAGATTTATTATTAAAAACTGTTCCTTTCCGTGGTGCTGTGAGTTATTCCGAAACTAGAATCTTTGGGAAAGGCATATGTCTGTTCAATAGTGCGACGAAAATCATTGAGACGACGTAATCGAAATTATTTGAGAATAGAAGAAAAGTGCAAGGTAGATAACGAAGTGTACCAGCATACTCTGAATGAACTGGCTGGAAGGAAATATCTTAATAACTGGATAACCCGGACCACCGCTATATTCGACAGATATGCTCAGGAACGGAACGCAAGTAGAAATTACACGTGAAAAACTGAGCTTAATCCGGAGACGTTAACAGCACTTCGTTCGTTTCGACACAAAATCAGTGATTTATGATGAAACAAACTCGATGCATTCTTTCGCAATTCACAATGAACTCATATAAAACCGTGAAAAGTTTTCTGCCTGTAGCTAAAAGCTTTTCGCTTTGAATTTTCTACTATTTTGTGAAGTAGCCTAGTTCTATCAGGCCAAAATATACCATCAGCACGTGAGTAATTACTGCACTAACCATTGTGCGTTTAATGCGTCAAGTGCTAATTACTGCACTATATCGCAGTTGTAATTGAATAAATACATAACACAGGATCATTTTCAATGCATGTCTACCTTTACTCATGGCCATGAATCGAACAATTGATTTTTCCCTAATTCGGAAAATATATTCTTCCGCCTAATTCGGCCCAAGTGTCCGAGTTTACGTAAAGTTGTCTGTTCATGAAACAGTGATTGTTACAGTGCAGCTCATCTGATATAGCATAATGAAAATATGGTACCATGCCAAAGGAGCACGACCGAACTGCTGCGGTGGTAATAAGAGGATTGTTCACAATCCAGCTGTCATTACACCCGTACTACATCACTACCACGACCGCTATCGTCTTAGTGGCTCTGGCTTTATTGTAAGTCAACATTTTTGAGTCCCCTCCTGGCATCATCATCAAAATATTTTTACTGTGCCCCTCAAGTTCAAAGGTCGTCAGTAACGGTGTACTTCTACTTTTTCGCTGTACTCAAGTATGTTTATATACTGCTTCCAATTACTCAAGTATTCTTGTTCGTATACTGCTTCTACTGGATCAGTTTTCCGATGCATGCAAACTCGGCTATGTATGACATGGAAAGAAGCAGACAACAGGTGGTACCAATTATGTGCTATTGTCCATTAATGGTTTCAATCTGTTCACTAAACACGACCTCCTTTTAGGAGAACTTAGATTCAAAAGGCATATTATACTTGGCATTTGACATGTTCTTACAATGAAGTACCTTATTTCTCCATAATCTTGTGAATTCCCACACACTGTGCACAGACGATTGACAGTTTGACCATAAAATCATCAGCTAGCACAGGGGTTCTTAGAGTATGATTCGCGAACCAACAATGGGTCTCGAAGGGTGTAAATGTTGCGTCGCAGTGGCTGCAAAGTGACATTTTAAAATTTATGTAATATTTGTTGAATTTCTTGCAAGATTATTTGTGCTTCGCGCTTCGCGCGATTGCCCATTGTTATTTAGTGTGCGTACTATAGCCAATAAGCCATACCCGTAGAAAACTCGGTAATACAATATGGCTTCATCATGAAAATGGGCCGACCTTTGGATCGCACAAATTGATTTGAATTCATGATTAGATTTGTCCGACACTGGTTTCTCTTTCTCTGGATTCCTTAGTGTAGTGGTGTCGAGCCCCTTCGCATCGGGACACATGAAGACGTGAAGTTTTGGTCAACACACACAGTTGGAAAAATTGCGGTGTCAAAAACATCGGCGACGATAAATCCTTGGCCGAAATTGACCGTTGTTCATTGGTCTAAACCTCAATACTGATATGTCCTGTTGTCAAAATGGCTTGCACCGAATGGTCTCGTCCTTGCAATATGAGCAGACAGTGGTATATAAAATAATGTACACATGCAATTTGAAGTCGCTTTCGTCAAATATGTTTGATATAGAGCAGCGTGGAGTATAACTGTTTTTTATTTGTCTGCCAGTAAAAACATCGCTTGTAATATTTAAGATTTTTTGCGATGTGCGAATCTTGGGTCGCGAGATGTCATTAAACCTCGGATTCGGGTAACAGGTCTAAAAAGCCTAATACCCACTGAGCTACTAGCTATACCTATTCACCAGTAATTCACAATTCAGAGACATCTTCAGTTTGGTGCTAGGTCCTGTATCAGTAAAAATCTAGTATCGGCATATGGATGGTTCGACGTAATCATAACATCTAAAATCCTTATATAATTAGTATTATTCCGGATTCAATATACATCATTTCCTTGCAGTGGCTTCACCTCCCCATCGGATGCTTTCCCGCCACACAAGGGAGACGCGTCCCGCCAGTTTGACAAGCAATGGGATGGTCGCATTTAAGTCGATACAATTGAGTCCAGGCCGTAGCGTAAACGTATGTGACCACCGACGCATTGTGTTTGTAGATTCAGCCGCCAGTTACTGTTGCTGGCTTTCCACAAATGACTTTTTGCCTAACTAAAAGCTCCTGGCTTTCAATTCGTTCTGTTTGCGGAGTACTTTTACCATCTTTTACTTGCATCATGGGCTAGCACGCTATTTGAAGAATTACTGCATACTATATATAATTCTTGTATATTGTATTATACATTATTTTCTGAATCGTTTGGTAGCAGAGTATTGTGCAATACAACCAACAGTAAGGAATACCGCTTGTGTGTGTTATGCTATCATTACCAATCTCCGCAGGATAGTTCACCTGCAATTCATTTACTACGGTATAGCAATTTGTGTCGCGTAGTCAGCCTTTTCGCATGGTCATGAACCGATCAAAAGATTTCCTCTTAATTCGGTAAAAGAGTCCGAATAAAGCTGAGTCGCCTGTAATTAAAATATATCATAACGCAATCTAAAGTCGACTTATGTAGCCATCTAGGATAAGGAAAGAAATTGAATCGTCGTTCGTCATTGTGAGTGACTTTGGGGAATAGATAACAGCCAGAAAATGAATGGCTACAGTAGGCTTATACCGCCATCTTTACAGCAATTTGGCTATTTTCATTATTTAGTCTATAGATAATATTTTGTTTTTAATGTTGTCATAGCACAAAATGATACTTCGAGCGATCTGCCCGTTGCGCGAAGGGACGAGATGCCACTACCTAGCCACCATTTCACGTTGTACATTCCTCACCGAATAATTCCTCAGCCCAATGAATACCGAACTTTTGAACACTCACTGCTCTCATTTTTTTAAATGAGGATCCAGTGTCCGTTAATTATTGCAGGGAAAGCTGATATATCGAAGATAATGCATTGACTTCTGTTCGAATTGACCTTCTAATAGCATGCACTATTGAAGTGTGAAGCCACCATCACATGCTTCTCGAAAGGGTCGTTCTCATTAGGCTTTGTCCGAGTGGACTGCGAGAGTCGCTACTGCGATGCGATCCACACCGGGACACCTAGGAATCTAGATATCCCTGGGAAAGGTCAATAATTATCCGTTCAGAATTGCGGTTTTGGTGAACCAAATTAGGGTCATAGACACTGCTTATTTCGTGGTCTTGATATTTCAATGGAAACCTTTACATGAGCTCGTTCTAATTATTTTACAGGCCTCCAAAGATCAGAGGCGGATAACTCTGGTGAGCATATCGTTAGTCGTATACGAATATGAACGGGATGTTTTCTGACCAAATACACTGCATACACTTACATAGCCTACTTAGAGAGCTTTTTGGAGGTACAGATCTTCAGTATACTAGTGAATAGTGCATTCATTTCATACTAGAATGAACCCAAAGTTTTTCAGCTGATACTCCAGGGGTAATCTTCAGCAACTTCCAGAGAATTGGAAAGAACATTGTATATCAACAATTGTATCACACAATATGACGTAACATGAATGAAATTTCGAATAATCGGGCCGAAAAGAGCGCTTATGCTCAATGTACTGGTTTTAAATGGTACACGAGCTCTTTGTGTAGGCACAGAATTGATGGGAGCATTTTATTAAAAGTCAACTCAAGGCCATCAAATGAAAGTGTGAACGGCCTCTCCCGACGACTCGAAATCTGCCATCTCGATAATCTTTCTCGGAAATGGCAATATCCAACAAGTTTTGTGCAAATGGCTGAAGTGATTTCTTCGCCCCGATTATTCAAAATTTCATGCTGGTGACGTCATATTTTGTGATACGATTGTTGATATTCAATGTTATTTCCAATTCCATATACTAGTTGCTGGCGATTGCCCCTGACGAGTGTCAGTAGAAAATATTCGGGTTCAATTCAGTATGACTACAATATCACTTATATACTGGCATAAATAGATCATATTTAGATACACATTTCCGGTAATACTTGACGGTAGCATCTGTATAAGAAAAGCCGAGATGTATTCTGAAAATGCGTCTTGTCGTGTAGACAGCTGGGGTTCAGTCGACTGTAGCAGTCACGGAACAGTGTAGTCACGTAGAACGTATGTGGGTTTTGTTGTCGGATTTTGATGATGCTAACGTCAAGGTCTGGTGATTTCAGTTACGTTGCTTGAAAATCTCAATTGGAATGCAGCCACTGACGCGTTCACCATTTTAGTGATACCGCCAAGCCTCGTGGGAGTTCTACGACACAGCAGAATAGCATACATCGGCGTATCAGCTCAATAATTCCGGGACTTGAAATCACCCCATTAGTGTTATCTATTGATGAAAATTATGAAAATGCAAAGGTACTAAATGGTGCCCAAAATCGCTTTGTTATTTTGATATGCGATCCGTATCATACAAAGCTTCACGTAATGGCAGCGGTCAACTAATGGACGGATTTCAGCCCACATGCGCTAGTGTACCATGTCAGTCCCTACTAATAATTCTTTATTGTTGTGTGTGGTATTCATGGTATTTGTCGACTACAATGCTCATTTACACCAGGCCAATATTCGTTATTTTTGATCCCGTAACAGCCGACATGTGGCCCGGCCAATTTCTAGGCTTTTTGAGACACCGCTTACGTGGATGACGTGGCCAGGAGGAGCCTAGATAAACCTCACACCTAGGTAGGAATTTTGGAGTCGTCCTCGGTCGGACTCGACCCACAGCGCATTGTTGTTGTAGCTATGGAACATACAATAATCTCTTATCGAACCATCTAACTGCACCTAATAATCAAACTTGTGGTTGTAATTCATTTGACAACATAGCAAAATGTTTGGAAATATCAATTGCTTCAGCGTCGCTTTTGTGCAGTGCAATATCGTCCAAGTCTGGTGTTGTCAAACGCTTGAGCTCGATGACCGCATTCAACATCTGAGTTCATTTGCGGGCCTCACCTGCCCTGTAATCAAGTCACATGGTTCCTACTTTTCACATCTCTTGTTAATATATCTCACACTAAACAGTTTTTGGTACAATTTTGAATTACCAATACTGATGGAATAAATGCAAAAATGTATCAACTTCACTATTCTTCGAAGTTACAATAAAATGGCTTTTTTGGCAATCCGATTCTCGAGTCATATGATTTGATCGAGCCATCCACAATGAATCGAGTACATGTCGACTGTCGAGTCATTACACAAATTTTCTCAAGTCAGGTCCAGTCGTTTTCCATATTGTAGAAAATGACTCGAGTCAAGTCGAGTCGTCCAAAAAATTACGACTGATTTATACTCGAGCTATTACAACTGTGGCATCAGAAACATTTTCGATGTAATATACGCTGTCTGTCTTCCACCGATTTCACTAGTTTTCACTACGGCTTCACCTACCATTGCAGATCTTTATTCAGTAGTAATATCAACGACTTCACGGGTACTATGAGATTCCTGTATAGTTCAATGCATTGCTTCCCAACCCTTTTCAGTTCGCGATCCACTTTCCATCGAAAGTTCATGACGCGACCGATCAGACGCCTTTTCGCGACTTGACGGCCAATTAGGCGCATATAATTAATAGATAACTCTGCATGTATACCGAAGGTTTCCATCAGTGTTGGGATCAAGTCATTACCTTCGAGTCACGAGTCATTGCACATTTTGACTCGAGTCAAATCAAGTCAATCGATTTTCGAAGGTGACTCGATGCAAGTCAAGTAACTAGTTTTCTGGAGGTGACTCGAGTCAAGTCGAGTCAAGTCAAGTCAAGTCAAGTCACGAGTCAAGTACCTAATCAAGTAAAATTGAATTTTCGAAGTATGAGTGATCATGATCATTCAAATTCAACGAGCTGTGTTAAAGAGATCAATTGGTCATTGATCTTGAATCAAATAACGAATATAAGTAAATATACATGCAAAAATTCGTTGTATCACTCACACACACGTAGAACTGCTAATAAAATGCGTAAGTAACTGTATAGCTACATCAGGGGTGTCAAACATACGACCTGCCAAATGATTTCATTCGGCCCGCGAAGAAACTCTGGGTATATGTTGAAAATTGCATGATTTTATCCAACACATTTCTCGAATTTGTAGTAAGAAATACTACTAATAAATATTCCTTCAAGATAGAAAATCTCGAGTATGTTCATAGGCCACATTATAACAACCCGACAGCTGAGTTGTGATTGTAGTTATCGTCATGAGAAAATTGCTGACATTAACACCCAATTCCGAGAATGCGAAAGAGTGCATATATTGAGTTAAGAGTTGGTAATATTTTGGAATCATTTGACTGGGGCGGCCCGCGAGTGATCTGTGATTTGAATACGACCCGCGACGTCTGTTAAGTTTGAAAACTCTGAGCTACATGCTACATTCTCTTATTATCAGCGAAAATAGAGGATCGCATACGAAGCCTTGAGAAGATGAAAGAAATTGATATCGTACAATACACCAGCCATCTATACAAATCCGTGAGGATATAAATGCAGAAAATATACTTGTTAGACTTGAATCATACAAGAGGGTTGGAAAAGGTAAGCGCCGTGCAATGTAAGGACAGAGCCGTCCAATGAACAGCGATACGTTGCTATTAAATTAATTTGCTACGACGGCAATGCAAGCTGTGATCATTTCGTATGCGGTCAGTATATTTGTGATGTAACAATGTAGGATCAGTGAAACGTACAATCAGTGAATGACTGGTTGCTATCACAAGTTACAATGGCGTATAATTGGTTTCACATGCGACCCATACGTTAAAAACCCTTGCTGTAAGTGGATTATCATGACCGTGTTACAAATTTCCAGGAAATGAAAGTGTTACAAACGCTGGAACTTCGTATGAGGCAGAAGGCGCTACCACGACGTCTGTTCCAGCCAATAAATCACATGCAACGACGGAGCCTACCCAAACGGGTAATTGTTTATGCTGTATACCAGGGGTAGTACAACGAAAGATATTTTCATACATTCTTGGGTCGAAAGTGTTTGTCCTTAATAAGAAGCTTGCCAAGAATGGAGAAAGAAGTTCAACAGCAGCAGTTGTTGGCTGACAACACTGAAGTTGTGCGTACACTTCTGGTCACACATCGCGTTGCTTTATTCTCACAATGTTGTCTATATCAGTGCTCTTCAACCGGGGTTGTCGTACACCCTAGGGTGTACCAGAATTTTAAAAGGGTGTACCACTCGGATGGGGTGTACAGGGGTGTACCAGATCCACATTATGATGAACCGATGATACGATGACAATATAGCTATCACAAAAATACGCCGGTTTATGCTTCAAAACAAAATGACTGGATGTGTAATATTGTACAATGTGATGTCATAAGCAAATGTCTCTAATCATTCAACCTTTGGTAATGGACTTATTACTTCCTTTTCGAGTAGAGCAGGGTGCAGTTAGCATGTGTTCAGCTTGTGATATCTGTCTGTTGATTCTCGAGGAAACCACCGCTAAATCTCGAACATTTTGAATTTAAGCTTCCTGCGGCCAGCTTATGAATAATGCAGAATACATAGCCTACTTACGCAGCCACGGGGTCGAGTTTGCGAACTACTACGTTAGATGGTGGTCCAGCAACCTGGAGCCCTTATTCGTATTATCATTTACTATGCGTTGCAGCCTTGCTCAAATGTCCATCCTTATTTTGGCTACGTCAGGGGTGCTCAACCTGCGGACGTACGCTCTCATTCAGCCGCATAACCATAATTTTGCGATCTTCTACACATATTTAAATTACGTGTGTTGGCGGCCGTCATTATGTAACCAATTGTTGTTGGTTCTAGTCTCGGCTCTGCCATGTTTCTATGTGTCGGAGTTTTATCTAGGCTACTCGTCGCTGACCCCCTGTTAACGTACAGCGCCTTGAAAAGACCAGAAGAAGAGTTAACCGAGCTTCAAAGTCAGCAGCAAAGTCCTGAAAGTGGACGCACGTTAGCGGGAGAGAATGAAGAATGGGAGTGAGCGTGCAAGCAAAAGTCTTCCTCATTACCCAAAGTAAAAATACTAAACTTTAGGAAATGCACTGTCGTGGCGCACAAATTCTAAACAGGCGGTTATCACCACTGTCATTGATGTGTAATAAAATATTATTAATAACAATACAAACAATCCTAGTGAGAGGCCAAGAAATAACAACATGCATCTAAGTGATTAATAGGAACTGCAAGATGCATCATCAAATATTGTACCCAATATTTTCGAAAACACCCTCCATCAGCTCTACGGGTTAATCTGATCACGTGAGCTGAGAATTAATAAATTCTTGACGATAATATGTGAAACAACCAACATTTTCGATGAAATCCATTCAAGGGGAAAAGTTTTCGCGCCCTGCGCGACTACACACATAATCCTAGTGTCTTTTCTTGACATTTATACTGGCGATTTTGGTACATAAATTATATATTGTAAGCCTGCTGGGATCTTTTGCTTCTACAGTAAGAAAATTTGTGCATTGCATATCTCAAGATATAAGTGAATGCACAGAACACCACAAGGGCTCTCCGCGGTGTTAAGTTCCCAGTATCAAATTTGATATAAGCATTTGTCGTCCAGGAGCCATGGCGACTCCCTGGAATCCGGACGTATTGTATATGTAATCAAAATGCGGCTTTCGGCGTTATCGGTGTATTATACGGTCAGGGGTGTACGAGTTTTGAGAAAATGTTAAAAGGGTGTACCACGACGAAAAAGGTTGAAGAGCACTGGTCTATATCACTATTTTTCATCATGCGCTTCTTGACATAAGAACCATGCAATGCCCAAGCAGTCTTGCTTCAGTTAGGATATTGCGGCACGTTGACCATAACACCATGCCAACATAGTTGTTTCATTTGACCGTTTATGATTCACAATGAGCAGACAATTGGCCGTTTACAGCGGCAGCCTATAAAGTAGGCTACAAGCTGTAAAATATCAAATGATAAGTTCACCGACAGTGCAAAATCTACGATACAAACTAAATGCAGAGGTCAGAAAAATTTTGACTTTGTAATCAATTTTGACAAATTTTAACCTAATTTTGACAAATTTTGACATTTTAGAAAAAAACGCCCAAATCATCAATAATTAATTATTCAGAGATATGATTCTGAATAGAGCCCGACCGATTATCGGCTCGCCGATAATATCGAGTCGATATCACGCTCGGAGAGAAATATCGGTATCGGCCATTGAAGGTAAAAAAATATCAGCCATTTTCGTGACGTCACAACATGGTGGCAGGGAGTCAGAGAAGTCGATAGGAGACGTGAGGACGATAAATTATAAAAATAAATGGCCAAGCTACATATAGTGCATACTGCATACATGCAGTAGGTGTGCCTATCTGAAAAATATTATAGATAACTAACCACCGTTATGCCCCACTGACTTCGTGTGAATCCCCCTGCAGTAATCGATCATCAAAAACAGAGAGCAGCTGGATTATAGATTACAAGGTTAGTAATCTATAGCTGGATGGATAGTTGTCTGCAGAAGATTTCAATCAGTAAGAGAAATGAGAACTTCAATCATGCTGGACTGACCCTCGTGATGATAGAGAAAAGCGTCGCATCGAAACGTTTCTCTGAAGATTGTGCTTGTGCTATTCGTTCGCTACCAACAGAGCTAATTATACCAGTAGTGTATGAAGTCGTCTGACTGAGGCCTGCGTGGCCACCATGATAGGAAATATGCGAGCATAGAGGGCAAGAAAATCAAGCAAACGTGGAGTAAATCCAATGATTGATACGAAAATTTTTGATTCCATGATGACATTGGCCAATTCTGACAAAAGAGCGTAAAATATATTGATCAATTGATTGTTGAAATGCTGGTCGTGGTCAAGAAGCCCCAAGGGGGATGGGTGAAGCAGTTGCAGACGTGCGGACAATTTGAGCTGTTTTGCACATTCTCTTCATCTATTTGTTAATGATGTGCTGAAGGCTCCAGGTGCACTGCCAGAAGAATATCAATATTAACATCAACATTTGGTGAAACCATTGAAGGAAAGATCCCCCCTGCAAGGGAGCGGTGGAACCGAAATGAATAAAGATTTCCAATTCTTGCTGTGTCACTAACTATGGTACCAAGTGAAAGACTGCTCACTGTGTTTAGTGCTATATACATCATTTATGGAAGACCACAGAAGTTCACTCCTTGGAGAAAGAGCCGAGAAATTGTGCTTCATGAACTATAATCTGCAACTGCTGGATTGGTGCTTTTGATATATTTTTATGGCCCCTAGATCATTTATTTCATGTTCAAGCATATCAATGACTCTAAAGTTGTTGAAATAAATGCTCTGAGGTGTTAAATATGGGCCTTGAGCTAGATTCCATATCTTTTGAATATCGGCTGAATATATCGGGGCTATCGGTGGAGGTACTGGATATCGGTCTTATCGGTATCGGCTCAGAAATCCAATATCGGTCGGGCTCTAATTCTGAACGTCGAGAGAACGTGATTTCGATTTCCACAGTCTCCAAATTTTTATGACACATTTCCAGCTCGCAGTACAACTAAACGATTCTATGAATAGTCGGTGTTGCCAACCTTTTAGCTACGGCGGACCCATTCTGATTACTCATGTAGCCAACAGCCGCATTCCAGGGCATTGTCGTAATGAACAGTAGGGCGCCAAAGTCCATATTAATCTGTCCAGGTTCATTTCTTGTGAACTCGAGCGGTCTAATCGATTTATTCATATAGGCTTATTACACGCACCGAATTCGCGAGTAGTCATGTTCTGAATAGTTATACTAGGATAGGGTTGCCATACGTCCGGAATTTACCGGACATGCTGCGTATGCCTAAATGTCCGGAATTTTGAAGGCTTGCAGCAGACTAACAATTTTTCGTAAATCAACATAAACAATATTATTTCAGGACAGATTTATGCTACATGATCCGTTACGGTGGCGCCATATGCGAAATTTTTTTCAGATTCACGATTGAATTTCGTCAATATATTATTAGTACTTTCACATATTATGATCAAATATATATTCTTTCTCAGCTCATGGTTTCAGATTCGCCGATGGAGTTGATGGAGGGGTGTTCTAGGAAATATAGGGCACGTTATCGCGATATAATCGCCAATTTAAAAATAATCAACATCAATATGGCAAGTTATAAATGCCAATTGTTAATATAGTCTTTTTGTTGCATACCGTTATTTCATGACACCCCATTCAGAATTGTCGGCATAGTGAAAAGATATTGAAATCACACAAACGTACCAGAAACAAATTTCTTTCGTGAGGAGCAAACCATTCCAAGTTTAATAAATAAAATCTCTCGAAAATTCGGTGGTCATTCTGCAAATTTAATTCACATGTCGACGGCCGCACTGATTTCCTTCTACGGCCGCAGATAACTTGCTCCAGCAATATTGTAATCACTTATACCAGGGGCGGCCAACCTGTGGCCTGCGCGACAAATCTGGCCCGCGAGAAGATTTTGATTGGTCCGCTAGATAATTCTCGAAATTAGTTAGAATATCAAATATTAAATTACCCAGGCACTTTATTGTGAATTTGCAAGGCCAATCAAAAATTTAACTGGAATGTCCGCAAAATTGGGATGTTGATGACTAAAATATCAGTTCCGACGCATTGGCGTAACCAGGGGTCAGCCACATTTTTGTGAATATTTAGTGACTCTATGCTGTGAGCTTGACCAGAAATCACTCAACATCAAGAGCATCAATACACTTCATGTACCCAGCGAATGATGCTTATTCAACCAATCAATTCAACCGATCATTTCTGTACATTTTTTATAGCTTTTAAAACCTGTTTTTAGAGACATATATATTTATTTATTGGGGTTTCGTACATTATAATCAAGACCAGTGGCGGCTCGTCCTATAGGGCAACTGGGGCATTGCCCCACCTAAAATTCTGTTCAATAACAATTTAACCATTTATAGACGCACAGCGCTCAATATATACCGAGATCACAGCGAAACCCGCGTTCTTCTTGTGCTTTCGCTTGCAAATGCCCATACATAGAGAAGTCTCTGCGAAAATCGAATTCTCTTCTGTGTTTTCGCTTTGTGGATGCCTAGCCGGGGCTTGCCCCGGTAGCGCTAGTAGTTATGTAGATCGGTCGTGATGCGCCATTGGTTCTTATGGGCGGGGTGGCATGCGGCTGGGAAACCGGGGGTGGCATGCGGCTCTTATTTCTTATGGCGGGGGTGGCATGCGGCTATTTCGTCTTATGGCGGGGGTGGCATGCGGCTCTTATGTATTATGGGTGGGGTCGCAAGCGGCTGAGAAACCCGGGGTGGCATGCGGCTATTGTGTCTTATGGCGGGGGTGGCGAGCTAACGTTTTCGTCTTATGGCGGGGGTGGCATGCTAACGTTTTCGTCTTATGGCGGGGGTGGTGAGCGGCTGTTATTTCTTATGGCGGCGGTGGCAAGCGGCTATTGTGTCTTGTGGTCGCACGGTACCCCTTTTCAGCATAGACAGCGGTCGCACGCGGCTTCGTTGTTGGCATGTCGTACTTCGTGTTGAATATGTATCAAGTAAATAGTCATGTGAATGAACCTTTGTTAATGTGTATATCGTCGTGTATTATTACACGGTCTCTACTGATTCGCCATGTGTTCTTATGGGTGCGGTCGTGATTCGCACTTTCAGGCATCTCTCGCGCGGTGTTGAATATGTACGAGTCACCAGCAATAACCGCACAAACGGAAACGTGGCTTGTTGTGAGGATTAAGCAGTGCGTGCGACCTATATTTCGAATGACCTGCGCGCTGAATTGTTTCCGTGCAGTCGTGTGCTACTATCGATTATTACACTAGATCAGCCAGTGTGAAATAGTTTGCTAAATCTAGGAATCAGTCGCATGGTGTTACTTTAGTAATTAGGTTACCACAGAGCCGGCGTAGCCGGTGATTCGAACATTGACAAATTTTCACTTATTTCTGACCCAACCCTAATCCTCTGTGAAGTTGACGCTTATTCAAAAAGGTGTGAAATAATTGTAAAATCCTAATCCGAAACCGATTATTTCGACTTTGGCGTAGTGCGCATTGAAATAGGATTGACAAACATGACTAGCAACTTCCCCCCACAGTCCCGTTTCGATATTATACACACACTGATTTGAAACAAGTAATGTAACATTACAACTCTATTCCCGATCCAGCTTTCCGTTTGTCAAAGAAACATTTTAACATCTTACCATACTCAAAAGAATTATTCACAACATTACCAATTGTTAAAAATCTAGTTTTCACTTACTTGATTATATCATAATGTCTCGGGCATAACCATTTTTAGTGACTTGGTGTTAAAGACATACCGATCGCTCACAAGGTAATATTTCGGTAATTAGTTTACCATAGAACCGGCGTAGACGGTGATTCGAAAACCAACTATTTGATGCTTTCTGGTGCTTGCTATATGTTTTTACACTTCGAACGTGGTGGACTTTAGTTGCGTGATAAGAATATTCAAGCAATGTGTCAATTTGTCAACTCGAAATGAAACTTACTACACAGCTCAAGTTGATTCGTATCTGAATGTGTTAATTCGGTACAATTCTAATTATTTTGAGAAATCTTTTCGTGATCTTTTGATTCGACCGGAACCTGAATATTACTGACGCCGACTTTCAGCCACATCGAATTATTCGCACATTCCACGCCGCTGTTTTCACACTTATAGAATCAATACCAACTATAATTCTACAAGAATCAAGAATCACAAGTATGTGCATTATACAGTTATTGTCTTTATCAACACGAAATCAAACTCTTAACAAAAACACGCATCTTATCACTCGTCAACTCTATCATGAAAAGCCTCGAGTCCTTATTATCAAAAATGTTATAGCGCGGTGTCGGAATCCATTCGCGGGATGTACTAAAGGTAAATCCAGATAATCCAAAATGAAATATTTGGACTTTGACATAGTCTGAATTGAAATATATTGACAAACATGACTACCAACTTTGATCCAGTCACATTTCAAGATCATACTTTGAAACAATCCTTGAAACTTACAACTCTATTCACGATCCTGCTTTCCGTTTGTCAAAGAGGTATTTCAACATCGTACCATACTCAAAAGAATTATTCACAACATTAACAATTGTTAAAAATCTAGTTTCACTTACTTGATTATATCACTACAACTCATAAATTTGAAATAATTCATCCTGGTTGTACTCGTATGATCGGTCTTTTTTTATTCGATTGTAAAGGTCGTTACTATTCTGAAGACAAAGTATTTACTAATCGGTGCATATACGATTTGACTTGAACATATTATATTTTGAGTATACGAGATTTGAATGTCTGAACAATAACTGGCTAATAATTTATCACAATTAAATCCGTATATTACAGCGTAAAAGATATTTGAATGTCAGCAACTCGGTAAGGTCATAGTTACTACCACATTACCTAATTTACCCGACCAACTCGTCATGATCATTCCTGAAATCAACACAAACATGACTACTGACTTGAGTTAACCACAAAACAGCATCAAGTTTTAAATCCACTTGTAGCTTACGGCTTATTTGAATGCGGGTTATGTTTTGTTGTAATTGAGTGTACGGAAATAGTATTACGTCTCGACATCTCACCATCTTACCATATTCAAAGAGTCAACCACGAAAACATTGTCAAGTAAATCCGTTTGTAACTTACCCGACCAACTCAAACAGTATCAGTATGAAAAACAGCCAAACATACACGAATCCATACAATCACTAAAACCTAAAATTCATAACAAGCTTGGTTGTATTCATATCCATACACATCTTTTTTTTATTCAACTTGAAAAGTCGTTACTATTCTGTAAGATAGAGGAATTACTACGCGGTATATTCTGCAAGACAAACTAATTACTACTCGGTGTATTTTGTAAGACAAAAGTAATTACTTCTCAGTGTCGGCGACTTGAGATTAACATAATATGTTTGAGTATACGAGATTTGAAAGTCCGACCAACGTAGTTGAGAATTCATTTCTTACAATCGAACGATGGTGTTATATTCAAAGTTATCATGCTGTGAACATAAGGATTGACACATTGATTTGACATATGAGATTTTGTAATAGTTGATCATTACTTTATTATTAAATTATTTGCGTTAATTAGACCCGGCGTTGTGGTAAATGTTATGACAGCAACAAACTTTTCAGTACCAATGTTATTAACATATTAAGCTGTAAAACTATGTGTGTCTGAAATGTTCTTGATAGGAAAATTACTCCACCTTGGTAAAAATCACTCTGCGTATCGCGCATATCAGAAAATATTTCCAGTAACCAAGACTAAAGATGAAACGACAATATCGGTATTATTACATTCAACAATCAGTACAATTATTAAAATCTATCGTTTGCGATAAACAGCACTAAAGATGTAATAATTCCAGTATTCATACATTAAACCTCCGATACAAAATGCTTTATTATCCCGATTCCCAACGGGTAATTGAAACGACTAAGTGTGGAATCAGTATATCACAGTATCGTTACTATTGAATCCAACGATTTATTGTCGGAATTTGTGACAGAGAATTGAAACATATGCACTTTACAGAGTATGAAAATATCACTGTGAGTATCGAGTACCGCTCGAAGCTAGCGATCAATTCTTAATCATTTCAGTAACTCCCCATTGTGCGTGCTAAATGTAAAATATCGCGAGGTTATACACTCTAAGACTTTGATCATTACAAAAGTAAATTGTGATATGTTTGTTAGATGCATCCAATTCAGTTAGAAATGTCTGGTGCACAACAATCGTAATATCAAAAAAGTACTTGCTACACTGTTATTTGCTAAACGTGTTTTGCATTGTTGTTCATTTGTAGTATTGATTGAAATTGTTCTTGAACCCTCAAATAATAATTCCTGACATGAAACCAAGCCGCTGAAAGTCGTTACCATCACGAAGATACAATGTGTACGATGTTTGTCAAATGTGTCCTACCTGGCCAACAGAAAACAATTTTCACTCACTTGAAATGAAACCAATGTGATGGTCTCCATTCGATATTTTGTTTGTGTCAAATACTTTGCAATGAACACATTTGCGTGGTTGAGCTTTACATCATCAAGCTGTTATTTGTAAATCAAGATTTCGGTAAACTTGTAAATGTATCGTTTAACTAACCGACATTTAGGGATTGGGGAACATACCAGACGATAGACATCTATCTCCGAAATACTGCGTTGATCTTAATTTCCATCGTCGTGATAATCGAAGTACATTTCTTTCGAATTCGTAACAACCGACTATGACATGATAAATTTTTGACAAGTTATGCTTAGAAGATTGGTTGCATATCGCGAAAAAAATAATATACCACTCATATTGATACTGTTACTCCATTGATCGATATTTTCAAACGAGTAAAATTTATTACTTGAGTTTCCCCGCTTAATGTAAATGAAAACTCAACCGTCTTTTAACATCACAAAGACATTGATAAAAAGTAGGCAATCAAACACAACACTTTGTACGACACTAATTATTGTTCCACACATCTCATTTCATACTAAGTGTATACGAAAGATATTCATGACACATGAAAATATTCCCATGCTACAAACCTGTACAATGATTGGTGGTGCTTTCAAACTGTTTCGATATCACAAGAACTTTATTGTCTGAATGGGTGTTCATGTATCTTAATAATCAAATAGTTCAACACAGAACTAGTACGAACAGAAACATCAGAGTTGTTTACACAAAAGTTTGTATGTGCACAGTATGCGAATACCATGTGTAAGTCCAGCACAATTGTGGTATCCATCCGATTTAGTTAACACAATTTACGACACCGAGGTCGCCTCATCTTTCATAAGACAACAAACCAAGGCTTCAGGATATGTCCATGTCATAGCAATAAATCAGCTACTCCAACAACAGAGTACATATGTTTTCTAGTTACGGTGCTTACATCTTACACACAAATCAATCTGCTTTGCTAACGAAAAGTGCTGAGTCATCACATGGTTGTCCTCACAACAATACAACTAAAACATACTATCATACAAAATGGCCGTTATAGTCACCAATGGTACATCGTACAAGTAACAAGTCTCGAGAATCCAGTTATTCAAAAAACGTGAAAGTATTACTACACCAAGTCGTTATGTTGACGAAGACGTATATTGTAATATCATGATCGATTTGTATTCGTTGACCGCAAAATGTCACTACTCTAAATAATTATTTTTCACTCAAACACAAAAACCTACTTGTCGCCATTGGTTTTCATCAAGCACGAGTTCAAGAAACTTACTTACTACGACATGAATTGTTATTTTATGTTGTGTAAATAAGTAATAATTAATTCAAGTAACACTATATCAACATCATCGAGCTGTGCGAATAGATTTACATGTGGTCTTGTGGTTTTAATCGAAGTACACAGTACGGTCTAATGTAGAGTCATCTCTATTGTACAGCAACTCGGTAGTCAAAATGCATTAAAATTTAAACAGCGATCTTGTTTCATCACGCGAAAAATATGTTCACTATCGCGATACTTTGCACAGGACGTGTAAATCCTTTTCACACTCGTAATAGTATACCAACGGCTACCGGCGACAACGTTTAACAACACCAACGACACTAAACATACGATACCTACCCAAGTAAAATTTCCATTTTCACCTGGAGGTCAGCCGTTACCTGAGTAAAAATACCATTATTCTTTGGAGATTTATCGTTTAATCAGAGTAACAAAACATTTTCCCTTGGGGGTCCATCGTTTCCCAGAGTAACAAGCCCCCTTTCCTTTGGGAATCTATTTTTTTCCGTGGGTAACAAATCTTTTTCACTTGGAAATATCTTTTTTCCTCGGGTAACAAACCTTTTTCACTTGGAAATATATTTTTTCCCCGGGTAACAAACCTTTTTCGCTTGGTGATCCGTCGTTTACCTGAGTAAAAATATCATTTTCCTTTAGGGATCTGGCGTTTACCCAGTGTAACCATACATTTTCTCTTGGTCATCTAGCTTTTCCTAGAGTAACAAAACCATTTTCATTTTGAAATCTGACAAACACACCTGACAATTTGATATTTTTGTATATTGTTACAACGGATAGCGACAAAATATACACCAACAACAACTCCAATACATTTGTGTAATCGCATATTCACTTGTGCTGATGCAACCCATCAAAATCATCGGTTACCCACATGCAATGTGTTGTTGTACATCGACGTTTATGTTTTTGGAAAATTGGACAATAGGCTTCGATAGTTCTGTGATGTCCGGGTTCGTGCTTTGGATTTTCCAGAGTCAAAATGTCTGAATAAAACACCTCCTTGACGATGGTTGGTATGTGGATAACGGTGTTCGGAAAACGGTTGGATTTATGTCACCCATCGCGATAACAATTCCAGGTCGAGATTTCCCCCGCGTGTTTACTATATTGTGTCTTTATTGGTCATGTATGTCTCGACATTCAGTTTGAAATCGGAAACCCTGATAAAGTATGTAACCGAATCCGGATATCAACTCTGAATTGATAAACCAATGAACAATATTCAAAGTAAACATGTTACACCCTGTGTTTCCACGAAAAAATACCATCCAGATATACGTCGCGCTTGTTTGCCCACATCAGTATACGCGTAAATGGAGGTGTGTGACATTGCATGCAATGTGTTGGTATACAAACATCGATCCACAGACATTATCATAGCCGGTAGTTTTGATGTAGATCGAATGTCATCACACCCGATAACAATGTCATACCAATAAGCCACATTGCAATGACTCTGAGTCAATCTGAAGCGTGACATACAGCCACACAAACATCGAACCGTAACATGGGTTATTCGCATGACGGTGAAAGTGAACTATACAGCATATACCAATAGAGCGTTCACAGTCGAATATGCGAACCACGCACAATCACATACCCTGTTTTTTGTTGGATATGTACGAAACCAATAAATCGATACATTTCTGTTCCTTCTACGTCAATAATACAAGCGTCATTCCAATGCATCGCTCGAATGTAAGGTTCGTCGGGTGTAAAATCCATGTCAAATAACACCAAAGTGTGCTTTCCGTGTTTTATTATTTCCCCCGACGCTTCTTGTCTGTGTCGTAACACTATGGTGCGGGGAGTTGAAAAACGGTGGATTGTGAAACGGATTGACATGACCAACAGAATCGACGTCAATAGACTTGTGACGATGTCGTTTCAAAATGATACCGATCTCTTGTGGCGACGACCGTTTTGAAATGTCACCGGACGAACTGGACCCTTACGATGATGTGTTTTATGATTGCGTGTGAAATCGCGAGGTAGTGTTCTATTGTGGTGTACGATTGCAGTCTTCATTCCACAGAAACACACCTTATTGGATCACAGTATCAGTCCGAGATTTGCAGAATCACTGTTCACGATATTTATCTGGAGTCGTTATGTGGGAGTAGTGACATCCATGCGTCGTGATTTAGTGAAAGACTGATCGCAATCATTTCGAGCACCCGTGATTCGATAGTTCACCTTGGTCAAACGCTGCAGTCTCAGCAGAAAACTTCGGTGTCGACAACACGATGGATATTGACCGATGTATCCAATTGGTATGGGTGGTCTGTCCGGAGATAGGGCCATGACTATCTTGTAATGTTACAACACGATAACACCATCGAGTAAATCAGTGAACGGTGCCGAAATATCGATGTAATAGCGCGGACTCAGAGTCATTGCAATGTGGCTTATTGGTATTACATTGTTATCGGGTGTGTAAGATGTAAGCACCGTAACTAGAAAACATATGTACTCTGTTGTTGGAGTAGCTGATTTATTGCTATGACATGGACATATCCTGAAGCCTTGGTTTGTTGTCTTATGAAAGATGAGGCGACCTCGGTGTCGTAAATTGTGTTAACTAAATCGGATGGATACCACAATTGTGCTGGACTTACACATGGTATTCGCATACTGTGCACATACAAACTTTTGTGTAAACAACTCTGATGTTTCTGTTCGTACTAGTTCTGTGTTGAACTATTTGATTATTAAGATACATGAACACCCATTCAGACAATAAAGTTCTTGTGATATCGAAACAGTTTGAAAGCACCACCAATCATTGTACAGGTTTGTAGCATGGGAATATTTTCATGTGTCATGAATATCTTTCGTATACACTTAGTATGAAATGAGATGTGTGGAACAATAATTAGTGTCGTACAAAGTGTTGTGTTTGATTGCCTACTTTTTATCAATGTCTTTGTGATGTTAAAAGACGGTTGAGTTTTCATTTACATTAAGCGGGGAAACTCAAGTAATAAATTTTACTCGTTTGAAAATATCGATCAATGGAGTAACAGTATCAATATGAGTGGTATATTATTTTTTTCGCGATATGCAACCAATCTTCTAAGCATAACTTGTCAAAAATTTATCATGTCATAGTCGGTTGTTACGAATTCGAAAGAAATGTACTTCGATTATCACGACGATGGAAATTAAGATCAACGCAGTATTTCGGAGATAGATGTCTATCGTCTGGTATGTTCCCCAATCCCTAAATGTCGGTTAGTTAAACGATACATTTACAAGTTTACCGAAATCTTGATTTACAAATAACAGCTTGATGATGTAAAGCTCAACCACGCAAATGTGTTCATTGCAAAGTATTTGACACAAACAAAATATCGAATGGAGACCATCACATTGGTTTCATTTCAAGTGAGTGAAAATTGTTTTCTGTTGGCCAGGTAGGACACATTTGACAAACATCGTACACATTGTATCTTCGTGATGGTAACGACTTTCAGCGGCTTGGTTTCATGTCAGGAATTATTATTTGAGGGTTCAAGAACAATTTCAATCAATACTACAAATGAACAACAATGCAAAACACGTTTAGCAAATAACAGTGTAGCAAGTACTTTTTTGATATTACGATTGTTGTGCACCAGACATTTCTAACTGAATTGGATGCATCTAACAAACATATCACAATTTACTTTTGTAATGATCAAAGTCTTAGAGTGTATAACCTCGCGATATTTTACATTTAGCACGCACAATGGGGAGTTACTGAAATGATTAAGAATTGATCGCTAGCTTCGAGCGGTACTCGATACTCACAGTGATATTTTCATACTCTGTAAAGTGCATATGTTTCAATTCTCTGTCACAAATTCCGACAATAAATCGTTGGATTCAATAGTAACGATACTGTGATATACTGATTCCACACTTAGTCGTTTCAATTACCCGTTGGGAATCGGGATAATAAAGCATTTTGTATCGGAGGTTTAATGTATGAATACTGGAATTATTACATCTTTAGTGCTGTTTATCGCAAACGATAGATTTTAATAATTGTACTGATTGTTGAATGTAATAATACCGATATTGTCGTTTCATCTTTAGTCTTGGTTACTGGAAATATTTTCTGATATGCGCGATACGCAGAGTGATTTTTACCAAGGTGGAGTAATTTTCCTATCAAGAACATTTCAGACACACATAGTTTTACAGCTTAATATGTTAATAACATTGGTACTGAAAAGTTTGTTGCTGTCATAACATTTACCACAACGCCGGGTCTAATTAACGCAAATAATTTAATAATAAAGTAATGATCAACTATTACAAAATCTCATATGTCAAATCAATGTGTCAATCCTTATGTTCACAGCATGATAACTTTGAATATAACACCATCGTTCGATTGTAAGAAATGAATTCTCAACTACGTTGGTCGGACTTTCAAATCTCGTATACTCAAACATATTATGTTAATCTCAAGTCGCCGACACTGAGAAGTAATTACTTTTGTCTTACAAAATACACCGAGTAGTAATTAGTTTGTCTTGCAGAATATACCGCGTAGTAATTCCTCTATCTTACAGAATAGTAACGACTTTTCAAGTTGAATAAAAAAAAGATGTGTATGGATATGAATACAACCAAGCTTGTTATGAATTTTAGGTTTTAGTGATTGTATGGATTCGTGTATGTTTGGCTGTTTTTCATACTGATACTGTTTGAGTTGGTCGGGTAAGTTACAAACGGATTTACTTGACAATGTTTTCGTGGTTGACTCTTTGAATATGGTAAGATGGTGAGATGTCGAGACGTAATACTATTTCCGTACACTCAATTACAACAAAACATAACCCGCATTCAAATAAGCCGTAAGCTACAAGTGGATTTAAAACTTGATGCTGTTTTGTGGTTAACTCAAGTCAGTAGTCATGTTTGTGTTGATTTCAGGAATGATCATGACGAGTTGGTCGGGTAAATTAGGTAATGTGGTAGTAACTATGACCTTACCGAGTTGCTGACATTCAAATATCTTTTACGCTGTAATATACGGATTTAATTGTGATAAATTATTAGCCAGTTATTGTTCAGACATTCAAATCTCGTATACTCAAAATATAATATGTTCAAGTCAAATCGTATATGCACCGATTAGTAAATACTTTGTCTTCAGAATAGTAACGACCTTTACAATCGAATAAAAAAAGACCGATCATACGAGTACAACCAGGATGAATTATTTCAAATTTATGAGTTGTAGTGATATAATCAAGTAAGTGAAACTAGATTTTTAACAATTGTTAATGTTGTGAATAATTCTTTTGAGTATGGTACGATGTTGAAATACCTCTTTGACAAACGGAAAGCAGGATCGTGAATAGAGTTGTAAGTTTCAAGGATTGTTTCAAAGTATGATCTTGAAATGTGACTGGATCAAAGTTGGTAGTCATGTTTGTCAATATATTTCAATTCAGACTATGTCAAAGTCCAAATATTTCATTTTGGATTATCTGGATTTACCTTTAGTACATCCCGCGAATGGATTCCGACACCGCGCTATAACATTTTTGATAATAAGGACTCGAGGCTTTTCATGATAGAGTTGACGAGTGATAAGATGCGTGTTTTTGTTAAGAGTTTGATTTCGTGTTGATAAAGACAATAACTGTATAATGCACATACTTGTGATTCTTGATTCTTGTAGAATTATAGTTGGTATTGATTCTATAAGTGTGAAAACAGCGGCGTGGAATGTGCGAATAATTCGATGTGGCTGAAAGTCGGCGTCAGTAATATTCAGGTTCCGGTCGAATCAAAAGATCACGAAAAGATTTCTCAAAATAATTAGAATTGTACCGAATTAACACATTCAGATACGAATCAACTTGAGCTGTGTAGTAAGTTTCATTTCGAGTTGACAAATTGACACATTGCTTGAATATTCTTATCACGCAACTAAAGTCCACCACGTTCGAAGTGTAAAAACATATAGCAAGCACCAGAAAGCATCAAATAGTTGGTTTTCGAATCACCGTCTACGCCGGTTCTATGGTAAACTAATTACCGAAATATTACCTTGTGAGCGATCGGTATGTCTTTAACACCAAGTCACTAAAAATGGTTATGCCCGAGACATTATGATATAATCAAGTAAGTGAAAACTAGATTTTTAACAATTGGTAATGTTGTGAATAATTCTTTTGAGTATGGTAAGATGTTAAAATGTTTCTTTGACAAACGGAAAGCTGGATCGGGAATAGAGTTGTAATGTTACATTACTTGTTTCAAATCAGTGTGTGTATAATATCGAAACGGGACTGTGGGGGGAAGTTGCTAGTCATGTTTGTCAATCCTATTTCAATGCGCACTACGCCAAAGTCGAAATAATCGGTTTCGGATTAGGATTTTACAATTATTTCACACCTTTTTGAATAAGCGTCAACTTCACAGAGGATTAGGGTTGGGTCAGAAATAAGTGAAAATTTGTCAATGTTCGAATCACCGGCTACGCCGGCTCTGTGGTAACCTAATTACTAAAGTAACACCATGCGACTGATTCCTAGATTTAGCAAACTATTTCACACTGGCTGATCTAGTGTAATAATCGATAGTAGCACACGACTGCACGGAAACAATTCAGCGCGCAGGTCATTCGAAATATAGGTCGCACGCACTGCTTAATCCTCACAACAAGCCACGTTTCCGTTTGTGCGGTTATTGCTGGTGACTCGTACATATTCAACACCGCGCGAGAGATGCCTGAAAGTGCGAATCACGACCGCACCCATAAGAACACATGGCGAATCAGTAGAGACCGTGTAATAATACACGACGATATACACATTAACAAAGGTTCATTCACATGACTATTTACTTGATACATATTCAACACGAAGTACGACATGCCAACAACGAAGCCGCGTGCGACCGCTGTCTATGCTGAAAAGGGGTACCGTGCGACCACAAGACACAATAGCCGCTTGCCACCGCCGCCATAAGAAATAACAGCCGCTCACCACCCCCGCCATAAGACGAAAACGTTAGCATGCCACCCCCGCCATAAGACGAAAACGTTAGCTCGCCACCCCCGCCATAAGACACAATAGCCGCATGCCACCCCGGGTTTCTCAGCCGCTTGCGACCCCACCCATAATACATAAGAGCCGCATGCCACCCCCGCCATAAGACGAAATAGCCGCATGCCACCCCCGCCATAAGAAATAAGAGCCGCATGCCACCCCCGGTTTCCCAGCCGCATGCCACCCCGCCCATAAGAACCAATGGCGCATCACGACCGATCTACATAACTACTAGCGCTCATAACAAGCTTTCACTATCTATTCTCTCAAAGCCGCGCACAATTAAGAAACGGTGATATACTCTCTCCTATTCGTAAAATGGCCGAGCAACCGGGGCATATATGCCTGTCGCCCCTAAGGTGTGATGTAACAATCGTATCTATATCTGAACTCGGATACCGTGATATGCGTTGAGTCGACCTTTGCTGGTATAGGTCGATTTTGATGGTGTTTCACACCATGATAATTCTTGAAACTTGGTATGTCATGTCGTGATGGTGGTATTTAACACTGTCCTAAGTTTCAGGGTTTCTACTCAAAGTTTAGGGTAGTAATTCCGTTTCCAAAGTCGAGTGTGTGCTGATCCGTCATGTATTGCAAACATATTTCACGCAAAGCCGGTATTGGTCTCCATTAATTTTAACGATGCTCCTTAGCTAGATCCGTCATGAGCTTTTACATGGTATGTCTTGATTTTAGTATCGAACGCTGTGCCAAGTCTCAAGGTTGGCACTCAATGATTAGGGCAGCAATATCGTTATCAAGCTCGAGTATGGTAGAGATGTGCGCTGATCTGACACTTAGCCTACCTAACGCATTGCGGATTTCACGCAAAAGCCGGTGTATCTGTGTTCCATACTGAGATAGGTGATGAGATGATGATATCATGAAACAGTTTACTAACATCCTCGGTTTGCATTCAAATATTTAGTTTTATTTTATATTCTCCAATGTCAATTTCACCGTGGAATGGTGGCCTTCGGGCCATTTGCTCACAATTACAACCCCTGTCAAGCGCGATAGCTGTTTCGTTTTCGATGGCGGCTAACAGCTTATCGCTTGATCAGCCTATTCCTCTGTAAATTTTACGCAAAATTCGGCGTTGATCAATTCGTATTAATTTTGACAGTGTACCATACCGAAAACGGTCATGAGGCTACTTCTCGATGATTTCATGTAACAGTGTACCAAGTTTTCGGCTTTCATCCACGTATTTATTCGGTAATATATTTTCCGAAGGCGATTTTGCAGCAGACATATAGACAGTAGACACTATAGACCGTAAGCCGTATGTGTCGTGTGACAAT
The DNA here is from genome assembly GCF_051294905.1 of Botryllus schlosseri. Taxonomy (NCBI): domain Eukaryota; kingdom Metazoa; phylum Chordata; class Ascidiacea; order Stolidobranchia; family Styelidae; genus Botryllus; species Botryllus schlosseri. The sequence goes on from NC_137241.1 coordinate 2,216,325, forward strand.
CTCCAGCCTCACGGTCAAAATCTCCCAAGCTGTACCGGGACCGAATTTCCGAGGCTGCTATCCGTAGTTCTTCAGAATGATGTTTTGGATTCAATATGACATTTCCTTGTCCAATCTATGAGATAACAATTGCGTATGTGTCCGAACTCGTTGACCTTTCCAGTAAGGCATACGCAATTTCTCGATTTATAGTCATTTCCATTTCTGCAGATAAGTAGTCAGGTCAAGTGCGAACATGAATCGTGTTGAATCTTTGCTCCGTACGCCGTTTAGCCAGCTGCCTTTAGAGCAAAAATTAGAGGTAAAGCGACTAGGTCCGTATCAGCCTAGAAATTGCCCATTGGTCCAATCGTACGCCGGAGGAAAACGCACTCGTGCCTTTTCTTCAGCGCATTTCGATCAAAATGAATGGCTTACTTATAGCGAGGATAAAAACGCCTTGTTTTGCTTTTACTGTCTTTTATTCGACAGTGCCGGTACCGGAAGCAGTGGCTCTTGTTGGAACAAAATTGGTTATCGCGATCTGAAGCATTTGTCAGAGCGTGTGAAAGCGCACCAAAAATCCAAAAATCATTGTTTACGGGAAATTCATGTGACCATCATGAACGTTGAAAAACGCTACTGTGACGTCATATTGATAACAAGTCGCTTGCGGCCCTTGCCCCACCGCCCGATATTGTCACGAGCCGCCACTGATCAAGACATCAGTGTTAAGAGACGTAGTATCTATGTTTAGATTGTGCAGTGGTGCATCATTCACATTTAGTTATAACACTTTGACGTCATGTCCGGCTGGATACATTCCGTATAGTAGTTGGCGCGAATTTGTAGTTAGAGTAGAGCCGGGAAAGTTGGTAAGTTCTTAAGTTAGGGTTAGGTTAGATTGTGTATTTATTGTAGTATTTTGATTTCAGTTTACCGTATTCCTATTAGTAAGACATTGTGTCAACTTATTAAAGATTCAAGAGACGCAAAGAAAGTTGTGCTGTGTCTTGCATTGAGTACGCGTTGAACACTACCGGAAAGAAACCCTGTGAGACCTTGCATAAAGTAAATTGCCTGGGATCGCAATAGTAAACAACTGAGGCTGCTTGGCGGTAAATACTGGGCCAAGTAAACAACTTCAGACACTTGGCGGTAAAGACTGGGCCAAGTGAACTACTCTTACGGGACTTGGCAGTAAATACTAGGCCAAGTTACGGACTACAGACCCTGCTAGTAAACAACTACAGACACTTGGCGGTAAAGACTGGGCCAAGTGAACTGCTCTTACGGTACTTGGCGGTAAATACTTGGCCAAATTATTGTTAAAGAAGTATAGAAGACTGCATCATGATTGATACAGAAGAGTTATCTCATGTTGAACAACATGAAGAAGCCGGTACCCAAGCTGCACCGCTAGTGGATATAGACACAAGACAGAGGATTCCTACAGAAAAGGGAAAGGATTTTAAAATACAGCAGTTACGTCAGAAACGTAAGTCAGCATTTTCTGCATGTAATAGATCTATCTGCAAACTGCAAGTGTCTATGGCCCAGTCCGATTTGCATATTTGGAAAACCAATAAGGCTGACGTTGATTGACTTCGCAACTTGTACAGCAATCCACACTGAATTAGTTGACAGTTTGGAAGATGCTCAGGAAATTCATACTGCTATGATGTCATTTAATTCACTGCTTGAATGTTATAATAAAACAATGGCTAGCATCGAAGATGCCATACAACGTCTTGAAATGAAGGAAGATGATGCTATTTCTCTGGGAGAAAGTGCTAGAAGCCGTGCGCGCTCTACTTCCTCTAGGAGGTCAATAAGATCCGATAAGTCCCGTTCATCAATGGTGTTAAAGATTTCTGAAGCGGCTGCAGACAAAGCTGTTTGTGAAGCAGAACTATTGTTTGTCGAAAGGGAGAATATGCTGCAAGCTGAGATGTCAAGGAAACAAAGAGAAATGGAGGCTGAAATTGCCAGACAAAGAGATAAATTAAAGGCAGATATGGAAGACATTAGAGCAAAAATGCAATTAGAACTGGACAAATTGAAGATTCAGAAAGAAAGAGCGAAGGCAGAAGCTAGAGAGAATGTTCTCGCTGAACACCAGGAAAACAGATCCTTGAGTGGTCGAAGTAACTCGAGTAAGTTGCGTAATCATAATTCTAGTCTGATTCCGCACTCGATTGAACGGCAGCAGCCTACCACTGTTATATCGCCACAAACTGCTGCTCCTGTGTGTAACGTGTCAGTTGGCTCATTGCCTCAAAATCAACATGGTAACGCAAATCTATGTGTCAAGCCAAGAGTTGTATTACCAGCAGAAGAGTTGAGTGTCTTTGATGGAACGATTCCTTTGAAATATCCAATTTGGAGAAGTCGATTTAGAGACTTGATTGAAAGTAACGTTTTCGAAGCTAGTCGAAGAATTAATTATCTCATGAATTATACTGCTGGAGAAGCAAGAGAATCCATTGAAGGATATATTATTGATGCCACTCATGAAAGCTACCTCGAAGCAATGGCAACTTTGGACAGATGGTATGGTGATAAATTGGCGATTTATCAAGAGTATAAGACTAAACTTCAGAATTGGCCAGTTATTTCGACGAATGACGGAAGCAAAAGCATTCGAAAATTTTCCAATTTCTTGAACAGTTGCAAGCGTCTCATACCAAAGGAAGGTACCCGAACTATGCTGGATGATAAGGAGTTAAATCAGAAATTGTCAATCAAACTTCCGAGAAATGTTAGAGAAGCCTGGTCTAGAAAGGTATTCGCTTACAAAGAGAGACGGAAGTTGACAATTGAGGAAGCTGCAGGAAAGGGCGTGTCAGTACCTGACATACCTAGCTTTCCTCCATTCAAGATGTTCACCGAACACGTAGAAGAAGAAGCTTTCATTGCATCTCAACCTGTTATTGGGACCGCAGTATTGGATCAGATTGTTGCCGAGCAAAGAAAGAGTAACCCTCAGCAGAGCCGCAACAAATATGTTAAAGCAACTCGAGCATTTGCCACAAATGTGAGTAATTCTGATAAGAATGAACAGTTAAAGAATGATCATAGTCATACGAAGCTGTGCCTATTCTGCCAAAATCTGCATTCACTGGATGCATGCATTGAATTCAAAAACAAAGCTTACGAAGTAAAGATTGAATTCATCAAGAAAGAAGGATTATGCTTTCGATGCTTGAGACATGGACACATATCAAGGTTTTGTGGAAATCCTCTTCATTGTTCGGTATGTGAGAAAAATCACCCGACGTCTCTGCACTCGAACAATTCAAGGTCGCAAAATGCTGCACGCAATGGGACGCAATCCTTGCAAACTGAAAGGGATAAACCAGATGGTGTTAGAACCACATGTTTGATGGCGTCTGCCACAAAGAGAGTTCGAACTACTAGATTAGTTCCAGTATACGTTTTTCAAAGAGACAATCCTAGCGTGAAAATGAAGACTTACTGTGCATTGGATGAGCACAGTGATGCCTGTTTCATTTCTGAAAACTTGTGTAAAGCGATGGATGTGAAAGGTATCGAAACCACGATCCGAGTTGATTGTCTGGGTACTGGAAGTACCTCAATGGCATTGAAGGTTAAGTCGTTATTCATCGAAAGTTTGGACTGTAACTCATTGGCCTTGCCAGCCTGCTATTCTCGTGAAAAGATTCCAGTCAACACAAAACAAATTGTGACACGAGAAATTGCATCAAGCGATTCAAGTTATGCTGAGATTTTGAAAGAATTACCAGAGTTCGATGGTAATATTGAAGTCGGACTTCTGTTGGGGACCGATTGTCCCAAGGCACTCAAGCCTTCTGAAGTCATATCAAGTATGAAGTCTGATAGCTATGCTGTAAAAACTTTGATGGGCTGGAGCATAGTCGGATTGACATCAGGAGCACGTCAACCTGATGAGCGACACTGTAATAGAATCCAGAGTCAAGAGATGACTGAAAGTAATTTGATGCCATTGTACAGTACCAAAGAGATGATATCGCCTAAAGCAATTGCTCAAAGTTTTGAACTTGATTTTTCTGAGTACAAGAAGAACTCGAATTCGTTCATGGGAGGTACGTTTCCTGCGAATGAAATGATATCGGTGGAGGACAGAAAATTCATGGAGAAATGTGAAAATAGTATCAAGTTCACTGAACAAGGGCGTTACGAGTTATCACTACCGTTTAAGAGTGATAACCCAATTATTACAGATAACAAGCCACTTGCATTGCAACGTTTGAAGAGTATCAAGAAGCGTATGAAGCAAGACGCTCAGTTCAAAATGCACTGTTTTGAGTTTGTCAACAAACTGATCAAGAAAGGTCATGCTGTTCGAGTAGATAAGAATGACCATGGAATTGCTGGCAAGAAATGGTACTTGATACATCACGGAGTTTATCATCCGATGAAACCTGGTAAAATCAGAGTGGTGTATGATGGCAGCGCCAAGTTCCAAGGCGTTTCTCTGAATGATCTACTGCTTACTGGACCGTGCCTTACCAATAAGCTGATTGGTGTATTGATGAGATTCCGTAAGGGAAGTTATTGTTGGACCGCAGATTTGGAGCAGATGTTTTATTCAGTGAATTTGTCTCCCAACCATCAAGACTTCTTCAGATTCCTGTTCTGGGAAAATGATATTGAAAGTGAACCCAGCGAATACAAAATGAACGTTCACAGCTTCGGAATATCCAGCAGTCCAGGCTGTAGTATCTTCGCATTGATGAAGACTGCGCAAGAAAATAAGAAGGAATTCGGAGACTCAATTGCTAAGGTAATATTGAGCAATTCCTATGTTGATGATATTTTATGTAGTGGAGATGATATTGAAATGATGCCATCCTATGCCAAATTGACGAAGGACATGTGCAAACGTGGCGGCTTCAAACTAACAGAGTATGCTGCTAATCATCCGATGATTTTGAAACAAATTCCTTCTGAGGAATGTTGTATTGAAGCGAAAAACTTGGAAGGAGAGCACGCACCTCCTCCCATTTTGAGAACTCTTGGAGTTGAATGGTCTATAGAACATGACAGTTTCATGTTTCGCATAACTTTGAAGGACCGTCCCTTCACAAGACGAGGTATTTTGGCAACGGTTTCCAGTGTTTGAGATCCGCTGGGATTTCTCAGTCCTGTTTTGCTTGAAGGAAAACAGATATTGCAAGCACTTACCAAGGACAATCATGATTGGGATGATGAAGTTCCGGAACAGCTGCGTCCAAGATGGGAAAAGTGGCGCATGGGATTACCAGAGTTGGCAGATCTTAAAATCAAAAGATGCTTCAAGCCTCAAGATTTTGGAAAGTTGACGAAAGTGGAGCTTCACCACTTCAGTGATGCATCAAGTTATGCATATGGTCAGTGTTCTTATTTGAGATTGATTGATGAGAATGAACACGTTCATTGCTCACTTGTAATGGCAAAAGCAAGAGTTGCGCCATTGAAATCTGTGTCGATACCGAGACTAGAATTGACTGCAGCTTTGGTGTCTGCAAGAATCAGTACAATTCTTGAAGAAGAGCTTGAATATGAAAATGTGGCTCAAGTATATTGGACCGAAAGTAAAGTAGTTCTTGGATACATATCAAATGAATCAAAGAGATTTCACATTTATGTTGCTAATCGCGTGCAAGAGATTCGTAACAAGAGTGATCCAGCGAATTGGTATCACATTGAGTCAAAGTGCAATGTTGCAGATGAAGTATCTCGTGGCATGAATCCGTCTGAACTGACAGCAACTTGTCGATTTGTGAATGGACCGGAATTTTTGTGGAACGAGATTGAACTTGCCAAGAAGTTAAGAGCAAGTCAACACAGTGAATTGGAACACAATGATCCTGAAGTTAGAAAAACTGTATTGAAGACAAAATGGCAGGAACAGCACAACTTGTCAGAGTTGATGCTGAAGTTTTCAACAATGGAAAAGGCCGTAAGATTTGTCATGGTTATGAAAAAATTCGTGCAATATTTGAGAAGGAAGTCACCAGCTGTGATTAAGCAACAGTTCGAAAGTAATTTCACTGTTAAAGATGCACATGGTGCGAAAATTGAATTGATCAAGATGGCTCAAATAGATGCCTATCCTGAAGAAATTGAAGTTCTGGAAAGAAAACGCAATGTGAAGAGGAGCTCTCCTCTTTATAAGCTGAAGCCATGTTTGGATGCTGATGGAGTGTTACGAGTTGGTGGTAGATTAGATGCTGCCAATTTGTCTGAAGAATTGAAGCATCCTGTGATTTTGCCAAAATCACACCATGTTACGACTTTGATGATCAGAGATATTCATGAAAGAACACATCATCAAGGAAGAGGCATAACGCAGAATGCCATCAGAGAAAATGGTTATTGGATAGTTGGTGGAAGATCTTCTGTTTCCACAGTAATTGCAAATTGTGTGACATGCAAGAGACAGAGGGGAAGGTTCGTGGAGCAGATTATGGCTGATCTTCCGTCCGATAGATCTGAAGTGGGACCTGCATTTTCGTTTTGTGCATGCGATATATTTGGACCTTTCATTATCAAGCAAGGAAGAAAGGAGCTAAAGAGGTATGGAGTTTTGTTTACTTGTCTTACCAGCAGAGCAGTAAGAATTGAAGTAGCTCCAAGCAGACATGGGGTGATTACTTCATGAATGTAATCGATTGCGATTACGATTACTTCTGAATCACGCGATTATGATTACGATTACGATTACAGCAAAATCAGGAAGTAGTCGATTACGATTACGATTACATTGCGAAAGTAATCACGATTACTCACGATTACATTTATTTTGCATCGTAGTAGTTATATTGGAAGACAATACATGGATTGCGCTGAATAGGCCTAATGATATAACAACTGTCTTTACAAAAGATGGGACATTTCCATGTTACGTCATAATGTACCCATTGCCCATTTCATAGAGGACGGTTTATCGCACACAACGTTTTGCATTCTTGCCAGGTCCATAACTGCCGCACCCCAAATTCCCCAATAGGGTGGGGAGCGTGGTTGGAGGGTAGGCTACTCAAAAGTATTTCGTAAACCAACATAAATTATAGAGTAGTTTTTGAGAGATTTCAGTAACTTGGAAATTCTCTTTGAGCTTTGCGATTTAAGTGTCTCTAGATAGATTGATTTCGAAATGCATACGTCTCCCCTCAAGAAATAAAGCATGTATCATTCATAGTAATAGGCATTTAGGTGCCATTCAATACCGCTCCTCGACACATCAAAAGTCATATGCAGTTTCGGCCAACATGAGAATCCACGAAGTGTGCTACTAAAGAAAGACATTGACGGAAACTTAGGGTATGTGTCCATTGTCAATAGCCGCGCTGGGTGGGCGTGACTATCAGTCCATTCCTTTCAATCTGAGCCCACGACGCAAAGGCCACCCGGGCACCCACAGAGCATTAGATATGACAATTCGTGAGTGTGTCTCATGCAAGTTTTTCTTTTTGTCTGCTATATTTGGGCCACTACAATCAATATCTTTTGGCTATATAACAGAGCGGAGGTCACGAATTAACAGCATACAATAAAGTAATTATTGCAAGATACCAGATGTTATAATTATGAATTACGCGCCCCCTGCTCTTCAGGTTAATCTGGCCATCGGGCGCTGAGATAGGAATAAAAATGCAATATATTGCAATTACCAATATTATTGAATAAATTAAATCTTCAACTTCAAAATTGACTACTCTATGGGGGCACAAGACCAATGTTTGGGTGGGGGAAACTTTTGCGATTTTGATCCTGATTCTAGTTACAACCCACGCTAACATGGTATATATAAGCCGATGGCTATGGCGGCAGGTCCAAATGTTCAGTAAAGAATTGTGAAATAGTGATTGGCGCCCGTTTTGAGTAGAATAATATGAGAATAAGAGAAAGTGAACATAAAATTCTGCCAACTGCCTTCAACTTGATGCAGATAATGTAATGCAGGCTGCCATTACGTAAACGGCAAACCAACGGCTCAGTTATGATATATATCAGCAGCTGTTGATTTTAATGCGCCGCTGTGGAAACCGTTATGTTTTATTTGACGAGTACAAAATTTCAAGCCTTTGTCTGGTGCAGGTTCGTACCATATAGGCCCACTTCTCGCCAAGCAGCAAAACTGAAACTGCATTTAACTATAGAATTAGACCTATTACATTCTATAGTTTAACTAAGCAGAACCAAACTTCAATACAAAAGTTGCTTAGGTAGAGAGGTGATTAATTATCCTGTTGCGAGGTAGTGGTGTCTGAAATGTATTGATAACCCGAAATATAGCACGATGGGTTTTCTTACAATCACACTAATGTACACCGAAAATCTATTTACTATGTGTGGACACTTCTCACGCAAAGACGAGCAGAGTTAATAGGCAACCTCTGACGTAATAATGAGCAGTGGCATTAGAAAATCCGACGCTTGTGCTCTCAATAACTGGTGTAATACGTATTCCTTGTTCACGAGTGTTCACTGTTCAGTTTATGTCACAGTCCTTGTAATAATAAAAAGTAATCGTTCTTTCACAAAAAATCGATTAAATATGGGAAGTAGTCGATTACGATTACGATTACTTCGGGATTTTTTCGAATGTAATCGATTGCGATTACGATTACTTGAAAATGCTGTAATCGTCGTAATCGATTACGATTACTAATCGCGATTACCATATGTCTGGCTCCAAGTCTTGAGACTGACAGTTTCATAAATGCGTTAAGACGCTTTATATGTCGAAATGGACCAATCCGACAACTGAGATGTGATAGAGGATCTAATTTTATTGGAGCTTCAAGAGAGTTGAAGCAATCATTCGAATTGATGAATGAAAATAAAGTTCGTGAGTTTCTCTTACGAGAAAACTGTGATTATTTTCCATTCAAGTTTAATGTACCCTTGGCTAGTTCACAAGGTGGAGTTTGGGAACGTCAAATCAGATCAATTCGTGCTGTACTAAACACGCTTCTTTTCAAGCATGGACAGCAATTGGACGAAGATTCTTTGTCCACATTCATGGCTGAAGCCGAGGCTATCGTCAACTGCAGACCTTTGACTGTGGAGAATTTATCAAGCATTGATGGTCCGCTACCGTTGACACCTAATCATATACTTACTGGGAAGTCAAAGTTGGTTTTGTCTCCACCAGGATACTTTGGAAGACCTGATCTTTATGTGAGAAAGCGTTGGAGAAGAGTGCAACATTTGGCAAATGAATTTTGGCAACGATTTCGAAAAGAATTTTTACAGAATTTGCAACTACGCAGCAAATGAAATGACACCAAGCGAAATCTTGAAATTGGTGATATTGTGATCATAGCTGACGACAGCGTGGCAAGAAATTTCTGGAAGTTCATGAAGGTGTGTCCTGATGAAGATGGTCATGTTCGCAAAGTTCAATGCAGAATGGCTAATCATGCATTGGATAACAGAGGGAGGCCTATGACTGAGACTGTTTTGTTGGATCGACCGATCCAAAAATTGATTTTGTACCTCAAGTCTGAGAACTATAGGGATTGATTCCCGACAAGGAGACACTTTGTTATATTGTTTTTATTTCGTTTTTGAGTGTTTAGAAATGCACCATTTCTAGGGAAGCCATGTTAGAGACGTAGTATCTATGTTTATATTGTGCAGTGGTGCATCATTCACATTTAGTTATAACCCTTTGACGTCATGTCCGGCTGTATACATTCCGTATAGTAGTTGGCGCGAATTTGTAGTTAGAGTAGAGCCGGGAAAGTTGGTAAGTTCTTAACTTAGGGTTAGGTTGGATCAGTGGTTCTCAACCGGGGGTCCGCGGACCCCTGGGGGTCCGTGAAGCATTTTCAGGGGGTCCGCGAAGCCTCTAAATTTTTAAAATGATCGACAACCTACTTTTTGTTTATTTGAATTAGGAAAAGCATGAGCCAATTTCGCTTCATAATTGCTCAGACTTTAGCACTCGCATCATCGAAATGGCCGTCTGAGATAAAATATCCGAATGTGCAAATTAATTTTAATTGTCAAACTGCCAATAGCCTGCTGATGCAAACATATTGCTGTTTAGAGATTTTTGTTGGGGTTTGTGCAAAAATGAAATGTTGGAGATAGCAAGGTCAAACAGCGTGACTTCTAAATGTTTGCAAAACATTTTGGATTTGAAGTTATCAGTCTCAGCAAATTGGTAACCAGTCGTCTGAAATATAAATTCCAGAATTTTTTTCCTAATCTGTCCCAATGAAGGAATTGAAACCTCGCCACGAAATCCATTTTCTCCTGTCATATAACCACTAAATAACTTCAATATAAGATGCTAGATAGAAATGACTAGGCTGGACGTGATATGCTGTCGTCGGAGGCGTTACGCGGTAATATTACATTCGCCACCAATATGGATTTTGGCACTAATTCATATCAAATCGAAGACGCGGATTTCCAATACAATAAATACAGCTGGAAAATTATTTTCGAAATGATAAAAGCCAATTTTCACATATAGTATAGAGTTATTTTCAAGAAAAGTCATTTTGTGGCTATTTCTTACTAGCCTACAATTAATATTTGCACAAGGCAGATGACGGTTGCACGATAATTGAGCTAATTTTGAATGAAAACTTGAGGGGGTCCGTGGGGTCTGTGACGGTCCAAAAGGGGTCCGCGAACACAAAAAGGTTGAGAACCACTGGGTTAGATTGTGTATTTATTGTAGTATTTTGATTTCAGTTTACCGTATTCCTATTAGTAAGACATTGTGTCAACTTATTAAAGATTCAAGAGACGCAAAGAAAGTTGTGTTGTGTCTTGCATTGAGTACGCGTTGAACACTACCGGAAAGAAACCCTGTGAGACCTTGCATAAAGTAAATTGCCTGGGATCGCAATAATCAGGTTCTAATAAATCGCGCGAAGCTCGGAAAATAATGTCAAGATAGGTAAAATCTGCCTTAAAAGACTTGATTTATTGTTGAGTTACGAAATAATTTTTGATCGTCTACGAGATTTGTACATTTTCAAAATTTCTGTTTCAATTTTTGCAAAAACATGGTCTCAATTTGTCGTTTGCGTGAAATCATTTGCAGTGCCATGAACAATCGACACACGTGCCACCAATGTCACGCGTATCGGGAGTTGCCAACCCATGCTATATTAAAGACAGTGGCTCTAGACCTGCGGTCGTTTGCCTTTATTCTGGGGCTCGCGAAGATGTTGATCGTAATCAGCTTCCAAAATAAGCCGTAAGTCTGCAATCTTGGCGTCAGTTTTCCAGTAATCAGTTTATCAAATATTGAGCAAGGCCATATAACATTTTTATATGGAGTTGCGACCATAAATCGTTGAAAACCACCGGATGTGAAAACTGCTGGTGCGGAACGGAATTTAGGCTCATATATAGTCTTTTCCGTTTGACATGACATGACTCTGAGATATACAGTCAAGTTCTCTGCATTTTCGAAGTAATCATGCTCCACCAGCTTTGCCGCTAGCTATGCTCATGTGCGCGGATAGTGAATCAAAATTACATAGTAACATATGGAAGGACCAATATTATAGACAGATTTCAGTAACAAATTTTAACGACAAGATGCATATAGAAACCAGATGTATGTAGTAAGCCCCTCAGAACTTGAATCGATTATTTAAGTGTGCAAGACGGATGTATAAAGATAGATAACGTATGTAACTAAATTAGATACGGAGCTACTAATCACAATCTTTAAACGAAGAGTTATATATGAAGATGATAACTGCTACCGACTAAAAATAGTTGCATCCACATCTAAATTTATGGATGGAAAAGAGGTCCTGATCGAAAGAAAATAGAGAATCACTGCATCCAAGTTCACCGAAAACTCAGTTATTCTGTTCTACAACCCAGGTTTCCTAATTATAAATGATCTCAATAACATATTTGATCTGTTGCTGTTAAACGCTGGCCGTAATGTCACTAACGAAAGCGGAGATTTGATTAATTTATGAAAATGAGAAAAATAGATACCGAAAAAATCCGACCTGCTGGAGAAATTCTGACCAGAGAATGGGATTCAGCAACCTAAAATTAGCCTAGATCAATCATTCAATATTTTTGTGGCGAATTTATTTTGGAAATTTTAGACCAGTGTAATTTTATAGATCCAAAAGTGCTTCTGATTGAAAGAAGATAGTGATTACTTGAAACTCACTCATTCTGTACTACAACAACCCAGTTTTCATCATAGATAATGTCAATAACAATATTTGATCTGTTACTGTTGTATGCTTACCGTGATGTCACTAAAGAAAGACGAAATTAATATTTGAAATTAGGAAAAATTCAAACGGCAAAATCTGTCGGGACGGAGAAATTCTGAGCACATATTCGGATTCAGCAACCTTAGTTGTAGATGTAGACTATAGTGTAATCGGTCAATGCATTTTGTGACAGCACACTTCTCTTTCGTAAAACGTAAAAGTTTGCGAACAATAAACATTGTATTGTTGGTATATTGTGTACAGGAGAATTGTTCACTCTGGTACATTCCCCGAATATGTGGCACTTTTAAGCTTGTTTTGAAACGTTAAAAGAAACAGGATGTCTGCTTTTCCAAAGAAAAAAGTGCTTATCATGATAACGTGAAAGAATTTAGCATCATTAATCTCTACCTGTACCGATCATGTTAATTATTCTTCTCCAGTTTCAATATATTGTCACGTTTTAACGGAATCGAGGAAAGCTGTTTCTGAACCGTGATATGAAGGGCTTCTTTCGCATCGTCTATTATAGACAGCCATATGAATGGAGACTGCTTACTAACAACTCAACACGAAACCTGAAGTGCGTGGTACTTCACAATAGAAATAAATATGCATCGGTTCTAGGACAGTCAATCCCTTTCGAGATAGGACATTCTGTGACCTACACCACCCCTGGGTAGAATCTTCGAAAAAATATACTCAGTTACCGTGATTCATAAGCTATTTTACGCGTTTCGTAAGACAATTTAACTTATGATAGTCGTGCAATATTATCCCTGTATTTAGTACACTGTACTACTCTCTAATTAACAAAAACTAAATTGCAAATGTAATTAGTTCATTCAGAATACTGTTCCGGTAGATGTTAAAGTAGTTGTAAAAGATTACCACTTTAGTAAGTACTGCAAGCACTCAAAATCTACTTGCGTACCTCGAAAAAGTAGTTATTTAAAATATATATTATCTCAAAAGAGTGACGTGAAGGAGCAAAAAATAACGTAAGATTTGTATTCAGCGCCCCGAAATTAGTTATCATTGACACAAAAAAGAGCTGGCTCAAAAATCGTGTAGACCAGTGTTATCATATGGTGGGCTCAAAAGAAGTGTTTATTTGGATTTATTGGGGCTGAGAAAATGTTTCGGTCCTGGTTATAAAACATAACCACATATATGCAATGATGTAACTCCTGCTCCTGATATGAATCGTGACCACCTCTGGTCGGTAGGCATACCTTTGACGTCATATTGACAAATAATGTTACTTACCTCATTTTAAAATCCGCAAGTGGGCGTTAAAGAATGTCCGGAATTTGCCTCACAAAATTATGGTAACTCCAGTCAGTGCCCGACGTCGCAGTTGCTTCTTCGATGTTTGTCTCTATTCCGCGGCTCTTTGTTGCTCTTTCCATGCCATGTAAGAGCGCTCTGTCATTGGGTCATACTCTGGGCTTTTTGTCGCGACAGCGAAGCCGCGGTGGAAGAGGAGCCCAGAATAACGGAATCGAACCGGGCAGATGCCTAACGTCACCACTAAGCTATATACCCGCTTCTTTTAGATCTCGGCTAAATACGCCTGTTGTTTTGGGTAATATGCATAATTGCTAGCTCTCACTACAACACGAAAATGCTGAAAACTAATTCTCATGCATAGCTAATGACGCGGGATTTTGTATCAGTACATAATGTTAACACTGGTTACCTATAATCTTCAAATGTTATTATAGAATCCAGCTGATTGGTTTTATATGCGACCCATACCTCAAGAAACCTATCATGGCCCTGTTGCAAATTTCCAGGAAATGAAAGTATTACGAACGCTGTAACTTCGAATCAGCCGGAAGATACTACCAGGACGCCTGTGTCAGCAAATACATCAGAGGCAACTACGGTGTCTGCCTTCACGGGTAATTTTTCATACTTAATCGTGATGGATGTCTTCACAGGAGCTTCTGTTTCAGGGAATACAGTAATTAACTCGCAAAACTTTCATTCAATCACTCATGTATTTATACTTGCTCCAGTAGTCAACCTTCGCGATCAATCGGTACCAACGCTAAGACGGTGTCATGTAGAATGACTATGTTCTAATCCAGTGGTCACCAACACGGGACCCGCGAGGTCATATTTTGCGGCCCGCGACCTGATTTGAAATTCCGGAAACACGCTGAGTAAAGCAATTTTAAACGCTGAAATTGATTTTGATATTGTTGTTGTTGTTGTTCAAAGTATCCTGAGTAGTAGTATAGATCGCTCGCATGACGCCATTGTGGCTTATGGGCGGGGTGGCACGGTGCCGAGAAACCGGGGGTGGCACGGTGACCCTTGTGTCTTATGGCGGGGGTGGCACGGTGCCATTGTGTCTTATGGCTGCGGTGACATGGTTACCTTTTCGGGTATAGGCTGCGGCGGCACGGTGTCGTGAAAACTCGTGGTGGCATGGTTACCTTTTCAGGTATAGGCGCGGCGGCATGGTGCCGTGAAAACTCGTGGTGGCATGGTTACCTTTCAGGTATAGGCGCGGTGACATGGTGACCTTTCGGGTATAGACTGTCGATGATTTGACTAACGTTGCGGGTATAGGCGCGGCGGCATGGGGTTGACTATGTATCCGGTATGGTAAATAGTGATGTGATTGGTTCTTAGGTAAGGTATATGTCGCAAATTATTATATATGACCGGTCCGAGTTGATCCTAACGTTTACGATGAGTGCGACAATGATATATCGTAATTCTTATGGGTGCGGCGATGATTCGTACTTTCGTTTATAGACTGCGGGCGACATGTCGTACTTTCACCAAAAAGGGTGTGAAATAGTTTGCTAAATCTAGGAATCAGTCGCTTGGTAATTAGTTTACCACAGAGCCGGCGTAGACGGCGATTCGAATACCAACAATAGCCGCGTTCACATACTATCACTTCAAAAAGATGTGAAATATTTGTAAAATCCTACGAGCGCTGACAGGATAACACATCAGACAGCCATCTCTCGTGGTTTGGTGTTACAGAGACAGGAATCACGCACAAGTAATATTTTAGTAATTAGTTTGTCACAGAGCCGGCGTAGACGGTGATTCCAATACCAACAATAGCCGCGTTCACATACTAACACTCCAAATAGGTGTGAAATAGTTGGCAAACCCTGCGATCGCTGACAAGATAATGTCTCGGACATAGCCATCTTTCGCGACTTGGTGTTACATGCATGCCGATCGCTCACGCGGTGAAATTTGAGTAAGCAGTTTGTCACAGAACTTGATTTCACTCGTAAGATTTAATAAGTAACGAATAACAGAACCACAGTGTCGGTAACTTGAATGGTGACAAATTGTCACTTATTTCTGCTCCAACCGTAATCCTTTGTGAAGTGAACGCTTATTCAGAAAGGTGTGAAATAATTTTAAAATCCTACGTCCGCTCACAGGGTAATGCTCCAGACATAGCGATCGCTCATGATTTGGTGTTACAGACATACCGATCGCTCACAAGGTAATATTTCGTAATTAGTTTGTCACAGAGCCGTCGCAGACGGTGATTCGTAAACCAACAATTTGACACTTTCTGGTGTTCGCTATATGTTTTGACACTTCGGAACGTGGTTGACTTTAGTTGTATGATAAGAATCATGCGAATATACAAGTAATGTGTCAATTTGTCAACTTGAAATGAAACTTACTACACAGCTCAAGTTGATTCGTATCTGAATGTGTTAATTCGGTACAATTCTAATTATTTTGAAAAATATTTTAACGTGATCTTTTGATTCGACCGTAACCTGAATATTACTGACGCCGACTTTCAGCCACATCGAATTATTCGCACATTCCGCGCCGATGTTTCACACCTATAGAATCAACACCAACTATAACTCTACAAGAATCAAGAATCACAAGTATGTGCATTATACAGTTATTGTCTTTATCAACATGAAATCAAACTCTTAACAAAAACACGCAACTAATCATTTGCCAACTCTAGCATTACCAAAAAATTCAGGTATTATTGATTGAAAATCCTTGAGTCCTTATCATCAAAAATGTTATAGTGCCGCATCCGAATCCATTTGCAGGATGTACTAAAAGTAAATTCAGATAATCCAAAATGAAATATTAGGACTTTGACATAGTCTGAATTGAAATACATTGACAAACATGACTACCAACTTTCACCCAGTTACATTTCGAGATTATACGCCCATTGATTTGAAACAAGTAATAAAACATTACAACTCTATTCGCGACCTGTCTTTATGTTTGTCAAAGAGAGTTTCAGAAATACGATCACTATGACACCTCAACATTTTAACATCTTACCATACGGAAAAGAGTGAAATACAAAAACCTTGTCAAGTCAATCCGTTTGTAACTTACCCAACCAACTCAACAGTATCCTTATGAAAAGGAGACAAGACTACGCGAGTAATCACCACAATCCAAAATCCATAGCAAGTTCGGTTGTATTCATAGTTCGCCAACTCGTATTATTTTTATTCAACTGTAAAAGTCGTTACTATTCTGTAACCTAAAGTAATTACTACTCGGTGCGCACAACTTGAGATTAACATATGTTTGAGTATATGATATTTGAATGTCTGACCAACGTAGTTAAGAATTCATTTCTTACGATCGAACACCGGTGTTACATTGAACGTTATCATGTTGTAAACATTCTTATTAACACGTTGGTTTGACATACGAGATTTTGTAATAGTCGATCACGACTTGATTAATAAATTATGACGTAATTAGACCGGGGTTGTGTTTAAAGTTATTACGATACTAACAAACTTTTCAGAAACATTGTTATTAACATATTGATTTGTAAAACTAGATTAGCGCGCCTGAAATGTTCTTGATTTGAAAGATTTTCCGTGTTGGTAATATTCACTCTGCGTATTACGGATATCAGAAAATATTTTTACAAATGTAGTTGTTTTCAGTAACCAAGACTAAAGATGAAACAACAATTTCGTTATTCAAACATTGAACACCCGATGCAAAATGCTTTATTGGTCAAATTCGTGACGGCTAATTGAAACGACTACGTATAGAGTCAGTATATCACAATTTCATGTCGTTACTATTGAATCCAGCAATTGATACAATTTGTTGTCGGAGTTGTGACAGGACTTGAAACATATGCACTTTACAGAGTGGTAAATATCACTTTTGGATATCGAGCGTCGTTCGAAGCGTGCGGCTAATACTCATTTACATCCACACGCTCTATCGTAGGCGCTAAATGTAAAAACATTGTGAAGTCTACAGATTTACACTTCAAGGCTTTGATCAGCACAAGAGCAATTTGGAATATCATTACTGGCTGCAACCTATTCTACTAGACAAAACTCACAGCAACATTAAAATCAAAATATGCGCTACACTGAAATCTACAAAATGTGTTTGTATTGTTGTTAGTGATCATACATTATCATTTGAATCTTCTAAAGTAATTGTAATCATAAAACCAAACTACTGAAAGTCATTACCACCACAAAAACAATTTCTATGATATTCACCAAACACATCCTAACTCAGTATGCAGAAATTATTTGTAGAGTGCATACCGACAAAGGAATCAGGAACACAACCAACACCGAAAATGATAAACGCGTTTCGCGTTACCATTGATACAAGTTCATTTCTATCGAGCGAAATAAACGCCATCACAAAACTCAGAGCATGCAAAGGTCTTGATTGATGTGAATTTCGATTTGTGTCTTATGATACCAGCAAGCATTTTAGAAATATTTCCATTTGTTAAACCAAAGTCGTACGTCCAATTAATAGTTGATTGGAAACTTGATCACGTACCTCAATCATTACACAAGAGTATAACACCATTGTCCGACAATCTTTTGCAAAAAGGATCGAAACCAAGTCACTCAAAGTCGTTGCCGTCACATAAACAATTTGTACGACGTTTGCTAAATGTATCCTATGGTTAGGTGTTCTAGAAATATTTGTAAAACACACTCTGGTAGAGAAATCGACGAAAAGATATCCCACACCTAAATCTGGTAATACCATTTTGCACTTTTTGTTCGTTAGTATCCATTTGAATTTTTCCATTTCCTCTCGTCAAAGTAGATGTAATCATAGTCACTAAAGAACTTACTTGGACGTGCTTGAATTCTAGACATAGTTTTGATTTACCCGACACAAGACCCAAGAACAACCCTAGTTTCAACCGAACACACATATCCAAAACATCACACACTTCGCTATTCCTAAAGCGCAAACACCCGATACAAAATATTACTTGTTGTGTTGTTGCGGTATCATCTTCACAATATCACACACAATACAAATGATGGTTATGTGTAACATGCTGTCGACTTGAATCACACCAACCTGGAAGATGATTTACTCACTCTTTACATAACGGGTATTGATCAACATCACGTCATCGGTGTGTATCGGTTTTTCTAGATGCAAACTATATGCTAGTGTAGCGGAAAATAATTTAGTGTAACAAAAACAATTTTCACTCTCTTGACTTATGAAAACAACAGACCAGTCTTCCTTCAATATTTTGTTTGTGTCAACTAGTTGCTTTGTTTGATACGACCGATATCCCGGCGACTTTTTCAGATCACAATATGTAAGATATTTACATCACACAAAATACTCCACTCGATATTCCCATACTATACTAAACCGCGGAATGATTGGCCAGATTCTACAAAATGTTTTGATATGGTTTTTACACGAATGGTCACGTATCTAAATATTCAAATAATCCAAAACGCAACTATAGTACTTACAGAAATATCATACAGTTGTTGTAACAAAGTTGTATGAATATACTATTGAATTGCATACTGATGTTTTGTACCTTCAAGAAGCTCTTCAAAGTTGCATGTGTACAATGTTTATCGTGAGTCCTACACATTCATGATATCCGCCCGAGGTTGACTTTTAGAAAATATTATGTCGACATACTGACGTCTTTCAAAAACCAAACCGTGGTCACTGCTTGGGAGACCTATCAATGTCATGACAGTAATCTAGTTACTTCCACCAAAGAGTATGTATTCGACTTACGTTCCACAAATCTAACGCACAAATCAATTTACTTTACTAACGAGAAGCGCCGAGCCTCACATCAAAACAACTAGAAGGGGGAACTATATTTAAAAACGTCGCTAACCTTTAAGCACCAGCTGTAAATCACACAAGCAACAAGTTTCAAGATTCCGGTTATTGAAAAAACGTTAAAGTGTTTCTCCTGCGCCAAGTCGTTATGTTGACGAAAGCGAATATTGTAATATCATGATCGATTTGCATTCGTTGGTCGCAAACTGTCACTACTCTAAATAATTATTTTTCACTCAAACACAAAAGCATACTTGTCACCAATCGTTTTCATCAAGCACGAGTTCAAGAAACTTACTTACTACGACATGAATTGTTATTTTTATGTTGTGTAAATAGGTAATAGTTAATTTTAGTAACACTATATCAACGTAATCGAGTTGTGCGAATAGATTTACATGTGGTCTTGTGGTTTTAATCGAAGCACACAGCATGGTCTAATGTAGAGTCGTCTCTATTGTACAGCAACTCGGTAATCGAAATGCATGCATTAACATTTGGACAACGATCTTGTTTCGTCACGCAAAAAATATCTTCACTGTCGCGACACTCTGATACTCTGCACAAGATGTGTAAATCCTTTTCACACTCATAATAGTACACTAACGAGATACCGACGTCAAGCGACAACGTTTAACAACATCACTGACACTGAACATACGATACCTACCCAAGTAAAAATATCATTTTCGTTTGGGCAACTGACGTTTACCTGTGTAAAATTACCATTTTCACTTGGAGGTCGACCGTTACCTGACTAAAAGTACCATTGTCCTGTTGAGATCTTTGGTTTACCCAGAGTAACAATACATTTTCACTTTGGGGTTCTATCCTTTCGTAGAGTAACAAAAACCTTGTAGTTTGCAAATCTGTTTTTTTCCTACAACAACAAACCATTTTCACTTGGAAAAATACTTTTACCAAGAGTAACTAATCATTTTCTTTTAGAAATATATTTTCTCCCTGGATAACAAACCCTTTTCGTTTGGAAAACCATCATTTACCTGAGTACCAATACCGTTTTCACTTAGTAATTTATCTTTTCCCTGGGTACCAATACCATTTTCGTTTTGAAAACTGACAACCACACCGGACAATTTGATATTTTTGTATATTGTTACAACGGGCAGCGACAAAATATACACCAACAACGACTACAATACATTTGTGTAATCGCATATTCACTTGTTCTGGTGCATCCCATCAAAATCTTCAGTTACCCACATACAATGTGCAGTTGTACATCGACGTGTATGTTTTGGAAATTGGACAATAGGTTTCGACATGTCTGCGATGTCCGGGTTCGTGCTTTGGATTTTCCAGAGTCAAAATGTCTGAATAAAACACCTCCTCGACGATGGTTGGTACGTGGATAACGGTGTTCGGAAAACGGCTGAATTTATGTTTCCCAACGCGCTAACAATTCGGGTTGAGTATTCTCCCGCACGTTTACTATATTGTGTCTTTATTGGTCAATACATGTCGCTCCAGTCAGCTGAAACCGGATGAACATAAGAAAGTGTGTGATCGGGTCCGGATATTCACTCATGACCCAACGACCAATATTCAAGTAAACATGTTACACCCCGTGTTTTGTTTCCACGAAAAAATACCATCCACACATACGTCGCGATTGTTTGCCCACACAAGTATACGCGTAAATGGAGGTGTGTGATATTGCGTGCAATGTGTTGGTAAACAAACATCGGGGAGTAAGCCTTCGATCAACAGACATTATCATAGCCGGTAATTTTGATGCAGATCGAATGTCATCAAGCACCCCCGATAACAAAGTCATACCAATAAGACACATTGCAATGACTCTGAGTCCGCGAATCGACAGTCTTACTAGAAGCAGAATAACAATCATGAGGGTTAGAGAACAGAAGCCCGGGAAGTGACCATCAAAAATTACTGCATACTGGCCGAACAAATCCATGACCACTAACAAATTGTCTTTTGTAAGTTTATATTGATACCAAATGACACCACCCCTATTTCACCGCAATATTTAGCAAATACAGCGCTGGAGTCAACCTTATATAAGTGCTAACCAAACACCCCATTATTTTTCCCATCCACTTAGCGCTTCACGGATGGGAATACGCATTAAAGCGAACGGACGCGATTTGTCACACTCTTGCTATTTCTGCTCCTTATTTCTCTTCGTTCCTCTTCTCTGTCGCTTCCGCTTGAGGAGAGAAACAGTCGGACGCGTTTACGGATCGTGAATTCCCGGCTTAAGGGTGATTCTTCCTCCAATGGTCAGCACCTTGTAAATTGAGAACAATGTTGTTGAAAAATGCATGACAATTTGAAAGTTACATCATTCTAATTATTCCAGTTATGGCCGTGAATCGTGACAAGTGCGGTAACCATAAGAATTATTACTATATTTCAACTACAATATATTGTATAAAATAATTAACAATTCTTTTACGTTGATCGAGTCCCAAATAGATGAAATATGTCAAAGAATTTGTTAAAATTTTTTGTATAATTTGACAGATTCCGAAATCTTCTCAAAGTGCACCTTTCAAAAATTTGATTTCAAGACTCCCAACATTTTACAATTCGAAGTTGGATGGCTTTACCAATACAAGCGAACAGTTTGTATTGCAATAGACAATTATGTAGAGAACGCTGTGAGACATGTGAGTAGGCCTACCCTAAAACGTTTCTCTGACATGGACATTAGGGCTCTTGAAAAATTTGAAAATTTTCTGTTCACCCCATGTAAGTGTTAGGTTATGTATAGAAACGATGTTCATCAAATTTGGTTCGATTCAAACAAGTGGAAGCGGAGTTATTGCCATCGAAAAAATTTGGATTTGAATAAAATAGTATTTACGGTGGGCATCACTATAATAAATAATTAAAGAATTGTGTCACGCTGTCAAACTGTTCTTCGGGTTTCAATAACGTTTGTCATGAAGGTACTTTTGAAAGCAGTATTAAAATTTTGCACCACCAACCAGTTATTCAATTACTATTTATATTCAGAGTAAATGATCATTGCATGAAGCAGTTGTTGTAATGACTCGAGTCATGATTTTCTGTTGACTCGACTTGACTCAGGTCATCTTCTCAAAGTACGGAAATGACTTGACTCATTGCGCATGACTTGTGACTCAGACCGACATTTCATGGTTATTTCAAAGAATAGTACAGTAAACCGCTATTGGGATTTCGTCTATTGACACTGGTATTTGAAAATGTGACCAGATACTGCTAAAAGTAAGGAAAATTAGTATATTATAAATGCGACCCACTCGATATCACAAAAAAAATGTAAAAAGTTGTTTTAACAAGACCTAAATTGGAAACTGAGCAGCTAACACAATGACTTAGACTCTGACTCGAGTCATAATACCATACCTCTGTGGTGAATTGAAAATGACTCGAGTCAAAACTATAAATGTGAGATTGACTTGTGACTCGGAGCCTTGTGACTTGGTTACAACCCTGGCATGAAGCCTCAATAGTTACATGAGTGGGGTGACTAGACAAAGAACACAGTCACATTTGCAGCATATCATAAATGTCTCTTACTATCTGCCGTCGAAAAATTTGGATTCGAATAAAATAGTATTTACGGTGAGCACAACTTTAATAAATAAACAATCGGTCACCGTAATAACTATTTGATTCAAATCCAATTTTTCGACGGCAATATCTCCGCTTCCACTGGTTGGAATTGAACCAAATTTTGTGTTTAGGCTTAAATTAGGTAACCTAACAATTTTATCAAGTAGCCAGTACGATTTGAGAAAAAAGGTCATTTTTGAAGAGCCCTACTGTTCATGACCGTCCACTAGGGTGGTTCAAAAATAACCTTTTTTCCTGAATCTTGCAGGTTACTTGATTAAATCGTTAGGTTGCCTTAAAAAACGACGCACACCAAATTTGAATTCATTCCAACCAATATTCGCGGATTTCGTAGAGTTTGAAAATTTTGAATTTGCCTAAAAATGCAAAAAAAAAATTTTTTCAAATTTTCCTTCCAACCTTATGAAATTGTTGCGCTGTCTTCAAAAACGATGGAAAACAAATTTGACTCAATTCCAAGCTGCAGAAGCGGAGTTATTCAAGTTTTTTGATGATAATTCTGAGATGATCCACCAATCAAGGATAATCCCAGAATTATCAAAGAAAAACTGAAATAACTCCACTTCTACGGCTTCGAATTGAGTCAAATTTGTTTTGCATCGTTTTCGAAGACAGCGCAACAATTTCATGGGGTTGGCAGAAAAATTTGAAAAAAATTTTTTTTTTGCATTTCTAGGCAAATTCAAAATTTTCAAACTCTACGAAATCCCCGAATATTGGTTGGAATGAATTCAAATTTGGTGTGCGTCGTTTTTTAAGGCAACCTAACGATTTAATCAAGTAACCTGCAAGATTCAGGAAAAAAGGTTATTTTTGAACCACCCTACCGTCCACGTTCAGAGTTGCATCTCAAAGATGCTAAAATAAGCCTAAATATAATCCAAGCAATACGATCATCCACTTTGACTGACTGAATTTCTAAAAATATTAAACGTAACACCTTGATAGCTTCCACATCTTACGTTTATATATACCGTCTGCTATCGGCACAACAAAGTATTTAAAAATAACTAAACATATTCAACATACCACATCTCTTGCAAAGGCTTTTGCTTTTATTCAATTTGTCATCAAACTTCTTTAAATCCTCCTTTGTGATGAGTGGCTTTGGAATTGTTCGAGGATCA
The DNA here is from genome assembly GCF_051294905.1 of Botryllus schlosseri. Lineage (NCBI taxonomy): Eukaryota > Metazoa > Chordata > Ascidiacea > Stolidobranchia > Styelidae > Botryllus > Botryllus schlosseri. The sequence goes on from NC_137241.1 coordinate 2,240,347, forward strand.
ATTCCGATATCGTTTTATCATATTCAATCTATGGCGGAATAAAGGTTTCGGATAAGTTCTAAAACGAACACAATTTTCCACACAAAAGTCAATTGCCACACGAAATGCCAAATGCTACGGTCTCATTTCACAAGGTATGGCGAGGGAACGTAGTGGTACGTTCAATTATAGCTAAACACCAATGAATTGCGGGTTCGAGCCTGACACGTCGACTCCATAATTCCTACCGAAGTGTTGGCCGTTTATCTAGGCTCCTCCTCGCCATCTTATCCGCATAGCCAGTGGGCAGATGGTTGTCGATGAACTCAGCACTTGGGAATTCGGCCGCACAAACTCGGTACTTGGTGAATTCGGCCCTCGGGAAATTTTGAAATGAAGTGTATTTACAGCTATTATTATGAATTATCAAACTAATAATAGTATTATCAAGTGATTCGTCAATCTTGTAAGGAGGTCAGGGCATCCGTGGATCACGCAGTCACGGCGTGATTAGATCACGGATTGCGTAGCTGCGGGAAATAACGTAGCGCTCATATACCGACCACGCGCGGTCTGCTTGGAATCGATGGCGTGAGTGAAGAGCCTGTGTCTTGTAAGTTTTGAGAAGATGGACCTTGGCGTTGTATGTGAGATCGAAACTGTGGAAGATCAAGCAGCGCTTCTTCGTTTATCGATCACGACAAGCCAGTGTTCCTCATCAACAAATGTTTTGCATGATCACATCAAAATAAATTATTTTTTGCCTTTGGAGAGACGATTCCACTCTGGGGTTAGGGTGTCTCGATAACAGGGTTGAAGGATCCCAAGATTACGAGATCTACCGCGAGCCACGACACGTTTAAATTTCCTTTTTGATACTGTTCATTCATATTAAATGCATTTCTAATGCGAAGGTGTTCTAGTGCCAATTCCTCCAAGGGCCGAGTTCACCAAGTGAAGAACATTGCATTATTTCCAGCGATTACACAATCTGTGATCTAATCACGCCGTGACTGTGTGATCTACGCATGCCCTGACCCCCGTACAACATTGACAACCACTCAAAGTGCCAAGTTCACCGGCAAACATTCCAGTAACCAATCATGGTGACCGGGTCCCGCTACGAGATCTACCACGGCCGAATTCACCAAGTGCCGAGTTTGTGCGGCCGAATTCACTAAGTGCCGAGTTCACTGGTAATCGGGCAGATACGGAATAATAAGAAGAAGAACCGGCCTGGTGTAAAATGACCAGTGTAGTCGAACCACCACCATGAACACCACAAACAAACAAACATCCAACATGGAAAAGAAATTACCCTTACAGCCTTTGACAAACACAGTTACCATTGAAACCAGCAATTTAGGTATTACTCGAAAGCAGAAAACAACTGTTTTAGCGGACATATCAAATCAAATGTTGGAAAGTTCATGTAAAATAGCTCAAAATATTATCTTACTGTGACCATATTCTATCAATATGGTCTGGCTAGCCAAATTCTCTGGGCCAACATAAACAAGCTGCGTTTGGTTTCAACGATTAATAATCTTGTCACTGGATTCGAGGTATAATTGCACTCAAATATCAAATTTTGCTCATTTAATCAACATCAGGTTGGAAATGTCCATTCTTGCACCAACGTTTATAAAATCACGAGTCAGTGTTCTACAGGTATGTATCTATATGACTTATATACCTAGAAAATTCGGCACTTCTTCGATAGTAGGTAGACATCGAAAAGTGTTCACCATGATCACCAATGAATGTTTCCCATGAACATGAATAAAAATTTATAAACGTCAAAATGATTGTTGTTTTTTGTGTCTTTGGATAGACGGATATTAGGGTCGGGTTGGGGGGGGGGGTATTAGGATTGGGGAAAGAGGGATATTAGGGCTTGGGAGGGGAGGTTAGGCTTTGGGGAAATTAGGGTTATGGGAGGGGGATATTAGGGTTTGGGAAAGAGGGATATTAAGGTTTGAGGTAAAGGGGGTTGGAGGTGGGTTAGGGTCAAAGTTGGGGTTAGGTATCCCAAGATTAGGAAGGGGGATATTAGGGTTGCGGGAGGGGGGATATTTGGGTTGTGGTGATATTAGGGTTGCGGGAGGGGGGTATTACGGTTGTGTGAGAGGGGATATTAGGGTTGCGGGAGGATGGATATTAGGGTTGCGGGAATATTAGGGTTGTGGGAGGGGGATGTTGGGGTTAGGGTGTATTAGGGCTGTGGGAGAGGGGATATTAGGGTTGGGTGAAAGGGAGATTGGAGGTGGGTTAAACCCCGGTTAGGGGTAATCTAACCCCAACTTTGAACCTAACCCACTTCCAACCCTAATATCTCCCCTCCCGCAACCCTAGTATCCCCCTAACCCCAACCCTAATATCCCCCTCCCACAACCCTAATACCCCCTAACCCCAATATCCCCCGCCCACAACCCTAATATCCCCCTAACCCTAACCCCAACCCTAATACCCCCCACACACAACCCTAATATCCCCTCCCGTAACTTTAATATCCCCCTCCCCCAACCCTAATATCCCGCCTCCCACAACCCCTAACCCCAACCCTAATATCCCCCCTTCCGCAACCCTGATATCCCCCCAACCCCAACCCTAACATCCCCCCCTCCCACAATCCTAATATCCCCCTAACCCCAACCCTAATATCCCCCCTCCCATCCTAATCTTGGGATACCCTAAACCAGGGCTGTGGAGTCGGTAAATTTTACCACCGACTCCGGCTCCGACTCCGACTCCACACATTTTCAATATACCGACTCCGACTCCGACTCCTGAGTCATTAAATGTACCGACTCCGACTCCGACTCCGACTCCTGGGTCTTTAAACGTACCGACTCCGACTCCGACTCCCGACTCCGACTCCAGCATTATTACCAATTTACTTCGAAAATTATATGCCACATTGTCGGTTGAATGATTATCATACAACCATTAAACATATGCAAACATATGATTATCTGTTTCATTTGTTCGACCCAAACAGCTAAGCTACACCACAAATATTTTTAATTTTGTCAAGTGGGAAGCATCGTTAGGTCATATTTACATCATTTTTACAATTTTACAAAACCAGCCGGTGCATTTTCTCTGTCACATTATCATGGTATAATTCCAAAAATTGCATCAATTTTGACTGCATCGCGAAAACGCATCTTGCGATTTTCTTCCCCTCTACAACTGAGTTGTAATTTGCAAGTAAAGTCTAATTTTATCTATATCTGGGGTGGGCAACTTTTTCGGCGAAAGGGACACCTGAGATTTACGAACCATTGCGCGGGCAACTGGAATGTTGATAACCTTTTTTAGTCGTCGATAGGAGCGAACCGAATTAGGTAACATTGCAAACAAGACTTATATTAATACGCTCTAAAATTGATAACAATATGTCATGCAACTGTGCAGTGCGGAATTAGGCCCTGGTCGCGCGAAGCGCGAAATTTTTTTTGCAAGATAACGACTGAATTAGGCTATAGCTATATCAATAAATATGTCGCTTACGTACATTGGGGGCCGCATCTGTATACCACTGGGCTCATTTGGCAAGGACAGGATTATTCGACGTTTCGACATAGCAAAATCGACGGTATCAGTGAACATGCCTCTATCATTTTGTGCAAATGTTTTGTCGACGATCTCGCTGCGAGTGCACAAGCGAAGCCGCATGTTGGACGACACGTTATCTCCTAATTGCGAATATAGTTAGACTCACTTCTGTGAATAATATGTACTTATAATTTTCAGAAGGGGGCTCAAATACTGAATGCAAGAAATCTAGTGACAATGAATCATGCGAAGTACCGAGAAAAATTTCAAGTCAAATAAATTTGCTACGAAATATTCTACTTCATGGTCATATACGAAGATCTGGGATAAATGTGGCTGACCCCTGGATACGTCAATGCGTCAGAACTGTTGTTTTAGTCATCATCAAATTTCGCGCTCATGCTAATCAAATTTTGGTTATCCTTGCAATTGTACCTGATGTCATAAATAATTTCGAGAATTACCTCGCAGGTCATACCTAACCTTCTCGTGTGCCAAATTTGGCCTGCGTGCCACGGGCTGGCCGCACCTGATCTATAGGGTTAATAATAACAGTGATTGGTGGTACATAAAAATTATATTGAAAATTCTTTGAAAGCAAATGTTTTCATGATAGAGAAGTTGGAGTCGGAGTCGGAGTCGAAGTCATAGTCATTCTCACAAACTCCGACTCCGACTCCAGTCAGTATTTTCCCACCGACTCCGACTCCGACTCCGACTCCAGCGATTATAGTCTTCACGACTCCGACTCCGACTCCGACTCCATCAAGCGAAAATTACCCCGACTCCGACTCCGACTCCACCGACTCCGACTCCGACTCCACAGCCCTGCCCTAAACCCAACTTTGACCCTAACCCTCTCCAAACGCGAAAACAATATATTTTGACGTTTATAAATTTTTGTTCGTGTTCATGGAAAACATTCATTGGTGATCATGGTGAACACTTTTCGATGTCTACCTACTATCGAAGAAGTGCCGAAAATTCAAGCATAAATATTATGATATACCGTAGGTATAGGTACCTGTAATTCAGATGTTCGAAGCGACTTGGACAACTAGATAATTATAGTGGTATAATTTCACTAAATTAGAGCGAAATGCCAGCAATATAATTGTAATCTAATTCGGAAAAAACGGTTCAGCTCTAACCTGGAAAAGCTGAAACTTTTCTATAGTTGTCTATATACCTGTTTTGCAGAAAGTCAAACAGCTCTAGGCGTCATATACTACAGGCAATTCGAAATACCCCATAAGCTATATTCTACTGCGTATATACCTTTAACCCGCTACCTCAGTCAGTCACAATTCCTATATATTTACGGCATTTACCATACAGAAAGAGCGAACTATGCCCGGCTACGACCTGTTGCGCGTCAAATCTTTGTCCGGCGCGATGACGTAAAATTTGAATCGCCGAAATATTCTAGAAGTCACGCATCGATAATCATATTCCTAAACGTACAACATCTCACTTATATTTAGTTATTCTCTGAATAAAACTATTAGCCATACTCGTTGAACATGCGAGATTACCGAAAGAGCGAATATATATAGAATGAAGATCATATATATCAGGAGAAAACAAAGCTGTTCGACCTTAGAGCAACAACACGAATATACAACACCGGCGACATCCTCACGCAATAAAACGAGATGAGAACATTGTTTTCTAATGGATAGAACGAAGCTACTGCATGAGATCGAACAAAACCGGATAGGAATTCATCGTGATTGAATGTACCGACAAAGTCATCCTTTCTACGTATTTTAGTCATACCCGCGAGAGATAGAAAATTTGCATTATTAGGTTAACTACCGGATATAACGAAGCCTAATGCATGAGAAGGAACAACACCGAGTATGGATTTATTCTAATTGAATATAACCACAAGACCATCCTACTACGTATGTTAGATATTCCCTCGACACTTAGAAAATCAGAACATAATCGAGATGATCCCGGATGATCCTTTTACGGTTTTGTGTTTGTTCCAGTTTTCAAGTAATCGCAAGCCATGATCGCAAGCTTTTTAACACTCAGTCAATTACCCCTAAATCACAATCAAGTAGAGATTCTTCAGTGAGGAATGCAACATGACTATACTCGGGTAAAATATTTACACACCTTGCACTTCGTTGTCGACAGCGTGAGGTACACGATGAGCCCAGAGTACCGCCTCGATATGCGCATCTAGCTTTTCTGACGTTTTGACTTCGCAGAGACCACAATTAAGTTCTTGAACTGTTATGATTCTACAATGAGGTGTGTCAAATCCTCAGCTAGAGCAATCGCTGTCATTGCTGCAAGGAAACTCGGTAATCATAAGCATCGAAAGACGTCTACCATAGTGTAGCAGACATCTTTTGTTTGTCGGCGTTAAAGCTCCCAACTTCGACCCTTTAGCAATCCTTCGTGAGCGTGACTATACCCTCAAATAACATCCTAAACGCTAGATGGCGTTTGGCGGCTACAGTTTTGAGACGCCAAGTAGCTATACGGCGTCTCACATTTCGGACGCCAAACGCCGTATAGCTGTTAGCTACTCGGCGTCTCAAAACTGTAGCCGCCAAACGCCATCTAGCGTCACCAGTTCAGCCGCCAAACGCCGAATAGACATTCGGCCGCCGCGCGGCGTTTGGCGTCTGGCGTTTGGCCTCTGAGCGGGTTTTACCCCTGTTGTCATTTGATGACTCGAAATTGACTGCAAAATTTTGCTTCGAGTCACGAGTCAATCCACATTTATGAAACGCTTTGTCAAGTCATTTTTTCTAAGTCATCAGAAAAATTTGACTTGAGTCGTCTCAACACTTACTTCAATACTTTTAAGACCGTTCGTTCGCGACTTCTATTTCAAGTAGTTTCATCACGTCTCTATTCCAGCTGAAGATTGCCCTCCGCAGCAAGTCGCCCTCGATCTCATATTTCTGATTGACGGGAGCGATTCAATAAATGACGACAACTTCACGTTGATAAAAAATTGGACTCTGTCTGCAGTGAATCGATTTGAACCAGCAAAGAGATTTAACGAAACGAGGCTACAAGTGACTGTGGTTCAATATTCCGAAACGTTCGTAACTGAGCTGGATGCCGTAAGAGTGGAAAACTCATCCGAAGAAATCAGAGATATTGTCTTAAACATTACTCAAATGAAAGAAGGAACTAAAACTTATGGAGCCCTCGCTTTCGTTCGCGATATCACTACGAAGACTCTTCGGCATGACGCATATAAAGTTCTGATTACGATGACGGATGGCAGAGTAAACGATGTTCGAAATGAAACGACGGTCGACCGCGCTAAAAATTATTTCGATCTTATGGTGGCTGTGGGAGTTGGAGAAGACATCGAATGGGATGCTTTGCTCGATGATTTCAGTAAAGGAGTGATGCCTATCATCACAGACAATTTTGTCTCATTGAAGAATGCCACTGGAAGTATCGCAGAAGCCGTGAACCCAGGTAAGACCTTGGCGTACAAACTTTAGCAGCAGTGTATATCTGTTCGTCAAATATCAATTTTATCACCCGATTTTACACTTTGACACTATACAGCGAACACTGTCGGCCTACTGTCAACCAACTACTTCATGCCATACTTATCGACCTATAGGACGACACAAATAGAATAGCAAGGAAGAAGAGGGAAGTTTCTTTTCGTTTCGGCACTATCGATATGCTTTGACGATAGGGATGCGAAGGAGCTGTTAGGCTAGCGAGTCGCCAACACCACCATTTTCCTCTCCAAGCTATCCCGTTGTGTTGATCACATAGCGTTGAAGCCTGGAATACCAGTTTTACAAGCAAGTCCTTGGTAGGACCTGGCGTGATCGATTACCATAGGTTCTCCAACTTTTTTCGAGTACTCAAGTAGGATTTGCCTCTCCTGGCGCTACGGACACAAGACACCTTGACTTTAGACCAGTGATTCCCAACCGCGGCCCCGAGGGCCGCATGCGGCCCCCACCTAGCCTTTCTGCCGCCCCCACAAAAATATTGAGAAATCGATTTATGAAAAAAAAAATTATAAAATACTCTTGCTTGGCTTGGAGTCTAGAGTTTTCAATTAGGATTGCAGGAAAGTTGTGAGTAGACTGCTAAGATTACGTCACTGCTGTTTCAATGCAATGTGCCCTAACTTTTCAGCTGAGCGAGCAGTACCTATAGTTATAGGTATAGATATAGGTATTGACGTCCGTAACTGCCACACCCCAAGTCCTCCAATTGGGGGGAACGAGCTCGAAGAGGGTCCAAAATTATTTAGTGAATTAGCATGAATTATAGAGCATTTAATGCAATTTTTTCAAAAAATTTTCGCGCTGCGCGCGATTTCGAGTTTCCAAGTACCTTCATTATTGGATACTCTTCCACCAAGATAAAATACGCGAGATTTATAGAAGTGGGCATAACGGCTTTGGCCATTACCGTGTCACGACGCACGAAGACATATAAAGTTTTAGGCCATATAACATGCGACTCTAAGAAGTATGCCATAACGATCGACAGCGAGAAAACCTTGGCCGAAAAGGACTGCCCTTACGCTGACCGGAAACTTCGTTATGTATATACAAAATACATATAGGTATAATTGACCATAGGCTCCTAAATGACTAGCGCCGAATATAATCCTGTCTTGGCAATCTGAACCAGACATGGGGTAATCGCGATTTGTAATCGTAATCGATTACGACGATTACAGCATTTTCAAGTAATCGTAATCGCAATCGATTACATTCGAAAAAAATCCAAAGTAATCGTAATCGTAATCGACTACTTCACATATCTAATCGATTTCTTTGTGAAAGAACGATTACTTTTTATTTGTAGAATGAATATGATATAACCGAACATTCGTGAGCAAGGAAGAGATATTATACCAGGTTATTGATAGCGCAAGCGGTTGATTTTCAAACGCCACTGCTCATTATGACGTCAGAACTATTAACTTTGCTCGTCCTTGCGTACGAAGTGTCAACACGTAGTAAATATATATTCGATGTACATTGTTGTGTGATTGTTAAAACAGTGTAAGCCAAGCTGTATATCAGGTTATCAATACACTCCAGACGCCACTACCTCGCAGCAATATAATAATCACCACTCTGCCTAGTTTCAAATAGTAACTTATGTATTGATGTTTGGTTATGCTTATAGCTAAACGTAGTTTGACCGTTGCTGCTTGGCGAGCAGTATACGCCTATCTATGTAGTACACGTATGTATTGTACGTACACCGGACAAAGATCTGAAGTTTTGTATTCGTCAAATAAAACATTACGATGGTTAAAATCAACAGCTGCGTTTATATATCATAAACGAGCCGTTTTTTGCCGTTTCTCGTAACGGCATAACGGCAGCTTGCAGTATCTGTATTAACTGGAAGGTAAAATTTTAAGTTAACTTTATCTTATTCTCATATGACTACTAGAAACGGGCGCCTGTCGTTATTTCACAATTCTTCACTCGACATTTATACCTGTCACCATAGCCATCCGCTTATACACCATGTTAGCGTGGGGTGTAGGTTAGGGCTCTTCAAAAATGACTTTTTTTTCTCAAATCGTACTGGCTACTTGATAAAATTGTTAGGTTACCTAATTTAAGCCTACACACAAAATTTGGTTCAATTCCAGCCAGTAACCGCTTTGCTACAGGAGAAGGAAGTTTCTATTTATTATGTAAAAATAAATAATAAAAAATTTGAAAATTTTCTGTTCACCCCATGAAAGTGTTAGGCTGTCTATAGAAACGATCCTCACCAAATTTGGTTCAATTCCAACCAGTGGAAGCGGAGTTATTGCTGTCGAAAAATTTGGATTTGAATAAAATAGTATTTACGGTGACCGATTCTTTGTTTATTTATTAAATTTATTAAAATAGTAAATACTATTTTATTCAAATCCAAATCTTTCGACGGCAATAACTCCGCTGCCACTGGTTGGAATTGAACCAAATCTGGTGAACATCTTTTCTATAGACAGCCTAACACTTTCATGGGGTGAACAGAAAATTTTCAAATTTTTCATTACCGTAAATACTATTTTATTCAAATCCAAATTTTTCGACGGCAATAACTCCGCTGCCACTGGTTGGAATTGAACCAAATCTGGTGAACATCGTTTCTATAGACAGCCTAACACTTTCATGGGGTGAACAGAAAATTTTCAAATTTTTCATTATTTATTTTTATATAATAAATAGAAACTTTCTTATCCTGTAGCAAAGCGGTTACTGGCTGGAATTGAACCAAATTTTGTGTGTAGGCTTAAATTAGGTAACCTAACAATTTTATCAAGTAGCCAGTACGATTTGAGAAAAAAAGTCATTTTTGAAGAGCCCTAAACGTAGGTACAATCAGGACCAAAACAGCAATTCATCCCCCACTCCAAACGTTGGTATTGGTAAGGTTGTATAACCAAGTTGCAATGTTCCGAGTCACAAGTCAATCTCACTTTTATAGTTTTGACTCGAGTCAAGTCGAGTCATTTTCAATTCACCCCCGAGTCAAGTCCGAGTCCAAGTCAGCTGGTATAGGGTCGAGTCCGAGTCATATTTTTTTACTCGGGTACGAGTCCAAGTCGTTATGTTCATAGATCAGTATTATGATCAATCCGTTTCAACCCACTTTTTTCAACTCTGCTCGAGTGATATAGAATGGCTCGTATTCATAATATAGTAATTTTCATCAGTTTTCAGAGTTTACGGCCCTATTTCCAAGTATCAGGACTGATAGACGAAATACAAATAATGTGGTCACTTTACTATTCTTCGAAGTTGCATGGAATGTCTGTCTTGGCCGTTCTAGTCTCGAGTCATATGACTTGGTTCGAGTCATGCAAAATGACTCGAGTACAAGCCAAGTCAATACAAAAAATTAGTCGAGTCAAGTCTAGTCACCAAAAAATTGTGACTCGAGTCATTACAACCCTGGGTATTGGGGCCCCATAGAGGGGGGGGGGTCAGTTTTCAAGTTGATGACTGAATTTCGTCAATAATATTGGTAATTGCATTATATTGCTATTCATTCATATTTACCGATAGAGCTGGGGGCAAGTAATTCATAATTATAGCATCTGGTATGTTGTTATAATTTCATTATTGTATGTTGTTAATTCGTGACCTCTTGTCTTTTATATAATCAAAAGATACTTTACTCGCCCAAACGTAGCAGACTAAAGGAAAAACTTTCGTGAGACGCACACACAAATTGTCATGTCTTCATTCCTCTGTAAGTGCCCCGGGTGGCATTTGCATTGTTGGGGCTCAGATTGGAAGGACGGACTATTCGTCACGGCCACAGAGCGCGGCTACTGACAATGGACACATACCCAACGTTTTTGCCAAGGTCATTCTTTGGTAGCACACTTTGTGGAGTTGCATGTTGGTCGAAATTGCATACGTCTTTTGGCGTGTCGTGGCGGGGTAATAACCGCCATCGAAATGCCCATTCCTATAAGTTATGCGTGTTTTTTTTCCTGAGGGGGAGAGGTATGCATTTCAAAATCAAGCTATTTAGAGACATTAAATCCTGAAGCTCGAAGAAAATTTTCAAGTTAATTAACTGTCTTCAAAATATGTTGATTTACGAAATACTTCTGAGTCCCCTTAGAGCAGAGGTCTCAAACTCAAATGTGCTCGCGGGCCAGTTTTCCAGTTTTGACGACGCCGCGGGCCGCAGCATTATAGCGGTATTCTATGTCTTTCCAAGTAGGCCTTATTTGGTGGGAATGAATTGTCCTATTGAAAGTGAGCCGATCCAGCAGTCTGACAGTAAACACACATCTTAAAAATGTGATTTACTCTTGTATCAATTTAGGCCTGGCACGAAAAGAATCATCAATTTATACCTATTTGAATAGAATTGTTGTTGTACTTGATATATAATAATTATAAGATATAGACACCATATGGACGGACAAATGTATGATGCCATCATAGAAGCTATCCGGTTATAATTTTGCAGTTACTAGGAATATTTTGCATTTAACAGATTGATAATAGAGACTGATCTGTTATCAAAACATTTTGAGTTTGAGCATTGTATTTCCAATCCAGGATTCGGGTATACTTCTGAAAAGTAGGCTATTAATCTCATCGCCAAATATCTTCAAATATAGAAAAAAATATATAAATATGATATATATATATTAATGAATGTGTCCTGATGATTGAAATGTTGGAACGCCGAACAGCCCATTGTTGTTACATCGTTGGAGTGTACCACTACGGTACTCGGTACCTTCAAGTGGCCTTAATAACAGGGTTTAGCGACCAAAGATGTAACTGACAGATTACCAATGGTGGCCATAACTACTTGTTTAGTTAACGAAAGACCAATCTGCGACCTTCTTATCTATTACGCAATTAGTTTGTAGCGTCCATGGTTCTAACATATTCACGGCATTCTGAGTCACTCCGAGTTCCCTCGAGTTATTTTCATTTTGCCATCGAGTTAGCCCAAGTCTGAGTAATTCTAAGAAAGGTAGCGTCCAAGTCCAACTCACAAATTTCAGTCACGAATCGTCTAAGGGTCAGGTTTTGTGATCATGAGTTGGAAATGTGGCGAAATAGTGAATCTTCCACTCCATGTTCACGTTTGCAATGATGTGATTGTCAAGTTTGATGAATAGTTTCAGGCTTTCGGAGCAATTTAAGAGGGAATTTTGACTTTATAACCTGAAAAGATATATGTGACACTCATATATTGTCAAATAAATAAAAATCTAAAATGTCGTCGCGGGCCGCACAAAATGCTCTGGCGGGCCGCATGCGGCCCGCGGGCCGCGTGTTTGAGACCTCTGCCTTGGAGCTCGCTTCCGGTCCTATTGAGGAATTTGGGGTGTGGTAGTTACGGACCTGGCAAGAATGCAAATCGTTGGGTGCGACGAATAGTCCTGCATAAAGGTTGGCAATAGGTGCATTATGACGTAACAAGCAAATGATGTATAATTTATAAAGAAAGTTGTTATCTCATTAGACCTTTTCATCGCAAGCCTTATTTATATTGTCTTCCAATATCTCTTCTGAATTTAGTTCTAAGAAGCAAAACAAATGTAATCGTGAGTAATCGTGATTACTTTTGAAAAGTAATCGTAATCGTAATCGACTACTTCCTGATTTGGCTGTAATCGTAATCGTAATCGTAATCGCGGGATTCACAAGTAATCGTAATCGCAATCGATTACATTCGTGAAGTAATCACCCCATGTCTGATCTGAACCTCACGAGACAAATAGGCTACCATCCCGCAGGGAAGAATTATATGCCAGTGAAGAACTACCAATTTGAAATCGTGTGCATCTTTTAGTTTAGTACGTTTGGGTGATTCTATATTTTTTGATATAGCAGACTGGAGGTCATGAAATAACATCATGTAACGGAGTCGTACCAAGTCGCCCGTCCGAATATGTTTAATTATTATTTACGGGCCCTACAGTTTCCAAGACACCTCACGCAGCTCTACCGGTAAATCTAATTACGTGAGCAGAGAGGACAAGTAATTGATAGCAATATATATGCAATTCCCGATCTTATTGAACTATCTTATTTTGAATTATCGAAAATTTCCGCGCTACACGCGGGCTCACTAAACGGTGATCCTGATTTAGTGGCAGAAGCGAACAACGGGACGGGAGGTCGGTTTATCACCCTATGGGAGCTCAAGACCTAAGTGTTTTAAGGGGCCTGACGAAGTCCTGTTTCGCTCCTGCCAACGGGTATACGACCGAAGATGTTTTATTATTATTGAGTGGTCCTACCTTTTCAAACACAACTCACTCGGCTCAACCGGTCAATCTGATTACGTGAGGAGAGAGAGGATAAAAATTGATACCAATATGTTTTCAATTCCCGATTGAATCATGAATTATAGAAATTTTTCGCGCTTCGCGCGATTAGTCGAGAGTAGCTGCCTAAAACGGACACCCGATTTAGATGATAAATATCAGTAAACAGCCATCTAGCCTGGATCAACGTTTGAGAGGGGGGGTCTGACGAAGTGCTGTTACGGCCCTATGTCTTGATAACTAATTCACGGATAGATGTGCAACAAGTGACTCACAATTAAATACGCCGAGATGCGTACAGCTTAGCCGGCAAAAAACATCATAATTGGTAGTCCTATAGCTCGCGACCCAAGCGTCCGAATCATTTGATATGACGGTGTTTGTCGAAAGGAGGTGTCACACTGATTCCAAAAATACGAATTGTAATATCGCCAGGGCAATAAAACTACTCATAAATAGCCAGCAAAGGTTGATTGCTATGAACAACGGGAGCGCGGCAACACAATGGCCAATGGCGTGAAGCGAATGATCGGAATAATACGAATTTTCATATTTTGGTGATTATTTTGGGTTCCTTTCATTGTCCTGCTATTCGTGCGGCCCCGACCGTACTCTGAAATTCTAAATTTGGCCCTGCCACCGAAAAAGGTTGGGAACCACTGCTTTAGACTATTCCTACTTCTATAGTTAACAGTTGCCCAGACAATGCCACATATTTTTGCAGTTTGGATTTTGAAAAGTAAAAAGTAATAATTTTGTGATAGTCACAGAAACGCATATCGCCAATTATAATCCAGCCATTAACGATTAGCTGCTAAACGTATACGACCAGTCGATCACTCGATCAAATGTTGGCCTACTCTTGAAACTATATTTCTTTTCTACTTCGCAATTGAAGTAATTTTGACATGTCTTAAAATTCACTACTTCTACTTGTAATTTAGTAAAACATTTAAATTCTACTTGAGTAGCATGGCTGACTACTTGAACCGCCTCTGGATTTGACCCGACCGGGGTACAAACCCAAGACCTACCGAGAACGATTGGTGTTTGAGAATCAGACTCTCTATTGACATCTACCGACAAAATGTTGTGAAGTCTTCCACAGTTTGTCTGGATTTGTGACATTGCATGTAAAAAAACCGCTCTTATTCATGTCAGTTTGCATCGGAGCTAATGCAACGTGTTTACCATCTACTGATTCGACTGTTTCTATTGAACTCGGCATTTGCACGCGGGATCCCGGGAACTCAAACAAGATTACAACCCTACTTTCAGTAAGTTTAATCAAAAGATAGGTATTTTTTGCTAAAGAAACGATGTATCAATATATTTATATAAATTTATAGATATGCCATTTCAGAGAGCAAATATTAGAAGTGACGGTAAATCAGGATTATAAATCGACATTAATTTATACCGACCGCAAGATGGCGACGGAAATTCCATCAAAGACAACCGAGATTCCATTTCTGGGGTTTTCCAACTCAGTGGGATAGTACCGTAGTTTAGTAGTGGAAAGTGGTTGGCTTACGATTTGCCTATAGTGGAAGTTGTGACTATTCGGTAACATGACGTTGGTTATGGTCTGTTCATGGTCGTTTTCGTATCAATTGGATCATTTCATCGTGTTGCAATGGCAACAGCATGAAGATGACGGTGCAAAAAAGGCATATGCATAGAGGCAGATCATATGTTGATATTGGTATTTCCCTGCAAAAGAACTGTTCGGGGACAGGGGGGGATTTAGGCCATGTAGGTAAGTTTCCACACACTTTCTTCCTAAAAGCCATAAGGCTGACCACTTTACGATACTGGTACTCGGTACATAAATTTTGCAATCATACCTGTGACCTGTCACCCTATCCTTCCTAACACACCTGGTGCATATCAATTTGTTTCGAATGTCAGTAGGCCCAGTAGTCTCGATTATTCTCACATAAGTAACACTAGCACCAACATGCCTTGCTGTTACAACTAGTAGTACCCAGCCGACATATCTATAGCTATATACCTATCACCTTCACTGATAACGTCGATATATTCATCCGATATGCCACCGATCTTAAGGCGCATTTCCAAAACTACAGACCAATCAGCTTTACGACCGTTTGCTATGCCTGGAAATTAAATAAACTAGTAAGGTTGCATCTGGACACCTGTTAGCTGTGAGATATTTATTTATTAATATTTCCAGCCTAGCAGTCACAGAATATGTTTCTCGGTCTCCCTACTACCATATGCTGTGACGTCACGAAAATTGCCGACATTTTTTGCTTCTAATGGCGGGTACGATATTTCCTTTCTTTCCAAGTGTAACATCGACTCAATATTATCGGCAAAGCGATAATCGGTCGTGTCTAGTTTACGACCCAGCAAATCTAATATCAACATTCAACATGGAAACGTCAAATCGAAAAATTTATATTAGTAGTACTCGGTGACTTTCCTACAGTGCTATGCGTGGTAGTCATTTCACGGTAATGTATATGAAATATGAGATTGATTGATGATGTGGAATTCATTTAGTCTACAGGCAGCTACTGAAGTTGACATATTTTATTCTGATTAGTGATTACTAACTTAATCTAGTCATATAATATTCGCGTATAGTCACAACCCTGATGGTTTGGATCTACTTTGGTGATGTCATCACATCATATACGTGGATCATGTCACCAGTGTCAGTATGTGTTTTGGTGATGTTAGCCCAACTCGACTTCTAATTTAACTCCGAACCTAATCCGATCCATTACCAGAGTATATTCTGCCATCACCAACTTATAAAGAATGATTTGTGATGACTCAATGCTGATGACTCAATAGATTCACCCCTCATTGCTGTATTAATTTTGAAAATTGAAGATACAGTAATCAACCGAATACAGTAGTGCCAAACAGAGCCCCAAAATACTAACCTGGGATATTGGACATACCATTCCTGCATGCCACTTTGTTTCGGCGTTCTTCTTGTGTTAAGTTAAGTCATCAGTTCCTTGGCATCAGAGATGAGCGGATTTGAAATTTCTATGTCCTAATCCAATCCAAATCCGAACCTTCAAATCCAAATCCAAATCCTAATCCATAACTTTTTTATATTCAAGTCGATGTCCAATCCTAATCCGATTCTAACTGTAAATTTAGAAAAAATACTAATTTATGCAATGGAGGGATTCGAAAATTGTCTTTCACAACCAACGATTCACTTGATTCAAGATAACTTACTAACCATAAGTACATTAATCACTGATCTGAATAAAGTTTGTCGCCATTCGCCACACGACATTTCAATCTCCCAGAAAATCGGTAAATCCAATCCAAATCCTAATCCGTTCTGAATAAAATGTCTAATCCAAGTCCAATCCAAATCCGACAAAATTTCACAAATCCTGTTTTTTCAAAACCTAATCCTAATCCATGCTCATCTCTGCTTGGCATGTACGAATTGTTAGCAGGGTGCTGTTAATGTGCAGTAGTCTGTTGTTTAATGATACTGTCTTCCACCACCTGTTGTGACCTGTTGCCTATTGGCGACATACCAAGTTTATTGGCGAATGTCGGGGTTTAAAGAACACAGTAGTTGACCTTAATTTCTTGGTGGTCATCACAACTATTCGGTGCTTTATGCGATAAATTTCTCAAAAAAAAGCAGTCACTGTCAGCAGCTTATGCTGAGCATAATTGTGATGTCGCATTGATGTAAAATATTGACTTTCGCGGTTACATTAGTTTTATGTAGTGGGATGCTGTAATTTCTATACCTTGGTCCGAAAAATAGCTTGTGAACATATGGGAGAGTGGGAGACTGATTTTATAATCCAAAATGCTGCTACTTACATAGTTAACAGATTTCCCACTCGCATCTACTTTACGGTATCTATTGAAGATTGTACAATGTACACCTTCATGGGAACATGGATGAAATATCGTAGCAGTTTAAACATATATATTTCGCACATTTGGTTAGGCTACTCATGGATGACTTTGCTGTTTTCATTTAGAGTTATACAGCTTCTGTCACACCCACCGGAAGAGACGTCAATGCCTTTTCAAATTCAATCAGCGACACAACAGTGATATTTACCGGACTGAACCCAAACACAGTTTTCACCATTGATCTTGATTTCCTACCACCGGTACCCAGAAGTTTCAATTTCAAAGCACCGAGCAATATAAACTGTACCACCAAAGGTTAGTTGAATCTACATTATGACACAAACTTTGAATGAGCTTCTACTAATGTGCGATTGCTAATTTCCCATGCCAGTTGTGGATTATTACGTCGTTAGCTATTGCAGCCATTTATTTTCAACACACGGTATATCTGGAATGCATGCACGTATTGAGATTATGAACAAATGCTATCCCGCATAATCCATGATTTCAGAGCACCGTCTGTCGACAGAATTTCATTTGTCGTATCCATTTTTTAACCTGCAATAACTGCTGCACTAAATTCTCCTATTCGGGTGGGAGCAAGCTCTTTTAATTTCCAAAATACTGTTTTTTGTTCATTTTATTCGACCCTGATTTTTTCAAATCTATGGAAGGCTCAAGCTCATTGTTTTCGAAGGCCTTGCATGTTCCTGTTACACCCCTGTTTCCATGTGCTCGCCAGTTTTATGTGGTTGATGTTGATGTACACTTTTTCTTGTGTTGAACACAACTTCACAACTTTTTATTTTTAACGTTCCGACCAAATGATTTAACGTAGGACTCTTCCATAGTCAGACTACTGACTCAGTTTATTTGAAGTAACATTTTTATGTAGTGAGTCATGCCATCATGCATCATGTACCCGAAATAACTGTGTAGCAATGGTGAAATTTTGTAGGTGCGGGAAGGAAGTTTGGAATCTCCAGAAATTTGAACACAGATGATGTTGTGCGTTACACCACCCTCATGGCCCGTGTCTGAGCAGAAGCTTTTTTATATTCCTTGTATACTTTTTCTACTGTAGATCGGATTGATCTTGAGGTAAAGTGCGAGAATGTAACAGAAAGCTCTCTTTGCATCAGCTACTCCACTGTCGGCTCAACGAACCGAATCAATGACGTCAGAGTAAGAACTTGTTCATCTTGTTGCCAAATTAACCATGTGGTTTTTGGTATTATTTTTCGTTAGGTTGGATGTTCACGTTAGAGATGTGATCATATCACCCTGCCAATACATTCAACTGTGATCAATTTCATTCTACATTTCAGGTATTTTCCGTTGAAATCTCGCCACCGGACGCTGACGAAAACTTGATCACAAAAACAAGCACAGATGATGAATTAGTGATGTTTACAGGATTGAATCCGAACACTGCATACACTGTCACTGTCAGTGGCGTGGCTGACGATACGGAGATTGTGGTAACGTCCGGGTCTACAACTTGTACAACGAGAGGTGCGCAGCGCATACTGTATAATCATGTTATAAATGGCATAAGATATCAATGTTTTTATCCAACAATGCAAATGGTTTTTGCATGATGTGGACCCATTGAATGTTATCAAGGTGTGCTGCCTGTGACACGAGTATTGTATGTTTACTATGAATTGAGCGTGACCTGAAATAAATTCAGCTATCACTGGGATGACATGGGATCTTGTGATTGTAATAATGATTTTGTTGACGTCGTTTCTTTGTAGTACAATAACTAGTGAGATATGCTCAAGGAGAATGCGGAATTATTCTGGCCTAACGTTTAATCCTACGAGGATCACGGTTTGGCCCGCTCTTGGTAACTAGGGCAGGCAAAATCGAGTAGGCCTATCTGAGTGGTTATATTTTGAATCCAGTATTACGCATTGAGTCGAGTATTCGCGTATCACCCCTTATGATGTCGCAACTAGCAACAGTATCTACAATATATAGATAATATTAATATGAAATATTTCTACACATATGGAGGACGAATCTACCTAACACACGTGCGAATCGACTTTTTCAAGCACAGCACTTAAAGTAATAAACTTTTTGTGATGTTTATCAAGCGAAAACTTTAAAATGAACATAAATAAGAAATAAACATAGTAAGACTATAACTTATCATTGTCATGGTGAAATATATTATATTATTTTTCTGGAGTGTTTAGGGGGCCACACAATACGGTGCCACGGGCCGCACGGGTCGTAGTTTGCTCACTCCATTTTTATGCTACCGCAAAAATATATAATGCCAGTCCTACATCGCATTGAAGGTTTTTGGTATTTTTTCGACTATAGGGCCTACCTATAACATTGCCCTTTTTGACAAGGCTTTGAGTTGATCGCGACTTCACAGATACGGCATGTAATTTGCACTAAAGTGCCTAGCTTTGTTATACTACATGTTTCGTTTGCCGATCAATTGATGTTTACAGCCTATCGTGGTGGAAATTAGTATCAAAAGTAAAAGTCTCGTTGATAAATTCATTCTTAGTAGCAAGGAGTGTGTAATTTTAGTACTCTAAAAACTCATCTGTCACTACTCGACTGACATCATTAGAATAACTCGATTCAGATTCGATTACTCGAATCATTTTGCGTAGCTACTACTACTAATAAAGCAACCTCTCTGCAGTGACTCCAACATGTGAAGAAAAAGCAATCGGTCTGACATTCTTGATCGATGGAAGCGATTCCATAGAGGAGAGCAAATACAGAGTATTTATCAATTGGACGCTGACCGTTATCGACGCGTTCAAGCCTCAGGAAAGGGAAAAGGATCTACGGATCGACGTGGTTCAGTTTTCTTCCACACAGAGACGCGAGCTGAATCGGACCGTTACAGATTCCGCCAATGAGATTAGACGCGAAGCGGAAGCGATTTACGATGAGCAATTGCGATCAGGCACTAAACCATACAGCGCGCTTCAGTATGTTAACGAAATGGAAGCCGGTCGAACCGATGACGGGTCGGAGTACAGAATCCTGGTCACAATTACCGATGGAAACTCTACAGAACCTAGGGATATGAGTATTGTAAATACTGCCAGGGCAATTTTCCCGAGAATGCTTCTATTTCAAGGCCTGGACGTGGAGGATGTTAAACAGGAAGTGCTCAGCGATTTGACACACAATAGCGAAGTTATGCGGGTGAAAAACTTGACTGTCCTACCTAACGTCGCCCAATCCATCTTGGATCAAATTCATGAAGGTAACAAGTTTTCTTATAAAACGAATGTCAATTCTTGGTGCTTTTTCTTCCTAAGCCGACCACAGCTCTATTGCCAGGCACAACTCCACTGTCAAAATGTGTTCATAGTATTGCGCATTCACTTTGAAATATGTTTTCCAACATTTGTGGCGAAAAATAGAAAATTTCAAGCTTTAAATTAAAAGATACCGGAGTGCTGCGATTGGGTGGTTAACTGGTTATACCACTGGTGTTTCAATTCCAGAGGTCTCATGTTTGATTCCTAGTGCCCGTTGCTGGTGAGCCATAGCAATTCCAGTCAATAGTTCAGAAGGGAAGGCATCCAGCGTAATTCATAGTGCGGATCGCTGACCACTGATTTGTTTTGGCAACCTCACTTTCAGGTGAAGCCGAATGACTCCATCATAGTAATTGCGATGCTCCATAATTCTCGAATTCCTGTATCAGCTCATAGTACTGTATGTCAGAGTAACTAAAAATGAAACTTCTATCATTTGAAAAGCAATTTTAATTTATTTTATAGTCAATCAGCAATGTAGGCTATATTTCATTTGAGTTGTGATTTTGACTTTTGACTTGATTTCAATTTTGGTCATGGGTCCGTAATGAAGTTGAATGAATTTAATGCTTCTTCTCTCCATGCTATGATCAGCTTACCAAATCATTTCTCATACCGCCTTCTGCAGATTGTGTTATAATCGCCGTGGCATGTGAACCGTCGAACAGCACAGATACGTCCGTGACCGTGAGTTACAGCTACACGACGTATCCTTCGACAAGAGACATCGCATATTATCTTCAAGTGAGTTGTTGATGGATGTTATACTCATGTTAATGGGTGTTTAGACTGGCAGTATCCTGATAATATTGCTGTGCTGTGTCGAGATCGTGAGAAATATAAGTTGTGAAATTTATACCAACGTAAAAACTTGACCTATTTCCTCAGGAGAATTTACCCGCGGAAGGTTTTTAAGATTTACTGTCTTGAAATTAGATATGAAAATGTAATGTTTCTGAAATCAAGCAAATTCTCATTTATTTCATAGGATGATATATTTATTTCAGAATTTGATAGTGACAATCTCGCCAACTGGAACATCTGATAACAGATTCGTCAAAAATTTCGACGAATTAACGTCTTCATTCACTGGACTATCCCCAAACACCAATTATGCCATAACGGTCACCGGCACCAAAGTGACTAAGCGTTACTTCGCTTTAGTGCCAGCCTCGACAAATTGCCGCACCAAAGGTGAGTAATGTATTAAAACATTACAGATCAAATAGATGTTTTCCCACAATGTGCCATTGGAAGACATGTTTCAAATCCCTCCACGATTGATTCATATTGGAATTATCCAGTTGGGACCCTATATGACATAGGAGTCGCTGAAGGCAAGGGAAATATGTTCAAGTTGGTTACAGTGCGTCAGTTCTACTTTTAGAGCCTTAAAATTCAAGATATAACCTACCGTTCTGTTCTAGCTTAAATCACAAGTCTGCTTTGTTTTCATGTACAGCTCACATTCAGCTGGATGTAAAATGTGAATCAAAGAATGATAACACTTTGAGTGTAAGCTATTCCACAATGCCTGCGGGACTAGCCACCGATTCTACCCTCATCCAGGTAGGTTGCTATCGATGACCACATGGTTGTGCAATATCTTGATAACTTGCTTACGGTACGCCGGGTTGTGTTACCATCAATCATAGAAAAACATGAAATATTTTGAGATACAATGACGCTGCATACTGCATGACACTTGCAGGTAGTTGGGCTGATGCCCTGAATGGAAGTCACTGATTGTGAAATATTAGCGTCGCATGGCCGTAATTGTGTCCAATAGTGGGTGGTTGAGCGGACTAACTATTCTTCTTCATTTATTCACCCAAAACTGATATTTTACCTAATGAATCACAAATGAATCATGATGCCATGACCCGAGGTTGAGTCAGCTATCAAGTTCCTCACACGGCAATAGCTCAATATCAATCAAGTAACATTTGTTTTGCCTTAACATTCAGAGTTACCAAATCACCATTTCGCAAAATGGTGACAAAGTCAATTCTGTGACGAGAACAATCGCTGAGCAACGCATAGCCACATTCTCTGAATTAAACGCCAACACCGTATACACGATAACTGTTACCATCGTGCCAACCCCGGGCGCTGAAGTTATAGTGATTCCAGGCACTGTAAACTGTAGTACTACAGGTAGGCTGTGTTTCTTTTTGTGCATGTCAGCTATCTTGTAATTTTCGTAAGATAGTTTATGTTCATGTTTACCTGGTGTAAATGTTCTTGCACCAGTACAATCGTGGATTGGATGTCCATGTATCCAAAGATGTATTATAGATGAAAAGGTTGAATGACTGTCCCGGCTCACTCTAATCATCACATTGGATAGAACTTTTTCACATGATTTACGTTGCAGTAGTCTTCGTTGACAAAGTGTCTCGATTTTTTCAAGTACCATAGGCTAATCATGCTTGTGTAGCTGAACTGGTTTTGATTACTAAGTAGCAGCCCTTGGAATGTAACGCTAATGCAATTACATTTACATTTTAACAAATAGCAAATGCTACTGATCCTACAGTATATTCTTCCTAATATTCAAGTCTAGGCAAGACCCAAGTGCACTGTTTTCATTACTTTGTTTGAAGTACTGTTGATTTCCTTTAATTCGGTGTATTCTTTTCCGTTGCAATGAAAAGAGAATTACGGTACCTTATTTTTATAGTATTGTGGGTATCGTAAATGAATATATCATATCGAAGCAGCTCTTCTGCTGCACTGGATTCGCATAATAATGTGCTCTGATAACTTTTAGAGCGTGTCAATCTATTTGTCCAATGCGACGCCACTACCGACTCGGCCATTACCGTGGTCTACTCCACAAATCCTCCCGCTGTTGGCACCGACTCCTATATTCAAGTGAGTATTTAGAAAAGACTAAGATCGAGCCAAAGGACCAGAGTACTTTGAAACTGATCTGAGCGTTGATTCAAAATATGGTAATTAGATATTTTCCTACGTGAGAATTTAGTCCAAATATTTACAAGATGCGCCAATAAGTTTATACGTACCATAAACAATATATTCAATTACTGCAGTATTTGTCACTTTCAATCAAATCGCATATCATATGCTTTATTTTGCCCTGTCCGAATTGTGAATTCATGGAGCAGACAGACAGACATTTATTGTTTCGTCAAACGTAAATTTGACTGAAAGTGACGATATGACCTATAAAGGCTCAAAGGTGCTCAAGAATCCTCTTTCTGCCACAGAGTTTTATCGTCGCAATAACGCCGAGCGGAATGTCGCAGAATCCGGTCACAAACGCAGTTGGCTCTGCAATGGCAGCTACGTTTTTTGGATTGCAGTCATCGACAGATTACATCATCAGTGTGGAAATCGTAAAGGCCACCAATGCGGTGTTCGAAGTGAATCCAGTGTCGACAACATGTCGTACATATGGTACGTTTATATCAGCTGATTAATTAATGCTGAATAGAACGGGTTCTGAAGTTTGTTTTGATTTCTCATTGTAAGGATTTTTTACATCATTTTTCCAATTGCCACCTTTCGATATCTGTTGACTGTAATTTTGCAGATGTGGTGTCGGTGAATGCGGCATGTCAATCTGGTAATGACTCTTCGTTGACTGTGAGCTATGGGACGGTCCCTGCAGGTTATGCTTCTGTTACTGTAAGTGCATTAACGAATTGGATGGATAGAGGGATTATTTTTTGGTATTACCGGGCGTATACCTCAAGTTGCCCGACCCTGATATAAATGATGCCCAATTGTGTTGTGTTCTTGTTGTAACCAATTATGTCACGTGGTAGCTCCATAGATAACATTATGATAGGGTTGCGACAAGTGCTAAACTTCCTTTTGCTGGTCTCAACAATTCATAACGTTTGTCTCGTCACAAGAGTCCACATGCCCTCATAAAATAAAGGTTGGGTGACTAGGGTCCATGACTTGCAGATAAATATGGAATCAAATACCTGTTGTGAGGTCTCATCGATTAGTTCATTTGTAATGTAATGATCTACTAACAGGGAATTATATAAGGTTTCAATCAGTATGGTAAATAGCGGCATGAGATCAGTTTCTGTATCATGGCAAGATATCTAGCATGTTTTGTTTTAGGGTTTCAGTGTTGTCATGTCACTGAACGGAGTGAGGAGGGAAACAACTCGAAAATCTGCCAATGAATTGGTGTCGTCTTTCTACGGTCTGTCTCATTCTACGAGATACTCCTTCACCATCTCTGCAATTTTGGATAATGCTGCTTCAGCTGTTTTGAGTCCTGGCACGGCGACAGTGGAATGTGAAACAGACTGTAAGTCGCCATTCTTCGTGCATAGCAATGCCGCATATTCTTGAAAGAATAGACAATAGGGCTGTGAAATTGTGGAACATGTAGTGATAGTACCGTATGACGGAAAGCGCAGGCCTTAAAGTTAGGTAGAATTGAGTAGCTGACTGATTTGATTTCTAGTACTATTGTTAGACTTGAAATCATATATTTGAGTGCCATTCATGCATTTTGTACAACCACAAATCGTGAAGTTCTTTGAACTAGGAGAGAGATAATAACGATGTTGCTACTTGTAACTCAATGCTGCTTGCAAAGATACCAGTAAATCTCATTCCCATGTGCACAGGCACAGTCTTCTCTTGCATATCCCAGATACAGGGGGTATTGGATGGTGAACAGAGTCGCCAACTCATGATAGGGAAGCACTTGATCTTATTAATATAATCGTCGAGGGTTGGGAGGCCTTCATTGGCACTCGGAAATCAGTTATCACCAATTGACTGGAATCTTGCATCAGTAATATTTAAGAGTTTTGAATTATTACATCGCTGTCACAAAAAGGTCGAATATGTGCCCGATACGATGCTCGAGTTTACCTCAATAAGCTACCCTTTCCTATGTTCGTGCAAAAGTTGATGTATTCCGACAAGGAATGCTTGTCAACTCGAAATTTGAATTCTTATGCAGTTAATCCAAGGTGCCGACTACACAGAAACACACCTTATTGGATCACAGTATCAGTCCGAATTTTGCAGATTCACTGTTCGCGATATTTATCCGAATCGTTATGTAGGAGTAGCGACATCCATGCATCGTGATTTAGTGGAAGACTGATCGCAATCATTTCGAGCACCCGTACTTCGATAGTTCACATTGGTCAAACGCTGTAGTCTCAGCAGAGAACTTCGGTGTCGACAACACGACGGATATTGACCGTTGTATCCAGTCACTAGCGATCTGGGTGATCTGTCCGGGGATGGGGTATGACTATCTTGTGATGTTACAACGCGATGAAACCATCGAATAAATCAGTGAACGGTGTCGAAATATCGATGTAATAGCGCGGACTCAGAGTCATTGCAATGTGTCTTATTGGTATGACTTTGTTATCGGGGGTGCTTGATGACATTCGATCTGCATCAAAATTACCGGCTTTGATAATGTCTGTTGATCGAAGGCTTACTCCCCGATGTTTGTATACCAACACATTGCACGCAATATCACACACCTCCATTTACGCGTATACTTGTGTGGGCAAACAATCGCGACGTATGTGTGGATGGTATTTTTTCGTGGAAACAAAACACGGGGTGTAACATGTTTACTTGAATATTGGTCGTTGGGTCATGAGTGAATATCCGGACCCGATCACACACTTTCTTATGTTCATCCGGTTTCAGCGGACTGGAGCGACATGTATTGACCAATAAAGACACAATATAGTAAACATGCGGGAGAATACTCAACCCGAATTGTTAGCGCGTTGGGAAACATAAATTCAGCCGTTTTCCGAACACCGTTATCCACGTACCAACCATCGTCGAGGAGGTGTTTTATTCAGACATTTTGACTCTGGAAAATCCAAAGCACGAACCCGGACATCGCAGACATGTCGAAACCTATTGTCCAATTTCCAAAACATACACGTCGATGTACAACTGCACATTGCATGTGGGTAACTGAAGATTTTGATGGGATGCACCAGAACAAGTGAATATGCGATTACACAAATGTATTGTAGTCGTTGTTGGTGTATATTTTGTCGCTGCCCGTTGTAACAATATACAAAAATATCAAATTGTCCGGTGTGGTTGTCAGTTTTCAAAACGAAAATGGTATTGGTACCCAGGGAAAAGATAAATTTCCAAGTGAAAACGGTATTGGTACTCAGGTAAATGATAGTTTTCCAAACGAAAAGGGTTTGTTATCCAGGGAGAAAATATATTTCTAAAAGAAAATGATTAGTTACTCTTGGTAAAAGTATTTTTCCAAGTGAAAATGGTTTGTTGTTGTAGGAAAAAAACAGATTTGCAAACGACAAGGTTTTTGTTACTCTACGAAAGGATAGAACCCCAAAGTGAAAATGTATTGTTACTCTGGGTAAACCAAAGATCTCAACAGGACAATGGTATTTTTAGTCAGGTAACGGTCGACCTCCAAGTGAAAATGGTAATTTTACACAGGTAAACGTTAGTTGCCCAAACGAAAATGATATTTTTACTTGGGTAGGTATCGTATGTTCAGTGTCAGTGATGTTGTTAAACGTTGTCGCTTGACGTCGGTATCTCGTTAGTGTACTATTATGAGTGTGAAAAGGATTTACACATCTTGTGCAGAGTATCAGAGTGTCGCGACAGTGAAGATATTTTTCGCGTGACGAAACAAGATCGTTGTCCAAATGTTAATGCATGCATTTCGATTACCGAGTTGCTGTACAATAGAGACGACTCTACATTAGACCATGCTGTGTGCTTCGATTAAAACCACAAGACCACATGTAAATCTATTCGCACAACTCGATTACGTTGATATAGTGTTACTAAAATTACCTATTACCTATTTACACAACATAAAAATAACAATTCATGTCGTAGTAAGTAAGTTTCTTGAACTCGTGCTTGATGAAAACGATTGGTGACAAGTATGCTTTTGTGTTTGAGTGAAAAATAATTATTTAGAGTAGTGACAGTTTGCGACCAACGAATGCAAATCGATCATGATATTACAATATACGCTTTCGTCAACATAACGACTTGGCGCAGGAGAAACACTTTAACGTTTTTTCAATAACCGGAATCTTGAAACTTGTTGCTTGTGTGATTTACAGCTGGTGCTTAAAGGTTAGCGACGTTTTTAAATACAGTTCTCCCTTCTAGTTGTTTTGATGTGAGGCTCGGCGCTTCTCGTTAGTAAAGTAAATTGTTTTGTGCGTTAGATTTGTGGAACGTAAGTCGAATACATACTCTTTGGTGGAAGTAACTAGATTACTGTCATGACATTGATAGGTCTCCCAAGCAGTGACCACGGTTTGGTTTTTGAAAGACGTCAGTATGTCGACATAATATTTTCTAAAAGTCAAACTCGGGCGGATATCATGAATGTGTAGGACTCACGATAAACATTGTACACATGCAACTTTGAAGAGCTTCTTGAAGGTACAAAACATCAGTATGCAATTCAATAGTATATTCATACAACTTTGTTACAACAACTGCATGATATTTCTGTAAGTACTATAGTTGCGTTTTGGATTATTTGAATATTTAGATATACCATTCGTGTAAAAACCATATCAAAACATTTTGTAGAGTCTGGCCAATCATTCCGCGGTTTAGTATAGTATGGGAATATCGAGTGGAGTATTTTGTGTGATGTAAATATCTTACATATTGTGATCTGAAAAAGTCGCCGGGATATCGGTCGTATCATACAAAGCAACTAGTTGACACAAACAAAATATTGAAGGAAGACTCGTCTGTTGTTTTCATAAGTCAAGAGAGTGAAAATTGTTTTTGTTACACTAAATTATTTTCCGCTACACTAGCATATAGTTTGCATCTAGAAAAACCGATACACACCGATGACGTGATGTTGATCAATACCCGTTATGTAAAGAGTGAGTAAATCATCTTCCAGGTTGGTGTGATTCAAGTCGACAGCATGTTACACATAACCATCATTTGTATTGTGTGTGATATTGTGAAGATGATACCGCAACAACACAACAAGTAATATTTTATATCGGGTGTTTGCGCTTTAGGAATAGCGAAGTGTGTGATGTTTTGGATATGTGTGCTCGGTTGAAACTAGGGTTGTTCTTGGGTCTTGTGTCGGGTAAATCAGAACTATGTCTAGAATTCAAGCACGTCCAAGTAAGTTCTTTAGTGATTATGATTACATCTACTTTGACGAGAGGAAATAAAAAAATTCAAATGGATACTAACGAACAAAAAGTGCAAAATGGTTTTACCAGATTTAGGTGTAGGATATCTTTTCGTCGATTTCTCTACCAGAGTGTGTTTTACAAATATTTCTAGAACACCTAACCATAGGATACATTTAGCAAACGTCGTACAAATTGTTTATGTGACGGCAACGACTTTAAGTGACTTGGTTTCGATCCTTTTTGCAAAAGATTGTCGGACAATGGTGTTATACTCTTCTGTAATGATTGAGGTACGTGATCAAGTTTCCAATCAACTATTAATTGGACGTACGACTTTGGTTTAACAAATGGAAATATTTCTAAAATGCTTGCTGGTATCATAAGACACAAATCGAAATTCACATCAATCAAGACCTTTGCATGCTCTGAGTTTTGTGATGGCGTTTATTTCGCTCGATAGAAATGAACTTGTATCAATGGTAACGCGAAACGCGTTTATCATTTTCGGTGTTGGTTGTGTTCCTGATTTCTTTGTCGGTATGCACTCTACAAATAATTTCTGCATACTGAGTTAGGATGTGTTTGGTGAATATCATAGAAATTGTTTTTGTGGTGGTAATGACTTTCAGTAGTTTGGTTTTATGATTACAATTACTTTAGAAGATTCAAATGATAATGTATGATCACTAACAACAATACAAACACATTTTGTAGATTTCAGTGTAGCGCATATTTTGATTTTATTATTGCTGTGAGTTTTGTCTAGTAGAATAGGTTGCAGCCAGTAATGATATTCCAAATTGCTCTTGTGCTGATCAAAGCCTTGAAGTGTAAATCTGTAGACTTCACAATGTTTTTACATTTAGCGCCTACGATAGAGCGTGTGGATGTAATTGAGTATTGGCCGCACGCTTCGAACGACGCTCGATATCCAAAAGTGATATTTTACCACTCTGTAAAGTGCATATGTTTGAAGTCCTGTCACAACTCCGACAACAAATTGTATCAATTGCTGGATTCAATAGTAACGACATGAAATTGTGATATACTGACTCTATACGTAGTCGTTTCAATTAGCCGTCAAGAATTTGACCAATAAAGCATTTTGCATCGGGTGTTCAATGTTTGAATAACGAAATTGTTGTTTCATCTTTAGTCTTGGTTACTGAAAACAACTACATTTGTAAAAATATTTTCTGATATCCGTAATACGCAGAGTGAATTGTACCAACACGGAAAATCTTTCAAATCAAGAACATTTCAGGCGCGCTAATCTAGTTTTACAAATCAATATGTTAATAACAATGTTTCTGAAAAGTTTGTTAGTATCGTAATAACTTTAAACACAACCCCGGTCTAATTACGTCATAATTTATTAATCAAGTCGTGATCGACTATTACAAAATCTCGTATGTCAAACCAACGTGTTAATAAGAATGTTTACAACATGATAACGTTCAATGTAACACCGGTGTTCGATCGTAAGAAATGAATTCTTAACTACGTTGGTCAGACATTCAAATATCATATACTCAAACATTTGTTAATCTCAAGTAGTGCGCACCGAGTAGTAATTACTTTAGGTTACAGAATAGTAACGACTTTTACAGTTGAATAAAAATAATACGAGTTGGCGGACTATGAATACAACCGAACTTGCTATGGATTTTTGATTGTGGTGATTACTCGCGTAGTCTTGTCTCCTTTTCATAAGGATACTGTTGAGTTGGTTGGGTAAGTTACAAACGGATTGATTTGACAAGATTTTTGTATTTCACTCTTTTCCGTATGGTAAGATGTTAAAATGTTGAGGTGTCATATTGATAGTATTTCTGAAACTCTCTTTGACAAACATAAAGACAGGTCGCGAATAGAGTTGTAATGTTTTATTACTTGTTTCAAATCAATGGGCGTATAATCTCGAAATGTAACTGGGTGAAAGTTGGTAGTCATGTTTGTCAATGTATTTCAATTCAGACTATGTCAAAGTCCTAATATTTCATTTTGAATTATCTGAATTTACTTTTAGTACATCCTGCAAATGGATTCGGATGCGGCACTATAACATTTTTGATAAGAAGGACTCAAGGATTTTCAATCAATAATACCTGAATTTTTTGGTAATGCTAAAGTTGGCAAATGATTAGTTGCGTGTTTTTGTTAAGAGTTTGATTTCATGTTGATAAAGACAATAACTGTATAATGCACATACTTGTGATTCTTGATTCTTGTAGAGTTATAGTTGGTGTTGATTCTATAGGTGTGAAACAGCGGCGCGGAATGTGCGAATAATTCGATGTGGCTGAAAGTCGGCGTCAGTAATATTCAGGTTACGGTCGAATCAAAAGATCACGTTAAAATATTTCTCAAAATAATTAAAATTGTACCGAATTAACACATTCAGATACGAATCAACTTGAGCTGTGTAGTAAGTTTCATTTCAAGTTGACAAATTGACACATTACTTGTATATTCGCATGATTCTTATCATACAACTAAAGTCAACCACGTTCCGAAGTGTCAAAACATATAGCGAACACCAGAAAGTGTCAAATTGTTGGTTTACGATGAACCGTCTGCGACGGCTCTGTGACAAACTAATTACGAAATATTACCTTGTGAGCGATCGGTATGTCTGTAACACCAAATCATGAGCGATCGCTATGTCTTGAGCATTACCCTGTGAGCGGACGTAGGATTTTAAAGTTATTTCACAACTTTCTGAATAAGCGTTCACTTCACAAAGGATTACGGTTAGAGCAGAAATAAGTGACAATTTGTCACCATTCAAGTTACCGACACTGTGGTTCTGTTATTCGTTACTTATTAAATCTTACGAGTGAAATCAAGTTCTGTGACAAACTGCTTACTCAAATTTCACCGCGTGAGCGATCGGCATGCATGTAACACCAAGTCGCGAAAGATGGCTATGTCCGAGACATTATCTTGTCAGCGATCGCAGGGTTTGCAAACTATTTCACACTTATTTGGATTGTTAGTATGTGAACGCGGCTATTGTTGGTATTGGAATCACCTGTACGCCGGCTCTGTGACAAACTAATTACTAAAATATTACTGGTGCGTCATTCCTGTCTCTTTAACACCAAACCACGAGAGATTGCTGTCTGATGTGTTATCCTGTCAGCGCTCGTAGGATTTTACAAATATTTCACATCTTTTTGAAGTGATAGTATGTGAACGCGGCTATTGTTGGTATTCGAATCGCCGTCTACGACATGTCGCCCGCAGTCTATAAACGAAAGTACGAATCATCGCCGCACCCATAAGAATAACGATATATCATTGTCGCACTCATCGTAAACGTTAGGATCAACTCGGACCGGTCCTATATAATAATTTGCGACATATACATTAACTAAGAACCAATCACGTCACTATTTACCATACCAGATACATAGTCAACACCATGCCGCCGCGCCTATACCCGCAACGTTAGTCAAATCATCGACAGTCTATACCCGAAAGGTCACCATGTCACCGCGCCTATACCTGAAAGGTAACCATGCCACCACGAGTTTTCACGGCACCATGCCGCCGCGCCTATACCTGAAAAGGTAACCATGCCACCACGAGTTTTCACGACACCGTGCCGCCGCAGCCTATACCCGAAAAGGTAACCATGTCACCGCAGCCATAAGACACAATGGCACCGTGCCACCCCCGCCATAAGACACAAGGGTCACCGTGCCACCCCCGGTTTCTCGGCACCGTGCCACCCCGCCCATAAGCCACAATGGCGTCATGCGAGCGATCTATACTACTACTATCCTGTTCTCCTGTGCCCAATATCACTATTCTTCACTATAGCTGATAGCTTCGACGATGATAATATCATTCCATGGATGCAGAATCTGCGAATATGAATGGGCAATTGGGCATATTGCATTGACCTGAAATGATCCAACAATTCCAAAACCGATACACTTGAAAAACTACTTCGGGCTATCCAAAAGACAAATCTTTACGAGGAGATAGTTTTACAGCAAGTAGCCTACCGTTTCTAGCTAACCCCAATATCGATTCTTTAGTCCAAGGGTGGCTGATCTGCGGCAGTAAAAGGAAGATTATGCGGCCGTCGACAATTATTCCGACTAGGATGTGTTGGCGACCGTCAATATGCAAATCAAATTACAGATATTAATGAGTGGTTTGAATTATTTTTGAAATTTTCGTAGCGCTACGTGTGGTTCAAGGCGGGTTGATTTTCTATTTTAATATAGTTTTTTTTTTGTTTTGAGGAATTTGTGGTGTTTGTCGACTGGTCTTTTACACCAGACCTATATTCGTCATTTTTGTTCCGCAACTGCCGACTTATAGCACGGCCCCTTTCTAGGCTTTTTGTAAGACACCGATTACGCCGATGAGGTGGCGAGGAGGAGCCTAGATAAACTTCCAACACTTAGGTATACGGATTCAGAGATCGACCTAGGTCAGACTCGTACCAGCAACCGATTGGTGTAGGGTGAAATACCAATTCGTACTCGTGTTCTGCTCATGACGAGGGAAATTTGTTTCTGGTACACCTAGGTTCGAGCGAATCCAATATTGTTTTACTGTACCAATAATCCTGACGACATGCAGCAAAGAGGACTAATAGCAATTGGCCTACCCAAAAAAGCAGCACAGCATTAATCGCTTTCTCGAATATTAGACAATACCCCTGCATCAACTCTATCGATGAATTTGATCACATTGGCTAAAAAAAGATCAATATTTGATAGTAATATTTGGGTTGCCATATTTTGGTAATTTGAAAAGAGAACACTTTTTCAAAATTTTCAATCTTGTTTAAAGGTCAGCTTTCACGCTCAGCGCCTAAAGTACTGTTTTTTCCTTCACATTATCAGGTGGATGACAAAACAAGGTCAACTTTCCGGTTCAGCTCCCGAAATAATATTTCGTGCTGATTCACGGCGTCTCCGTCGAATTTGGCCGTAAATTTGACCCAAATTCTCAAAAAAGAGATGAAAATCTAAAAAAGAGGACAAAAGGGCGTCCTCCAACGACACATTCAAAATAGTCAAAATAGAGGACAAATCCTTCTGAAAGGACGTATGGTAACCCTACTTTAGAAGTGATATTCACGTTTACAAATTCTAATTACAGACAATAGACACCCACATTTCGTTTGTTAGACAGCATGTCGGGCCTGTCGGCACTGCAATTAATTGTAGGCTCGGAGCGCAACGTCATGTTACCGACGACGAATTTTAGAATTGAGAGGTAAAGTATATCTAATTACATCAGTTAAGAAATTTCCTGCCGCAGCAATTATCATACCGGTTTGTTGGAAATATAATTGAACTCCGAGTGGGTGCCCCTGTCAGTAGAACTATTGAGGTATTGCTATTCTCAGGCGCGCTACACGATATGCGCGGAAATGCATTTGGCATCATTGTATTCGCCTCTAAGCCTCCGTATTCGTTTGTGGCGATCGTGTTTGGCCTGTTCGATGCGATAGTTAATTCGTTAAATACATCGACATTGCGGTAGTGGGCAGTGGGTAGTGAGTTTATTGTCAAACAAATCTTAAGAAATATGGTACATAAGCGCAGACCAAAGTTTCAACAAGATTGCAGCGGGCTAGTTATGTGGGCGCACCGGCACAGAGGTAATAGCTCAAAATTCAAATCCTCACCAGGAATCGGATAAAGTTATTCTTCTCTTCTTCTATTTAGAGGACACATGGTAACCCTGAACAATATGTGAAACTATATTAATATTAATGACGAAACTCACTCAAGAATATGAATAAATTTTCGCGAATGGCGCGACTAGATGACTATTCACGATGTCGATGCGCAGAGTAAGCCGATATCAGTACATAGATTAGTCAAGAGCTCACTGGCAATGTACATGGACAGTTTAACGTGGGTATTTGACCTCCCGTTAGTCCATTACGACTTCGCACTGGAATGCGGCCGTAGCCAAAGTAAGTAATCGAAATAAGGCTGTGAATAGCAAAAATATTGCCACATGTTAGTTGTTAGTTGCTGAAGAGTGATGCCAGGTGCTGTACCCTTTAATACAGCGGTTCTTAACCTTTTTCCTCCAGCGCCCCTTTCAAAGATTATCGTGCTCCACCGCCCCTGACCTCATATTGTAAGGAATGTAATAAATACAATGAGTAAGAGGGAGGGCCGTAACAACACTTCGTCCACCCCCTAAAACGATTGCCTTGCGCACCCATAGCGTGATAAACCAAACTTCTGAGAGCTTCGCCCCCAAGAACCCCGTAGCGTGATTTCTATGGTCAGCAAAGTTTGTGTGGCCTGGTCGCCCTAGGCGCCAAAATTTTTTATAATGCATGAATGAATAGGTGGTAATTACATATATATGTCGCTTCAAACTTTTCATCCTCTCAGCCAACGTAATCAGATTTACCAGTAGCGCTGAGTGAGCTGTTGTATTGGAAAATAAAGGGCACGTAATTGATAAGTAAACATATTTTGCGGTGCCCGTAGGTACAATTAATTCGTTAGCAGGGTCGTAACAGCACTTCGTCAGCCGCCCCCCTAAACAAAAAAAAACGTTGGTCTTAGGCCCCCCATAGGGTGATAAACCAAGCTTCCGGGTGGCTTTGCCCCAAGACTCCCCTTCGGCTATCCGCTATTTGCTGATACTGGTCATCTACATTGGGTGCTGTCCATTTACTGAGCCAGGTATTCTCGCCTAGACGCGCGAAGCGCGAAAAATTTCACTAATTATTAATTGAATTGGTCAATATGATCGGAAATTGCATATATATTGATATCAATTTTTATCCTCTCTCTGCTCGCGTAAACAGATTTACCGGTAGAGCTGAGTGATGTGTGATTGAAAATGCAGGACCCCTCAATAATAAATATGCATCTTCGGGCGTATACCCGTTGGCAGGAACGAAACGACACTTTGTCAGGCCCCCGAAAAAACTTGGCTCTTGGGCTCCCACAGGGTGATAAACAGGGTTGTAACCAAGTCACATGGTTCCGAGTCACGAGTCAATCTTACTTTTGTGGTTTTGACTCGAGTCAAGTCGAGTCATTTTCAATTCATCACCGACTCGAGTCCGAGTCCAAGTCACCGTTTAAAGGGTCAAGTCCGAGTCATATTGATATGACTCGAATCGAGTCCAAGTCACAGTATTGAAGTCATGTTCAACTCATGTTTTCAATCCTGCATGGATGATATCGAATTCCTAGCTTGCCAAACATGCTCGTTTTGTCCCTATCAGAGTCTTGGCACGTGTTTATTTAGGCAGTTAACGGACAGGTTCTGGCCTCATTTACCGATGCTACAGATAACTTCACTAAATTAGAACGTAAAATCTGCCAAGCATTCAAGCATTCAGTTTTTATGATGAGCACATCGACGATAGCTCATAAATAGCTGATTGAGAACC
The DNA here is from genome assembly GCF_051294905.1 of Botryllus schlosseri. Taxonomy (NCBI): domain Eukaryota; kingdom Metazoa; phylum Chordata; class Ascidiacea; order Stolidobranchia; family Styelidae; genus Botryllus; species Botryllus schlosseri. The sequence goes on from NC_137241.1 coordinate 2,276,416, forward strand.
AACGAATTCACGTCAAGATACCAGCTGATACCAGCAGAATCAACATATGCATGTTTATGTAGAGGTATTTACACCAAGCCAGGATGCTGTAAAAGCATGCATGCAGCTATGTGCATTGTGCAATGACAAAAAACAGATACCTTTTGATATTACCTAAGGTTTTCCCAATTGCATTACAGACTACATCGCAGTTACAGCATTGGAGAAATAATTGTACAATGGGGCTGTTCAAAACACTTTTTCAAAGTTTCCGGCCTAAAAAATCAAATTTGGCTCAATTCCAACAAGTAGAAAGCAATGCTATGAAAGAAAATTTTAGATTAATTACAAATAAAGATTTTCGAATTTTACCGGCTATCTCATGATATTGTTACATTGTGCAAAAATAGGATTCATAGCAAACTCCAACTAAGAAAGAAATGAAGTTATATTAGAGTAGAATATTTTGGATATGAAAAAATAGTCGGCTTACTAATATGTAATTATATTATATGAAAGAATTTCTCACTAAAAATACTTCTTTTATTTTCAAATCCAAAACTTTCTCCTCTCATATCATTGATTCTACTTTTTAAAATTGAGCCAGATTCAATGTTCTTTTTATGAAACGTAACAACTTCATCAAGTAGCAACCCAGTAAAATAAAAAAGAAGTTACTTTTGAACAGTCCTATTGTACAAACATCACGCAGCATTAGACATTCATTATTACTCACGTGCACAATTCACATACCTAACAAAACCTCAAATTGACACGGGGTATTGTGTGTTTTCACAGACAGCAGATCAAATCAATGATGAGTTACACTTTAAAAATACCAAAGTGGAAAGGAGATCCGCATATATATTAAAGCGGCATGGCCTTAGAATAAATCCACCTCTGCTGAATACACGTTCCACTGGTGCACTAGATGCAGGAATTGACAAGCATATTTGAACCACACTGAAGAGCATAGGATACTCATTCTTTCGAGTCGCCCAAAAATGCAAAGAATCATCGCCTTCAAATCTACACATGAGCTCATCAGTCTCTTCCAAGTACTTGACTATCTGAGTCATTGCATTGGCTCTAATTGAACTTTGCTTCGATTGTTTGCTTGTATAATTGAAAAGTCTTAAATACTTTGATTGCGGAGGATCTAGTATTCTAGTACCTCTTTGTCAGATGATTTTGTACCTTGGCTGGTCATATTGTATGAATGAGTGTGAGCGTCGGTCATCATCAACTCGATTATTTTCTGCCGCAGTGCAATTCGGGATTGTTCTGAGCAATTTAGATCCATCAGCCCATGGAAAGCAAATTTCGGATCGAACACGCATGATGTAAAGAAGATGGTTTCGCCAAACGGTTTGGGATTACCGATAGGCCAATCCAAAGACTCATCAGTTGTGATCATGTTCACACATACAAACACTCCTGCAAAACGCTTTAATACAGAATTTTTCAATGCTTCCACTAATGCGCGCAAGTAATTGACAGCGTGAGTGTGCCTAATATCATGGTTGTAGAGTGAGAGCAGGGCTGGTACGACCCTGATTGGCATTGGGACGCAACAATCCTGTCTGGCGAAACGAGAGAGTAGCTCAAGAGCAAAAGAGTGCGACAGCATTGTCGCGTCCCAATGCCGATCTCCATAACGATGAAAAATTCGAGGCTGATTGTGGGGGTTCCAGGGTCACGAGCGGAATAAAATTTATATTTTCGTAATCAGTGCAGAGTCAGCTTTCGATTGATACTCATTTCACCAAATTTAATGCTCGCCAGGCTGGTCAAAAATGACCTTCAAATTGCCTGTAACCAAATGAAAATTGTGACGTGAATCAATTTCTGAGGCGTGAGGTTTGGCTGTGTCGACATCATAAAGGACACTATGGTACCATTGTCTGTTGTTTTTGCGGCGGCATATCTGATATCAGACGAGTGCAACGAAAGCAGTGGTGACAAATAGCGATGTCGGCAGAATTCATCAGATGCGTTGATCTAGCCATTACGATTCGCAAATTTCTTCATCTTCAAGTCATATAAAATAAGCCGAGTCAATGACTTGGGTCGATTCATGCGTAATGACTCGAGTACAAGTCGAGTCAATCCAAATATTGACTCGAGTCGAGTCGAGTCATTTACCCATTTCAAGAAAATGACTCGAGTCACAACAACTTGCGGCATCATCCTGAAATCAAAATGCATATTCACAATCCAATCAACAGGCACATGCTAACATATGTAAATTGGAATATTGATAACTAAACGAAAGACCACAATAATAGAAGCCTTTATGAAGTATATATATCTATATATATATATTCACAAAGTACTTACAAAAAATCATAGGTTTCACTTGCTATACTGGATTGCTGTTCAGACTGAGGCCAGATAGGGGAGCTCAACGCTTTAGGAAACTTATTCGCACACCATTCCTGTATGAGTGGGCAATTAGCCATCAACAAGATGGAAATTTATTGGATGTTGTCATGAAAACCGCATGTGACAGGCAGACTTGGAAAACTAGAATACTCTCACCTTCTCCAAATTAGATTGGAATTAAATTACAACTACAAAGTTTTTACGAACTAGTAGAGTTGGAATTATAGCTGAACAGGTATTTCGAAATTAGATTAAAATTGGAAATATAGATAACAGAGTTTTTTTCCAAATTAGAATAAGAAATACTGAATTCGCGAAAAGTTCAATAAAACTCTGTTAATATCAAATCATAGTTCATCTTATGATCATGAGAATAGCAAATGTCTGTACAGCAAGCTTGGCTCGTTTCGCACTATACAGCTCTACTATAGCATTTGCAGAAAAAAATAGATTAGAATTAAAGTTAGAGCATAGAAAGATTTCACAAAATAGATTGGAATTAGAATTGGAGCCTAGAAACATTTCACAAATGAGAATAGAATTAGATTACCGACATTTCGCTTCAATGAGTATAAGTTTGGTAAGAGCACCCGTATCAGGAATAACTGAATATATTTTCGAAGGTTTTGTTTGTTATAGTAGCAGGGCTGTGGAGTCGGTAAATTTTGCCACCGACTCCGGCTCCGACTCCATACATTTTCAATATACCGACTTCGACTGCAGAGTCTTTAAACGTACCGACTCCGACAGTATTACCAATTTACTTCGAAAAGTATATGCCACACTGTCGGTTGAATGACTATCATACAACCATTAAATAGGGATGGTGTGAACGTGAGGTTCACGTTCGCGTTCTGTGTGTGAACCTCGGAAAATTTGAGGTTCGCGTTCACAACAGAACCTTGGTAGGTTCTGCACTGTGAACCTTTTTCATATATTGCAATTTTCACTTCATTATATATTTGTTTCAAATTTATTGACTTTCAACTGCGGGCCACTCTATGCATGGAACTGGCAGCATAAACATTCAACACCAAACGAGCATGCCCTTGACAATCTCAAAAATTTACTTGTATTGTTACAAAAGTTTGCTGGAAATATCCAGCTTTCCGTTCGTGCATATTTGGTGTCTCTGTGCTGTGAGCTTGACCCGCAATCACATGACATCAAGAGCGAAATACACTGTATTTTGTCAGCAAATGATCCTTATTCAACCAATCAACGAGATTGATATCGTCTAGCAGGCGTACGGGGTCAATCTTGACTACATATGTATACTGTATCATAAAAACCAAATGTGTGCCACTGGGATGTTGGCTATACTGCTGTATAACTTGTTAATCGGTAGCAAGTAGAGACCCATTTTACACTTTGCTCAATATCCATATGGCAATACTCAGACGCCGAACACATTGTCCGATCAGGTTGAAATTGTTGGCAAAGCGACGCAAGATACTGATTTTATGGGATTATGATATCATTTGATTGCCCCAGTTGATAGATTTGGCGACGTTTCAAACGTCAATATGTACTTAAGTATACTGAGCTATTATGTGGCCCCGAGTCGTCGCTCGGTATCGTGTACAGTAGATTAATATAGGCAATCACCTAATTGAAATATGGGGTTGAAATTAGCATTATGACGTCACGTGACGTCATGAGGTTCACGTTCGTGTTCACACAGAACCTTTCAAAAAGGTTCACGTTCACACGAACCTGAACCTTTCAGAGGTTCACACCATCCCTACGTAGGGATGGTGTGAACGTGAGGTTCGCGTTCTGTGTGTGAACCTCGAAAATTTAGAGGTTCGCTTTCACAACAGAACCTTGGTAGGTTCTGCACTGTGAACCTTTTGGTAAATTGTAATTTTCACTCCATTACAAGATCTTTGGCTCACATTTATTGCATTTCAACAGCGGGCCACACCAAATAGTCTGTTTCTAACAATCTGAACAGACAGTAGTGAAATGCCACGCCCAGAGAAAACAATTCCCCCAAGCTTATATCATGACTTTCTTTGGTCATCTCATTTACTCGCGAGACTGAAATGTTAAATTGAAAAAAAAACAGTTCATAAGGTAGCGATCTCTAATGTGCCTACTCTCATTGATAGTTTTGGAATTTATTTTCTAAGCCATCAGGCCGAAACATTAAAACAAACATGATGCTTTGCACCCCTTTTGACGAATGCGATCCTGCGAGACCTTTGTGTCATACTCTTAAAACGATTTCTTGATAAAATGCGCACTAAAAATCGAATTAATGCAGGGACATAATTAAACATTTTAATATATTTCACCATGATATTTTTAAATAAGTGATTCGCAAACTGGGGGAGCGCGGCTCCCCGAGGGCGTGAAAGCATCTGAAGATCGTCGCGAAGCTGAGATCAACTGAAAGAATTTTTCGAGCTCTGCGCGATTTACATCCAATTCGCAAATGTTGCCCTGTATTTAGTCTCAACTTCATATTTAAAAATCTCTCGTCCGCAGTCGTAGCCTTCCATACCATCAAACTACCCGTTAGCTTTGCTAGCGTCCTGGTTGCGTTTTGTGATATGACGATAAGGGGGCGCGAAATCTTTCACCATTATAAGGGGGGGGGGGGGCGTGTCATAAAAAGTTTGAGAATCACTGATCTAAGGTAAATACTTAATATCACAGCGGGATAGCTGCAACGAGATTGACATAGTTTGGATCACGATTGGGATTTCAGATTGGCCACTCCTTTTTTAATTATTTCAGTGTTGTGTTTATAAAAAACGATTCGAGCGTGTCTTAGGTAGATTCGTTTGTATGCGTAGAATTGGCGTATTGATATTTTATCTACACATAGTAGAAGCGTGTTTGAAGCTAACATGGTTATGATGCTGTCAGCATTGTGTGTCCTGGAACTGAACCAAAAGTGGAATTACTAAATCTATGAACAGATCGCTGCTCACAGATTCAAATTTCAATCCTGTTCTAAGAATCGGGCCAACCGACTTTCATCTCTATAGTTTTGACAAATTGGTTATTGAGGTCCGCCAGCCTATGAAATCTCGCCATTATATGTTTCTGACGCGTGTACGATATCACCATAGCAATGTTTGGCTTGTTTTAAATAAGCACCTACGTATATTATCTCCATGTCCTCACTATATAATCAAATATCCATATTGCGTTTTTGTTTATAATCCCAATTTTATATAGTGCGGCCCGCGAATGGATACAGATGTTGAATGCGGCCCGCGAGCTCAAAAGTTTGCCCACCCCTGCTTTAGAGAAATCGGCATATCTGTTCCCGTGATCTTCCACGGCTTGTAAGAGGCTCGCCCACTGGTCTTTGTCATCTGTTTTGAAAGCATCAAAGTCTGTATACAATTTTACCAAACGCTCTGCTGCGTCGCTAACTACTTCAACACTACTCACAAAATGAGCAGGCACAAAATGCGGATCAGTATGCCATTCCGAAACTGGAAGACTCAACCAATCATGTGCGACATGTATAGCATCGAATAGAAACCATGATTCCGGCCCAATTAAAGAAACCATACTTATTGACTCAGAGGTATTCCGGTCAGACATGGGGTGATTACTTCATGAATGTAGTCGATTGCGACTACGATTACTTCTGAATGACGCGATTACGATTACGATTACGATTACAGCAAAATCAGGAAGTAGTCGATTACGATTACGATTACATTGGAAAAGTAATCACGATTACTCACGATTACATTAATTTTACTTCTCAGAACTAATATTAGAAGATATATTGGAAGACAATATAAGGAATTAAGGATTGCGATGAAAAGGCCTAATGAGATAACAACTTTCTTTATCAATGAGACGTCATTTGCTTGTTACGTCATAATGTACATATCGCACCCAACGATTTGCATTCTTGCCTGGTTCGTAACTGTCGCACCCCAAACTCCCGAATAGGGTGGGAAGCGAGCTCGAAGGGGAGTCAAAAGTACATCATAAATCAACATGAATTATAGAGTATTTTCAAGAGATTATATTAACTTGGAAATTGTCTTCGAGCATCGCGCTTTAATATCTCTAGATAGCTTGATTTGGAAATGCAAACCTCCCTCCTCAAGAAAAAAGCATGATTTATAGGAATAGGCATTTCGGTGCCGGTCATTACCGCGCCATAACACACCTAAGGACATATGCAGACATATGCACCTTGGCCGGAACGTTAGGTATGTATCCTATGTAAATAGTCGCGCTGAGTGGGCGTGACGAATAGTCCTTTCATTCCAATCTCAGCCCAACAAATCGAATGTCACCCGGCGCACCCACAAAGTAATGAAGACATGGCAATTTGTGTGTGCATCCCACGAAATTTTTCTTTTAGTCTGCTGCGTTTGGGCGACTACAACATATTTTGATTATATAACAGACGGGAGGTAACGAATCAACAACATACAATAGTATAATTATAATAAGATATAAATATCAATTACGTGCCCCTAGCTCTACAGATAAATCTCACCATCAAGGACTGTGGGAGTAATAATATAAGCAATTACCAATATTATTGACGAAATACAGTCATCGACTTGAAAAATGACCAGGACATCCCTATGGGGGCCCAAGACCAACCTTTTTCGATGATAATTCTGGAAGGATTATCAAGGATAATCCCAGAATTAACAAAGAAAACTGAAATAACTCCACTTCTACGGCTTGGAATTGAGTCAAATTTGTTTTGCATGGTTTTTAAAGACAGCGCAACATTTCATGGGGTTGGAAGGAAAATTTGAAAAAAAATTTTTTTTGCATTTTTGGCCAAATTCAAAATTTTCAAACTGTACGAAACCCGCGAATATTGGTTGGAATGAATTGAAATTTGGCATGCGTCGTTTTTCAAGGTAACCTCACGATTTAATCACGTACCCAGCAAGATTCAGGAAAAAAGGTTATTTTCGAACAGCCCTAATGTACATTGAATATCTTTTACTACATGTGGATACCTTATACGCAATGACGAGCTAGGCTAATACTTCTGACGTAATAATGAGCAGGGGCGTTTGGAAATCATACGTTTGTGCTATCACTAACGTGGTATGATATCTCTTTCCTGTTCACGAATGTTCAGTTTATGTCATAGTCCTTGTACAAATAAAAATTAATCGTTCTTTCACAGAGAAATCGATTAGATATGGGAAGTAGTCGATTACGATTACGATTACTTTGGAATTTTTTCGAATGTAATCGATTGCGATTACGATTACTTGAAAATGCTGTAATCGTCGTAATCGATTACGATTACTAATCGCGATTACCCCATGTCTGATTCCGGTACCTCTGCGAAATTGTTAAGGATTGGCATTTGCAGCAATTTAGCAGCTATCGCTTCCTTCACTTTGTCAGGAATCTTATGTTTAGCCGAGAGCATTGTAGATACCACCGTTTCCTCGGCGAGATGCCAATGATGTTTTCGCATCTTTTTATATGCCACATCAGCAACTGTGAAATCGGTAATCGCATGATGAAAAGTCTATCATGTCATGAACAATGTTCCCTCTAATATTTGAGAGTGTGCGCACACTCACCAACTCACTGCGCAGACCCTTGGACAACAATGCGTAACGACTAAAAAAAGGTCATCACTTCGGATTTTTTGTGCGCTGCTTAGATTTTCTGTGCGCAGAGACCGTGTCAGCACTGCGCATTTGCACACGTGCGCAGCTTAGAGGGAACATTGATCATGAAGGAATTTTATATCATTACAATGTGCGTCACATGCAATACCAGTTTTTAACCAAGCTGGGACATAAAACATGGCAATGAATGTATCTATTCGTACCAACTTTCTAATGACCTCTTCAGAATAGCCCATTTGCTCACTCCACATGAACATTTTTCGACAGTACAGAACTTGACTCATTCATCCAGTGCTATTAGTAGCACCAGGCTTGCGAAAACGATTATCTACATATTGGTCATCTGATCACGTTTATGCTATATATGGACTATAGAAGTTCCAATATTATTGACCAAATATCTAATAAACTTTAAAAACAACATTTACGCGACTAGCAAAATGAGGCATACTGATTTTTAGCAGCAGTTAATGTGAATTGTTAGCGAAGCCTTCCAGAAGTTGTGTTGATTGGGACCAGGTCGACAAGGTTTTGTTGGGGCCCTCCTTGTCACAAACACTCTGTAGCGCCCGTATTATTCTTCAGTCAACATTACGACCTTTTTTAAATTATCGGGATGATTTCTCATAGGGGGAAATTTTGGCTCAAATTCCGGCCAAGAGGTTCACGAGATGAAAAAGGTTGGTAACCACTGCATTACTCCATGTAACAAAATTTTCCAAAAGTTTTAGGTAATTGAAAATTTTTGTATTGTGTTTTAGTATTCCAAACTAATTACCAAAACACCAAAAATCATTCTGAAGTGCCCCAAATTTTGAAGAAATGTCAATTTCTCTAATTTTTGATTTTACTCATAATTGCTCCATTTAAACACGATAATTCTTCATTGGACGTAAGAAAACGCGAATGAAAAGGATAATATGAACAAATATAGCTTTCTCATGAATCATGAATCACGTAACAAATGAACACTTTAAAAATCGTCAGAAGTGGTTTTGTTTGTGTTACTTGCGTCTGTGAAGTGAGAGATATTATCTTATTATGGACCAAAGATAATACCATGTAACAAAATTTTGCAGAAATTTTAGTTGAGTGAAAATTTTTATGTAGTATGTTTTGTTATTTCAAACCAATCACTAAAATAAAAAAAAATTCTTTGGAAGTATTCCTATAGTCTTTGAGAAATGTCACTTTTCTGGAGTATTTGATTGTATTAAGTAATAACTTACCCCGTTACGGTTTTTCAAAAATAACTTTTGTTAATTCCACTCGCATAGTGATAAAGTTGTCATGTCGCTACACAATGCAGTCAATTCCGACCAGTATAGGCCGTGCAATCTTGGATTGAAATTTCGACAATTTTTTAATTTATTGTATTGACGGTGACAAAATTCGACACTTCGGTATGACTAATCATCTTGTTCAAGGAATGTCTGAAGTGAGAATTATATACTTTTTTCACGCGTTTACATCTAGATAAAGGCCTGTGATCGAGTTTGGATGATGAAATTGCTAATATATGAAAAATCAATGCGACACTGATAAGCTGGAACTACATTGAAAGAACCCCGTGAAAACGATAGTGATATACATCGCATATGAATACTTTCAGCGCTGAAATCCGGGACCATAAAGAGAACATCAACTGCCAACTCATAAAGTAAACGGTATCAAATAAAGCACTGTGTGCTGTGTATGTTCGTATAGTTCGCGATACGCTTGTGTCACTTGTGAAAGTAGCCAGGCATTCACTAAATGTACGTTTGAGTGATCCTCCATTATTGCATCACACATACATTGACCACAGGCGAAATTATCAGTAGTAGCAGTAGAAGAAGAAGAAACATTTAATAGCAACGTGTGCTGACATTGTCCACTGATCACCTTTACCACCCCTCTTGTATGATTTAAATCTACCGAATATAGTTGATGCGTTTGTTTTCTCATGGATGTGTAGATGGTAGTGAATTGTACCATATCAATTTGTTACAACTTCTCGAGGCTTCGTATTCGATCCTATTGACCGATATAATCAGACTATTGGCATAGCTATACAGTTAGTCGCGTATTTTATTTGCGGTTCTACGAGTGCGTGATAGACACAACGTTTTCTTGCATGCATATAAAACGTTATATTCGTTATTTGATGCAAGATAAATGTCAAATTATTCTGTCCTTCACACAGCTAGCAAAATGTAATGACTTTGAATCGTTACGGATACGTCGATAATTCAATTCAAATTGAATTATGACTTCACTCGTGACTCGACTTGACTTGACTTGACTCGAGTCAGCTCCAAAAAACGAGTGACTTGACTTGACTCGCGTCACCTTCGAATATCGATTGACTTGACTTGATTTGAGTCAAAATGTGCAATGACTCGAGATGACTTGTGACTCGAAGGTAGTGACTTGATCCCAACACTAACTGAAACTGAGAAGATGATTGTTACTAACAACCAACTATTATGAATTGAATGATATATTAATGTGACCTCACAGTTAATAGGAAATTCAATAAGGAAGCTTGGAAAACGTGGTGCGGGAAGTTCAAAAAGCTTAGAATGACGTTTTTAAACGACACTTGAGGCAAAAATACCGGAAACATGTTTAATCGAGGAATATGGTATAGAAAATATCAAAAAATCGGCTCAACTAAATTTTTGTTACATGGTGTTAATGCTGCGCCAATGCTTGTCTAGTAATATAAACTCGTAAACTATATTCGAATTCAATTTAAATAATACAACAGATTTGGTTAAGGTGATCACCTACCACCAATGATCAGTCTATAGAACAGAGATAGATACCTTGTTGTCATATTACTTTGCTACTACGACAACTACGATGTAAGCCAGGGGTGACCAACACGCGGGCTGATTTGAGATTTCGGAAAAACATTAATTAAAGCATTTTGAAATGCTGAAATGGACTCCAGTTTAAAAATAATGTTGTTGTTCAAAATATTCGCTATATTCGCTTGGGGCTACCCCACAAAATCCAGCTTTACGACGAGACATAGTTTCCATGAAGTACCGTGTCTAGCTAACCCCAATATCGCCTGTTTAGTCACAGAAAAGTGTTGTTGGGTATCGTGCGCCGCTCAGAGGTCAAAATAGAATGAAAGTGATGATCGTGAAAGAAATAATATTTCTTGTGGTGACTATGACTACGCAATCGAGCATTTTAGAGACGACAGCGTTGTGCTGATGTAGTTTTTTTTAAATGTGATTGTTTAACTTTGTGGCCTCCTTTATCTCGATATTGAATTCATAAGGCCTGCGGTCTCTACGAAATCAGCAGAGTTTGAGTTGGTGACCCCTGATGTAAGCGGTCAATTTATATGTGATAGACAGGGCCGGCCAACCCGTGGCCCGCGGGCCACATGTGGCCCGCGAGAAGGTTTTGAGTGGCCCGCAGAATAATTTGCGATAGATTTATCAAAGGTAAAAAATTTCTACAAGCTTAGCGCAATATGTTGTCTCTCGATTTCTTGTTCTTAATATTGATGCCCTTTTGTGAAAATTGAAGAACACCCAATGTATCAGATAGAGTCTAACTATATTAGCGATTACGAGACAAAGTGTCGTTCAACATATGCGACCTTGCGTTTGCACTTGCAGCAAGACCGTCGACTATGACACCTAGGCACGAAATGATTGACGCATGTTGGTCGCACCTTTCGATATCGATATGTCCATGCGCCGAATAGCTTCCCGCGGATAATGGCCCACACAAAAGTTCGTCAATCGAATGTGGCCCTTTGGCTCAAAAGGTTGGCCAGCCCTGTGATAGAAGAATGGACATTCAGTAAAACGCAAACTCGTTGAATGAATGAGATTTGTCGGTCTCACAAATCACATCAACTCATGGCGCACAATCCAAACATTTGTAAAGTACATCGATTCTTATCGACACCGATACCTTGATGACTCGAGTCAACTCATTTCTCGAGTCATCCCAGCATTGCTGCATAGTAGATTGAATGCCACGCGGAAAAGACTATTCGTTAGTTTCTCGATCACTGACTAACTTCGAGCTAGCACATTGTTAGCACCATGTTGTATCGCCATTCCCAGAAAGGATTGCGCTTTTGAAATGATATCAGTATCGCTCACGCGTGCGAGACCATCCTTAAAAGAAAAATCTCTTTCGTGAGGTGCACATGATCGCAAATTCTCATTTCTTCACGTAGCGCAATATCTACCTTTGCGGGCAGCACTTATACCTCGGTTTCAGACTTCAGCGATAGCAGTATTTGCCCCTTGCAATGTTCTCTTTAATTTTACACGAGTCCGCGCGCCTGCGCGGTTCCTTGGACAACAGTGTGCAACGACTAAAAAAAGTCATCACTTCGGATTTTTTGTGCGCAGCCAAGATTTTCTGTGCGCAGAGGCCGTTTCAGCACTGCGCATTTGCGCACATGCGCAGCTTAGAGGGAACATTGGTGGTAAGATATTGGGATCTCCCAAACGTAGCAGAAACAATTCTTTTGTAGAGGGCACACGATTACAAGATGGCATTTCTATATGGGGTGCTCATTTTTCCTCTGCTGTTCGCAACTCTAGGCTACTCTGGGTATCAGATTGCAAATGGCTCTACTATATTAAAATCGAAAAGCGACGTCGTAGTGAATCGCGCCCAGCGCGTAGAAAATTTATAGATCAATAAATTTCTCACAGATTATATATTCTCATATAATTCGGGGGACAAGTCGTAAATTCAATTTTCAGGTAGACGGCAGCCAACACACAGGTCTAATTATTGAATTACAAGTCCACGGCCGCACAAATGTCCTTCTACGGCAACAGGCTGTCCACCCCTGTTCTACCATTTGGTGCATTGAACTAGTGTCTCTTTGCTGTGGTATTTCAAAGTATTTAAACGTGTTTTAATTTCCATGTGACAACTTTCCAGGTCCTTCTACGGCCGCAGGCTGCCCACCCCTGTTCTAGCAATTGGTGCATTGATCTAGTGTCTCTTTGCTGTGGTATTTCAAAGTATTTAGCCATGTTTTCATTTCCATGTGGTAACTTTTGAGGTTATTCAAATGAAAGTAGTACAAGCACTTTAAGTTCGACTGAGCCAGAGGTCACTACGGGGACGTCAATGTCATCGACTACATCAGAGGCAACGACTGAGTCTAACCACTTGGGTATGCTATGGTTTAAGCTACTTTGACAGGTTGACTTGCGGTCAGGGGAGGCAAATGAGGCAGTGCCTCACCTGTCGTCAGCTTGAGTGAACGGAAATTGTGAAAACCTGCAATGAATATTGGTATTTTCCATCATTGTTCATGTATGACTAATTTTGAACATTTGTGCGACTATATTAAGTAGTTTGTATATGAATTATCTAAAATATTATGTCAAAGGAGAGATGAGGTACAAATCGGCCAAGAGTCATATCTGAGTATCATTTCTCCAATGAGGGATCAGAATTTATCATAACGTTTATCAATCGCAGTGTTGGGATCAAGTCACTACCTTTTTGTAACAAGCCATCTTGAGTAATAGCAGGGCTGTGGAGTCGGAGTCTGGGTAATTGTCCCTTGATGGAGTCGGAGTCGGAGTCGTGAAAACTAGAATAGCTGGAGTCGGAGTCGGAGTCGTGGGGAATATACTGACTGGAGTCGGAGTCGGAGTTTGTGAGAATGCCCCTGACTCCGACTCCGACTCCAACTTCTATATCATGAAAACATTTGCTTTCAAAGAATTTTCAATAGAATTTTTATGTACCACCAATCACTGTTATTATTAACCATGCAGATCAGGTACGGCCAGCCCATGTCACGCAGGCCTAATTTGGCACACGAGAAGACTAGGTGATAGCCTGCGAGGTATTTCTCGAAATTATTTATGACATCAGGTAGAAGTGTAAATCCAACCAAAATTTGATTAGCATGACCAAGAACTTTGAGGATGACTAAGAAAACAGTTCTGACGCATTGAGATATCCAGGGGCCAGCCACATTTATCCCAGATCTTCGTATATGACCACAAAGTAGAATATTTCGTAGCAGATTTATTTCACTTGAAATTCTTCTCGGTACTTCGCATGATTCAATGTCACTAGATTTCTTGCATTCAGTATTTGAACCCCCTTCTGAAAATTATAAATACATATTATTCACAGAATTGAATCTAATTATATTCACAATTAGGAGATGACGTGTCGTCCAACATGCGGCTTCGATTGTGCACTCGCAGCGAGATCGTCGACAAAACATTTGCACAAAATGATATAGGCATGTTCACTGATACCGTCGATTTTGCTATGTCTAAACGTCGAATAATCTTGTCCTTGCCAAATGAGCCCAGTGGTATACAGATGCGACCCCCAATGTATGTTAGAAACATATTTATTGATATATTTCAGTAATTATCTTGCAATAAAATTTCGCGCTTCGCGCGACCAGGGCCTCATTGCTCACTACACAGTTGCATGACATATTGTTATCAATTTTAGGGCGTATTAATATAAGTCTTGTTTGCAATGTTACCTATTACGGTTCGCTCCTATCGGATAACTAAAAAAAGGTTATCAACATTCCTGTTGCCCGCGCAATGGTTCGTAAATCTCACGTGTCCCTTTGGCCGAAAAAGTCGCCCACCCCTGATATAGATAAAATTAGACATTACTCGCATATTACAACTCAGTTGCACAGGGGAAGAAAATTCCAATATGCGTTTTCGCGATGCAGTCAAAATTTATGCGATTTTTGGAATTATACCATGATACTGTGACAGAGCAAATGCATCGGCTGGTTTCGTAAAATTGTAAAAATGATGTAAATATGACCAAACGATGATTCCCACTTGACAAAATTAAAAATATTTTTAGTGTAGCTTAGCTGTTCGGATCGAACAAATGATTAAAAAAGACTGCAAGTCCCAATCCTTGAATACTTGATTAAGTACATGTAGACTAGACATAGGCTATGTTCTTTGACTACTTAACTCAATTCCATATATGTCCAGTGTCTATTAGTAGTAAGAGTGTGTGTGCTTGTAATCTGGATAGTGTGCAATGACAAAATTAGTAAGTTCAATCTCTTTATTAGTTGCTTACTCATACACAAGAGCTACATTTGGATTTTTTTTCGACATTTTTATTATACAGGATTGGATATCTGCCATATTTGAATGATTCATTCATTTCAGGATATTAGAGAGTCCATGTTATAAAAACTTGAAAAATGAAGGATATCTTTCGTTCATGTTAATTGCATATAGTGAATAATTCGAGCTGTGCCACATTGAAACAATTTAATGTACATTTTAATAATATATTCATATTAAAACCCGAAGCTTTTCGAGCTGACACTTTTCAAGGGCAATCGTCAGCAAATGGAGAATTTCAAAAACATGCATCTAGCTACATTGCATACAACCAATTATGACGTCATAGAAACAAACAACATGAAATACAGGCAAACCGCGAGCGCAGCTAGTGGACAATTTTCAGATTCACTAAAAATTTCTTCTGCTGACACAAGCGCGGTCGGTGGATTTTAATATAAGTCGATTCCAGTGCAGACAAATGGAAATTAGTACGGCCTCTACCTAATATCGAAAATCTTTCATCGCGATAGTTTTTAGCGCAAGTTGCATTCTCAGCCAAATGCTTGCCGATGGCAGAGTTCATAGCCATGGCCTGATTACGTTCTAGTAATCGGAGATCAGTTACGGCTGCGTCTTCGCGAGAGTCCAATATGCGTGATCTAATAACGCTGGGGACATGTTGTTTGATGCGTTCCTGCAAGCGCTGAGTTGTTCTTCCCACGTACCGACAATCACAGTGGCACTTGAAATCATAGACTATATTGCTTTGTTGAAAAGCAGGAAGAACATCTTTGCGCGTTCCAGGAAGCAATTGTTTGGTGGTAAACACAACATTAGTTTTTACGTTATCGTAACAGCGATTTACAGCAGAAATCAATTGCTTTTCAAACCGGGAAGAGATGGGGCCCAGCCACGGCAAATGTATATATACATTTTCCTCAGACCGTGTGTTCGTGTTTTGTGATTTGTTGGGATTGAAATTACTGAGTTTTCTGTCCACAGAACTCTTGATGATGTGTTCGGGGTAGCCGTTACCGATTAGAATTTTGCGGATATCTTCTAGCTCCGCGTTTAATTTTATATCCGAACAAATCATCAAGGCTCTGTGCACCAATGTGCCAATCAAATTTAGTTTACGGCGATTCGGGCTAAAAGAATTCCAGCGTATGTAATGCCCTGTAAACGTTGGCTTCCGGTAAACCGAAGTGACAAAGCTAATACCCCGTTTTTCCACCAGAACGTCTAAGAATGGTAACGAGTTAGCACGCTCTTTTTCAAATATGAATTTTAAAGACGAGTGTAGAGAATTCAAGTTAACAAAGAAATCATCGAACTCCGTCTCATTTTGACAGATAACGAAGGTGTCGTCGACATAGCGACGGTACATGAATGGAGGCTTGGTTTCATCTGCGGCGAAAAGTCTGTTTTCATGAAATCCCACAAATATATTGGCTAAAATCGGGCCAAGAGGGCTACCCATAGCTACACCGTCGGTTTGCATGTAGATGGTATCGTTAAAACTAAACTCAACAGAGCAAGTAGCCGTATTAAGAAGTTCAACGAACACTTTACGCGAGAAGGAAGGTGGTGCTAAATCACCACCACCATATAGCGCGTCCGCACAGATATCAATGGTCTCCTTCAGCGGCACGTTCGTGAAGAGGCTAACGATATCATACGAACCGAGAAACATATTCGGGTTTGGAAGGTCGGTGGTTTTCATCTCGTGCGCGAATGTAAACGAATCAGCGACGCAATGCGAATCATACATGGAACGCACTGGTTCCAAAACATCGATAAGCCACTTCGCGAGCTTGTGCTGCGCCGATCCAATCATAGAAAGAATTGGTCGAACGGGCGCATTGGTTTTATGAGTTTTTGGCAGTCCGTACATACGTGGCCTCTTTGCCCCGACCGGTCTGATGGAGGCATAGACCTCAGGTGATATGGAGCCGTTTTTATTGAGGCTGAATAGTCGGCGCTGTATCCGTCTTTCGATCTTGGCGATGTTATCAAATTCAGCAGCGGGACCAAGTGTCTTGAATTTTGATTCGTCACCCAAGATTGCTTCCATTTTGAGTATGTAATCCCGTTTGTTTAGGATTACAACCCCAGAGCCCTTATCCGGTTTGCTAATGTGAATGTCTGGATTTTGTCGCAATGCTTTTATTGCACGAAAACATTCCTTCGTCATTAAAAAATTTCCCGAATCAATAGGATATCCACAATAGGCATGTGCCAAATCACTCAATCTTGCTTTGAGGGCTGGCAAATTATCAGCGGAGTTGGCCTTGCGATGATATAGTTGAGCCATTAACACTTCAAATTCTGCGAATACCTCTTCACTTTTTATGGTATTACCCAGCAAACACAGAATATATTGCATATATATTGTGTATATGTCTCAACTACTTGAAAATATATCTAGTCATATGTATTTTTTATATAAATCTGTCGACACATTTGCACATATATAGGATATCTTCAAAGATACCTGTATGACATTGTCATGATATCTTGCTTGACCCTAGATGACCCCTGACCCTAGGTGACCCCTGACCCTAGTTAGGTACCTGGACCTGCCACATCCTGCACTACCCTTATCAAGGAAGACTGACTGATAATTTTACAAATCATGCATGGCTTTGTCCGTGTATTAAATCAGCACAGAACTGCGCAATCACTTCAGCAAATATTGCTGCCTAAGCATAAGTTCGAAATCGTTGTCGGAATTGTCAGACTCTGTGATGACAGCATTGTTCCTGTTATCTTCTTTATCGCCACCCTATAACATAAACGAGTAGATTAGTACAATTGATTATTATCACTGTAGAATAAAAGTTGTTCTGTGTTTGGTTGTGAGTAAAGTGGGATGGTGGTCTAAGTCACATTCACCAAAAGACTTGAAGTCCTCTTTCAAAAGCAACATGACCTTTACTTTCACACTGAAGATATAATCAACGCAGTTACGCTGTCAAGATGAGACACCAGAACCTGTTCAATAATGCCTGTCATTATAGAGATGATTTTCATGCTATTGGCGTCATGAAGTGGCTGCTGCTGGAAACGGATTTCAAAACCTATAGTTTGGGCACGGGGTGAAGATTGTTCTCCACATTATTATTTTAATATTAATATGGTAATAGTTGCCTGTGAGAGGCTGATGTGATATTGATCGCTCCTTCCATGCACGACACAGCAAATATATGCAGTGGTTCCCAAACTGTGGTCTGCGAGACAATTTTTATGACTGCGTAGTACCTTCCAGAAATTCACACGATCCAGAAATTTTCAGAGATTTTAATTCCTTGAGTATAAAAATCTTTAGACAGGGTATTGTCTAAACCAAAATCGAAGTTGCTTAAAATTATTTTGTAAATCAACACAAAGTAGAGTTATTCAAATTAAATTTTAATCTCCCCGTGCGAGACAAATGCGACCCGCGGAGGGAAATTGTAAAGGTCTGTCTCGTAAATTTTCTCGTAAAGTTTGGGGACCACTGATATACAATGTTCTGAAGATGAGCGGTAACAACAATTCACTTACAGTTCATTTCAATAATATCATCAAAGACACAACTGTCACACCACACAGGCTTAACTTAACAACAAAATTACCTTGCAAGATCCAGCAACAGTTAGAGATCTTGCAACCTGATCTTTAGTTCTTTTATCTGGGATCTCGAGGTCAGTATGAGCCGATCTGCATGCTCCTAAAAAGAGATATAACTAGATGAAGATGTCCTCTGTCCAGTCATGGTATATTATACATCAGACAACGAACAAGTTTCATTGATATAAGAGACTCTTGGAGGTAAAGAATTCCAATATACTATTGAATAATATATTCATATTGCAATAATATATTCAATTGCAGCTACTAGAGTACTAAAGTAGGTAACTTAGCACATCACGACATCAGTATTCGTATTACCAAATATGACGTCAAACGATTAAAATGTTGAAAAATCGAGGCTAGGGCTCAACTTTTTTTTACATTGATTACGTTTAATTTCCGTCAATAACCGTTGATAACTTACGTCACTCTTGTGTCACTCTTGTTGTTTTGACCCTTAAGACTGGTTTTTCATACTTTCTTTACAGCTATGCTGGTCATCATATTTCCGACAGTTTCCGGCAATTGTACACCCCGGATTCCCATTAAAGCGGCTACCTGTAAAACATTATATTAGTGGTACACAATACAGATGGTACTGCCTTGCATGAATGGTTTGCACCAGAATTAACAATAACATTTATGGGCATTCTAGATAAAACCATCCACACCATAAATTTCATGGTCACGCTAATCAAAGGCTTGGTTGACTTTGCGATTTCGCAATAAATCATATTGGCAATTCAATTTTTGATAATAGAACTAATTTCGAAAAGGACCCCTGCTGTGTCTGAAAATGATTTCTTGGTGTCGGCGGACACCCCTGATTTAGACTGTCAATCGCTTTGTTCGAATGAGAAACAAAAACATACCAGTTCAGACTTTGCCGTTGTTCAAAGGTGTTCCAGCTGTGACAAGGTTTCACAGGGATCTTCAATTATATCTTCCAGCAAAATTGGGGCACTCGATTGAGGTCTTTTGGAGTCATTGTCGATATGATGTCTGAGGAAATCCATCATCTGGTTTTTCTGCAACTTTATGTCTCTGATGCACAAGCTAAAAAGGATTCGATTACAAGAAAGTTGGATTGACCATCATATGTGATAAACTTACCATTACTTTATGACAGGCCACATTGTTGATGGTCAAAATTTTGTAGTTCAACGATGATTTTAAATGAAGGAGCATCTGAAAAACAGAGAGACTTTATTCTCAAATTCGAGAACGCATCGAAGTGCTAGGAACTTACTGCAGGACTTAGATCTCTGGCCGTTACATTCAATGTTGGGATCATGCCATTCTTGAACACTCTTTTCGCTTAATGATGGCAAACTTGCATTGCAAGCATCATTGATATCACTCCTGCTTGCCACACCTTCATTGCCAGAATCATAAGATGACCGCATTCTTGAAATTGGCATGTCTTGTATCTGAATACTTGGATTATGTTTCTTCCTTGCAGTGCAGGAAAAACATCATCTACAAATTATAAACGTTTTACATATATGTACCATATTTCACGGAATAAAAGGGTATACCTTGACCATCAGTTGACGCCGAATTATTCAAAAATTGTTTGTTCAGCTGACGTTTTCGTTTTGGCCGCTGCGCTTCATTTTCAGTCCAGACAATGACAAAGACGTGAGCAAGCCACTACTCTCCGCAGCGTTTATTATATCACTAAAAGCTACCTTCAATACATCTAAAACATATGGATAATGTAGATGGCAAAGGTAGGCCCACTTGGAAAACAGTACGCTAATTCTGAGTTTATAACTTACTGGATGAGCATTTCATCTGTATCTTTTATACAGAGACCGATTGCGATTATCATATTATGGTTGCTTTTTATTCTTAGCCTTACGGTGCTATTTGCATTCTTACGCAACCACCAGCCATGCAATACCATTATAGATACAAACAATTTCACACAATTCACAATTCATAAGATATAAGCTAGTCTGAATCAATGAGATCACTTCTACATCGGTTTTCCAGCTTTTATGTATTACAGTTTACAGCAACAGCAACCGATTGTTCTTGTTCAACAAAAAGCACAACAGCAAATGATTGCTCGATTTATTGATCGACTAATACCCACCTAATGACCTATATTCATTTACAGCAAATCCTTAAAGTAAGGTTGGAGTAAGTTGATATCCAGGAAATGTGCTCATGATTAGCCGCACAAGTTCTATAGTTTATTAGTTGGTTTGATATGAATCAAAGAATTATATTCAGATATAGCCGCCCAGTTATGATATGGACACCATATTACCAGAAAGACTAGACTAGTTCTATGAAGTTATATCGTATTTCCTCAAGTCAAGTCAATGATTATATAAGAAGCATAGCCTATATATAAATTACCTTGCACAGTGCAGTTTTCGGTATTCTTCTATAGAAATATGCTTGGATTAGCCTCAATTAACAGCGATTTCCCTGAACGCAACTAAAACCAAAACGACAACGATATCTGCACTGCAAGCCGCCATTAACAGAGCGCTTTTGTCTTTTGTCTGACGATTTGAAACCTGCGCGCCGAAACGGGTGTTCGCGTGGGAGAAAGTGCCTCAAGCCACTGAGTCACTCGGCTCCGACGGCTAGACGGCTAGATGGTTTTCAGCGTAACCGGAGTGGATCCGGATTCTGAATTTGCTTTGACAGTCGGATTGTAGCAGGATTTTTCTATTGAACGTTCAAATAGTATAGCATTATTTTGGCAGCAGTTTTTCGGATTACCCAGAATTGGAAATTCATAAGACTGTCAAATTGCCGCCTGGAGCCGTAATGGATTCGGATTCCAAAATTTGGGATGGCCAAGAATCAAAATATCTGCAAAATCACGCGAAAGCGGCGTGTGACAAAAGGAAAAACATTCAATCATAGCAACAATGTAAATTGCTATGATTCGATAGTGGCAATTACGGTGACATATCACCCCATAAAAGAAAAGACATCAATAAAATTGATAGTAGATAAATTATACCATAAAATGAAACAATAATCGAATTTGATTCCTCACAAATATATTTTCGGCATTTTGACGAAAGTTGTTGGATAAGAAAAAGATGTATTCAAGATACGTTTCCGCACAAGATATGCATAAACACAATTTTGAGATAATTAGGATAACAAAAAGATATCCGAACATGTCCTGAATATATCTCGTGTTTGCTGGGTAGGTGGTAAACAAAAGTTGAGACCATGAGACAGTACGAACTCTTCAGTGGACGTGAGCTTGTAGTCCGATAAGTTAACAATATTTTTTCCCGTCAGGACTAGCATTGTTGCCAAAGCGTTGGGTAATAAGACGGCTCAGGTTACGTTCATTCTTAGCCAAGTTCTCTTTTTCCTTTATGGTATCTATAGATGCCAGGTACCGGGTGAACCGAATCAAATCAAAGAATGACAAAAATCCACGAATTTCTTTCTGTAGTGACCGACATATACGATGTAAGGTAGCAAGCAACTTGTTGTTCTTGTCGATTTCATCATATATAAATGCACGCTCAATATTTGGGGTGAGGCGTGCTCGAGACCTCTCTATCCTACCTTTGATAAACTTCGGTAACGTCTTTTTGGTGATGCAAGCCTTCAGAAAGGCTGTTGTAGATAAAGCTGTTCTCAATCTTCCCCGACTCTTTATCAGCGTATTGATGGTATTTAGCTGCTGCTTGTTGTACCGTTTTCGGAAGTATTTGAAGAGACTCTTTGGGGTACAGAACTTTAATATACATTTTAATAATATATTCATATTAAAACCCGAAGCTTTTCGAGCTGACACTTTTCAAGGGCAATCGTCAGCAAATGGAGAATTTCAAAAACATGCATCTAGCTACATTGCATACAACCAATTATGACGTCATAGAAACAAACAACATGAAATACAGGCAAACCGCGAGCGCAGCTAGTGGACAATTTTCAGATTCACTAAAAATTCCTTCTGCTGACACAAGCGCGGTCGGTGGATTTTAATATAAGTCGATTCCAGTGCAGACAACTGGAAATTAGTACGGCCTCTACCTAATATCGAAACTCTTTCATCGCGATAGTTTTTAGCGCAAGTTGCATTCTCAGCCAAATGCTTGCCGATGGCAGAGTTCATAGCCATGGCCTGATTACGTTCTAGTAATCGGAGATCAGTTACGGCTGCGTCTTCGCGAGAGTCCAATATGCGTGATCTAATAACGCTGGGGACCAGACATGGGGTAATCGTGATTACTAATCGTAATCGATTACGACGATTACAGCATTTTTAAGTAATCGTAATCGCAATCGATTACATTCGAAAAAATTCCGAAGTAATCGTAATCGTAATCGACTACTTCCTATATCTAATCGATTTCTCCGTGAAAGAACGATTAGTTTTTATTTGTACAAGGACTATGACATAAACTGAACATTCGTGAACAAGGAAAAGATGTTATACCAGGTTCGTGACTGCACACACAAAAGCCTGATTTTCCGACGCCACTGCTCATTATTACGTCAGAAGCAGCCTCTTAGCTTTGCGCGTCATTGTGTAAGAAGTATCCACAGTAAATAGATATTCGATGTACCTACGTCGTCCATTAGTCTGATTGTAAGAACACCCGCCGTGCTGTATATCAGGTTATCAACGCGTTCCACACGCCACTACCTCGCAGCAGTATAATTTATCCCGCTCTGCCTATAGTTTAAAATAGTAACTTACGCGTTGATTTTTGGTGATGCTTATGCTTAGTTAAACGCAGTTTGACCGTTGCTGCTTGGCGAGCAGTATGCCTATCCAGTACGTACGTACACCGGACAAAGATTTGAAATTTTGTACTCGTCAAATAAAAGATTGCGGTTTCCACAACGAAGCAGTAAAAATCAACAGCTGGTGATATATATATCATAAGCGAGCCGTTTTGCCATTTCTCGTAACGGCAGCTTGCAGTACAATATCTGTATGAAGTTGAAGGCAGAATTTTATGTTCGCTTCGTCTTATTCTCATATGACTCTACTTGAAACAGGCGCCTCTCGTTATTTCATAATTCTTTATTCAACATTGGGACCTGCCGCCATGGCCATGAGCTTATATATCATGTTAGCGTGGGTTGTAGCTGGTACCAGGACCAAAACAGCAATTCGTCTCCCCCTCCAGTAGTGTATTGAAGCTGATTATAGCCACCAATGAGATTACGCCACGTGTCCAGCCACGCCCACTTTCAAATTTAAATTTCCCCGCGTATTTTTTTAAAATTGTTAATTTTTTTTTAATTTTCCTGTCTCGAATTTCAGTGGATTATGAGAACGGTTACTCTCCGAGAATTGAACCGAGGACCTCCCGAGGACTTCCCTTCTCCTGGAATCGAACCCAGAACCTCATGTCTTATAGACCACAACTGTAACCATTACACTACCGCGCTCGCTGAGAAATTCCGTCCGTACTGAACCTTTAAGGCCGAATGAAAACGGCTCCTCTCCCTGATTCGAACCGAGGACCCTATGACTTGTAGAACAGAACCGTAACCATTACACTATCGCGTTCGCTGCCAATCCGTGTCTGTATTGAAGCTTTTAAAAAAGGTTGTCTAATAAGGGGTAAGCATTGAAAACACATTTGTTATTGACGCGACAATCACCATATATTTTTCGGGATATCCACATGATAATGGTCCGTATTGACCTCAGAAAAGGATTCAGGTCCATTTTCCGGCCTCAAGAAAGCTACCAAGGCGAGGCGACGAGTGTACCAGTACCATTACAGACGTACAACGAACGATCAATGTAAGTGGCTCTGTAAATCATGAGCAATAATAAGCGACGAGTGTGCCATCAACATTATAGACGTACAAACGGGCATATTCAGCTAGCATTGATGCTTTATCGATATAGAGCAGTATGTGTAGCTGGATGCTAACCGATTCGCATTTAACAATGCGACCCGCGCACAATTATGTAGCCCGATTTTCGTTGAATATTGACGACCCCAATAAATCGAATGAGCTCTTTTCCGCAGACATCTATGACACAGCTGTCAGTCCAGTGGACACTAACTTGAGATTCCGTGGGGTTAAATTCAGCATCAAATAAGATCAGAGCGCCTTTTCTCGCTTTCAGGATTTGGACTGATGCGTCCGGCCTATGTCGCAACACTACAATATGTGGTAACACGAACCTGTGCACACGTACAGTTGTTATTTGTAGTGTCATCGTCGCCCGCCAATGCGATAAACTCCCAACGGCTGACACATTGGCCTTCAATCTAATACCAGCATAATTTTTGTAGGTCGAGAACAAGGGTAATTTAATTGCAACTAAAATGCCTGCGGCTTGTTTTGGCTCGAGGGTCGAATGCAACATATGAATCCATTCGCGTTACGCACTATAGCCTATTTAGGATGATGAGCCAAAACGCGTAGGCGAGGGCACGGAGATAATAACTAGCCTATATATTTAGAACAAATCAAGCATTGATTTCACGATAACGTATTCGTTATAACGTCATAAAAATTTAGCGAGTTTTATAGGCTGCTTATCCTCAATAACCAATTTGCGGAAATTAGTGAAGAAGTGGATTGTACAGATTCTTAGAACTGCACGACAATCTGGTTATAGATTTGCTGATGGTACCTGCTGCCAGCATCATAACCAAGCAACCTTTACTTACCCGTCAGCTAATGTCTTACTATGTAAAACATGAATTCTGCACGTTCTTCCGTGTAGACCAGTGGTTCCCAACCTTTTTCGACTCATCGCCCCCTTTTGAAGCTCCACACCGATGATCGCCCCCCAAATGTTGGGACTGAAAAACAGCACTTCGTCAGCCCCCCCCCCGAAAAAAACGATGGTCTTTGGCCCCATAGGGTGATAAACCAAACCCCAGAACCCCCTCAGCCAGTGGGCTTTTGTCGCTACACATCAGCTAACCCTATTTCATGTACTGTTTGGTGAGTCACCGTATTTCGCTTAAACGCGCGAAGCGCGACAAATTCATATACTTCTTGTTTGAATCGGTCTATATGGTCGATATGGAATGTTGGAAAAGGTAGGACCCCTAAATAATAAATAAACATCTTAGGGCGGAATCGTTATTATATTGACTTCTTTACATGATGCTATTTCGGGACCTCCTATATCTGCTATGTCAGAAGATATGTAAATCGTCAAAACGTACAAGACTAAAAGACGCACATGATTTCATATTGGTATTTCTTTAGTGTCAAATAATTTTTCCTTGCGGGATGGCATTTGTCCTGTAGGGTTAAGGTCGCCAAGACAGGAACATTCGACGCCAGCCTATGGACAATTAAACATATATGTATATATATCGAAGTTTTCGGTCAGCACAAGGGCATTCCTTTTCGGCCAAGGTCATCTCGCTGCTGATCATTCTGGCACACTTCTCGGAGTCGCAAGTTACATGGCCTCTAACTTCATATGTCGTGGTGCGTCGTGGCGCAGTAATGGCCGACGCCGAAGTCTCCCATTTCCATAAATCATGCGTATTTTTGTTGGGTGACGGGGACCCCAACATCATGACACAAGAAAATAATAAATGGCGCGCAGCGCGAAATTTTTTTGAAAAAGTCGCATGAATTTCTAAAAATTACTCTGTCATTCATGTTAATTCACGAAATAATTTTGGGCTTCGTTCGATTTCGGGCCCCCCAACCCCAATTGGGGGTTTGGGGTGCGGTAGTTACGGTCCCGACTCCAATATAGCCGTTTTAACGCACCATCGCCCCCCCCTATCGCCCCCTTCGTTGTTTTCGCCCCCTATCGCCCCCTTCGTCCGTTTTCGCCCCCCTATCGCCCCCTTCGTTATTTTCGCCCCCCTAGACCGCCAAATCGCCCCCTGGGGGGCGATATCGCCCACGTTGGGAACCACTGGTGTAGACGAACGTAATTTACCGATTTCCTAAATATTCAATTAATTCGGTTACTTTATGTGGCAGCTCATAATTTGAAATCAGCAACGACTTCATTACATTACAAGTCTTACAGTTTACGTTACTTCTTGCTCGTTTCTTTACTGCAAAAAGCGTTTATATTCAACTCGTCGCATTTTAGATTGCTTCGAGTCGTGTCGGTAATTATGAATAAGTTAATATTGTGCCTACTGCCCAGTGCACCTATAGATGCGGAATCTACATAACACGCGCATGGATCGCTTATTTCAAATAAATCGCATAAAGTAATAAACGTGCTGGAGTTGTCAATCTAAAATCACATTCATGATACGAAATAAGTCATTGTCATTTTGAATTTATGGGATGTTTATAAACTACCTTTGAAAATGCGCGGGCCCCAAAGTCAGGTTATTGCACCAGCAATAAAAAAAATAACATAGTACGTTTATTTCGGGCGATAAAATATTATATAGTTTTGAATACATTTCATCCATATCTACAAATATATCTTGATGCTATCGTGAGCCACTAAAATGTTGTCCGCATGCGATCCGCTTACCGTAGTTTGCTCATCCCTGGTTTTGATCATAATCTTTCGAGTAAGTTCTGTTCTGTTGGTAGGCAAGCCCTACCAGAGTATATTTTGATAAAGGCAGGAGTAAATCGTTCTCGAGCACCTTTCGTTAGCAACTTCTTCGGTAACAGAAAATGGGTGATCAATCGCGACCTCTCGAAATAAATGACCAGCATGCAATATGAACAGGACATGAAGCTACGATGTCCCATAATTCCTTTCAATTAAAGTAGAAGTATAGCTATTTCCGAGCGAGTAAAACGTTACTCGACATTGCGCTGTCGATATTAGTGAGAAAAGATATTCGTTTACTTTCGATAATATCCAACATGCGGGCTCATGTCGAGGGCAATTTTTAGAACTCTAATATCGCATAGCCCAACTGTGCAGTATTTCTCGATTTATTTAGTCATGTTTTCCTTGCGATAACCATTCAGCATCGCGAAAATTCATAGTACAATTTAGAATAAACTGCTAACTTTTATCAAGGTCTTTGAAAAGTACTTTTCAACATTTAACTGTCATGACATAGTAAACTTCTACTCAAGTACGAGAAGTAGCGATTGTAAGGTGATTAGAAAATAAGTATTACGGGCCCAGTTTTGCCTAAAACCTAAATCATAACACGTTATCTGATCCCTTCCGAATGACGAGTTTAAATATCCCTGAAAAATGAATAATATTCATAATATTCACATTGCTATACATAAAATTTGCTCTGACATTGCCCATAGTGACCATTTATAATTGGATAGTAAAGGAGTCGAAATTTCTTCGATGCGCCTAGTGCACTAATTCGAGTGCTGAAATCCGAATCGACTAATTTGTTATAATGATTCGAGTCGAGTAGTAAAATTTAATTAACGAGCACTGAAATTACAGTAATATAGTTATATCACCGATACGAAATTTGGTAGCCATTTCCCCGGAATAGTAATCAGTCCAAAACATTATGATAAATAGATAAGTTTGAAGAAATATAAAAATATCATTAATGGTGTATGTATTATGAAACTGGAAATGTTGTATTTGCGGTAGCACGCAATTAGTTTCCAATTCGTAATTTCAACCGCATCGGCAGTTTTTTCATAAAAATAAATAAACAAATACTTTGATACTAATTTCAAAATAACGCAAATCTCTTAATGAATGTCCCTTGAATAGTTAATTAATCCTAAACATTATCATGCAAGGTCCGAGAAACATAAAAATATCATTATTGTAGTATGCATTGTGAAAGAGGCAATATTTTCTTTGCGGTGACCAGGGAATAGGTTCTAATTCTTAATTTCAACCCCATCATCATTCTCTCATAATAATGAATTAGCAAATCCTTGGATCCTAATTTTCAAAGTAGCTTAGATCTCTGAATGAGCTCTGACTCGCTGCTATCTTCAAACCATGGAAAGGGATGAAATTATATCCGGGGCATATTCCTTGGCCAGGAATTTTATCATGTACCAACTAGACGGCCCGAGCGTTAAAGCAAATACGAAAGCGGAGGCAACCTTACGGCGAGTTAGTGATGAAATGTTCGAGCGACATCGAACTGTCGTGAACGCAATCTCTAAACGTCTCCGATACAGTATTGTTGAAGTCGACGAAAAATATGAAGAATATTCTGCGGATGAGCGGATGTTCCTGATGATAGCTGACGAAATTTTTAAAGATACCCAAGAGAATTGGGGTCGGATCGTATCTGTGTTCGTGCTCGGTAGCATTCTTGCTCGCAAAAACGAGGATGAGCATCACGGTGATAATATAGAAGGTATCATACAGTCAGTCGGAAATTACATTGGTAGTAGAAGGCGAAAGTGGATAGCGGGAAATGGAGGATGGGTAAGCGATTTTACATGGCCTGATACGGATTTGGGAATTATCATTTAGCTTGAGGTACTGTGTATCTGCTCTCGAGAGTCCATACCACCTATCGATAATGAAACTTAGCTTGCACTTCACAATTCGGTTTTCAATTTACATTTTGTCATAAGGCACAGTAATTTACATTCCAAGCGCTCCGAACTTTGAATTAGCTAGCAAGTACGCTAACTTTCCTCTGCAAGATTAGGAAGGCTTACATTCTTTTGTTTGTTTCAGGACAGTTTTGTAGGATTTTTTGATAACGCAGCTTTCGATGATAGTAAAGTTTGGAAGAGGCTCATGCTTGTTGGAATTGGACTGACGTCTATTGCAATGGCAATAACAAGATCATGGATACTCCTTTGACGTACATCATGCAATATTTTTTAAATAATATATTTCTTCGCCGTTTAATTACATAAATTTTACTGTAGGACGGATGCAGTTTCTTCTGAGATTACATGAAAGATTGCTCCATAAAACCGTCTTTATCTGGAACATTTTCATTTTTCAAATTTATACAGCTACGTAAGGAAATTGCTAGGTTACCTAGAAAACGCCGCAAGTCAAATTTGATCCAATTCCGACCATAGTAGGGACAAAGAGTTATGACAGCTCAAAATGATCCATCTTTCGATGCCAAATATCGTTGGTTCTCCGCGACCAAATATCGTGTTCTATAAATATTGTGTATATGGAACAGATATAAATGTTGCTATTTTGTTGTTATTTGCGAAGAATACTTTGCTCAGTAATTAATTTCACGGGGATTCTAAACCTCAATACATACAAGTGAGCAAAGTTACATCAACCTGCGTTAAGCTGTAGTGTTATGTAACTACCTACAATTCTATCAAGACGTAGCGAACACGACAAGTAATATGGAGTGAAGGAATAAGGGCGCGAAATTCCAATGTATAGATGCATATTTAGGCGGAAATATCGTCTTACCGGACGAATGCAATTGTTTCCTTAAAGTTTCCCTGTCTACGCCATTCAAGCGCGGTAAGATCAGTTTGAGTTGACGACATTCAGGATGATATTTCAAGAAGCTCTGAATGATAGTCACATATTCCTCGTCGATTCTTGTTCTATCGCTGTCACTGAGGTCGAATACCTTTAGCTGTTCATTGAATAATTGAATATTAGGCGGTTTAGGTCAATTTCATAAACGAAATCTGAACTAAATTGCTTTATTGAGAACCATGAGAGAGCAGAAAGAACTTACTGTAGTGCATCGCTTGCCCATCTCTTCACTAAGATTCCTGATTTGCATGGAAAGCATCTTGCAATTACTCGGCTTGAATTCTTCAACGCGGGTTTTGTGCAGGATTTCAGTTACTGTTTTGTAGCAGGAGGAAATGTCGGGATTTCTACTCAAATCCAGCGAATGCAGCTAAAACACAGTGTGATGCTCGGATATTTTACGATGCTACAAACCACTCAGTTGCTGTAATAATAATATTTATCTACGACAGAGCAATATTATCAATTTCTTCGCCTCATCGCAAAACTGGTGTAATACAGAAAATAATGAACGTCTATAGGATATCGAAGAAACTGCAGAAACTAGCATTAATATGAATGGGCGATGGAAAACCTTTCACTCATAAGCAAGGACACTTTTCATCAGCAGACGTGATCAGGAATGCCTTATTGATGATAAATTCGCTCGCTAAATGAAATGCCATGTCTGACGTTGCTTGGAACTCGCATTAGTTGCAAACTATGCTTGATTATTTCACTAGTAAGAAAACAAAACAGATCTAGCTAAAATGGATCACCTCATGATTACCGAGACCATTGTTCAACGACGTTAATGAATGTTCATCCAATTCGCAAGCTGAAAGTCGAACTGCCTTCGTGTTATGCCTTTTCGCGAAACGTCCGATTTCTTGCAATCCTACCGGTTCCAAATCCGTATTGTAACTTAGATCGAGTTTATCGACCTACAAAATACAGAAAATTATTCTGAAAACGACACACAAAATTGTGGAAACGAGTGGCTACCTCGATTTCACCAAAACATTCAAAAGCATGAATTTCCTCCGGTGTGAGGTCGCATCCTTTCATCACAAGAGTAACCGCTCTGTCTTTACAAAATAAGGGCGGCAGTGCAGCCATACACTCTTCATCCAGACGATTATAACTGATGTCGAGATATCGGAGCTAAACTAATATGGGAAACTGACAACTTACGACCAGAATTAATCGGGGATGAAGACAAACATTACAAACTTATAACAGAGAAATGTTGATTAGCCAGTCACGTCATAATAGATTGGCGAAATGTTCTGAGATTAAAATAGAATTTCTGTGATTCGTCTCAAATGGACTCTTTGCAAGCAGTCATAAAGAATGTGACTATTGACCACTACTGAACAACAATCGCTCAAGACAAGATCCATATACCTTACTGTTTTTGACCTGCATGGCGACGAAATCCTTTGATCGCAAGTGCGAGTTCACAAGTGACAAATAGGTTAGATCGCTTGAAATAATAGTCCCGAGTTGCGTAAAGTTGATGTTTTCGCCGTAGCTGAGATCGAGTTTTTGCAATTTAACCTATGGGAATGAGGTAATAAAAGTCTCATATCGAAAGGATTTATACTAGATTAGTGTCCGGATATTTTCATCGCCAATACCTGATGCTATCTGATAAGTTGACTCAAAACGATCAGAAAATCGTTAGATCCGCTACTTTCTTCCAGGTTGAGTTCCGTCGAGCCACACTCCTTCATCAACTCGCAGATGGCTGGCAGGAGTTTGTCAATGCCATCGTGGGCTGTGACGCTGAGTTTTTTTATTTGGACCTGGACGAGTGCAAAACTTTCCCCCATAAAACAGTAATTGAGGTGATGAATAATTAAACCCTCATCAACTCTCACTAGTCTAGTATGACTATTGCGATAAATGGCTACACCGGTGCGTGATTGAGCATTGTTCGGTACGATACCTTCAATTCACGCGTAGTAACAATAATAATATGAAACAATGCGGTCATGATGAAGGTTTCTTTTCAAGCCCGCTATGTATATTATACGGATAAACATGCTTAAATTGAACGTGGGTTTATAATGCTCAGTGACTGTGAGCGGTATGTGTAAATGTGTTTACCTCAAATTCAAATTCGCGAATTTGGTCCAATATCATCTTTACAAGGTTTTCATTGAGATGGCATTGGCGGAATTCTAACTCGTACATGCGAGATTTCTCCATGAGACCATTCACGATATTCTTTACATCCAATTCAGTCGTAGTTTTATGATAGATCCCACAAGGAATTTCAACTTCATCATGATCCATAAGTATTGATTGATGGTACATCCTGTTATCACCTTTAACGTATGTGAATCATCAATAATTCATGATCAGGAAATAAAATTAATATTAATTCTAATCAACCTCCAATGTGATTTTTGTGTCGGACTATTTCAATATTTCGATAAGTCGGATAAAATGATGATACGTGACATATATACTCAAGCAACAAACCGCTCCAGTACCAACACCACCACGTATGCCAATACCATATGACTGAATCATGGTAGTTTGCAGAGTTTAGTCAGCCATTGTACAGTTTATGCGCTGTGAGAATATCGAGTTAATCCAATTACACCATCATAAAATTTATCCAAGAGTCTAAATTATATTATTTTTCAGTATTGTATGGTCTAAATTATTAGAAATAAACATCCAAAAAGTTTAAGCTTTGGTTTTTACTTTATGAGAATAATTTTATATACTTTATTATAGTCATGGTAGGGTGCTTGTAATAACGAAGGTGTTTTTAACAACAACCTATCAATAACTTCACAAATGACACAAGCTAATTGATAAATTTTGAAATTGCCTGTAAGATATTAAGCTAATTATCAGAGTCGACGGCGATAAAACTATTTTACTTGAGTAATATTTATCGCTACATAAATATCGTTATGCCTTTGATACGATGTAAATAGTTATCTCGTGCGGCGTCCGTTGCGTGTCGTCACCCTTCGTACACCGTCGAGGAATAGGCTACCCGGTGCCGTTGACTTGTGATTATTTGTCGTAGACTTAAGTTGTGATATTGCAAGTTTTGAGGTTCTAAGATGGGTCCGTTCGGGTAAAAAGGAGCCCGCGAATGCAATAAAGAGACAATTCTGAGGATGCCGCCCGCCCCGTACGGGGTTCGGGGCAATAAAAGGGATTAAATAGGGGCGGGCGGCATCCTCAGAATTGTCTCTTTATTGCATTCGCGGGCTCCTTTTTACCCGAACGGACCCATCTTAGAACCTCAAAACTTGCAATATCACAACTTAAGTCTACGACAAATAATCACAAGTCAACGGCACCGGGTAGCCTATTCCTCGACGGTGTACGAAGGGTGACGACACGCAACGGACGCCGCACGAGATAACTATTTACATCGTATCAAAGGCATAACGATATTTATGTAGCGATAAATATTACTCAAGTAAAATAGTTTTATCGCCGTCGACTCTGATAATTAGCTTAATATCTTACAGGCAATTTCAAAATTTATCAATTAGCTTGTGTCATTTGTGAAGTTATTGATAGGTTGTTGTTAAAAACACCTTCGTTATTACAAGCACCCTACCATGACTATAATAAAGTATATAAAATTATTCTCATAAAGTAAAAACCAAAGCTTAAACTTTTTGGATGTTTATTTCTAATAATTTAGACCATACAATACTGAAAAATAATATAATTTAGACTCTTGGATAAATTTTATGATGGTGTAATTGGATTAACTCGATATTCTCACAGCGCATAAACTGTACAATGGCTGACTAAACTCTGCAAACTACCATGATTCAGTCATATGGTATTGGCATACGTGGTGGTGTTGGTACTGGAGCGGTTTGTTGCTTGAGTATATATGTCACGTATCATCATTTTATCCGACTTATCGAAATATTGAAATAGTCCGACACAAAAATCACATTGGAGGTTGATTAGAATTAATATTAATTTTATTTCCTGATCATGAATTATTGATGATTCACATACGTTAAAGGTGATAACAGGATGTACCATCAATCAATACTTATGGATCATGATGAAGTTGAAATTCCTTGTGGGATCTATCATAAAACTACGACTGAATTGGATGTAAAGAATATCGTGAATGGTCTCATGGAGAAATCTCGCATGTACGAGTTAGAATTCCGCCAATGCCATCTCAATGAAAACCTTGTAAAGATGATATTGGACCAAATTCGCGAATTTGAATTTGAGGTAAACACATTTACACATACCGCTCACAGTCACTGAGCATTATAAACCCACGTTCAATTTAAGCATGTTTATCCGTATAATATACATAGCGGGCTTGAAAAGAAACCTTCATCATGACCGCATTGTTTCATATTATTATTGTTACTACGCGTGAATTGAAGGTATCGTACCGAACAATGCTCAATCACGCACCGGTGTAGCCATTTATCGCAATAGTCATACTAGACTAGTGAGAGTTGATGAGGGTTTAATTATTCATCACCTCAATTACTGTTTTATGGGGGAAAGTTTTGCACTCGTCCAGGTCCAAATAAAAAAACTCAGCGTCACAGCCCACGATGGCATTGACAAACTCCTGCCAGCCATCTGCGAGTTGATGAAGGAGTGTGGCTCGACGGAACTCAACCTGGAAGAAAGTAGCGGATCTAACGATTTTCTGATCGTTTTGAGTCAACTTATCAGATAGCATCAGGTATTGGCGATGAAAATATCCGGACACTAATCTAGTATAAATCCTTTCGATATGAGACTTTTATTACCTCATTCCCATAGGTTAAATTGCAAAAACTCGATCTCAGCTACGGCGAAAACATCAACTTTACGCAACTCGGGACTATTATTTCAAGCGATCTAACCTATTTGTCACTTGTGAACTCGCACTTGCGATCAAAGGATTTCGTCGCCATGCAGGTCAAAAACAGTAAGGTATATGGATCTTGTCTTGAGCGATTGTTGTTCAGTAGTGGTCAATAGTCACATTCTTTATGACTGCTTGCAAAGAGTCCATTTGAGACGAATCACAGAAATTCTATTTTAATCTCAGAACATTTCGCCAATCTATTATGACGTGACTGGCTAATCAACATTTCTCTGTTATAAGTTTGTAATGTTTGTCTTCATCCCCGATTAATTCTGGTCGTAAGTTGTCAGTTTCCCATATTAGTTTAGCTCCGATATCTCGACATCAGTTATAATCGTCTGGATGAAGAGTGTATGGCTGCACTGCCGCCCTTATTTTGTAAAGACAGAGCGGTTACTCTTGTGATGAAAGGATGCGACCTCACACCGGAGGAAATTCATGCTTTTGAATGTTTTGGTGAAATCGAGGTAGCCACTCGTTTCCACAATTTTGTGTGTCGTTTTCAGAATAATTTTCTGTATTTTGTAGGTCGATAAACTCGATCTAAGTTACAATACGGATTTGGAACCGGTAGGATTGCAAGAAATCGGACGTTTCGCGAAAAGGCATAACACGAAGGCAGTTCGACTTTCAGCTTGCGAATTGGATGAACATTCATTAACGTCGTTGAACAATGGTCTCGGTAATCATGAGGTGATCCATTTTAGCTAGATCTGTTTTGTTTTCTTACTAGTGAAATAATCAAGCATAGTTTGCAACTAATGCGAGTTCCAAGCAACGTCAGACATGGCATTTCATTTAGCGAGCGAATTTATCATCAATAAGGCATTCCTGATCACGTCTGCTGATGAAAAGTGTCCTTGCTTATGAGTGAAAGGTTTTCCATCGCCCATTCATATTAATGCTAGTTTCTGCAGTTTCTTCGATATCCTATAGACGTTCATTATTTTCTGTATTACACCAGTTTTGCGATGAGGCGAAGAAATTGATAATATTGCTCTGTCGTAGATAAATATTATTATTACAGCAACTGAGTGGTTTGTAGCATCGTAAAATATCCGAGCATCACACTGTGTTTTAGCTGCATTCGCTGGATTTGAGTAGAAATCCCGACATTTCCTCCTGCTACAAAACAGTAACTGAAATCCTGCACAAAACCCGCGTTGAAGAATTCAAGCCGAGTAATTGCAAGATGCTTTCCATGCAAATCAGGAATCTTAGTGAAGAGATGGGCAAGCGATGCACTACAGTAAGTTCTTTCTGCTCTCTCATGGTTCTCAATAAAGCAATTTAGTTCAGATTTCGTTTATGAAATTGACCTAAACCGCCTAATATTCAATTATTCAATGAACAGCTAAAGGTATTCGACCTCAGTGACAGCGATAGAACAAGAATCGACGAGGAATATGTGACTATCATTCAGAGCTTCTTGAAATATCATCCTGAATGTCGTCAACTCAAACTGATCTTACCGCGCTTGAATGGCGTAGACAGGGAAACTTTAAGGAAACAATTGCATTCGTCCGGTAAGACGATATTTCCGCCTAAATATGCATCTATACATTGGAATTTCGCGCCCTTATTCCTTCACTCCATATTACTTGTCGTGTTCGCTACGTCTTGATAGAATTGTAGGTAGTTACATAACACTACAGCTTAACGCAGGTTGATGTAACTTTGCTCACTTGTATGTATTGAGGTTTAGAATCCCCGTGAAATTAATTACTGAGCAAAGTATTCTTCGCAAATAACAACAAAATAGCAACATTTATATCTGTTCCATATACACAATATTTATAGAACACGATATTTGGTCGCGGAGAACCAACGATATTTGGCATCGAAAGATGGATCATTTTGAGCTGTCATAACTCTTTGTCCCTACTATGGTCGGAATTGGATCAAATTTGACTTGCGGCGTTTTCTAGGTAACCTAGCAATTTCCTTACGTAGCTGTATAAATTTGAAAAATGAAAATGTTCCAGATAAAGACGGTTTTATGGAGCAATCTTTCATGTAATCTCAGAAGAAACTGCATCCGTCCTACAGTAAAATTTATGTAATTAAACGGCGAAGAAATATATTATTTAAAAAATATTGCATGATGTACGTCAAAGGAGTATCCATGATCTTGTTATTGCCATTGCAATAGACGTCAGTCCAATTCCAACAAGCATGAGCCTCTTCCAAACTTTACTATCATCGAAAGCTGCGTTATCAAAAAATCCAACAAAACTGTCCTGAAACAAACAAAAGAATGTAAGCCTTCCTAATCTTGCAGAGGAAAGTTAGCGTACTTGCTAGCTAATTCAAAGTTCGGAGCGCTTGGAATGTAAATTACTGTGCCTTATGACAAAATGTAAATTGAAAACCGAATTGTGAAGTGCAAGCTAAGTTTCATTATCGATAGGTGGTATGGACTCTCGAGAGCAGATACACAGTACCTCAAGCTAAATGATAATTCCCAAATCCGTATCAGGCCATGTAAAATCGCTTACCCATCCTCCATTTCCCGCTATCCACTTTCGCCTTCTACTACCAATGTAATTTCCGACTGTCTGTATGATACCTTCTATATTATCACCGTGATGCTCATCCTCGTTTTTGCGAGCAAGAATGCTACCGAGCACGAACACAGATACGATCCGACCCCAATTCTCTTGGGTATCTTTAAAAATTTCGTCAGCTATCATCAGGAACATCCGCTCATCCGCAGAATATTCTTCATATTTTTCGTCGACTTCAACAATACTGTATCGGAGACGTTTAGAGATTGCGTTCACGACAGTTCGATGTCGCTCGAACATTTCATCACTAACTCGCCGTAAGGTTGCCTCCGCTTTCGTATTTGCTTTAACGCTCGGGCCGTCTAGTTGGTACATGATAAAATTCCTGGCCAAGGAATATGCCCCGGATATAATTTCATCCCTTTCCATGGTTTGAAGATAGCAGCGAGTCAGAGCTCATTCAGAGATCTAAGCTACTTTGAAAATTAGGATCCAAGGATTTGCTAATTCATTATTATGAGAGAATGATGATGGGGTTGAAATTAAGAATTAGAACCTATTCCCTGGTCACCGCAAAGAAAATATTGCCTCTTTCACAATGCATACTACAATAATGATATTTTTATGTTTCTCGGACCTTGCATGATAATGTTTAGGATTAATTAACTATTCAAGGGACATTCATTAAGAGATTTGCGTTATTTTGAAATTAGTATCAAAGTATTTGTTTATTTATTTTTATGAAAAAACTGCCGATGCGGTTGAAATTACGAATTGGAAACTAATTGCGTGCTACCGCAAATACAACATTTCCAGTTTCATAATACATACACCATTAATGATATTTTTATATTTCTTCAAACTTATCTATTTATCATAATGTTTTGGACTGATTACTATTCCGGGGAAATGGCTACCAAATTTCGTATCGGTGATATAACTATATTACTGTAATTTCAGTGCTCGTTAATTAAATTTTACTACTCGACTCGAATCATTATAACAAATTAGTCGATTCGGATTTCAGCACTCGAATTAGTGCACTAGGCGCATCGAAGAAATTTCGACTCCTTTACTATCCAATTATAAATGGTCACTATGGGCAATGTCAGAGCAAATTTTATGTATAGCAATGTGGATATTATGAATATTATTCATTTTTCAGGGATATTTAAACTCGTCATTCGGAAGGGATCAGATAACGTGTTATGATTTAGGTTTTAGGCAAAACTGGGCCCGTAATACTTATTTTCTAATCACCTTACAATCGCTACTTCTCGTACTTGAGTAGAAGTTTACTATGTCATGATAGTTAAATGTTGAAAAGTACTTTTCAAAGACCTTGATAAAAGTTAGCAGTTTATTCTAAATTGTACTATGAATTTTCGCGATGCTGAATGGTTATCGCAAGGAAAACATGACTAAATAAATCGAGAAATACTGCACAGTTGGGCTATGCGATATTAGAGTTCTAAAAATTGCCCTCGACATGAGCCCGCATGTTGGATATTATCGAAAGTAAACGAATATCTTTTCTCACTAATATCGACAGCGCAATGTCGAGTAACGTTTTACTCGCTCGGAAATAGCTATACTTCTACTTTAATTGAAAGGAATTATGGGACATCGTAGCTTCATGTCCTGTTCATATTGCATGCTGGTCATTTATTTCGAGAGGTCGCGATTGATCACCCATTTTCTGTTACCGAAGAAGTTGCTAACGAAAGGTGCTCGAGAACGATTTACTCCTGCCTTTATCAAAATATACTCTGGTAGGGCTTGCCTACCAACAGAACAGAACTTACTCGAAAGATTATGATCAAAACCAGGGATGAGCAAACTACGGTAAGCGGATCGCATGCGGACAACATTTTAGTGGCTCACGATAGCATCAAGATATATTTGTAGATATGGATGAAATGTATTCAAAACTATATAATATTTTATCGCCCGAAATAAACGTACTATGTTATTTTTTTTATTGCTGGTGCAATAACCTGACTTTGGGGCCCGCGCATTTTCAAAGGTAGTTTATAAACATCCCAGTGTTGGGATGACTCGAGTCATGACTTGACTCGAGTCAGACTCGAGTCACCTTTTTCGTATGACTTGACTTGACTCGAGTCACTTTGCTAAAATGACTTGACTTGACTTGACTCGGCGTATCAGAAATGTGGATTGACTCGTGACTCGGAGCAAAATTCACGAGTCAATTTCAAGTCATCAAGTAGTCGGTGTAGATCGAAATCACTGCATCTTGCATATGTTCGAACTGTTCGCCAAACGCTGGTGTAACCCGTGAGAGCGACCAATCATTCAGTGATCGTGCGTTTTACTGAGCCTCCCTTGTTCTCTCACAAATAAATTGACCGCAAACGAAGTGATCGAAGCTTACAGCTTACGTTATCGTAAACTAGTAAAGTAAAGAAAATTCTGTTCTCTGTTTGTACCTTAACCAAACCTATTGTTTTATTGAAACTGAATTCAAATATAGTTTATATAGTCATCGATCATTGGCCCAGGTTCGAATTGTATTATATCCATTTATATTATAAATGCGTAATGTAGTACATCTTATCAATTCGTATCTATTCTCTATCTGGGCAGGTAACTATAAACAGAGGTTTAGCAGTCCTACTTATATGTGAGCGATAAAGTGCCTTCTTGAGTATATATTCAACTTTATATTCGTTCATCGGTTCAAAATCAATGACCACTCAGCCTGTTTTTCAGACAGCTACCAAAATGCAATGACTTAATCATGCCTCATACTTCGAAAAGGCAACTTGACTTGAATTGTGACTTGACTCGTGACTTGACTTGACTTGACTCGACTTGACTCGAGTCACCTCCAAAAATCGAGTGACTTGACTTGACTCGAGTCACCTTTGAAAATCGATTGACTTGACTTGACTCGAGTCAAAATGTGCAATGACTCGAAATGACTCGTGACTCGAAGGTAGTGACTTGATCCCAACACTGAAACATCCCATAAATTCAAAATGACAATGACTTATTTCGTATCATGAATGTGATTTTAGATTGACAACTCCAGCACGTTTATTACTTTATGCGATTTATTTGAAATAAGCGATCCATGCGCGTGTTATGTAGATTCCGCATCTATAGGTGCACTGGGCAGTAGGCACAATATTAACTTATTCATAATTACCGACACGACTCGAAGCAATCTAAAATGCGACGAGTTGAATATAAACGCTTTTTGCAGTAAAGAAACGAGCAAGAAGTAACGTAAACTGTAAGACTTGTAATGTAATGAAGTCGTTGCTGATTTCAAATTATGAGCTGCCACATAAAGTAACCGAATTAATTGAATATTTAGGAAATCGGTAAATTACGTTCGTCTACACGGAAGAACGTGCAGAATTCATGTTTTACATAGTAAGACATTAGCTGACGGGTAAGTAAAGGTTGCTTGGTTATGATGCTGGCAGCAGGTACCATCAGCAAATCTATAACCAGATTGTCGTGCAGTTCTAAGAATCTGTACAATCCACTTCTTCACTAATTTCCGCAAATTGGTTATTGAGGATAAGCTGCTTATAAAACTCGCTAAATTTTTATGACGTTATAACGAATACGTTATCGTGAAATCAATGCTTGATTTGTTCTAAATATATAGGCTAGTTATTATCTCCGTGCCCTCGCCTACGCGTTTTGGCTCATCATCCTAAATAGGCTATAGTGCGTAACGCGAATGGATTCATATGTTGCATTCGACTAGGGCTGGGCACGATGATTCGAGTACTCGAATCTGAATCGAGTATTATTTTACATGATTCGAGTCGAGTAGTAAAAGACGATATTTTCGAGTACTGAAATTATACGCTCCTCGCAACGGAAATTTAATTTACTAACGAGAATTATAGCTTTGATACTATTTTCCACTGACGAGCCCTGAAACCTTGATTGGTCGTGTCGCAGCATACGAGACTTAGTACAAAGCTACGAACGTTACTGGAAATAACACATTTCCGAAGTCATGATCATCCCATAACATTGTCAAGAAGTGCAATGAAATCGGTATTGTCGAAAAAATACTGAAGTATCTTTAATGTGACGGATAACAGGCATTATTTTCTTTGTGGTGGCATAAAAGGCACATATTTGAACTATGACATTATACATTCTGTTGTGACGTCATAATGAGTGATACTCGAATACTCGACTCGACTCGAACGATAATCCGTGATTCAGAATCGAATCACTCAAGTACTCGATTTTGCCCAGCCCTACATTCGACCCTCGAGCCAAAACAAGCCGCAGGCATTTTAGTTGCAATTAAATTACCCTTGTTCTCGACCTACAAAAATTATGCTGGTATTAGATTGAAGGCCAATGTGTCAGCCGTTGGGAGTTTATCGCATTGGCGGGCGACGATGACACTACAAATAACAACTGTACGTGTGCACAGGTTCGTGTTACCACATATTGTAGTGTTGCGACATAGGCCGGACGCATCAGTCCAAATCCTGAAAGCGAGAAAAGGCGCTCTGATCTTATTTGATGCTGAATTTAACCCCACGGAATCTCAAGTTAGTGTCCACTGGACTGACAGCTGTGTCATAGATGTCTGCGGAAAAGAGCTCATTCGATTTATTGGGGTCGTCAATATTCAACGAAAATCGGGCTACATAATTGTGCGCGGGTCGCATTGTTAAATGCGAATCGGTTAGCATCCAGCTACACATACTGCTCTATATCGATAAAGCATCAATGCTAGTTGAATATGCCCGTTTGTACGTCTATAATGTTGATGGCACACTCGTCGCTTATTATTGCTCATGATTTACAGAGCCACTTACATTGATCGTTCGTTGT
The DNA here is from genome assembly GCF_051294905.1 of Botryllus schlosseri. NCBI lineage: Eukaryota > Metazoa > Chordata > Ascidiacea > Stolidobranchia > Styelidae > Botryllus > Botryllus schlosseri. The sequence continues at coordinate 2,318,613 of NC_137241.1, forward strand.
ACGTCTGTAATGGTACTGGTACACTCGTCGCCTCGCCTTGGTAGCTTTCTTGAGGCCGGAAAATGGACCTGAATCCTTTTCTGAGGTCAATACGGACCATTATCATGTGGATATCCCGAAAAATATATGGTGATTGTCGCGTCAATAACAAATGTGTTTTCAATGCTTACCCCTTATTAGACAACCTTTTTTAAAAGCTTCAATACAGACACGGATTGGCAGCGAACGCGATAGTGTAATGGTTACGGTTCTGTTCTACAAGTCATAGGGTCCTCGGTTCGAATCAGGGAGAGGAGCCGTTTTCATTCGCCGTTAAAGGTTCAGTACGGACGGAATTTCTCAGCGAGCGCGGTAGTGTAATGGTTACAGTTGTGGTCTTTAAGACATGAGGTTCTGGGTTCGATTCCAGGAGTAGGCATGTTTTCATATCTGAGTCGGGAGGTCCTCGGTTCAATTCTCGGAGAGTAACCGTTCTCATAATCCACTGAAATTCGAGACAGGAAAATTGAAAAAAAATTAACATTTAAATTTGGGCGTGGCTGGACACGTGGCGTAATCTCATTGGTGGCTATAATCAGCTTCAATACACTACTCACTCCAAACGTTGGTCTTTGGCCCCCGTAGGGTGGTAATCTAAAGTTGAAGATTGAATTTCGTAAAGAAATTTAGTAATTGCAATATATTACTATTAATTTTTAATCCTCTCTCTGCCCGCGATGGTCAGATATACCTGTAGAGTTTATTTGTTTGAGGTAATCATGGTGTTTGTCGACTACCACATACATTTACACCAGGCCGATTTCATGCATTTTCGATTCCGTATCTGCCGACTTGTAGCACGGCCCACTTCTATCCAAGCTTTTTGTAAGACAACCCATTGGTGTTGCAGCCGTGGACTATACAACTGCGCTATCTCGCAACACAATTACCTACGTGTAGAGCTGGGGCAACTTTATTCATACTTATGACCTCTGTTTTCTTGTTATAATTACTTTAGTTTATGTTCTTAATTCGTGACCTCCGGATTGTTATATAATCAAAAGATATTGTAGTGGCTCAAACGTAGCAGACTAAAAGAATTGTCATGTCTTTATATCTGACTGCATGTCTAGCAACTCAAGTTGTAAATTACTAGGGTCAGTGGCCACATTACCTACAATAGGACTTGAAAACATTTTCATCATGGTTAAAAAGCATTCATTCAATGCGGCCGTTGAACTTAACAATCAAGTCAAATAATCCATTGGTTTGCTGGTCAGATGGCGTTGTAAAACGTGTTGTAACACCGCCTGCACTTGAATAAGTCTGGTGATAAGCAGACTTAAATTTGAGTGCCGATCCCGACGCATTTGAGTGTGAGCATACTTTTTGACGTGAGTTGAGTAACGAAATCGTTGCCGAGTAGAGGATCGCTACTCGACACCAAAGGAATTGTTCTTCACCCTAAATTATAAACTCCAGATTCCAAGCAAAGTAAGTGAAATTTTTGAATATCATTTTTTTGTTATAGATTAATTTTTTATTATTTTTGTTGGATTTTCCAACGTCAAGGGGAGCCGCAAGTTGGCTAGCTGAGAGCCACATGCGGCTCGCGGACCCGCGGTTGGCAATCATTGATATAGAGAAGATTTTCAAGTTTCTTTCTATGATTGGATCGGCGCAGCACAAGCTCGCGAAGTGGCTTATCGATGTTTTGGAACCAGTGCGTTCCATGTATGATTCGCATTGCGTCGCTGATTCGTTTACATTCGCGCACGAGATGAAAACCACCGACCTTCCAAACCCGAATATGTTTCTCGGTTCGTATGATATCGTTAGCCTCTTCACGAACGTGCCGCTGAAGGAGACCATTGATATCTGTGCGGACGCGCTATATGGTGGTGGTGATTTAGCACCACCTTCCTTCTCGCGTAAAGTGTTCGTTGAACTTCTTAATACGGCTACTTGCTCTGTTGAGTTTAGTTTTAACGATACCATCTACATGCAAACCGACGGTGTAGCTATGGGTAGCCCTCTTGGCCCGATTTTAGCCAATATATTTGTGGGATTTCATGAAAACAGACTTTTCGCCGCAGATGAAACCAAGCCTCCATTCATGTACCGTCGCTATGTCGACGACACCTTCGTCATCTGTCAAAATGAGACGGAGTTCGATGATTTCTTTGTTAACTTGAATTCTCTACACTCGTCTTTAAAATTCACATTTGAAAAAGAGCGTGCTAACTCGTTACCATTCTTAGACGTTCTGGTGGAAAAACGGGGTATTAGCTTTGTCACTTCGGTTTACCGGAAGTCAACGTTTACAGGGCATTACATACGCTGGAATTCTTTTAGCCCGAATCGCCGTAAACTAAATTTGATTGGCACATTGGTGCACAGAGCCTTGATGATTTGTTCGGATATAAAATTAAACGCGGAGCTAGAATATATCCGCAAAATTCTAATCGGTAACGGCTACCCCGAACACATCATCAAGAGTTCTGTGGACAGAAAACTCAGTAATTTCAATCCCAACAAATCACAAAACACGAACACACGGTCTGAGGAAAATGTATATATACATTTGCCGTGGCTGGGTCCCATCTCTTCCCGGTTTGAAAAGCAATTGATTTCTGCTGTAAATCGCTGTTACGATAACGTAAAAACTAATGTTGTGTTTACCACCAAACAATTGCTTCCTGGAACGCGCAAAGATGTTCTTCCTGCTTTTCAACAAAGCAATATAGTCTATGATTTCAAGTGCCACTGTGATTGTCGGTACGTGGGAAGAACAACTCAGCGCTTGCAGGAACGCATCAAACAACATGTCCCCAGCGTTATTAGATCACGCATATTGGACTCTCGCGAAGACGCAGCCGTAACTGATCTCCGATTACTAGAACGTAATCAGGCCATGGCTATGAACTATATGCCATCGGCAAGCATTTGGCTGAGAATGCAACTTGCGCTAAAAACTATCGCGATGAAAGATTTTCGTATTAGGTAGAGGCCGTACTAATTTCCATTTGTCTGCACTGGAATCGACTTATATTAAAATCCACCGACCGCGCTTGTGTCAGCAGAAGAAATTTTTAGTGAATCCGAAAATTGTCCACTAGCTGCGCTCGCGGTTTGCCTGTATTTCATGTTGTTTGTTTCTATGACGTCATAATTGGGTGTATGCAATGTAGCTAGATGCATGTTTTTGAAATTCTCCATTTGCTGACGATTGCCCTTGAAAAGTGTCAGCTCGAAAAGCTTCGGGTTTTAATATGAATATAATATTAAAATGTATATTAAAGTTCTGTACCCCAAAGAGTCTCTTCTTGAAACAATTTATCATGCCACCGTTAATCATATGTATGCATATGTTCAATGGTTGCATGATAGTCATTCAACCGACAATGTGGCATATAATTTTCGAAGTAAATTAGTAATAATGCTAGAGTCGGAGTCGGTACGTTTACAGACTCAGGAGTCGGAGTCGGAGTCGGTATATTGAAAACGTGTGGAGTCGGAGCCGGTGTCGGTGGTAAAATTGACCGACTCCACAGCCTTGAGTAATAGGTCATTTTTACTCGAGTCAAGACAAATCAATCGATTTCACTGGTCAACACATATTGTTAAACAGACAAAGTAATGGTGGTTTTTGGGGTTCTGAAGAGCACTGATTCCGAAAGTGACTTTAGTTTTTTTCTTCAATTGGCACTATTTTTGGAAATAATCCATGGGAATATTTTGACTAAAATTTCATATGTTCCCTGTATGGCAGTGGTTCCCAACCTTTTTTCACCCACGTACTATTTCGAAGTTTTATGCAGCGCTCGCGTACCACCTACATAAGTTACCAGTGTTGAAGGCGGTCAAAAATGTTTCCATCGTTTATGACGTCACAATCACGTATTTGACCTATGCGAGGCGTCTACTATTAAACTATATATATATATATCGACTTTTCAATTAGATCAGTGGTTCTTAACCTTGCCCTCACCGCCCCCCCCGGGGGGCGTTGGCGATCTTGAAGGGGGGCGGAAACGCTCAGGGGGCGATAGGGGGGGCGCTGGGCTCAGGGGGGCGGTGGAGAAAAATGGCTTCGCGGTAGATGATGTGGTGATAGGACATATCCTTAATGAGTATTCAGAGCAAATTAACACCGAAAACTTCGTTACATATAGCCTTCAAAATAGCCTACATATAGGTTTAATTGTCCGTAGGCGCCTAAATGACTGACACCGAATGTTCCTGTCTTGGCAATCTGAACCCCAGAAGACGAATTCCATCTGGCAGGGAAAAATTATATGTCAGTGAAGAAATACCAATTTGAAATCGTGTGAGTCTTTTAGTTTAGTACGATTGGGCGACAGGGATATTCCTGTTAGGCGATATCCCCGTTGAGCGATTCTATATTTTTTGATATTGCAGACAGGGGGTCACGAAATAACATCATGCAACGAAGTCATATACCAACGGGTTCGCCCGCCCGAATATGTTTAATTATTAGTAACGGGCCCTACAGTTTCCAAGAAACCTCACAATGTTCGCTTCAAGTTTTGATGAGTCTGCGCACACTCAACAACTCACTGCGCTGACCCTTGGACAACAGTACGTAACTACTAAAAAAAGGTAATAACTCCGGATTTGTTGTGCGCAACGTAGATTTTCTGTGCGCAGAGACCGTGTCAGCACTGCGCACGTTCGCAGCTTAGAGGGAACATTGCACCTCACTCAGCTCTACCGGTAAATGTGTTTACGTGAGCAGAGAGAGGATGAAAATTGATCTCAATTTACATGCAATTCCCGATTATATTGACCAATTCAATCATTAATTAGTGAAATTTTTCGCACTTCGCGCGAATAGGCGAGAATAGCTGCCTCAGTAAATCGACACCCAATGTAGATACCTAATAGGCTATCAGCAAATAGCGGTCAGCCTAATGGGGTCTGGGAGGGAAGTCCTCCGGAAGTTTGGTTTATCACTCGATGGGGGCCCAGGACCAACGTTTTTTGTTTGGGGGGGCTGACGAAGTGCTATTACGGCCCTGGTAACGAATAATTGTACCTGCGGGCACGCCCAAATATGTTTAATTATTAATTACGTGCCCTTTATTTTCCTATACAACAGCTCACTCATTGCTACGGGTAAATCTGATTACGTGGCTGAGAGGATAAAAAGTTTATAGCGACTTATATATGTAATTACCACCTATTCATCCATGCATTATGGAAAATATTGGTACCTAGGGCGACCAGGCCACACAAACTTTGCTGTCCATCAAAATCACGATATGGGGTTCGTGGGGGCGAAGCCCTCAGAAGTTCGGTTTATCACGCTATGGGTGCGCAAGGCAATCGTTTTTAGGGGGGTTAACGAAGTGCTGTTACGGCCCTCCCTCTTACTCATTGTCTTTATTACATTCCTTACAATGTGAAGTTGGGGGGGGGCTGGAGCACGATAATTTTTGAAAGGGGGCGCTGGAAGAAAAAAGGTTAAGAACCACTGAATTAGATAAACTGAAAAGGGCAATTATTAACTATCAAACTAGACATTATCGGCCAGGGTTAATGGGATTCATGGAATTGTTTTTTTCACCGCCAGTCACAAGAAGAACAATATAATGAAAATCCAGCAAACAACCAACGTCAATTGTTTTAATGCGATTGCTGCATTTGCTTATTTTCCACTAGCTCAGCGGTTCTCAAACTTTTTTAGACACGCCCCCCGTTTATGATAGTGAAAAAATTCGCGCCCCCCTTATCGTCATATCACAAAATGCAACCAGAATGCTAGCAATCCCATTGAACAATTTGCATGGAAGGTTATGACAGTTGATAAGAGAATTCTAAAATATGATATTAGGACTATACACAGAGCAAAAACAAATAATTGTAGGTAAATCGCGCGAAGCGCAAAAAAAGTTTTCGGTTGGCCGTAGCTTCGCGCTCCCCTTCAGATGCTTTCACGCACCCAGTTTGAGAACCACTGCACTATAGCTGGTCGATGTGTGACATATGTTTGCTCACAGCGCATCGAAAGTCATGCATGGGCGCAACAAGTCGGTTTCGTTTCTTCGACTTGATGGTAATCAGAGATGAAACTCCTTGCTCGCACTCCCGTAGAAGGGAACATTAGCAGCTGGGGAATAGCGTGAGAAGCTAGAATCGAGTACGAGGAGGCCGTGCTAAGCCTGAAGTTTATTGGAGAACAATTTTTGTGTTCAAACCCACCTTAACTAATTACTCCCTTCGGTTGAAAAAAAACACAGAATCTACTCGCGTACCATCTGGAAGACCTTCGCGTACCACTAGTGGTACGCATACCACAGGTTGGGAACCACTGCTGTATGGGCTAGATAAAAAGACGGCTCAGTCGTACTATAAAGTTAAGAAATTCAACCTTAATGTTATTTTGAAACGCCAAAGACTGTTCTAAATCAAAACACATCAGCAGAGTTATATTCCGGGCTATTAGATATTTCGTAATGATAATAATACTTGTTGAGTAATATTGTTCATCTCAACAAGTCACACACAACGTACAATGCGATGTAATGAACAGATAGGAAGACATCGCCGGCCCTTTCTAATTCTTTCCATTTCTTGTGAGAGCTTTCTTTCGTCGGGTCTTTTATGGGCTTTTTTGTCTCCGTAAGAACCGAATTGCAGACTTTCACGGACATCCTGTACATGAATAAACTGCAATCATGTATATAAGTATTTCCCTAAACATTCAAATAACGTTGCATTATTTGAATCAGTTTTATGCCAATCACCTATTTTAAATTCAAAATAGTCATTTGTAATATAACATTAATAACTTGTCTTAAAAAAAAAATTGATGGTTTTACTATTTTCGATTGTAAGTAATTTAGTGCAGTTTTTCGAAAGGTTCCAGCAATAGTCTGCCATAATATGTTCGTCGCGTCTCCCCTGAGATATTTCTTCTTTTGTTTTGATGTATTCATGGAACCTTTTCTCTTTCTATTCTCCCTAATCAACAATATATTCAGAAAAAATATCAAGATGACTCAACAGGAAGTGAGATTTATTGCTCATGTCTGCTCCAAGGTTTCCATATGCAGATACCTATTCTCGGACCAACTGTTTGTAGTTGGGTGACATGGGTTGGATGGGAGTGTTTATCATGGTCAAATATCTATTTATGCGCAGTATACAAGTGGAAACATGTAAGATTTACTTCCTATTAAATGAAATATTTAACGGTAAATACAGTGATTGTAAGGATTGCTAACATTCTGGTCTCATTATGTGATATGACGATAAGGGGGATACGATATATTTCACTGTCAGAAAGGGGGTCGTGTAAAAAACTTAGAAAACCAGTGTGCTAAACTAAATCTTAATAATCCAAAAATGGAGCAACAGCAAACAAACTCTTCTGCAACCAGTGCTGAACCATTTCCCACACCACGGTCAGAGTTTTAATTTTAAATCTCCAACACTTTTAAATGAAACATAGATCTGCCACGCGCAATGACAGTGAACATATTGTCATTCTAGTGCTGTGCACAGGCAAGGTTTTCGCTCAAATGCTGACCAATTGACGAAGCATATGCTTGGTAATCGTCATAACAGTCTGTTTTGGCAGCCAATTTGCACTGGCCTGCGAGCTTCGTGCGATCATTTGCGCATGTTTTTGACCGAATCAATTTGGTTATATGCTGTTTTATACGCTCAAGCAATCATTGAGATGGATGTCCTACATACCCACTCTCACAGTGGCACTTGTATCGTTAGACAACATTACTTGCATTAAAGGCAGGAAGTTCATCTTTTCGAGAGTCAGGCAACAAGGGTTTCTTTGTGTACACCACATGCATGTTATCGCTGAAATACCAACGGTGAACAGCCGATTTTATAAGTTTTACAAAACGATTGGACACGTTACCTAGCCACGGTAAGTGTAAAAATGCCGGGCATTTTTCTGGTCCATATTTGGGAGCTATATCCGATTCTCTCAATACCCTAACGATGGAGCATTTTAATATGTGATCTGGATAGCCATTTTTGGAGAGAATCAAGTGGATATCATCCAGTTCGCGTGCCAGTTTTCCGGTGAACAGAGGCGCAAGGCCCGATTAACGAGAGATGAAATGAGGTTTAATTTACGCCGGTTGGTGCAAAATGAATCCAAACGGATATAGGCCAGTGAAGGTAGGTTTCCTGTACAGCGAGGTTAAGAACGTTTGTCCTGGTGTCACAACTAACACGTTTAAAAAGGGAAGGGTCGCTTCAGTTTCTTTTTCCACGGTAGATTGTGGAGCTGGGTGGAGACAGTTCAATTTGTCGAAGAAAACATTCTACTCTCGCTCACTATTAAAGGCAACAAAGGTGTTATCGACATATCTGAAATAGAGTAGAGGTTTTGCGGCGTTTTCAAACAATTTTCTTTCGTGGTTTCCCACGAATATATCGGACAAACTAGGTCCCAAGGGAGAACCTATGGCGATACCATCAGTTTGTCTGAACATCTTGTCATTGAAGCTGAATTCAACGCCACTAGTAGCAGTTTGCAACAATTCAAGAAATATTTCACGTGGTAATTTTGGAGGTTCAAGCGTGCCATCATAAAGCGCGTCTGCGCAGATTTCGAAAGTTTCCGACAGTGGTACGTTGGTAAAAAGACTTTTTACTTCAAATGAGCTAAGAAATACATTGGACGGATTTAATTTAACGCGCTTTAATTTGTCTACAAACGTGAACGAGTCGCGAAGACAGTGGTGCGTATACAAGAATCGAACTGGTTCAATGACGGTGTTAAGCCATTTGGTTAAATTATGTTGTGCCGACCCACACATAGACAATATGGGGTGAAGAAGTACGTTATCTTTTTGTGTTTACGGTAAACCGTACATACGCGACCGTTGTAATCCCGACGGACGTAGAGACTCGTACAGATTTGAAGAAAAGACTCCCTCCTTCAGTTTTAGAAGAAGGCGACGTTGCAGCATCATTTCTAACTTGCGTGTGTTGTCGTTTTTATCGGCAGGGCCTAGGTTGGTGAACTTGGAAGAATATTGGAGAACGGAATCCTTTCTTAAGTTGTAATCTGGCCGGTTCAAAATCACAACTCCAGAACATTTGTCCGGTTTTGTGAGGCAAATCTTTTCGTTGGAACGTAAGGATTTGATGACTTTAAGGCAATCCTTGTTCATCAGAAAATCCCCGAGCATGGCTTTCATCGTGGAAAAATATTCCGGAGCTAATGGTCTATGGCGGGGGTGGGCAAACTTTTGAGCTCGCGGACCGCATTCAACATCTGAATCCATTCGCGGGCCGCACCAGTGTTGGGATCAAGTAACTACCTTCGAGTCACAAGTCATTTAGAGGCATTGTACATTTTGACTCGAGTCAAGTCAAGTCAATCGATTTTCGAAAGTGACTCGAGTCAAGTCAATTCAAGTCACGAGTCAAGTCACAATTCAAGTCAAGTTGCCTTTTCGAAGTATGATGCATGATTACGTCATTGCATTTTGGTAACTGTCTGAAATACAGATTACCTGGCTATTGATTCTGAATCGATGAACGAAAATATAGGTAAATATACATGCAAGAAGGCGCTGTATCGCTCACATATACATAGAACTGTTAAACGACGTATAATTGCTTAGCCTCAGTTAATATCTACCAGCCAAAATAGAGAATAGAGAAACTAATGGATAAGATGCAATATATTACCCTTTGATAGGCTACATATTGATATGATACAATTCGAATTCTACAATTTCAATTCAATTTAACAAGAGGTTTGGTTAAGGTAAGAACAGAAATATTACTAAATATTTTGCTATCGAATCACTTTACCACTAGTTTACAACGAAAGCGACAACGTAAACTGTAGGCTTCGATCACTTCGTTTGTGGTCAATTTATTTGTGAGGGAGCAATGGAGACTCAGTAAAACACACGATCATTGAATTATTGGTCGTCCGCACGGGTTACAACAGCGTTTCGTGAACAATCCAAACGTATGCAAGCTACACCGAATACTTGATGACTTGAAATTGACTCGTCAATTTTGATCCGAGTCACGAGTCAATCCACATTTCTGATACGTCGAGGCAAGTCAAGTCAAGTCAATTTAGCAAAGTGAGTCAAGTCATATGAAAAAGGTGACTCGAGTCTGACTCGAGTCAAGTCATGACTCGAGTCATCCCAACACTGGGCCGCACTATATAATATTGGGATTATAAACCAAAACGCAATATTGGTATTTCATTATATAGTGAGAACATGGAGATGCTTATTTGAAACAAACCGAGCATTTCTTTGAAGATATCGTCCATGCGCCAGAAACAGTTGCGAGATTTCATAGGCTGGTCGACCTCAATAACCAATTTGTCAAAACTATAGATATGAAAGTCGATGGTCCCTATTCTTAGAACAGAATTGAAATTGAAATCTGTCAGCAGCGATCTGTTCATAGATTTGCTAATTCCACTTTTGGTTCAGTTCTAAGACACACAATGCTGATAGCATCATAAGCATGTTAGCTTCAAACACGCTTCTACTGTGTGTAGATGAAATATAAATACCCTAATTCTACGCATACAGAGATCGAATATACCTAAGACAAGCGCGAGTCATTTTTTGAAAGCACAACACTGAAAAAATTAAAACAGGAGTGGCCAATCGGAAATCACACTTGTGATCCGAATTACGTCAATCTCGTTTAGGATTGTTGGGATTTTTAGCAGTTTAAACCTTTCAAGTTGCGTGAGCTTCAATATCGGGCTGTCGCGCCAGACATTATTCATAAAATATGATATAGGAAGTATTTACCTTAGAACAGTGGTTCTCAAACTTTGCACGACACGCCCCCTTATGATGGTGAACGTTTTCGCGCCCCCCTTATCGTCATATCACAAAACGCAACCAGGATGCTAGCAAAGCTAACGGGTAGTTTGATGGTATGGAAGGCTACGACTGCGGACGAGAGATTTTTAAATATGAAGTTGAGACTAAATACAGGGCAACATTTGCGAATTGGATGTAAATCGCGCAGAGCTCGAAAAATTCTTTCAGTTGATCTCAGCTTCGCGACGATCTTCAGATGCTTTCACGCCCTCGGGGAGCCGCGCTCCCCCAGTTTGTGAATCACTTATTTAAAAATATCATGGTGAAATATATTAAAATGTTTAATTATGTCCCTGCATTAATTCGATTTTTAGTGCGCATTTTATCAATAAATCGTTTTAAGAGTATGACACAAAGGTCTCGCAGGATCGCATTCGTCAAAAGGGGTGCAAAGCATCATGTTTGTTTTAATGTTTCGGCCTGATGGCTTAGAAAATAAATTCCAAAACTATCAATGAGAGTAGGCACATTAGAGATCGCTACCTTATGAACTGTTTTTTTTTCAATTTAACATTTCAGTCTCGCGAGTAAATGAGATGACCAAAGAAAGTCATGATATAAGCTTGGGGGAATTGTTTTCTCTGGGCGTGGCATTTCACTACTGTCTGTTCAGATTGTTAGAAACAGATTATTTGGTGTTGACTTCAGACAAATGCGACGACCAAGCATATCAATGGCGAAAGTTTCATATGTAAAAACTGACCACAGAAAATCACGCGAAACCCGAAGATTCCTTTTAAGAAATTCAACCAAATTTACATACATAATATCAGACGGCTCTGGTAACATTGTGACCCAAAATCCAAAAATCCAGCACTTTTCACCGTCCGCGGATCGCAGTCAGCTGTCTACAGCCCACGAGAGCGTACTTACTTACCAACTTGACTAGATGCAACACCAATGCGGTGCGGGTTCGATTCCGACCGAGGTCGACTTCAGAATTCATATACCTAAGTGTTGGAGGTTTACCTAGGCTCCTCCTCGCCACCTCATCTGCGTAAGCGGTGTCTTACAAAACGCCTGAAAGTAGGCAGTGCTACAAGTCGGCAGATGCGGCATCAAATATAAGCAATATCGGCTTGGTGTAAATGACCATAATGATCGATGCACACCAAGAATACATCAATACAACAAAAACTTTACTATATTTAATAATCACTACATCTATTTCTAATTGAAGTAATTTAAGGATGCTTTTAAAAGTACTACTTCACTCGTACGTGAGTTCTACTTATACTCAAGTAGTTTTCATGACTACTTCGAACACCTCTGAGTAAATAGGCCTATATATATTGACACTAATAATATGTCTGTATCATTTTCCAGTTTCAGTACTATTCCATTCATTCACCAAAATTTTGTCTCTAGCTTTCATATTTACATCTTCTTGTATTCAGTCCATGCAGGCAACATTCAGATGAAGTTTACTATGACCTTGGAGGGTGAAAATTGTACTGCTGAAATACACAACACGACAAGCGGAGAATATAAGAAAGCCGTTGGACTATTCACTTCCATAGTGAGTAACACATCGATATAGGTTATGGGATATTACAGTGTTGAAAATTAGCGTACTGCTGCAAAAACAAGATTGCAGTCACAATATTTCACCTCAAATATTTATACTAATTCCTTACGCCAAAAGTTACGACACAAAAATATAAAATAATAAAAGTTGGGGAGTTATTGCCTATTCGATTATTTTTCGGAAATTTGTGACGATCAAACCGGGTAACGAATGAAAGAACATTGTAAATGCAGCCTGGCAGAATATTATGACATAACGCCACACCCCTTTTGAACTTTTTAGTCCTGGAATCTTTGTTCTGGCAACGGAAGTGGTCTCGATGAATTTTAGGTTGCATGGAATTGAAAGATAAGCCATTTCTGTCGCTGGGGATCGTAAAAATAGAATTTTCCTATTTCTAGGCACAGATGGTTACCCAGTAAAACTGTAATTTGAATTGGTGATGCCGAAGTCATATTTTAACCACTTCATATACAATTAGAATTGGAACGCAAAACGCGATCTATTTGCTTTAAAACAGGGGTCTCAAACCCTACGGGTTTCGACATTGGTATGTCATATATTTCTAAGTGAGCAATATTAGACAAAATTTTTCGATTGAAAGTGAGCCGAACAAGCAGACTGGCATTCCACAAACATTATTTACTATTGTTAATATTTGAAGATAATTGTTGTTGTTGTAGTCGGTCGAGAGTAAGAATAATTTGTCGAAATTATGAGATGTAGACAAAGTAGCTCAAGGGTGGATAAACTTTTCAGCTCGCGGGCCGCATTCAACATCTGAATCTATTCGCCGGCCGCACTTTATAAACTTTTGATTACTAGCCGAAACATATTATATTAATTTAGTTATACAGTGACGGAAGAAATACGGAGATGATGTCTCTGTATATTTAAGACAAACCAAACATTGATATGATGGTACGTACACTCGTCAAAAACATTGACAAGATATTTCAACTGGTCATCCTAGATAATTTGTTAAAATTAGTGATGAACGTTGGTTATGCCGATTCTTGGAAGAGGATGCAAAGTTGAATCTGTGAGTAACGATCTGTGCATAGATTTGCTGATTCCATATTTCTTGGTTTACCTCCAGGACACACAATGCTGACAACATGATAACCAGGTTGCAATATATATATTATATATGTGATATACCTATAAAATATTTCCAAGATTATCGAGGACGAGTCTATATAACACAGGTGCGTGTAAGATACGGCCCGCGAACGGATTTCGAGCAGGCCGCAGAGAGTTTATATCTAGGGATAGTGTGAACGTGAGGTTCACGTTCGCGTTCTGTGTGTGAACCTCACAAATTTAGAGGTTCACGTTCACAAACGAACCTTGGTAGGTTCTGCACTATAAACCTTTTTCATATATTACAGTTTTCACTTCATTATAACATCTTTAGTTGACATTTATTTCATTCCAACTGTCAACTACTCTATGCATGCCGCTGGCAGCATAAAACACAATCAACACCAGACGAGCATGCATCTTAATGACAATCTCAAAAATTTTACTTGTTTTGATACAAAAGTTTGCTCAAAATATCTAGCTTTCAGTTTGTAAATGTTTAGTGACTCTTTGCTGTGAGCTTGATCAGCGATCACACAACTCCAAGAGCGAAATACGCTACATGTAGTCAGCGAATGATGCTTATTGAACCAATCAATGAAGATGGTATCTATGTCTGATGTAAAAATTTAGCAGGCGTTTTACGAGGTCAATCTTGATATCATATGTTTATTGTATCATAAAAATCAAATTCGAGCGATTGGGGTGCTGGCTACTGCTGTATAACTTGATACTGGGGTAATGTCGGTAACAAGTATAGAAAGAGAAACCCGTTTTACACTCTCCTCAATCTCAACGTAACAATACTCACACGCCGAATACATTGTCCGGTCCGGCCTAGCACTAGAACGATCAAGTGGCTTTTTGACGCATTTTCATTTTTGAAGAGCTGGCATTGAGTCATATCTCACGCTGTTCGGCTGAAACTTCTTGACTTTTATTTATTTTATGTAGGCCACCTTACCTATGATTTTCAACACCCATCTGGTACAAATAAAAAAGTTATACACAGAACTAGCTAGAACTACCAAGTGACCTTTTTGACGCATTACGATTTTTCTACCTCAAGGCAGTGTTGGGATCAAGTCACTACCTTCGAGTCACGAGTCAATTCGAGTCATTACACATTTTGACTCGAGTCAAGTCAAGTCAATCGATTTTCGAAGGTGACTTGAGTCAAGTCAAGTCAGTCGATTTTCGGAATTGACTCGAGTCAAGTCGAGTCAAGTCAAGTCAAGTCACGAGTCAAGTCACCATTCAAGTCAAATTGCCTTTTCGAGGTATGAGGCGTGATTACGTCATTGTATTATGCTAGCTGTCTGAAATACAGATTGAGTGGTCATTGATTTTGAACCGATGAACGAATATAGAGTTAAATATACACGTAAGTAAGGCGCTGTATCGCTTGCATATAAATAGAACTAATAAACAACGTAAGTAATTGCACAGCCTCATTTTATAGTTACCAGCCAAAATAAAGAATAGAGAAATGAATTGATAAGATGCAATACATTACCCTTTTACAAATTGATATGACACACTTCGAGCCTACGCCAATGGTTTAGGACTATATAAACTATTTTCGAATTCAATTTCAGTAAAATAAGAGGTTTGGTTAAGTTAAGAACGCAGAATAGAAATAGACATTTTGCTATTAAATTACTTTACTATACTATAGTTTACGACAACGTATGCTGTCAGCTTCGATCACTTCGTTTGCGATCAATATATTTGTGAGAGAACAATCGAGGCTCAGTAAAACGCACGATCATTGAATGATTGGTTGCTCTCACGGGTTACACCAGCGTTGCGCGAAGAATCCGAACATATGTAAGATACAGTGATTTTTATCGACACCAATTACTTAATGACTTGAAATTGACTCGTGAATTTTGCTCCGAGTCACGAGTCAATCCACATTTCTGATACGCCGAGTCAAGTCAAGTCAAGTCATTTTTGCAAAGTGACTCGAGTCAAGTCAAGTCATACGAAAAAGAGACTCGAGTCCAACACTGCCTCAAGGCAGCGCAGTTTCATGTTATTGAAAGTGGTTATGTATCTGCTAAACGCAGAAATGTCGTTTATAACAACAGAACTTTGTTAATATCGACTTGGTCTATCTTTGTTAGCAACAACATCCCTTGTAATAGAAGGTTTTGGATCTTCCTCGTTCCGAGTTACCTAAGCCTGTAATATTATATTTCTGAAGCTCAGCGTGTTACAAGATATGACATTTCAAAATGTATCATTAGACCAAGCCGACATCTGTATTGTCCATACTATTATACTCGGGTTGTGTAAGGGCAAATGGCCTTTGCTCTGGTCTACGTCTACGAGATGGATCTTCGGGGGGAGGGGGGGGAGGAGAGGGAGCTGGATCTTGTAAATTGAATGCATATGAGGACTTAGGGCATGAGTGCATTATGTTTAGTTTGGCCCTCTCGAGGAACAAGTCTATGGAAGCCATGAGCTTTCTATTGTCATAAGTAGGGAATTTTTTTTTGACTCAAAAAACGGAAGATTTTGACCTAAAAAATCTAAATTTTGACCTTTTTTGACCTAAAAAAACTGAAATTTGACCAAATTTTGACCTCACGTATGCAAATTAGGTGTTTTCGCATATAATGTTAAAATTGTACTACTTATCTTCATTTCTGGTTGGAACTGTCTGTCCCTACAAAGCAGATTGGCCTGAAAAAACGTTTTTGTCTCAAAAACTGACAGATTTTTACATGAAAAACTAGTATTTTAACGAAATCTTGCCCTATGAAGAATTCCAGTAGTTACATTACGTATTCTGGTGGAAATAATTAAAATTTGTTGTAGTACAACGAAAGATCCTGTCCTGCATTCTCGGGTAGAAAGTGTCTGTCCTTACTACGTAGCTTGCCAAGAACGGAGAAAGAACGTTCAACAGCAGCATTTGTTGGCTGACAACACTCAAGTTGTGTGCACACTGCTGGTGACAAACCGTGTTGCTTCATTCTGACAATGCTGTCTATATAACAATATTTCAGCTAGCGCTTCTTGATATAAGAACCATGCAATGTCCAAGCAGTCTTGCTTCAGCTAGGATATTGCGGTACGTTGACCATAAAACCATGTCACTATTTGTTTCATTTGACCATTTATGATTCACAATGAGCAGACGATGGTCCGTTTACAACGGTAGGCCCATAAAGTAGGCTACAAGCTGTAAAATATCAAATGATAAGTTCACCGACAGCGCAAAATCTACGATACAAACGAAATGCAGAGGTCAAAAAATGTTTGACTTTGTAAACAATTTTGACAAATTTTGACCTAACGCTACAATTTTGACCTAATTTTGACTTTTTTTGACATGTCAAAAAAAAATTGCCCCAGTCATAAGTAATAAAAAAGGTGTTGACTCGATAAAGATAATACTGTTTTCCTTTATTAGATGGTCACGATGGCAGCAAATAATTGGGGTAAAATGTCAGATGTTGGACGCTGCTGCTACTAAGTATTTGTACCAGGGCGTCTCATATTTAGGCGAAGATAGAACAGGACAACTCTTCTATAATCTATACATTTGCCAAGCATAGTAATGTGAAGAGTCCGATGTAATCCATCTTGGAACTATGTTACGTGAATGTGGCTGTATACGCTTGGAGAAGCAAACGAAGTCCCAGTTGACACTATTGTCAAAAGTTGCTTGAAGCTACCAAGGACCAGAAGGAACACGGGCAGCTTCATGTAGCCACACTTTTCAAAGCTATCATCTTGTTGATAAGCGTAGAGGCGAGATGCCAGTGTAGAGAGCGAAGTTGTACACATATTTATTGAGTTCACTCCAACCGGAGGTAACTGTTTCGTTCAGAAACAACACAAACAAGAAACCAGTGACGGTTAAATGTTATAACGAAACAAAACCACGGGGATATCATTGGCCAGGTTGCAAAGCAGTATTCTATGAGGGTACCAACAAGTCGACGATGGTCCGTGCATGTTTTCTTGGAATGTGAATTATCTTATACTTGCAAAATACCGATTACTATAGAAATATGCAAATCGAGGATTAGTTGCGAGATTGCATTATGCAATTCTTATCTGATAAGCTTTGTGATAGGCCAGCAATAACCAAGAATGGTGATGTGGCTAAAGCGGATCTGGAACCTACTCCAAATTTTTAAAGAACGTGCTCAAATACCAAATGCGCACCAGAACAACACTTATATGTTACACCAAAAAACGGCGATTTGTTATATATGTATTGCACTAAGGTGTGTCTAAAATATTGCAAGTAGCTGTGAGCGCAATAAACCATGGTTTCTGATGTCGTTTGTTGAGATTTGTGCTGATTTTTAGCTCCGTTGAATGCATTTAATCGAAGAAAATTTAACAAGCGTCAAAAAAGCCACTTTGTCGTTCTAGGTAGTTCGATGTTCCGGTAGTTCTAGTGCTAGACCGGGCGTAAGCTTATATTCCCTTGCAAGTCCATGTCGAAATTGTTGGCAAAGCGTCGGAACACATTGATATTTGGGATAATTATATCATTTGATTAACCCAGTTTATACATTTGGCGACGTTTAAACCTTCACTTCACCATTGTGGCATTATGTGGTCCGAGTTTTCGCTAGGTATTGTGTACAATAATATAGGCCATCACTTCATTGAAATGCTGGTTGAATTTGCAATATGACGTTATGTGACGTCATGAGGTTCACGTTCGCGTTCACACAAAACCTTTAAAAAAGGTTCGCGTTCACACGAACCTGAACCTTTCAGAGGTTCACACCATCCCTATTTCTATCCTGAATGTGAAATTCTTGTCTGAAAGCTTTGAAAAATTTCATGCGTCACAGAATGCTCTCAGGTTTGCCAACCCGAGAAAGATGGCCATGAAACTACT
Organism: Botryllus schlosseri; assembly: GCF_051294905.1. Taxonomy (NCBI): domain Eukaryota; kingdom Metazoa; phylum Chordata; class Ascidiacea; order Stolidobranchia; family Styelidae; genus Botryllus; species Botryllus schlosseri. The sequence continues at coordinate 2,336,953 of NC_137241.1, forward strand.
TGTTCTTTTCGGGTCTAAATACATTTGCGAGCAAACATTTTCGACCAATGTCAAACTGATGTTCATGTGCAGTCTTTACCAAGGGCTTCTACATCCAACATGCAGCCAGAGTTTAAAAAACTCGTTGACAACGTTGATCGACCACAGATGTCTGATTGATTTGTTGTTGTCGTTGTTGTTTCTGGTATTCCTGGTGTTTGTCGACTACTTATTTCATTTACACCAGGCCGATATTTTTCATTTCCATTCTGATTGACTTGATCAGCTATTAAAGTAGGCTACATTTGGTTAATATATTCATTAAATATACTATTTTGGCCTCTATGCTTTAAACTTGTAGTTTACGTTTGCATTAAATAAGAAGAGGGATGAATTCGCGATTAATGTATCGATTTTGTAATCCGATCCGACAAGTATTTACTATTCCCATATCAGGCCGGGAGAAGTTGCCCGCCCCTGACCTAAAACATGCGCGAATCAGTTTCCCAAGTACAGCACTAAAAGTAATAACTTGATGGAACTTCCAATTTACAATCACACCGCACATTCGGATATGTAATTTTCGTTCTGATTTGCTGTGATGATTAGAAATTGAAACCTTTGATAATGCGTGAGCCTTGCAGTCAGGCCATTGCGCCAGCAATAAAATAAACGTAGTAAGACCATCACTCATCAATGTAATAAATCAAATAAAAGTTTTGTCAAGACGCTGCGATGATTACATTTTGTACGCATTGTATGTTCTGAAGGCTTACGCGGGCCGCACAAAACGAAATTCTGGGCCGCATGCGGCCCGCGGGCTGTACTTCTCCCTCCCATGTCGTAGCCTAGTCTAGGTTTGGGGTATACTCCTGATAAGTATAGATTATTTAATAGTCAAAGCCAAATTAAAACAGCCATAGTCATAATAATAGAGGTGTCCAATAGCCGAAAAACTCAGTAGCGTTACAGCGGTGGAGCGTATCCATTTCGTTACATGCAACATTCCACAAGCGTTGATAACATTGGATAAAGGAACCAGATATGTAACTGACCGGGGTTGCAACAGAATGCCATGGCTGATATAACGACTTGATTCTTGCTTTGATAGCGAAATACCAATAACACCTTCTAATCTATCATTATTCCCCTTGAAACGCGAATAATTTGTTGCGGCCATGGTTATAACTAGGGCAAGTTTTTGCATATTTTGCTACTATTTTTTTTACAACTTCCGGCAGCTTCCTGAATGCTCAGAAGTTATGTAGCATGGTGTTTTAAACTGTTTGGACGAATCTTAGTTTGCAACTTTCTGCAAATTTCCTTCATTTTTCCATACAACTACTTGTGACTTTTACCATTTTTCTTTTTTTCAATCTTTCACTCGACTTTTTGCATGTTTTTCTCGATTTGTAATCTGGATTTGAAATGTTGGTGACTGCATGTACTTCATATCAGCATCTATGCAATTCAATAACTAGAATGACTTTACTTAATTTCGTTAAGATTACCGCTATCGGACACAGAGTTGGACTTCATGCCGTTGACGTCGATCAATTGGAGTTTCAATGTGGCAGCATCATTGGATCCGGTCTAATACAATTGCCGAATAATATCACGGTAGACGCGGTTCAAGTTTCAGAAAAGTTCAACAACGTTGCTAATGTATCCTTAAATGGGACACAATACTTCATCTCGGCAATGACTGTATCAGGTAATATTAAGGACCGGGCAAAATGATTCCACTAATTGAATCGGAAATGAGTTATAATTGTGATGATTCTAGTCTAGTGTGAGACTGTTTTTCGAGAAATAAAATTAGCAGCGACATCGTCAAAAGTCGCAATGAAATAAGTAGATTTGAAAAATTCCAAAATTATCCCTGATGCAATGAATTAGATCAGGGGGAGGGGGCCAACCTGTTGCCGTAGAAGTAGATTTTTGCAGCCGTCGACACGTAATTCAATGGATATGTGTTGGCGGCCGTCGATATGCAAATTGAATGACTCCCCAATTTTTGAGAGATGGTAATTCACCTTTAAATTTTCTTCGCCCCTCATACGATTGTAAGCGATGTCATTTTTCGATTTCAATACAGGAGCGCTTGCAATCTGAGCCCCACAGTACAGATGAGAACAGCAGAGGAAAGTAATGCGCCCCATACAGAAATACCAACTTGTATAGCCTAATCGCGTGTACCTCACTAATGAAATTTATATCTAGCTCGGTTGGGGGTTTCTTAGTCTGCGGCTTTCCTAAGATGCGTAGGCTTCTTAATTCAGCGAAATAATTAACCTATCGCGATGTCAGAATGATCTATCGGTTGCAGCATTACTTATATGTGTTGTCAATTTTTACTACCGAGAAATATCGACGGTGATTGATAACACTTCGAATTCAAAATGACCGAAAAATGTTTACCGAAACCAACTATATTGATATGACTGCGGGGCTCCGAAATGTCAGCTACGAATAGCCCTGCCCTTAAATCTAAGCCCATCGGTATAAATGCAACCCGAGGAGAAAAACACATCACCCAATCAAGAAATTCGAATTTGTAATCTTTCGAGTAGCCCAGCGACAATCTATATCATTGGTCGCGAAATAAGATCATGCTTCAACAAAGTAATGTGGACCAATATGAAATTTCATGAATAGTCTTAACTGTGTGGCATGGGTGTCCTAAATTTCCTAAAACACCATTTCCATCAGCTCCTGCAGGAAATCTGATAATGTTTATGCTATATACGGACTATGGAAGTTTCAATATTATTGACCAAATACCTAAATAAACTTTAAAAACAACATTTACGCGACTAGTAAATTGTGGCATACTGATTTTCCGCAGCAGTTAGTGTGAATTGTTAGCGAAGCCTTCCAGAATTTGTGTTGATTGGGACCATAATACCATTGTTTTTTGGAGGTCGACAAGGTATTGTTGCGGCCCTCCTTGACACAAACACTCTGTAGGGCCCGTATTATTCTTCAGTCAACATGTTCGTGCGTGGGGAAAAACGACTTTTTTTTAATTATCGGGTTGATTTCTCCTAGGGGGAAATTTTGGCTCAATTTCTGGCCAAGAGGTCCACGAGATGAAAAAGGTTGGTAACTACTGCATTACTCCATGTAACAAAATTTAGCAAACGTTTTAGTTGACTGAAAATTTTTGTATTGTGTTTTCGTATTCCAAACTAATTACCGAAACACCAAACATTTTTCTGAATTGCCCCAAATTTTGAAGAAATGTCAATTTCTCTAATTTTTGATTTTACCCATAATTGCTCTTTTTAACACAATAATTCTCCATTGGACGTAAGAATACGCGAATGAAAAGGATAATATGAACAAATATAGCTTTCTCATGAATCATGAATCACGTAACAAATGAACACTTTAAAAATCGTCAGAAGCGGTTTTGTTTGTGTTACTTGCGTCTGTGAAGTGAGAAATATTATCTTATAATGGACCAAAAATAAGACCATGTAACAAAATTTTGCAAAAATTTTAGATGATTGAAATTTTTTTTGTATTATGTTTTGTTATTCCAAACTAATCACTAGAATAGAAAAATTTCTTCGGAAGTATTCCTACAGTCTTTGAGAAATGTCACTTTTTCTGGAGTATTTGATTGTATTAAGTAATAACTTACTGAGTTATACGTTACGGTTTTTCAAAAATAACTTTTTTTAAAAAATTCTACTCGCGTAGTGATAAAGTTGTCAGGTAGCTACACACAAAATTTCAGTCAATTCCGACCAGTACAGGCCGTGCAATCTTGGATTGAAATTTTGACCACTTTTGAATTTATTGTATTGACGGTGACAAAATTCGACACTTCGGTATGACTAAACGTCTTGTTCCAGGAATGTCTGAAGTGAGAATTATGATTTTTTTCACGCGTTTACATCTAGATAAAGGCCTGTGATCGAGTTTGGATGATGAAATTCCTAATATATGAAAAATCAATGTGACACTAATATATGCTTACCATACGTCCTCTTTTAAGAGGATTTGTCCTCTTTTTTGGCTTTTTTGAAAGTGTCCTCGGAGGACGCCCTTTTGTCCTCTTTTTTGAGATTTTGTCCTCTTTTTGAAAATTTAGGTCAGATTTAGAGCAAATTGCGAGTGATATGCCGCAAATTAGCACAGAAGTGAAGCTCCGGTGTGTATTTCCGAGTGAAAAACGGTGATTTTAGGTCCGAGCGCAAAGATGACCTTTTTTTTTCAGTCATCCACCTGGCAATGTGGAGAAAAAAACGGTATTTTGAGCTCTGAGCGGGAAAGATGACCTTTTTTTTTTTTTAGTCAACGGATCACAAAGTGGGAAAAATTAACCGGTTTTTGAGAATTCTAGTCCGGTTTTGCAAGTTGCAAATTTCTGAAAAAGTGTCCTCTTTTTAGATTTCCAAAATATGGTAAGCCTACACTAATAAGCTGGAGCTACATTGAAAGAACCCCGTGAAAATGATAGTGATATACATCGCATATATCAGTGCTTTTCAACCTGTGTGACGGTTCGCACTAGTGCGAATGAAAAAAATTGAAGTGCGAATGGTGCGAATGAAAATCCGGATCAAGTGCGAATGACGAAGGTGGTGCGACTGGTGCGAATAAAATTCTGGGTGAAGTGCGAATGAAAATCGTGATTAATTGTTAATTTTTCTGACTTGGAATATAATTCAAATAAACCTAATAGGAATTTTAGGGTCAGTGTAACTTTTGTAGTTGCGACAAAATTGTAAACACGTAATACGATGCACCACTAATCGCAGCTCTCACAAGCATTAGTGGATTAATATTTTCTCACTATAATTATTTGTAACCAAAACCGTGGATGGAAGCTCGTGTACTCGCAGACATACAGTATATCAGCCCGTCTGAGCGTGCGACAGGCTGGAAAAATGACTTCAACTTGACTTCCTGCTTTCTTTCGCTAAAAAATCATCATATTTTCGTAATAACTGATCGATTAGCGCGAGACACGAGGCTCGAGGATAGTACTAAACCATCATTACAGACTCACATTTGCGAGTTACTGTAACGCAAATTTTTACCCCTTCAAGTGTTATTAAAGTGTGAGCCGCAAAGGCTATACTTTTGGGTCGACACGGTGTCAGAGCTATACGTTAATATGTATATAATATTTATTTCAAAAAATCCTGCGATAGTTTTTACATATCCAAGGTCACTGTGTTTGGTAGGCCTGCTGTAGCCAATAAGCGAGACACGCAGAAAATATGGCCATATCATGAGAATTCATGATAAGATTTGTCCGACTGTTTTTTCTGGAAAACATGGTCGAAGACCGTTAGGATGAACTAGTGTAAGGGTGTGCAACGAGCGAGTTCAGGCCTATGGGACTCATTCATTTTTAGGCCAACCCCTTCTGCGTCGGGGAACGTTAAAAAGTAAAGTTTTGGCGAACAAACCACTCATAAAATGCGGTGCCAAAAGCATAAGCGGCGACAAAAATGACCGATGCTGGATGGTCAAACCTTCCGAGATGGATTAGATATGCTCCATTGTCGGCATGGAATAGTCTCGTTCTTGCAATATGAGTATACAGTAGTACAACTGTGATACACAGAGGAATTTAATTCGTCCTAATTTGAAATCGCGTACGTCAGACATGTTTTGTAGAGCTAGCTGTATTGGGTAGAATTGTGGTATGCACGTTCTGTATGTCATAAGCCAACATGCCCGTAAAATCGTAGCATACAGCTGTATTATTAAAAATGAATTCCTTTTCATGGGTGAGGCTCGGAACGCGAGATGCCACAAAAACTTAGATTTTGGTGGCAGATGAAAAGCTGCTTTACCGTTATTAAACTGTTATGAATTCTAAAGTTAGATTGAACTAAAGAGTAGAACACTCAGTATCGTGAGTTTATTTGCTCTTCTCTTGGAGCAACGTATCATAAGGTATAGCGAGCTCTAATGTACTTACTCTCCTTGATCGTTTCACACTTTCTGTTTCTAGAAATATGACAAAAGCCTCAACACAAATATGCGAGTTTTTCATCCCTTCGTCAAACTGGAGCCTCCAGGATTTTTGTGTCAGCTCTCAAAAACGATTTCTGTCAGTGGGCATTTTTCACTCGCGAAAAATACGCTGTATTTTGGATGGGAGTGAATAACAGATTTTAAAACCTGTCCATCCAAGCACTAGTAGACGTTCTTGTACAAAACCCAAGAACATTGTCGAGACGCGTTTTAGTGAAATAGCTGAAAGTAAAACGAGCGAAAAAAAGTTGCCTTTTTAATGAGGCACTTGATAGCTTATGCTACATAGTAGCCAATTTGTTGCACACCTGAACATAATGTTGTTAAGTGTCTACATCTTCTTTTTGCATAACAATTTTCGATTAGTTTGTGCGAATGAAATTTATTTTACAAAAAAAGTGCGAATGGAGCTCAAAAAGGTTGAAAAGCACTGACATATATGAATACTTTCAGCGCTGAAATCCGGGACCATAAAGAGAAAATCAACTGCCAGGCGCAGGTGATACAGTAAATATATATATCCGCTACCAAATTGTGGATTGATTCGCGACTCGGAGAAAAATTTACGAGTCAATTTCAAGTCATAAAGTAAACGATATCAAAAATATCACTGTGTGCTGTGTATGTTTGTATTGTTCGCGATACGCTTGTGTCACTTGTGAAAGTAGCCAGGCTTTCACTGAATGTACGTTTGAGTGATCCTCCATTATTGCATCACAAATACATTGACCACAGGCGAAATTATCAGTAGTAGCAGTAGTAGAAGAAGAAACATTTAATAGCAACATGTGCTGACATTGTCCACTGATCACCTTTACCAACCCTCTTGTATGATTTAAATCTAACGAATATAGTTGATGCGTTTGTTTTATCATTGATGTGTAGATGGTAGTGAATTGTACCATATCAATTTGTTACAACTTCTCGAGGCTTCGTATTCGATCCTATTGACCGATATAATCAGACTATTAGCATAACTACACAGTTAGTCGCGAATTTTATTGGCGGGTCTACGGGTGCGTGATAGACACAACGCCTTCATGCATGCATATAAAACGTCATATTCGTTATTTGATGCAAGATAAATGTCAAATTATTCTGTCTTTCACACAGCTAGCAAAATGCAATGGCTTTGAATCGTTACTGATACTTCGATAATTCAATTCAACTTGAACTTGACTCGTGACTCGACTTGACTTGACTTGACTCGAGTCACCTCCAAAAAAAGGAGGGACTTGATTTGACCCGAGTCACCTTCGAATATCGATTGACTTGACTTGATTTGAGTCAAAATGTGCAATGACTCGAGATTACTTGTGACTCGAAGGTAGTGACTTGATCCAAAGACTAACTGAAACTGAGAAGATGATTGTTGCTAACAACCAACTATTATGAATTGAATGATATATTAATGTGACCTCACAGGCAATATGAAATTCAATAAGGAAGCTTGGAAAACGTGGTGCGGGAAGTTCCAAAAGCTTAGAATGACGTTTTTAAACGACACTTGGGGCAAAAATACCCGAAACATGTTTTATCAGGAATAGGGTATAGAAAATATCAAAAAATCGGCTCAACTAAATTTTTGTTACATGGTGTTACTGAACTAACCATGGGATACAATTTAATCCCGCACCAGTAATATAAACTCGTAAACTTTATTCGAATTCAATTTAAATAATACAACAGATTTGGTTAAGGTGATTACCCACCACCAATGATCAGTCTATAGAACAGAGATAGGTACCTTCTTGTCATATTACTTTGCTACTACGACAACGTACGATGTAAGCCAGGGGTGACCAACACGCGGGCTGATTTGAGATTTCGGAAAAACATTTAATAAAGCATTTTTAAATGCTGAAATTGACTTCAGTTTAAAAATAATGTTGTTGTTCAAAATATTCGCTATATTCGCTTGTGTCCAACATCATCTATTCAATAATAGCTGGCACTGCTTCGGCGATGGTGATAGCATTCAATGAAGGTAGAATTAGCTGATATGATATGCAATGGCACAGACACTGCCATGACGGAGACACTTAGAAAACGACTTGGAGCTACCCCACAAGATCAAGCTTTACGACGAGACATAGTTTCCATGAAGTACCGTGTGTAGCTAACCCCAATATAGGCTGTTTAGTCACAGAAAAGTGTTGTTGGGTATCGTGCGTCGCTCAGAGTTCAAAATAGAATGAAAGTGATGATCGTGAAAGAAATTATATTTCTTTTGGTGACTATGACTACAATATCGAGCATTTTAGAGACGACAGCGTTGTGCTGATGTATTTTTTTAAAAATGTGATTGTTTAAGCCTCCTTTATCTCGATATTGAATTCATGCGGCCCGCGGTCTCTACGAAATCTGGAGAGTTTGAGTTTGCGACCCCTGATGCAAGCGGTCAATTTATTTGTGATAGAAGAATGGACATTCAGTAAAACGCAAACTCGTTGAGTGAATGAGATTTGTCGGTCTCACAAGTCACACCAACGCATGGTGCACAATCCGAACATTTGTAGAGTACATCGATTTTTATCGACACCGATAACTTGATGACTCGAGTCAACTCATTACCCGAGTCATCCCAGCATTGCTGCATAGTAGGCTAGATTGAATTTTCACAATGGGTGGGCAATATCATTATGCAAGGTCCCGTCAAATAAGGCCTTCTTGGAAAGACATCGAAGACCCCTATTAATATTGATGCCGCCGCACGGGACGTCATTAATATTAATATTAATATTATTATTAATAATTGTGAAAATGGGATATTGTGGCGCTTATCACCTCATCGGCCTGGTGCGCCACGGCCAAAAATTTCGTATTACATGTGTCAAATTGTTCAACTAAAAAAATGCTTAAATCAACACATTGCTGGCCAGGACGAACTGAACGAAAGGCCATAGAAGTTCTGGCCGTACGAGAAGGTTATCTGTGGTGAACTCAACTTTCAAGTTCAAGCAGAAATCAATCGTATATGCACGGTGCCAATCATATTTTGGGCATGCGAGGAGGAAGTGATCCACATTCTCGGGTACGAGGCATAAGTCACAAAATGGCGTGTCGATGCAGCCTATTTTGAATAAATGCCCTTTTAGGCGACAATGGCCGGATCGGACACGGGACGTGATGAAAGACTTGGAAATTGATCCGCGAGTTGAGTTTGCGACCCGTGCTGTACATTGTTGGTACGGATGCGGACTGTTCATATTAGTTTATAATATCAACTGCCATTAGCTGTTATCTTCAAAATGTTGGTATGGAATCATCCGTATTGATTTGACAGGTGTCTGGAATTATAACGGTATTCTAATTTTCGATGAGACTTGTTTCTACTGCTACCTGCAGAAAAATTTCAATATGAATCGTAATGTTAAGGTTTCTAGTGATAATCTTCCAAAGAACGTCGACTAATCCAACTCCAAGCACATCATAGATTTGCGTAGTTGTCACTGATATATTATATTCCGGATATTCACATTTTTTCTATGCCGAGGTGGGATTTTGATCGTGACAAATCACTGTCTCCCTCTAGCACAGGGGTGGCCAACCTTTTCGCTATTGAAGGTCGCATTTCGACAACTTATGTAGCATACAGCCGCATTCCGAGACGTAGTCGCAGTGAACTAACTGGACACAAAATATCGATGTTAAGCTGTCCCTGTCAATTGACGGTGAAGTCTGGACCAATCGGCGTTTTTATGCTGTCTTACTATACGCATCGAAATTGCTAGTGGTCATATGTAATGAAGGAATAGCTACTAGGAATTATATATATATTTTTTTTCAGATTCAGGAACGAGTTTCGTCATTAATATTAGTAGTTTTGCCTATTACTATAGAATATTTATCCTTTTTCAGCCCATGTGATCAGATTTACCGATTGAGTTTAATGAACGAGTGTTTTCGGTGATATAGAGCAAGATATAGATGATGATGCATCTTCGGGTGGGCCAAATGTTACTAGTCACTGTGTTGCTTGCTGTAATTTCTTGACCCCACACCCCCACCCCCACCCCCATTAGGATTGTCCGTATAGTGGTAAGACACTGGAAGCTCCAAAACGTAGCAGAAAAAGTTCTTTCGGGGGGAGCACACGATTCCAAGTTAATGTGTTTTACATGGGGTGCTCATTTTCCTCTGCTGTTCGAATCTGTACTCTGTTTCTCAGATTGCTAAGGACTTTACTATACTAAAATCGATAAAGGATGTCGTAGTGAATCGCGCCTAGCGCGTAGAAAATTTCTATAAGACCAATTAAATCTCTCAAAGATTAATTATTCTATCAAAAATTCGGGAGCCAAGTCGTAAATTCAATTTTTATGTAGACTGCCGCCAACACATAGGTCTAATAATAATTCAATTACATGTCCACGGCCGCACAAATTTTCCTACGGAAGCAGGTTGCCCACCCATATGCTCTAGCATTTCATGTATTGAAATCTTTGCTGTGGTATTTCACAGTATTTCAAAGTATTTAGCCGTGTTTTCATTTCCATGTGGCAACTTTTCAGGTTATTTAAATGAAAGTACTACAAGCACTGTAAGTTCGACTGAGCCAGAGGTCACTACGGGGACGTCAATGTCACCGACTACATCAGAGGCAACGACTGAGTCTAACCACTTGGGTATGCTATGGTTTAAGCTACTTTGACAGGTTGACTTGCGGTCAGGGGAGGCAAATGAGGCAGTGCCCTACCTGTCGTCAGCTTGAGTTAACGGAAATTGTGAAGACCTTAAATGAATATTGGTATTTTCCATCATTGTTCATGTATGACTAATTTTGAACTTTTGTGCGACTATATTAAGTAGTTTGTATATTAAATATCTAACATAGAGTGTCAAAGGAGAGATGAGGTACAAATCGGCCAAGAGTCATATGTAAGATATCATTTCTCCAATGAGGGATCAGAATATATCATAACGTGTATCACTCGCAGTGTTTGGATCAAGTCGCTACGTTTTTCTAGCAAGTCATCTCGAGTCATTGGTCATTTTCACTCGAGTCAAGTCAAATCAATCGATTTCACTGGTCAACACATATTGTTAGGCAGACAAATTACGAGTGGTTTTTTTGGGTTCTGAAGAGCACTGATTCCAAAAGTATAACTTTAGTTTTTTTCTTCAACCGGCACTATTTTTGGAAATAATCCATTGGGATATTTTGATGGAAATCTCATATGTTTCCTGTACGGGTTGGATAACAAATCGACTCAATCGTACTACAAAGTTAAGAAATTCAACCTACTTGGTATTTTGACACGCCGAAGACTTTTTAAATCAAAACACATCAACAGAATTATATTCCGGGCTATTAGATTTATCGTAATAATAATATTAATACTTGTGGAGTATTATTGTTCATCCGAACAAGTCACACACAATGTAGGCCTACAATGCGATGTATGAACAGATAGGAGGATATCGAGCGACACGCAGTTGCGGTCTTTTTAGACTGAAATCCACCTCGGCCTATAGAGTGCCCGATGTCACAATTCCTTTCGATGTTGATATTTTTTGAAGCCGCGGCCCTTTCTAATTCTTTCCATTTCTTGTGAGAGCTTTCTTTCGACGGGTCTTTTACTGCTGGGCTTTTTTGTCGCCGTAAGGTCATAATTGCAGACTTCACTGACATCGTGTAGTACATGAATAAACTTCAATCATGTATATAAGTATTTATCTAAACACTCAAATAACGTTGCATTAATTGAATCAGTTTTATGTCAATCACCTATTTTAAATTCAAAATAGTCATTTGGATTATAACAATAATAACTCGTCTTTAAACAAAATTGGTGGTTGTACGATTTTCAATTGTAAGTAATTTAGTGCAGTTTTACGAAAGGTTCCAGCAATAGTCTGCCATAATATATTCGTCGCGTCTCCACATATATATTTCTTCCGTTGTTATGATATATTCGTGGAACCTTTTCTCTTTCTATTCTCCCTAATCAACAATATAATCGGATAAAATATCAAGATGATTCAACTGGAAACGGCTTCTAAATGTTTTGCCAATGTTATATTTTTAATTTTGTTGACCAGTGTTTGGAATAGTGAGCTTGTTCAGTAGCTCAAGATTCATTCATTCATTCATTTCAGTAGGCCTATTCATAACAGATTGTACTTACCTGAGCTTCAAAGGTACGCCTTTACGATCTATCGGCACCAATAATAACATACTGGTCACGCGTCAAATGTCATGCCTTCTAATGTTCTAAAATATTCTCTAAATTTGTGTTACGTTAATTAGCAATCACTATTCATGATTAATTCTTTTTGTCGAATTTTATATCTTGACGCTATATTCGTGTTGTTTTGTGTAATATGCATTGTTGCTAGGTCTCAATATACCACTTGGTCATAAAACCTTAAAAAGATTTTGAATAGGGTTGTAACCAAGTCACACGGTTTCGAGTCACAAGTCTAGCCCACTTTTTTAATTTTGACTAGGGCAGGGCACAATGATTCGAGTACTCAAATCTGAATCCAGTATTAATTTTGATGATTCGAGTCAGTAGTATAAAACAATTTTTTTCGAGTACTGAAATTATACACTCCTCGCAGCTAATAGGTAATTTACTAACGATAAATATAGTTTTGATACTATTTTCCACTGAGTAAGTCGGAGTCGGGATCGGTGGAGTTGGAGTCGGAGTTCGACTAATTTTCGCTTATTGCAGTCGGAGTCGAAGTCGTGGAAAAATACTTACTGGAGTAGGAGTCAGAGTTTGTGAAATGACCCTGACTCCGACTCACACTTCTTTATTATGAAAACAATTGCTTTCAAGGGTATCTTTAAATTACTAATATTAAAATTGAAAAAACTGAAATAGGATTTTTATGTACCATCAATCACTGTTATTAGTAACGATCTAGATCAGGGGCGGCCAATCCGTGACCTGCGAGAAGGTTTTGTGTGGACCGAGTGGTATTTCTCAAAATTAGTTATAAAAACAGGTGAAACTGCAAGGCCGACAAAAATTTGGTTATCCTGACCGCGAAATTTGATGAAGACTAATAGGCTACATCAGTGCCGACTCATTAGTGTAACCAGGGTCCAGACACACTTATCGCAGATCTTTGTATATGACCATAAAGAAGAATGTTTCGTAGCACTTCGCATCTGGGCTGTAGTGACTCGAGTCTTGACTAGACTCGAGTCACGATTCTCTGATGACTCGACTTGACTCGATTCACATAGCCTACTCAAAATACAGAAATGACTTGGCTCGACTGGAGTCAAGCTGTGTATTGAATCGACTTGGACTCGAGTCATTGCGCATGACTAGAACCAAGTCATATAACCCGAGACTCTGACGTCCAAGACCAACATTTCAATGTAATTCCGAAGGATAGTAAAGTACACTATTGGGATTTCGTCTATTGGTACTGGTACTGAAATTACGACCAGAAACTGCAAAAATCGAGGAAAATTAGTATAATATGAATGTGGACCATTCGATATCACCAAACAGAGTTATAAAAAGTGGGTTTAACAAGACTTTAACTGGAAACTGAGCAGTTAACACAATGACTTGGACTCGGACTCGAGTCATATTACCATGACTCGGACTTGGCACTCTGCTAATTGACTTGGACTCGGACTTGACTCGTTGAATTGAAAATGACTCGACTTGACTTGAGTCAAAACTATGAAAGTAAAATTGCCTTGTGACTCGGAGCCTTGTGACTTGGTTACAAATCTGCTTCGCATGATATATTGTCTCTCAATTTCTTGCATTCAGTATTGGAGCCCCTCCTGAAAATTAATTCACAGAATTTAGCCTAACTATATTCGCAATTAGGAGATAACGTTTCGTCCAACATCCGACTTCGTTTGTGCGCTCGCAGCGAGATCGTCGGCAATTACACATTTCCACAAAATGATAGAGGGATGAAACCTTCGATATTGCTATGTCTAAAACGCCGAATATTCCTGTCCTTGCCAAATGAGCTCAGTGGTATACAGAGGCGACGCCCAATATATGCAAATAACATATTTATTGATCGAATTCATTCATTACCTTTGAATAAACAGGACACGAATGCACACTGTAGGGCTGCACACAGAGTTTTCATGACATAATGGTTATCAATTTTAAAGTGCAGTAATATAAGTATTGGTTTCAACGTTACCTAATTCGGTTCGGTTAAAAATATTTGTAGTGTATAGCTTGGCTGCTTGGGTCGAACAAACGATTAAAACAGACTCATGTCCTAATCCATGAATACTGGAGTAAGTGCATGTACACTAGACATATACTATTTCAATACTTCATAAATTTCGTTGCTGACTAATATTTATTAGTAGTGGGAATGTGTGTGCTTGTAATCACTATAGTGTGTAATTAGTTGCTGACTCATACACAAGAGCTACACCTCGATTGTTTTATCTGCATTTTAATTATACAGGATTGGATATATGTCATGTTTGAATGATTCATACATATTAGGATATTAAAGAGTCCATGTTATAAAAACTTATAAAATATTCAGAAAGACATTCTATCATGCTAATTGCATAGTGAATTATTCGAGCTGTGCCACAATGAAACAATTTTCCATGCCATCGTTAATCATATGTGTGCATATGTATGTTGTCGGAGGAGATGGAGTCGGTGGTAAAATTTAGCGACTCCATATTCCTGGTTTTGACTCGAGAAAAGTCGAGTCATTTTCAATTCACCACAGAGTCAAGTCCGAGTCCAATTCATCTAGTAGAGGGTCGAGCTCGAGTCATAGTGTTTTGACTCGAGTCCTAGTTCAAGTCATTATCTTCACTGTTCAGTTGTCAGTTGTATCCGGTTCAACCCACATTTTTCCACTCTGCTCGAGTGACATCGAATGGCTCGCATTCGAAATATCCATTGTTGAATACGTTGCTGTGCCGATAACAGACGGTATATGTGAACGTAAGACCTTAGTAGTTAGTATGATCGGTCGTGACGCGCCATTGTGGCTTATGGGCGGGGTGGTGACCTGCCTGAAAACCCGGGGTGATGACCCCACCCTTTTAGACCCCCCTTCCGCTGGCACGGTGCCATTGTTTCTTATGGGTGCGGTGATGATACCACCCTTTCAGGTATAGGCTGCGGTGATGATATACCTTGAAAACTCGTGTTGGTGACCCCACCCTTTCGGTATAGGCTGCGGCGATGACCTGCCGTATCGTCGGTGATACCACCCTTTCAAGTATAGGCTGCGGTGATGATATACCTTGAAAACTCGTGTTGGTGACCCCACCCTTTCGGTATAGGCTGCGGCGATGACCTGTCATGGATTGTTTGGTAGTGAACTAACGTTGTGGGTATAGGCTGCGGCGATGACCTGCCATGGATTGTTTGGTAGTGAACTAACGTTGTGGATATAGACCGCGGCGATGACCTGCCTGTCATGTATTCTTACGCGGTCTCTGGTGACTCGCCATGTGTTCTTATGGGAGCGGCCGTGATTCGCCCTTTCGGGTATAGTCAACTCTCGCGCTGTGTTGAAGAAGTATCAGGAATAGTAAATAGTCACGTGATTGATTCTTAGTTAATGTGTATATTACAAATTAATAAATATGACCGATTCGAGTTAATCCCAACGTTTGCGGTGAGTACGACAATGATATATCGTTATTCTTATGGACGCGACGATGATTCGTACTTTCGTTGATAGAATGCTAGCGGCATGTCGTACTTTCACCAAAAAGGGTGTGAAATAGTTTGCTAAATCTAGGAATCAGTCGCTTGGTTTACCACGGAGCCGTCGTAGACGGCGATTCCAATACCAACAATAGCCGCGTTCACATATTAACACTCCAAATAGGTGTGAAATAGTTTGCAAACCCTGCGTTCGCTGACAAGATAATGTCTCAGACATACGCGACTTGATGTTACAGGCATATCGATCGCTCACGCGGTGAAATTTTCGTAAGCAGTTTGGTACAGAGCTTGATTTCACTCGTACGATTTAATAAGTAACGAATAACAGACCGCCAGTGTCGGTAACTTGAATAGCGACAAATTGTCACTTATTTCCGCTCTAACCCTAATCCTTTGTGAAGTGAACGCTTATTCAAAAGGGTGTGATATCATTTTAAAATCCTACGACACTCACAGGGTAATGCTTCAGACAAAGCGATCCCTCATGCCCGCTCACAAGGTAATATTTCCGTAATTAGTTTGTCACAGAGTCGTCGCAGACGGCGATTCGTAAACCAACAATTTGACACTTTCTGGTATGGTCGCTATATGTTTTTGACACTTTGTCCGTGTTTGACTTTAGTTGTATGATAAGAATCATGCGAATATTCAAGCAATGTATCAATTGAATGAAATGAAACTTACTACACAGCTCAAGTTGATTCGTATTTGAATGTGTTGATCCGGTACAATTCTAATTAATTTGAGAAATCTTTTTACCGTGATCTTTTGTTTCGACCGTAACCTGAATATTACCTACGCCGACTTTCAGTCACATTGAAACACATTCCACGCCGCTGTTTTAACAGTTATAGAATCAATACCAACTATCTCTAACCCGATAATATTCAATCATTTTGATAATTTGCCAACTTTAAATCCATTCGCGGATGTACTAAAGGTAAATCCAAATAATCCAAAATGAAATATTTGGACTTTGACATAGTCTGAATTGAAATAGATTGACAAACATGACTACCAATTTTTCCGCAGTCCCATTTCGATATTATATGCACATAGATTTGAAACAAGTAATGAAACATTGCAACTCTATTCGCGATCCCGCTTTCCGTTTGTCAAAGAGATATTTTAACATCTTACCATACTCAAAAGAATTCTTCACAACATTAACAATTGTTAAAAATCTAGTTTTCACTTACTTGATTATATCACTACAACTCACAAACTCGAATTAATTCATCCTGGCTGTATTCGTATGATCGGTCTTTTTTATTCGATTGTAAAGGCCGTTACTATTCTGAAGACAAAGTATTTACTAATCGGTACATATACGATTTGACTTGGACATATTATATTTTGAGTATACGAGATTTGAATGTCCAAACAATAACTGAGAATTAATTTATCACAATTAAATCCGTATATTACAGCGTAAAAGATATTGGGGTGTCAGTAACTCTGTACGGTCGTAGTTACAACCACATTAACTAATCTACCCAGGCAACTCGTCATGATCATTCCTGAAATCAACACAAACACGACCACTGACTTGAGTTAACCGCGAAACAGCATCAAGTTTTAAATCCGCTTGCAGCTGACGGATTATTCGAATGCATCGATGGAGAATATTATTGAACTCGTCGGTATTGTTACTTCAACAAATTACACCGACTGCGAAAGTTAATATCGAATGGTAAGACTTGATCACATATTTGTTGATCACAGACATGACAAAAAAACAGTACCGAGATTTTATAAACTAGTCATATTACTCTACGCATCTATCAATATCAAAATGCGAGTCATCCAATTTTTCTACTAAAGTAACATTGCACTTTCGGATTCGGTATAGTCATACAAATTGTATTAAATCCAACATCAAAACAAAAGGATTTTTTTTTAGTTTATTGAAATCAAATCATTCGTCTTCGACTTGTGCTTTTCTAGATTGCACGCAACAATTCGTTACGAATGAGCTGTAACCAAAGTTAAGAATTCTTTGTGTCCACAGATATAGAAGATGAATATAGCTAACACAATCACGAATCGACGTTTCAGAGTATTTCACGGATGTAATAAACTTGTTAGTGTCGCCTATCTAAAAGTATGCATGCGTTCGATTTCCATACCGACTGTTGCGATGTTTAGGATTCGCTTACAATGACCAAGAGTGAGGATTTAACATCAATGTCGTTACTGGAGGTATTCACAACAGAGAATCGAAACATTACACAGTGTGAAAATATATCTTTGGTATCAAAGCACTATCCCAAGTACACGATTAATACTCAACTCCGATCCACACTTTCTATAGAACGTGCTAAATGTAAAATATCACGAGGTTGCACTCTAAGACTTTGATCATAACAAAAGTAAATTGAATATGTTTGCTCGACGCATTCAATTCAACTAGAAATGTCTAGGGCACAACAATCGTAATATTGAGGAAGTACTTGCTACACTGTAATTCACTTAACGTGTTTTGCATTGTTGTTCATTTGTAGTATTGATTGTTTTTGAACCCCCAAATAATAATTCCCGACATGAAACCAAACCGCTGAAAGTCGTTACCATCACAACGAAACAATGTGAACGATGTTTGCCAAATGTACCCTATGGTTAGGTTTACTAGAATTATTTGTCTAACACACACACACATACACCGACAATGTAATCGAAAATTTTTCCGTTGTCATTCGCTAAAGTAAATGTCATCACAATACTCTGTCACTAAAGATCTTACTTGTATCTGATTGAATCACCGATAATTAACTCGCTAAATCAAACCATAAGGAAATTTCACTCACTCATCAGATATGAAACAGCGTCGCTTAATCGGTGTAGATCGTTTTTCTAAATGCAAATCATACCTGACCAACAGAAAACAATTTTCACTCACCTTGTAATGAAACCAAGTGGCGGACCTTCGTTCAATATTTTGTTTGTGTCAAATACTTTGCAATAAACACAGTGGAGTGGTCGAGCTTTACATCAGCAGACTGTAATCTGTAAATCAAGCTTACATCCGACTTGTAACTGTATCGTTTACCTAACCGAGTTGTATGCACAGTTTGATATTTTTTGTTATTTGGTAATTGCTGAATATACAACTTCGAAATACTCCCTTGAACGTAATTTCCATCATCGTAATAATCGAAGTACATTTGTGTCGAATTCGTAACAGCCGACTATGACATGATAAATTTTTGACAAGTTATGCTTGGAAGATTGGTTGTATATCACGAAAAATAATTACCGCTCATATTGATACTGTTATCCATTGTTCGGTATTTTCAAACGAGTAAAATTTATTACTTGAGTAACTCCGCTTAATGCAAATGTAAACACAACCGTCTTTCAACATCACAAAGACATCGATACAAAGTATACAATCAAACGCAACAAGTTTTACTTTTGTAGGTTGTGTATGGTTATCCTGCATAACTCATTTCTTACCAAAGCCATATGAAATATATTCATGTTACACGAAAATATTCACTCATGCTACAAACCTTTACAATGATTGGTGGTGCTTTCAAACTGTTTCGATACCTCAAGAACTTTATTGTCTGAATGGTTGTTCATGTATCGTAATAATCAAGTAGTTCAACACAGAACTAGTATTAACAGAAACACCAGAGTTGTTTACACAAAAGTTTGTATGTGTACAGTATACGAATACCATGTGTAAGTCCAGCACAATTGTGGTATCCATACGAGTTTAGTTAACACAATTTACGATACCGAGGTCGCGTCATCTTTCGTAAGACAACAAACCAAGGCTTCAGGATATGTCCATGTCATAGCAATGAATCGGCTACTCCAACAACAGAGTGCACATGTTTTCTAGTTACGGTGCTTACATCTTACACACAAATCAATCTACTTTGCTAACGAAAAGTGGTGAGTCATCATATGGTTATCCTCACTAGTAAAACATACTATCATACAAAATGATCGTTATAGTTTGCACACCAACGGTACATCGTACAAGTAACAAGTCTCGAGAATACAGTTATTCAAAAAACGTGAAAGTAT
This sequence comes from Botryllus schlosseri, assembly GCF_051294905.1. NCBI lineage: Eukaryota > Metazoa > Chordata > Ascidiacea > Stolidobranchia > Styelidae > Botryllus > Botryllus schlosseri. The sequence continues at coordinate 2,356,623 of NC_137241.1, forward strand.
TTCTACACCAAGTCGTTATGTTGACGAAAGCGTATATTGTAATATCATGATCGATTTGCATTCGTTGGTCACAAACTGTCACTACTCTAAATAATTCTTTTTCACTCAAACACAAACGCATACTTGTCACCATTCGTTTTCATCAAGTACGAGTTCAAGAAACTTACTACGACATGAATTTTTATTTTTATGTTGTGTAAATAGGTAATAATTAATTCAAGTAACACTATATAAACATCATCGAGTTGTGCTAATAGATTTACATGTGGTCTTGTGGTTTTCATCGGGACATACAGCACGAACTAACTGTAGACTCCTCTCTGTTGTACAGCTACTCGGTAATCGAAATGCATTAACATGTAAACAACGATCTTGTTTCGTCACACCAAAAATATGTTCAATGTCGCGATACTCCGCACAAGACGTGCATAGCCTTTTCACACTCGTAATAGTATACCAACGTCAAGCGATAACGTTTAACAAGACCAACGACACTGAACCCACGACGTTTACCTATGTAAAATTACCACTTTCACTTGCCAGTCCATCGTTTACCCGGCTAAACATATTATTTTCCTTTGGAGATCTGACGTTTACCCAGAGTAAGAAACCATTTTCACTTGGAAATATATTTTTTCCTTGGCTAACAAACCTTTTTTCACTTGTAAATATGTTTTTTCCTTGGCTAACAAACCTTGTTTCACTTGGAAATCTATTTTTTCTCTGGTTAACAAACCTTTTTCCCCGGGTAACAAACCTTTTTCCCTGAGCAACAAGCCATTTTCACTTGGTGGTCCGTCGTTTACCTGGGTAAAAATATCATTTTCCTTTGGGGATCTGGCGTTTACCCGGTGTAACAATACATTTTCGCTTGGAAAAATACTTTTACCTAGAGTAACTAATCATTTTCTCCTGGATAACAATCCCTTTTCGTCTGGAAACTATCATTTAACTGAGTACCAATACCGTTTTCACTTGGAAATACATTTTTCCCTGGGTAACAATACCATTTTCGTTTTGAAAACTGACAACCACACCGGTCAATTTGATATTTTTGTATATTGTTACAACGAACAGTGACGGAAATATACACAGACTACCGGTTTCAGAGTACACCCCATCGGTCGTATCACGTCAATATCATCGGTTAACCACATACAATATACTCTTGTACACCGAAATGCACGCTTTGGAAAATTGGACAATAGGCTGCGATAGTTCTGTGATGTCCGGGTTCGTGCTTTAGATTTTCCAGAGTCAAAATGTCTGAATAAAACACCTCCTCGACGACGGTTGGTATGTGGATAACGGTGTTCGGAAAACGGTTGGATTTATGTCACCCATCGCGATAACAATTCCAGGTCGAGTTTTCCTCCCGCATGTTTACTATATTGTGTCTTTATTGGTCAATGTATGTCTCGACATTCAGTTTGAAATCGGAAATGATAAAGTATGTAACCGGATCCGGATATCAACTCTGAATCGATAAACCAATGAACAATATTCAAAGTAAACATGTTACACCCTGTGTTTCCACGAAAAAATGCCATCCAGACATACGTCGCGCTTGTTAGCCCACACCAGTATACGCGCAAATGGAGGTGTGTGACATTGCATGCAATGTGTTGGTATACAAACATCGATCCACAGACATTATCATAGCCGGTAATTTTGATGTAGATCGAATGTCACCTGATAACAATGTCATACCAATAAGCCACATTGCAATGACTCTGAGTCAATCTGAAGCATGACATACGGACACACAAACATAGAAACCGTAACATGGGTATTCGCACGACGGTGAAAGTGAACTATACAGCATATACCAATAGAGTGTTCACAGTCAAATATGCGAGCCGTGCACAATCATATACCCAGGTTTTTGCTGGATATGTACGAAACCAATAAATCGATACATTTCTTTTCTCTGGACATCAATAATACAATCGCCATTCAAATGCATCGCTCGAATGTGAGGTTCGTCGGGTGTAAAATCCATGTCAAATAACACCAAAGTGTGCCTTCCGTGTTTTATTATTTCCACCGACGCTTCTTGCCTGTGTCGTAACACTATGGTGCAGGGACTCGAAAAACGATGGATTGCGAAACGGATTGACATACCCAACTGAATCGACGTCAATAGCCTTGTGACGATGGTGTTTCAAAATGATACCGATCTCTTGTGGTGATGACCGTTTCGAAACTGGACAAACCCTTACGATGATGTGTTTTATGATTGCGTGTGAAATCACGAGGTAGTGTTCTATTGTGGTGTACGATTGCAGATTCCACAGAAACACACCTTATTGGATCACAGTATCAGTCCGAGATTTTCAGAATCACTGTTCACGATATTTATCTGGAGTCGTTATGTGGGAGTAGCGACATCCATGCATCGTGATTTAGTGAAAGACTGATCGCAATCATTTCGAGCACCCATACTTCGATAGTTCACATTGGTCAAACGCTGCAGTCTCAGCAGAAAACTTCGGTGTCGACAACACGACGGATATCGACCGATGTCTCCAGTCACTAGCGATCTGGGTGATCTGTCGGGAGATAGGGTCATGACTATCTTGTAATGTTACAACGCGATAAAACCATCGAGTAAATCAGTGAACGCTGTCGAAATATCGATGTAATAGCGCGGACTCAGAGTCATTGCAATGTGGCTTATTGGTATGACATTGTTATCAGGTGACATTCGATCTACATCAAAATTACCGGCTATGATAATGTCTGTGGATCGATGTTTGTATACCAACACATTGCATGCAATGTCACACACCTCCATTTGCGCGTATACTGGTGTGGGCTAACAAGCGCGACGTATGTCTGGATGGCATTTTTTCGTGGAAACACAGGGTGTAACATGTTTACTTTGAATATTGTTCATTGGTTTATCGATTCAGAGTTGATATCCGGATCCGGTTACATACTTTATCATTTCCGATTTCAAACTGAATGTCGAGACATACATTGACCAATAAAGACACAATATAGTAAACATGCGGGAGGAAAACTCGACCTGGAATTGTTATCGCGATGGGTGACATAAATCCAACCGTTTTCCGAACACCGTTATCCACATACCAACCGTCGTCGAGGAGGTGTTTTATTCAGACATTTTGACTCTGGAAAATCTAAAGCACGAACCCGGACATCACAGAACTATCGCAGCCTATTGTCCAATTTTCCAAAGCGTGCATTTCGGTGTACAAGAGTATATTGTATGTGGTTAACCGATGATATTGACGTGATACGACCGATGGGGTGTACTCTGAAACCGGTAGTCTGTGTATATTTCCGTCACTGTTCGTTGTAACAATATACAAAAATATCAAATTGACCGGTGTGGTTGTCAGTTTTCAAAACGAAAATGGTATTGTTACCCAGGGAAAAATGTATTTCCAAGTGAAAACGGTATTGGTACTCAGTTAAATGATAGTTTCCAGACGAAAAGGGATTGTTATCCAGGAGAAAATGATTAGTTACTCTAGGTAAAAGTATTTTTCCAAGCGAAAATGTATTGTTACACCGGGTAAACGCCAGATCCCCAAAGGAAAATGATATTTTTACCCAGGTAAACGACGGACCACCAAGTGAAAATGGCTTGTTGCTCAGGGAAAAAGGTTTGTTACCCGGGGAAAAAGGTTTGTTAACCAGAGAAAAAATAGATTTCCAAGTGAAACAAGGTTTGTTAGCCAAGGAAAAAACATATTTACAAGTGAAAAAAGGTTTGTTAGCCAAGGAAAAAATATATTTCCAAGTGAAAATGGTTTCTTACTCTGGGTAAACGTCAGATCTCCAAAGGAAAATAATATGTTTAGCCGGGTAAACGATGGACTGGCAAGTGAAAGTGGTAATTTTACATAGGTAAACGTCGTGGGTTCAGTGTCGTTGGTCTTGTTAAACGTTATCGCTTGACGTTGGTATACTATTACGAGTGTGAAAAGGCTATGCACGTCTTGTGCGGAGTATCGCGACATTGAACATATTTTTGGTGTGACGAAACAAGATCGTTGTTTACATGTTAATGCATTTCGATTACCGAGTAGCTGTACAACAGAGAGGAGTCTACAGTTAGTTCGTGCTGTATGTCCCGATGAAAACCACAAGACCACATGTAAATCTATTAGCACAACTCGATGATGTTTATATAGTGTTACTTGAATTAATTATTACCTATTTACACAACATAAAAATAAAAATTCATGTCGTAGTAAGTTTCTTGAACTCGTACTTGATGAAAACGAATGGTGACAAGTATGCGTTTGTGTTTGAGTGAAAAAGAATTATTTAGAGTAGTGACAGTTTGTGACCAACGAATGCAAATCGATCATGATATTACAATATACGCTTTCGTCAACATAACGACTTGGTGTAGAAATACTTTCACGTTTTTTGAATAACTGTATTCTCGAGACTTGTTACTTGTACGATGTACCGTTGGTGTGCAAACTATAACGATCATTTTGTATGATAGTATGTTTTACTAGTGAGGATAACCATATGATGACTCACCACTTTTCGTTAGCAAAGTAGATTGATTTGTGTGTAAGATGTAAGCACCGTAACTAGAAAACATGTGCACTCTGTTGTTGGAGTAGCCGATTCATTGCTATGACATGGACATATCCTGAAGCCTTGGTTTGTTGTCTTACGAAAGATGACGCGACCTCGGTGTCGTAAATTGTGTTAACTAAACTCGTATGGATACCACAATTGTGCTGGACTTACACATGGTATTCGTATACTGTACATATACAAACTTTTGTGTAAACAACTCTGGTGTTTCTGTTAATACTAGTTCTGTGTTGAACTACTTGATTATTACGATACATGAACAACCATTCAGACAATAAAGTTCTTGAGGTATCGAAACAGTTTGAAAGCACCACCAATCATTGTAAAGGTTTGTAGCATGAGTGAATATTTTCGTGTAACATGAATATATTTCATATGGCTTTGGTAAGAAATGAGTTATGCAGGATAACCATACACAACCTACAAAAGTAAAACTTGTTGCGTTTGATTGTATACTTTGTATCAATGTCTTTGTGATGTTGAAAGACGGTTGTGTTTACATTTGCATTAAGCGGAGTTACTCAAGTAATAAATTTTACTCGTTTGAAAATACCGAACAATGGATAACAGTATCAATATGAGCGGTAATTATTTTTCGTGATATACAACCAATCTTCCAAGCATAACTTGTCAAAAATTTATCATGTCATAGTCGGCTGTTACGAATTCGACACAAATGTACTTCGATTATTACGATGATGGAAATTACGTTCAAGGGAGTATTTCGAAGTTGTATATTCAGCAATTACCAAATAACAAAAAATATCAAACTGTGCATACAACTCGGTTAGGTAAACGATACAGTTACAAGTCGGATGTAAGCTTGATTTACAGATTACAGTCTGCTGTATTTGACACAAACAAAATATTGAACGAAGGTCCGCCACTTGGTTTCATTACAAGGTGAGTGAAAATTGTTTTCTGTTGGTCAGGTATGATTTGCATTTAGAAAAACGATCTACACCGATTAAGCGACGCTGTTTCATATCTGATGAGTGAGTGAAATTTCCTTATGGTTTGATTTAGCGAGTTAATTATCGGTGATTCAATCAGATACAAGTAAGATCTTTAGTGACAGAGTATTGTGATGACATTTACTTTAGCGAATGACAACGGAAAAATTTTCGATTACATTGTCGGTGTATGTGTGTGTGTGTTAGACAAATAATTCTAGTAAACCTAACCATAGGGTACATTTGGCAAACATCGTTCACATTGTTTCGTTGTGATGGTAACGACTTTCAGCGGTTTGGTTTCATGTCGGGAATTATTATTTGGGGGTTCAAAAACAATCAATACTACAAATGAACAACAATGCAAAACACGTTAAGTGAATTACAGTGTAGCAAGTACTTCCTCAATATTACGATTGTTGTGCCCTAGACATTTCTAGTTGAATTGAATGCGTCGAGCAAACATATTCAATTTACTTTTGTTATGATCAAAGTCTTAGAGTGCAACCTCGTGATATTTTACATTTAGCACGTTCTATAGAAAGTGTGAACGGAGTTGAGTATTAATCGTGTACTTGGGATGGTGCTTTGATACCAAAGATATATTTTCACACTGTGTAATGTTTCGATTCTCTGTTGTGAATACCTCCAGTAACGACATTGATGTTAAATCCTCACTCTTGGTCATTGTAAGCGAATCCTAAACATCGCAACAGTCGGTATGGAAATCGAACGCATGCATACTTTTAGATAGGCGACACTAACAAGTTTATTACATCCGTGAAATACTCTGAAACGTCGATTCGTGATTGTGTTAGCTATATTCATCTTCTATATCTGTGGACACAAAGAATTCTTAACTTTGGTTACAGCTCATTCGTAACGAATTGTTGCGTGCAATCTAGAAAAGCACAAGTCGAAGACGAATGATTTGATTTCAATAAACTAAAAAAAATCCTTTTGTTTTGATGTTGGATTTAATACAATTTGTATGACTATACCGAATCCGAAAGTACAATGTTACTTTAGTAGAAAAATTGGATGACTCGCATTTTGATATTGATAGATGCGTAGAGTAATATGACTAGTTTATAAAATCTCGGTAATGTTTTTTTGTCATGTCTGTGATCAACAAATATGTGATCAAGTCTTACCATTCGATATTAACTTTCGCAGTCGGTGTAATTTGTTGAAGTAACAATACCGACGAGTTCAATAATATTCTCCATCGATGCATTCGAATAATCCGTCAGCTGCAAGCGGATTTAAAACTTGATGCTGTTTCGCGGTTAACTCAAGTCAGTGGTCGTGTTTGTGTTGATTTCAGGAATGATCATGACGAGTTGCCTGGGTAGATTAGTTAATGTGGTTGTAACTACGACCGTACAGAGTTACTGACACCCCAATATCTTTTACGCTGTAATATACGGATTTAATTGTGATAAATTAATTCTCAGTTATTGTTTGGACATTCAAATCTCGTATACTCAAAATATAATATGTTCAAGTCAAATCGTATATGTACCGATTAGTAAATACTTTGTCTTCAGAATAGTAACGGCCTTTACAATCGAATAAAAAAGACCGATCATACGAATACAGCCAGGATGAATTAATTCGAGTTTGTGAGTTGTAGTGATATAATCAAGTAAGTGAAAACTAGATTTTTAACAATTGTTAATGTTGTGAAGAATTCTTTTGAGTATGGTAAGATGTTAAAATATCTCTTTGACAAACGGAAAGCGGGATCGCGAATAGAGTTGCAATGTTTCATTACTTGTTTCAAATCTATGTGCATATAATATCGAAATGGGACTGCGGGAAAATTGGTAGTCATGTTTGTCAATCTATTTCAATTCAGACTATGTCAAAGTCCAAATATTTCATTTTGGATTATTTGGATTTACCTTTAGTACATCCGCGAATGGATTTAAAGTTGGCAAATTATCAAAATGATTGAATATTATCGGGTTAGAGATAGTTGGTATTGATTCTATAACTGTTAAAACAGCGGCGTGGAATGTGTTTCAATGTGACTGAAAGTCGGCGTAGGTAATATTCAGGTTACGGTCGAAACAAAAGATCACGGTAAAAAGATTTCTCAAATTAATTAGAATTGTACCGGATCAACACATTCAAATACGAATCAACTTGAGCTGTGTAGTAAGTTTCATTTCATTCAATTGATACATTGCTTGAATATTCGCATGATTCTTATCATACAACTAAAGTCAAACACGGACAAAGTGTCAAAAACATATAGCGACCATACCAGAAAGTGTCAAATTGTTGGTTTACGAATCGCCGTCTGCGACGACTCTGTGACAAACTAATTACGGAAATATTACCTTGTGAGCGGGCATGAGGGATCGCTTTGTCTGAAGCATTACCCTGTGAGTGTCGTAGGATTTTAAAATGATATCACACCCTTTTGAATAAGCGTTCACTTCACAAAGGATTAGGGTTAGAGCGGAAATAAGTGACAATTTGTCGCTATTCAAGTTACCGACACTGGCGGTCTGTTATTCGTTACTTATTAAATCGTACGAGTGAAATCAAGCTCTGTACCAAACTGCTTACGAAAATTTCACCGCGTGAGCGATCGATATGCCTGTAACATCAAGTCGCGTATGTCTGAGACATTATCTTGTCAGCGAACGCAGGGTTTGCAAACTATTTCACACCTATTTGGAGTGTTAATATGTGAACGCGGCTATTGTTGGTATTGGAATCGCCGTCTACGACGGCTCCGTGGTAAACCAAGCGACTGATTCCTAGATTTAGCAAACTATTTCACACCCTTTTTGGTGAAAGTACGACATGCCGCTAGCATTCTATCAACGAAAGTACGAATCATCGTCGCGTCCATAAGAATAACGATATATCATTGTCGTACTCACCGCAAACGTTGGGATTAACTCGAATCGGTCATATTTATTAATTTGTAATATACACATTAACTAAGAATCAATCAGGTGACTATTTACTATTCCTGATACTTCTTCAACACAGCGCGAGAGTTGACTATACCCGAAAGGGCGAATCACGGCCGCTCCCATAAGAACACATGGCGAGTCACCAGAGACCGCGTAAGAATACATGACAGGCAGGTCATCGCCGCGGTCTATATCCACAACGTTAGTTCACTACCAAACAATCCATGGCAGGTCATCGCCGCAGCCTATACCCACAACGTTAGTTCACTACCAAACAATCCATGGCAGGTCATCGCCGCAGCCTATACCGAAAGGGTGGGGTCACCAACACGAGTTTTCAAGGTATATCATCACCGCAGCCTATACCTGAAAGGGTGGTATCACCGACGAGACGGCAGGTCATCGCCGCAGCCTATACCGAAAGGGTGGGGTCACCAACACGAGTTTTCAAGGTATATCATCACCGCAGCCTATACCTGAAAGGGTGGTATCATCACCGCACCCATAAGAAACAATGGCACCGTGCCAGCGGAAGGGGGGTCTAAAAGGGTGGGGTCATCACCCCGGGTTTTCAGGCAGGTCACCACCCCGCCCATAAGCCACAATGGCGCGTCACGACCGATCATACTAACTACTGACCTTGATAGCTTCCACACCCGATTTACCGTTCACTTGTATGAATATAACTTTATTAGTTACACGAGCTTTCGGAGCTCTGCTCCTTCATCAGGAGTTAAAGCGAAAGTAACGCAAAAAGAGCAACGCAAAAATATTTTGAATTTGAGCATATACATATTATGACATCATTATGGGTAAGAACTTTATAGATTCCCAAATCGTGTAATTATGACGTCATAAGCCTTAAGATGTAGTATGTATTAAAAACGCATGAAGTAAGCTGTGCTGCTAAAAATCGGAGGTGTTTGTAGTATAATACACATGCACCACACCGAGTCAAGTCCGAGTCCAAGTCAGTGAGCAGAGGGACGAGTCCGAGTCACGGTATTATGACTCGAGTCCGAGTCCAAGTCATTGTGCTGACTTCTCAGTTTCCAGTTAAGGTCTTGTTAAACCCACTTTTTATAACTCTGTTTGGTGATATCGGATGTTTTGCATTTATAATATAGCCGACTAATTCTCCTCAATTTTAGCAGTTTCTGGTAGCATTTTCAAGTACCAGTATCAATAGACGAAATTCCAATAGTGTGGGTACTTCACAATTCTTCGAAATTACAATGAAATGTTGGTGTTGGTCGTTTGAGTCTCGAGTCATATGACTAGGTTTGAGTTATGAGCAATGACTCGAGTCAAAATCGAGTCAATACACCGATTGGCTCGAGTCGAGTCGAGACATTTCCGTATTTTGAGAAATTGACTCGAGTCAAGTCGAGCCATCAGAAAAACGTTACTCGAGTCGGACTTGAGCTACAGCAATGATGAGATGTCAATGTCCATATCACGAGAACGAGACGCCAAGAAATAGCATCATTTTCGTCAACTAACAGCTATTTGATATCCATATGGACGATTTATATAGATATAGATACTTTCGCCATTCTCGTTGTCCCTCAAGAGACGAAATTGGGTCCATGTTTAGTTCAGTCCCATAGTAAACCATAGAGCAGCAAACAGATTTGGGTCGAGTTATCTTTATCGCCACCGCGTGTCCAAAATTAAATGAAACTGCCCTGTTGAGTTTGATAACCCCCCCTTAGCACTTCCTGTGTTCAATCAGTGGTACGTCGCTGTTGTATTGTACAGTATTGTCAGATAATAGTGCAATGAGTCAGTCAAAATTCTCAGTTAATTACAGGAAATTACGAAATGCTCCATTGTGTCTCCAAGTGGATTGCAATGACCCAGTTACAATTTTACAGGTAGTTCAAACGCTGTAACGTGGAATGAGCCAGAAGTCACCACCGGAAAGTCTCCATTTGCCAATGCATCAATGACGACGACGGAGTCTACCCACTTCGGTATCAATAGGCTTCTTTGACATGAGGGATATTTCTACGTCCATATTGGATAGTATTCTACTTGCTGGAGATTTATTTTTTCATGTAGTTAGACTTGTGCACATTTCCCTGAGCTTGTGTAGTCAACTTTGGTGATATATTGGCACCAAATGCTAAGACGTACTAGTGATAAATCTCGTCATAAAAGCAGTTGGTTCTGGGATGATGGCAACATTTTTCGGGTTGCAGTCATCGACAGAAATGATATCACCGCTAACATCGTAAAGGCGAATGCTACTGTTTATGAGATTAAGCTCCGTGACATGCCGTACAAATGGTGATTGCGTAGGACAGCCAATTCATACCAGATCATAAAATAAATTCCTGATCAGTTGAATCCCTTCTGTTTTTGGTTCAAAGATTTTTATTTCAAAACAAGCATGTTCTATAGATTGATCAAAACACGCGTGTCACGCTCGGAGAAAAGCTTATCCTTCACACATGCCCTGAAGTTTGATTCAGAATCGGCAAATCTCTCACAGGCAAACATTTGTCGTATAATTATGTTTGTGCACAAACTTATCGATACGACAGATTTCGCGTGGTAAGGAGACGCCGTTCACGCTTTGATTTGTGCGCCTTGGAATATACCTTTATTAAAATATGCTCACCAAGTTGGTGCCAACAGAACGAGTTCGGGTACCATCGTCGATATTAGTAAATTTCATGCCAATGAAGTCACATTTGATGATGCGATTTTAATATACAATGTTCCTTCCAATTTTCTAATGGCTAGCGACTACCTCTGACGAGTGTCAGCCGAAAATATTCTGGTTCATTCAAATATGAATGTACTATTCCTTTGAGTATTATTTTACTTTCTGAAATCGGAGATATTTTCACTCAGTTGTCTGCTGTTGCGACCGTATTTTGAATTTCTAGGATGTTTGACCGACGAATTTTTCAGATTCGGTATTGCTGAATGCAACCTGCCTATCTGGTAGTTATGCTTCCTTGACTGTTGGCTACGGCATTGATCCTGCAAATTATCCTGATATTACTGTAAGTTTTCTCTTTTTACTATATTTGTAAGTTTTCACGGGAATGCAGCAGTAATATTTACACATTTTCCATTCCTCGATTCCAATTCACCCGCTCCAAACGTTTCATTAATTCACCAAAAGATTCCGATAAAATGAAAAGATAGGATGTTGCGGAAACGACTTGGAGTAGTGTTTTAATCAGACACCCACCCTGGCCAAGAGCATGTAAATAAGAGGCATGCACACTGCACACTTGATTTAGGAAAGATAACGTAAAAGGAAGCCACGAAAATAAATGCGGCATGTGTTGGTAGGCGAGGTCGATATGTCACACTGTGGTTCGTTAATGTTGAGACTAGCTAGTATTCATTCACTAGATATAGCATATCCTAATTCGACTTGAATGTAGACACTGGACATGGACATGCTCGGACTTTCCTTTCCTACGAAATCGGTATTTACTATCCGCCTACATTCAACAAATGATGATTGGAAATCATAAGGCTGATTCGCATTTATATACATTTACATAGGCTTCTATCTCAAGTACATGTTATCAAAGTTAAGCAACAGTTTGTCGGCTTCATTTTTGTTCCAGGAACTATGACGTCTATACTTATTATTGTTGAGACCGAACGAACTAGTCCCGTGGTGTTTGAACTTGTATTTCAAATCAGTATCAGTATATTGACAATTTCGTGATTTCAAATCACCGCAAGCCTGCGATACAATGAAAAGGTAGGAAGGTATCGAAACGACTTGGAGTAGTTTTTGAAATCAGACTATAACTTGGACCTAGTCGATGTAAAGAGGAGGCACGGGCACTGAATAAAAAGTAAAAGAAGATAAGATAAAAGAAAAAGCGACGAAAGACGAGGTGGAATTTGACGGAAGGCGAGATCGATATGTCACGTCGTGGTCCGGTAAACTTAAACATGCGATATTTGAACCAGTGGTGTTAATTCAGGCTTACGGGTACATTTCGGGTTAAGTTAGATATATAGCTGGGATTGGGGTTAAATTGGGGGAAAGGAATGATTTTGGTGTTGTAGAGTCGTAAGCTCAAGTGCCGTATGCTGCTAACGTGTCAGATGCTCAACGGTCGTTTTCCATTGTGTTTCATGCTCAAATATCGGGCTGCCGATTTCCTCGTTCAGGATATAAGAGCTAAACTCAAGTTTAAAAATAACCCTATAAAATAATTAATCTTTCTTTCGGTTACGCCGGTAACAGTGTCAAATACCGTGCCTGCATCGGTAATAGTATCGAAATTCCAATACCCTTTGTGAATTCCGCCCCACTGACATCTTAAGATCAGTTTTTCCACTATGTCTGTTGATGGAATTTTTATCATTATCAAAACATTTCACAGTAGAATTAGTAGTACCGATAGGTTCAATCTTAAATCATGCTTCGTTTATTAGGGTTTTCGCGTCAATATGTCACGGAATGGAGTCATAAAGGAATCGCTTTTGAAATCGGCCGAAGATTTGATGGCGTTTTTCGACGAATTGCTCCATGCCACGAGTTATTCATTCACGATCACTGCTATTCTGAAAAGCGGATCTACTGTTGTGGTGCGTCCGAACCCGATTACGGCGGAATGCGTCACAGACTGTAAGTCATAATTACGCTTTATTCGAAGGTAATGTTAATTTGTTGAAGCCGGATTCTTGAAATGAGCAATAATGGTATAGCTATGAAGGTTGCATTTAAAACAAAAATCCATCACAAATTCATATTCAAAACATGACCCTTGTTTAAAACATGTTTTCCGTGTTTCTTTTAACAGTAAATTGGTATTAACAAATGCAAACATAGCGCAAATACGGCCCCTTTGACGAAAATAGCCTCCAACCCCTGTCTGTCCCTGTCTTGTCTGTCCCCTGCTAAATTGTATTTGCATTGAATTTTGAATTCTTGCATGATACTGTGTCCTGTTTTTCTTTTCGTTCCTTGGTTATTTTTTTTAATTTTTTTATTTAATACTTATCGACTGAATATTGCTCCTGTCCTGGGTGGCTCGGCTCTGAAGACTTTGTCATATCGAGCCTCCCGTCTAACTTGCATGTCGCATTTCACTGCTACATTTTTGTAGTGTAATTTTGATATGTCATGTATACGAATAAAGATTCTCTCTTTCTTTCTCTAACGGTCAAAATATATCTATGATCAAGACTACATTGTTTAGCAGCATTTTTATAGTCGTCGGTCATCATCACCAGAATATCCATCCCATCCGAGTAATATATTTTTGTGTCTCAATATTTTATTCGGCATGGTTCATAAAAGGAATACATTCGCAAGGAATTAATACAGTCGCGACTAAGGTCACCTCAAATATATACAATGTATTTACCCGCCATGTACGGTGGCGGGAAAAAGAAGTTACTTGAACATATAAATAAATAGGCGAATCACATACATGAAATGCAATATTATTTCAAGACAAAGGGCAGAAGAGGATGGGGGCAGTTCACCAGAAGAACAGTCCGTAGGCTCATATTACTTGATTTTTTACTTATATTTTATTTTTGTTTATTTACACGATTATGGCATTAACATTGAAATTTAGAAAAAGAAAACAATGTTGTCATTTTTAAGATGGTATTTGTTTTAAACAGAGTGTGTTGAAACACCATTTGTTTTGAATTCAACCGTAAGTACATTACACGATATCATTATCTTGCTTTCACCGTAAGTTTCAGTATAGCTTTATAGATTTCCGTATTAGCAGAAGTTCATAACAGAGACTAAAGCAGTCAATTTTTGATTTAGGGTTGTAATCCGACTTTAGATAAGCATTTAATCCATGGGTTCATAAGCCATAAAGAAGGAAGGAAGCCGAATGATAATTAACATCAAATAGCTGATATAGAACACTAGATGGAGACGAATGCCTGAATAATTGACTGTAACTGGTCATTTCGGCCTTCTATCTGTTTATCACATCGCATTGTGTATTACATTGCACACCTAGCTTTTCAGGCAACAACTACACCAACTGGCAATATGGGGTCCATTATGGAAATGGAAACCGTTTATTTTAAGCTTAATCGACCTAAAATTGCATGGTTATGGGGTCTACGCAGTCACCAAAGCGTATTAGAGGTACGCGCGAGAAAAGGTTAAGAGACACTGCATTGCTGCAAAAGGTTTCAGGGAATCGGTCCCTATCACGCAGGAAGTTGTCGAGTGATCCAATCCTACGATGAACGAGACGCACTCGTATACCTTCCCTCCAAATTATTTCGTTTCGAGAGATAGATAGATAGATAGATAGAGACAGAGAGAGAGAGGAGAGAGAGAGAGAGAGAGAGGGGATTATTCGTCAACCATGATATACGGCGATTCAATTTGACCCAAGTACATAGTGGCGATTTTAACACATAAAATGAATCAAAACAACAATTACATTTATTCAAAATACATCACTCCGATGATTAGATATATTATTAGCACTTGTATAAAAGAAATTTTCAATATTTCGTTTCAAACACACCATAAAGAAGAGTAAGGTAGATGATTGATGAGTTTTGACGAAACATTTTTCATAATAAGAGGGAAATTGAGGAAAATATGGTCATAATAGAGATTGCCGTAAGCTTGACTAAACAAAAGGTCAACTTTCTCCATCACCTTGAATCCGGTTTCCACGCACAGTTACTGTCGGGTCGTTCTTTTATTTAGTCAGGCTCTGCACCAGCTCCAAAAGAAGCCGATTATCACGCGGACGTTGTGGAGAGTTGACCAGTATTGGTCGTCAATGTATATTGTATAGTCGCCTTGAACTCAAAAATAAAAGAGAGGCAGGATTGCGGAAAAAGAAGATATTCGGGCGTCCTCGCGGGACATTCTAGTTTTATTACACAAAGGAGGACAAATCCTCTTAAACGACGACATGTGACATACCAAGTAAACAAGGTATTCACAGTCACACTCACGACGTCACTCTTGAAGGATAACCTGCAATGTTCCCGCTAATTCGTCACGAGTCTGCGCGCACATCACTGCGCGGTCCCTTGGACAACAGTGCGTAACCACTAAAAAGATGTCCTCACTTCGGATTTGTTGTGCGCAACGTATATTTTCTGTGCTCAGAGACCGTGTCAGCACTGCGCAGTTGCGCACGCGCGCAGCTTAGAGCAGTGGTTCCCAAACGGTGGGGAATTCAATGGTTTCTGGTTGGGCATTTGTTCAAAATTATATACAGGAAAGTCTACATATTCACAGAGACACATGCGCAATTATCGTTACCAGTTAACTGCTCTGGAATGTATGTATCGAAAATTATATAGCGTGTTGTTCACAAAACCTCATTTTTAACTCTGGATGGCCAATCATAGCGTCACAAACGCATCCAGCACGACTAGTTTGACGTGAAATAACGCTTTCGCGAAATTTTGAGCGTTACTGGTATCGGTTCACAAAACGTTTTATGTTGCAGTTATAGGCGATTGTCTTGAGTACTGATGTGGTTGTGTGTCTTGTAATCAAACCAGCAAATAGCTGCTACGTGACGACAAAAGTGCTGGGTAGTGGGAAACGGGACTGCAATTGCCGCACCCAAACCCTCCTATGGGGGGGGGGAGAGCTCGAAGAGGCCCAAAATTATTTCGTGAATTATATAAATTAAAGTTCTTTTTTGGAAATTCATGCCACTTTTGCAAAAAAAATTCGCGCTGCGTGGGAGATTTAATATTGCCGAATATCTGATTATTGAATATGAATAACTTGGCGTGCCAGTGTGCCAGGACGATCAGTAGCGAGAAGACCCTGGCCGAGAAGGAATGGCCTTGTGGTGACCGATAACTTCGATATATATACAATATACATATATGTTTAATTGTCCATAGGAGGCTAAATGGCTGGCGCCGAATGTTCCTGTCCTGGCGATTTGAACCCCACACGACAAATGCAATCTCGCAGGGAAAGATTATTTGCCAGTAAAGCAATACCAATTTGAAATCGTGTGTGCCTTTTAGTTTTAGCGATTTTCATATCTTTTAACATAGCTGATATAGGAGGTCACGAAATAGCATAACGTAACGAAGTCAATATACCAACACGTCCGCCCGAAGATGTTTAATTCTTATTTAAGGGTCCTACCTTTTCCAACACACCTCACTCAGCTCTACTGGTAAATCTGATTACGTGAGCAGAGAGGGGATAAAATATTGACAGCCCAATATGTGCAATTCCCGATCATATTGACCGATTCAAACACGAATGATTTAATTTTTTCGCGCTTCGCGTGTTTACTCGAAATAAGGCTACGCACTAAACAGTAGACCTAATGTAGCTGATACGTAGCGGGAAAAAGCGCACAGGCTCAGTGAATTCTCCCCCAGAAGTTGGGTTTATCACCCTGTGGGGGCCCAAGACCAACGTTTTCTTGGCGGGGCTGACGAAGTGCTGTTACGGTCCTAGTGGGGAATGAAGGCTCGGAATAAATCTGAAGTGGGGAATGAAGACAATAAGGTTGGGAACCACTGGCTTAGAGGGAACAGTTACTGCGTTTCCATGCACGGCCGATGGGCCCATTTTCGAGAGACTCGGCCCACGAACGAAAGAATTGTGTTGCGCAAGCACACCCACGTCGGCCGACTCGTCGGCCATCGAGTGAATACTTCGGCTTAGCCGTTCTGCCATGCTTGCGCTGTGTCTTAGATTAGCAAATTGCTATTTGCTACTTACAATTAGAGGTCGACCGATATTGATTTTTACAGGCCAATACCGATACCGATATATCGGCACACTCACAAGGCCGATAACCGATATCATAGGCCGATATTAATATGGAAGGAGCAGAGAACAATTTCACCAAAAATAATATATATTAGGCAAGATGGCACTTGTTCATGCCGCAGAAAGCTGAACAACAAACGAGAAAACTGAAATTGAAAAGAATTGTTGCTCAATTGTGCACATTCGTTGAAAATTGGGATAACCCAAAAAGCAAAACATGATACAGATTGCAGATCAGTTCACAAAAGGTAAATTGTAATGCAGGAAGCATAGTTTCTCTGCATGCTCACCCAGTTAAACTCGTCCTGCAAGGGTAAATCTGTCATATATCACCCTTTGCGTCGTCGATTTCTTGAGATTGAGAACACGGAGCATTGAATCTCCAATATTTTTGTATTTTTTTTTTAATAAAAAATATCGGCCGCAATATCGGCCTTCATAGGCCGATATCGTTAATCGGGAAAGCTCTAAATATCGGCCTCGACAATCAGCCATTTCGATAATCGGTCGACCTCTACTTACAATACACTTTTCGTATCAAATTAACCATGGCTGCACTCCGGACGGATCTTGGACGCATTGTGAAACCAGGAATTTAATTATGATTGCAACGGAGATTAGTAGTACCGTTACTGCTACGAAGTGCCCGTAGGCTACCGAAATCTTCTGCGCGATCTGCTCCCATACGCTGCTGCCATAATTCGAGGGTTTGAGTTCTGGTGCATGGCTACAATATAAACTACCGTTTGATCACAAACTAGGTGAACTTATTCACATACCCCTGGTAAGCAAATCATCAACAGGACACTCGAAGTTCATGTCAGAATCATGACGACAAGTTATTATTCTGCGTTCGAAATTATCGGACCACGATATCCCATATCTATATCTCCCACATACTAGGATATGCCACCTAATTTTCAACTTTTTTCCATCTTATTTTATCTTCTGTTAGTTTTAAGCTAGTGGTTCATCATGAACATTTTAGATGTTGGATGAATTTAGGTCCACGGTCAAAGCGGGTTGTTTGATTGAATGACCGCTACAAGTCGTGTTATTCGTGTCTATCCATTCCTGCTTTTCGCAATCTTGTGAATATTATGAAATAAATAATGAGTAAGCCATAGACGTCATCGCGAACGCTTCGCCAACCTAGTTCGGCCAAGTCACGATCGGATTACGCCTGGTCATGGAAACACGGTCGACATGTACAACGCATGCGACATGGCCTTTCGGCCGTCCTTCGGCCGTGCATGGAAACAAAGTAACTGATAACCTGGTTTTATCGTTTCTGGATGAAGTATTGCATTTTCACAAACATTCTAGCTATTCCATATCAATCATTAAGCGGGTAGCAAGTTTAGTGCAAGCAGCACTCGAGCGAACTGAATGTAGCACAATCTGACAACTTTGTATATAAAGCGATAGGACGATGTAAAGAAAAGCACTGTGCGCTCCGGTGACCACGGTTGTGGTGCCGCATGGTGTTGCCATACTACATTTTATTAACGCCCATGCATTGCTACGGATTTGTAATTCTAATATCAGTTCATTTGGTTTTGGCCGTGGAGTAATTTTAAGGGGATTAGGATATCTTGTTGCTTGCTATGTTTTCATGTTTCCAGACACTTGCAGCGTCGAGCAGTCCGTGGCAAATTACACTTTCCCTCCAACACAGCCAGGCTTCGTGTCGTACTCTGAAGAGACATGTCCAAGTATGTATCATTTTTGCCTATGTTAGTACCGAATTCTCTCACTCACAAACCACTTGACTCTGGGGTTTCGAGATCAAATGAACAAACAGACCTACGATTGGACTCTATAACATGAATATATAAACGGTCGTATACTAGATGTGCAATAACTTTGCTGTTACTTCAATTTGATGCTTTGTTATGTAGACTAATAACTAAGAATGTCATGGATAAAAAAATCACATAGCAACGTTACCAATTAACAAAAAGTCGATCTAAAATCTCGGAATCAGTCCCATATCCTAACCGAACATATCTTATTTAATTTTACAGTCGGCTTAGCTTAGGGTTACCATATTTTCGTGAAGCAAATTCCGGACACTCTTTAGCGCCCACTAGCGGATTTTAAAATGAGGTGTAACACATTGAGCATTAATATGACGTCACACTGGCAAAGCATTGCTCATCGACTGTATACACTATACACTGTATACAGGTATGGAGTGGAACATAGGTCATGAATTGGGCCATCTGTAATGTGAGCTCTGGTGATTGCTACTTGCTAGGGTCTGCAATAGATTACTCATTTTTACTCCCCCCTTCCGCCCAAAAAAGCACTGATCTTGGGCCCACCATAGGGTAGTCGATGTAACTTGTTGGGCACTTAGTATATGCATTTGGCTGTTAAATTTTATGTACGAATTCTGTCAATATTATTGATTCTTTCATATATTAGGCCACTATAAAATGCACCAACAGGTTGCACATCCAGTGATTTCCAACTTTTTATGGGCGTGATCTCATTTCCCACTTGAAAATGTTCCGTGGCAAAGCTCAAAACTTGATAAGCTGATTACTAAAAAAAATCCAGCTTGCCCGAACTTACTCACGGTCTGGGAAGCTGATTACATTCAACATCATCGAGATCCCCAGATAAAGGCGAACGACCGCAAGATTTGAAACCGATGTCTGTGACTGAAGCATCCGATCGGCCTTAACCAACTCTAGGAATATACCGTTATATTCAGTGATGGTTTTTCTATTTATTTTGATTGCATTTTGGCAAGGATGGTGCCTGGTGCCCCTACTAATATCAATATACGTTGCATTACCTCACGCGCGGCGCGAAGAACAATTTTGAATAGAATAAATCTGCTTGAAAACAATATTGTTCATGTTGATTTACGAAAAACGTTTGAGTCTGCTTCAAGCCGCCGAAATTCCGGACATTTAGGCATATTTTGGAAATTCCTCCCGGACGCAGATTTTTCAGTGAAATTCCGGACATGTCCGGGAAATTCCGGACGTATGGCAACCCTAGCTTAGCTCAAACATTCATTCACGCAAAAGAGGCGTGGGAAGACAGTGGATAATCACATTATCATCTTCCACCTTCCTTTCCAGACAACGAGAACGTAACTGCTGTCTCGATAACCTGTACCCATGATGACTTCTACAACGCGAGCACCATACGAAATTCTTCATGTGAATCAATAGAAGATATATTACAGGAGGTAATGGTGGTGAAAGTCAAATCAATTTGTGTCGCGTTTTATAATTACTGTCAGGCTCAAGATTGTAACTAAGTTCCCAGTTTGATGGCGCCTTTTTGTGTATTGATCGCAATCTAACAAATCTGAATACGCTATTCTTGTCTAGAGGATGTACAGTGTACACCAAGTGATTGGTTGCGTATTGCATGCAAAGTTTGATTGCTCGGCACAGCAAGCTACACTCTCTTCCTTGCCTGTGCTTTGTTGCTCAGCCGCTTTTTTGTTTCTGGTTATAAATACGGCATGAAGCAGGGATAAGACGATTTTTCATTAAAACATCCAAATCCAAATATTCTATCATGTCGAAATCCGTTGTGGCTGAATTCCTTCAAATGTTGCACACAAATTGAAAATTAATAGCAATGTCAAGTCCTGATCCAAATTTAACTTGGAACTCTACATCGAATGTTTGTGTCCTGTCTTTTTCAGAAATACACCAACGAGACATTGGAAAGACTGGAATTCGCCACTGCGAAGGTGTCGACTTTGAACGAAGAATTGGTCGAGGACGTGGTGGATCTACTGAAGAATATATCTGGCAACGAAGAAACAGTGGTGGGGTATACAGAGCTCTGTTTAGGTTGTGCAATACAAGTAAACACGTAATGGGTAAAGTGTTACAAACAAACTGGGATATCTAGAACTAGATATATGAACAATATAGCTGGTGACAAAGTACATTTTTTCGGAGTACTGAAGCAGGATGCGCTCACTTTCGCTAGTAAGCGTGTCCATAGATTTGTTCCACTTCCACTCCATGGTTCTTCATATAACCCCCTTACTTGGGTAAAATCAAAAGTATAGCTTGGATGTATGCTTGCGCCACTTTTAGAGTAAAATTGTTGAAACAAACCAGTTATATAGATCATTGTAGGTGAAACGACTAGCATTTCGAAAATTCATCATAATGATTCACCTCTTATCATCAACAATACTAGAAGTATACGGTCTCTTGACCGTACCAAGTTTTTTGAAGAAAATATTTTCGAGTACTTTTAGGGCCCCTTTATTTTCTGCATCCACTTGATTTAGTTCGGGGATATCTTTGAAATCGCTACCTACAGTTTGAAATGAGTAGAAATGTACGTTTATTATACATATCAGGAATGGGCAGACCTGCTTCATTCGCGATCCGCATATCGAAAATCATTTTTAAATGAGTAACAACACATAAATTCGAAAATACGAATTTATTCCGTCACTGTGAAATGTAAGCCATCAAATGAAGTTTAATATTGTGTGGTAATACTATTCGTATCCACCTGGGATACACGACTTTTGCAATCAGGCTGATACGACGTCAAAACTGTTTGGTGCAGTTCCTTCAAGTGCTGATGAGCAATTGAGGAATATTTCAGCTCGGCACTCTTATTACTCCGTAAATCTTTCTTAGCCGGGTAACTCGTGGCAATGTTCTGGTGTTCGGTTTCGTACTGACGCTTCAAGTCACTAGCTTTGTAATTATTGAGCGAAGCTTGACAGATAAAAGGCGAAAATGCTCACCTCCATTATCTGTATTTTCCTGTTCATACTTTCATTTCTTACAATTATCGTTCAATGACATTTTCTTGGCCAAACTCTACAGTTATTGCTAGTCTTAAAAACACAAATGGAAAAGTCCTATTCACCATTGTTAGCTCTGAAATGATCGTGACCTCCGCTACCGTCCATCCAGTTGATTCTTGATCACAATGAATTATCATTGATTGATGACCAGGCACCATTGTTGCGAGTGAAACATCTATTAAGCTCGATTCAAGAGTTAAATTGCCAAGTTCTCTAACCCTGCACTGCCACCCGCACCCATAAATTTTAAAAGTGTTACGTTAACCATATGGGAAGAAACACCATGAAAACAATACGCCTCGGCGTCCGTCAAATGGATTAGGACAGGGGCGGCCAACCCGTGGAGCGCGGTCCAAATGTGATCCGCGAGAAGGTTTTGAATTGCCCGCGAGGTAATTCTCGAAATTAGGTAAAATTAAAATAAATTCTTAAGTATTTTTTGTGAACTTGCAGGGACTGCTCGCGATGAATGTTGATGAATTTTCCGACGCATTGTCCTCGCCAAGGACCAGCCACATTTTCTTAGATCTTCGTATGTGATCATAAAGTAAAATATTTCGTGGCAAACCTATTTGACCTGTTCTTTCTTTTAGCACTGCGTGCAATTTATTGTCAGTCGATTCTTGCTTGTTTGGTACCTCCACCTGTAAATTACAAATTCACCTAATTTACTGATTTGAGTCCGACTATATTCGCAATTATGAGAGAATATGTGACTTCGCGTCTGCACTCGCAGAAAAATCGTCGGCGATGAAACCATTGTACAAAATTTTTAACTCATCTTCGCCGAAACCTTCGATATTTATTGGGCCAAGCTCCGGATAACCCTGTCTTTGCCAAATGAGCCCAGCGGTAAACAGAGACTACCCGCAATGTGTGCAAGTAACGTTATTATTGACCGAATTAAGTCAACTTAGAAAAAATTTTTGCACTTGGCGCGGTTAGGAGAAGGTCGCACACTGACTTGATGAAATAATTGTTATCAATTTCGATACCTATTCCGGTTCTCTCCTATAGGACGACTAAAACATGTCATCAACACTCATGTGGCCCTTTGGCCGAAAAGGTTGGCCACCCCTGGATTAGGACCTCAAATTTAAACGACAGTGAATCAGCCAAGCTCCTGATTTGAGTATGGCTGAGGCACTGTCGTGCTTGACGGGGGTTATTGAACTTCTAGCTTGCACGCCATCGCATCATAAATAACATTGGGATGCTGATAATCAATCATATATAGCTCTTTGTTAAGCAAATTAAAGAGCGAACCAAACGAGAAATGGTTTCATAACAGGTATTTTAAATCACTTCGTTACATTTTGCGTCATACTTGATAATAGTTGCTGTAAAAAGTGGCATGGAAAATAGAAAAAGTTGCAGGAAGATGTAAAATAAAATTTCTTTCCAACAGCTTGGAACACCATCCTACATAAATTCTTAGTATTTAGGAAACTCCCGGAAGCTGCAAAAAAACGTTGCAAACACTTTCCTTAATAATCATTAAAGAGCCGCAAGCCTATTACCAAAGGCTCTCGAGCCGCAGTTTGCATACCCCTGCTATAAATAGACTGCTTGTGTACCAGCGTTGACCGCTATGATCACTTCTGGTATTGAGTTGCGGACGTGAAATTGTATAGCGTACTCCATTGTTCGTGGCAGAAGCGCAATTGTAGGCTTGACTGGTAATAATATACCGATTGAGAGAGAAGATTGAGGCTCGTTCCTAATATTACCTAATATATTTTGAAAAGGATTGCTGTAGTCCTACATAATGTATATCTTCTATTTCAGTTTACGAAGGAGCAAATAAGTGAAGCAACGGCAATTGTGGCCCATCTCACGGAGCATTACGTAGAAACAACAGTTGAAAGTAGGCCTGTGCTCTATACCGTGCATTTTTAGCGAATCTGAGTTGTGGTACTAAATTGCCATTTGGTATTTTTAGCGACAGAACGAGCTACTGAAAAGCAAGACTTGGTGCAGTCGATAACGAGGATTTCACGGAAACTCGCATCTGAAAACACCCCAACAATCACTATATCGAAGCAAAATATAAATGTCGAGGTTGGTGTAGCGGTGCTTGCGATACCCTGCTCAGTTTTATTCAAAGAGTCGACCGAATTACAATACATCTATCAATCGTTCGCACTCACAAACTGAACGGAACTAATGAGCTCATATGGTGTGCACTATGCAGTAGGAGTCTGATACTGCTAACTGTCTTGTAGTCGAGACGTGAGTTTATGTGCGCTCATTTACTCAGGTGAGCGACATTGGCGAAGAGGACGATGATGCTGCCCCATCTGATTACACATTCGAAGCGAGTTTTTACGAAAATAAAAGTACAACAATCAAATCCGTGAAACCCGTAAAAATTTCAATTCCAGCCGAAACTCTAAATCAAGCGAGAGATCAGATCGAAACGGGGTTGAGAATTGTGTCTGTCGCGTTTCGGTCGAGTACTCTCTTTCCATCAAACAGAACGACGGATTGGGTAAGTTTGTACAATGTATGATTGCAGGTTTGTTTGTTAAGTGTTCATGGTATTTAAACTACATTGGTCATTTTACACCAGGCCGATTTTCTTTATTTTTAATCCGTATTTACCGACTAGTAGCTCGACCCACTTCTAGGCTTTTATAAGGCACTGCTTACGTGGATCACGTTGCGCTGAGCTAGATAAACCTCCAACATTTAAGTAGGAATTCAGGAGTCGACATCGGATGGACTCGCATCCACAATCCACTAGCACTGTAGTTGTGAATTATACAACTACGCTATCTCGCCACCTCAATAATTTGCGGTGGTTATTGTAGCGAATTACTTCTACTTTTTTGCAAAGCCTGTGTACGATACGCATACTGATATTTTTCGATCAATATTCTTTCAGACGACTTAACCTATGCTTCATCATTCATCAAATTGAACTATTTACTTTGTTTTGAAGAGCAAAAAGTTGGTTTTGAAGACGCTTGTATCATTTTACGAGTATATTTGTCACAATAACAGGGTAAAACAGCCCGGTACATAGTCATAAGTTGTTGTTGTTGTTGTTTGTGATATTCATGGTGTTTGTCGATTACTATGGTCATTTACACCAGGCCGATATTCCTGATTTTTTATTCCGTATATGCCGAGATGTAGCATGGCCCACTTCGATACGCTTGCACGGATCACATTGGGGGGTAGCCGTAAGTCGTTTTAAGTAAACCCGCGAGGGTGCATATTTCGATATGTATATATTTACAGAATTTAAATTTGTATATCGCTGATATTTCTTTACCAAAATTTACATCCGTCAATTAATAAAATATATCCGCACTCTCTCTCTCTCTTTTTCTCTTTCTCTCGGTACATCAGTCAATCTCTCTCTCTCTCTGCCCCCTCTCTCCACCTCTATATATATTTAAGTATTGAATCCCTAAGTTGTGACCTCATGCCATTCACTTTATGTTATTTTATTCATTTTTACCTATAGCGGTGATAAAAATATTTGTTGTTATTGTTAAATTTTTTCCGCAGGTCATAGCGACTACCCTCGGAAGTGCAACAAAAACTTTGGAAGGCATTGATCTCGATGCTCCTGTCGAAATAGAATTCAATTACATCAAGGAAGAGGCGGGCGTGAAACGACCTAATAGTTTTACGGTGGGATGATTGCTGATTCTAAATAGGAAACCGCTTTTGACGTGAGAATATATGTCATTTAGAAAATCATCACGGAACTAGAATGTGTGTTCTGGGATTTCGAGATCGGAGATTGGTCGTCGAAAGGCTGTGCATTGCGTCCCGGATTGCCGGCTATTTGCGAGTGCGATCATCTGACGAATTTCGCGATACTAGTGGTGAGCAGTACTTTCAAGTTTTATAATTGTTCCTGATAAAATGCCGGTAGCCGAAAACGAGAAACTGTAGACAGTGTTTCGATGAATTTTCGGAGTCGACGCAATTTTGCAACAATCTTTGAAGTTTCTTGAAATGATTTGACTCCGACTACTTCAAAGTCGCAATAAATGTTTTCAAATGTTACTGCAAAGTGCTGTCGCAGTTATAGAAGTTATCAAGATTTTCACAAAGGCAGAATTAGCTTCTGTGAGTGCATCTTTTTAATTCGGAGAAATACACAGAATAAATTTTCTAATTATAATAGCTAAAAATAGAAGAAACGTACAATTTTATTGGTAGATTTGCAGGAATGTTGGAGCCAGAGTTGTATACATCCCTTGTGAGAACATGTAATTAAGAGTCTTAACCGTGTGGCTTCAACATGGCTTATGATACCCAACTACGTGCTGCCCTAAATATTTGAATATACACTCCTTCCTTCCATCAGTTCTATCAGTGACTCTGATCACGTATGCAATATATGCAAGTAACAATTTATCGACCAATTTCATTCATTAACTTCGGAGCACATACCGTTCACATGACTAGGAATTAAATGTACCAATCACTGATTAATCCGTGAATGGAGCAAACCACCTTAGTTCGCTTCGGAAATTACATGTGTTTGTGTGTGTAAATGTGACTTATGTGCACAAAGATGATGAAATTACCCGCAGAAGAATCAGGAGCTGGAGAGCTACAAAGCGGTGTTACGGATCTGCTTAAGACCGACACGTCTATTCCCCCTGAACTCAGCAAATATTTTGACCCCCAATTATTTTTTGCCGTCGACACTTTGCTTTCTGTGCTTACCACACGCTCGTCAACGTGGAACAAGGAAATCAAATTTCTGAGTAGTCTGACCACGACATCTAGGATGTCAATGACAACAAGGTCATCACTTCCGTGCAGTCCACGGCCACGTTTGCAATTGATTCTTAAAATGCTAGATGATGTCTACATAAAGGTCGACAATAGTCGGGTGCCCCGCGCAATCATTGGAAAACCGCATATGACTATTTGTCCAAAATTTTTGACGGCTAGGTTGACTATCTGCGGTGTCGTCTTCGTACGAAGTTTATTTAGAAATTTTATTGGGAATCATATAATAGAGATTGTCGATTAAAAATTAAGACAGAACCGCATTCAATTAGTTACCTACCTGATTATGAAATATGAATGCGTGGATAGACTATTCTAATTCATTCCTGCATAACTTTTTTCCCGTTGTTCTTAAAATCAAAATGTAAGAAAATAGTGACACATGTACTAATAATACCTGAATAAGTGTCGAACCCGCACCAACTCCATACTTTATCGATGCGCACGAATAAAAAATACAATCACATGAACATCACCTAAAAGACCCACCAAGGTACCGTCCAGTAGAGCAATCGAACTAATGATAAGGATTAGGAGGTAACGAAAACATTACAAGTTCTAGCCGATGGTATTTGCAATAAATTGCAAAAATGTCTTGACATTTCACCACGAGTTCTTTCCAAATCCGCTACGTTCATCATTTTTAAAAACGATTCGCGTTTGCAGAGTCGGTCCGAAATTGCCGTGGATGTGGCTCTGAGCGTTGTGACTTACATCGGGTCCGGACTCTCGATTGCAGGCCTAATTTTCACTTTCATCATAATTTGCCTGTCCAGGTAAGCCAGCTTCATAGGGAGCACTGATTTTATACGTAATTTAATTAGGTGACTGGTTTGCACTTCGCATAGGCGGCAACGTATTCAGTAATTGGTGTATAGGTAGGAGCAGAATACTGTGGTAATTTTAAACACAAACGTGAACGCAAGCCATGTAAAAAATATTCATGTATTATAATTTCATTGTCGCATCAAGACGATGCATATAATTATTATTGATTTTTTTTGCAATATAATGAATATCTTACAGGCCGTTTGAAAATTAATCGATTAACTTATATTGTTGATGAGACTATCATCATCAGACAGGCCGGATAACCGCCGAGATCACCGATACCGATATTTGTACTCAGACATATAGTGGCCAGGCTTCAACTAATACGCCAATATCGCCATATTTTAAATTTTGGACGGTCGAGAGTGTAAAACAACATTTTATTTTCGAATTCTGTTGATCGACAAAGTAGTGGAGTCTGTTTCACAAAGAACTTGATCATAGTCGTTCAATAGATCTTACCTTGGATGTATTTCCTGGGGCTTGCTCGCATTCTGGGTGTTATATGGAACCTTTCCGCGCCCGAGTAATATATGTTGCCAGGCCCAGTAAAATATCTGTTCGTACCGACTTACGCGGTATTAAAGAAAACAGTGCGACTGACATATCTGATGTTAGCTAGTAGAACTCACAAATGTATAATATCCAGCATATGTATTTGTCCTAAAATTAAATTCTTCCCGTGCTGCATATGTTGAGCTGAAGGCGTGTCACTTACTTCTCTAACAGGTAACCAAATTTGGATATGGAGTAGCCTATCAACTATTTTATAATTTCAGCAACAGCCGCAAGAGATACCAAATGCAGATCATTGCCAATATCTGCGTCTGTTTGGCCGTCGCACTTACAATGTTTGTTGCTGGAGTGGATTCACAGGTTTCTTTTATACACATTCTGATGTTTTTAATTATATTGTGACCATTTGTACCATGTCCGTACGAACATTTAGTTCGCAAATCCTACACTATTCACGTTTACTACGAAGTGGTTAAGCTGCTTGTAAAACGTTCCCTATACACAGCTTCTGTAATGAAAAGCAGTCGAAAGTATACTCATACGTGACTCGTTAGATTTTATTGGAGGTTAAGTTGAAGTCAACTCACAGCAGAAATTATTTAGGAATTCATATATCGTGCTAATCCGTCCTCAATAATGTTTGCATTAAATTTGTCAATCCGATCACTTTCTCCTTTGTGCGACAAGCGACCAGGCTCTATATCAGGGGTCACCAACACGCGGCCCGCGGGCCGCATGCGGCCCGCGAGGTCATATTTTGCGGCCCGCGGCCCGATTTGGAGAAATTTTGAAAGAACGCTCAGCGAACCATTTCGAAATGCCGAAATTGATTTCAGTTTAAACATATTGTTGTTGTTGTTCAAAGTAAGCCATTCTACTGTGCCCAATATCACTATTCCTTCGGTTCGGCATGGTAATATCATTCTATGGAGGAATAATTTGCTGATATGAATGCGCATATGGCCTTGGCGTGCAATGGCCAGCCACTGCCAGTACTGGGAGGCTTGATAAACGACTTCGGGCTCTACAAGAGACCATGCTTTACGAGTAGATAGTTTTCCAGCAAATTGGCTACCTTGTCTATAGCCAACCCCAATTCTTTAATCCTGGAGCGGCCAATCTGCGACAGTAGAAGAGAAATTATGCGGGCGTCGACACTCAATTCAATTAGGACGTGTTGGCGACTGTCAATATTATGCAAATTGAATGTACGAATTGACTCCCTAATTATTGAGAGGTTTGAATTATTCTTGAAATTTTCTTCGCGCTGCGCGCGCGTCAATGTGGGTTGATTTTTGATATTAACATAGCAGTGTCCATTGTAATCTGAGTCCCACAGTACAGATGCGAACAGCAGAGAAAAATCATGTGCCCAATAAAGAAATATCAATTTTTAATCGTGTTCTCCTCATCCCGAATTAATTTTTTTCTGGTAGGCCTGCGTTTGGGCGAATCCAATATATTTCCGCTATAACGACAATTCTAATGGGAGGTCAAGAAATAACTGTATGCAACATAGGAGACTAATGAGAATTTGCCCACCCAAAGACGCACCACAGCATTAATAACTTCTCTAAGTTTTTGAAGACTCCCCCTGCATAAACTCTACCGGTGAATCTGATCACATGGGCCGAGAAAAGATGAATTTTGATAGTAATGTGTGAAACAATACTAATAATACAATGACGAAATCCACTCATGAACATGAAAAAATTTTCGCGCTTCGCGCGACTACAGTATGCGAATCCCTGTTGCTCATCTTCACAACATGACTATATTCACGATCTCGCTGCCCATAGCAAGCCGATATGAGTATATAGATTTGTCCGGAGTGTACCAGCAATGGACATGGTGAGTTTAACGTAGATATTTGGCCCCAGCTTGTTTATTACCACCATGCACCGGAATACGGCCGCGGGCTACATGAGTATTCGAAATGCGGCCGTGAATAGCAAAAAGGCTGGCCACCCCTGATTTGGTTGCTACAGAGAGTTGTCAGGTATCGTGCGCAGCTCATAGTTAAAAATATAATGAAATTGATGAGCATGATTTTTTTTTTGTATTTGTGTTTGTTCAATCAAATATTATTCATTTTGTGGTGACTATGCCCACGCCCATGTAAGAGAGCACAGCATTGTACTTACGTAGAGTTATCACACGTGATTGATAAGCTGCGTTGGCTATGTTAATCTCGATATTGACGTCATGCGGCCCGCGGCCTCTGCGAATTTTGAAAAGTGACCCGCGACCCATTTTGAGTTGGCGACCCCTGCTCTATATCATATATTGTCCGGCCGTGAACAACTATAATAGGTCATGCGTCACCAACTCGCGGGCCGCATGTGACATGCAAAATATCTTTTTTGCGGCCCGATCCTAGGTTTCAATTTATCGATTTCGGAAAAAACATTTAATAATTTATAATGTATATTTATTTGTTGATAATAATAATTTCAGTTTTTGCAACGGTAAACAAGAAATAAAATCATCTCATTCGCTCATCCCGATTAACTTCTCAAAAGAGTAGGCTATAAAAAGGCATTGTCGGTAAAAGTAATGTGCTCTAAAGTCTAACTGGTAATCAGAGTGATAGCAATAAATCAGCTGGACGGGAGATGGGACAGACCCAAACAATGATCTAACCTCCACCAACTACGTAGTACAACCTTCTCTTATTGAGTGCTGCATGTTATTGAATATATTCAACGTATTTTACTGGAATACCACATTTTGACGGGGTGCCATTTCTTCAAAACCAGAGCCATGCAACAAATTTCAAGATGATATTCGTGATCAGCGACCCCAAATTAGCCAAGATTGACTTCTTAAATTGGCTGTTGAAGAGTGTTATGAACATAACTTGCTTGCGTTTCAGGTCGATACGTTACAGTGCACGATAATAACTACGTTTTTGCAATATTTCTTCCTGGCGACATGGTTTTGGACAGGTGTTTACACTTACACCATCTATCGAGATATTGTTCAGGTGAGAGGTAGTGTACAATACCAGCAAAAATATCTCTGCATTCAGTCGGCAAAACATATCTTTATATTTGAAAGCTGCATGGGTTCGTAGCTTATTATTCCGGGCAGAAGCATCGCGTCGCCACAAATCTTATAGGACGTTTTAAGCTGCTGCCTGGCTACACATTCCTGCAAGGCCATTGCTCTGTATGCCTTCTGCCGCTTTACAGCTTCCTAAATAGTAAGGTTTATGAAATCGCACCTAATATAGCACATTTACACAATATTTCGATAGCTTTCAATATCCGATCAAAATTTAGAATGGTTCGAAAGAAGGTGCAAATAGATGAAAACATCATGTCTTGACTTTATTGAAGAGGGGGTGCTGTGATAAATAAAATAGTGTACATCTTAACCCATGTTCAATTTGTTCATGCCACAAGGTTTTAACTGGTCACAAAACGGAACGCCGATGCTTAATAGTCCTTTTCCAGCAGATTGCAGAACCATAGTATCCCAACGACCACAAGCTATAGTATAATTAATACATTGGATGTCGTGAGCTTCAAGTAGGACTCTCAGAATTACGAATACAGTTAGTCAGAGGCCCGGAACGCCGTTTTGTGCGGCTCGCGAAAGCCTCAAGAAAATATATTGCGTACTAATAATTAAATTTTTTCGGCGACTAGGCTATGGTTTTTCTTGATATATTTACACATGAAAACTATAATTTGTAGTCTTACTATGTTTTTCAAAAGTCTCAGGTTGTAACACCACAGAAATTCAAAACGCAAATAACTTAATTCGACGGTTCAAAATTGGCAACTCCAGCAATTTTATTACTTTTTTTTACCGTATTTGGGACACTGATTCACGCTTGTGTTAGGTATAGATATGTCCTCGATATGTGTACAAGTATTTTATATTTATAATAATGATATATCCTAGTAGCCTATACATTGAAGCATTGTAGCATGGTTAGGATGTTGTCGGCATTGTCTGTCCTGCAGCTGAACCAAACGTAGAATCAGCAAATCTATGAACAGATCGTTCCTCACAAATATAAATTTACATCCACTTCTAAGAACAAGCACAGTTGCTTTTCATCCCAAATTGGGTATTGAAGATGACCAGTTTAAAAAATCTAGTCAATGTTTCTGACGCGTGTACGTTATCATTAAAAAAAACTCGATTTGTTTTAAATATATACATAGATATACCATCTCCACAATTCCCCGGTCCCTATATAATTACATAACAATATTGCGCTTAAGCTAATAATCCCAATTTATTATTGTGCGGCCCGCGGATGAAATCAGATATTGAATGCAGTCTGCAAGCTGAAATGTTTGCCCACCCCTGAGTCAGACTAATCTCTGTAAATCATACGTATTTTTTATTTTTTATTTTGAATGATATCATTTTCGCTGAATGTATTCATATGAAAATCAATAATGGTAACGACAGAAAATATCGGTTCTATCGCAAAAGATATGTTTATTGGCAGATTCGACCGATCGCGGTTTCAATTCTCGCACGGTGGGATGAAAACTTCGATGCTATAATTTATCTAAGAACGTACTCTCACTACTTGGCTCAAATCAATAGTTATAATTGAACAAATACACACTCAATTCCGATTCGACTTGACAAATCTATTTTCCATCTCAAGTAACCGGTAGCTTTATCTGACATTGATGTGTACCAGAGTCGTAGTTGAGTAGTTGATCACTCCTTGTTATCAAAAGTATATTTTAATGATAATTCAATCGCGCCACAACATGAAATCGTAGATTCAATCATTGTGTTATCCACTTGTGTCAATGAATAACTGGGGTTCCTCAACTGGAGTCCCCGTAACCCTTAGGGCTCCGTGAACTAGTTTTAGGGATCCGCTTACTGGTAATACGCCAACAAGAAACTACAAAAACAGATTGCCCTTGAGAATGCCGTGGCGTGTGGGACTGTGACCATATTGTCTAGTCATTATTTATCTTATTTCAGGCATACAATAGCATAAATTGAGTTGAGTTTGATGTGATCAAAAGTTAAAGGGTATGTTGTTAAAATCGTTTATGAACCATAGCATTTCTTCACACTTTCAATTCGCTGTTCAACTAGTTGACATACCTAATACGGCCATGACAGGTTATGGCATCATTGAAAAGCAAGTTCAAGATTCAATTTGCAGCATGTTTCGCGTATGGAGGTCCGCTCGTCATCGTCTTGCTTAACGCGGGCATAACGCTTGGCCATATCGACGGAAACGACGCAGGTTGGTCTATCATTCTTCTGCCTTGTGAGTATATTATAATGTTAATCACCAACCGCTGCATTTAGGCAACAAAACCTTGGAGTCGTCATACAGGGCTACGAATTTCTGTTGGCTGCGACATTTCTCGCTCTACTTTGGGTTTCTGCTGCCAGTCGCTTTACTGCTACTGTTCAACGTGATAGTTTTCTGCATCGTAATCCCGAAGATCAGCTGTAAAATGGCGCAGGTGAGCTCAACTGTATGATGGTCAATGATACTGTCGTGTTCCATCCTGTGAATAAGTATAGGCCTATTTTTACATCGCAATGTGGCTGGCGTTGTTCTTCAGCGCATGATATCAACTTTTCCGTCGTCATTTAAGATTCAATCTACTAAGAAGAAGAGGACTCTGCGACAGCACATTGCCACCGCAGTTTGTTTGGCGACTACTATGGGTCTCTCTTGGATTTTCGGATATGTGATGCTGGTTTCTGAAGATCCCTCATTTCTCACCGCAATGAGCTGGCTGTTCACTTTGACCAATTCATTTCAGGTAAAGCGAATATGTTTTTAAATTTTGAACCTTGCCTTGGAAGTTGATACCCGACTAATCTTTCATATTAATTTCATTTCAGTAGTATCTTCTTCAATTCTTAACAAACACCCAATTGCTTTTGATCACTAAACACATTTGCCTAATAATCGCATTAGCGAGTCGAATGTAAGCCAACTATGCTATTTGCAGCAGTTTATTGACTGGTCTAGTATGGCAATGTGGTATCCAGCATAGTGTAGAATATATATGTGCAGAGTTTTTGCGAATGTTGTGCCTTGTGAGCAATTTCTTCAAAAGTGTGCATATATGAAGAACAGATTTTCCGTTGAACATAATTCACGCGTGGGCATTTCCTCAACACTTTCAAGAATATATTTACTCTGAGAGTAGCGTTAAGCAGATCCATCGCGTGAAATGATGTTTGAAACTGTAAATACCCAATTTGTTGCGTTTTGTCAGTAAATTGCGTAACCTTCGTGAAGCATTTTTAAGAGGTGTTCTATATATACGCATAATTCGATTGAGCACGCAGTCGTAAAAGGTTTGACAGCCCTTGATGTAAGGACCGCGGTATTTTTGCTAGTATCATATTTTTGTTTTTGTGGTTTATCAAATAGAAACATACAATCCGTTTCTGATGAGAGTAATAAAGGGCGAATGTAGAGTTCTCTACATGCCTATAGTCAGCCTCGAAAAGCATGGCTTCTAATCTGGCAGTCTCGAGATTCAAGCATCTCCGGTTCCGCGGAAATTTTTTCACGTAATTGACCAATTAACTTAAATCATACTCCGTTGGTATTTGTGTTAATCACGGTGTTTTTCGATGACAATCGTCATTCACATCAGGTGAATATTCGTCATTGTGTTCCGTATGCATCTGCCGATTCGGAGCTGTAGCACGAACCTACCTCTAGGATTTTAAGACACCTCTTACACGGAATAGAGGCACAGTTAACGCGAGCATTTTCACGAGCCCATGACACATCTCATAGCGAAAAAGTGCATATTGACACCCAAATGGTGGTAAACACGAGAACAGAACATAACTTGTGGTAAATTGTGGTTATAAATCCTACGTGCATACCTTACTACGTCCTACGTGCATCATTTGATATATAACGTTGTGTAGCTTTTAAGTCTGAGGTAGGTTATGGTATCATGTCCCCTGTCCCGCGGGTGTATTGTATATTCAAAGGTGTATATCACGGGTAGTAGACGGGTGTTGAAAACACACTTCCTCGCTAAGAGTGTACTGTCTATCAATCTGTAATTACTGTGACCTATGAAGTATTGCTGTAATATTAATGTCCGTTGAAGCATTGGTAAATCACTGTCTTTCACCTATGCTCCATTCGGCGCTCCGTGAAAGTAACGCTGCTGCAATATATCAAAGCATCGCTTTTTGTCAGGGAGTCTTCATCTTCTACATCACTGTAATCAGAACAGGTGAATTGCGGAAGGCATACGCTCCTGTCGTTGGAAGATTCTCAACGATATCGGTGGTATCAACAGGACTTTCTTCGGTGGACGATAAAAGTGAAGCAGGCAAGTCAAAATAGTTCGAGTACGCATTTGACTGGTTGTTACAGAGAGATCACCTTGTCATCGGAAACACTGAATTCATGGTGACTGTAATGTCACCGATGCAGAAAGATATATTTCGATTCACGTAATTGATGATATGAAATGTCGCTTCGTCAGAGATACGATGAGCACACGTACAGATTAGTGGGAGTAAAATAGTGTTTAGGTTGTTTGGATGTGCTTTTTAAAAGTACTAGTAGAAATATTTTGTTTCCGGCCACGATCTGGATTTTTGTGACACGCATGGATGTGGCAGCCCACCCATTAGGGGTTTACCTATGATAATTGCTTATTGCTATTGTGGCAGCATAGTGTCCTGAATTCTCTGGATACAGCGAGACTGAACGGCGCACTGCATTTGGGTTACGTCATACTTTCCATTTGACAAGCCGGTCAAAAACGGCCGCAAAATTGCCTTTTGCTGAATGGAAAGCACCACGTAACCCAAATGCTGCCAATCCCGCTGTCAATCCCACTGTGTCCACACCATTTAGGACACTATGTTGCTGCTTCTGCTAGGGTCACCAACTGTCTGGTTTCGACCTCGTACAATGGACATTTGATGGACACAGGACAAAGCGGCTCCCCTCTTGTCTAAGCTTAGTGCCGCATAGGTGTATCATTAAAGCTCTCTGAAAACGATTGTTGTATCTTTTATCACTCGCAAAATCAGTGGGACATGTGCATGAAAACCGAATATTGTTAGCGTGTCACCTTTGTCTTTGTGCTTGATCGTTTTGTGTTTATTTTTATTTTTAAAATTGCTGAATTTTTCTAGATTGACCGGAGCTGGTTCGCAAGACAAATGGAGTTCTCGACCGTATCCACGCCGTGGTTTTCGCATTATTGCTTATGTGATAACCGACTTTGTGTCGTCGGCTTCAATTCCGTGTCTTACGTTTATACTGACTTTTTGGCCAAAATAAATCATGTACAGTAGAATAGATTGCAAAATGTATCGCTAAATATGTAATCATAATTAGTTATAGCTGATTTTCCGTCATTATGATTGATAATATTATTGATAATAATAATAAACTTATAACAAGTGCCTTTGCCTTGATCTGGTACTAGGGACTTCATGTAGAAAGAGAATCGAGCAATTCCCGAATCATGTGAGCGTATTCTGTACAACACCAAACAGTAGGGTTACCGTATCATACCATATCCATAAATGTTAGTTCACGGAAATTGAAAACAGTATTATAATATCTACTGCAAATGTTGTGTTGAGTTGAATAAAAAAGGACAATGCTTTCATTCCACTTCCGAATGACCAGCTCGAACCTATTTCACGACATTCAAGTTGATTTTCCCTTGACTCTGTCCATCATACTGCTGTAAAAGCTGCAGAGAAGGACGAATCGCCGAAAAGGCGGACATTTACGCGTCCTCGGAGGACATAGAATTCCTTAAAAGGAGGACTAATCCTCTAAAAAATAACGCATGGTAACCTTAACCAACACACGCGTGATTCCCCTGTCTTTCATTGATGCGCTTGATATGCCATCCATGGTAATCTCTCAATTCTGCATCCCAGTGGTTCTTAACCTATGATAAACCAAAGTATCCTTATACCAATCTGCAAGCCTTATGTGAACCCTATTTTTTTGCTGTCTTAGAAACGAATATGCCACGTTACACAGCTAACTGCACATCACATAAATTACTATAGAATACCGGTGCCAAATAAAAATAGTAAATCGACGATAGTGCTGAAAGAATGAAACCTTTGAAAATGAGTATCAAATAACAACTATAAATTATAATGACTATTTGTTGCAAATCAATGCCAATCTCCTGGTCCCTTTAAGAGACCACTTCAGAAATACCTCGCTTCACCTGGCATGTGTCTCGCAACAGTGTGACACGATATTTCTGATTTGTAAATGAGATAAAAAAAATAATTGAGACAGAATCGGCATTTCAAAAAGACGGGGTTTGGATTCGAGCCCTAACTTCTACTAGATACGCCACTGCACGCCACGTGAAACCATAACAATTGGTGTCTTCAGGAATGTAGGCCACCCGTGTCGCACGGATAAGTTTACGCATGATGTTTTGAAGAGCTTCTTGGAGGTACAGAACTTCAATATACAATTAAATAGTATATTCATATTGAAATGAACCCGAATATTTTCGGCTGACACTCGTCAGGGGTAATCGTCAGCAACTAGTAGAGAATTGGAAAGAACATTGTATATCAACAATCGTATCACAAAATATGACGTCACCAGCATGAAATTTCGAATGAGAGAACGTTCAATGTACTATTTTTAGGTGATACACGAACTCCTTTTGTTGACAGAGTTTTGGTTGGTGTATTTTGATAAAAGTTGATTCCAAGGCACACAAATGGAATTGTGAACGACCTCGACCTACGATTCGAAATCGGTCGTCTCGATAATTATTCGCACAAATCGGATTATCCAACAGATGTTTGCCGATGGCAGAATTATTGGGTTCATTTCAATATGAATATACTATTTAATTGCATGATGTTTTGGTGAGTTAGCTTCAGACGAAAATGCTGTGGCGTGTCATGTTACGTTACGCTCTGAAAACTGATCAAGGATACTGGAGAAGGTAGTTATGCCAAGAAATGGAAAGGATACAGCCACACATGAACTTGCTCAACCTAAGCTGTCGCAAGTTGAGTAGGATTACCAGTTGGTCGGTCGATAGCGTACAAGGTCCTAAATCCAGAATTGCTCGCACATCGGGAAGATGAACGCCACTAATAGGGGTAAACGATTTCAATCGACCTACGGAAATACCAGTAATTATTCAAACGTGGTAGGGACTAATGTTATCTTCGAGCATGGTATCATTTGACACTGATAGACTCGGTGCTGAGTGGATATTGCTTCCTGAGATTCCGAATCCGCCCGACAGCTCGAGTCTCTATCCGTCCGAATCCGAACAATCTCAACCACAACCCACGCGAATCCGAATAATGACATTCAGAATCCGAAAAATCCGAATCGAATAACTTTTCTCAAAAATCCTGCTGAGCTGGAAGTATAGTTTTAGGTTATGATTATTACCTGATAAATATTTGCTTGAACCTTTCACAGAACAAATTTAAAGTGTCACCGGTATATCAGAATTACTGTGGTTGGTGTTTGGTTTTCGAGCCGACGATTTTTTCTTTTGGCATGAGATCACGATACGTATAACGTCTGGTCAGAACTATCCAATAATATCCGAAGCAGAAGTTACAACTATCCGAAAATATTCGAAACAAAATTCGCAATAGAATCAGAATCCGATCCAACTGTCTCAAAATTGCGCGAAATCCGGTCCGAATCCTATCCGAGTCCGTCCGATGTTCATCGTCAATTGATATAGGACTGGATTGTTTACCTAATGAATATTTCATCGTGTGCCTTACCT
The DNA here is from genome assembly GCF_051294905.1 of Botryllus schlosseri. Lineage (NCBI taxonomy): Eukaryota > Metazoa > Chordata > Ascidiacea > Stolidobranchia > Styelidae > Botryllus > Botryllus schlosseri. The sequence continues at coordinate 2,395,526 of NC_137241.1, forward strand.
TCGTATTTATACCATGTGCTGCTTGATCAACCCCGATTAATGTCATGTTGCACTCTAAATAGGCGATCGAAAAGTGTAGTGCTCTCCTTTATTAATGATTCGATTGTTCAAGATTAATTACCTTGCATTGGTATTGGCAATTAGGTATACAGTCCTATCTGACCTGCATTTTTAACAAGATCGTAGAATGTGACAGGTTCGCACCCTCAAAAGGTCGAATAACCGTCGTTGCCACCATGAGACCAATATGCAAGACAAAATCGGGTTTGTTTGATCGAAAATTTTCCTGTGATAATGTATTTTATTACATTTTGTCAAAATGTCGCTTGAATGAAAGAAGATGAAGTGACCGCACAGTGGCAACTCGCCCCATAGGGCAACGAAAACATTGCCTGATCCATATTTCTGTGCCAAACCAATATTAGCAATAGGGCTGGGCAAAATCAAGTAGGCCTACCTGAGTCGTTCGATTCTGAATAAAGTAATATGCTTCGAGTCGAGTCCAGTAATCGAATATCACTCACTATGACGTCGGCAGCAGAACTTATTAAGTCAATGTTCAAATATGTACCTTTTATGCCACCACAAAGCAGTGTTGGGATGACTCGAGTCAAGACTTGACTCGAGTCAGACTCGAGTCACTTTTTCGTATGACTTGACTTGACTCGAGTCACTTTGCAAAAATGACTTGGCTTGACTTGACTCGGCGCTTCAAAAATGCGGATTGACTCGTGACTCGGACCAAAATTTACGAGTCAATTTCAAGTCATCAAGTAAACAGTATCAATCAAATCAGTGTATTTTGTGCATATGTTCGTATTGTTCGCGATACGACTTTGTCACTTGTGAGGGTAACCAGGCATTCACTGAATGTACGTTTGAATGATCGTCCATTATTGCATCACAAATATATTGACCACAGACGAAATGATCACAGGTTACGTTGTCGTAGTAGTAGTAGTAGAATAATAATAATAATACAATAGCAATTAACGTATCGATGTTTCTTGGACGGCTCAGTGCTAACATCGCGCAGTGATCACCTTTACCAACCCTCCTGAATGATTCAAATCCATATCAATTTGTTACAGCTTATCGAGGCTTCGTATTCGATCCTATTGGCTGATATTATAACAGACTGTAGCATAGCTATACAGTTAGTCGCGTATTTTATTTGCGGTTCTACGTGTGTGTGATAGACGCCTTCTTGCATGCATATTAAACTTTATATTAGTTATTTGATGCAGGATAAATGGCTAATTATTCTGTCTTTCACACAGCTAGCAAAATGTAATGACTTTGAATCGTCACTGATACTTCGAAAATTCAATTTGACTCGAATTGTGACTTGACTCGTGACTCGACTTGACTTGACTTGACTTGACTCGAGTCACATCCAAAAAAGGAGTGACTTGACTTGACTCGAGTCACCTTTGATAATCGATTGACTTGACTTGACTCGAGTCAAAATGTGCAATGACTCGAGATGACTCGTGACTCGAAGGTAATGACTTGATCCCAACACTGCCACAAAGACTATAATGCCTGTTATCTCTCACATTTAAGATAGTTTGGTAATTTTTGACCATACTGATTTCATTGCACTTGGTGACAATGTTGTGGGATGATCATGACTTCGGAAATGTGCTATTAGCAGTAACGTTCGTAGCTTTATACTATATGTCTCATATGCTGCGATACGGCCAATCAAGGTTTAAGGCTTCAACAGGCGAAATTAGTATCGAAATTATAATTTTCGTTGATAAATGAACTTTCATTGGCGGGAGGTGCGTGTAATTTCAGTACTCGAAATAATCGTGTTTTACTACTCGACTAAAATCATGAAAATTAAAACTCGATTCAGATTCGAGTACTCCAATCATTGTGCCCAGCCCTAATCACCAACAGTTTCTTATTTAAATTGCTACTTGGAGGTACAGAACTTGAGTATTCAGTACATAATTGAATAATAAATTCATATTGAAATGAGCCCGAATCTCTTCGGATGACACATTTCCTATTTATGGACGCAGACCAATTACTGTTGCGAAATTGCGGGGAAATCGCGGTATAATTTCTTAGTTGGCAATTACCTAGACACGGCATACATTTCTTGACCGGGTGGTGCTCACTAATAGCTGTGCTTATCTTTCTCGCAAAGCCGTTCACAATAGTAAGAGCAATGATGTCACTGTCATGATGCCAAAGAACAATTTCAATGCTGGCGTAACGAAACCTAAATCGATGCGCGCACCTCTTTCATCTTATTATTTTTCGTTCCAAAGTAAAATATATTAGATCTCAGATGTAAGAAACATTAGGATGGCGCGAATATAGGCGTGTATAGTATCATAATTAGGATGAAGCAATTGTGAAATTTCGGCAGGGACGACGATTTTTACACGAGGGCGTAACGTCCCGGATCTATTATTATAGGGACGGGTAACTTCTCTAGCCGGCGGGCCGGATATAGGAAAATTATTTAGGCTAGTTGCTGAATTGATACATCATTCACCCATTTATCCACATATACAAGGAATAAATCGTATTTAATGAATGTATTTTAACGTCAGCAATGTAACTTTAAAGCCATTTCTCGCCAATAAAGAAGACAATCTGGATTTGAGAAAAGCATTGTCATACAGGTACCACCACTGATTCTCTCTCGTCAATCAACACACGGTGCAATCCTTAATGAAGATTTCAAGGCGTTCGAATAGCCCGGCACCCCAAATGTGTTAAATATCAATTCATTAGAGTTTAGTAGGTGACGAGATTGGTTGTTCGACTGTGTGGCCCATTTTATCTTAATATTGAATTCATGCGGCCCTCGTAATTGGAAAACGCCCCGTTTTGAGTTGGCGACCCCTGGCATAGGCGGTGTCTTACGAAAGGCTACACGTGTGCAATGCTACAAATCTACAGTTACGGAATCAAAAATAAGAAATATTGGTGGGGTGTAAATGACCATTGTAGTCGACAAGCACCATGATTACCACAAATGACATTAGGGTTAAGTACATCGTAAATGCCGATAATGAAATTCTTCTCGCTTCGACGAACTTACCCGTAAGCTCCACCCTCGCTCGCTGCGCATACAAGTGTATAATAACATACAGTCACTAAAATATGATGCATGTAGCAAGTAGTGGGGAATCTCGAAAGACAGGGGCCGCCAACCACATTATCATTTAAGACGGAAAACTGTCGTCGGGCCGTATGTTGCTCGCCCCTGCATTATTACCAAGAAAGCACATTGGTGCAAACAAGTTGGCAAAAAGTACAGCCTGAAGGAATATCTGGAGCGTTCATCCCTCCCATAAGTTTGGTTTATCTCCCTATGGGGGCCAAAGACAAACGTTTTGGAGGGATGTACTAACGAAGTGCTTTTTCGGTCCTGTACCCACACCCCTACTAGATAATTTCCTAAATATCGTTTTGCCGCGGTCGAGGTCTCATCAGAAAATGAATATATAATACCAACTTTGATTTAGCAACCCGTTGTATTTAATCTTTAACAACAGTAATCACGAAGCACCGGAGAACAGAATACGAATAGATCACGGAATACATGATATAAATAGGATTATGATACTAGTTGGCACTAACTACTCGTGCTATAGGCTACAAGGCAGAGTCAAATGGTAGCAGCAGAGTAAATGCACGAACACAACGGTATCATGACAGAAACATTGTAATGACTTTTCACAGCTATATATGGTCCTGAATCGAAGAGTGCCGTATTGATGTTTCGCCACATTAAAAAATCGGTAATTGGCAACGGGGTTAAGTACGATTTTTCATACAACAATCATTTGAATACCATCAAATCGTCTTGCAGAATTGAAATGGTTCTATACCAATACTGAGAAAACCAGTACCGAGAAAGGTCATTACCGAGAATGGACTTTACCGAGAATTGATATTACCGAGAATGGACACCACAAAGAATGGACATTACCGGGAATATACACCACCAAGAATGGACATTTACCGAAAATGGCTAATGCCGATACTCTAGCTTACAGAGATGGTAATTGTCGAAAAGTTATACCCTAGAATCGACACCGAATGGGGCAAAGCCGTGATGCACATACACACGACCTGTACATATGGATAACATGGCTGCATTGCATACGTTTCATTCTCTGTATTGTCCATTGTCGGTTGTATCAATTCTCGGCAATGGCGTGTCCGTAATGGTTTTCTCGGTATTGACCGGACACCATTGAAATCGCAGTAGCGGCAGATGAAATTCTCAAAAATAAAGGTTTTTGTTTTTTTTAAATGAATGAGCCATTCAATTAGATATTCTTTTCGGGAATGCGTGTCTGTTTATCAATATCATTCATTCAATTGAATTCATCATTACATTCCTTCCTACCATAATTTCAATAGCATCAGCCTCTTCTGCCGTAATAAAATTGGGTTCAGATGCGCCCTTATTTACGAAATTGGTCGCCAAAGACCTAAGAACCGTTTTCTCTGGATCCTACATGAGTCATCATGTGATGTTCTAGGATCTCATTTCGAATGAATACATCTCCGCTCAACTCGCAGCAAAATATTTTGATATCGTAGTGTCTGTGTAGTGGAAGATTCTCACTAATTTAAGAACCATATTATCGGACACCGAAATGGATCTCCATGTGACTCATTAAGTTACCGTGTTGGACGCATGCTTGCCCACAGATCTCACAGCAAAATCGTTTGATATTGTAGTGGATTAGCATATGCGTTTTCAAAGCTGTTTTTAAATGGAACTTCCGATCGCATATATGACATCGTTCTTGCTTCGCACCAGAGTGACATATTCGATGTCTGTTCATATCTCTCTTAGTACGAAAGCACTTTCCACATATGTCACATTTATATTCCTTTATGTCAGAATGAATTTTCATGTGCTTTTTCATGTTGAAATTGAGATTAAATCCCTTACCACATATGTCGCATACGTATTTTTTCATACCAGTATGATCTTGCATGTGAGCAGTTAACCGTCCTTTGCGACGGAATGCTTTGTTGCATACATCGCATTTGAAGTCTTTCAGATCGAAGTGCATTTTCATACGTCTTCTCAAACCAGAACTGCCACCAAATGCTCTTCCACAAATCTCGCAAACTAACTTTTTTATATCTAAATGCATTCGCATGTGCGATTCCAGTTGGCATTTCTGAAAGAATTCCTTCCCGCATATCGCACAGCGATGTTGCTTGACGTCCTTGTGTATTAACGAATGTGTCTTCAGTACGGACTTGGTACGGAAGTTCATACCACAGACATCGCAACGATATTCTCTGGCGTCTATAAGGATTTTCATATGCTGCGTCACAGAAGCACGGCGACAAAATGCTTTGCCACATATCTCGCACTCAAATTTTCTTACATCGGAATGACCGTTAAGATGAGATCGTAAAGTCTCTTCTCGGCGAAATGCCATATCGCAAATATTGCAGCGATGTTTTCTGACTTCGGTGTGAATCAGCATGTGCGATTTTATCGCAGACTTTCTATGAAACTCCATCCCGCAAACTTCACAACTATACTCTTTCCGGACAGTATGTTTCAAAGCGTGTTCTCTCAACGTGGGAATCGTCGTAAAAGCTTTACCACAGATTGCGCAGACGAATGTTTTTTCAACTTCGGCATGAATTCGCATGTGTGATCTCAGATTGGCTTTGTAGTAGAATTCCTTCTGGCATACCATACATGAATGCAGTTTTATGCCGCTGTGTATTACTTTATGTCGTGTAAAATGACCTTTTTGATCATACTCTTTTCCGCATATTTCACAGTTATATTCTTTTAGCAACATCCTTTTGTCAAAATGCGTTCTCATGTGTCGTTTCAGCGACGAATTGTGAGTATAAGCGTTGTCGCAAATCTGGCATACGAAATTCTTGATACCAAAATGCGTTTGTAGGTGCTCCTTCAAACCATATTTATCAAGGAATTCCCTATTGCATATCGAGCACGGATGTTTGATGTCGCTGTGATATTCCGAATGTCTTTTAAGAGTTGCGTTAGTGCGATAATTCTTCCCGCATATTTCACATCGATATTCCTTGCGGTCAGTGTGGATTAGCATGTGTTCCTTCAAAACACTATTGTAAGCAAATGCTTTGTCACAAATCCCGCAAACAAAATTCTTCACGCCGAAATGAATTGACAGATGATTTTGTAAACTGTGTCTCCAACGAAACCCTCTCGCACATATTTCACATATATGCTCAGGAGCACCCACGTGGATTTCCACGTGTTTTTCCATCGCATCTTCTTCAGTAAATTCTTTACCGCAAATTTCGCAGGAGCAGTTCTTTCCATCCTTGTCACTTTGTGACATGCTTGTTGAATTTACTCACCATTACAGTTCAAATGTTATTCGATAACATGGGATGATCACGGTAGCAGAAAGAAATGGCATGTTTAGCCTATTGCTTGACTTGCATGTCAGACTATTACTACTATAACAGAAAATGATGTCAGTGTTAAACATGGAGTTTCAAACACGCGCTCCGCGAAGCAATGCTGACCGTCCGCCCGACTATCCATCAGTAACAAGTCTGTGACGTCGATACCGATATTCACGACGCTAAAACGCTCGAAGTCAGGTCTGAGAAACCGGAGAAACTGGGGTAAATTTTAGTAATTAACAGAGGTGAAACTCCTGTGTCAAACCACTGTATGCTCGTTAGACAGTCCTTTAATAAAATAGTGCAATATACGTGCGGTGACACTATAATGTAACTTCCAACTCAAAAGATCCCCTGTCTCACGATTACATGGGGTCTGACTATGTCCTATAGTAGTGATGACTCTGAAATAGCAATGGCTTGACTTGTACAAAAAACTTGATTTTCGAAACTCTCCACTAGAACAAACGACCTTTAAAAATTCACAACTAACTAGACTCAATCCCGAAAGAACTTGACAATTATTTGTTATCAGATTTGGATCATCGGTTTTCCACATAGGCTTTAGTAGGAGTAGTTTTAAATGGAAGGAGTGTTGACCTATAAAGCTCACCCCTGAATACGCCATTATACGTAGTGAATACTCTGAGAGTCTGAGTTATCTTTAGCTGCAAGAACACAGGACACCCGTATCACGATTGACGCCCAACGACTCCGTATTTTCTTGTTGCTCGGAGAGTAACACAGACCGACGAAACGCACGGCAGCCAACAAATAAGCTTTTTACCGCCAATATTTACACTGGATATTCTATCGCGGTAAACCAGTGGTTTTTAACTTCGTCTCCCGCGCGCCCCAAGGGGCGCTGGCGATTTTGAAGGGGGCGGAAACGCTCAGGCGGCGATATGGGGGGCGGTATGGTATGGGGGGCGCTGGAGAAAAATAGCTTCACAGTAGATGATGTGGTAGTAGGACATATCCCTAATGAGTATTCAGAGTAAATTAACACCGAAAACTTCGTTATATATAGCCTATAAAATACATATAAGTTTAATTGTCCATGTGCGCCTAAATGACTGGCACCGAATGTTCCTGTCTTGGCAATCTGAACCCCGGAAGACGAATTCCATCTGGCAGGGAAAAATTATATGCAAGTGAAGAAATACCACTCTGAAATCGTGTGCGTCTTTTAGTTTAGTACGATTGGGCGACAGGGATATCTAAAACTAGATATTCCTGTTGGGTGATATCCCTGTTGGGCGATTCTATATTATTTGATATAGCAGACAGGAGGTCACGAAATAACATCATGCAACGAAGTCATACCAACGGGTTCGCCCGCCCGAATATGTTTAATTATCAGTTACGGGCCCTACAGTTTCCAAGACACCTCACAATGTTCTCTCTAAGTTTTGATGAGTCTGCGCACAGTCTGCGCTGACCCTTGAACAACAGTGCGTAACGATTAAAAAAGGTCATAACTTCGAATTTGTTGTGCGCAACGTAGATTTTTTGTGCAAAGATACCACCGTGCACTGCGCACGTGCGCGGCTTGGAGGGAACATTGCACCTCACTCAGCTCTACCGCTAAATCTGGTAACGTGAGCAGAGAGGACAAGAAATTGATAGCAATATATAAGGAATTCTCACTGACCGATTAAATTATGAATTATCGAAAGTTTTCGCGCTTCGCACTGGCTCGCTAAACAGTACAGCTGATTCCCGACAAAAGCGAACGACGTGATGGGGGGCGGTCGGTTTATCACCCTATGGGATCCCAATACCCAAGTTTTTCGGGAGCCTGATGAAGTGCTGTTTCGGTCCTGCCAACGGGTATACGCCCGAAGATGTATATTTATTATTGAGGGGTCCTACCTTTTCAATCACACATCAGTCAGCTTTACCGGTAAATCTGTTTACGCGAGCAGAGAGAGGATAACAATTGATCTCAATATACATGCAATTCCCGATCATATTGACCAATTCAATCATTAATTAGTGAAATTTTTCGCGCTTCGCGCGTCTAGGCGAGAATATATTGCTGCCTCAGTAATTGGACACCCAATGTAGATGACTAGTTTCAGCAAATAGCGGATTGCTGAAAGGGGGTCTGGGGGCGAAACCCCCTCGGAAGTTTGGTTTAACACTCGATGGGGGGGGCAAGACCAACGTTTTTTGGGGGGGCTGACGAGGTGCTGTTACGGCCCTGGTAACGAATTAATTGTACCTATGGGCACGCCCAAATATGTTTAATTATTAATTGCATGCCCTTTACTTTCCCATACAACAGCTCACTCAGCGCTACTGGTAAATCTGATTACGTGGGCTGAGAGGATGAAAAGTTTATAGCGACTTATATATGTAAATACCACCTATTCATTCATGCATTATAGAAATTTTTGCGTACCAGGCCACACAAACTTTGCTGACCATCGAAATCACGCTACGGGGTTCTTGGGGGCAAAGCCTTCAGCAGTTTGGCTTATCACGCTATGGGTGCGCAAGGCAATCGTTTTTAGGGGGGTTGATGAAGTGCTGTTACGGCCCTCCCTCCTACTCATTGTCTTTATTACATTCCTTACAATATGAGGTTGGGGGCGCTGGAGCACGATAATTTTTGAAAGGGGACGCTGGAGGAAAAAAGGTTAAGAACCACTGCGGTAAACAATCATTGCAACCTAATAAGCGCTAACCAAACGTCACATTTGATATCCTCTTTGCTACATAACGCTCGACAGATCGAATTACGTGCGAAAACGAACCGATGAAACTAGTCACACTCTTGTATGGCGTACACCCGGCTTAAATTATTCAACGACTACTTCAAGACCGCATTAAGTGGGCCTGCATTAGGGCCGTTCAAAAAAAAAACTTTTTCTTCAGATTTCACAGGCTTTGTGATGAAATTGTTAGGTTGGTGAAAACAACGCTGCACGCGAACTTTGGCCCAATTCCAACCAGTAAAAGCGATTATATCATTAAAAAACAAACAAAAAAAAATTCGAATTTTTTTGTCAAACCCGTAAAATTGTTAGTCTGTCAAGAAAATCGCTTCTATTGGCTGGAATTGAGTCAAACTTTGTGTGTAGCGTTGTTTCCCCCAACCTAACAATTTTATCACATAGCCAGTGAAACCTACAATTGAATAGTATATTCATATTGAAATGAACCCGAATATTTTCGGCTGACACTCGTCAGGGGTAATCGTCAACAACTAGTAGAGAATTCGAAAGCACAGCGTATATCAACAATGGTAACACAAAGTATGACGTCACCAGCACGAAATGTCGAATACGAGAGCGTTCGATGTACTATTTCTAGAATCTAAAAATCTTTGATATTAGAGTTCTGTACCTCAAAGAAGCTGTCGAGTGAAATCTGAATACTCACGCGCAACCTAGTCGGCCTATTTTCTCATGTTTAGCAAATTACAATAAAGCACATCGATCTATATCAAATGAACCGGTACTGAACTGACATTCGTGGAGCATGCCCATTTGCCCAATTACAAGTCAAAATGCAGGCAGGTCCTATTGAGTATACAGACAAATTCTGAATATCGCGAAAGATTACCAGACTATAAGTTCTGACATGTCGACTGTTCCTACCGACAAATGCCAGTGCAATTTCTTCGCTTCTCATCTCTATGTCATCTCATACTGCTTTTCATTCGGTGTGCATGCCTAGGCAAGTTACATGGTATCTGTGCTGATGAGATTCTGTATCTGTACCGTTCTAACTGCGGATGAGGATCTGTCTCTATACTCGATAATATTGGTTCACTTCGCACCACAGTATATTACTGCAGACGACCTGTTCATACAGCGAGGTGGGAGATGAAGAACCAATAAACTCGAGTATCAAAGCATTAACCACATTTTGAAAGTGAGTCTTCGTGACACATACTGGTAGACTTATGGCCGAGGGACACTTGTTTACCCTGAAGGCGAAAGGTATGTTTGTTTTTTATAATTTTGTGCGCCTCATTATGCTTCACTTCGCTTCGTTTCACTTCGCTCGAAAACGCTTGCCGAGCGTTTAGTCGTGGCGTAGCGAAGCTTATCGCTGCGCGGACTCGAGATAGAATGAAGTAGTCGGTGGTCGCGATGCCGGTGCCGTTGAGTACACGTCGCAAGAGATATGTAACGCGAGCTACTGCTTTTGGCGTTGAGATTAACCCATTTGATATAATCCTGGGAAAAGACAACGTGAGTTCACCCAATATTGAAGCCACGAGAAGCCTCAAGGAGCCTATGTTATAGACATGGTACCGGCTTGCCAATATGGCGTCGGTGTTCTGTGCACACTGCACGGCATATCAAAGATTTTCTTCACTACACATAAACGTGACAGTATGAACCGTCTTGGCACACCATTATGCTAAACTGATGGGGTTACCATATTTTGGAAATGTGAAAAGAGGACACTTTTTCAAATTGCAATACCGGAGGAACCTGAATAATGGTATCTTTCTCCCACTTCGTGGTCGGTTGACTAAAACAGAAGAGGGTCAACTTTCCGGCACAGCTCCCGCAGACGACAAATCCTCTTAAAAGGGGAAAAGTATGGTAGCTGTATGCTTGACGTACCGTGCTACATCACACTGGCTTTGACCTAAAATTCAGGATCGCTATTTTGAATTCCTAAAACAGGATTGCTAATGCCCAGCATTTTGTAGTCAACTAGGCCGTCATCCAATCCGTCTGTCTTGGTCCGGTAAATTTATTTTGCGCATGCTATAGCTGTATATCTATTTTGTGCATGCTAGCTGTAGATCTATTTTGTGAATGCTAGCTGCAGATCTATTTTGTGCATGCTAGCTGTCGCACAGGGGCCCAAGGGGTGACCACAACGATTCAGGTACTCGAATATCATTGGTTCACCAAGTCGAATAGTGCAGTGACGGAGATATAAGCATTTGCACCAGAGACCAGGAGTCCTATTATATTTTATTAGCGAAGAACATATTTTCAATAGTTTGTTGTTTCGGCATCAAAAACATGTTGAACAAGGCAATCTATGGAATGTCATTTCGGTAAAGAAATTACCGACCATGCAGTGCAGTCCTATGCAGTGTTCATTGTTCAAGTGTTCATGGAGCGCTACAAAATAGTTTTGGTCCAGAAATACTTTATTAACTCGGATGCTTCAAAAATACATGTTTTCCTGTCACGTGTCATCAGAGGTGGTCAAAGTAGTCAAGAAAGCTACTCAAGTAGAAGCAGAAGTAGCGACGAAAAAATCTACTCAAGTACGAGTAGAAGTACTTCTTTAGTAAGCAACCTAAAACTACTTGAAGTAGAAGTAGAATTGACTGACTTTAAATCTACTCAAGTAAGTAAGTAGTTTTGAAAATAGTCGTAATTCGTTCGCATTGACTCTCAAAAGCTGCAAATTGAGGTACGCGGAAGGTGTATAGAGCTCGATTCATATTGATGTATCCCAGGAGGTGTCAATGTTTGACAGAATAAGCAGTCGTCCATACTATGGGATGTAAATGATAGTATTGATATGGAATGCGATACTTTCTTTGTTCACTCGAACACCCCGTTTTAGATAATATGGCATGGCACCCTCCCCCATATTATAAGGCTCCAAGTTCAGTCGAAGAGCAATACGGAGAAGTTGTGTCGGATACGGCTTTAAAACTTTGCGCAATTACGTTAATTAAAAATTATGGCAGATCGTGTAATTGGTATATAGTGTATAGCTTTATTTTCAGAAAATATAAGACATGACTATACACTTGCTTTTATACTTCAACATGTATTCCAGACAAAAAAACTGAAATTATGATTAGAACTACGTATAATACTCGTCATTGAAAGAAAAATACAAATTTTACTTCTAAAAAGCGGAAATACTTCATGTCTTTTGTCCAGAAAGTTTCAACGGTGGTCTGCTAAAATAGGTCTAACGTTAAAAAAAGTCAATGTCCACTTTTCCAGATTAGGACACGTCATGGTCTGCTAAGTATAATAGGTTATTGCAAGATTGCGAAACGATAGCTTCAAACGTTATGCGAGGCCATCATTACTGTGATGAAATATTTCATATAGGCAACAATGCGGTGTGAACGTAACCATGCAACCCGGTATCTAAATTATATTCAGCGATACTTCCGTTAAAACATATTTGGCAGACCATATCTACTGTGCGCGAAGCGCAACGAAAATTTTGGGTATTACATGACTTTTATGAAAATTAAATGTTGGAACGACGTGAAAACAGCCCCGAAATTCCTTAGGCTATCTTTCTTATTGGGGATTAAACTACTTCTACTTGACAAACTGAAAATAGCGAAAAGTAAGTAAGTAGATCACAAAATATCACGAAGTAGAAGTAGAAGTAGCGAAAATCAGATCTACTTGAGTAAGTAGCAAAAGTAGAGGAAAACTACTTGAGTACTTCGAAAAAGTAGAAGTACTTCGTTACTGACCACCTCTGCATGTCATACCACTAGACCAGTGGTTCCCAACCTTTTTCGACCCATCGCCCCCTTTTCAAGGTCAACACCGATCATCGCCCCCCAAATTTTGTGCACCGATAATTGGGCATACAGACTGTAATCACCGGCGGGTTGACTAAAAAAAAATAAAAAAGGTCATCTTTCACCGCTCAGAGCTGAAAATAACGTTTTTTCGCTCCGCATTGCTAGGTGGATGACTAAAAAAAAAAAAAAAAAAAAAAAAAAAAAGGTCAGCCGTTTTTTCGCGTCATCGCCCCCCTGTCGCCCCCTTCGCTATTTTCGTCCCCCGTCGCCCCCTTTGTCCATTTTCGCCCCCCTGTCGCCCCCTTCGTCATTTTCGCCCCCCTAGATCGCCAAATCGCCCACGTTGGGAACCACTGCACTAGACGAAACTACTTAATTTTTAGTGTTTGTCCATATAAAATAGGAAATACGGTTTCGGCCAAGCTTGCATTGAGTCAGATTATGATAAGTGCCAGAAAATCCCTGTCTGGAACAGTGTTCTATATCCTTGTTTTGCTGATATTGATGAATGGCGACTTATATCAAACAAATGGATCTTCGTATCGAATCAGCAAAACTGCCGTTGCAGAAATTACTCAATCTGGGATGTACTCCAAGCTTGTTTCATGACCAAATGAACTAGAAAAGATCGTTGATGAATTCAACAGGATGTGGCATTTCAAATTGCCATGGATCCATAGATGAAAAGCATTTTATGTCGCAACTTGCAGGCATCTACCAGGCCAGCAATCTCTGACTAAATGAATCTGCAATAATAAAGAAGAGTATTTAGATATTGTGCTATTCCGAGTAGTTGATGTGATGCTTCGCGTATGGTGCAATTGGTGATCGATGTGATTTGTTTTTTTGGGGTATTCATGGTGTGCCGACTGCTATGGTCATTTACACCAGGCCGATATTCTTCTTATTTTCCGTAACTGCCGGCTTATAGCACGGTCCACCTCTAGGCTTTTGTAAGACACCGCTGACACGGATGAGGTGACGAGGAGGAGCCTAGGTAATCCTCCAACACTTAGGTATCGGAATTCGGAAGTATTGCCCAATTCCAACATCAACAAACATATTCTGTTCATATCGTTTCAGGAAATTTGTTGGTGCACGAATTGATTATAGGATAAAGGGAATGGTAAAACAGAGCTGATGAATACAACATGATATGGCATTTTCCTAATTGCCTTGAATCTACGATGGAATAGCATGTTGAAAGCATCATCCAATTCTGGCTCGCTATTATTATTGTTCGACCATAGAAAGCTGGTGAGCTTTACATATCTTATTAAAGCTGTCGGCAGTAATGCATTTTGTTAGGAATGCGATAGTTCATAATTTTCCGATTCCAACTGCGACCAAATGTTTTGCAGAAATGAATACTCCCTGTGACCAGGGCTTGAGAACCGGAGCAAGGAGCCGGAGCCCCGGAGCCGTGTATTTTCAGCGGAGATGGAGCTAGATTCAAAGCTCTAAAAATCAAGAGGAGCCGGAGCTGGAGCCGGTTCTATGAACAGTAGCTCCGGCTCTGATGTATTGCATAAGACGCTATGCTTGTACTGATGGCTGAATTCACATTACAAATTCAGAATTGTTGCCTCGTTGGCACCACCATTTCTAACTAACCAGTAACAATGTTTAATTGCTTGTTTGTTTATACACATGCGCCGACCCTGGGTAGGCTGTATTCGTAGCGCTTACGTCGTAATTACTGTATTATAAGAATACCCTTAAATTCGTAATCATCACAACACCGATGGCCAATTGTCTTGTTCGAAAAAGAATGAAAACCATGCATGTCACAAAAAGGGATTGATGCTTGTGTGAGACGAGCCATATACCTAATTAGTGGGACAAGTTTTTGTTGCAGTCAAATCCGTGGAAAGTTGCATTTATTTTTCACGAAAGTTACAGTTATGGACAATTTCCTTGGCAATATTAGGATATGCGATGTTCGAATCTTTCCGTATCCAAGGCACTATAGCAAAACTCAGCGTTAGTGACTTCAACAAAATCAATATGCTGGAGAAATTGACCCAGTGAAAATATAATTTTCGCCGGTCTAGCCTGAACGTACGTCAAATTAGAAAGGACAGCAAATTCAAATGACAGTGACATAATCAAGTGATCTATTTACATATAGTGCCAAATATTTTCAATAAAAAGTTAGTTGCATGAAAAATCGAAAAAACGTAAAAAAGGTTTCATGGAAAAACAAAAAAGTAGCATGAAAAACTGCAGAAAAGTTGCAAAATACTATAAGATACACTATACACTATACATACACTATGCATTAGGGCTGTTCAAAAATAACTTTTTTTTTCCGGATTCCAGCCATTCAGTGATTAAATCGTCAGGTTACCTTAAAAAACGCTGCACACCAAATTTGGTTCAATTCTAACAAGTATAGGGCTCCGCGGATCCAATTAAAATTTTTAATTTATACAGGAAAATTGAAAAAAAAAAATTTTCAAATTTTTCTGTCAACCCCATGAAATTGTTGAGCTGTCTTCAGAGACGATGCAAATAAAATTTGACTCAATTCGGACCAGTAGAAGTGGAGTTATTGGAGTTTTTCGTTGATAATTCTCCAATTATCCTTGATTGGTGGATAATCCGAGAAATATCAACGAAAAACTCAAATAACTCCGTTTCTACTGGTTGGAATTGACTCAAATTTCATTTGCATGGTCTTTGAAGACATCTCAACATTTTCATGGGGTTGAGAAAAAAATTGGAAATTTTTTATTTTTTTATTTTACGTAGTAAATTAAAAATTTTAATTGGCTCTGCGGACGCTTAGACATGTTCGAATTGAACCAAATTTGGTGTGCAGCCTTTGTTGTGGCAACCTGATAATTTAATCAGTGAATGGCTGGAATCAGGAAAAAAAAGTTATTTTTGAACAGCCCTACTATGCATACACACTATAAGATTCCTTCAAACAGCTTAAAACAGCATTCTACATAACCTCCAAGTATTTAGGAAGCATTGCTGCACGTATCGATTTAGAGACGTGTATGCCAGACGCCTAGAAACATTGTCTCGACCACTCTCCTTTCTGAATCGGACGAGCAAATTCTCGTTCTTGCTTTATAGTTTTTCAATCGTAGCGCCTAATTGGGTAATGTGTAATCGTTTTTGCCAATTAATTTAAATTCATTCAAGCGCACGATCGTTGTTTACTCCAGTAACGATTTGCGAACAGATGAAGAGAAATACATCGAAGCAATCCAGATCGCTATTATAGTCCGCATAGCACGATGCGGGCTGGTCAATGAGGTGTTCGAACCCTGCCCTGGTTTTGAATGTAAGCGGGCAATTAGTGAGTGCATGCGCACTTTACAATTTCCAATAATCAATTTTATGTATGCATTCTTGTCTGCTTGGTACATTGGTATTCTTGAATAGTCGCGCAATGTCACTTGCGGGCTTGCAGTATAATTGGTCACCGACTTGTACAGTGCCCGACATTTAATTAAGTTCGTACGATTCGTTTGAAGGGGGACCACTGTTCTATATTCCACTAAACTTGATCGACGACGGACTGGTAACGAGCGCACCAATATCGAATTTGAAGCCATTGGGTATATTTGGTAAAGGGTGGATTTCTGCTGATAAGGTCGCGACATGCGCTCATTTCTACAGTTACATCTGAACAAATCGTATCATTTCAAGATTAAGTTTGACTGTATGGCGTGATATTTAAGAGCGCAATGCCGGTATTAAAATATCACGTCACTACTTTAATGCTGTATCATGTGTACAATGTACATTGTACATGCAATGTCATGTAGTAAATTGCGTTCTCGTGCGGATGTGACGTCATCGACCGACGACACGAAGTAATTATTACGTCACAGGACTTTGCATACCCTCACAGAATGATAGCCCCTTGCTTGCGACGGCTACAGCCAAACCATGGTTGCCGGAGCAGTGGTATCAATTAGCTCCGGAGCTTTGAGCCGGAGCTAATTCATTATAGAAGAGAGTTCCGGAGCCGCAGCTGGAGCAGTTTAAAATTTACGACTGTTCCAAAACCCTGCGTGAACCTATGCGACCGCTTTAGCCGAGGAAGCAGGGTTGTAACCAACTCACATGGTTCCGAGTCACGAGTCAATCATACTTTTGTGGTTTTGACTCGAGTCGAGTCGAGTCATTTTCAATTCATCACAGACTCGAGTCCGAGTCCAAGTCACCGTTTAAAGGGTCAAGTCCGAGTCATGGTGTTATGACTCGAGTCGAGTCCAAGTCACAGTATTGAAGTCATGTTCAACTCATGTTTTCAATCCTGCTTGGGTGATATCGAATTCCTTGTTTGCGAAACATGCTCATTTTGTCCCTATCAGAGTCTTGGCACGTGTTTATTTAGGCAGATAACGGACAGGTCCTTGCCTCATTTACCGATGCTAAATATAACTTTACTAATCTTAGAACTTAAAATCAAATATCTCTCTTGTCAGTCTGATACATCACCAATACAAGCATTCAGTTTTTGTTATGGGCACATCGACGATAGCTCACGAATAGCTGATAGAGAACCAACGATTTCACGTCTACATACTATCTGATAGAGAACCAACAAATTCACGTCAAGATACTAGTTGATAGAGAATCAATATAGATGCATGTTTATGTAGAGGTATTTACAACAGGCCAGCATGCTGTAAAAGCGTGCATGCAACTATGTGCATTGTGCAGTGACAACAGAACATAGATACCTTTTGATTATACGAAAGGTTTTCCCAATTGCATTACAGACTACATCGCAGTTACAGCATTGGATAAATAATTGTACAATGGGGCTGTTCAAAAACATTTTTTCAAATTTTCTGGCTACTTCTTAAAATTGCTAGATTGCCTAAAAAATCAAATTTGGCTCAATTCCAACCAGTAGAAAGCAATGCTATGAAAGAAAATTTTAGACTAATTACAAATAGAGATTTTAGAATTTTACCGGCTATCTCATGATATTGTTACATTGTATAAAAATATGATTCATAGCAAATTTGACTCAATTTCAACTAGAAAAAGTGAAGTTATTAAAGTAGAATGTTTTGGATATGAAAAAATAGTCGGCTTACTACTATGTAATTATATTATAAGAAAGAATTTCTCACTAAAATACTCCATTTATTTTCAAATCCAAAATATTCTCCTCTCACATCATTGATTCCACTTTTTTTAAATTAAGCCAGATTCAGTGTTCCTTTTATGCAACATAACAATTTTATCAAGTAACCACCCAGTAAAATAAAAAAGAAGTTATTTTAGAGCAGCCATATTGTACAAACATCACACAACATTAGCCATTCATTATTATACTCACGTGCACAATGCACATACCTAACAAAACGTCAAATGGACGAGCGGCATTGTGTGTTTTCACAGACAGCAGATCAAATCAATGAGTTACACCTCAAAAATACTAATGTGGAAAGGAGATCCTCAGATATGTCAAAGCGGCATGGCCGTAGAATGAATCCACATCTACTGAATACACGTACCACTGTCGATGGTTTGCATGCATCTGTGAATATGGAACTCCCAAAAGTGTCGAGATGGCTCCAAGCAAACATACTAAGTTTGAATGCAGATAAGACCGAGATGCTCGTTTTAAATAATGCCAGTCATAATTTCACTGTGAACATCAATCATAAACAAATCTCAATATGTGACTCTGCAAAATATCTCGGCGTCACCATTGATTCCAAATTGTCTTGGAAGCAGCATATTGAATGCACAATATCAAAACTAGCTCGGTGTGTGGGAATAATGACCCGTCTCCAATCTTTGGTTTCCAGATCAGTGCTACGAACCATCTACTTCTCTCTTTTCCACTCTCACCTGCAATATGGAATCCTAGTATGGGGAAATGCATGCATGCGATACGGCTGATCTCATCTGTACCTTTACGTACCAATTTATCGCCTTACTACCGTAAGCATCGAATTTTGCGAGTTGATGAACTATATCGCTTCGAAGTATCAAAAGTTGTTCACAAATATTTTTCCAATAGTCTGCCTCCTGTGTTTGATGACTTTTTCATACCTGCTAAACATGTCCATTCCCATTACACGAGATCCTCGTCTAAAGGAAACATCTACTTACCCCCACCCAATAGCAACCTAACTAAGAGATCTATCGACTACTCGGGACCTATCATCTGGAATGCATTACCACCACATATCCGTGAATTGCCTTATAATAGATTCAAAAAAGCCCTACTTGATCACCTCTTGTCGTTACACTAACACTGTTGCCCTACCTCGCCCAGACATTGCTTCATTGATCATTTGCCACCATTGTTTAATTTTTTTTTCTATTTTCCTTTAACTAAACATTCCTTTACAGCCAGACTGTTCAGAGTCAAGTGTACCTGTTTGATGCTGGTGTGATCAGACTAGATGACCTTCACGGTCTTATCGATCATTCCTATCTAATACCGAATACTGTGCACGCATATTTTCTGTACCACCATCACTGCCGTTTGTTATGTATTTTGGTTCGATGAAAATAAAGACTCTCTCTCTCTCTCTCTCACTAGTGCACTAGATGCAGGAATTGACAAGCATTTTGGAACCACACTGAAGAGCATTGAATACTCATTCTTTCTAGTCGCCCAAAAATGCAAAGAATCATCGCCTTCAAGTCTACACATGAGCTTATCAGTCTCTTGACCATCTGAGTCATTTCATTGGCTCTAATTGAACTTTGCTTCAATTGTTTGCTTGTATAATTGAAAAGTCTTGAGTACTTTAATTGCGGAGGATCTATCACCTCTTCATCACTGGACGATTTTGTACAATGCATTATTTCTACTATGTATCATTTTCTGTTGTTTTTACGGTGGCATATCTGATATCAGACAAGTGCAACGAAAGCAGTGGTGACAAATAGCGATGTCGGCAGAATTCGTCGGATGCGTTGATCTAGCCATTACGATTCGCAAATTTCTTCATCTTCAAGTCATATAAAATAAGCCGAGTCAATGACTTGGGTCGAGTCATGCGTAATGACTCGAGTACAAGTCGAGTCAATCCAAATATTGACTCGAGTCGAGTCGAGTCATTTCCCCATTTCAAGAAAATGACTCGAGTCAAGTCGAGTCATAAAAAAATCGTGACTCGAGTCTGACTCGAGTCGAGTCATGACTCGAGTCATTACAACCCTGCGAGGAAGTGTCTTCTAGAATGCAGGCCACTGATGCCGCACGGTTGAATCTGCACATAATGTTCCGGCAAGTTATAACTTCAGACGAAAATGCTGGGGCGAGTCTTGTCACGTTACGGTGTGAAAATTGATCATGGACACAGGAGAAGGTATTTATGCCAAGCAAGCGAAAGGATACATACAACACAACCACACATGAACTTGCTCGCCCTTAGGGATACCAAACGTCCTCCGTTCGGAGGATTTGTCCTCATTTTTCGGGTTTTTGAATATGTCCTCCGAGGACGCCTAAATGTCCTTCTTTTTGGGAATTCGTCCTCCTTTACAGAATTTAGAGCCTAGATAATGGACAGATTCAAGTGAAAATGGGTATAAATGACGCCAGATACGAAATTTTCGGTTCGAACGGAAGTGACGACCTTTTTATTTAGTCAACCGACCACGAAGTAGGAAAAATTTGCCATTTATTCCGGATTTTCCTCCGGTATTCTAGGTCTGAAAATTTTGAAAACGTGTCATCTTTTCCCTTTTCCAAATTCCAAAATATGGTAACCCTACTCCACCTAAGCTGTCAAAAGTTAAGTAGGCCTACTGCTTGGTCGGTCAATAGCGCAAATCGTCCTAAATGCAGCATTGTTCGTACTTCGGGAAGATTCCAATCGACCTACGCAAACACTAGTCATCATTCAAACGTGTTAGGGACTAATGTTATCTTCGAGCATGGTGTCCTTTTACTCTGCTTGATATAGGACTGGATTTATTTAGCCAATCAATATTTCATCGCGTGCCTTACTTTTGAATTTATATCATGTACTGCTTGACCAACCCCGGCTGATGTCATGTTGCGCTAGTGCTCTCCTTAAATAATGATTCGATTGTTCACGATTAATCAAATGAAATTGGTATTGGCAGTTCGGTGCACCGGCCTATCTAGACTGAAGTTTACAAGAGCGTAGAATGTTACAGTTGGGCGTATTCTAAAGGTCGAATAACCGTCGTTGCCACCATAAGACCAATATACAAGAAAATATGAGGTTTGTTTGATCGGAAATTTTCCCGTGATAATTTATTTTCTCATTTTGGCAACATATATCGCCTGAATGAAGGAAGGTGAAGTGACCTTACACCAGTAGTGACTCGTCGCATACGGCAACTGCGACATTGCCTAGCCCATATTTGTGTGCTATACCAATTTTACCAACAGTTTCTTATTTAAATTGCTTTTTCGAGGTACAGAACTTGAGTATAGAATTGAATATATATATTAATATTGAAATGAACCCGGATCTCTTCGGATGACACATTTCTTATTTATGGACGCAAAGCAATTATTGCTGCAAAATTGCGGCGAAAATCACGATATTTTCTCATAGTTAATAATTACCTAGCCATGGCATACATTTTGTTGGCCGGGAGGCGCACAAAAATAGCTGTGCTTATCTTTCTTGTAAAGCCGCTCACAATATTAAGAGCAATGATGCCATTCTCTATTCGTCTTCTTGGGAGAAATTGCTGGGCTATTAGGACAACTATGGAATTGTCCAGTATCGCATACTTCTGACATAGAAATGTAGTTCTTTGACTTTTCAGACCCAAATTTAGGTTTATGGAAATCTCGCGATCCAGGCCGATCCGACCTTCACACAGCCAGAAAAAGGATTTAGAAAGAGAGCGATAAAAACGAATGAATACAGTCCATGACTTTATTCGCAACCAACCAAGGTCTTTAACCTTCGTTTGGCGGTTTTGTTCTGCGTGCTCTAATAGTCGTTATAATTCCGATAAGATGCATTTGACCTTACCCGCCGTCACAATCCAGGTTTCACACACTTAGGTCCTGTCATTGTTAGCCATTTTAATGGTGGCGTAACGAAATCTAAATCGATGCGCGCAGTTCTTTCATTTTATTATTTTTCGCTACAAAGTTAAATATATTAGACTCACATGTTAGAAATATTAGGATGGCGCGAAAATAGACGTGTATAGCACCATAATTAGGACGGGGCAATTGCAAAATTTCGTAAGGGACGACTATTTGTTCAATGTTCATAGGCACTAAATGGCTGGCGCCGAATGTTCCTGTCCTGGCAATCTTAACCCCACACGACAAATGCCATCTCGCAGGAAAAATTATTTTCCAGTGCAGAAATACCAATTGGAAATCATGTGCGTCTTTTAGTTCGGTACGACACATCACTCAGCTCTATCGCTAAATCTGATTACGTCAGCAGAGGGAATGAAAAAATTGATAGCAATATACATGCAATTTTCCATTATAATAACAGAATCAATCATGATCTAGAGACAATTTGTGGGCTTCGCGTGTCTATGCGATGTAAGCTTGCCCACTAATCAGTATCGTACAACAGATCTCGCTGGTAAGTAATGGCAAAAACGTACAGCCTGAAGGCAAGTCTAGAGTGTGCCTTACCCCTCCATAAGTTTGGTGTATCACCATATGGGGCCCAAGAACAACGTTTCTCTTTGGGTGGGGGCTGTCGAGGTGCTGTTTCGGTCCTGTACCCATCCCTTATATTGGATAATTTCCTGAATATCGTTTTGTTACGGTCAAGGTCTCATCAGATGATAAATCTATATGGCCAACTTCGATATTGGAATCAATTGTGTTTAATCTTTAACAACGGCATCACGAAACACAGGAGAGCACAATACGGATAGATCACGGAACACATAAATATGACTATGATACTGATTTGTACATGACTATGATACTGATTTGCACTAACTACACGTGTATACAAGGCAGAGTCAAATGGTACCAAAGTAAATGCACAAACAAAGCTAACATCATGAATCGAAGACAGCCGTATTGGTGTTTCGCCACGTTAAAAAAACGGTTATTGGCAAAGGAGTTTTGAAATGGATAGTTACTGTTCCTTCGGTGCTATAGACAACATTCTCGAAAATATTCGTGATGATATAAAAACGAATGCGTTAGTCAATTGTAACTTATTTTCAGGAATGTGTATGTGTTAATCAACGTCAGAACGAATTGTTTACTCTTTTACAAGGTAGTTTTGTTATTGATAATAAATTTCTTTGTACGATTTTTCATACAACAATCATTTTAATACCAGCAACCTGTCTTGCGGAACTAAAACTGTTCTATAACAACGCCGTGAAAAAAAGGTACCGAGAATGGTCATTACCGAAAATGCCTTACCGAGAATTAACATTACCGAGAATGAGCATCACCGATAATGGACAACACAATGAACAGAAATTACCGAGAATGGCTAATGCCAATAATCTATCTTACGGAGATGAAAATTGTCGGGAAGTTATACCCTAAAATCGACACCGAATCTGGAAACGCCGCGATTCATATAGAAACGACCTGTATATATGCATAAAATGTCTGCATTGTATACATTTCATTCCAGGTAATGTCGATTTTCGGTGGTGTACAACTGTACATTCTCGGCAATTGGTGTCCATTCTCGGTAATGGTTTTCTCGGTATTGACCGGACGCAATTAAAATCGCAGTAACGGCTTATGAAATTCTCGAAAACATAGGTGTTTTTCTTTTAAACGAATGATTATTCAGTTGGATATTCTTTTCGAGAATGTGTTTCTGTTTATCAATGTCATTCATTTAATTCAGTGGTTCTTAACCTTGCCCCCAACGCCCCCCAGGGGGCGGAAACGCTCAGGGGGCGATATGGGGGGCGCTGGGCTCAGGGGGGTGGTATGGGGGGCGCTGGAGAAAAATGGCTTCGCAGTAGATGATGTGGTGATAGGACATATCCTTAATGAGTATTCAGAGCAAATTAACACCGAAAACTTCGTTACATATAGCCTTCAAAATACATATAGGTTTAATTGTCCATGGGCGCCTATATGACTGACACCGAATGTTCCTGTCTTGGCAATCTGAACCCCAGAAGACGAATTCCATCTGGCAGGGAAAAATTATATGTCAGTGAAGAAATACCAATCTGAAATCGTGTGCGTCTTTTAGTTTAGTACGATTGGGCGACAGGGATATTCATGTTGGGCGATATCCCCGTTGAGCGATTCTATATTTTTTGATATCGCAGACAGGGGGTCACGAAATAACAGCATGCAACGAAGTCATACCAACGGGTTCGCCCACCCGAATATGTTTAATTATTAGTAACGGGCCCTACAGTTTCCAAGAAACCTCACAATGTTCGCTTTAAGTTTTGATGAGTCTGCGCACACTCAACAACTCACTGCTCTGACTCGTGGACAACAGTGCGTAACGACTAAAAAAAGGTAATAACTCCGGATTTGTTGTGCGCAACGTAGATTTTCTGTGCGCAGAGACCGTGTCAGCACTGCGCACGTGCGCAGCTTAGAGGGAACATTGCACCTCACTCAGCTCTACCGGTAAATGTGTTTACGTGAGAAGAGAGAGGATAAAAATTGATCTCAAATTACATGCAATTCCCGATGATATTGACCAATTCAATCATTAATTAGTGAAATTTTTCGCACTTTGTGCGAATAGGCGGGAATAGCTGCCTCAGTAAATGGACACCCAATGTAGATACCTAATAGGCTATCAGCAAATAGCGGACAGCCTAATGGGGGTCTGGGAGTGAAGTCCCCCGGAAGTTTGGTTTATCACCCGATGGGGGCCCAGGACCAACGTTTTTTGTATTTTTTTATGGGGGGGGGCTGACGAAGTGCTGTTACGGCCCTGGTAACGAATAATTGTACCTGCGGGCACGCCCGAATATGTTTAATTATTAATTACGTGCCCGTTATTTTCCTATAAAACAGCTCACTCAGTGTTACTGGTAAATCTGATTACGTGGGCTGAGAGGCTAAAAAGTTAATAGCGACTTATATATGTAATTACCACCTATTCATTCATGCATTATGGAAAATTTTCGTACCTAGGGCGACCAGGCCACACAAACTTTGCTGACTATCAAAATCACGACATGGGGTTCGTGGGGGCGAAGCCCTCAGAAGTTCGGTTTATCACGCTATGAGTGCGCAAGGCAATCGTTTTTAGGGGGGTTAACGAAGTGCTGTTACGACCCTACCTCTTACTCATTGTCTTTATTACATTCCTTACAATATGAAGTTGGGGGCGCTGGAGCACGATAATTTTTGAAAGGGGGCGCTGGAAGAAAAAAGGTTAAGAACCACTGATTTAATTGAATCCATCATTACGTTCTTTCCTACCATAATTTAAATAGCATCAGCATCCTTTGCCGTAATAAAATTGGGTTCAGATGCGCCCTTATTTACGAAAGTGGTCGCCAAAGACCTAAGAACCGTTTTCTCTGGATCCTACATGAGTCATCATGTGATGTTCTAGGGCAGGGGTTCTCAACCTGGGGGGCGCGCCCCCCTTGGGGGGCGCGGAAGGCTCTCAGGGGGGGGCGCGAGAAATTGACGAAGTCAGTATAGGGGGGGGGGGGGCGCGAGAAATTAACAAAGTCAGTATAAATTGTACGTGTCTGAACATGTGTTTCACATCCATTATGAGAAGACGATTAATGAAGATGAAATTTATTCCATATTCAAGAAAGCTTGCCAATACGAACTCTAGCAACCGCGCTCAACGGAGTATAGTCTTATTTCAACTGTATTTGAGCAAATTTTTGAAATTCTTTGGAGATATAGAGAGCAATTTCCACGTGTAAGTCATTCATTGCTTCATAGCTTTGACAGTAGCCTAAAGGTTGTCGCGCTGGGCAGCTCTTGTTAGTAGCTTGCGAACTGCACTGCCTAAAACAGACTTAGATGCAACATAGGTTGCCCGGTTTCGCCCTCAATTAGGCTATAAATCAACACAATTTAATTAATTTCCAAAACTGATCAAATTTAGCCTGGCAGGACAGAACGAC
Source organism: Botryllus schlosseri (assembly GCF_051294905.1). Lineage (NCBI taxonomy): Eukaryota > Metazoa > Chordata > Ascidiacea > Stolidobranchia > Styelidae > Botryllus > Botryllus schlosseri. Next base: position 2,421,444 of record NC_137241.1, read on the forward strand.
GCCTTGCTCTCTGTACTCACTACCAGCATCAGGATTAGTCTCAGGGTGACCTACCTTGAAAATAATTAATGGATGTATTGTTCAATGTTTTTTTTGTTATTTTCAAACAAGTTTGGAGAAATTTGTCACCAATGTAAAAGACTCAACAACTGGAATGCAGATTCATAATTGGCGTAAGATATACCTTATGTATACTATTAGATCAGGGGTGGGCAGCCTGCGGCCGTAGAAGGGAACTTGAGCGGCCGTCGACGCCTAATTCAATTAGTATGTGTTGGCGGCCGTACACAAGCAAATGGCAATTACGAATTCACTCCCGAATTTTCGAGAGATTTTAATTAATCTTGAATTTTTCTTCGCCCTCCGCGCAATTCAACAAGACTTCATTTTTCGATTTTAATGCAGTAGCGCCCTTCTTAATCTGAGCTGGAATGGGAATTGGCAAGAAATAACAATTCGTTCGCGGCCCTTAAAAATTTTTGCGCTCCGCACGACAATATGCACCTCCCGGCAACTATTCATAACATTGCCACTCGCGATTTCGGTGCGTACAATAGGCCATTGTGAAAAGTAGAATAGTCCGGAGTTCACCGGGAATGGATATGGACAGTTTACCATAGGAATTTTGCGTCCAGATCGTTCATTGCGGCTATGCCCTGGAATGCGGCCTTACGCTACATAAGCAATCGAAATGCGGCCATGATTATCAAAAACGTTGCCCACCTCTGTATTAGATGATGTGCTCTTTTTGACATGACGATAAATGCAAGGGGGTCAGGGGGGCGCGAGTTTTTTGATCATCTCCAAGGGGGGCGCGTGTCAAAAAAGGTTGAGAAACACTGTTCTAGGGTCTCATTTCGAGTGAACACATCCCCGCCCAACTCGCAGCAAAATATTTTGATATCGTAGTGTCTGTGTAGTGGAAGATTCTCACTAATTTAAGAACCATATTATCGGACACCGAAATGGATCTCCATGTGACTCATTAAGTTACCGTGTTGGACGTATGCTTGTCCACAGATCTCACAGCAAAATCGTTTGATATTGTAGTGAATTAGCATATGCGTTTTCAAAGCTGTTTTCAAATGGAACTTCCGATCGCATATATGACATCGTTCTTGCTTCGCATCGGAGTGACATATTCGATGTCTGTTCATACTTCTCTTAGTACCAAAGCACTTCCCACATATATCACATTTATATTCCTTGATGTCAGTATGAATTTCCATGTGCTTTTTCATGTTGAAATTGAGATTAAATCCCTTGCCGCAAATCTCGCATACGAATTTTTTTGCGCCAGAATGATCTTGCATGTGAGCAGTTAACCGTCCTTTGCGACGGAATGCTTTGTTGCATACATCGCATTTGAAGTCTTTCAGATCAAAGTGCAATTTTATGTGTCTTTTCAAACCAGAACTGCCACCAAATGCTCTTCCACAAATCTCGCAAACAAACTTTTTTATATCTAAATGCATTCGCATATGCGATTCCAGTTGGGATTTCTGAAAGAATCCCTTCCTGCATATCGCACAGCGATGTTGCTTGACCTCCTTGTGTATTAACGAATGTGTCGTCAGTACGGACTTGGTACGGAAGTTCATACCACAGACATCGCACCGATACCGATATTCCTTGGCATCTATATGGATTTTCATATGCTGCGTCACAGTAGCACGGCGACGAAATGCTTTGCCACATATCTCGCAGTCAAATTTCCTCACACCGGAATGACCGTTAACATGAGATCGTAAAGTCTCTTCTCGACGAAATGCCACATCGCAAATATTGCAGCGATGTTTTCTGACATCGCTGTGAATCGGCATATGCGATGTTATCCCGGACTTCGTACGAAACTCCATCCCGCAAACTTCACAACCATACTCTTTCCGGACAGTATGTTTTAAAGCGTGTTTTCTCAAGGTGGGAATCGTCGTAAATGCTTTACCACAAATTTCGCAGACGAATGTTTTCTTAACGTCGACATGAATTCGGATATGTAGTCTCAGATTGGCTTTGTAGTAGAATTTCTTCTGGCATACCGTACATGAATGCAGTTTTATGCCGCTGTGTATTACTTTATGTCGTGTAAAATGACCTTTATGATCATATTCTTTTCCGCATATCTCACATTTATATTCTTTTAGCAACATTCTTTGATCTAAATGCGTTCTCATGTGTCGTTTCAGCGACGAACTGCGGGTAAAAGCGTTCTCGCAAATCTGACATACGAAATTCTTGATACCGGAATGCGTTTGTAGGTGCTCCTTCAAACCATATTTATCATGGAATTCCTTATTGCATATCGAGCACGGATGTTTGATGTCGCTGTGATATTCCGAATGTCTTTTAAGCGTTGCTTTAGTGCGAAAATCCATCCCGCATATTTCACATCGATATTCCCTGTGGTCACGGTGGACTAGCACGTGTTCTTTCAAAACACTATTATAAGCAAATGCTTTGTCACAAATGCCGCAAATAAATTTTTTTACACCGAAATGAATTGACAGATGGTTTTGCAAACTGTGTCTCCAACGAAACTCTCTCCCACATATTTCACATACATGCTCAGGAGCGCCCACGTGGATTTCCATGTGCTTTTTCATCGCAGCATCGTTTGTAAGCTTCTTTCCGCAAATTTCGCAGGAGCGGTTCTTTCCATCGTTGTCACTATGTGAATGCTTGTTTAATTTACTCGCCATGACAGTTCGGCTGCTAGTCGATAACTTTTGATGATCAGTACAGCAGAAAGATATGGCATGTATTGCCTATGGACCTTCCTATCGGACTATTACAACTATATCACAAAATAATATCTGTTGTAAACGAGCAGTTTCGAACATACACTTTGCGAAGCAATGCTGACCGCCCGTTCGACTTCGTAACAAGTCAGTGATATCGATGCCAAATTTCACTATCTCAGTTCTGCGATTTCACAGAAACTCGAGTAAATTGTAATAATTCATAGAGGTGAAACGCATATGCCAAACCACTGTATGCAAGTCCGATAGTGCTCTAATAAAATAGTGCAAATACAAGCGGTGACACGACACTATAATATAACTTCTGACTGTAAAGGTCTCTTGGCTCACGAATCCATGTGATCTGACTATTTCCTATATATAGTAGTGATGACTCTGAACTAACAATGGCTTTGCTTGTACAAAAAACCTGGATTTTCAAAACTCGCAACTAGAACAAACCATCAATAAAATTTCACAATTAACCAACTGAACTAAACTAACTAGATTCAATGCCGAAGCAACTCATCAATTTTCGTTTTATCAGATTCGGATCAGATTTACACATGGGAATAAGTAGTAGAAGTTTTATATTGGAGGGGTGTCGAGCCTCAAAACCCACCCCTGACTACGCCGCTATAAGTAGTGAATACTCTGAGGCAGGAGTTCTCAACCCGCGGCCCGCAGACGTTTATTTTGCGGCCCGCGACATCTTTCATTATAAACGCAATTGCCAGTGGCACGATGTTACATATTAACTTAGCGCACCGTCCATGTCTCGTCTAATTACTCATTCTTAGATGTATTCTGGTTTCTTGATATATGCTCGATTGTAGATTGTTATTGTTTTGAATCGGTATTCGGCTGGACTATATAGAGAATTCCGTAATGTAGTACACTCCTAAAGGGTGTTTAACTCAGATACAAAAACAAGGAACGGGAAATTAAACGGCGGGAGCTGGGTTAGTAACTCTGTTTGGAGCAATCAATTTGCTTTCTCAGATATAAATGGAAAACCGATGTGACATATTTGTCTAATAACAGTTTTCGTAATGACGCGTAGAAACTTAAAATTATACCACGACACTTTCTATACCTATCGCCTGATGTTAGAAAAAACATTTCTAGCTAGGTGTCATGCCCAGTGCCCACCAATCTATAATTCGAGGCATTGTTAAAATTGTCGACTATGTTACAGACGCATGGTTTAAAATTGCTTGGAATATCGCTAAACCCATGAAATTGGCCAGAGAAGGTGTGATTTCAATGAAACGAGTATTCGCTGCTTCTGATACTAACAGCAAGGACAACATCACCTGCCAAATTTCGAAGTTACAGTTGTCTGATTCAACCGTGACCAGAAGAGTAACAGCAATTTCAGTCGATCTTTCATCGTATGTTTTGAAATACGTTGACGCGTAGAATACTTTAGCCTAGCATCGGACGAATCCTCTGACTCCACAGACATTTCAGAGCTAATTAATTACCTGGTTTATTTTTATCTGAGTGGAAATGCTGGCAGGGCAAACGCGGGTAGGGACCAGCGAAAAACATCAACTTAACAAAGCTGAATTCTCTCTGTATTGGTGCAGGGCTCCATCCATAAAAAGGAAAAGCAGTAGGGTTGATTATAGTTTGTTCAGAAATACCCGGACGCCAAACTTCTTCTCATATCACTGAGAGCTCAAAGCTCTGTAGCGAAAAAGTTACTGTAATTTTATACTTGCTCGCTCACGCATTGAAACAGAGACTTCGGTTCTCAGGCGGAAGGGTTTGAAGGTGCAGCATATACCGACTGGGCCACTAATGCAATGCACGCTCAATGACGGGATATGCTTGCGCCTCTGGAAGATAATATTCTCACAAAAAAAAACTGCAATCTTGCGAACTCTGTCCATTAATGCTTTAGAATGGATGAAAATATACTAAACGTCCGAATATGACAGGTAAATTGGCTATAGTAGCCCAAATTTAATAATAGCCCACTAATACACGGAAATACTATTCTGCGGCCCGCAGCGTCTTTTGCTGTTAAAATGCGGCCCGTTATAAGAGGGAAGTTGAGAACCCCTGCTCTGAGGTATCATTAGCTGCAAGAACACAGAGCAACGGTATCACGATTCACGCCCGACGACTATACGCTTTTTTCTTGTTATTCGGAGAGTATATTCTTTTTAAATGCGCGATTATATAACGAACCAGAACTACCAAGTCGTTGTTAGTCGTCCTGCAATCAACTACATTGGTAGTTTGTACTGGTCTGGTGAAAGTGGTAATGAGAAAGAGATGCATACTGACCGAGGAAACGCACGACACCAACCAAATGAGCTTTTCACCATCGATATTTATATCGGATATTCTGGCGGGTTAAACAACATATTGATCAATCACTGCAACCTAGCGCTAACCAGACGTCCTATTTGTTTTCCAGTCTGCTTCATAACGCTCGGTAGATCGAATTACGCGTTAAAGCGAACCGATGCGACTATAGTCATATTCTTTCTTGTGTGGTGTACATCCGGCATGAATTATTCAGCGACTCATTCAAAAACGCATACGCACGACTCTCGCGCGATCTAGTCAGCCTATAGTACCATATGTTCGGCAAATTACAATAAAACACATCGATCTGTCAAATATATACCTGGCCTGAACTGAGATCCGTGGTGCATGGCCAATTACAAGTCGGTATGCAAACAGTTCCTATTGAGTAGAGTATACAGATACTACATATTGCAAAAGATTACCACATTACGATCTGACACGTCGACTGTTCCTTACCGACAAATGCAAGTGCAATTCCGTCGCTTGTCATCTCTATGTCATCTCATATTACTTTTACTTCCGTGTGCACTGTGCATGCCTAGGCAGGTTACATGTTGTCTATTCTGATAAGATTCTGAATCCGTACCGTTCTACCTGCGGCTCAAGATATGTCTCTATACTTTATAACAGGGTTGGCTAACCTTTTTGACATTCACGGCCGTATTTCGGCTACCCATGTAGCCTATGGCCGCATTCCATGGCATAGTTGTAATGAATTAACTGGGCGCCAAATACCCGTGATAAACTATCTATGTCCATTTCCACTACACTTTGGGCTAGTCTATTTAATCATATAGGCTTACTATACGCACCGAAATCGCGAGTGGTTTTATATATTACTATCAAACATTTATCCTTTCTCAGCACATGTTACCTGCTTCACCGGCGGAGTTGATTGAAGGGTGTTTTCGAAGATTTAGGGCACGTTATAAATGAAAATGCATCTTCGGCTGCGCCAATTGTTATTAGTCACTCTGTTGCATGCTGTTATATCGTGACCTACCATCAGGAGCGTCGGTATAGGGAGGAGCACAGGATTCCGAGTTCGTATTTCTGTAAGAGGCGATTCATTTCTCTCTGATGTTCGCATCTGTACTGTGGGGATCTGATTGCAAAGGGCACTACTATATTAAAATCGAAAACGATGTCACATTGAATCGCGGCCAGCGCGAACAAAATTCCGAGATTATTTAAAATCTCTCGAGAAACCGGGAGTGAATTCGTAAAATTCAAATTGCATGTCGACGGCCGCCAACACATTCTAATTGAATCACGTGTCCAGGGCCGCACAAATTTTCCCCTACGGCCCCAGGTTGGCCACCCTTGCTCTATAATATCGGTTTAATTCACACCACGGTATATTTTTGCGGACATGTTCATACAGAGAGCGACGTACCGTACAGCGCAGCGAGGTGGGAGATGAAGAACCAATATACTCGAGTATCGAAGCATTAACCACATTTCGAAAGTGAGTCATCGTGACTCTGTAAGTGGGTCGTAACACCACACATTTTTCACGCTACTACATACAACTTCACTGTACTAGATTAAACCCGACAAGACAGCGTAACGGCAAAGCGTCCGGCTTCTTGATCGGTAGGTCGTGGGTTCGATCCCCGGGCGGGTCAGACCAAAGATCTGATTAGTAACACTGGTATCCATGACTTCCCTGCTTAGCGCTCATGCATTACTAGGATAGCATGGAGGGGTGGTGCATGACTTAGAAAGCCGTAAAGGCTATATCTGCACTTCCCTGGCCATGCACTCATGGTATGCATATGCACAGATCGTGTGTATGCGTATCATGAGTCGGTGTACATGCCGCAAAAAGCAACAAGGACAAAAATAAACTACGTCCTTTCCTGTCCCTTTCCATAAACTAAGCCTTCTTATAATTGCAACTACAGTAAAAATCAAATATCGCTTTTTATATAATAAATCTCCTAGGGAATAAATGTACCTTTGTAACTACTCTTCACCGTCTTGAGCAGTCGAGACTTATTACATATCGCTGACTGACCCGATCAACAGCTGGTATACAGTCCTCATAACAATGAAGGTAGTTTACTCTGAGCGGATGTATTCGCAACCAAATCAGACCGACGATACTCCGTTATAGCCTATATTGAGGTCATCTCAGCATGACTGATCACTACTGGCTGTATCGCACAGCGTCGAGGATGTGTTCCAACTGTTTGTGTATAACAGGGCTTCCGATCATTTGGGTTGCGTGACGAATTTGACAGGATTACAGAGAATATGTGAAATTAGGAGAAGGTAATGAACATTATAATACGAAGTAGGGATAGCAATACACTTTACAGCTTCTGGCGCATGCCAACACCAACAATTATAAAATATAGTGGGACTACTTCAAGTGACGTGACATATCACTGGTTCAAGTATTTATCTAATTCTATTGCTGACGATATTTTGACAGCGAATCGCTCGATACTATGCGGAGCGCACAGTAAGAATAACAACTCTGAAGTTAATAGTATTATTTCACGAAATAAAATGAGCAAACCAAAATCCATAGAATCGCAATCTGCATCCCTCAATGTGGAGATGACACTAGGATACATAGATACAGTATATATAAATGTATGTCTCTGAGATTGCGCTCACGAACGGGTCGCAGTAAGCAATTTACATCCACTCTCAGCAGAAGCTCCTTCCACTGCCAATCAATCAGCTACCGGAGAATACTAATTCAACTATAAGTCCCCACACGGCGTACTCTCACCAAATCCTCCCATGCGACTATACCTTCTGCTGTGTCTGGAAACAAGTCAAAGTATCCAAACTGTAGAGAATCGCCAATCGACAATTGATACAAAACGTGGTTCGCATATCGACGCTTATCGACGATCATCTATGGTTCTATATTGTATCCGCTCAAGACACACCGCGTACAGTGTGAAACCGAGATACCATGATCGCAGACGCAAATGTTGCAAATTCCTCTCCCAACAATTTCTTTCTGTTAGCAAGATATGAAGAGTAATTTGAGGCATAGCCGAACCATCACTGCGCTAATGGAAGATTCACATGCGACGAAAAACGAACAGCTGTTGTGCCAGGTTTGCTGTCACCGCGGGAAATCAATTCGGAATTTACATGGTCGAGTTGAATAATGTTCACACATAACGAAAAGGCACATATCCCGAGCTACTGCGTGGTACGAGATGATAGAAAAACCACATGAATCTTGCTAACAGATAGCCTACTACTTGGCATCATAAATGAATAGGGAAAACCGGTAAATGACAGGAGTGTCGGAAATACACTATTATTAGTCCGATTTAGACCAGTGTTAAGATCATGTCACTACCTTCGAGTCAAAAATCATTTCGAGTCATTGCACATTTTGACTCGAGTCAAGTCATATCACTCGATTTTTGGATATGACTCGAGTCAAGTCAAGTCACGATTATAGTCGCAATTCAAGACAAGTTGCATTTTCGAAGTATGAGAGATGATTACGTCATTGGATTTTGCTGGCTGTCTGAAATACAGATTGAACCGATGTGTAAATATAGAGTTACTCAGTAGTAGTCAGATATAGTGTTACGACAAATTGAAGACCAGCGTGAATTTTACGACAACGCAACTGCTCCCTGCGACACTTAAAGACGTGCTTCCTGCGCTTCAACAAAGTAATGTAGTTTACGAATTCAACTGCCGCTGTGATTGTGGCTACGTGGGATGAGCGTTAAAGCGTTTGCAGGAAGGCATAATTCATGTCCCTAGATTTATTAGAGCATGCGCATCACGCTCGGTTTGTTTGTTTGTTTGAGGTATTCATTGTGTTTGTCGACTGCTATGGTCATTTACACCAGGCCAATCTCTTCATTTTTATTCTGGAACTGCCGACTTGCAGCACCGCCCACTTCTAGGCTTCTATGTACAATTGAATGGTATATTCATATTGAAATGAACCGGAATATTTTCGGCTGACACTCGTCAGGGGTAATCGTCAGCAACTAGTAGAGAAATGGAAAGAACATTGTATATCAACAATTGTATCACAAAATATGACGTCACCAGCATGAAAGAGAGAGCGTTCTATGTACTATTTTTAGGTGGTACACGAACACCTTCTGTTGACAGAGTTTGGGTTGATGTATTTTGATAAAAGTCGACTCCAAGGCACACTAATGGAAGTGTGAACGCCGAGTATCAGCCTAAAATAGTTGCGTTCATTTCAATATGTATGTACTATTCAATTGCATATTGTTTCTTAACTTAGTTAAAAACAAAGTTAAATTAAACGGCGGGAACTGGGTTAGTAACTCTGTTTGGAGCAATCAATTTGCTTTCTCAGATATAAATGGAAAACCGATGTGACATATTTGTCGAATAACAGTTTTCGTAATGACGCGTAGAAGCTTAAAATTATACCACGACACTTTCTATACCTATCGCCTGATGTTAGAAAAAACATTTCTAGCTAGGTGTCATGCCCACCAATCTATAATTCGAGGCATTGTTAAAATTGTCGACTATGTTACAGACGCATGGTTTAAAATTGCTTGGAATATCGCTAAACCCATGAAATTGGCCAGAGAAGGTGTGATTTAAATGAAACGAGTATTGGCTGCTTCTGATACTAACAGCAAAGACAACATCACCTGACACATTTCGAAGTTACAGTTATCTGATTCAACCGTGACCAGAAGAGTAACAGCAATTTCAGTCGATCTTTCATCATATGTTTTGAAATACGTTGACGCGTAGAATACTTTAGCCTAGCATCGGACGAATCCTCTGACTCCACAGACATTACAGAGCTAATTAATTACCCGGTTGATTTTTATCTGAGTGGAAATGCTGGCAGGGCAAACGCGGGTAGGGACCAGCGAGAAACATCAACTTAACAAAGCTGAATTCTCTCTGTATTGGTGCAGGGCTCCATCCATGAAAGGAAAAGTAGTCGGGTTGATTGGTTTGTTCAGAAATACCCGGACGCCAAACTTCTTCTCATGTCACTGAAAGCTCAAAGCTCTGTAGCGAAAAAGTTACTGTAATTTTATACTTGCTCGCTCACGCATTGAAACAGAGACTTCGGTTCTCTGGCGGAAGGGTTTGAAGGTGCAGCATATACCGACTGGGCCACTAATGCAATGCACGCTCAATGACGGGATATGCTTGCGCCGCTGGAAGATAATATTCTCACAAAAAAAAATGCAATCTTGCGAACTCTGTCCATTAATGCTTTAGAATGGATAAAAAATATACTAAACGCCCGAATATGACAGGTAAATAGGCTATAGTAGCCTAAATTTAATAATAGCCCAATAATACACGGAAATACTGTTCTGCGGCCCGCAGCGTCTTTCGCTGTTAAAATGCGGCCCGTTATAAGAGGGAAGTTGAGAACCCCTTGGTTAAGGTAAGTATAGAGAACAGAAATTTTGCGATTAAATTACTTTATTACTGGTTTACGATAACGTAAGCTGTAAGCTTTGATCACTAAGTCTGTGGTCAATTTATTTCTGTGAGAACAAGGAAGGCACAGTAAAAAACACGATCATTGAAGGATTGGTCGGTATCACGGCTTACACCAGCGTTTCGCGAACAATACAAACATATGCAAGATACAGTGATTCGGGGGCTACGATAACTTAAGATATCAATTCATTAGGATTGAGTGAGGGGCGAGATAGTGCAGTGGTATGATCCACAGCTACAAAACCCAATGTGTCGTGGGTTCAAGTCCGACTCTGGAATTGCTACCTAAGTGTTGAAGGTTTATCTAGGCTCCTCCTCGCCATCTCATCGGCATAAATACTAAGCGGTGTCTCACGAAAGCCTGGACGTGTGCCGTGCTACTAGTTGGCGGTAACAGAATCAAAAATAAGAAATATCGGCCTGGTGCAAATGACCATTGCAGTCGACAAACACCATGATTACCACAAACAACATTGGGGTTAAGTACATAGTAAATGCTGACAATGCAAGTCTTCTCGCTTCGACGAACTTACCCATAAGCTCCACTCTGGGCCAGACTTGGACAACTAGATAATTCTAGTTGTCTAATTTCACTAAATTATAGCGAAATGCCAGTAATCTAATTCTAATCTAATTTGTGAGCTGTTTCTATGCTCTAATTCTAATTCTAATCTAATTTAGAAAACGCCGTGTATCTCTAATTCTAATTCTAATCTAATTTGGAAAAATCGTGTATATATAAGTCTAATTCTAATCTAATTTGAAAAAAACTGTTTAGCTCTAATTCTAATTCTGATCTAATTCGGAAAAGCTGAATATTTTCTAGTTGTCCAAGTCTGACTCTGGCACGCTGCGCAGTGCGCACACACGAATATATTAACATACAGTCACTAAAATTTGACGTCGTAAGCAAGTATAGTGGGCAATCTCGGCCGACTGATCGGCCGCGGGCCACATTATCATGTAAGACGGGAAGCTGCCCGCGGGCCGGACAAAATGCCGTCGCGGGCCGTATGATGCTCGGCCCTGAGGTAAACTATATCAGGGGTCTCAGACACGCATGCGGCCCGCTAGGACATTTTGTGCAACCCGCGACGGCATTTTGGATTTTCAAGTATTAAACATATATTCAACTTCGACATAACTTTTTTCGAGATTAAAGTTCACCTTAAATCTACTCCAAAATCCTGACACATCACTTTCAAAAGCTACCATACGGCGAAAGATCGGCTATTATTTCAAATTTCTAGTTCATTGTGAGAAGACATGACTCGTTAATCATTGGTGACCGAAAATTGTGATTTGTAATTGGGCGTGACCGTTCGTAAAATTACTCGAATACGGGCTGACTGGATAAAAAAATAAAAATGGCTCGGGTTGAGTCGGGTCAAACGTTAAAATCAGAGGACTCGTTATTCGGAACGCCGTGACTTAGTACGACCACGGACGCAACAAACTATCAAACTGTCATGCGAAAAGGGAATATATCAAAAGGTCGTAGCTTGCATCACGTATTGAGCAGCGTATATAGCTATCTAATCAGAACAGTATGCAAACTATAGGTATTCTGTTTCCACCGCGATGTATAGTTAGTTACACCCTGGGTGATCTTTGTTCTCTTTATCCATGTTATTATCGCCGGTGGCGAGTAAGGTAGTGGTACGCGCTCCACAACTGTAACAACAATGGATTCATCGGCGATTGGGCATTTATATTCTATGGTTCTTAACCAGGGGTACGAATTACCACATCAGGGGTACGAGGTGCATTGCGGAATTCCGCCTATATGCTATCTAGAGCTTGAAACTATTTTGCAAACCAAAGAAAGTGGAATACTTTATGAGCTAATTTATTCAAGGGAAAAATATTATTTGTGGTACGCGCGATTTTATGGAGTAGGCTTTTTGATTTTAATATAAGGTACCATCAGAAATATTGTTGAATAGTGACAGGGGGTGCGAGAAATCTGTTTGAAAGCTAATGGAGTACGATCGCCTAAAAGGTGAAGTATCACTGCAACTGCTATGACATAATAATTATTATATTTAAGTTGTTTTCGATCAGTTCCAATCGAAAGCAAATCTAACAAGCCTAAGCTTACTATGGAATCAGTTTATTATGGATAAGGGGTGTACGATTTTTGAGTAAAGGTTAAAAGGAACTACCTCGGCGAAAACGCTTGAAGACCACTACTCTAGTCGACTCGAAGCATAAGACTGGTCTAAAAATTTGTACTTTTTCTCCGGTTTTGATTTTGTCATCTGGGTTTAACTAATTTTGGATCCCCGAATCCAAATATGAACATAGATATACTCTAGGGCTGCCATAAGTCCGGAATTCCCGGACATGTCCGGAATTTCACTGTTAAAACTGCGTCCTGGAAGAATTTCTTAAATATGCCCAAATGTCCGGAATTTTGAAGGCTAGAAATAAGCTCATAATATTTTCGCAAATCAACACACACAATATTATTTTTGGGCAGATTTATGCTCCATGAAATTTTTCTTCGCACTGTGCGCGATTTAATATCTCATATCTTGGTTTTAATATGGGGACTACCACCCTCGGAAAGACTGCGATCAAAAATAAATGAGAATAACATTCACTTACTAAGTTTAATAGTAACCGCAATTGCCAGATAACTGTATATTCATAGAGTCGGTTCACGGCGTCAGGATGCTTTATTCAAAGATATTTTTAAACCTGGTATCACCTGGTAAACCTGGTAATCAGCTTCGAATTAGGCCGTGAGTAAGTTTGGGCAAATGTGCCAACCTTTAATTAGTAATCAGGTCACCAAATTATGAGGTGGGCCACGGAACATTTTCAAATTGGAAAATGTGTCGCGACCATAAAAGGTTGGAAACCACCGTGTGCGGTTTTTACATAACTTAGTTTTGCAGTGCGCACTGGCATTGGGTTGATAAATAATTGTATCGGTGCGACCTGAAAATGACTTAGCGATGTACAATTACGGTCCTTGCATTTTCGAAGTCATCGTCCTCCACCAGCGTTATCGCTAACTCTAATCACGTGGGCGGAGAGAGGTTCAAAATTATATAGTAGCATATGGAAGACCCAATATTATTGACATAATTCATTCAAATCATTTAACGACCAGATGCATATAGTAAGACCCTGGAAGTTGCATCGATTACCCTACGGTTGGGGTGGCCAAGATCAGTGTTTAATTGGGCATTAGGGCGCTGAAAAAATGTGGCTTCGGTGCTGGTTATGGTTACAACTTATCACATACAACCACGTACTCGTGAACCGGATCGTGACCACCTCTATTGGATAGAAAAAGCTTTGCTGGTGTGACGTCATATTGATCGATAATGTGCTCATGCGTCATTTTGAAATCCGCTAGTTGGCGCTAATGAGCATCCGGAATTTGTGCCACTAAAACATGATAACCCTAATTCACTCTATCACGTCAGGTTTATTAGAGCGGAAAATTCTATATATAACGCATTTTTCGCATTGATTTAGTAAAAAGTAATCAAGTATAAATTTAGTCGCATTATAGTTTAGACTAGAGCACAATAACCCGAATTGATTGACCAGTGCGAGACCAATTCAAAACGTGGGCCCCTCATAAAGAGCGTAGCACCTGTGTTGAGAATTTAAGATGCTTGGTCGAAGGCGAAGTGGTGCGGTTACGTTTCGGCATACCAATGGTATGGATGAAACGACGAAGTCATCTAGATGATTCTTATTCTGTCTAAAGAATGGCATAGGATACAGACGGTAAACAAAACGTCTTATTCAATGACCGAGCATGGATTCTGCATTGCCACTCAACCTTTTTGTTTTCGCGGACCCCTTTTGGTTCACCACGGACCCCTGGGGAGCTCGTCAATTGGATTTTTTAAAATTTTTCTCAATCATCGTTCAACCATCAATTTCCCGTGCAAATATTAACTGGAGACGATTGATAAACAACAACAATTTGACTATTCTTGAAAATAACGTCAATATGTTTGTATCAGTAAGTATCAGTATTCACGGTAATAAGTTTTGTATCAGTTTACACAGTCGGATGCTTCATCTCAGACGGCCATTCTGGTGATGCGAGACCTGTAGTTTTAGCACTTATGAAGCAAAACTACCCCAATATTGAAAATTACAAACCAGGGTATCATTGATATTTCAAATTAGGAGGTTTTGTTGACCCCGGTTGAGAACCATGCGCTCTTATAAAGCAATGTTAACTCTTATCGTTAAGCAGAGGAACATATCGGGAGCGGTTTTCTGTAACGAAGTACCTAAAATCTTCCCAAATGCTCAAGTATAGGTTTTAGCTACTTGTACTACTCACTCATGTGGTGATACGTTTTGATTATTTCTACTTACACTTTTTAGGCAAAACTTCATACTTTTAACACTTCGATTTTGCAAAGTTGAAAGTAGTTTTGAAATATATTTGCATCACTAATACAGGTAGAATTGTCATGATAAGGGAGCCAAAATATATCTTGTGTCATGGTAACGATATATATTATGCCTATTTGTAGTGTCTTTGGTCGTTTTAAGTTAGTAATGAAGATCCACCGCAGTTTCGAAGGTGGTCACCTCATATTAACTGATAAAATATGTGACTCATCCACCAAATCTACTTTTTGAAACTACTTGCTTGACAACCATTCATACCTTCATTTTCTACTTCCACATGAGATGGGTCTGACATGTCTTCGAAATTGCTACTTCTACTTCTTCCTGTAATTGAGTATACATTTACATGGTTACTTGTACTTTAGTAACACCACTGACGACCTGTGCATATAAGTGATGAATGCGAATGAAAACATGGAAGATCACATAGATTCATGGACACTGTCATCATCTGACAAGCAGAAGTGAAACAAAACAACTCCTGCTTTGGTGTCTCTTGTTACCTGTCTTGTGATATATATTGCTCAACGCGAGATGTGATATTGCAAAATACACACTTCTGAACCAGACGAAGTCTGTTTTGATGTGACATCCTGGCACATTCTAATCTGTAGCGTGCGTAAGTATAAGCCCTGTTTGTATGCCCAATGCAAATATTGGTTGCCGACTCAAGATTGTTCAAAGTTAGTTCATTCCCATTTACGAGTTTGCGATGTTTGTATATTCGAAAGCGTGAAAAAAAGTATATGCACGTCAACTGAAACAAAACTTGTGAGTTCGTTTGCATCGACTACATTCGCGGTAATTGCATTCGGCGAAGACCTTGAATTAACTGATTCAATTTCAATTTTAGACCTTAACTGGTTCTCTTCGCATAAAAAACTGTTGAGTTTACACGAGTTTCATGCATTGTGTTTATATACTACCCGTCGCCATAGACACACCGCTGATGTCGATTGGTTGGTTTCAGTTTCAATTTAATGCATATTTGATGTTGATTTGTAGGGAATTCTAGCTCCTTGGTATTGATTCAATCGACAGCATTTGGCAGTGTAGTTAATGATTGACCCTCCACAACAACAAAGCTGAATTGGAAGTGGCAAATCTTGAGACTAACAAAGAAAAAGATATGACCGATGCAGTATAATATCAACCTCAGTCAGTTTTGATTGACCGCGCAAGAGAGATTACAAATGTGACTCTGTAGGTATTAGATGTCCCAGGTTCGTAAGACAGCTTATGGGTTTGAAGTCAGTTAACATCGTAATATTCTTGTAAAATTATGATATCTAGATACGCTGCCACTTCAACACGATGAACCACACGAGATGCTAGAACATGGTGGCATGTTATTATTCTGAAGGTTTCGTCCGGAACGCATGTCGCCCAGTGCGTGATTACTTCCACTGTGGCATGTAAAATGTATAGCCGCTTGTAGCCGTTATGACTTGAGTTAGAATTGATGGGTCGTAATTCATTTGACAGCTCAGTGGTTAGAGAATTGGCTTCACAATGCCCATGCCCTGTTTCGAATAGCTTCGGCGTGAATCACTCTTACACCCAGCCAGAACTTATGCATGTGTGGACGTTGCGATGTATGCAAGTAGCATTTGTAACAATACTATACCTATACGCACCTTGAATCAATAAGAACTATCTCTTCCACAAAGTAACCCAAAGAACTAAGCAACAGATTGAATATACACAGCGAAGCCGATTAGTAATGACGATTGGCTCGGGTCAAACCGTGTAAAAACTAAATTGAATCACACAACTCAGGACATACTGTTCAGTTTCTTTAAGTCCGATGAAATATTTGATCGACACCTCGACAAACATGTTTCTGAATGCTGTGGTAGGTTCGTCTTTCCACGTACCACCTTGTTGTTGCGAATACACACTCTTGTCGGAAGGAGGGTGAGTATAGTTGCGGCAGAAAGGGCATTGCCTTGCGAACCCATAGCGTGATAAACCAAACTTCTGAGGGCTTCGCCCCCAAGAACCCCGTAACGTGATTTTGATGGTCAGCAAAGTTTGTGTGGCCTGGTCGCCCTAGGTACCAAAATTTATATAATGCATGAATGAATAGGTGGTAGTTACATATATAAGCCGCTATAAACTTTTTATCCTCTCAGCCCACGAAATCAGATTTACCAGTAGCGCTGAGTAAGATGTTGTATGCATGGGAAAATAAAGGGCACGTAAATAATAATTAAAGATATTCGGGCGTGCCCGTAGGTACAATTAATTCATTACCAGGGACGTAACAGCACTTCGTCAGCCCCCCCAAAAAACGTTAGTCTTGGGCCCCAATCGGATGATAAATCAAACTTCCGGGGGGATTCGCCCCCAGACCCCCCTTCGGCTATCCGCTATTTGCTGATACTAGTCATCTACATTGGGTGTTCACTGTCCAAGTGTCCATTTACTGAGCTAGCTATTCTCATCTAGACGCGCGAAGCGCGAAAACTTTCAATAATTAATGATTGAATTGGTCAATATGATCGGGAATTGCATGTATATTGATATCAATTTTATGCTCCCTCTTCTCACGTAAACGGATTTACCGGTAGAGCTGAGTGATGTGTGATTGAAAAGGTATGACCCCTCGATAATAATTATACATCTTCGGGCGTATACCCGTTGGCAGGAACGAAACGGCACTTCGTCTGGCCCACCGAAAAAACTTGGGTCGTGGGCTCCCATAGAGTGATAAACCGACCACTCCCCATCGCGTTGTTCGCATTTGCCACGAAATCAGCTGTACTGTTTAGCGAGCCAGTGCGAAGCGCGAAAACTTTCGATAATTCATGATAAAATCGGTCAGTAAGATCGGGAATTACATATATTGCTATCAATTCCTTGTACTCTCTGCTCACGTTACCAGATTTACCAGTAGAGCTGAGTGAGGTGCAATGTACCCTCTAAGCTGCGCACGTGCGCAGTGCTGACACGGTCTCTGCGCACAGAAAATCTACGTTGCGCACAACAAATCCGAAGTTATGACCTTTTTTTAGTCGCTACGCACTGTTGTCCAAGGGTATGCGCAGTGAGTTGTTGAGTGTGCGGAGACTCATCAAAACGCAGAGCGAACATTTTGAGGTGTCTTAGAAACTGTAGGGCCCGTAACTAATAATTAAACATATTCGGGCGGGCGAACCCGTTGGTATGACTTCGTTGCATGATGTTATTTCGTGATCTCCTGTCTGCCATATCAAAAAATATAAAATCGCCCAACAGGGATATCGCCCAACAGGAATATCTAGTTTTAGATATCCCTGTCGCCCAATCGTACTAAACGAAATGACGCACACGATTTCAAATTTGTATTTCTTCACTGGCATATCATTTTTCCACGCCAGATGAAATTCCTCTTCTGGGGTTCAGATTGCTAGGAAAGGAACATTCGGTGTCAGTCATTTAGGCGCCCATGGACAATCAAACCTATATGTCTTTTATAGGCTATATATAACGAAGTATTCGGTGTTAATTTGCTCTGAATACTCATTAAGGATATGTCCTACCACCACATCATCTACTGCGAAGCCATTTTTCTCCAGCGCTCCCCATACCGCCCCCCTGAGCCCAGCGCCCCCTGAGCGTTTCCGCCCCCTTCAAATTCGCCAGCGCCCCATGGGGGGCGCTGGAGGCAAGGTTAAGAACCACTGTTATATAAAAACGTATCCAAACAAAGATGCCATTATTCATTCATAATACGCAATTTAGTCGGTCACGAGTGGGTATCAGTGACAGTGCTTTGACTGTTACTTTGGGTATAGTAGACCTCTTTTGGCGATAAATAAATATTTCAAGTGTATGTTTCATTGATCCATCGTTGGGGCAATATTTTAACGAGCAATATTTATAATATACGAGTTATCTGAATCTCCATGTGTTAAGGGTTTGACAAAACAATAGCTATATAGCGTTGTTAAAGCTTTGGAGCGGAATGTAGTCGATAGTCTCTTGGGTTTCAATAGAAGTTACTGAATTGTTTCAAGCTGTTTAAGGGAAACACAAAGAAAATAATGCTGTCATTTAAGATAAAAACTCCAGGAATGAGTAGTGGGACTTTTGTACGTTGACAGTAATTATATATACTCACATTCCATTGCTGCACAAGGGTAAATTAAAACATCAATTTGGAAGGATTTGATATATTTATTTCGGTCACGGCAGTGGTCACCAACGCGCTGCCCGCATGTGACCCGTGATGTCATGTTTTGCGGCGCGTAGCAGGATTTGAGATTTCGTAAAAAAACGCTTAGTAAAGCAGTTTGATGTGCTGAAATCGATTTCAGTTTGAAAATATTGTTACTGCTGTTGTTCTGAATGAGATGTACCCAACATCACTATTCATCACTAGTTGATACGGCTTCGGCGATGGTAATAGCATTCCATGGATGAATAATTTGCTGATGAAAGGGCATATTACCATGAAGTGCAATGGCCCAAACACTTTCAAGGCCGAGACGCCATGAAGACGACTTGAGACTTCCCCACAAGATCAAGCTTTACGAGGGAATAGTTTTCTTACAGATACTGTGTCTAGCTAACACAAATATCGGTTCCTGAGTCGCTCATAAGTGTTTTCACGCATCGTACACAGCTCATAGTTCGAAATGGAATGAGAGTCATGATTAGGACATTTTTGTAGTATATTTGTATTTATTTAATAAGATATTTCTTCTGTGGTATGCCCGTCGCCATGTTAGAGAGTACAACATGGTATGGTATACAATTGTAAAACTCTGTCGCCTATTTCATCTCGATATTGCACTCATGCGGCCCGCGACCGCTACGAAAATTGAGAAGTGCCTTGTCAATCGTGGCGTCCTATTTGACCGTCTTCGTTTATGATCACCCTTGCGTTCTTGAGCGGAATTAACATTTCTTCTCTGATTGTCAGGCCGTAGTCTATGTCGGCGAGGTTGATAGTCGCCATGCCATGAACACTATCCGAAAATCCATGTTTGTTACTAGAGGAAAACATCACATTTGGGCAGCGCGAACAATACTATCCCAGGTCAGCCACTAGCAAATGGCGACGAGAAACACTGTCAGAGTACTATTGTTGGTTCTTGTTATTGAAGCGGCAGTTTCTGGACGAAGCAAACCCCGTCAAGGTGAGAGAAAACATTTAGTTGAGTAAGAAAATTGTGTCTTTAGGAAATGAATTGCCCACCATATTTGTCTATTTCCTACTAAATTTGCTCTGCAGTGTAATTGCGAACAATAAAATGACAAGAATGATTTAAATGAGCAATAAGCAGTTAGAGATCAATCCATAGAATCGCGTTCATAATAGGAATTCATAAGTAAGCGTATATCCTGGAATTATTTGTACTATTACATAGAACAACAAACAAAACTTACTGAAAAACTTTCTTATTATTGACGGAATAGAGCCCGTGAGATTAGATCTCTATTTGCTTCCTATGATAAACTGGTATTGCGTAAATGGGCTTATATACAAAAATCAGCTGGCGCTTAGCAAAGTCGTTGTGTTACGGTCCTTTGGTAGGTCAGTGTTTCCCAACGGGGGTGATATCATCCTCCCGCACTGTACGATTTTGAGTATACCAAAGAGGTGACTGGCTGTGATATGGGCGAAATGTTAGAACGACCAGTGATATATATTTAATTTACACGGCAAAAATGCACGCGAAGACGGCTTATTTTGCATATGACGTGTAAAAAGGTCAAGTCAACGGAAAGTAGACGCGAAAACCGGTTTTCCGAGCACCTACTCGGAAAATGAGCTTTTTGAGTCAATTCACCAGCGATCAGAGTAAGGCTAATAAACTTCATTTTTGTAGGTCATGTAGGGAGGGCGTGAACATTTGTGCACATCAGTAGCCTACTCGTGACAGTGAGGTTAAAACCATCCAATAGACGGGACTTTTAACATTATTTGGTTCTCCATATAATAAATCGTAATCGACTGGGACAACTCACTGAGACACCCATGGTAAAATAGCCTCGAAACATTGTCAACCCGAGATACATTGAGTCGGACTATTTATCTGGTTCCTCAATCATATTTCTACCCGTATTAGAATCTACTAATGATTTCTACGGTGTGAAAATATTTGACAGTGAACAGAGCCATGGACGAAAATGATTCATATACATCAAGTCTTATGGAGATATGTCCTAGGCGTGTAATTGCTTCAGTTATTCGGTTTCCGTGTACCACCCCAAGAAAAACCTAAACTCTGGCACATGAAAACTGAACCAATTAGAGGAAGGTGGGGCACAATGGGTTAAAATCACATTTTTAGTCATAAAAATATTACGAATCCAGAAATACCATTGACCTTTAGCAAAACGATGGATCTCCATAAAACGCATATTTCCAAAGAAAAATGATATGACATTATGGAGATATAACAAAATCATATCCATATGAAAAACGTCTACTTGTTGTCCCATTGTGATCCTTAGGCGGGCCACAATGAGTCAAGCGGTGGGGGAAAACGGTACAGTATTAAAAAGTTTAACACCGCATCAGGTAGCATAGAAACTGAGAACTGTTGAAGAAAATGATGGATTAGCAGGTATCCTACACAGCTTTTAGTTTACATCCCGAAATTTGGAATCATATTGAATCTTGCATGAAGATCGCTGCCTGCTCGTCGATCAATAACCTCGATCAACATCGATCACGCGGGTCGTAAATAACCATGATGTCCTCCACTTATTGCGTGACACTTCAAGAGAT
Source organism: Botryllus schlosseri (assembly GCF_051294905.1). Classification (NCBI taxonomy): domain Eukaryota; kingdom Metazoa; phylum Chordata; class Ascidiacea; order Stolidobranchia; family Styelidae; genus Botryllus; species Botryllus schlosseri. The sequence goes on from NC_137241.1 coordinate 2,443,080, forward strand.
GTTTGTAAGGGAGTGTTGGTGATGATATTTACTTCTGCACCCTCTTCTGGTAATTTTAATATATATTATAAAATTTGCCTTTGGGTGTCAATGTGCTCCACCCCCTTCTTCAGTGCAAAAAACCCAAATTTTAAAATTGCCAGTCCGCGCCTAATATAGCATAGGGCGACTAATACCAGCTCTGAGTAAGCTGTGCAATAATTGTAAGCAAAAAAACGAGATACACCCACCTGAAACACGATCGGAAGGGGTAGCGATCTAAATTCAGGCAGGTTAGCAAAATTCAGCAACTCGTCATTTTCTCACAAAGGCGGAGACGCTGGCGAAATTAAACCACATCTGGATTACGGCTGATATGACAATACTAAATCATCGAAGCGATGTATAGTCTTCCTGTCGAGTTTAAAAATTATTCACCATGTATCATTGTACCCCAACATCCCGCAATACACCCTTGGGATATATCTCCATAACAATTGATGTAAATTTGAATCATTTCCGCCAATGGCTCTGTTCATTGTCAACTATTTTCCCACATTTGACCACCACTGATTGCGACTTCATACGTTCACGTTCGTGTTCGTGTCCAGAGGGGATCATATATTTTTATGTGACCTCGTTTATTTTGCAACAGCTGCGACTTCTGCTATTCATTGTTGGGCAACATGCGATCTTGCGAATTGTGGGGATAACAGCAGAGTAACAAAGCGGCATTCGTTTGTGAATTGCTCGTGGACACCGAGGAGCTCATCACAATTTACAATCAAGAACGTGACAATCTCAACAACCCTCGACGGAACTCAGCGAGAAAGTTGGTAAGTCATAGGATATCTTGACTGTGTAGCGATACACGCTCATTTGCATTAGGCTAGGGTTACCATATTTTTGTAATCCAAATTCCGGACGCTCTTTATCGCCCACTAGCGGATTTCAAAATGAAGTATGAGCACATTGTGGATCAATATGACGTCACGCCAACAAAGCTTTGTCTATTGACTGTGTTGTAAGCTGTACCCAGGGCCGAAGCCACATTTTTCAGCCTCCTCCCTCGCAAATAACACTGATCTTGAGCTTACTATATGGCTTACTATAAGCATCTGGATTCTATGCATCTGGTCGTTAAATGGTTTGAATGAACTATATCAATAATATTGGTTCTTCCATATCTTATTATATAATTTGATCCTCTCTCCGCCCACATGATCAGAATTAGCGGTAGAGCAGGCGGTGGGGGATGCTGACTTCGAAAATGCAAGGAGCGTAATTGCACATCGATCGTTAAGTCATGTACAAACGGCCTAAACCGACTCTATGAACATACCATTGTCTTGTGATTGCGATAACTACTAGACTCATTTCTGTATTTGAATGGTATTTTTATTCATATTTGATCGCAGTTTTGCGAGGCTGGTAGTTCCCACATTAAAACCAATATACATGATACTAAATCGCGAGCAGCGCGAAGAAAATTTAAATGTAGCATAAATCTGCCTGAAAATAATATTGGTAATGTTGATTTAGGAAAAATTATGAGCTTACTTCAAAATTCCGGACATTTAGGTATATCTTAGAGATTCCTCCCGGACGCAGTTTTAACAATGAAATTCCAGACATGTCCGGGAAATTCCGGACGTATGGCAACCCTACATTCGGTGAATATTACATAACACGAAGGGTCCGTGGCAGAGATGCACTAATATACGATTTGCAAACCGGAACCGAAAGAACGATAACCAGCACCTTCGCCAGTAACCCCAATATTTTCAGTCGACATTAAAAATATATGGCCTCTTGCAAAAACTTCAGAATATTTATTTGAACAGTTTTGCAGCCCTTGTCATGCTTGGACAATGGAATAAACTAGAAATTCCATAAGAAATAGATCAATATTCCCAATCTAGCAGTCGCAGATTGTAGCTACTTGACTCACTGATACGCCGTGACGTCACTAAAACTGATAATAGTAGTTTACCTCTAATGTCCTATGGATACCAATATTTCTTTCAAAGTATATGTTTATGTTATCGACTTGATATTATCGGCAAATCGATAAAATCGGTCGGTCTCTAGTCGGTTGACATATTAACATACCATGTTTCTCCTTACGACACTTGTGTACGGGAATAAGACACTTGAGCTCATGGCTTAATGTTAGGTTTTTATTTACCTTGAGTTTCGGATTAGAGTCTTGCTTCCGGTTTAGGTAAATGTTAATTTCGGGGCTATGCGCAACGTCACGTTGAGTTTCTAACATATTTGATGCTCCCGCGTTCAATCTCCGGGGGAATATTTAATTGAGCTCAGTGACCTTCCAGATGATCTAACTATTAACTAATATGAATTGGGAGAGCGCTGCTTGGGAGCTTGGCGTACCAAGTGAATAACAGACCTTATTTAATCGTTTGCGTCTGCAGCACCGTGACACCAAAATGCGACGCGGAGTTGACAAACTGTGAAGCGACATTCTACTACAGCGATAGATGCCAGCTCATAAAACAATCGAATCAAGTTATTCGAGTATCCCACCACGGGGGAAAATACACTGATTTCAAGATCTGTCATATCGGTGAGCGCAACGTATAGACTTATGAGCGCATAGTTATTTGAGATATATTTTACAGGTAATATTTTACAGGTAAATTGCATCGTCCCATCATGAATATAACAGTGCTGAGTCGTGATCGCATTGAGATTTCTGACATCGCCAAACCTTGCCAAAAACGGGTGGACTATCGCCTTACTATATACGTAAGTACTGCTCTGCTCGAACGCGAATATGATTATATCTTACATACTTATTGCTGTCTGTGAGACAGTCACATTCCACACATACTAACAAACAAACGAAACAAACACTAGCTTAGAGAGTATGTCTCGTCTTCGCATGAATAATTAAGCAAGATCCCTGCCCGCTATTGCGGTAATCTCAATCAGAGTGAAGAGATACGACCGTAATCTGTCCTATATCCCCAGACTTGTACAACTAGATAATTCTAGTTGTCTAATTAGGTTGAATAGAGCTTAATATCTGTAATTTAATTTTAATCTAATTTGTGCTAAATTCTAATTCTAGTCTAATCTGTAAAAATTTTCTATGGCCCACTTTCAAGTGTATTCTAATTTTTGCTTTCCCCGAAAATTCGATAAGAGAACTGGATAGTATGAAACGTGCCAAGCTTGCTCTACAGCAGGGGTTCTCAACCTTTGTGTCTACGCGGACACCCTTTGGTCCGTCACGAACACCCACGGACCCCCAGTTTCAGTTAAAGTTTGGCTCTATTATCGTGCAAATATATCAAGTGTATTAAGTGTTGACCGGCGATAAATAGCAACAAAATGACATTACTTGTAATTAACACCAATTATTTAAAATTGAGAATACTTTTATTATTTCAAAGCGAATTATGCAGCTGCATTTCTGAAACTACGCGGCAATGTCTTGATAACCTTCGCCGTCGATTTGGTATGAACGAGTGCCAAAAATCCATTTCCACAAAGATAGGTGGTGATGAATGTAATAACAACGCGTAACTCTTCCGATGATCTCCTTAGGTATGATCACCACACATATGAGACCAATATAACGTCCGGCATAAACATTTCTATCTAGCAGCCAATCTTGAAGTTTTATTACAGGATAAAATGCATTTGCAAACATTAATTTCCGAAATTCCATCAAAACACCTTTAAACAACAATATGTAGGTATCAGGAGTCTATTGGCAATTTGTCAATTAAAAGGAGTTTTAATGGTAGAATAGTTCATCTCAGATTGCCATTCTGTTTAGGCGAGTTCTGTATTTTTAGTAGTTACGAAGCGTAAGTGCTTCGTGATTTATCTACTTGAATAAATGTAAATTAGGATATCAAATATTTTTAAAATTCTGAAGTTTCGCAACTCTCTGAAAATGCTTCTCGAGCCCCGATTGAGAATCAGTGCTCTACAGCTTACGAGATTGAGCTCTGATTTGGCTTGAGTTGAACTCATTTTAATTAGGAAGTGTTCGTGAATTCAGAAATTCTAATTTTAATCATAGAGTTGAAAATAACTTTGCGGATGATATTATAATTATAATCTAATTTGGGGAAAACTGTGTAGCTATAATTCTAATCAAAATCTAATTTATAGAAATTCACCTGTCATTTATCCATAATTAACTGAATCATAATCAATGCAAGTAACTTAACTGTGAATACGCAATATTGCCATACCGCGCGTTGTTTGTTTTTTGCAGGAAAACGGGGTTCGAAAAGTCAAACTGGTGAAGCAAACAAACCGTACAGCAATTGATGTGATTCGAGGGGCAGAATATACATTTATGCTTCAAAGTACCAAAACAGGGGTGCATCCTTCAGATCGAGTTTACAGCGACCCCAGCCCGAGTCTCAATTACGTTACCCGTAAGTATGTTGAGTAAGGTAAAAATATCAACTTCAATACATCTATATTAATAATATATATTTCATGGTATCATAGCGTAAATAGAGTTCTAAAATATTTAATATTGTTCACGGGCTGAATAGTAGCGGATCATAATCATACTCAGCATATCAAATATATTTATTTGCTTGAATCGCATAATTTACATTGTACAACTTACACGAGCATTACATAATTCGCGAAAACTGGGTCGCAGAATCAAGTTTCAAAGAAGAATCAGACATCATTCTCAAAAGCTCGAGAACGTCAAATGTCTGTGCAGCAAGAGTGGCGTTTCGCACTATATAGTTGTCATGTAGCATTTTTATGAAAATCAGAAAGTATATTAAAATTAAAATGACAACATTGAAACATTCCACAATATAGATTAAAATTATAAATAGATTCGTATTAGATATCCAGCATTACGGTCTAATTAGTTAGCTAGTTATCAAAGTCTGTTTCCAACCTGGCGTTTTTAGTCGGTTATTCGGTATACGCATGTGTGATATGACCCTGGCGATTCGTTTTGCTTTTTATCATGATTTAGTTACAGTTGGAATCTCAGATTTCATTTGTTCAAATTCAAACCAGGATATATTACCAGCTGCGCTTTCTCTTCCGTGTATTTAGGCCCGGCAACCCCAAGCAAATTGACCGTAAAATGCGATGACAAAAATGACCAGCATATAATAGCAAGGTGGGAGGTAAGTTGCTTCATCATGATACCCAATAGACTACAAGATATAGTTTGCATTTTCTCCTCAACTGATGGTACACAGGTGCATTTTGAAGTGGAACACGGAGTTGTGAAGTTGATTATGTTTACCTCCAATTATTCTCTTATACAAGCAAACAATATGGACATATCTTAAAATTCATGAGTGAGTCATACTTCGGCACATGCAGTCAATCTAATTCTAAATTCGTAATATTGTGTATTGTTGCCATAATGACATAATTGTGATATGTATTTCTATATATAACTAAATCAGTCTATCTAACTCAGACATAACTATGACGTGTGGACCACCGAATATTTTCAAAACAGGCCATATCACTGTAAAACCCTTGAATACATGTAAAGCAAACTATTGTATGGCCCGTATGACTTTTACCTCTCAGTTATAACTGAGCATCAATATTGTGACTATGGGACAAACCAACTATAAAATATTACGTAATCGTGTATTCTATGGATTTTCGTCATAGCGTTGGGCGCAAATCAGGTCAAATACACTCCCTGATGCAAAATTCCGCCATCGCAGCCATTGTACTTCCTTAAAATGAGCAAAATACATCAATTAATATGGAGCTATATCCACTTTGTGGGTTGCAAACTCCACTTCTCAGTGTATTCATATCACATCTGTGAACGGTCATGTTATAAACATTTATTTCAGAATGCACAATGTAGGCAGGTAATGTGATAATGGGTAAGAAAGCGTATTTAGCGATAATGCTGCTTATGCCCTTTATACAATTCTCGTGTGCCGAACAGAATATTCCAATATTGCCACAAGCGATAATATGCCATTGTTATCGAGTTATGTTAACGACATAACATTTGAATGGCCTATACTATAAATTGTTTAGCTTGAGTCATACCTTACGCGGGGCATTGGAAATATTTATTATTTGTTTTCGCAGATATCGGGGAAGGCTGATTCATTCCTAGTGTCATTGGTCAACGACGAAAACGATGAGTACGAAAATATTACGAATGTTACGATATTCGACCGTGACCAACAGGAATTCGAACTGAGATTCCAAATTCGTAATACAAGCGGGCGGAACTACTTCGTAAATGTCACAGCTCATAATGAAGCCGGGTACTCAATCTCTGCAATAAAGAGTATAAATCAGACGAGATGCAATGAATTACGTAAGTCGAAAATCAGTTACTATAAACAGCGGAATACGCGCTGAAGTGTAGCAATTTAACTCCGTCATAAAATATGTGAGAGCATCTCATCATTTTAGTAGTGAATTGGTATCATCTTCTTAACGTTGCGACTTAATGGCTATGATTTACCAATGCAAAGTTAAATTTCTTACCACCCCTTGACTACGACCATGTAACGACTAGCTAGGATTTCTCGCAGCTGGATGGAAATTACGTAACTTAATGTCAACGACTTGTGCAATTCACTGTTTTCGTGTTTATGAACCAATCGAGCGGGCAAACTTGTCCTCAATGATTGGTGAAAATATAGAATTAGAGATACCAAGTGTGCGTTGGTTAGCGATGCAAAAAGTGGATAAGAAATTGTGAATGTTTGTTGATCCCGTCGATACTAACGCTACTTTATCATAGGTGCGATATCCTGTCGAATTGAAGTGGGGCTCACGTACGTTGAAGTTGAGTGGGATTCAAATTTGACGGAGAATTTACAAGTAGCTTTTCGCAATGAACAAAGAACATTAACAAATATTATTCCTGTTAGTAAAAGATCGTGGCGCCAAACGAAATTGCAGGTTTGTGTATAATAAGATTTCGCCGGTTATGCAATTGAAACTCCTTAGTGACATGATAAAGTTACAGGCTGCCAGATTTTCATTAGCTCAGCTGCTTACATATTTATCTATATGTAGCGTTTATTTACAAACGGTTTACGATTATATACAAACGGCTATCGCTATGGATAGGGTTACCGTATTCTGAGATCCGAAAGAAGACACTGTTTTTACAAGTCACATAAAAAGAAGCAGCATTCATTAATACGGGACATTTCGAAATTTTACTCCTGATATTGATGGATTGACTAAAAAGGTAAGTTTTTCGACTCGACTCTCGTGCCTTCGAAATCTGTATTGCACGCCTGGTTATCTCTCAACGCCATAAAGGAGCACGAATTGTGAAATATGGGAGGACATTTGGGCGTCCTCGGAGGAAATTTTGGAATTCATGAAAAAGGAGCAAAAATTATCCTTGAGGTCATGCGGTAATCCTATATTAGCACGAAAGTCGCGTAACAACGCACTGGAATAGCCTAATAACCTATTCTGAGTTTCCCAATCTGGAGTATATTTTTACATCTAACGCGCTATTTTAATAACAAATATAAAATATACAATGAGAGACTAGAATATAGGCATCTCATAATGAACTGGAAAATTGACTGAAAGCAGATGTAATATCTCCCAAAATTCATTTCATAACCTAACCAAATCTACTCTTCACCCAGCACTCACCACGCACAACCAATGTGAATACCAGCAGGGCGTATTCAAGACACGTCCAGAAATTAATTCGATCATAAATTTCTTTTTGTTTGTAATTACCACGATTATGTTGCAAAAAAACGAGTAGCGGAGGCATTGTTGTAAGCGGCGCCAGGTGAATAAGTTTGCTTCACGCTTGTACGCCTGCAAAATGTAAATTTGATGATGATACACGAATGCCCATTTACTATAGTTGCGATTAAGTGAATCCGTAAAGTAAAATACATAGAATAAATCCGGTTAGCAATTTAGCATACGAAATGACAATGAAGTAAACATCATCATAATGAAGATTTCAGAATGTCCGAGACCTATCGTGACGCACCTGGCGACTCATATGCATTCCATATGCTACCCGTGGGTTGTGGATAAGATCACAATATGCGTTATGAAACACAATGAATGGGATTTGTTGACAGTCGGCTATATCTCTTTGAATTCAATGGCCGTTTGCTCTTTGAATTCAATTTACCATCGTCATTTTCTACAGAACAGGCCATGCTGAATTATGTGATCGATATTCTTTAGGAATAGTATATTCAATTTTAATTAGGAGAATGGATTGATCGGCAAGACAGCAATCAAGCATGTAGCTTAGATAATGAATAGAAACGGTTCAAATTGATTGTGTACACTCGGTCCTGGGCTTCAACAACAGATGTCCAGTAGGGCTCTTCAAAAATGACTTTTTTTCTCAAATCGTACTGGCTACTTGATAAAATTGTTAGGTTACCTAATTTAAGCCTACACACCAGATTTGGTTCAATTCCAGCCAGTAACCACTTTGCTACAGGATAACAAAGTTTCTATTTATTATATAAAAATAAATAATAAAAAATTTGAAAATTTTCTGTTCACCCCATGAAAGTGTTAGGCTGTCCATAGAAACGATGCTGACCAAATTTGGTTCAATTCCAACCGGTGGAAGCGGAGTTATTGCTGTTGAAAAATTTGGATTCGAATAAAATAGTATTTACGGTGACCGATTCTTTGTTTATTTATGGTAGTTGTGCTCACCGTAAATACTATTTTATTAAAATCCAAAGTTTTCGACGGCACTAACTCCGCTTCCACTGGTTGGAATTGAACCAAATTAGGTGAGCATCGTTTCTGTAGACAGCCTAACACTTTCATGGGGTGAACAGAAAATTTTCAAAATTTTTATTATTTATTTTTATATAATAAATAGAAACTTTGTTCTCCTGTAGCAAAGCGGTTACTGACAGGAATTGAACCAAATTTGGTGTGTAGGCTTAAATTAGGTAACCTAACAATTTTATCAAGTAGCCAGTACGATTTGAGAAAAAAAAGTCATTTTTGAAGAGCCCTAATGTCCAGTTGTCCACTGCATCGTGGATTTAGGCTTATAAGCCACATGCCTATTGTAAATATATAGCGCAGTCCAGTGCTGGCTTAAAGTGGGTATGTGCTTCTGGTTAAAGCAGCTCTGAGATGGTGTTGAATCTTTTTATATACTAGGATACAAATGCGCAATACGTAATGAACGTAACTAGATCGATTTACCTACATACTTACACTTATCGCTTTCCAACACTAGATAATCGTAGTTGTGTAATTAAACTATTCAGAGCGAAATCGCCAACCTAATTCTAACACTGCTGACCCCAATCTAATTTGAGAAACTATTCTATGTTCTTATTATAATTCCAATATAATTTCATGGTTTTCTTGAAAATTCTGATCAGAGACGTGGTATCGTGCGAAACGAGCCAAGTATGCTGTACACAAGTGTACAGACATTGACCTTTTTGGTGCAATGAGATCGAAGTCTCAGTGGATAGGAAATCTACTTGATTTCGTTGTAGATTAATCTGATTAGGAACTCAATTCAATTTCCAAGTCTTTTTGTAACAGCTAATACTAATTCCAATTTAATTTGGAAAAGCGAATTATTTTTTTTTCCAACTCTGTCTATACTTCTTTATTTTTAGAAATGTAAAGATTACACGGTCACTGTCAGTACGGACGGAGGAGATGACTATTACCCGCTCTGCACCTATACTGTTCATACGGAAGGTAAATGTATTCATATCTCGATAAATAGACGTGAGTTGAGCATTGGGAAAGCAATAGATTAGTGCGAAAATCTAGTTAGAAAAGATATAACGATCACAATTTTCGATTCCGAACCAGTCGGTATACCAAAAATTATTATTATTTGATATGATGTCTCGCTAGGCATATTTCTTGATAATTTCAGCGCGATATATTCCGCTTGGGATAACGTTATTGCGAAACCATTCAAATACCGTCGAATTTCAAGTCACATTCAACGTAAGTTACGCGTGTAGTGTACCGAAAACGTTTTGGTGGAAATTGGAGGAGTTGGGAGTTGGAATTGGAGGTGACAAGACTGGTTTCTGAATATCATACTTTCTGTTTAATAATAATCTGCTTCAAAAGGGTGGACTGACGGACGGTGTGGTGAGTCCATCTGGATTCCTTACCTGAAGCCAAATACAGACTATCGAATCCACGCAACAACGAATAGGAAAGAGAGAAGCGCCGGAGGGGGTCTCAAGTTTAGAACACCGGCTGCAGGTAATTATAGGGACTACGAATAACACCACTCTTTCATAATAAGATCAACATGCTGCAACCTGTGTACAAGGGACATTCATTTCGTTATCCATGTTGGTACGGATATTGCTAAATTATGATATGGATTATTAGCAACAGGGGAAACACGTACCATCAGACCTGACTTGTCTTGTGACACCTTTAGAGACTTAAGTCCAATTGTGTATTAGAATTTTGGGACAAAGGGACTCCAGGACTCGTGTCGAACTCGAATCGAGTCACGATTCGAAATATTAGAACCTACAATGCTGTTTTTGTTCAACGTATAGTCATGTGCATCTCTACATCTGTAGATCGTGGTCTATTCTCTCAGGACATAAACAAAATCTTCTTGAAATTGTGGTTCTTGCCTTATAGTCTAATCCAGGGGTCACCAACACGCGGCCCGCGAGGTCATATTTTGCGGCCCGCGACGTGATTTGAGATTTCGGAAGAAAGCTGATAAAACCATTTTGTCATGCAGTTTCAAGTATTGTTGTTGTTGTTGTTTCGAAATAAGCTATTCTCCTGTGCCCAACATCACTATTCGTCACTAGCTAAAACGGCTTTGGAGATAGCTACAGCATTCCATCGAGGAAGAATAATCTGCTGAAATGAACGGGCTGGGCTAATTGCCTTGACGTGCAATGGCCAAAACACTGCCAAGATCGAGACGCCTATAAAACGGCATTTGGCAGTGGTTCACTGGGGGATGCGCGCCCCTCTGGTGGGGGCGTGAAAGCATCTGAAAAGGGCGCGGAGCTGCGGTCAACTGAAAAATATTTCGCGCTTCGCGTGATTTACATCTAATTTAAATTGTGTGTATGGTCCGTGTATTTTGTGTATATCAACAGTCATAACCTTCAATCCCATCAAACTATCCGTTGGGATTGCTAGCATTCTGGTTGCATTTTGTGATATGACGATAAGGGGGAGCGAAACATGGTCTTAGTAACGTATCTCGCTAGCCCCAATATCGAGTTCTTATTCGTTTAAAAGCGTTTCCAGTATCGTGTACAGCTCAGAATTAAAAATAAATGACATTAATGATAATGATTTTTTGTTTTATTTGTATTCCCTTGATAAAATATTACTTCTTTTGTTGTCACTACGTCCATTGCCTAAATTAAGTAGCACGGCGTTGTACTGACGTAGAGTTTTAAAACGATGGTTGCCTAGTTTATACCGATATTGAATTCATGCGGCCCGCGGCCGCTGCGAAATTTGAAAAGTGGCCCGCGACCCGTTTTGAGTTGGCGACCCCTGGTCTAATCAGAATGTCAAACCAAGACGCAATTTTTTTCTTGATTATAAAGTTGTCAAGTCATGGACACATGGAGATAAAACATAGATATAGTTAAAACTATCCAAACATTGATTTAGCCATAACCAGGTGGTCAGTAACGAAGTAATTCTACTTTTTCGAAGTACTCAAGTAGTTTTCCTCTACTTCTGGTACTTACTCAAGTAGATCTGATTTTTGCTACTTCTACTTCTACTTCGTAATATTTTGTGATCGACTTACTTACTTTTCGCTATTTTCAGTTTGTCAAGTAGAGGTAGTTCAATCTTCCAATCAGGAAGATAGCCTGAGGAATTTCGGGGCTTTCTTCACGGAATATCAACATTAAATTTTCATAAAAGGCTAGTAAAGCCCAGAATTTTCGTCGCGCTTCGCGCGCAGTGCTGGATACGCTGTGACCAGTATGATTTCACGAAATTATCGGTGAATGTCATTTAGGTAGAGGGTTGGCGTGGTTCCGTTCACACCACATTGTCGCCCTTCGTCCATATAAAAATAATTCATCACAGTATATATGGCTCATCATAACGCTTGAAACTGATGTTTCGCAATCTATAGCATTTACTTGTCATATCGTAATCTAGCATGTATATGGCGTGTCCAAAAATGGAAAAGTGGACTCTGACTTTTTTTCAGCTTTAGACCTGTTTTAGCATACCACCTTTGAAACTTTCTGGACTAAAAACATGAAATACATGTCCTGCTTTTAGAAGTAGTATTTATATTTCACTTTCACTTCCCAGTATCATATACTTTGAGTTGTAATAATTATCAGTTCTTTTGTCTGGATAACATACATTTTGAAGTATAAAAGCAAGTGTAGCAATGCCTTCAATTTCTGGAAATAAAGCTACGCAATATGGCATTTTACGGTCCACCATATTCTTTAGTAACGTTTACTAATCGCGCAAAGTGTTTGCACCGTATCCTATACCACTTCTCCGTATTGCTTTCCGACTTAACTACGGGCCTTATAATATGGGGAATGGCACCATACCATGCTATTCTCTAAAACGTGCTGTTCGAGAAAATAGAGGATTAGCATCGCATTTCCATATCAATACTATCATTTTCATCCCATGATGTGGACGTATACTTATGCTGTCGAAAATTGGATACCTGCTGGTATGCATCAATATGAATCAAGCTCGTCACCTATCGCATAGCTCAATTTGCACCTTTTTACAATCGATGTGAACGAATTAGGATCGTTTTCATAACTACTTACTTACTTGAGTACTTTTAAAGTCAGTCAATTCTACTTCTACTTCAAGTAGTTTTGGGTTGCTTATGAAGGAAGTACTTCTACTCGAACTTCAGTAGATTTTTTTCGTCGCTACTTCTACTTCTACTTGAGTAGATTTCTTGACTACTTTGACCAACTCTGGCCATAACGCGCATGCCTCAGAAACAATAACGTTAGCTCGCCAGCTTCAATCAATTCGTCAAAATTAGGGATGGAAGTGCCGTTTGTTTGGACAGAATGGAAATTGGAATATATGAGCAGCGATCTGTTCACAGATATGTGGATTCTGCGTTTCATTAAGCTTCAGAACGCACAATGCTGACATCATCATAACCATGATGTTACATGTAGATACGTTTCAGCAAATGGCCCACCCCTGATCACAGCTCTTCTTGTGGCAATTGTTATCTATCGAGACTCTTGATGCAGAGCTCGAGTATCCTAGTGATATCGTAAGACATTATGCGTCAATATTAGAGATATGTTACAGGTGACAATTATTCGCCATGGTTGGAGACTGCAACTGCAATGGACAAAGGAAGTGGAAAGACGAGCGTGACTCATGTTGCAGGTGAATCAACATCGTTCAGCCAATGCCGCCTTGGCACCCATGCATGCACATTGCACATAACGTGTGTATGTATATCATGAGTCGGTGGATATGCCGCAAAAATATCAAGGACAAAAATAAGCGACGTTCTCTCCTTAGCAACGAATCAATCGCATGATTTTTAAATTAATGCTCTTGTTTTAGAATTTCATGTAGTTACGATAGTCGGAATTCGACCCCAAAAAAGGTTGCTTTATTTACTGAAGTACACTACATCTACTCTACATTTCGGTATCACTTTCATTATGTATGATGCATTTGCAAAGCATCGTCGACCAAGACATACACACATAAACACGATTCTGATATACTAGGGTTACCATACGTCCTCTTTTAAGAGGATTTGTCCTCTTTTTTGCCTTTTTTGAAAGTGTCCTCGGAGGACGCCGTTTTGTCCTCTTTTTTGAGATTTTGTCCTCTTTTTAGAAAATTTAGGTCAGATTTAGAGCAAATTGCGAGTGATATGCCGTAAATTAGCACAGAACTGACGCTCCGGCGGATATTTCGGAGTGAAAAACGGTTATTTTAGCTCTGGGCGGAGAGGGAGATGACCTTTTTTTATTTTTAAGCGGTACTTTGAGCTCTGAGCAGAAAAGATGACCTTTTTTTTTATTTAACCGATCCGGTTTTTGAGAATTCTTCTCCGGTTTTGCAAGTCTCAAATTTCTGAAGTGTCCTCTTTTTAGATTTCCAAAATATGGTAAGCCTATGATATACATATGCAATAGAACAATGCCGTTTAGTCAAATAACCCTTCCTTACTTGACTTCGTCGACTCGTTTTCCACAGCGTTGGTCCGTATGATTTCGCCAGCCACAGCAGTATTCTTTTGAATGCGTTGTTAAGTTTACGAAATGTTTATCGCCTGCCCGTCTCTAAAAAGTTCCGACTCCATATTTTCTGTTCATGAACAGTTACGTCAAATCTTTTTATCGCCCTGTCAGTCTGTTGTGGTGGGATTTTGCTTCTTGCAGCGATGATAGCAGTTGCTGGATACTTCCACCGAACAAGGTAAAAAAGAGGTATATGTTTTAGAACCATTAAAGGGAAGTGTTTACTTGTACGTTTACCTAGCAAAGTGCCGATGTTGAATATAGGAACATGAGGCGATGCTGCCGACTCCTGATTCTGTATGATTCGAAAACAGTGCCGATATTTTGATCCAGGAAAAGATCGTCTTCGATGATAACCAAGCCAGAGATGCCTTCAGAAGTGGAATCTCAAGTCAACGATGAACTCATTCCGCGCGGCAAGGAACTTATGAAAGATACAGAACAAGGGGCATTTCCATCGCCCATTCGTTTAAAATTAAGCACTCTCCTGAGTGAGGGTACGTAATACGCCTATGGACAAACGAGTACGCACATGGTCCAAGAGGGATGTAAATGAGACCCGGCCATGGTATCAATGCATGCATAGGAAATCACTGTGGTTCATTGAAAATGCGTCTTGTTTTCCATTAGCAATATAAATACCGAATTGTTGGACATATAATACCGCAACGAAATATCATTTGTGCGGTATTGTCACAGACCATGTATTCCGCTACATCATACCATTGCATATCGTGTCTGCCTGTCCTTGTGACCTATTCGTTTATATGTGTTTTATATATACCTATATTGCAATTGTCGTGGCTCGTCATTTCTGATCACTACCTTTCTGCAGCTATTAGTTGTTATAGGAATTCTGTAAAAATGCATGACTCCAAAACACATTCCACAGGAGAATTGAGGTCTGATATCGTCAAACCATAGTCACATCAATCAACTATGAAATCTAGGTATGCTGAACACAATGGTGCGTGTCCACTGACCATAGCATTCACCAGAAAATAATTTGCATTCATAACGTGATAACAGAGACACCAAGGTTAACAAACGTTGTATTCACAATATTACAGACGTATCACGTAATTACCGCTGTAAGGCAACATTCGTGATCGCGATCACGTGAGTGAGCTCCAAATGGAAATTACACGTAACTGGAACTAGACATCTTGAGTGTTGTGGCAGACAGGACCACATGTCCGTAGTAGGTCAAAGCTTGCAATAATTTGTTCCGAAGTCATTGCAATGGAGGACCCGTGTACACGGTATGCCTACATATGTATCAAGGTTGTTGTAATGTGATGCTGTGCAGATGAAATAAGAAGTCCGTAAGAACGCATTTCAATTTCATATAACAAGTGCCAAAAAAAATTGGTTTGGCCACCGCCGTTCTTCTAGAAGCAGCAGGTGCGATATTTGACTGAGGCATTGTCATAAACTCCTATCGAAAAGATTCACACCCAAAGGGCCTAAAACGGTGGTACACGAAAATATCAGCTAACTCATAATTATATCGCGGTTATAAATCCTAAATGTTATACTCGATTAAAACCGCGGTATAAGTCTGCGATAATGTCTGGTTTTGTGTGACATGAGTGCTTATTCACACCGGTATATCCAGTGGCGGCTCGTGACAATATCGTGTGGTGGGGCAAGGGCTGCGAGCGACTTTTATCAACATGACGTCACAATGGCGTTTTCCAACGTAAAAAAGTAACTTTATGATGGTCACATGAATTTCCCGACAACAGTGATTTTAACGTAGGTGCCGCGAGAGGTTTGCCGGTGAGCCGTGACTTGAAGTGTGGTAACAAATGTTTTATTCATTTATTTTTAATCAAAGGATTATTTTACAAAATGTACGTGAACTAAGAATCGTCCCTATGCCACGAATCAAGTATCAGGTCATCCTTAGTAGCATGCGTTTTGATTTCATGGTAGAGTTATAGATTACGCAAATCGATAGACCCTAAAATCCGACCGTCACCCCAAATTCGAAATCCGGATCCAGTCCGGCCAGGTAAAAAAAAAACATTGAAATCCTGCTCCGGCTCCTGAACCGGACTGTGGCCATCTCTGGTTACGACCAGGTGATAATAGGCAACCAAAGCGGAGGCACCCGGCGTACGATTGGATCAATAGACTGGACAACTTCTAGACCTCTCGTTTTCGCTCTAAAGGCAACTGCGTAAACTACGTACGGAATAAAGATTCAATACGATTCATGTTCGCACTTGACTTGACCTGACTAATTCCAATGACTAGAACTCGAGAGATTGCGTAAGCCTAACTGGAAAGGTCAACGAGTTCGGACACATACGCAATTGTTATCTCATAGATTGGGCCTGTCATATTGAATCCAGAACATCAATTTGAATGGTCTTTGAAGAACTAAGGACAGCAGCCTCGGAACTTCGGTCTCGGAACAACGTAGGACATTTTGGCCTTGAAACTGGAGACTGTGACACAACACATACGGCTTACTGTCTATAAGTCTGCTGCGAAATCGCCGTTGGAAAATATATTAATTAATCAATAAATACATGAATAAAAGCCGTAACTTAGTATACTGTTACAAGAAATCATCGAGAAGTAGCATACGCAATCTCATAACCCATTCCGGTATGGTACACTGTCAAAATCAATGCAAACAGACGAACACCGAACTTTGAGTAAAATAGATCGAGGAATAGGCTGATCGAATGATTAGCAGTTAGCCGACATCGAAAATGAAATAGCTATCGCAATTGACAGGGGATTGTAAGCAAATGGTTTGAAGGCCACAATTTCACAGTGAAATGGACATTGGCGAACATAAAATTATGTGAATATTTGAATGCAAACCGAGAATCTTGGTTAGCTGTTTCATGCGATCATCGAGATATACCATTGGAAATATCATCACCGATCTCGTTATGGAACGCAGACTATAGATTAGCACAGACCGACACCGGCTTTTGCGTGAGATCCGCAATGACGTAGGTAGGCTAAGTATCAGATCAGCGCGCATCTCTACCATACTCGACCTCGAAAACGAAATAACTGCCTCAATCATTGAGTGTCAACTTTAAGACTTGGCACCGCGTTCGATACTAAAATCAAGACATACCGTGTGAAAGCTCATGACAGATCTAGGTATGGAACATCGTTAAAATCAATAGAGACCAATAACGGCTTTTGCGTAAATTTGTTGGCGATAAATGAAGAGTCAGCTCTTACTCGACTTTGGAAACGAAATTACCACCCACATAGTTCAGTGACAAACTTAAAACTTGTTACAGCGGTCGATACTAACACTTACCGTGCCAAATGTCATGACCGATCTCGGTATAGAACATCGTCAAAATCAATGGAGACCAATACCGGCTTTTGAGTAAAATCTGTTTGCTGTACTATGTACATGATAGATCAGCACACACTGAACTTCGGAAACGGAATTACTACCATTATCTTTAAGTAGCAAGCCTGAAACTTGGAGCAGTGTTAAATACTACCTTCACGACATATCATACCAAGTTTCAAGAATTATCATGGTGCGAAACACCGTCAAAATCGACCTATACCAGCAAAGGTCGACTCAACGCATATTACGGTAACCGAGTTCAGATATGGATACGATTGTTACATCACACCTTAAGACTAGCAACAGACGAAATACCAACAGCGTGGTTGCTTGACTATTCTTCGCAATTACAATGAAATTTCGGTATCGGCCGTTTGAGACTCGAGTCATATCAGTTGAAAAGCCATTACCCCTTGCAGTGAGCAAGAACTACTCAAATACTTCGTAGTTCTGACAGCACACAATACGCTTGCTGGGGATTCTGCCGACAGCTAAATTAGTCCATCACTGGTCAACAAATTTTTTTTTGTTTCTTGTTGCATGAGATTTTTTAACTGATTCTACACAATTTTAGGATGCTGATTTCAAATCTGCAATCAGTTTCTTTATGCATGCTCTAGTTTTCATGCAATCGACAATTTAATTTTTTTTCGTTTGTGGCACATATTTAGTGCATAAATCTGATCTGCATCGAACACTTTTTATCTATCCAGCCCATTTTCTTTTTGTATACATCATCTGAACCATTGTGAACATTTGCTAGTCATTGCTGACTGACTTGCACATGGTGGAGGAGTATTTTTGCAGGCCTGCTTGCTCAGCAGCATGTTTTACTGCTACTCAGGTTTTCAAAGTTAGGCTATTTGTGTGTGCGTTGTCTGTACTATGGTACAGTACCAGTGTTTCAGATAGAAGCTTTCAGCTCTTTTAAATTGTAGCCTACTGCTGTTAAAGGGCATTTGAAGAAGTTAGGCAACTTGATTATAGTGAGGTATTGCGAATAGATGCTGTAGCAAGATAGTGTAATGGTTATGCGTCCGGCTTCTCGAGCGGTAGGTCGTGGGTTCGATTCCCGGCCGGGTCATACCAAAGACTCGAAAAATGGTATCCGCAGCTATCCTGCTAGGCGCTCAGCAATCACGGATAGCATGGAGGAGAAAAAAAACGGGGGGCAGACTAGATGACCTCATGGGGCCGTATCGCAACTCCGTCGTCAAAGCATCTCGATGGTGCAGGCGAAAAAGAATATCATATCTCTCTCTCTCTCTCTCTATAAGCTCTATTTTACACTCGTCTGCTGGTAGCCTTAATTAGAACCATGGTTTTTTATTCTTTTTGGTTGTGTTAAGCACATAGATATCACCAGACTTTCTTTCGATTCTGAACTTTTTTCAGATTTGGTCATGGCTTCTTCTAGTAGATTTAAATGCAAAAATAAACCTGATTCATTTTGTTATATCTGTGGCGTGTACACGCTTTCTCGTCAAAGACGAAATATAACATCGTTCGTGAAGCGTGCCTACAGAGCTTACTTTGGCATTCATCTTGGCGATCAAGATAAAAAATGGTCTCCACATGTTGCGTGCCATAACTGCGAAGAAATGCTCAGAGACTGGACAAAAGGAAAGCGGAAGAGTCTGCCATTTGGCATTCCAATGGTGTGGCGTGAACCCCAAGATCACACGACTGACTGTTACTTTTGCATGGTAAATACAAAAGGTGTTGGCAGGAAGAGCCGACAAATGCTTTCTTATCCAAGTATACCATCAGCTATACGACCTGTTCCGCACTCTGATAGATTCCCCCCTCCAGTCTTTAGTGGTTTTACATTTTCTGAAGATGAGGAAACTGAATCGCAAAGGGAAGAGGTTATGGAAATGGAGTATAAAAGAACAGATACAGGATCTGAATCTGAACACTCTTCTTGTGAAACCAGAGTAGCTGTTCAGCAGTTTAATCAATCAGAACTGAATGAGTTAGTACGTGATTTGGATTTGTCCAAGCAAGCAGCTGAGCTCTTAGCCTCCAGACTCAAGGAAAAACAGGTTCTGGATCAATCTGTAAAGGTATCCTTTTTTCGAAAAAGAGAAGAACTCTTTCTTCCCTATTTTGCAGAGGAAAATAAGCTGGTATTTTGCAACGATATACCTGGTCTTCTCGGACAATTGGGTATATCTCCTCGTATGATCCAGGAGAATGGCGATTGTTTTTGGACAGTTCCAAGCGCAGCCTCAAGTGTGTCCTTTTACACAATGGAAATGTTTATGGAGCTGTTCCAGTTGATCACTCCACTGTCTTGAAGGAACGGCATGATGACATTAAAACTGTTATGGGTTTGCTCAGATATCATGAGCACAACTGGATAATTTGTGTTGACCTCAAAATGGTTAGTTTTCTGCTCGGTCAGCAAAAAGGATACACTAAATTTCCATGCTATCTATGCATGTGGGACAGCAGAGCACGTGAAAAACATTGGACACAGAAGGAGTGGCCCTTACGTGAAACATTTCAAGCTGGCATGCCTAATGTAACACACAATCCAATCGTAAGCAGAGACAAAATTGTTTTTCCGCCCCTGCACATCAAACTAGGTCTCATGACACAGTTTGTTAAAGCTCTAAATCCTGACAATGAATCCTTTCGTCATCTTCTTGATACTTTCCCTGCTTTGTCATATGATAAAATTAAAGCAGGAGTGTTTAATGGACCACAGATACGTACACTTATTCGTGACCAAAACTTCATTCAGAAAATGAATGTCAAGGAGAAAGCTGCATGGCTATCTTTTGTAGATGTTATAAAGAATTTTCTTGACAACAGAAAGGCTCCAAATTATGAAACACTTGTATCCAAGATGCTCTCAGGGTTTCGTGATTTAGGATGCAACATGAGCATAAAAGTACATTTTCTGTACAGCCACCTGGACAAATTCCCTGAAAACCTTGTGGCTGTCAGTGATGAACAGGGAGAGCGTTTCCACCAGGATCTCATGACAGTGGAAGAACGCTACCAAGGTCGGTGGGATCGACATATGATGGCGGATTATTGTTGGGGCATCAAACGTGACTGTCCTCAAAAAGCGTACAAACGCAGAAGTTATAAGAGGAAATTTTTTCCGGAGTTGTAGAATAATTGAATTTTTTGCATCTTTTCATCGATAGCTTTGAGTTTATACTGTGGATTGTCATCATTCTTTTCAATGTCATTTTGCAACAAAAACTCGCTTATTACATGTATTTTACCAGCAAAAATGTTCTTTGTTAGATTTTTTCAAACATTTGGTGCCTAATTGTCTGTAAATACAATTGCTAGTGGTAACACAATAATTTCTGGAAACCTATTATTGTTTTGAGGTTGGTTATTCGACTGTAAGCAAGAACGTCACTTGACAAATCATGTAATTTTTCAGAAAATTTGAATTTAGTAAAAATAAAATAAAAAATCTCGATTTGCAAAAAATCTAGACCTTGCAGAAAAAAACTAAGGTCAGATTCGGATTTAGCGCCCCCAAATTAGGTAAGAACAAGTGTTGGTAGAAATGCAACAAAATTTTTGTTGACCAGTGAATGGCAGGATCGATATTGTTTTGTAACAATAAAGGACTTTTCCAGTACAGCTGAATAAATAGACGTACGACGCTAAATTGCCCTGACTGCATCGAATTTACATTTTTTCTGCGTATTTAGGTGCTTTATTTATAATTTGTTTCAACACTACGTAGCAGTTGACTTCTAAACCCCCAATCGCCCATTTCATGCGGCCAGCGCCCCCTTCATGCTCGCGAACACTCCCAGAGGCGCTGGTGCCCACTTTGGGAACCACTGATTCGGAGTAGCCTATCTCATACCCTATATTTATTAATTTTAGAAAACTTGTGTATAAATAAAACTTTTGTTAAAATTAAGTGCAATTTTCTCACGATTTTGGTGAAAAACAACTTGCCCAGTGAAAACCAATGTTGTTTTTACCATGATACCGATGTTCCCTATATATAACCCGAAAAGATATTCTCCCTGGTTCACAAGTAGGGTTGCATTTAAAACAAACAAGTTTGAAACAAGGACCGTTTAACAAAAATGTTTAAAACAGGTTTTTTACTGTCTTACTTTTTGTTTGTTAGCCATGACGTTGCGAATATTTAATTGTGACGTCACAGTGGCTTGAAATTGGCCATAGAAAATATAGGGTAAACATTGCTCTTTCGACGAAAAGGACTTCGATCACTGTCATAAACATGCTAAAAATATCTTTTACCAGGACTACATCGTTATGCAAGCAGAATTTCTACGGTCGGCGGTCATCATCGTCAGAACGCCCATTCCGCGCCAATGATCGATATCCACGTGCAAAAACTGTTAAACCAACGTCGATTGCGAGGGTTCCAGCCTCCCCACAACGTGCACGTCGACTATTTTGGGTGCAAATCGTCCGTGCGCTCATACTACGTGGTTTTTCGGCTGTATTTACATAATTATGGCATATTTTGACGTTTGAAAGAAAACAATGTGTTTTAAAACACCGTTTGTTTCTAATGCGACCCTAAATTCAAGTGACACTGCGATTGTAGGATCGCGGATAGAAATATCCAACGGTTACAGGTCCGTATTAACCGGCATTCCCGCCCTAGATCCGTATCGAAATCCCAACAAAACATTCCGATGACTTTTTGAATACAATCAGACCATGGTTCCAATTCCATCCATTTGTAATCACTTGGTTGGTGTCCCAACCACGTAGGCATTCTACCCAGTAATGAGCGGACAGGTTCTCTATTTTGAGAAGCGGTTTATATTTGAAAGCTTTTCAATGTTGCATGTGTTCGTTCGTTACCACTTGTAGTCAATGTTGGTTTCGACCGGGGATTGTGCTAGGGCGGATAGGATACTGATTTTATTTCTTACTTTGTTTCGAATAGCTGTAACTTTTGGTTTTGAGATCTTCGGATATTTGTAAGTAGCGATGAGGTTTGAATGAAAATCATAATGTTTATATCTTGATAAGCAAACACGGACAGTGGATAACTTGTGGTAGGACGGGTGGCAATTTAACAGTTGCAAACAAATTTAAGTTACATAACCCTAAGCATATAGGTTTTGTAAAGGTTACGTCCTAACTTCTTCTCGGGTCCAAATTTAATTCTGAGATGATATTCTTCTCTGATTTGGATTAAGTTTCGAAACTTCTGAAAGTAGATTTGGTCGAGGAATCGCATACGAAATATGAAAGGTGGCTACGTCCAGAATTACCAGATCTGCCTTCGTGAGTAACGCAAAATGACACTATAAATCAGTGGTCGGGAACCTTTTTCGTCTAAAGAGCCATGTTGGCCCTATATTTACCATTTTAACTCTCAAAGAGCCATACATGTCATGCCAATTGCTACGTCACAATAGAAAATTCGTGACTTCATGGTAGTACTGATTCGAATTCACTACATGGGATTCGTCGTGGGCGCAATATTTTCTCTGTAAAAACTCGTAGGCTAATTCTCCTGTGATTCATCGTAAATAGATCACAATTTATATTAACTTGTATTAATACAGTATAAATATAACACTGATTCCGAAAATCTAAATATTGATCGACTTCTCAATTCTCAAAGTATTCGGCGGTATTATAAATGTTGCATTTCACGCCTATGTTTTAACAGCAGTACTAGAAAGCTTCTTACCAATGAAGAACGTGGACAGCGAAGCGTTGTTTGTAATTTGGATTTGTAATTGGAATGTCATTTCGAAGGCAGTTCATTTCTCGGCATAGATCAGGAATACAATGTGTATTTTAAAACTAGATTGCCATATAGGCGTCCTTATGTCTGCTATTCTCTATGATCGATCAACGTATGGTGCAATCGAGGATTACGCAGCGCGCGCGATGTCGGGTCCATCGAATTCGCGAGGGATATTGTTCACTGGCGCTACAGCAACTCAAATTTGAGGATTTTGTAAAGGAGTCCGAGACCTTAACCCTCGATACGCCACTGTCTTGACCTCTCAAATACATATTTATGCAGCCATGAGAACAATTATTATGGCTGTTATGAAAATTTACTAACAAGTTGTTTCAATATCGATAAAATTCAGTACAAAATTAAAAAAGAAGCCAAAGAGCCATATATAAATCGCGAGCCATAGGTTCCCGACCACTGCTATAAATAGATGCAATTTTGGAATATTCAGTCACCGTGATACAGTTGATACGACCATTTCACTGATAAAATTGATGCAAACATACAACAAAAGTACTCTATTTTTCGAACAGCCAAAATCGCAAAAAGTAAGTTCTTTGGTCCCTGAACTGAAGACACCCGAAACGGTGTTTTGACTATATAATGATATTTCAGGATTCCGCAGCTGGTGCAGAGTTTATTGGTTACTTATCATTAGATGTCGCAGATTGAAGTCCCTCGTGATTTTCATGAAGACGGTAAATACATGTTCGAAGGTATAGCCTACATTCCGTTACCCGTACAAGAGTGTCGTAGCGGTTGTCATAACTGTTCTTTATACAAACGTATTCCGCGGCTTTCGGTATTTTGATCTTGCTGTTTACCAGGGTTGTAACCAAGTCACATGGTTCCGAGTCACGAGTCAATCATACTTTAGTGGTTTTGACTCGAGTCGAGTCATTTTCAATTCATCACAGACTCGAGTCCGAGTCCAAGTCACCGTTTAAAAGGTCAAGTCCGAGTCATGGTGTTATGACTCGAGTCGAGTCCAAGTCACAGTATTGAAGTCATGTTCAACTCATGTTTTCAATCCTGCTTGGGTGATATCGAATTCCTTGTTTGCGAAACATGCTAATTTTGTCCCTATCAGAGTCTTGGCACGTGTTTATTTAGGCAGATAACGTACAGGTCCTGACCTCATTTACCGATGCTAAATATAACTCTACTAATCTTAGAACTTAAAATCAAATATCTCTCTTGTCAGTCTGATACATCACCAATACAAGCATTCAGTTTTTATTATGAGCACATCGACGATAGCTCACGAGTAGCTGATAGAGAACCAACGAATTCACGTCTACATACTATCTGATAGAGAACCAACAAAATCACGTTAGAGAACCAACAAAATCACGTCAAGATACTAGTTGATAGAGAATCAATAGATGCATGTTTATGTAGAGGTATTTACAACAGGCCAGCATGCTGTAAAAGCGTGCATGCAACTATGTGCATTGTGCAGTGACAACAGAACAGAAACCTTTTGATTATACTAAAGGTTTTCCCAATTGCATTAAAGACTACATCGCAGTTACAGCATTGGATAAATAATTGTACAATGGGGCTGTTCAAAAACATTTTTTTCAAATTTTCCGGCTACTTCTTAAAATTGCTAGATTGCCTAAAAAACCAAATTTGGCTCAATTCCAACCAGTAGAAAGCAATGCTATGAAAGAAAATTTTAGACTAATTACAAATAGAGATTTTAGAATTTTACCGGCATCGCATGATATTGTTACATTGTGTAAAAATATGATTCATAGCAAATTTGACTCAATTCCAACTAGAAAAAGTGAAGTTATTAGAGTACAATGTTTTGGATATGAAAAAATAGTCGGCTTACTACCATTTAATCATATTATATGAAAGAATTTCTCACTAAAATACTCCATTTATTTTCAAATCCAAAATATTCTCCTCTCACATCATTGATTCCACTTTTTTCAAATTAAGCCAGATTCAGTGTTCCTTTTATGCAACATAACAATTTTATCAAGTAACCACCTAGTAAAATAAAAAAGAATTATAGCAGCATATTAGCAGCAATTATACTGCCATATTGTACAAACATCACACAACATTAGCCATTCATCATTATACTCACGTGCACAATGCACATACCTAACAAAACGTCAAATGGACGAGGGGCATTGTGTGTTTTCACAGACAGCAGATCAAATCAATGAGTTACACCTCAAAAATACTAATGTGGAAAAGAGATCCTCAGATATGTTAAAGCGGCATGGCCGTAGAATGAATCCACATCTACTGAATACACGTTCCACCAGTGCACTAGATGCAGGAATTGACAAGCATTTTTGAACCACACTGAAGAGCATTGAATACTCATTCTTTCTAGTCGCCCAAAAATGCAAAGAATCATCGCCTTCAAATATACACATGAGCTTATCAGTCTCTTAACCATCTGAGTCATTTCATTGGCTCTAATTAAACTTTGCTTCAATTGTTTGCTTGTATAATTGAAAAGTCTTGAGTACTTTAATTGCGGAGGATCTATTACCTCTTCATCACTGGACGATTTTGTACAATGCATTATTGCTACTATGTATCATTTTCTGTTGTTTTTGCGTTGGCATATCTGATATCAGACAAGTGCAACGAAAGCAGTCTTGACAAATAGCGATGTCGGCAGATTTCGTCGGATGCGCTGATCTAGCCATTACGATTCGCAAATTTCTTCATCTTCAAGTCATATAAAATAAGCCGAGTCAATGACTTGGGTCGAGTCATGCGTAATGACTCGAGTACAAGTCGAGTCAATCCAAATATTGACTCGAGTCGAGTCGAGTCATTTTCCCATTTCAAGAAAATGACTCGAGTCAAGTCGAGTCATAAAAAAAACGTGACTCGAGTCTGACTCGAGTCGAGTCATGACTCGAGTCATTACAACCCTGCTGTTTACTGTAAAACTTTCTCCCGATGCGCCGCCTTTGTGAAGATGCTTGCCACAAATCTAAGAAACAATTCCCTGACGCCGGAATGAATCTGCATATGATGTCACAAATTACCGCTATGGATGAATGCTTGCCCGCAGATCTCATAGCCAAGAATTTTGAGTCCGTATTAGGTTAGCATATGATGTTTGATGTTGATATTGAATGGAATCTCCGTTACCGTACATGACATCATTCTTGTTTCGCAGCTAAGTGTGAGAGATCAGATGTTTTTTGAAATATGCTTTATCACGAAAACTCTTCTTGCAAACATCACGTTTGCGTTCCTTCATGTCAGTATGAACTATCATGTGCCTTTTCATTTTAGAATTAAGTCCCTTCCCACCAATCTCGCAGACGAATGTCTTCATACCGATATGCGTCATCATAATATGGGTATGTAAGTGATGGTTGCGACGAAATTGTGAGTTGCATACATCGCATTTATATTCCTTCAGATAAAGATGCACTTTCCTGTGTCTTTTCTAAGTGGAATCGATTACAAATCCTCTTCCGTATGTAACCTGTAGCCTACATACGCATAACATGCCTACATTGCACATATTATTTTCTCGGTAATGTCCATTCTCGGTGGTGTCCGTTCTTGGTAATGTCCATTCTCTGGGGTGTCAATTCTCGGTGATATCTATTCTCTAAATTTTTTTTTAAATGAATGTAATATTCAATTGGATAATCTTTTCGATAATGCCGGTCTGTTTATCAATGTCATTCATTCAATGGAATTCATTATTACGTTTTTACTATAATTTCAATACTATCATCCTCCCTTGTCGTATCAAAGTTGAGTTCAGATGCGCCCTTGTTTACGAAAGTGGTCAGAAAAGAACTATGAATCATATTTAGGGCATCATTTCGACTGAATGCATCTCCGCAGAAATGACTACAAAATCACATATGGAAGATTCTCACTAATTCAAGAACCATGTTATCGGACGCCGAAATGAATCTCCATGTGATGCATTAAGTTACGGTGTTGGACGTATGCTTGACCACAGATCTCACAGCAAAACCGTTTGATACTGTAGTGGGATAGCATATGCATTTTCAAATCTGTTTTCAAGTGGAACTTCCGATCGCATATATGACATCGTTCTTGTTTAGCATCAGAGTGACGTATTTGATGTCTGTTCATACTCGATTTAGTACGAAAATCCTTTCCACATATATCACATTTATATTCCTTGATGTCAGTATGAATTGCCATGTGCTTTTTCATGTTAAAACTGAGAATAAATCCCTTCCCACAAATCTCGCATACAAATTTTTTCGCGCCCGAATGATCTTGCATGTGGGCATGTAAGCGTTCCTTACGACTGAATGCTTTGTTGCATACATCGCATTTGAAGTCTTTCACGCCAAGATGCACTTTCATGTGTATTTTCAAACCGGAACCGATTACGAATCCTCTTCCACATACCTCGCAAACAAAATCTTTTATACCTAAATGCATTTGCATGTGCAATCCCAGGGAGCCTTTCCGATCAAACCCTTTGCTGCATATCGTGCAATGATGTTTTTTGACGCCACTGTGTATTGACCAATGTAATTCCAGTCCGGCATTGGTACGGAATTTCTTCCCGCAGATCACGCAATCATGTTGCTTGACTTCGCTATGAATTTTCATATGATGTCTCACAGTAGCACGGAGAGCAAATACTTTGCCACATATCTCGCACGCAAATTTCCTAATCCCAGAATGCAATCGACGGTGCTTCTGTAAAGTTCTTTTTTCACGAAATGCCTTACTGCAAATATCGCAGCGATGCTGTTTGACGTCGCTGTGAATTGCCATGTGTGATTTTACATCGGACTTTCTGCGAAACTCCTTCCCGCAAACTTCACATCTATATTCCTTCAGTACAGTGTGCGTTACCATGTGTTTCTTCAATATAGCAATCGTAGTAAACGGTTTACCACAAATTTGACATACGAATGATTTTTTAACGTCGGCATGAACGCGCATGTGTATTCTTAGATTGGGTTTGTAGTAGAATTCCTTCTGGCATATCGTACATGGATGTAGTTTGTTGCCGCTGTGAATTACTGCATGTCTTTTAAAGTCACCTTTACAACGATACTCTTTTCCGCATACATCACATCGGTATTTTTTGATATCAGAATGCATTTTCATATGTTGTTTCATATTTTTACCACTTTTAAAGGCCTTGTCGCAGATCTGGCATACGAAGTTCTTTACAACTGAATGCGTCTGTAGGTGGCTCTTCAAACCATATTTGTTATTACATTCCTTATCGCATATCCAGCACGGATGTTTGATGTCGCTGTGATATAAAGAATGTCTTTTAAGTGAGGCGTTAGTGCGAAAATCCTTCCCGCAAATTTCACATCGATATTCTTTGCTGTCCGCATGGACTAACATATGTCGTTTCAAAACGCAATTGTAAGCAAATGCTTTCCCACAAATCTCGCAAACAACACTCTTGCCGGAATGAATTACCATATGACTTTGTAAATACTGTCTCAGACGAAACCCCTTCCCGCATATTCCACATATATGCTCTGGAACAGCCACATGAATCTCTAAGTGCATTTTCATCGCAGCATCGTCAGCAAATTCGTATCCGCTAATTTTGCAGGGATGGATTTTGCCGTCTTTGCGACAATGCGAAGGTTTGGAGAATTTACGTTTCACCGCCATATCCTCTCGACTGTTATTCGAAATCTGGTAATGATCACGATAAGCTATGTGTAGACTATCCCAACTATCACTAAATTATGGAAGTTATAAACAATGAAAAACACATCTTTATATTAGGCTGCAAACTAATCTGTACCGTGCTCACTGCTCATGCACAACAGCTGAAGAGTTCTGTGCTAGCATATGATATAATAAATCAGAATCAGACACGACTGTTGAACCACTCTCGATTCGGTAATCTCATTGCAACAGTGACGTGCGGTCAATGGAAGCAGGTGACGCAATGCCTCGCCTGTCGTCAGGGTGATCAAGAGCAAATTGTGAAAACCCTCAATTATTATTGATATAGTTCATCGATGTTCATGAATAACTAAACTTGAACATTTTTCACCCAACATTAATAATTTGCAAATTTATTATTCAACATTTCGGCGCGAAAGGAGAGGTGAGGCACAGGTGAGGCAAGGGCGGGTCGTGCCTCACCTGCGGCAATGCAATTCATGATATACAGCTCAGAATTCAAAAAAACTGGTATCAATCAAATGCTAAATCAAATCCACCTCATCCGCGTAAGCGCTGTCTTACAAAAAGCCTAGGAAGCGGGCCGTGCTACAAGTCGGCGGTTACGGAAAATAATGAACAATATCGGCCTGGTGTAAATGACCATAGTAGTCGACAAACACCATGAACATCACAAACAAACAAATGCTATTGTCGCATCGCCTCGTCGACTCATCGGACAGTCGCAGCACTATGATACGCGCTATCGATTTCGTAAACCGACACTCCGACAGTGTTGTATAGTAGCGACTACCAATGCGTAATGCAGAGCAAATACATTCCTTTACTCATGTCACTCTTATGTAGTTTCCACCCATATTGTCGTATGTGATAGCTATACTTACAAAGCCTGCGTTATCGCTGTCTGTTACTTTTCTTGTGTTTCCGACTGCAATAGTCATTTACACGAGGTCGATATTCTATATTATGGTTAGTGATTACATATCTGCCGACTTGTAGCACGGCCCAGCTTCCTGGCTTTTGTATGACACTGCTTACATGGAGCATATGACGAGGAGCAGTTTAAATATCCAACGTGTGTAAATTGCTAATGTGATAAGAAACAGGTCGTCAGCTCCATCAGCTAACCTTTTAAATTTAGGTATTTGCAAATCTTATGTTAGTGGAATCTGCATCCCCAATCATTATCCTCATCCTGAATTTGCACAACCTGGCTGATGTCTAACCATTTAAATTTATTATATCAAGTTTTGCTGATACAGGATGCAGAGAAAATGTTCTCACCTATACCAGCTTTCTCTTGCTGCTTTGTGCATATATATCAGGTAGCCTACCTCACGCGTGTCTGAGGTAAATGACGGGCTCAGTGCCTCACCAACCACGAACCTCACCGCACGTCACTGCATTGCAGTTTAATAAATCACTTTGTGGTGGTAGGTAACCAGGCATGAGGCTATCTTGATTCGTAATCCTAATCGATTAGAGCAATTACAGTATTTTCAAGTAATCATATTCACATTCGATTTCCTTCGTAAAAATTCGAACTATGCGCAGTTGATCATCTGCCATAATCGATTTCTCTATGAATGAAAGATTACTCTGTGCTTTTAGATGAACTATGACATGAACTGAACATTTACAAAGAAGAAATAGTAGATTAGAAGTTAATCAAAGCGTAGAAACATTTGTTTGGAAATTTCTCTTCTAAATATCATGCCGCAAGTATTAGCTGTGTTCGTGCTTGCGCAATGAGTTATCCACACAGTAGGCATATTGTCGCCCTACTTACGACAAAAACACATTAAAAATACAATACAAAAATAGAAAATACAAAATAATACTGAAAGATATACAACAAGAACATTGATAGAAATACTGAAGAACGACTTTCGGAGTGAAATCGAGTCGTGAATGATCATTGAACAAACATAGAATGAGGGATTGAGAACTAAGTTAGGTTTTATTCATATCATTATCGAGCGACCAGTTGTATTTATTTTTCATTATACATCACACAAGCAACTCCTATTCTGAGGAGAAGACAGCTTTCGTGGTTGCTATTTACTAATCATATGGCTACGAGATTATGATCCTCATCAGGTGATTGACGTCACGTTTCATTCGTTCAGGTCAGAGGCAAGTATCAAATATTGCTTCCAATTTTACATAGTATTTTCGGCCTAACCGCGAAATCTTGTTCTAATTTACGTTGTATATTAACGAATCTTACATATACACAGAACTGTGTTCTACACCACTCAGTTTAACTATCGATTTCAAACCTTATGCTCGAACGATGGGAACGCTGCAACACATTGAACATGTTCAATTGCGTAGAGCGATTGTCCGGCAGAATGCCAATTTTATGATTTTGACGGCTATTTTAGGTTGGTTCCATTGACCTGACCAGATTTTAATTTATATTACCGGAATCAGTGCGACACTAGTTTTCGATTAGGGCAATATTAAAATTTAGAGCCCGTGTCGCCAGTTATAGGACTGCCAAGCAATGTTCCCTCTAATGTTTCACGAGGCTGCGCCAACTTACCAATCACTGCGCGGTCCCTTGTACAATAGTGCGTAATAGGGATGGTGTGAACGTGAGGTTCACGTTCGTGTTATGTGTGTGAACCTCGGAAAATTTGAGGTTCGCGTTCACAACAGAACCTTGGTAGGTTCTGCACTGTGAACCTTTTTCAGATATTGCAATTTCACTTCATTATAACATCCTTGGTTCAAATTCATTGACTTTAAACTGCGGGCCACTCTATGCAAGGGGATGGCAGCATAAACATTCAACACTAAACTTGACAATCTCAAAAATTTACTTGTATTGTTACAAGAGTTTGCTCGAAATATCCAGCCTTCCGTTTGTGCATATTTAGTGTCTCTGTGCTGTGAGCTTGACCCGCAATCACATGACATCAAGAGCGAAATACACTGTATTTTGTCAGCAAATGATCCTTATTCAACCAATCAATGAGATTGATATCGTCTTCTGATGTAAAAATACAGCAGGCGTACGGGGTCAATCTTGACTACATATGTATACTGTATCATAAAAATCAAATTCGTGCGACAGGGGTGTTGGCTATACTGCTGTATAACTTGTTGATCGGTAGCAAGTATAGAAACCCATTTTACACTCTGCTCAATGTCCACGTGGCAATACTCGGACGCCGAATACATTGTCCGATCAGGTCGAAATTGTTGGCAAAGCGACGCAAGATACTGATTTTATGGGATTATTATATCATTTGATTGCCCCAGTTGATTCATTTGGCGACGTTTCAAACGTCAATATGTACTTAAGTACTGAGCTATTATGTGGCCCCGAGTCGTCGCTCAGTATCGTGTACAGTAGATTAATACAGGCAATCACCTAATTGAAATATGGGGTTTAAATTAGCAATATGACGTCACGTGACGTCATGAGGTTCACGTTTGTGTTCACACAGAACCTTTCAAAAAGGTTCACGTTCACACGAACCTGAACCTTTCAGAGGTTCACACCATCCCTAGTGCGTAACATAGCGTTACCACGGCTTCACAACTTCCAATTTACCCGCATTTTTTCGGCAATGTGTGGTGCTGATGAAAAAATTGTTCATCACTTCAGCTCGACCCACGAATTACCCACTTTGTTACGATACTGTCTCGTGTTGGTGTATCATGATCGTCGGTGCTTCTGCGAAAGTTACAGTGAGAATTTTTGTGCGCGGCACAGACTTTTCTGTGCGTGGCGACTTTGTCAGCATGGCATGGCAGTACAGCGCAGCTTAGAGGGAACGTTGCTACCAAGTATGCTGTTGTCAGTCAGTCAGCTGTGTACCCTTTTGTGTATTCAAGTGTGATGACGGTAGTTGCGCACATATCAGAGATGAGCATGGATTATGATTTGAAAAAAAACGGATTTGTGAGATTTTGTCGGTTTTGGATTAGGATTAGATATATTTTTCTGAACGGATTAGGATTTGGATTGGATTGACCGATTTTCTGGGAGATTGATATGGCGAGTGGCGACAAACTTTATTCAGATCAGTTTTTAATGTACTTATGGTACACTCGGTGCCCATGAACATGGGAGGGGCCGCCCTATGTTAAGTTGAGGAAGTCGAGAATTGTTGGCTGTGAATGAAACATTTCTAATTCCTCCCTCGCATAAATTAGCAGTTTTTTTCTGAATTTCAAGTTAGAATCGGTTAGGATCGGGCGCGGATCTGAATATGCAAAAGTTATGGATTAGGATTTGGATTTGAAACTTTGGATTTGGATACGATTAGGACATAAAAATTCCAAATCCGCTCAACTCTGGCACCTATCCATAGGTTACAGAGAGAGAGAGAGAGAGAGAGATCAGATTTAATTCCGTCCGCACCATCGAGATACTATGACAATGGAAATGCGATACATGCGATGCATCTATAGTCTGCAGTGTGCACCACCAATTTTTCCTCCATGCTATCCGTGGCCGCTGTACGCTTAGCTAATTACTAGCTGTCGCATCTCTATTACGGGGGTACATTGATATACTCTACTACGACATGCAGTATCCTAATGAAATTATGAATAAATATCCATACAAATCAGAATTTTCTGAATAGTACACACTTTAAGGCAGCGCCATATGCCTTCTCTACGCTAATTGCGTCACCTACCCCCCCACTGTTACAACTCTATTCTCTTGACATGCTTGTAATCTCAGTCCATTTATCATGACGGAACATCTCTGCTAGCAATGAAGGCAGTTTGCACTGCGCTGAAAAATACAGAACTATTAGGAGAGCACAGAACAACTAATCCATGTGGCTCGTGGCCATTCCAGTATGACTGCTCGACTTGCGTCGCCTCGGGTCATATTGAGTAACGGGATGTTATTGACAAACGCCATAACACAATCTTTCATCTCATGCCGAGAATATTCCCGCCAGTATCATACCATAATTTATTCAACGATGAAAAAGCCGTCTTAATATTATGACATCTTATCTGTACGTAAGTTGCTCTGTAGACCAGGGGCGGGAAACTTATTCAGTCGGCGGGCCGGATGCCAAAATCGATACATTAATAGTGTATGTATCCACCTATACAAGGAATGAATTGTATAAAATGTTAATCTCAAGTTGAAAGCATAGAAGTCAAAACAGTATTTAATGAATTGATTAACTTGATATACTTCAGTAGCTGTTGAAGTCAATGAGATCTGTGATAGATCAAAGTTGTTGACAAGTTACTTTGAGCTCTCGTTGCGCGTCGGACGTAGACAACCTTGGTAAAAACTGCACGTGGGCATCAGTAAGATTAGAAAGTAGATTTGTTTGTTAATTTTCATGGTCGAAAATGTTTGCTCGCAAATGCATGTAGACCTGAACAGAACAAGTAGCCATAGGCGCCGAACGCTAATTTTCCTTAGGCATGCGAGTTCGATGACGTCACAAAGGAAGACGTCATGATCCGACGGAATTGATAATTAGGGATAATATAGCATCAATTCATGAGGGTTAAGTGCCTGCATAAATGCCGATTATGCAATATCTGCCTGTTAACAAACTTGCGCGTGTGATAAGCTTGTCGACGAGTCCGGAAGTGCTGTCAATTAGCGATCCCTGATCGCTAGCGAACAATTAAATACGCCGCTTATCAACGCGTATTACGTAACCTCAGCGACGATTTGCGCAAGACAAAATGTCAGAGTTGTTATGGAATCTGTTTTATAATGGCACCAATTTCAGGTTGTTCAAACCTTTCCCGTCTTTTACAACTCAAGCCTTGACAGTTGACACACATCTTCTGATGGTTATGTTTAGGTATTAGCAGGATTCACTTACGCATGCACGGCGCACTCACAATCGCACATGTCTGCGGACATTCGATGCCATTCAGGTCAGCGATGTCGCTCTTTAATTACAATCGCTAACCAACAAACACCTAACGGCATTGTCACCAAGCCATCGAAAGATGGGAGCCAACGCATGCTCGACTCTAGCTAGACGCGATAGTTGGCCAGCGATGATATCTTTCGTACCAGGCCTGTTGCAGATGCGATTGTGTAGGCAAGCGATAATATCGTGTGCGCCAATGCAGATGCGAATGTGCAGGCAGCGATGGCACCGGGCCTACTGCTGATGTGATTGTTCACCATGCTCAAGCGACTGAACTAGGCTTGTAGGAGACGCGATAAAGCAGGCAAGCGTCCCAAGGGATGATTGCCGAACGCACGGCAATCAATGACACAATTTCGCGATCATCTCAGCGGGAGATCGCGTCGCGTTACATTGTGCACAGACAAATCTTGTTAATTGGCAACGCGCTTGTAGCTAATTGGCCGCGCGCAACGGGTTACCTCGCTCACATAAGCGGTAGCAGGTAATGTCGTAAACGGAAATACATTGCGATTCGTTCTAAATAACACAATCGGGGATTATGCCGATTCATGCCAAACCGAATTCTAGGCATGCCGCATGCCTAAAAAATGTCTAGGCATGCCTGGCATGCCTTGCATGCCCAGGTTCGGCGCCTATGCAAGTAGCTTCATGACCACCTTTCTCCAGTCATGGGCCACAGTATCATGTCAGACCGGAAACTCTCCGTGGGCCGCTTAGAATCCCTTTGTATGCCGGATCCGGTATATCGTTAGGCTTAAACTGGAGAGGGTACCAATACTAAAAGCAATAAATCGAGCGACAATAAATCGAGTGACAATAAATCGCGCGAAGTTTTAAGAAAAATTTCAAGTGAACTAAATCTGCTGCGTAATATTCTATTTATACGAAGATCTGCGAAAATGCGTCTGGCCTGGCCTCTGGCTTCGCTAATGCGTCGAAGCTGATATTTGGGCCATCAACATCCAAAATTTCACGCTCAGACTAATCAAAGTTTCGGTTGGCCTTGCAAGTTCACAATAAACTACCTGGGTATTTTTATATAATATAACTAATTTCGAAAATTATCTCGCGGGCCACATGGATCGGTGATGTAGAGAAGAGGCATGCAACACACTGAATGAAAATTAAAGCAGATAATATAAAAGACAAGCGATAAATGAGGTGGCATGTAGAGGATGGCGAGATCGATGTGTTAGGTCGTGGTCCGGTAATCTTGAAGGGTGACTGGTATTCATTTAGAATAAACTGCTTGTATTTCGACGTCATTTAAAATTTCACGGGCAGTTATCGTCCCATTCCCAATCTTGATTCATTCCATCAAATCCTACATCGATTTATTACACTGCTCAACACATATTTTTAGGCAGACAAAGTAAGAGTGGTTATGGGGGTTCCGAAGGGCACAGATTTCGAATATGACCTTCGTTTTTTTTCAAATTGGCTCTTGTTTTGGAGATAATCCATAAGGCTATATTGACCAAAATGTCCCATTTTCGCTGTAACGGCTGGATAGAAAATCGACTCAGTCGTACCATAGTGTCCTATATGGTGTCGACACAGGCAAATCTCACGCCTCAGTGAAATTGTATCACGTCACAATTTCCATTTGGCTGCAGGCAATTTGACGGTCATTTGTGACCGGCTTGCCGAGCATCAAATTTGGTGAAACGGGTATCAATCGAAAGCTGACTCTCCACTGATTACGAAAATATAAATTTTATTCCGCTCGCGGCCCTGGAACCTCCACAATCAGCCTCGAATTTTTCATTGTTATGGAGATTGGCATTGGGACGTAACAATGGTGTCTGGCTCTTTTTCTCTCTCGTTTCGCCACCTCTTTAATCTTGGTAGAATGTTCAATTGCTACAGGAGAATATGTATTTCTGTTGTGCAGAAGTACAATTTTTAGGCTTGACAAACTGCCATTTTTACAAAAAATATTTCGCATCAGGTCATGTTAATATTGATACTGATATTGATGACTGAGAACGACACGAGAATTGTTCATAATCTATTATCTATTTAATTAGAAAAAACTACGATTTTCTTCCTACAAAGTGAAATATTCAAGGGTAAATACAGTTATTTTGGGCTTTTATGGGTATAAATATCTTCTGAACAAGAGTCAATCTGGAAAAGCTAATGTGATATTCGTAATCAGAAACCTCGAAAACCCCTAAAACGGCTCTCAGATGTTCTGCCAATTTTTTCCCATTATGTCGGGTAGAAAGTGTCTGTCCTTACTAAGTAGCTTGCCAAGAATGGGGAAAGCACGTTCAACAGCAGCAGTTATTGGCTGACAGCACTCGATTTGTGCGTACACTGCTAGTGACACACGGTGTTGCTTCATTCTGGCAATGGTGTCTACATCACAATTTTCATCATGCACTTCTTGATATAAGAACCATGCAATGCACACGCAGTCTTGCTTCAGTTAGGATATTGCGGTACGTTGAGCATAACACCATGTCAACCTAGTTGTTCCATTTGAATATTTATGATTCCCAATGAGCACCGACAGTGCAAATTCTGCGATACAAACGAAATGCAGGTTGCTAAAATTTTTTGACTTTGTAAACAATTTTGATCCAACCCTTCAATTTGGACAAAATTTTGAAATGTCACAAAAATCACCCTAGTTATTATCATCAGGGTTGTAACTACGTCAGATGGCTCCAAGTCACAAGTCCATCTCAGTTTTAGTTTCGACTTGAGTCAAGTCGAGTCGAGTCATTTTCAATTCACCGCTGAGTCGAGTTCGAGTCATCTTGTTTACTGTTCAGTAGGGTTGTTATAAAATACCTATTTTTTGGATTCCAGCCATTCACTGGTTAAATTGTCAGGTTATTCTAAAAACTGCTGCACACCAAATTTGGTTCAATTCTAACAAGTATAAGCCGCCGCAGAGCCAATTAAAGTTCCTAATAATTCGAGAAAATTAAAAAAAAGTTCAAATTTCTCTGTCAAACCCTTGAAATTGTTGAGTGGTCTTCAAAACGATGCAAAACAAAATTCACTCCATTCTAACTAGTAGACGCGGAGTCATTTGAGTTTTTCGTTGATAATTCTCGGATTATCCTTTCAATTTTTTTTGAAAAATTAAAAATTTGACTCGGCTCTGCGTCGGCTTATACTTGTTAGAATTGAACCAAATTTGGTTTGCAGCGTTTCTCAGGGTAACCTGACAATTTAGAACTGAATGGTTGAAATCGGAACAAATAGTTATTTTATAACAACCCTACTGTTCAGTTCACATTTCAAACCGTTTCAACCCACCTTTTGTTAACTCTGCTCGAGTAATATAGAATGGCTCTCATTCATAATGTAATAATTTTCCTCAGTTTTGACAGTTTCTGGCCCTATCTTCCAAGTATCGGGACTGTGGCAACTTTACTATATTCTTCGAAGTTACGATGAAATGTGTGTCTTCGCCGTCCTAGTCCCCAGTCACAATGACTCGAGTACAAGTCGATTCGATACAAAATTGGACTCGAGTTGAGTCATTTTAGGCATTTCAAAAAATGACTCGTGTCATGTCGAGCACCCAAACAAT
Organism: Botryllus schlosseri; assembly: GCF_051294905.1. Lineage (NCBI taxonomy): Eukaryota > Metazoa > Chordata > Ascidiacea > Stolidobranchia > Styelidae > Botryllus > Botryllus schlosseri. The sequence continues at coordinate 2,481,457 of NC_137241.1, forward strand.
CGCGCGTCGATTCGAGTCATTACAGCTTTGATTAGCGTATAGCAAATCTTTGCGACCGTCTCACGACAACTCAACGAATTTACCTCCTTCCGAATTTACTGGCAACCTTCCGAACCTCTGCCCATTAGGGCTCTTCAAAAATGACTCTTTTTCTCAAATCGTACCGGCTACTTGATAAAATTGTTAGGTCACCTAATTTAAGCCTACACACAAAATTTGGTTCAATTCCAGCCAGTAACCGCTTTGCTACAGGAGAATAACGTTTCTATTTATTATATAAAAATAAATGATAAAAAATTTGAAAATTTTCTGTTCACCCCATGAAAATGTTAGACTGTCTATAGAAACGATGCTCACCAAATTTGGTTCAATTCCAACCAGTGGAAGCGGAGTTACTGCCGTTAAAAAATTTGGATTTGAATAAAATAGTATTTACGGTGACCGATTCTTTGTTTATTTATTATAGTTGTGCTCACCGTAAATACTATTTTATTAAAATCCAAAGTTTTCGACGGCAATAATTCTGCTTCCACTGGTTGGAATTGAACCAAATTTGGTGAGCATCGTTTCTATAGACAGCCTGATACTTTCATGGGGTGAACAGAAAATTTTCAAATTTTTTATCATTTATTTTTATATACAAATAGAAACTTACTTCTCCTGTAGCAAAGCGGTTACTGGCTGGAATTGAACCAAATTTCGTGTGTAGGCTTAAATTAGGTAATCTCACAATTTTATCAAGTAGCTAGTACGATTTGAAAAAAAAAGTCATTTTTGAAGAGCCCTACTGCAGATATTCCAACATGTTGCGGATCTGTTTACACTCGGTCAACGAAATATACTCAATATGAATTTACGCTGTATATTGTGCAGAAAACTTCTTGCTCGACTATGCACGTGCAACGGTCACGGGACCGATTCTATCATTGTAAATTCGCTAATGTTATTGCCAAGAGTGTCAACAACAACTCAAATAATCACAGTATACTGTCGTGACCGTTCTATGCTTTTCAGCCGGTTTGAAAATCGTCCTGCGGGGATATAAAATTAAAACTAAAGCATGGATAAGTCAGGGCTCTCGACATGCGGAATGATCAAATAATACAGTCGCGACCCGCGGGGACGTTTGCCTGTTCTGAGGGCTGCAGAGACAGCAATTAAATACCAACGAGTATTAAAAGAATGGCTATTTTAATGGCAAATTTGAAACGAAACAACTTTCCTCACACATGGGAGGAAATACATTTTAATTTTATATGGTACGTTTCTACAGGCATGTATGAAACAGAGAAGGTGCAGACGACCAAGGGTAGTACGCTACAGGCTACATAGTCAAATGAAACATATTGCCAATAAATTTATTGCTCTCATGTGATTAGTATCACTGAGATATATCATAATTCTCAAGTCCATGGTATTCTGCGCCATGCGTAGGCCTACTCTACATCGATAGTTTCCAACCTTTGGAAAACATTATGCGCTCTTAGTTTGTAAAAGGGGGCTACAACCGAAGACCAGACCTTCTAAGCTGTCATATTGTCGTAACACATTGTCTGCGACTAGCATATTCTTGCGTGTGCATTTTGAAACCGACGCCGCTTCTTACACTTTTCTGAAGTTGATTTGCAGATACCCATACATGATACACGCATTCACACGTGTCTTAAGAATAGATAATACATCTTTGACCCAACATGTCCGGTCCATTCATCGGTATTAAATGGTCAATAATGAATATTGTCCTTCATTTCCTCACATCGACATCGCTAGACGCAGGTATGGCGATTCATATGCGTTTTCATGTTACACTTGTGAGTAAACGATAATCCGCAGATCTCGCACGCGAATTCTTTAAAGCCAGTATGGGTTTTCATGTGCCTACGCAAATTATCCATGCGACAAAATTGCTTACGACATAAATGGCATAAATGGCATTCATATATTTTCGATGTGTTTAGTCATATCTCCTTTGCGTTTCGATGCATTGCCACATATCTCACATACGAAAGTTCTTGTAGCGGCCCTACAGCCATGTGTGACGACAATTCTTTCATGGAAAAGAATCCTTTCTTGCATATCGTGCATGGATATTGTTTGACACCGATGTGCCTTAACAAATGGTTTCTCAACTGGGCCTTTGTATAGAGCTCCGTACCGCATATATTGCATGGATGTTGTTTGACACCGATGTGCCATAATAAATGGTTTCTCAACTGGGCCTTTGTATGGTGTTCCTTACCGCATATATCGCATGGATGTTGTTTGAAACCGATTAGTTTTGATACTATTTTCCACTAAGGAAGCCTTGAAACCTTGATTGGCCTTGTCGCAGCATCGAGACATAGTACAAAGCTACGAACGTTACTGGAAATAACACATTTCCAAAGTCATGATCGTCCCACAACATTGTCAAGAAGTGCAATTAAATCGGTGTATGGTCGAAAAAATACCGAAGTAATTTTTAATGTGACGGATAACAGGCATTATATTCTTTGTGGTGGCATGAAAGGTACACACTCGAACTTTGACATAGTGAATTCAGCTCTGACGTCATAATGAGTGATACTCGAATACTCGACCCGAAGAGTAATACGTGATTCAGAATCGAATCACTCAGGTACTCGATATTGCCCAGCCCTAATTGTTGAAGTTCACTGTTCCATTCATGTCATAGTCCTCGTACAAATAAGAAGTAATCGTTCTTTCGCAAAGAAATCGATTAGATATGTGAAATACCTCAAGTAGTTACAACGTAATATATGTAGCTGGAACAATGTTACAATAGTCTACCGTGATGATAGGAAAACTAGGACTTGAATCGTCGGGAAGGTACAATATACTAAGACGCTAATCATGGTCGAGCGTGTCAGGGGCAATCGTAACACTCTCTTACTTTTGCCCCGTTAAAATATTTTTTCAATGCTGAATATCTTTGTTCATATTTGGTATAACCATTTATCTATTGAAGACCAATCTTTTAACAGCCGTAAGTTCAATACCAGAACAGATACTACCTTGCCATAAATTTCAACATGATCATTTGTCGTAAAGTAGGCTTACCATATTTTGGAAATCTAAAAAGAGGACACTTTTTCAGAAATTTGAGACTTGCAAAACCGGAGAAGAATTCTCAAAAATCGGCGAATTTTTCCGACTTTGTCATCGGTTGACAAAAAAAGGGTCAACTTTCCACTCAGAACTCAAAATACCCTTTTTCTCTCCACATTGGTAGGTGGATGACTAAAAAAAATCCAAAAAGTGTTACAATTGTCCCCGGTTTCCCCTACTTTGGCACTGACCACGTCTGGTTAGTAGGATTGCTGTTCTGCATAGATGCGCATGGCTTTGGGTTCCGAGATTAAGATTTGGCCGGATCCGTGTTAGGTTTGCATCTGTACACTGTGGTGTTACATGTATCTGCTAGTTGTCTACCTTTGCCACATATCCGTTCGTATTTATTTCGTCCGTGTTTCCTTCAGTAAATTTATCATTCTGGTGTAGGGTGATTCTAGAGAAGCATGTCTTTCCTGATTTACTCGTATTCGAAGGTTTGTATTCTTTGTAGCATAGTCTACACTTTTTGTCAATTAAAGCCTATAAAACTGGGGCCCATCTGCCCCCTTGTCACCGTCAAAAAGCTCAGGGAGCAGCCACAGACGAAAAACGTGCTAAAAACGAAAGCAAAAAGGAAGAGCATGAAAGAGTGTCTAAAAAGGACCGCCGAATACCGACTAACATCGCAAAACTGTGCCATCGGGCTCTAGGCCGAGGTGGGTGCCAGATTAACCGGTCGTTTCGGCATCCCCATATCTCTTCATTAGGCCTACATACATCACATCATGTCTTGTGCATTAGCATCATATATTGTGTGTGTCTTGATCGAATGAAAATATAATTCGACGATTATTAGAAGAAATCAATGTTTATTATTAAAATTTCTGTAACCATGATTACGGGGTTTACCACATGCATTGTACTACGTTTGCATTGTTGTCAATCAATCAAATTTTATAGTGTATATAGCACTGGCTCAGGAATAACGGTGTGCAGCAGCGGTTCCGTAGCCATGGGCCGCGGCCCAAAGTAGGGTCGCCGGGCGTTTGGCAAATTTTTCGACAAACAAAATTATTTAAGAAATGGTTGCAAGTCCTTACCAGTACCCGTCAACCCGTTTAGATGCATTGAACCCTTAGAAGTTATGGTGACGAACTCATGTACCCTCATTCCAAGTTCTAACGTAGCCAGACTAGTGACTTGAATTCAATAGTCAATACTCTTGCATATCATTGCGCATTGCACGCACAAATCCTTCAGCATATACAGGATCGCGCCCGATTTAGATAACATCATTTACAGCACCGTATTTGCAAAGCCGCGGGAACTGCATAAATCCTGATCGCATATAACTCTCCATTGCGCAACTCATGACATCCCGAGCAGCGTTCGAATAACAGCACAGAAATTCTTAGAGCTATCTTTCTCTCTCTGGCAAATGAAATAAAAAACAAATATGCGCGACATACCGCTTCCACTGTCAACTTATAATTTAGCTTCACATCCATACGTTGATGGGACATAGTACCCTTTTAAAATCTACGCAATCGTAAAATCCATGGCCTTATAGCAGGGATATCCCTGCTTCATAGAAGTCAAAGTTTCCTGTTAACTTATCGATACGCTAAATGCAATAGCAATTCGCCACTGTAGACTCGTAACTAGCCGCATATATCTCAGGCGCGCAAAATTGCTTGAATCCTGTCTTATGAAACTGAATGAACCTACTTTCGCTGAGAGAAAATGAGCAACGCATCTCAGCTAGTCTACACTGTGGTCCTCTCGAAGCTCCGACAGGATGGGGAACTACAATTAATGCAATAAGGCGCAAAAAGACGGTTGCCTTCCAGTTGCACGTGAATTTACGTATCTTCGCCAAATATTGGCTGCGACGAGACATCTAATTCTGTAGGCTCCTGCGATAAACTTCTACTCAATCATATCAAAGCTATAACTGTTCAAGTTCAAGTCGAATACAAGCAATTTTTACCAAGCATAAATACGAGTCAGCCTCAAGTATACCGGACCACGACCTGACATATCGATCTCGCCTTCTGTCACATACCACCTCTTGTGTCGCTTGCGTTTTTGTATCATCTTCTTTTACTTTTCAATCAGTGTGCAATCTCTGTATGCATACTCTTTCCAAAGCCTGGGCCCGGGTGGGTGTCTGGTTTCAAAGACTATACTCCAAGTCGTTTCAACGCCTTCCTATCTTTTCATTGTCTTGTGGTGTTTTGAATTGATGAAAATTCCTAATAATAAGATGAGCTGACACGGGGCCTACGATAACTTAAGTTATCGTAGGCCCCGGCTGACATATTAAATGGACTATTGCCTGGACTATTTAAACGCGTTACCAAACATGACATAGGCTGATGTTCTCGACTGAAATGCCATCGCATTCCCCTGTCCATATTATAGGCCTACCATACGTCCAGTTTCACAAGTTGCAAATTTCTGAAAAAGTGTCCTCTTTTTAAATTTCCAAATATTGGTAAGCCTACCATATTCTATTAATTTGATTATCGCCATTGAAAGTATAGAGACAAGTTAAGAACTTAGGATGCATTAAATTATTGACCAGACAATTTATCAACAACATATTGCGAACTTAGCAGGATTATTAATATAAATCACATCGCTTATTTACCTCTAAATTTTAGGCACGTGTGACCAGCAGAGTCGCGGAGAATATCTCACTAATTTCTCGATGAGACTAAACTTTTAAGATTTTATTGCATATCAAGGAAACTTGCGTATTAACCACATTGGCAATAAGTAGAATGGATGCATCACTTTTTTAGGCTAGGCATTTCAATACTGGCGATTATGTGGTATATTACTGGGGTATTATATTCGATTTGCATTACATAGGCGTTGTATATACATGGATCATAATACAGGATATGCATTAAGCTATACGGCGCGTTGGCGTGGAAGAGACCGATTCGCTTGCGTCCGCTCGTTTCGCATTCTAGCCTATAGCGCGCGCGTAGTCTTTAATCCTGTCCCGTATATCTTCTGTTGTTCCGTCGTTTTCGTTCCTGGATCTCCTTTCAAGTCTCCTTATGATTGAGTTCTTGATCCATTCTTTGTCGGTTTTGCTTGCTTTCCAGATCTTTTTGTTTCTCGCCTTCCATACCGCCTGTTTGAGGATAGATATTAGTTTAATCATCGACACCTTATTAGGGCATGTTTTTGCAACTTTTGCAACTTTTTTTTACAGCTTCCGGCAGCTTCCTAAATACTCGTAAGATATGTAGAATGCTGTTTTAAGCTGTTTGAAGGAATCTTATAGTGCAACTTTTTGCAACTTTTGTCCATTTTTTATGCAACATTTTGCAACATTTTGCAACTTTGTCGATTTCGCATGAAAGTATTTTCGATTTTGGTGAAATACACGGTCAAATTCGACTGAAACACCGTAAATCAGCACCGAAGTAACGCTTTTACGGGTATTTTGGGAGCTGAGCCGGAAAATTGACCTTTTTTTTAAAGTCAATCTGGAAAGTTGACATTTTTTTAGTGAACCGAGCAAAATGTGGTCTTTTAGTGCAACTTTTGTGAAAAAATAAACGCAACTTTTTACTGCAACTTTTGTAAAAAATACATGCAGCTTTCCACGGATTTAACCGCAACGAAAACTTGCCCTACTTATCAGGGCTTTGGAGCGGGAGTCGGAGCCTGAGCCCGGAGCCATAGCCCCGGAGCCGTGCATTTTTACCGGAGCAGGAGCCGGAGCCGGAGCTCTACATAAAATTCAGCTGGTGCCGGAGCTGGAGCCAGTTATTTGAGAGGTAGCTCCGGCTCCGACGTACTTCATAAGATGCTACTATATATGCAACAACCATATCTGCTGATTTCACATAATTCAACAGCAGGCCTTCGAAAATTGAGAATCTTTTCCTCTTTGGCGCTCCCTTTTCCGACTAAGCATGTTCCTGGGGATTCAACAGCAGAGCAGTCATATGTTCAATGTTCAATTTCCATACATGAGTGCCGAACCTCGCGGTATGCGAAATATGCCTGTGAATATTGTGGGTATTCGGCATACCCGCAATTTCATCATCAGAACTACCTTGTTGGCCAATTGTACGGTTCGAAAATAATGATCACTATGTATTATGCGAAATGGAAGAGAGGATATAAACGTGATTTCGTTGCACATGTCGATCTGACGAGCACCAGTGGAGAAATTCCATCTCGTCGTTGCTATTAATCGGATGAGCGAATGCTCGTTCTTTCGTGATAGTTCTTTAATCGGGCCGCGAAATTGGACAGTGTTATTGAGTATGCAATTATGCATGCTAATTTGAATTCATCACTGCGCATCATCGTCATTCACTCCAGAAATGAGTAAGGATTTTCGAGCGTAAATAGGCGATGGCAGAATAATAGCCCAAAAACGCCGTTACACTCAGCAAACAATTGTCGCGGTGCGAGCTACTCAATGCGATGTCAGGAGTCAGGAACCCATGGTATTTTATGTTGGAGTCAATTTACTGATTTGATACGCAATTTCCAATTTGTAATCATCTGTTTCGTAAATTCATTCTTGATGTCTATGCTTGATACTCTAGTATTCCCGGATTATCGCGCACTGTGACTTGTAAATGTGCAATGTGCATACTGCATAGTGTATTTCGTTATGGACATGGCGCAATGTGCATGGCACAGTGTTTAATCCGATTATTCGATTCGTTTCAACGGGAAAATATTATATTCCGATAAACTTGATCAACACCGGATGGACTGGTAACGAGTGCACCAATATCGAACGTCAAACCATTGGCCATTTGGTACAAATCGAATATCTATTGATCACGTCGTGATATTCGCCCATATTGCTCTCACTACAGGTACAGTTGAATAATAATAATCGTACATTTAAAGATTGAATTGAGCTGTATGGCTTAATGTTAACGAATACAGTGCCAGTGTTAAAACGCCGCATCAGAATTTTAATGCTGTACACAGCAATGTCACCGAGTAAAGTGCGTTCTAGTGCAGTGGTTCTCAACCTTTTTCACCGCGCGGACCGGTAAAATTTCAAAAAATGTCTGGCGGACCGGTAAACTTTCAAAATTGAAATGAAGCCAAATGTAAAGTATGCAACCGTTTTTTGCAATTATATGGAGGTGGAGAGTGACATTTAGAGAGTTTTGATCGTGTTTAATTATATTCATGATGGCATCCATGTGATTTTATGGTAGTGAGTCTGCCGAGTCGAGGTAAAATTGCCTTGTCCAGATAAACGTGCTACCGCCGAGAGTCCTTTACAGTCGTTCGCGCCGAAGGCCGTCGGTTTAACCGACCACGCCAACTATAATAATATTCTTCTCTTTGACAATATCGAGAGATGAAGCGTATCGGAGTCGAACTAAGCACCTTGTCGTGCTACATTGCTCATTGCCCACTGTCACCAGACGCAGGCTACTCTGGCAATTACCTATACGAATACAATGCGTGCTGCAAGAAAACACATTACAGCAGCTATACCGACCTTCCGCAAATCCGAGCCGAAAAAGCACTTCGTCAGCCCATCCCCAACGACGCTGGTCTTGGGATCCGCACAGGGCGATAAGTCAAACTTCCTGGGGCTTCACCCCCAGACCCTACCGTTGGGTGGATGTTTTCACATGTTCTTGTGAGCACATCCATTCTACTCAGCGTAAGCAGGGAGTTTACGTAACTTAATCGCGCCAATAGCGAAAATTCTCGATAATTCACGAGTGAAGCAGTTTTCTCGCGGCCAAATTTTTGGCCCTTCTTTAGGAGTCCCATGTTAACCTAAGCTTCACTATGTGTTGCTGCGTCGTGGCGTGGTAATGGTTGATGCCAAAATACCTATAAATCATTACGTATTTCTCAGAAAGGGGCACCTAATAAGCCAGACATTTAGGGATACTAAATCCTGCAAAGCGCGAAAAAAATTGAAAAATGTTAGAAAACTTTCAAATAAATACACTATGATTTATGTTCATTTGCGAAATAATTTTTAGCCCTATTTAAGTTCGGCCCCTCTCCAATTGGGCGGGTTGTGGTGCCCCAGTTACGGTCCTGCACAAAATTAATGAATCGAAAACCAATGATCAAAGTGTGCTGTTTAGCGATGAGTCGGCTCGTATCTGTTCTGTGTACTTGTCGCTCGCATGTCGTCAAATGACACGTCTTGAACTTTAAGTCAAATCGAACATGTTTCCAGCCCTAATGTTACTTCAGGAAGTTATGAATGAGTTTAAAATTTGTTGATTTATTTATTTTATCAATGAACAAGCCTTCAACATTGCATATTAAAATTAAAGTATAAAATTCGAATATGCCCGGCGGACCGGCAGGAATGTCGTCGCGGACCGGCACCGGTCCGCGGACCGGCGGCTGAGAACCACTGTTCTAGTGCAACTATGATGTTATCGACAATCGACAAGTATTCAATATGACGTCACAAGCCGGCACGGCGGCACCTATGTCTTCGTTGCTGCATCCGATGTTACTGACGCCTGACAGACTCTAGATTACTATAGATAACTAACCTACGGATAAATTAGTAATCTATATAGACCAGGGGTGGCCAACCTTTCCGGCTAAGGGGCAACAGGAAATTGACGAACCAGTGCGCTGCCCACTAGCCGCGCCAAGCGCGTAAAATTTTCAAAGGTAATGTTATTGTTACTAGGGTATATTGCGGGTCGACTGTATACCGCCCACTGGGCTCAGTTTGCAAGGACAGGACTATTCGGCATCTGGACATATCGATATCAAAGATTTCCGCTAATATACGACAATCATTTTGTGCCTACATTTCATCGTCGACGATCTTTCTGCGAGCGCAAACGCGAAAACACTTTCTCTCGTAATTGCGAATATATAGTTAGACTCAATCGGCTAAATCAGGCGTTTTTCATTTTCAGGTAGGGTTAGGCTACAAAGGAAGAAAATAGTGTGACAATTAAACACGCGAAGCGTGAAGAAAAATGTTACTACTTTTTTAGTTTATTGTAATGTACGACGATTTACTAAAACTGTGACTGGACCCTGGATCTGCAAATGCGTCGGAACCAATGTTGTGTTTACCATGATACCGATGTTCCCTATCTATAACCCTAAACGATATTCTCCCTGGCTCACAAGTAGGGTTGCGTATAAAACAAACATGTTTAAAACAAGGACCGTATTTAAAACAGGTTTTTTACTGTTTATTCTTTTTGTTTGTTAGCCATGACGTTGCGAATATTTAATTGTGACGTCACAATGGATTGACATTGACAATTGAAAATACAGGGTAAATATTGCTCTTTCGACGAAAAGTACTTCGATCACTATCATAAACATACTAAAAATATCTTTTACCATGACTACATCGTTATGCAAGCAGAATTTCTACGGTCGGCGGTCAACATCATCAGAACACCCATTCCGTGCCAATGATCGATATCCACGAGCAAAAACTGTTAAACCGACGTCGATTGCGAGGGTTTCAGCCTCCCCACATCGTGTACGTCGACTATTATGGGTTCAAATCGTCCGTACACTCATACTGCATGGTTTTTCGGATGTATTTACACAATTATGGCATATTTAGACGTTTGAAAGAAAAACACAAGTGTTGTAAAACTCCGTTTGTTTCAAATGCGACCCTAAATTCAAGTGACACTGCGATTGTAGGATCGTGGAGAGAAATATCCAATGGTTACAGGTCCATATTAACCGGCATTCCAACCCTAGATCACATCGTATCGAAATCACAACAAAATATCCCGATGACTTTTGAATACAATCAGGCCATGGCTCCAATTTCATCCATTTGTAATCACTTGGTTGGTGTCCCAACCACGTAGGCATTCTACCCAGTAATGAGCGGACAGGTTCTCTATTTTGAGAAGCGGTTTATATTTGAAAGCTTTTCAATGTTGCATGTGTTCGTTCGTTACCACTTGTAGTCAATGTTGGTTTCGACCGGGGATTGTGCTAGGGCGGATAGGATACTGATTTTATTTCTTACTTTGTTTCGAATAGCTGTAACTTTTGGTTTTGAGATCTTCGGATATTTGTAAGTAGCGATGAGGTTTGAATGAAAATCATAATGTTTATATCTTGATAAGCAAACACGGACAGTGGATAACTTGTGGTAGGACTGGTGACAATTTAACAGTTGCAGACAAATTTAAGTTACATAACCCTAAGCATATAGGTTTTGTAAAGGTTACGTCCTAACTTCTTCTCGGTTCCAAATTTAATTCTGAGATGATATTCTTCTCTGATTTGGATTAAGTTTCGAAACTTCTGAAAGTAGATTTGGTCGAGGAATCGCATACGAAATATGAAAGGTGGCTACGTCCAGAATTACCAGATCTGCCTTCGTGAGTAACGCAAAATGACACTATAAATCAGTGGTCGGGAACCTTTTTCGTCTAAAGAGCCATGTTGGCCCTATATTTACCATTTTAACTCTCAAAGAGCCATACATGTCATGCCAATTGCTACGTCACAATAGAAAATTCGTGACTTCATGGTAGTACTGATTCGAATTCACTACATGGGATTCGTCGTGGGCGCAATATTTTCTCTGTAAAAACTCGTAGGCTAATTCTCCTGTGATTCATCGTAAATAGATCACAATTTATAATAACTTGTATTAATACAATATAAATATAACACTGATTCCGAAAATCTAAATATTGATCGACTTCTCAATTCTCAAAGTATTCGGCGGTATTATAAATGTTGCATTTCACGCCTATGTTTTAACAGCAGTACTAGAAAGCTTCTTACCAATGAAGAACGTGGACAGCGAAGCGTTGTTTGTAATTTGGATTTGTAATTGGAATGTCATTTCGAAGGCAGTTCATTTCTCGGCATAGATCAGGAATACAATGTGTATTTTAAAACTAGATTGCCATATAGGCGTCCTTATGTCTGCTATTCTCTATGATCGATCAACGTATGGTGCAATCGAGGATTACGCAGCGCGCGCGATGTCGGGTCCATCGAGTTCGCGAGGGATATTGTTCACTGGCGCTACAGCAACTCAAATTTGAGGATTTTGTAAAGGAGTCCGAGACCTTAACCCTCGATACGCCACTGTCTTGACCTCTCAAATACATATTTATGCAGCCATGAGAACAATTATTATGGCTGTTATGAAAATTTACTAACAAGTTGTTTCAATATCAATAAAATTCAGTAAAAAATTAAAAAAGAAGCCAAAGAGCCATATATAATTCGCGAGCCAGAGGTTCCCGACCACTGCTATAAATAGATGCAATTTTGGAATATTCAGTCACCGTGATACAGTTGATACGACCATTTCACTGATAAAATTGATGCAAACATACAACAAAAGTACTATATTTTTCGAACAGCCAAAATCGCAAAAAGTAAGTTCTTTGGTCCCTGAACTGAAGACACCCGAAACGGTGTTTTGACTATATAATGATATTTCAGGATTCCGCAGCTGGTGCAGAGTTTATTGGTTACTTATCATTAGATGTCGCAGATTGAAGTCCCTCGTGATTTTTCATGAAGACGGTAAATACATGTTCGAAGGTATAGCCTACATTCCGTTACCCGTACAAGAGTGTCGTAGCGGTTGTCATAACTGTTCTTTATACAAACGTATTCCGCGGCTTTCGGTATTTTGATCTTGCTGTTTACTGTAAAACTTGCTCCCGATGCGCCGCCTTTGTGAAGATGCTTGCCACAAATCTAAGAAACAATTCCCTGACGCCGGAATGAATCTGCATATGATGTCACAAATTACCGCTATGGATGAATGCTTGCCCGCAGATCTCATAGCCAAGAATTTTGAGTCCGTATTAGGTTAGCATATGATGTTTGATGTTGATATTGAATGGAATCTCCGTTACCGTACATGACATCATTCTTGTTTCGCAGTTAAGTGTGAGAGATCAGATGTTTTTTGAAATATGCTTTATCACGAAAACTCTTCTTGCAAACATCACGTTTGCGTTCCTTCATGTCAGTATGAACTATCATGTGCCTTTTCATTTTAGAATTAAGTCCCTTCCCACCAATCTCGCAGACGAATGTCTTCATACCGATATGCGTCATCATAATATGGGTATGTAAGTGATGGTTGCGACGAAATTGTGAGTTGCATACATCGCATTTATATTCCTTCAGATCAAGATGCACTTTCCTGTGTCTTTTATAAGTGGATTCGATTACGAATCCTCTTCCATACCTCGCAAAAAAACCTGTAGCCTACATACGCATAACATGCCTGCATTGCACATATTGTATTATACGGTAATGTCCATTCTCTGTGGTGTCAATTCTCGGTGATATCTATTCTAGGTATTGTCCATTCACGGCGACAGCATTCTCGGTAACGGTTTTTCGGTATTGACCGGGCACCATTAAAATCGTAATAGCGGCATATGAAAATCTCTAAATTAATTTTTTTTTAAATGAATGTAATATTCAATTGGATAATCTTTTCGAGAATGCCGGTCTGTTTATCAATGTCATTCATTCAATGGAATTCATTATTACGTTTTTACTATAATTTCAATACCATCAACCTCCCTTGTCGTATTAAAGTTGAGTTCAGATGCGCCCTTATGTACGAAAATGGTCAGAAAAGAACTATGAATCATATTCTTCGGAGCCTAAATGGTTCATCTGTGATGTTTTAGGGCATCATCTTGACTGAATGCAACTCCGCAGAAATGACTACAAAATCGCATATGGAAGATTCTCACTAATTCAAGAACCATGTTATCGGACGCCGAAATGAATCTCCATGTGATGCATTAAGTTACCGTGTTGGACGTATGCTTGACCACAGATCTCACAGCAAAATCGTTTGATATTGTAGTGGATTAGCATATGCCTTTTCAAAGCTGTTTTCAAGTGGAACTTCCGATCGCATATATGACATCGTTCTTGTTTAGCATCAGCGTGACATATTCGATGTCTGTTGATCTTGTTCTTAGTACGAAAATCCTTCCCGCATATATCACATTTGTATTCCTTGATGTCAGTATGAAGTTCCATGTGGTTCTTCATGTTAAAACTGAGATTAAATCCCTTCCCACAAATCTCGCATACAAATTTTTTCGCGCCAGAATGATCTTGCATGTGGGCATGTAACGTTCCTTGCGACTGAATGCTTTGTTGCATACATCGCACTTGAAGTCTTTCACTCCAAGATGCACTTTCATGTGTCTTTTCAAACCGGAACCGATTACGAATCCTCTTCCACATACCTCGCAAACAAAATCTTTTGTACCTAAATGCATTTTCATGTGCAATCCCAAGTAGCCTTTCTGATCAAATCCCTTGCTGCATATCGTGCAATTATGTTTTTTGACGCCACAGTGTCTTGACCAATGAATTTCCAGTTCGGCATTGGTACGGAATTTCTTCCCGCAGATAACGCAATCATATTGTTTGACTTCGCTATGAATTTTCATATGATTTCTCACAGTAACACGGAGAGCAAATAGTTTGCCGCATATCTCGCACGCAAATTTCTTAATCCCAGAATGCAATCGACGGTGCTTCTGTAAAGTGCTTTTTTCATGAAATGCCTTACTGCAAATATCGCAGCGATGTTGTTTGACGTCGCTGTGAATTGCCATGTGTGATTTTACACTGGACTTTCTGCGAAACTCCTTCCCACAAACTTCACATCTATGTTCCTTCAGTACATTGTGCGTTTCCGTGTGTTCCTTCAATATAGCAATCGTAGTAAACGCTTTACCACAAATTTGACATACGAATGTTTTTTTAACGTTGACATGAACTCGCATGTGCAATCTTAGATTATATTTGTAGTAGAATTCCTTCTGGCACATTGTACATGGATGTAGTTTGATGCCGCTGTGAATTACTGTGTGTCTTTTCAATTCACCTTTAAAACGATACCCTTTTCCACATACATCGCATCTGTATTTTTTGATATCAGAATGCATTCCCATATGTTGTTTCATATTTGTACCGCTTTTAAATGCCTTGTCGCAAATCTGGCATACGAAGTTCTTTACAACTGAATGCGTCTGTACGTGCGTCGTCAAACTAGATTTGTCATGACATTCCTTATTGCATATCCAGCACGGATGTGTGAAGTCGCTGTGACATAATGAATGTCTTTTAAGATTGGCGTTAGTGCGAAAATTCTTTCCGCATATTTCACATGGATATTCTTTGCTGTCCGCATGGACTAACATGTGTTGTTTCAAAACGCCATTGTATGCAAATTCTTTCCCACAAATCTCGCAAACAAAACTCTTCATGCCGGAATGAATTAACATATGTCTTTGTAAAGACGGTCTCAGACGAAACCCTTTCCCGCATATTTCACATATATGCTCTGGAACAGCCACGTGAATCTCCATGTGCTTTTTCATCGCAGCATCGTCAGTAAATTCGTTGCCGCAAATTTCGCAGAAATGAGTTTTGCCGTCTTTGCGATAATGCGAATGTTTGGAGAATTTCTGTTTCACAGCCATACCCTCTCGAATGTTATTCGGAAACTGGTACTGGTCAAGATAAGCTATGCGTAGACTATTCCAACTATCAGAATATTATGGAAGTTATAAACAATGAAAAAACACGTTTATACTGTGACGTACACTATACTGTGCACCGTGCTTATGCACAGCAGTTGGAGAGTTATGTGCTAGCATATGATATAATAACTCAGGATCAGACACCTCTGTTGAACCGGTAGTCTCGATTCGGTAGTCTCAGTGGAGCTGGATAAATCACTTCGTGGTGGTAGGTAACCAGACATGAGGTTCTCTTGATTTGTAATCGTAATCGAATACAACCAATACAGTATTCTCAAGTAATTGTATTCACAATCGATTCCATTCGTTAATACTCGAACTATTCGTAGTTGATCATCTGCCATAATCGATTTTTTTTGTGAAAGAACGATTACTCTGTACTTATACATGAACTATGACATCAACTGGACATTTACAAAGAAGAAATAGTAGATTGTATCAAGTTATTCAGAGCGTAGAAACATTTGTTTGGAAATTTCTCTTCTAAATATTATATCACAAGTATTAGCCGTGCTCGTGCTTGCGTAATTAGTTATCCCCACAGTAGGCAGATTGTGGCCCTACTCACGTTAAAATTGCATTAAAATTACAATACAAAAAATATAACATACAAAATAATACTAAAATATATACAACATGAACATTGGTAGAAATACCGAAAAACAACTTTCGGAGTGAAATCGAGTCATGAATAATCATTGAACAAACATAAAATGAGGGATTGAGAACTTATTTACGTGTTATTCATATCATGCGACCAATTGTATTTATCTTTCATTCTAGATCACACAAGCAACTCCTACCCTGAGGGGGCTTTCGTGGTTACTATATCTGCTTAATCATATGGCTTTGAGATTATGATAATTATCTGGTGGTTGACGTCACATTTCACTCGCTCAGGTCAGAGGCAAGTATCAAATATTGCTTCCAATTTTACGTATTATTTTCTGCCTAACCGCGAAATCTTGTTCTAATATATGGTGCATATTAACGAATCTTACATCAATATAAAACTTCATTCTGCACCACTCCGTTTAGCTATCTATTACAAATCTTATTCTCGAACGATCGGAACGCTGCAACACATTGAAAAATTGAACATGTTCAATTGCGTAGAGCAGGGTGTCAAACATACGGCCCGCGAAGCAATTTTGAGGAGATTGAAACATGCCTATATCATCCAGCGCACTTGTAACAAATTATGAGATTTTTTACAGGAAATACTACCAATAAATAATCCCTCAAGACAGCAAATGTCGAGCATGTCCATTGTCCAAGGGCCGCATTATTACCACCGACTGCGAGGTTGTCGTGTCACCGTATTTACTACTAGTTACTAGTAGCATTTCCCGCGTATAAGTCATTCATTACTTCATATAGCTTTGGCAGTAGCCCAAAGCTCGGTGTATAGCTGATTTTATTGTCTGGCGAAATGCACTGCTTAAGATAGACTTGGATGCAATATCCGTTGCCCGGTTTTTCCTTTAATTAGGCTACCCTAAATCAACTCAATTTAATTAAATTCTAAAACTGATCTAGTTTATCATGGCAGGACAGAACGATGACGTGCTCTCTGTAGTCACTACCAGCATTATAGGATTAGTCACGGTGCAACCTACCTTGAAATAAATTTATGTCCTGTTCAATGTTTATTGTTATTTTCGAATAAGTTTGGGGAAATTTGTCAGAAATGTTAAAGACTCAACAACTGAAATGCGGATTCAAAATTGGCGTAAGATATGTCATATGTACACTATTAGATCAGGGGTGGGCAACCTGCGGCCGTAGGCGGGAATTTGTGAGGCCGTCGACACGTAATTGAATCAGTATGTGTTGGCGGCCGTCGACATGCAAATTGAAATTACGAATTCACTCTCGAATTTTTGAGAGATTTTTAATTAATCTTCAAATTTTCTTCGCGCTCCGCGCAATTTAACACGGTTTCATTTTTCGATTTTAATATGATAAGCACTCTTTCTCAATCTGAGCTGGAGTCGGAATCGTGTGCTCCTCACGAAAGAAATTTGTTTATGGTACATTTGGGCGATTTCGATATATTTCCACTACCGATACAATCGACAATCAAAGAAATAACAGCATGCAACAAAGTGACTAATAATAATTGGTCCATCTGAAGATGCATTTTATCATTTAAAACTTGCCCTAAATTTTCGACAGCACTCCCTCCATAATCTTTACCGGTGAATCTGATCACATGGGCTGTGAAACAATAGCCTAAATATTTGATAGTAATATGTGATACCTACTACTACTATTAATTACGGAATTCATTCGTAAATCTGAAAAATTTTCCCCCTCCGTGCGATAATAAGCAATCCCAGCAACTATACATAACATTGCCACTCGCGATTTCGACGCGTACAATATGCCGTTGTTGAATGTATAGAACAGTCTGGAGTTCACTGGGAATGGATATGGGCATTTTAACATGGATCTTATGCGTCCCGTTAGTTCATTACTATGTTCATTGTTATGCCCTGCAATGTGGCCTTGGGCTACATAAGTAATCGAAATGCTTAAAGGTTTGAATCTGGCCCGCGACGCAACTTGAGTTTGACACCCCTGGCGTAGAGCGATTCCCAATTTTGTGATATTTGGTTGATTCCATTGACCGGACCAGATTTAAATTCATATTATCAGAATCAGTGCCCAACTAGCTTTTGATTAGGGCATTATAAAAATTTAGCGCCCGTGTCGCCAGTCATAGAACTACCAAGCTATGTTCCATCTAATGTTTCACGAGGCTGCGCAAACCCGCCAATCACTGCGCGGTCCCTTGTACAATAGCGTTACCGCGGCTTGACTACTCGCGATTTACCTGCATTTTCCAGTAATGTGTGGTGTTGACGAAAAAATTGTCATAACCAATGTTCCCTCTAATTTTTCAAGAGTCTGCGCGCACTCACCAACTCACCGCGCGGTCCCTTTGACAACAGAGCCCAACGACTAAAAATAGGTCATCACTTCGGATTTTTTGTGTGCTGCATAGATTTTCTGAGCACATAGCCCGTGTCAGCACTGCGCAATTGCGCTCGTGCGCAGCTTAGAGGGAACATTGATCATGACTTCAGCTCAGCTTACCCACATTTTTACGTGTATCTCATGATCATCAGTGCTTTTTGCGAAAGTTACAGTGAGAATTTTTGTGCGCGGCGATTTTGTCAGCAGGGCGTGACAGTGCACGCGCGAAGCATAGAGAGAACGTTGCTATCAAGTATGCTGCTGTCAGTCAGTCAGCTGTATACCCTTCTGTGTATTCAAGTATGACGACGGGACTTGCGCACATATCCGCAGGTTACAGAGAGATAGAGAGATAAGATTTAATTTCGTCCGCACTATCGAGATACTTGGCCGATGGAAATGCGATACTACCTTGAAGTACGGTCATCCAGTCTGCAGTCTGCCCCACCAATTTTTTCCTCCATGCTATCCGTGGCCGCTGCACGCTTAGATAATTGCTAGTTATCGCATCCTTATATCGGGGTAAATTGATGTGCTCTACTATACGACATGCAGTATCCTAATAAAATTATGAATGAATATCCGTACAAATCAGAATTTCCTGAATAGTAAACACTTTTAGGCAGCGCTACATGCCTTCTGTACGCTAAAGGCGTCACCTATCCCACTCTTACAATTCTATTCTCTTGACATGCTTGTAATCTCAGTCCATCTATCATGACGGTATGTACTAGCAATGAAGGCAGTTTGCACTGCGCTGAAAAACACAGAACTATGAGCAGAGCACAGAACAACTAATCCATGTGGCTCGTGGCCATTTGAGTATGACTGCTAGACTTGCGTCGCCTCGGGTCATATTGAGTAACGGGATGTTATTGACAAACGCCATAACACAATCTTTCATCTCATGCGGAGAATATTCCCGACAGTACTATACCGGTATGGTATATTATATTATATAGGTATGTGGTCTATTTCGCCGCCTTAGCTACATTCTGTCAGTCAGCGTGCTGTTGATACTCTTCAACTCTCTATTCCTATCAAAGTTACAATACGGAATTCTTTGTTGGGGTGCTGCCTGCAAGAATACAATTGCCCCACTGCAAAAACTTCAACATCGGATCATCCGTATCATTGCCAAAGCCCCACGGGGGCCTGGATGTGCAACTGATAAATCGCTTCTCAAAAGATTTGGTGTTCTAAACTTAGAAGATATGAGGAAGCTAGAAATTGCCAAGTTTATGTATCAGTTCCATTGCGGTCAATGTCCCTCAAATTTCAAGGACTACTTCACCTCGGAGACAAAAGCGCACAAGTACAGCACACGCGCGTCAACGAAGAACAACTACCATATGATCAGGACTGAATACAAGAAAACGCATTGCTCTATCAAGTATGCCGGACCCCAATTGTGGAACAGCATCTCGCCGGCTATCCGTCAGTCGTCGAGCATGTCCGCATTCAAGTCGAAATACAAGCAATTTCTTCTAAATCAACACTAGCCAGTCTTCAGGATTACCGGACCACGACCTAACATCGACCTCGCCCTCCGCCACATGCCACCCCATTTGTCGCTTGCGTCTTATATTTCTCTGCATTACTTTTCATTCAGTGTGCATGCCTCTTATTTACTTCGCCTAGGCTAAGGTGGGTGTCTGATCTTAATGGCTACTCCAAGTTGTTTCGACACCCTCCTATCTTTTCATTGTATCGCAGTCTTGTGATGTTTTGAAACGATGAAAATATTAATAAACCTGACTGACTGACTGACTGACCGTAATTTATTCAAAGATGAAAAAGCCTTCTTAATATTATGACATCATCTGTACGTAAGTTGCCCTGTAGACCAGTGGCGTGCAACTTATTCAGCCGGCGCGGGCCGGACATAGGAGAATGAAGTACTTGGCCGGATTACAAAATCGATATATTAATCGTGTTTTATCCACCTATTCAAGGAATGAATCTTATAAAATGTGAATTTTAATTTGAAAGCATAGAGGCCAAAACAGTATTTTTTGAATTTATCAACGTAATATACTTCAGTAGCTGTTGAAGTCAATGAGATCTGAGATCGATCCAAGTTGTCGACAAGTTCTTTGAACTCTGGTTGCATGTCTCACGTAGAAAACCTTGGTAAAGACTGCACGTGAGCATCAGTTAGATTGGAAAGCAGATTTGTTTGTTCATTTTCATGGTCGAAAATGTTTGCTCGCAATTGTATGTAGACCCAAACAGAACAAGTAGTTTCATGGCCAGTGGCCACCTTTCTCGGGCCACAGGCCACATTATCATGTAGTACCGGAAACTCTCCGAGGGCCGCTTAAAATTCCTTCTCGAGCCGGATCTGGTATATAGTTAGACTCAAACTCTGGAGAGCAGGGGTGGGCAATTATTTTCCTCCGCGGGCCAAATGAGAAGTAGAAAAGCCTACGTTGGCAGGCTGAGCGAAAATTCTTTGCTATATTATCAAGCGCATTTTAATTTTATTTCTAAATTTCATTGTTAATAAATGCCGCTGAGTTAATGTGTTGATGTTAGGTGATGAGAAAGTGGCAGTTGATTGAAAAAATATATATTTGCCGTCATGATTCGAAACAATGTTAAACATGATACATTTTTAACTGTCTTTAGAACCCTATCAACTTTCTTCTATTAAGAAACTAAAGCAGTGGTTCGCAAACTTTTTTAGACACGCCTCCCTTTATGATAGTGAACAATTTTGCGCCCACCCCCTATCATGATATCACAACATATTAAAAAGAGCAACCAGCATGCTAGCAAAACCGACGGATTGTTTAATGGCATGGAAGGTTATGGTTGTTGATGAGAGAATTCAGTAATATCAAAGTCGGACAATAAACAGAGCAATAAACTATAAGCTGGAGTTGAATCGCGTGTAGCGCTAAAATGTTTTTCATTTACCTTCAGCTTCACGCCTCCCTTCAGATGCATTCACGCCCCTTAGTTCGAGAACCACTGCACTGAAATGTATATGGGATATTACAAAGCTTGTCTTGGTTGCTGCATTCCGAACGATGTGCAGCTCAAATAGCTTTGATTTTGAGCGAAAGTTTCCATTTTTTCTTAAATTCGCCATCCCTTGACCGAGTGTTTCGTGCTCGGCAAAAACTAAATGAATGGATTTACCCCTAACTCCAGTACACAAATATTTAGTGCTCTTATTCTTCTTTGAATTTCAGCTTCCGGCTTTCTCTTTTTGACATGTCCGTTCATTCTTTATGGGTGATATATATGATGATTCATACAGTAATCGCGAGCGCTGGTTGACTTTTTTTCGAAATAGGGATTTGGAAACGCCTCACGTAACAATTTGAAACACGTAGCCTATACCCGTACAATGCTTAATGTGACAATAGCAACAAAGAAGGTTTGACCTAAACTATATGGAGATAGTGATTTTTTCTGAATATAATTGTTACTCATTTGTGAATATAATTGTTACTCATACTTTGCCACATTGCCTTTATTTTGAATCTGGATTACGTATGCGAGGTACGTAGAGAGAGAGAGTCTTTATTTTCATCGAACCAAAATACATAACAAACGGCAGTGATGGTGGTACAGAAAATATGCGTGCACAGTATTCGGTATTAGATAGGAATGATCGATAAGACCGTGAAGGTCATCTAGTCTGATCACACCAGCATCAAACAGGTACACTTGACTCTGAGCAGTCTGGCTGTAAAAAAATGTTCAGTTTGGCTGTAAAAAAATGTTCAGTTAAGAAAGGAAAATAGAAAAAAAAAATCAGACGATGGTAGCAAATGATCAATGAAGCAATGTCTGGGCGAGGTAGGGCAACAGTGTTAGTGTAACGACAAGAGGTGATCAAGTAGGGCTTTTTTGAATCTATTATAAGGCAATTCACGGATATGTGGTGGTAATGCATCCCAGATGATAGGCAGCGTAATCGTGGCATATGAATGAACAGGCTTCAAAGTTATTATTATTATAGATGGTAAAAAAGGGAAGTGGCGCATATCACCGATAAAGGTCTGGTGCACCACGTGCAAGGTTAATCGTAAAGAATAGTCAATTCAGGACAAATACATATGAAAAGGTTGAGGAAATCATAGCAATATGTTACAAGAATCCACAAATTCGATGACAGCCGTAAAAAGTAGCGGGTTAACTAAAAGGTTATAAGTACTGAACGCAAGATGTAGTCCCTCACAATACTGTTTTACCGTGCGTCTATGGTGAGCGTATTTGCAACATGATAAAAGAAAATGTTCGACGGTGTCTGGTACGAAACAGAAATCACATAAAGGAGAGTCAATACACCCAATTTTAAACAGATGCACATTTAGCCGGCAATGACTGGAATGAAGGCGAAACAAAATATTCTCATGCCGGCGCGATATTCCATCTGACGATATTCGGTCGAATATGGAAGTTTGAAAAACTCGATAGTGACATCCTTTTTCATTTTCTGTATTCCGTGTCCCATCGCGATCGGATGGACGTCCGAATCTCGCTTTTCGCATCTGAAAACTGGATCGTGGGTGACCAAAGAGGTGGAGGTTGAGAAGCTGCTGTCCGCGCTAATTCAACCGCAAGTTCATTTCCGTGAATGCCGCTGTGACTGGGTATCCAGCTGATGGCTACGTCGATGCCTGCCCGTTTCATCTGTTCAAGATAAGGATACATTGCATTAAAGATATGACTAGGCATGTCTAGCGGCTCGCCAATGGTCTGTATTGCGCTGAGGCAATCACTAAGTATGACGAATTTGTCTGTGCTCAAACCGTTCTCTATTATCCATGAAAGTGCATACATGATCGCATCCAATTCAACAGTAATTACCGACTTCAATGGTGAGCAAGTTTGCGAATATTTCATTAGCTTCTGGGGTATGCAAACACCGTAACCAGTGGCAGTGGACGTTTTTGAGCCGTCTGTGAATACTTCAATATATTGGTCACAGACTTCGAACAGAAAGTCTTTAAAGATAGAATTTACTTTGTGTGGGGTATCCAGTCTGGATATCACGCCACACAGTTGCGTGTGGACGTCTAGTGGGCTAACCGACCACGGCTCTCGAAAAGTAGGGTAGCGCTGGCGAACACTGAATTCCGCCAAGATTGGAGACATGGAAACTATATTGAACGTGACGAAATTCGGCTTAGTGAGACTGTATATTTCTTCCCATGAATCCTCTAATAGTCCTAACGTCGGGTGGGATCCGGGTGGATGTCTAAGAAGATGACAACGGTATACGCTACAAAGATACTTACGCCCCAAATGGAGAGGAAACTCATTACAAGAGGCCTCAAGTACGCAAATAGATGTACTGCGCATGGCGCCGCAGCAGAGACGTAACGCCTGGTTCTGGACGACTTCGATTTTGTTGATGTGGCACTTAGGGGCAAAAAAAAATACGCTGGCATCCCATAATCTACAACGGATCGTATAACTGACCTGTATAGGCGGAGGAGAGATCTCCTGTTCGCACCCCAATTAGTGCTAGTCAATGCACGGAGTATGTTTAATCGTTGACAGCATTTCTTGACGATGTTTGTTATGTGATCCTTGCATGACAAGGTCTTGTCAAATGTCACCCCCAAGTATTTAAAACTGTTAACGAGCTCAATTCTGTGATTTTCGATCGTCAACGATATTTCTGGAATATTACGTTTCTTACTAAAAACCAAGGCAACCGATTTGCTTTTTGAGAGAGTAAACCCCCATTGATCACACCATTTCTGGACTGTATCGAGAGAGGTCTGAAGGGATGATACAAGAGAGGGTATTGAGAGTCCACTTTCCCAGATTGCGGAATCGTCTGCGTAGAGGCCAATCTGGCTGGGTATCAAAGGTGGCAAGTCGTTGAGCATGACAGTGAAAAGCAAAGGACTAAGAACACTACCTTGTGGAATTCCGTTTTCTAGGTGGCCGGCGTCCGATAATGAGACCCCTACTCTAACCTGGAAGGTTCGGCCGTTGAGATAGTTTGCTATCCACTTCAACATTCTACCTCTAATGCCAAGTTGCGAAAGCTTGTGTAATAATCCGCTACGCCACACCATGTCATACGCGCGCTCGAAATCCAAAAACACGGCCACTGTTGAACGCTGGTTATTTATCGCTTTGTAAGCTGTATCATGCATTCGCATAATGTGATCGAGGGTGCTACGTCCTTCCCGGAAACCAGATTGAGAATGATGGAGCAGACTTTGTGATTCTAGGAACCAACGCAATCTGCGGGCAATCATTACTTCGAACACTTTCGACAGATGGCTCGTAAGCGATATTGGACGGTAAGATGTTGGATCCGACGTATCCTTTCCAGGCTTCAGTATCGGAATAACGATAGAGTGTTTCCAATCACGAGGAATCTGACCTTTTATCCAGGATTTATTGAACAGATTCAGTAGCCGCGACGTGGCAAAGCGAGACAAGTTCTTCAGCATGGCGTAACATATCGAATCCTCTCCCGGGCACGAGTCCCTACGGCTATGTACCGCAGAACGTAGTTCGGCGAGGCTGAAAGGCATGTTGATTGCAAGTTCGTTACCACTTTCGAATCCTGGAATGATATCATTGCTTCTCATGAACTCCGACTGATTAGATTGGAATGTTGAGGAGTAATTATGATTACTAGAGACGCCGGAAAACACTGATGAGAAAATTTGTGCTTTAGATCTGTCGTCATGGTAACTGTTGTCGCCGGAGTGCATCGTCGGCATGGTTCGATGTGACGTGGAACCGGACATGGCTGCAATTGTTTTCCAAATCCTAGAAGAGCTCGTTTTCTGATTTACCGAATCACAGAAAGCCTCCCAGCATTTTCGTTTAGCTGATAATATTATTTTGCGGCATTCTGATCGCATTTTCTTGAAATTTATCACCTCTGTCATGGCAAACGTTCTCTTCATTTTTTGAAAGGCGGCTTTTTTGCGGCGTACTGCGTGGGCACAGTCTTCGTTCCACCATGGGACTGGTATCTTAGTAGAAGCGCGCGATCGAGGTATTGAAATTTTTGCTGCCATTTTCAGACAATTTGTAATCTCGCTGTTAAGTTGTTCCATCACCCGACCTAAATTCACCTATCATGTTGTCCACCGATTTAGAGAATTCCAACCAGTTTGCTCGTTGCAGGCACCACTTTGTTGGTCTGGTTTCACTTCGGTTTTGACCTATATTACAATAGGTGAGAACTACGAAGTGGTCGCTTCCTAAAAGGTGTGGTGAGACCGTAGTGCGGCATTTGTGGGCGATACTTGGTGAAGCAAGCGTCATATCGATGAGAGACCATCGATGCTCGGCGTTTACTGACATATTGATCCTGGTTGGTTGAGAGGTGTTTACTGCAACGATTTTGTTTCTGTCTATAGCTTCGTAAAGACGTCTACCACGCTGGTTGTTTGTATGACTCCACGACCAATGGTGCGCGTTGAAATCTCCGCATACGACACTGCGAGATGGTAGGCAGCAGGGTTGTAACCAAGTCACATGGTTCCGAGTCACGAGTCAATCATACTTTTGTGGTTTTGACTCGAGTCGAGTCGAGTCATTTTCAATTCATCACAGACTCGAGTCCGAGTCCAAGTCACCGTTTAAAGGGTCAAGTTCGAGTCATGGTGTTATGACTCGAGTCGAGTCCAAGTCACAGTATTGAAGTCATGTTAAACTCATGTTTTCAATCCTGCTTTGGTGATATCGAATTCCTTGTTTGCGAAACATGCTCATTTTGTCCCTATCAGAGTCTTTGCACGTGTTTATTTAGGCAGATAACGGACAGGTCCTGGCCTCATTTACCGATGCTAAATATAACTTTACTAATCTTAGAACTTAAAATCAAATATCTCTCTTGTCAGTCTGATACATCACCAATACAAGCATTCAGTTTTTATTATGAGCACATCGACGATAGCTCACGAATAGCTGACAGAGAACCATCGAATTCACGTCTACATACTATCTGATAGAGAACCAACAAATTCACGTCAAGATACTAGTTGATAGAGAATCAATAGATGCATGTTTATGTAGAGGTATTTACAACAGGCCAGTATGCTGTAAACAGAGGTGGTCAAAGTAGTCAAGAAAGCTACTCAAGTAGAAGTAGAAGTAGCGACGAAAAAATCTACTCAAGTACGAGTAGAAGTACTTTTTCCATAAGCAACCTAAAACTACTTGAAGTAGAAGTAGAATTGACTGACTTTAAATCTACTCAAGTAAGTAAGTAGTTGTGAAAACGATCGTAATTCGCTCACATGGATTGTCAAAAGGTGCAAATTGATCAATGTGGAAGGTGCCGAGCTTGATTCATATTGATGTATACCAGGAGGTATGCAATTTTCGACAGCATATGCATACGTCCGCATCATGGGATAAAAATGATAATATTGATATGGAAATGCGATACTAATCCTATGTTTAATCGAACAGCCCGTTTTAGAAAATATCATGGTATGGCGCCCTCCCCCATATTATAAAGCCCGTGGTGCAGTCGAAGAGGAATAAGGAGAAGCTGTATAGGATACGGTGTGAGCACTGTGCGCGATTACAAAACGTGAATAATAAATATGATGAAAATGCCATATTGTGTTGCTTTATTTCCGGAAATTAAAGGCATTACTACACTTGCTTTATACTTCGATCATGTATGTTAGCGAGACAAAAGAACTGATATTATTAGAGATCAAAGTATATGATACTGGGAATTGAAAGTGAAATGTAAATACTACTTCTAAAAGCGGAATATGTATTTCATATCTAAAGACAGAAAGTTTCAAAGGTGGTATGCTAAAACAGCTCTAAAACTAAAAAAAAGTCTGAGTTCACTTTCCAGATCATATGACACGCCATGGACTGCTGGATTACGATATGATAAGTATATGCTAGATTGCGAAACATCAGTTTCAAACGTTATGATGAGCCATACATACTGTGGTGAAATATTCCATATGGACAATGGGCGACAATGCGTTGTGGACGGAACCACGCCAACCCGCTACCCAAATTATATTCACCGATACTTTCGTGTAATCATACTGGCTACTCCGTATCCACTGAGCGCGAAGCGCGACGAAAATTCTGGGTTTTACTCAACTTTTATGAAAAATAAATGTTGATACTCCGTCAAAACAGCCCCGAAATTCCTCCGGCTGTCTTCCTGGAGGAAGGATTAAACTACTTCTACTTGACAAACTGGAAATAGCGAAAAGTAAGTAAGTAGATCACAAAAAAATACGAAGTAGAAGTAGAAGTAGCGAAATTCAGATCTACTTGAGTAAGTACCATAAGTAGAGGTAAACTACTTGAGTACTTCTAAAAAGTAGAAGTACTTCGTTACTGACCACCTCTGGCTGTAAAAGCGTGCATGCAACTATGTGCATTGTGCAGTGACAACTGACAACAGAACAGATACCTTTTGATTATACTAAAGGTTTTCCCAATTGCATTACAGACTACATCGCAGTTACAGCATTGGATAAATAATTGTACAATGGGGCTGTTCAAAAACATTTTTTTCAAATTTTCCGGCTACTTCTTAAAATTGCTAGATTGCCTAAAAATCAAATTTGACTCAATTCCAACCAGTAGAAAGCAATGCTAATGAAGAAAATTTTAGACTAATTACAAATAGAGATTTTAGAATTTTACCGGCTATCTCATGATATTGTTACATTGTGTAAAATATGATTCATAGCAAATTTGACTGAATTCCAACTAGAAAAAGTGAAGTTATTAGAGTAGAATGTTTTGGATATGAAAAAATAGTCGGCTTACTACTACGTAATTATATTATATGAAAGAATTTCTCACTAAAATACTCCATATATTTTCAAATCCAAAATATTCTCCTCTCACATCATTGATTCCACTTTTTTCAAATTAAGCCAGATCCAGTGTTCCTTTTATGCAACATAACAATTTTATCAAGTAACCACCCAGTAAAATAAAAAAGAAGTTATTTTAGAACAGCCATATTGTACAAACATCACACAACATTAGCCATTCATCATTATACTCACGTGCACAATGCACATACCTAACAAAACGTCAAATGGACGAGGGGCATTGTGTGTTTTCACAGACAGCAGATCAAATCAATGAGTTACACCTCAAAAATACTAATGTGGAAAGGAGATCCTCAGATATGTTAAAGCGGCATGGCCGTAGAATGAATCCACATCTACTGAATACACGTTCCACTAGTGCACTAGATGCAGGAATTGACAAGCATTTTTGAACCACACTGAAGAGCATTGAATACTCATTCTTTCTAGTCGCCCAAACATGCAAAGAATCATCGCCTTCCAATCTACACATGAGCTTATCAGTCTCTTGACCAGCTGAGTCATTTCATTGGCTCTAATTGAACGTTGCTTCAATTGTTTGCTTGTATAATTGAAAAGTCTTGAGTACTTTAATTGCGGAGGATCTATTACCTCTTCATCACTGGACGATTTTGTACAATGCATTATTGCTACTATGTATCATTTTCTATTGTTTTTACGGTGGCATATCTGATATCAGACAAGTGCAACGAAACCAGTATTGACAAATAGCGATGTCGGCAGAATTCGTCGGATGCGTTGATCTAGCCATTCATCTTCAAGTCATATAAAATAAGCCGAGTCAATGACTTGGGTCGAGTCATGCGTAATGACTCGAGTACAAGTCGAGTCAATCCAAATATTGATTCGAGTCGAGTCGAGTCATTTTCCCATTTCAAGAAAATGACTCGAGTCAAGTCGAGTCATAAAAAAATCGTGACTCGAGTCTGACTCGAGTCGAGTCATGACTCGAGTCATTACAACCCTGGTAGGCAGTCGAGAAATGACAAATCATTCGTTTCTAGTCGACAGTCGGGAGACACGTAGACGTTGAATATCGCCGTGGTTCCAACTTATACACAAAGTAGTTCGAAACATTGCGACGTTATAGATGGGTCCTCATTCGAGCTTAGGGCTTCGGAGACTAAAATGTTGCGAGACCACCTTTATGGACGGTATTGTCCCTTCTAAATAGTTTGTATCCTTTTAATTTAGGCGTGTATTTAGCAATAAGATGGGTCTCCTGAAGTACTATAACGTCCGGTGTATGATCAAGGGATGTCAGGAAATTTTTGAACTCGTATAGTTTGCGGTAAATACCGCGGCAATTCCATTGTAGCACTGCGAGTTGTTTATGCGTCATGGCTGCCAGTATCCTTTCCCTGCTGATATTGGTCCACCAAATTTGATGAACCCTGGAGCGCGGTAGGGGAGATCTCGTGGCCTAAATAGCTACTGGACACTTTAGCCACTATGTTGAATATATCGGTGTTTCCACACTTGGATGCAGATATTGCTAGCTGAACAATTTGTGCAATCATTGCTAGCAGTTGTACGGTCTCGATTTTCGGTACTTCATTGTCATTGCTTCTAGGTACAGTGCTCACGGGGTTCAATGACACCTGTGGAGATGGTGACATATTTCCACGTTGAAGATGTCTAAGATCGCCATCGTTTTGTGCTGGACGCGCTGCGGGGCCGCGA
The DNA here is from genome assembly GCF_051294905.1 of Botryllus schlosseri. Taxonomy (NCBI): domain Eukaryota; kingdom Metazoa; phylum Chordata; class Ascidiacea; order Stolidobranchia; family Styelidae; genus Botryllus; species Botryllus schlosseri. The sequence continues at coordinate 2,511,545 of NC_137241.1, forward strand.
ACTTTCTTACTATTTGGGGTCGAGGCTGCCTTGTGTGCGTACGAGACTGCACTGTTTTCACATTGAATATTTGGTGTTGCTGGCTGCGTGCGAATGAAAGTCCTAGCTTCGTCGTATGTAATGTTCGAGCGTTCTTTCACGACCTGAATCTTGGCCTCTTCTCTATACGTCGGACATCCTGCGTAGGCGGCGCTGTGCGATTGATGGCAATTAAGGCATTTCTTATCATTGGGACAAGATTCGTATTTGTGGTCTCGACCACCGCATTTTGTGCAACTGTGTTAACCTCTACATGCTTTCGCTGTATGTCCGTACCGATTGCAATTAAAGCACCTTGTTGGAGGTGGATTGTAAGTATGTGTTTTGAAGCGCAAATACCCGAAGGTAACATACGACGGATTCTGCTCGGAATCGAAACCTAGTAGAACAGTCATGCTAGGCACAAGATCCTTATCAGATCTACTTTTAAGTCGCTTCGTGAACGTGACCTGGAAAGAGTTCAACTCCTCTAACAATTCGGAATCCGATATGTCAAAGGGTAGGGGAGACCGGGGACAAATGTAACTAGGGGCAAATGTAACAATCGACCTCACCGCTAGTAGGATGGAGGAATCAGGTTGATATTTTAAGTGTGCATGCAGTAGTTATCTCTCCTATTATACCTGGAGTTACGTTGAGCTACGATGCGAGACCCCGGAATAATTTGCAAAAAACGAAATTTTTGACCCTTGAGTAAAGTTTTTCTGGTCTGGAATAATTTGTCTAGACGAATAGTACCCCAAGTAGTTACAACGTAATATGTGTAGATGGAACAATGTTACTATAGTCTACCGTGGTGATGGAAAGAATAGGACTTGCATCGCCGGGAAGGTACCATACTGAGACGCTAATCATGGTCGAGCGTGTCAGGGGCAATCGTAACACTCTGTTACTTTTGCCCCGTTACAATATGTTATCAATTCTGAAAGTCTTTGTTCGTATGTTGGTATTACCATTCATCTACTGCAGAATAATCTTGCAACAGCCAGAAGTTCAACAGAACAGATACTGCCTTGCGATACCAATTCTAACATGATCATCTGGCGAAACGGCCATACAATAGTGATGATGTGAATCTGACGGTTCGGTTATTTTCGTGATTCAACCACCCTTTCTCATGTTGATCGACATTTGTTGTGTCGAACTTCAATATTCATGGCTTAATTCTCGTCCTCTGACTATGATCATGACCCACTTACATTTTGATATTTGATTTGAACAATTTATGTTAATTTTCTACAGCACAGATAAATGTCATTATAGCTTTGACGCCACACAATGTTGCGCCCTCGTGGTACTATAATATATCATCTGCCCATTCAACGAAGATATGTTAGCCAGGTCGGTTTCGCACCTTCGAAGGTGACCGAATGACCAACCCATTATGCCCACTGAACAACAGAACCTTGGTAGAAGAGGCCGAATATGTGTAGGGAGATGATGGAATGAATGTGTCTCTTGTACACTTTAAGCTTGAACAAGACACGAAGGGTGATATTGCATTCAGATGCCATAAATGCGATGGGGCGTAGCCTGGAAACGTTCAAACGTCTCTTCCTTTAGTTTCATGCAATATTGCAATTTGTGCTTCCGTTTTCGTTGTTCATTTCGTTTGTGTTTAGTTTTAAATAACACTGTTACAATTGCCCCGCAAGGGTGGTACAATTGCCCCTGGGTACGGGGCGATTGTAACATTTGAGCAGCGATCTTTGCGACCAAAAATTTCCATGATTGATTGTTGATTGAGTTCCAATTTAGTTTTCATATCAACTATCGAGTTGTTGGCTTCTTTATATAAAACTTTGTAAGTGAAATATCCACGAGAAAAACACGTAATGTTGGAAAATACGAAAAGTGTTACAATTGTCCCCGGTCTCCCCTACGCCCTTTATAACACATCGGGAAGCGCACGGTTTACGATAATCACGAATCGAAGCCTTGATCGGTATGCTGGTTTGTGTGACGGTGTCCTTGATGTGGTCAGATTCTAATATCAGTTTAACCTGCCTTTGATTGTGGCATTTTATAGCAATGTCTCCAGACGGTAAGGGTTTTATTTCGTCGTAACTGCCTATAAGGGAGTGCAGAGCCCTGTTTACCTGGGTGGGATGATAGCGGGTCATACGTCTATCCTGCCCGGATATTATGATCTGAAGATCGGTTCTACCTGCAGGAGTGGACTGTTGAGGTGTGTTTACGGCAGCAGTCACCGATTCGGCTGCTGAATAAGATGCCATGGTCTGGGTTGAAGTATTTTTATCATTACCATTACTGGCGCAAGGGGCCGTGGGATTTCTATTGTTAGCCGGTCGGAAGGTTCGATGTTCAGGAGGGGTGGATATAGAAGCATATCCCCTTGCTGGAACCTTAACTTTTGAACCCGATGTGCTATCGTCGCTATCAGATGAGATGGGGTCTGCTTTACGCTTTTCTGAAGATACGCCGTCCATCTTCTACCCTAATGGTAGTGAGGAGGCAACGATATCAGGCAGATAGCGTCTATAGCTGACACTACACTACACTACACTAGTAAAAGGAAAGATCTTACCGTATTGTAAATCCTATCGTAGAACCTCTTGCTACTCGTGGCGCAATCCACTAATTACCTGACGCGAACAAGAGACCTCCGCACTCGACGAGGGTCTGAAGCGAACTGAGGCTTCAAAATAAACGAATTACCTGTTTAGTTGATGGAGCCAATGGTTTTAGTCCATGCATCAACATTCAAAAAGCGGGTTTAATGATATGAATCCCAAGCAACTTTTCTTGGGCCACACAGAAATGCTTCGCCGGCCGTATTTGGCCCGCGGGCCGCACTTTGCCCAGGCCTGCTCTATAATATAGAGCAGAGCCGGCCAACCCGCGGCCCACATGTGGCCCGCGAGGTAATTTCTGAAATTTCTAATGTTATCAAAAATGGATTGCACAGATTGTGAACTTGTGAGACCAACCAAAATTTGATTAGTCTGGCCGCAACACTTGAGATGTGATGACTAAAATATCAGTTCCGACGCATTGGCAGATCCATAAGCCAGTCACATATTGGTAGATCTTCGTACACTATAATAATGCAGAATGATTTGCGATAGATTTATCAAAAGTAAAAAATTTCTTCACGCTTCGCGCAACATGTTGTCACTCGATTTCTTGCTTCTAGTGTTGTTTCCCCTTTGTGAAAATGAAAGAACTCCCAATGTGTCAGATTCAATCTAACTATATTCGTGATTACGAGACAGAGTGTCGTTCAACATATGCGACTTTGCGTTTGCACTCGCAGAAAGACCGTCATTATGAAACCTAGGCACAAAATGACCGACCCATTTTGGTCGAAACTTTCGATATCGATATGTCCAGACGCCGATCGCCCAGTCCTTGCAAACTGAGCGCAGCGATATACAGCAGGCCCGCAATATAGTCAGGTGACAATATTATTGACCTGCGAACTTCAAAAAATCTTCGCACTTGGCGAGGCTAGTGGCCCACGCAGCAGTTCGTCAATCGAATGTGGCCCTTTGACTGAAAAGGTTGACCAGCCCTGATGTAGAGTCTATATGAATTTACACTGTATACTGTGCATAAAACTTCTTGCTCGACTCTGCACGTGCAACGGTCATGGGAACAATTCTATCATTGTAAATTCGCTAATGTTTCGCTAATAGAGTTTCAACAACGAATAAAATAATCACAATATATTGCCGTGACCGTTCTTGCTTTTCAGGCGTCTTGAAAATCGTCCTACAAGGGATATAAAAATAAAAACTAAAGCATGGGTAAGTCAGGACTCTCGACATGCAGAATGATCAAATAATACAGTCGCGACCCCCGCAGATGTCTGCCTGCTCTGAGGGCTGAAGAGACAGCAATTAAATACCAACGAGTATTAAAAGAATGGCTATTTTACTGACATATTTGAAACGAGACATCTTTCCTTACACACGAGAGGAAATACAATTTAATTTTATAATGGTACGTTTCTACAGGCATGTTTGAAACAGAGAAGGTGCAGACCACCAAGTGTTGTACGCTACTGACTACACAGTAAAATGAAACATATTGCTAGGAAATTTGTTGCTGTCATGCGATTAGTGTCACTGAGATATATCATAATTCTCCAGTCCAGTGTATTCTGCGCCATGCGTAGGCCTACTCTACATCAATAGTTTCCAACCTTTGGAAAACAATATGCGCTCTTAGTTTGTGATAGGCGGCTACAACCGAAGACCAGACTTTCTATGCGGTCATATTGTCGTAATATGTTGTCTTTTCTGAAGTTGATTTGCAGATACCCATAAACCCATACATGATACACGCACTCACACGTGTGTTAAGAATAGAAAATACATCTTTGACTCAACATGTCCGGTCCATTCATCGGTTTTAAATGGTCAACAATGAATATTGTCCTTCATTTCCTCACATCGGCATCGCTAGACGCAGGTATGGCGATTCATATGCGTTTTCATGTTACACTTGTTAGTAAACAATAATCCGCAGATCTCGCACGCGAATTCTTTAAAGCCGGTATGGCTTTTCATGTGCCTACGCAAATTATCCATGCGACAAAATTGCTTACGACATAAATGGCATTCATGTTTTTCGAGACCGCCATGAACTTCCCTGATGTGTTTCGTCATATCTGCTTTGCGTTTCGATGCATTGCCACATATCTCACATACGAAAGTTCTTGTAGCGGCATGTACAACCGTGTGTGACGCCAATTCATTCATGGAAAAGAATCCTTTCTTGCATATCGTGCATGGATATTGTTTGACACCGATGTGCCTTAACAAATGGTTTCTCAACTCGGACTTTGTGTGGAGTTCCTTACCGCATATATCGCATGGATGTTGTTTGACACCAAAGTGCCATAACAAATGGGTTCTCAACTTGTCCTTTGTATGGAACTCCGTACCGCATATATCGCATGGATGTTGTTTGACACCGGAGTGCCATAACAAATGGTTTCTTAATTGGGCCTTTGTATGGAACTCGCATCCATATTCTTTGCTGCCCATATGGGTTATCATGTGTCTTCTTAAAGTCATATCGCAAGCAAATGCCTGATCACAAATTTTGCATGGGAATTTCCTAGTCTCAGTATGAATTAGACGGTGATTCTTCAAACTATATTTTTGACGAAAAGTCTTGTTGCATATGTCGCAGCGATGTCTGTGAAATGACATGTGCAATTTTAATGAGAAGGATTTAGGAAACTCCATCCCACAAATATCACATCGATATTCTTTCAGACCGATATGAATTTTCATGTGATATCTCATGGTAGCAGTCCTGTGAAAAGTCATTCCACAAATCTCGCATGAGAATTTTTTTTCATGCGAATGCCTCAGCATGTGCAATTCCATATCTGGTTCGTTTTCGAGATTCTTTTTGCAGATACCACATCGAAATTCTTTACCATTCCTCTCACATGGATGCTCATGAGCTTCCTCATGGATTTCCAAGTGCTTTTTCATATGAGCATCGCTAGTTAGTCTTTTGTAAGGAAACTCGCAAAAATCCTTATCGGCATCGCTTCGGGATTGCGGGTGCTCCATGAAAGGATATTGTTTCGAGATATCCTTTCGAGTATCAATTCGGAAACATGAGGGATTCAGATCTGCTGCAGCTCTCACAAGCATACAGAAGTTGGTAATTTTATCAAGTTCTGTATCGAAATATAGAAGACATAGAACGCAGCTTATATTAATGGTGTGTGACTGTGTGAGTATAATATCGCAATATAATTATTTGTTTACCATCTTCAAAACGGTATCCTACCTCAAGCAGTGGGATGGTCATATCACCGCTTAGCATCTCTCCACTGCAATCAAACACAGTCGGTACTATAGTAGAAGATAAGCTAATCACGGCAACCTTGATGATATCCAAAATTAACAATCGAAGTATTGTAACAAAATGTAACATGATCTTGAGTATTGGTGAGAAAAAGCAATTGCAAGGACAGTTGCTACCTTGCTCATTGCCCACTACCACCAGACGTAGGCTACTACTAATACAATGCAGCGCACGAAAACACTTGGCAACAGCAACAGCTATAGCTGGCTAATTTAGGGCTGTTAAGAAAAAACTTTTTTCCTGAATCTTGCTGGCTACGTGATTAAGTCGTTTTTGCATTTTTGGGAAAATTCAAAATTTTCAAACTGTACGAAATCCGCGATTATTGGTTGGACTGAATTCAAATTTGGTATGCGTAGTTTTGCAAGGCAACCCAACGATTTAATCACATAGCCAGCAAGATTCCGGAAAAAAAGTTTTTTATGAACAGATCTACTGGCCAACCACAAAATCAGGGCCGAGAAAGGTCTTCGTTACCCCCAGAACACGTTGGTCATGGGCCCCCACAGGGTGACAAACAAAACTTACCACGGTTTTAAGGATGTTTTCACCAGTACTTGCGAACACATTCATTCTACTCAGTGTATGCAAAGAGTTAATGAAGTCTAATCGTGCAAAGCGCGAAAATTTGCTACAATTCATGACTGAAGTGAAACGGTCAATAATATTGGTAATTTCATGTATAATGCTGTAAATTATTAACCGTTTCAGAATTGCCTGATTTTCCGGTAGAGCTGAGTGAGGTGTAGTCTTGGAAAATTTAGGGCGCAAAATTATTAATTAAACATATTCTGGCGGTTCTGTTGAGATAATTACTTTGTTGCATATCATTATTTCGTGACCTACCGTATGTTATATAGTGAATAGATATTGAAATCGCTTAAGCGTACTAAAGTAAAGACGAACACGATTCCGAATTGACATTTCTTCACTGGTTTCTCCGTGGTGTGGCATTTGAAATGCGGGGTATAGATAGCCAGGATAGCGAGATTCGTCGCTAGCCATTAAGGCGCCCATGGACAATAAGACATATTTATATCGAATTTTTCGGCACACTTCTCGGAGTCCCATGTTAGCCTAACCTTCATTACGTATTGGTGTGTCATGGCGCGGTAATAGCTGACACCGAAATGCCTATTTCTATTAATCATGTGCATTTCATGGGGAAAGGGCACACAATATTGAAAACATTTAGTGACACTAAAACGCACAAGGCGCAAATTTTTTTTCAAAAAGTTGGATAAAGTTTCAAAAATATACCCTCATTCACAAAATATTTTTGGGCCCTTTCAAGTACGACCCCACTCCAATTTGGGGATTTGGAGTGCGGTAGTTACGGTCATTCCCAAACCGAATGCTGTCAAATGACACGTCTTGAACTTCATGTCAAATCGAACATGTTACCGCACGAAGAGCCATTCACACATATCATAATGATACTTTGTCAATCAAGATTGTTGAACCAGTAGCATATTTAGGACTACAAAATCAACGCAAACTCTCCTTGTACGAGTGTTATAATTTCATATTGTCGTAAGACTCCTTGACATTAGTGGTACGAGCTACAAGAATAGAAGCAGAGCAATTCCCTCTCAACATACGAACGCCCGTCTCCACTACAGTTTAGATCTAATTGAAAATTTTCCCATAGATCAGGTATCAAATTTGGAGCATAACGAACTTTGTTTCAAGAAAATCGGACGGTTCGCTACAATTTGAAAAATGACATTTTGTGCTCACTCGGCCGTGACGCTATACAGCTTGGAACCTGTGTCTAATTGCAATTGACATTATAGTCATCAAATTGCAGCCAGGCAGACTAAAATTTCTGTAGTAAGATATTTTGGTATATGCTTATTGTGATAGACCCAACTTTTTAACTTTACTACCGGGGGTTAGAAGTCAAATGCCAAGTCAAAGTCATCATGTTTTCAAAACCAGCCATGCGTAACAAATATGCAACTTTGCCTAGCGTAATTCTATTTAAACCGATTTTTTCGTGGAAGGTGTCAAATGAAAGCTTGGAAAGAATAGAACGTTGCTGAATTGGTATTGTATGTGATATTTGACTGCCACTTGTCTAAAAGTTCATTGAAAAGATGCGTTCTTACTAGCTTATGACCTGTTCCGCATATAGTGTCAAATTATATTTTCAACTGTGTTCCTGTCATATATTCAAATCATAACCAATTCTGATGTATTCTAATTGGTAACAGCTTTCATATGACACCTTACTTATGAATATTGAGTTAGATAGAGTCGTGCCATGAGAGTTTAGAAATATTGTTATGCATCACTGATTTTAACATACTGGTATGTCCATTTTCAAATCAAGATTTGAACCTATAATGTGGAGGGGAATGCCTAGTCAATGAAGAACATGTACCATCAATTATTGCTCACCAGCCTGTATGGAATCGTTGTCCTGTGTTCTATGTTTTATTTTTTTTAAATATTATTTAATAAATAACTTCAACTTGGAGAATCATCGCTGCTCACATGTTATATTATGCAAAACGTACCGAGATTCCAGTAGGGCTTACCAGCATTACAACCTGCAGCCCGTATAAGTAATGATTTTAGCAGTTATAATCATACACAGGTTTCCACTCATCAAACTTCATGGTTGAGTAAGCACGAAATGCTCATTCTTCAAACTGCAATTGCTCAAGAACCGATCAATAAAAGATATAGTAATTAAATTCTATTCTACTCAGAATCGGGTACTTTAGTTGTACATGCTATTGAAGAGAAATCTGAGAGGGTGTGAAGACGAATTGAAATATTATTTGTATGTTGACTCGAATTACTGATAGTCGGTAAACCCAGAAGCACCCTTGCAAGCATAATGCACATGCAATAAATAAAAGTACTCTCTGAGCATGGCAATAATTATCTACTGAAACACATTATCATATAAGGAGTATAATAATGGCAAAATCAGATAATCACTGAATAAAATAATTAAAATTTATTAAAAAATGACCTATTTTGCATTATGAACCATAGGCCTATTATATTTTTAACCATGTTGCAGTCAAATATCAATAATAAAACTAAGGTTCGTGCATTCTAGTTGGAAACAGCTTTCATATGACACCTGGCATGTGAATTTTGGTTCAAATAGAATTGCACCAGATGAGTTGAAAAATATCGTTATGCATCACTGATTTTAAAATATGCCAATTTCGAAATCGCGTTTTGAACCTTGACCCAATACTGTGGAGCGGGGAAATTCATGGAAAGTGAAGAAGATGTACCAACAATTATTGCTAAATAACATTCAGACCTTTACTCTACGTAACCTCTGAGCTATATCAGTTACAATCATACACAGGTTTTGTGTTGCCAAATTTCATGGTTGAGTAACCACAAAATCATCATTTTTCAAACTGCAATAACCCGAGAGCCGTTCAACGAAATTGTCCTGTAGCAATGTCGCTACTGGCTGTAATTGAACCAAATTTAGTGTGTAGGCTTAAATTAGATAACCTAACAATTGGGATGGCATGGAGGGGTGGTGCATGACTTAGAAAGCCATAAAGTCTATATCTGCACTTCCTTGTCCAGTGGCATATGCACATCATGCACTCATGGTATGCATATGCGCATATCGTGTGTATGTGTATCATGAGTCGGTGTATATGCCGCAAAAACATCACGGACAAAAATAAACTACGTCCTTTCCTATGTCCATTTTACACATTTTGAGAAAATTACGGTAACTTTACGTTCCGTTTTCGTCTTCTTTCAGTCATATCTTGACGATGGTTAACTTTGAATCAATGAGATCAGCATAAACATGGCCAAGAAAAAAATTTAGGAAGACTTGATTTGAAAACTAGATAAAAGCTACTTCAATCACACACCGACGATAATGCAGTATACATGGTTTTCCAATAATAAACTACACCCGGAAAACAGAGCAGCAGCAAAAAATCAATAAAATCAGTGTGGTGGAATTGAAATGAATCAAATCGTAGGCCTTCGGTACTGATCTAAATCATCCCGGTTTAAACCAGAACTCTATCTAGAACATTATCAGGTACATTCGAATGCAGGTGAACAGGGTTGGGGCGCCAAGCTTTTTGAAATCGGTGAAATGACGATCACAGTTTCGTAACATGATCTCAATATTGGAAAGAACAAAAAACTGTAGTGGGAAGTGCGAAAAGGTGAAGATGTTTACGGTTCAATTTCAGATGAATTGCCAGGCACTCAGGTTCTCAATTAGGGGGAACACTGTAGGCTTACATGTTTTGGCCGCGAACCATTTTCAAAGTCAGCCATCGAGCACACATCAACCATTCCAGAAATAGATACCCAAATACTGTGTACGGTACATTTCAGCTGGAAATGGGTACATGCAAAACAGTATCCTATGTAGCCTAAGCCTAGGGCTGTTCAAAAATAACTTTTCTCTAAAATCTTGCTTGCTAGGCAATTAAATCATCATGTTGCCTATGAAATTTTTACGTTTTCTTAATAGACAATGCATAACCATTTTGAATAACTTTTCTATCAAATCTTGCTTGCTAGGCGAACCAATCGTCAGATTACCTAAAAACATGATGCACACCAAATTCGAAACCATTCCAACCGGTAACCACGGAGTTCCTGCAGTTTGAAAATTTTGAATTTAATGTAAAATATTTCAAAATGCTACTAGCTATAGGCCTACCCCTTGAAATTGTTTTATTGTCCACATAAACAATGCATACGTAACACTTTGGGCTAGATTCCAAACCGTAGAAGCGGCCGTATTTGAGTTTCAATTTGATAATTCTGTGATTACCCAACGTCAATGCTATTTTTTCGAATCCAAAACTTCCAACTGTCTTCCTGCAAGTTGAAATTTAGTCAAAGTTGCTATACATTGTCTATTCAGGCAACGTAACAATGTCATGGGATAGCGAGTATGAATTAAAAAAAAAAAATTTATAATCAATTCAAAATTTTCAAACTGTAGAAACTCCGTGATTACCAGTTGGAATGGATTCAAATTCGGTGTACATCGTTTTTATAGGCAAAATGAGGATTTAATTGCCTAGCAAGCAAGATTTGGAAAAAACGTTATTTTTGAACAGCCCAGTTGCACTGTACACTGCACAATGGAAATTAGCGGTGTTAAAAATGACTTTTTTTCTCAAATTGTTCTGGCTACTTGATAAAATTGTTAGGTTACCTAAAGGCTGCGCACAAAATTTGGTTGATTTCCAACCAGTAGCCGCATTGCTACAAGAGAAATTTTATATTCATTTAATGGTATAGAATTAATAGAAAAAATTTCAAAATTTTCTGTTCACCTCATGAAATTGCTAGATTATCTAAGAGGCCAGTGGTTCCCAAAGTGGGCGATTTGGCGGTCCATGGGGGGGATAGGGGAAGGGGGGCAAAAACGGACAAAGAGGGCGATGGCGCGTCAAAACAGGTATAGTGGAGTCAAGTCGGAGAAATGACGAATAGTCAACTCACGATAAAGTTAACTGAAAAAGTGTAATTTCGACATTGAGCCAAAAAGTTTACCATTTTTTTTCTTTAGTATACTTGACGGTGATTACGGTTTGTATGACCATTTGTTGGTTCCCCATATTTCGGGGGCAATGATTCGTGTGAAGCTTGAAAAGGGGACGATGAATCGAAGACGGTTGGGAACCACTCGTCTAGAGGATATTGAGACGATGCTCACCAAATTTGACTCAATTCCGACCAGTGGAAGCGGAGTTATTGCAGTGGAAAAATTTAGATTTGAATAAAATAGTATTTACGGTGACCAGATTACTATTCTACTATTATCCAAAGTTTTAGACTGCAATGACTCAGCTACCACTGGTTGGAATTGAGGCAAATTGGGTAAGCCTTGTTTATGTAGACAACCTAGCAGTCTTATGGGATGAACATAAATTTTGTCAAATTTTTATATAATAAATCTAAATCGATAGAGTTTGGCCACCAATGCCGTATTTCATCCGCTCGAAACAACGTAGCATTGAAAACTAACTTGTATTTGTCTGGCCTCCAACTTCTAACAACTTGTATAGAGTTGTTGGAGCCCTGCTGATCTTCTACGAGACATACTACTACAACTGTCAAAATATAATTGACCGTCACACTTTGATTGTAAATCCGCGAAGGTACAGGAGTACAGCAAAAGCAATCATAAAATCCGTAGCTGCGTTGATCCAGACTTCTCAGATTCGCAGTACAGACTTTCGAAAACTTTAACGCGATATCAGTTCTCTGTTGTATGAGTATAATCCTAATTAACCGCATATCTCTTATGAACTTACGATCTTATGAACTGAACTTTCCTGCTTTCTTTGAGCGCAGGGTCACAAATTAAGCAGTGCACTATCGAATGTCAAATCGACGAATGTTTACATTACACCACTGTGATTCTGCCAGAAAATGCTTACGTCATATTTCCGAAATCGCTGAGTCAATCTTGTCGCAATGATTCACTTGTGCTAAAATCAAATATTATAACCGGAAAAACAATTTCGCGACAGATTTGGGTGCAAACGAACTGAAACACACGAGTTTTATCAATAAATGGCGCAAACGGTATGATCAATACAATATGTAATCGAAACTTGGAAGGAGTGCTTCATTTTACAACCGCCAGGTAGTACTTATGGCTAGGGGTGGGCACAATGATTCGAGTACTCGAATCTGAATCGAGTATTAATTTTAATGATTCGAGTCGAGTAGTAAAACGTGATTTTTTCGAGTACTGAAATCGTACGCTCCATGTCAATAAGAGTGAATTTATCAGCGAAAATTAGAATTCGATACCATTATCCATTCTCGAAGCCTTGAAATTTCGATCGGTCGTATACCAGCATACATAAGACGCATTGCAAAGCTACAAACAAACCTTACATGGTGTGCGACAGGCTTTATACTATTTGTGGTAGGATAAAAGCCGGTATTTTGAATTTTGTCATCTCCCCTACAGCTGTGACGTCATAATAAGTGATACTCGATTACTCGACTCGACTCGAAGCAAAATACTCGATTCAGAATCGAATCACTCAGGTACTCGATTTTGCCCAGCCCTACTTATGGCATCTAAATTTTAAGCCGTTACGTAATCTACGTGGGCGGACCTATTTCGATTCTCGCCTGTAGCCGAAGCATCAGAGGTTAATTTGTGTTCCTTCCCCCCTGTTTGACTATTTCTTACGGCGTCAAGACGCCCGAAGAAAGACTCCACAAAAGATTACATGTGATATCGAGCAGAAAAAAAAACAAATAATAACGTCGGTAGCGTACACTCTTAGTGGAAAGAGTGCATGTGTATTTCCACCCGTGTACCACCCCTGATATACCCAGTGGCGGCTCGTCCTATAGGGCAACTGGGGCATTGCCCCACCTAAAATTCTGTTCAATAACAACTTAACCATTTATAGACGCACAGCAATCAATATATACCGAGATCACAGCGAAACCCGCGTTCTTCTTGTGCTTTCGCTTGCAAACGCCCATACATAGCGAAGTCTCTGCGAAAATCGAATTCTCTTCTGTGTTTCGCTTTGTGAATGCCTAGCCGGGGCTTGCCCCGGTAGCGCTCATAACAAGCTTTCACTATCTATTCTCTCAAAGCCGCGCACAATAAAGAAACGGTGATTTACTCTCTCATATTCGTAAAATGGCCGAGCAACCGGGGCAAATATGCTACTCGCCCTTAATTGGAAATGCGACCAGAAACTGTTAAAAGTAAGGAAAATGAGTATTTTTCAAATGCGAACCATTCGATAGCACAAAAGAGAGTTATAAAAATTTGTTTTTAACAAGACTTTAACTCAAGACTGAGCAGTCAAGGCAATGACTTGAACTCGGACTCGAGTCATAATATACCACGACTCGGACTCGGCCCTCTGCTCGATGACTTGGACTAGGACTTGACTCGGTGGTGAACTAAAAATGACTCGACTTGATCCGGGTCAAAACTATAAAAGTGAGATTGACTTGTGACTTTGGTTACAGCCCAATGGGGAGAGTCTTTTCTTTCATCCAACCAAAATACATATAAAAAAACAGACGGCAATGATGGTGGTTCAGAAAATATGCATGCACAGTATGGTATCAGATAGGAATGATCCACATGTCCGTGAAGGTCAACTATAGTCTGATCACACCGGCATCAAACAGGTAGGCTACACTTGACTCTATACAGTCTGGCTGCAGAAAATGTTAGAGGGACGTGGAGACCGGAGATATTGGAATCTAAACTGGATTTCAACCTTTTATGGCGGTACCGAATGTGACTAGTCACATTCGATAATGGCGGCGACTCCATTTCCAATTTAAAACTGTTCAGTGGCCCACCTCAAAATTTGATAAGCCGATTACTAGGGCAATTTTTTGCAATTTTTTACAGCTTCCGGTAGCTGTTTGGAGGATTCTGACATTACAACTTTTCTCCATTGTTTTCGATTTTTTCATAAAAATAACATTTTTCTGAAAATTAGGCACTTTATGTATATAGACCACTTGATTATTTCACTATCGTTTAAATTTGAGGTCCTCTCTGATTTAACGTACATTTGGGCTAGACAGCTGAAAATTATATTTTCACTGGGTCATTTTTTCAGGCTGTTAATTTGGTTGAAGTCGCCAACACTGAGTGTGGCTCCAGTGCCTTGGATGAGGATCGATTCGAGTATCTCATACCCTAATAATTTCAAGGAACATTTTCCAAAACCGCGCCACTTTTTAGTGCAACTTCGTGAAAAATTAATGCAACTTTCCTGAAAGTTGTGGCATGTCTTGCAAATCTGTAGCTTGATCACGAATTCTCAGAAATATCATTTCCGGCAGCGCATGACTTCATGCTCCAAATTTCATATGCGGCTATACGACCAGTAGGCAGCACCGTAACTGCCGCACCCCAAACCCCTTAATTGGGGGGGCCCGAGCTCGAAGGGGGCCCAAAATTATTTCGTGAATTAGCATAAATCATAGAGTATTTTTTGAAAATTTATGAAATATTTTAAAAATTTTTTCGCGCTGCGCGCGAATTCAAGTAGCCATTTATCTATATCGCTGGGCATTGGGCCATTACCGCACCACGACCCACCAAGACATACAATCAAGCTTTAGGCCATATAACATGCGGCTCCAAAAAGTGTGCCAGAACGATCGGCAGCGAGAAAGCTTGGCCGAAAAGGTCTAAGCCCTTATGCGGACCGAAGACTTCGTTATATAGGCTATACAAAATACATGTAGGTTTAATTGTCCATAGGCGCCTAAATGATTGGCGTCGAATGTTCCTGTCTTTGCAATCTGAACCTCACAAGACACATACCATCCAGCTGGGGGAAATTTATGCCACTGAAGAAATAGAAATTTGAAATCGTGTGCGTCTCTTAGTGTAGAAGCCTACGTTTGGGTGATTCTATATTTTTTAATATAGCAGACTGGAAGTCACGAAATAAAATCATGTAACAAAGTCATATCAACGGGTCCGCCCGCCCGAAGATGTTTAATCATTATTTACGGGCCCTCCCGTTTTCAAGACACTTCACTCAGCTCTACCGGTAAATCTAATTACGTGAGTAGAGAGGACAATAAATTGTTAGCATAATATATATGAAATTGCCGATCTGATTGACCGATTTTATCATAAATTATCGAAAATTTTCGCGCTTCGCGCTGGCTCACAATACAGTGCAGTTAATTTCGTGACAAAAGCGAACAACGTGATGGGATGGGGTCGTTTTATCACCCTATGGGAGCCCAAGACCCACGTTTTTAGGGGCCTGACGAGGTGCTGTTTCGTTCCTGCCAACGGGTATACGCCCGAAGATGTTTAATTATTATTGAGTGGTCCCACCTTTTTAAACACACCTCACTCAGCTCTACCGGCAAATCTGATTATGTGAGCAGAGAGAAGACAAAAATTGATAACAATATATGCAATTCCCGATCATATACTGACCGATGAAATCATGATTTCTAGAAATTTTCCGCGCTTCTGCGACAAAAGCTGATTCACTAAAGAAACTCCCAACGATAATGATTAATATCGGTAAATGGTGTATCGCCGGAGGGGGGTCTGGGGGGCGAAGCCCCCCAGAAGTTCGGTCTATAACCCTATGGGGGGCCCAAGACCAAAGTTTTCGGGGGGGGCCTGACGAAGTGCTGCTACGGCCCTGCCAGTAGGGCAGGGCAAAATCGAGTATCTGAGTGATTCGATTCTGAATCACGTATTATGCTTCTAGTCGAGTCGAGTTTCTGAGTATCCCTTATCATAACGTCACAACAAAATATACTAAGTCAAAGCTCAAATATCTACCTTTTATCCGTCACATTAAAGATACTTTGGTATTTTATCGACCATACTGATATCATTTCACTTTGTAACAATGTTGTGGGTGATCTTGACTTCAAAAATGTGTTATTTCCAGTAAAGTAAAGTTTGTGTTATGTCTCGTATTCTGCGGCACGGCCAATCACGGTTCCAAGGCTTCCTCAGTGGAAACTATTATCATTAGTACTATTATCGTTAGTAAATTACCTTTTACTTGCGAGGAGCGTGTAATTTCAGTACTAGAATCATTGTGCCCAGCCCTAGCGACCAGTCGAGGTCTCGCAGCTTCAACTACAGTGAAGACAGTAACGGAACTAATTTTCGTTGCTAAATTAACTCGCGAGCAGCAATGACATGTAACCTCGGCACTCGAATCGTGGCGCGAAGCCCTCATCCCGACCCACAGGCATCTCGGAATAAACACGGAGTCTCCAGCAACGAAATGGTCATTACTTCGACACAGGCGACACCTACCGAAAACAGCGAAGAGTGAGAGTACCAGCAACCACAGAAATAAAATAAAAAACCAGGCACGTAATGATAAAATAAGGCGGCTACATTGAATATGTAAAAATGGTCTGCATTTCCACAAACAGCAAGGCAACGAAACGCACTAAACAGCCGATGCCGGAACACTCGCGATTTGGTCGTCACAAGTATACACAGCCTGCCGCGATCTCAGATGTTGCGCTTAAACCAGTGCGGTGCGTGGTGAATCTTTTGATGATCGACCTTGCTTGTTCGGCGCTTTCGTGCGTCTATAAACGGGCGCACTCGCTAGAGACCGACGCAGCCATGATTTTGGATTCCAACAGGGCAGGAAAGTTTTTCTGAAACAGGAGCAAACCAGGATCAAGATGGGATTCTAAATTTCCAGTTCACTTAAGTAAGGGATTGCCATATTTCGTAATCCGGAGATGGAGGAAACTGTTTACAAATCAATAAAGTCAGATTACCGAGCTACAAAACTGATTCTACAATTTGTGCTAAAAATCAGGGTTGTAATGAATATTGATTCGAGTCATTTTTTCAAATGCATAACATAGGCTTACCATATTTTGAAAATGCAAAAAGAGGACACTTTTTCAGAAATTTGCAAGATACAAAACCGGAGTAGAAGTCCCAAAAACCGGTGAATTTTTCCCACTTTGCAGTCGGTTGACTAAAAAAAAAAAAAAAAAAAAGGTCATCACTTCCGCTCAGAGCTCAAAAACACGTTTTTCACTCCACATTGCTTGGTGGATGACTAAAAAAAAAAAAAAAAAAAAAAAAAAGGTCTTCATTTCGCTCAGAG
This sequence comes from Botryllus schlosseri, assembly GCF_051294905.1. Lineage (NCBI taxonomy): Eukaryota > Metazoa > Chordata > Ascidiacea > Stolidobranchia > Styelidae > Botryllus > Botryllus schlosseri. Next base: position 2,529,049 of record NC_137241.1, read on the forward strand.
CTGAAATCACCGCTTTTCCTCCGAAATACCCGCCGGAGCTTCACTTCTGCGCTATTTTGCGGCATATCACTCGCAATTTCCTCTATATCTGACCTAAATTTTCAAAAAAGAGGACAAAATCTCACAAAAGAGGACAAAAGGGCGTCCTCCGAGGACACTTTCAAAAAAGAGGACAAATCCTCTTAAAAGAGGACGTATGGTAAGCCTACATAACATGACTCGACACGAGTCAATTTGTGTAGTGACTCGAGACTAGGACGGTCAACACCGACATTTCATTGCAACTTCAAAGTATAGTAAAGCCACCACATGATTGGTATTTTGTCTATCAATCCTGATACTTGCACAATAGGGCCAGAAACTGTTAAGACTTAGGTAAATTACGATATTATGAATGCGAGCAAGAATATAATGCAGAGGTTCCAAACAAGCGGCCCGCGACGGCATTTTGGAATTTCTTGTATTCAACCATATTATGAATGCGAGCAAGAATATAATGCAGAGGTTCCAAACAAGCGGCCCGCGACGGCATTTTGGAATTTCTTGTATTCAACCATATATTCAAGTGCCGTATATCTTTTTTAGATGTAAGAACGTAAAGTCACCGCTAAAACTTCAACAACATCACTATCACATCCCTTTAAGCTACCATGCGGGAGGAGATCAGGTATTATGTCACATTTCTAGTTCATGATGATAAAACGTGACCCGTTGCTGCTTCGCGACTGAAAAGTGTGATTGGGTTTGGTGCGACCTTGTCGTAAAATGACTCGATTTCGGATTGACTGGGTGATTAAATGAAAATGACTGTAGATGAGTCGGGTCATACGATGAAATCGGAGAAGGACTTGCGGCTCGGAACGGGGAGTTGGTAATATTACGGACGCAACAATCTATGAAACTGTCATGGGCAATAGTGATATATCAAAAGGTCGTAGCTTGCGTTGCGTAGGTTAGATGGCAATCTAATCAGGTCCGTATGGCTACCATTGGCATTCTGTGACCCCCGTGACGTGTAGTTGGTTACATGCTGTAGGTTGTGTGTTCTCTTCATGCATGTCCTTATCGGTGGCAAATAAAGGTAGTAATACGCTATACAGCTGCAACACCAACGAATTCTTCGCCGATTGGACATTTCTATTTTAGGGGTTCTTAACCAGGTTCTGTAGACCCCATCCGGGTAGGAAGCACCACAAAGCGAAGACAACGCTACGAGGATGGATTTCAAAAATGGAGGACATTTAGGCCTTCCCGGAGGACATTTTCAATTTTTTGAAAGAGGAGGGCATATGCTAACCCTTACTGAAGCGACTTGAAAATTAGCGTACTTTGACGCTATGTACCTGTACCAGCGGTGGCCACCCTGCGGCCATATGGCCGTAGAAGGACACGTAATTTAATTAGTATGTGTTGGCGACCGTCGATATGCAATTTAAATTTACGAATTGACTCTCGATTTCTTGAGAGATCTTAACCGATTTTGAAATTTTCTTCGCACGATTCAATGAAGGTTCATTTTCGGATTTCAATATATAGTAGCGCCCTTTCCAATCAGCGTCCACAGAACAGATTCGCCCCATATCGAAATACAAACTCGCAATCCCGATGGGAGGTCAGGAAATAACGGCATGCAACAAAGTGACTAATAACAATTGGTCCTCCAAAGACGCATCATCATATATAACTTGCCCTAAAGACTCTCTCTCTTTATAACTTGCCCTAAATTTGAGAAAACACCCCCTCCATCAACTTTACCAGTGATTCTGGTCACATGGGCTAAGAAAGGATAAATGTTTGATAGTAATACATAAACTACTAATATTAATGACGAAATTAATTTGTGAAACTGAAAAAATGTTCGTGTTCGCGCTATGGGCATTCCCGTAGCAAGACCACTCGCGACTTTGGTGCTTATAGTAACGCCTATATGATAAATAGCTTAGTCCGGAGCCCACCGGAAATGGCCACACACAGACACTTTAACATGGGTATGTGGCGTCCAGCTAGTTCAATTCGACTATGCCCTGGAATGCGGCCGTAGGATACATCAATAGTGGAAATGCGGCCGTCAATGGCAAAAAGGTTGGCCACCCCAGACCTGTACCATCATTTTTTAGGATCCTGATGCCGTTTTGGATCAGATCCTGATCCAGAATAACTGTGGTCGCTACATCTCTAGCACTTACGCGCTGCCAACAACTCCTGACTTGTTTGTAAAAAATAGTCGTCTCAAGTCTTGTTTGTCAATCTTCGTTCTTGCCCGACATGGGGGTGCCGTGTCCGACAGCTTCCGTGGCTGCGTCGGTGTCTGCAACTAAGGTTGTCAACTAGCAAATTTTCAGCTATTCCAAATCGGGCTATTGTTAGAACGATCGTTAGCTTTTCCCAAATTTGATTGGAATTAGAATGATAGCTGAACAGGTTTCGCAAATTTACCAGAAAATACAAGATTTTTCCGAATTGGATTGTAATTAGAATGTTAGCTACGCCTTTTTTAAATTACATCGGAATTAGAACGATAGCTACATAGTTTTTACAAATTAGATCAGAATTATATCTAGTCCAAATTTGATTAAAAAAAAAGAGCTACAGTTTATCCAAATTTAATTACAATTAGACAATGAATTATATTCAGTCTTTTTTTTCAAAGTGGATTAGAATTAATTCAAGTTTTTTTCAATTAGATTAGAATTAGACGTATAGCTAGTTTTTTTTCTAATTTAGATATGAATTTGAACGTGGGCAATAGTTTTTTCCAAATTAGATTAGAAATAGAATAACAGCCACACAGTTTTTTTCAAATTATATTCGAATTAAAACTAGAGCTACGGTTTTTCCCAATTAGATCAATCAATCAAAGACTCAGCGTGCAAGGATGTTATTACAAAACACATTTCCGAGTACGGCCACTAAAAGGCTTTCCACTTTTGCAAATTAGATCACAGTTAGGATTACAGCGACAATTTTTCCAAATTAGACAAGAATCAGAATTACTGAATTCGCAAATACCAGGAAATTGAATTCAATTCACAATTATAATGAAATACGACGAAAATCAAGTTCAGATGATATCGCATCAGATTTCACTCTCATAAGCACGAGTATGGGAAATGTCGGTACAGGAAGCTTACCGTGTGTCCCACTACGTAGTTCTCATGTAGTATTTGCAGGAAAACCAGAAATTAGTTTAAAATGAAAGCATAGAAACAATCACTGATTATATTGCTATTACGTTAGCGGTATTTTGCTTCAACCAGACAACCAGACTCATCTAGCTGTACAATTCTACAGGATCCAAAATAACTCAAAACCTTCAACAAAAGAAAAGAGCTGTCCCGCTTACCTTTAGCCATAAAAAACCTTCCCCGTCCTCGAACGCCTTTAAAAGAAAGCATTATGATTCAAACAACACAGTCTATCAACGTAGGAAACAGACACAAAAGCCACCCACCACTCGCTCCATCACCGGGCTGATTTGAAAAATTAGCGGCGAGGCGTGGCCGTGAGAACCTTGCTGTCATATCCTCTGATGCCCTATAAAAAAGTACCATAACTATTAACACCAGCTGGGCAAAATCGACGTACATCTCGACTCAATTCAGAATAAAGTATTACTCTTCGATTAGAATTCGAATTAGAACACGGATAATATCAAGTCGATAATCTCAATATATTCACCGGATGTTGCAGAAGATATGGCATCTGGCTGAAGGTGCATATGGAAAACTACGAAACATGTATCTGAACAGCTTTACAGCCCCTGCTATGCTTCGACATGAAATAGATTAGAAAGGCTGCAACCAGCACTTAGAGTAAGTGATAAGAAGTCTTCAATTTTCCCATTGTAGCAGCCACAGAATAGACTTATTCGAGTCTCAACCAGTGTTGGGATCAAGTCACTACCTTCGAGTCACGAGTCATTTCGAGTCATGGCAGAGTTTGACTCGAGTCAAGTCAAGTCAATACATTTTCGAAGGTGACTCGAGTCAAGTCAAGTCACTCGATTTTTGGAGGTGACTCGAGTCAAGTCGAGGTGACCACTGTCAAGTCACGTCAAGTCACGAGTCAAGTAACAATTCAAGTCAAGTTCCCTTTTCGAACTATGAGGCATGCTACGTCATTGCATTTTGTTCGCTGTCTGAAATACAGCTTGCGTGGTCATTGATTCTGAACCGATGAACGAATATAGAGGTAAATATACGAGCAAGAAGGCGCTGTATCGCTCACATATATAGCCTCATTTTAGTTACCCGTCAAAATAGAGACCAGAGAAAAGAATTAGTAAGATGTAATACATTACCCATTTACAAATAGATATGATACAATTCGAGCCTGCGTCAATGGTTGAGGACTATATAACCTATATTCGAATTCAATTTCAATAAAACAAGTGGTTTGGTTAAGGTATAAGAACAGAGAACCGAAATATACATTTTGCTATTAGAATATTCTACTATACTAGTTTACGACAGCGTAAGCTGTATGCTTCGATTACTTCATTTGTGGTTAATTTATTTGTGAGAGAACAATGGAGGTTCAGTAAAACGCACGATCATCGAATGATTGGTCGCTTTCACGGGTTACACCAGCGTTTCGCGAAAAATCCGAGCATGTGAAAGATGGACTGGTTTTATCGACATCGATTGCTTGATGACTTGAAATTGACTCGTGAATTTTGCTCCGAGTCACGAGTCAATGCGCATTTCTGATACACAGAGTCAAGTCAAGTCATTTTAGCAAAGTGACTCGAGTCAAGTCAAGTCATACGAAAAAGGTGACTCGAGTCTGACTCGAGTCATCCCAACACTGGTCTCAACTACCATATCACAATGAGTGTCGATTATTTTTTATCTCTAATGGCCCACACCAATCTCTCCTTCAAGGTATGAAATCGACTCGATATTATCAGCTGACCGATTAAATCAATCTGGTATTCCAGCACCACTATGTTGTCACATTGGTATGCATGATGTCGGAAGTCGAAATATGCTGGTTTTATTCCCCTAGAATGAACATAATGCCGTCACAAAAACATGATTTGCTATTTTAAGTCCCCGACTATTTCATTGTGCTTTGCGACAATGCAGTCGGCTGATCACGACTTCACATAAATTGCCATTCCCACTGACACAAGTATATTCTGCACGACACGTTTCATAATTATGCTGCGATATGACCGCGCGAGGTTCACAGTCTTCCACGTTGGGAAGAAATATCGGAACCAAAATATCACTGTATGCCTATAGATCTTGATGGAATGCGAGTTTAGCAGGGTTGTAATGACTCGAGTCACGATTTTCTGATGACTCGATTTGACTCGAGTCATTTTCTCAAAATACGGAAATGGCTCGACTTGACTTGGACTCGAGTCATTGCGCATATGACTCGAGACTCAGACGGCCAAGACTAGCATTTCATTGTAATTTCAAAGAATAGTTAAGTAACCACCCTATTGGTAATGGTACATGAAAATGCGACCAGAAACTACTAAAAGTGAGGAAAATGATTACATTGTAAATGCTAACCATTCGATATCACCAAGCAGAGTTATAAAAAGTGACTTCAACGAGACTTCAACTGGGAACTGAGCAGTCAACACAATAATGACTTTGACTCGACCCTCTGATCGATGACTTGAACCCGGACTCGACTCGGTGGCGAATTGAAAATGACTCGACTTGACTCGAGTCAAAACTACAAAAGTGAGATTGACTTCTGACTCGGAGCCTTGCGACTTGGTTGCGACCCTGGATTTCAGTCTACGAATACTCCGAAATATCTACTGACGCAATATCAGAAAATTGGAAATAGTTGGGGCAACTTACCTTGCTCCCCTGGCGCCAACCGCTCCGCTGTATTCCGACACCATGTTGACACTGTAGGCTGGCCGACGAGACGGAAGCACCTGCGCATCAGTAGCCCGCCTGAGAACACAATGTATCTGTCACGCGAGGTTTTAACCACTGCAGATTGCAAGACAAAACGGTTGGCATACCTGGCGTTAGGGTTGTTCAAAAGTATCTTTTACTTTATATACTGTTAGCCTACTGGACAGTTGATGAAATTATAAAATCAGGCTCAGTGCCAATCTGTAGACACTAAGCTATTAGACATAGAAAATTTCAAACTATATAAAAATATTTTAAACACATTTCACAGGCAACTTCATGAATTTCTGTCGAGTTTTCGAAAAAATGATACACATCAAATTTGGCTCCATTCTAAACGGCACAAGTTACTAGAGAACAAAATTTTATATTTCAAATAATAGTATCTCTAGTTCTAAAATCAATATTTAATGACTTTCCCACCGTAAATAGCCTACCGATACTAGTCTTTTCCAATACGAAATTTCCTGCTCCCAATAACTTCGTTTCTACTGGTTGGAATGAAGCCGAATTTAGAGTGCAGAAAAATATAAAAACAGTAGGCTATCTAAGGCGGGAAATTCTCCCATTATTGTTAATTATGGAATTAGACACCAAAAATATCATGTTTTTCCAATCTAAAGTTCACCACTCTACGGTCAGAATTGAGTCAAATTTTTTTTGCATTGTTTTTCGGACGAGTTAACTATTGCATGGTGGAAGCCAGGAAAACTAAAATTGAAAAAATCTAAGCATTCACGTTCGATATTAATGCTTGTATGGGTTGGAATTGAGCCAAATATGGAGTACATCGTTTTTTTAGGTAACCTCACAAAATTTATAAACTGGCGAGTAAAACACGATAGCATGGCTGCCAGCAGTTATACTACCTTAGCTGTTCCTTCAGTTGGCCCTTTATTCTGCCGACAGCCTCCACTCTGGGATTCGACGATCTGACACTGTGTGGAAAGCCGCCGTCCAGAGAGTCCATGTTGACGTTTCGTTGGCTTTGATTTCTCTCGATCTGCTCCGTAGGGTAACAACCGTCATGTGCGGTGAAAATACTATGCCATTTTCTGTTGGGTTTGCTGTTTCTAGACACTCTTGGAGGTACAGAACTTCAATATACAATTGATTAATATATTGATATTGAAATGAACAAGAATATTTTTGCTGACTTTCGTCGGGGGGGGGGGGTAATCGTCAGCAACTAATAGAGAACTGAAAAGAACATTGTATATCAACGTGAAAAGATATGCTAAAAGATCTGCTGTGACAAACCCCTACACTAGGACTGTTCAAAAATAACTTTTCATTCCCAATTTTATTGGATAATACATAAAAATGTTCTAGGTTCTCTAACAAAACGTTGCACACCAAACTAGCATGAATTCCAAACAACAGTAAAAGCATTGCTGTGAGAGGAATTTTTTTTTAATATATTGTAGCGGCTCTACAAGACGCGCTCGTCGATCGTGTGATTATTTGATTGCCAATTTGTGAATGTTTCCGCGTCCCTTTTCAATGCATGCATGTTGATGGGTTAACTCGTCAGTTACTAACTTCGCTCGCAATAAACGGAGCTCTCGCTTCATTGGTGACCCCGACGTGATCTGAACACGCAACCTTCTGATAGAACTATTGGACAATCCTCCGCAGGCAGAGAAGTACAACACAATCAAAAGCAGGTTATTACAGTCCTTCGCCATGTCTCCACCAGAGCGGGCCGCACGTCTGTTAAATATGTCACCTCTTGGCGACAGAAAACCGACAGAGATGATGGACGAAATGCTCGCACTGCTAGGAGATCTTCACCCCTGCTCCCTTTTCAAATACTTATTCTTACAGCAAATGCCGGAAAACATACGGATAGTGCTGGCAAAAGAGGATCTAGATAACCCCCAAGATTTGGGTCAGCGGGCTGATCAAATGTGGCTATCGAGATCCAGCGATTACAGAATTATTAAATTGAGCTAGGCGTGATCCTACACAGAACGACTAGTTTCCACCCGCAAGCCAACGGCCTCGTGGAACGCTTCCATAGACATTTGAAAAGTTCCCTTATGACAAGACTCACTGGTCCAAACTGGCTGGATGAGCTACCATGGGTTCTTTTAGGCATCCGCACAACACCCAAAGAGGATTTGGACGCCTCTTCGGCCGAACTTGTGTACGGTACTCCATTGACGGTTCCCGGCGATTTTGTTTCTTTTTCAGGAGAAAGCGCACATCGGGATTTGCCAACGTTGCAGGAAAAGATTCGCAATCTCCTTCCACGTCCTATGTCACGACACGGCACGTCAAAAACCGCAGTCCCCGGAAGTTTGAAAGAATGCACATACGTGTTCATTCGAAAGGATGCACACCGACCACCGTTGACCAAACCTTACGACGGACCGTACAAGGTTCTGAAGAAATCGACGAAATCATTTACGCTATCCATGGGCGGCAGAACGGAAGTGGTGTCCGTCGATCGTCTAAAGCCGGCGTATATGGATCTAAACGAACCAGTGGAAGTAGCACAACCTGCAAGACGGGGCAGACCACCGCGGCAACCAAGTGAGATCGAGCAACCGCGCGATCTTCAAAATGCAAGAAGATCGAAACGCAACAGGCATCCTCCATCTCGCTACGGTTCCTGAGGATCCCCGCCGCTGGAGGGGGATGGTGTAGCGGCTCTACAAGACGCGCTCGTCGATCGTGTGATTATTTGATTGCCAATTTGTGAATGTTTCCGCGTCCCTTTTCAATGCATGCATGTTGATGGGTTAACTCGTCAGTTACTAACTTCGCTCGCAATAAACGGAGCTCTCGCTTCAATATCAACAAAAAATAGCTTTTCATATCTAATTTTACCCATGACATTGTTAGGTTGTCTAAGAATGATGCATATGGCAAATTTGGCTTGATCCCGACACTCAAAAGATAACTAATTGGAGCATGGTTGTTGAAAGAATTCTCAAATATCAAATTCAGACGATAAATACACCAATACCGACAAGCTGGAGATAAATCGCTCTAAGAAGGTTTCAATTAGCTGCAGCTTCACGCCCTACTTCAGATGCTTCCACACACCTCAGTTTGAGAACAGCCGATTTAGCGGTTGGAATTGAGCCCAATTTGGTGTGTGTCTTTTTAGGGAACGTAACAACCTCATAAAGTAGCCACTCGAATCTGAAATCCTTTTTGAACAGCCCTACTCGACAAGCGTAAAATAGTCCAACAACCTAAAAGCAACATGGCAAAGCCATACTAATTACGGCAAAAAATACAGAAAATACCTCCTCGTCCCAGCTTTCGTCATCGCCAAAGTCGAGATATTGGTTGGAAGCGGGAGTATCGCTGAGCAACTCCGCTTTGTTGCACATTTCTAAAGAAACAAGTAAAAGATGATTTCCACAAGTACTGAAATTCAGGGTTGTAACCAAGTAACGAGGTTCCGAGTCACGAGTCAATCTTGCTTTTATAGTTTCGACTCGAGTCAAGCCGAGTCATTTTCCATTCAACACCGAGTCAAGTCCGAGTCCAAGTCGGCTAGTAAAGGGTATAGTCAGCGTCATAGTGTTTTGACTCGAGTCCGAGTCCAAGTTATAATGTTCACTGATCAGTAGGGCAATTTTTTTTTACCTAAAAAACGGAAGATTTTGACCTAAAAAATCCGAATTTTGACCTTTTTTGACCTAAAAAAACTGAAATTTGACCAAATTTTGACCTCACGTATGCAAATTAGGTGTTTTCGCATATAATGTTAAAATTGTACTACTTATCTTCATTTCTGGTTGGAACTGTCTGTCCTTACAAAGTAGATTATGGCCTGAAAAAACGTTTTTGGCTCAAAAACTGACAGATTTTTACATGAAAAACTAGTATTTTAACGAAATCTGGCCCTATGAAGAATTCCAGTAGTTAGCCTACATAACGTATTCTGGTGGAAATAATTAAAATTTGTTGTAGTACAACGAAAGATCCTTTCCTACATTCTCGGGTAGAAAGTGTCTGTCCTTAACTACGTAGCTTGCCAAGAACGGAGAAAGAACGTTCAACAGCAGCATTTGTTGGCTGACAACACTCAAGCTGTGTGCACACTGCTGGTGACAAACCGTGATGCTTCATTCTGACAATGTTGTCTATATCACAATTTTTCAGCTTGCGCTTCTTGATATAAGAACCTTGCAATGTCCAAGCAGTCTTGCTTCAGCTAGGATATTGCGGTACGTTGACCATAAAATCATGTTACTATTTGTTTCATTTGACCATTTATGATTCACAATGAGCAGACGATGGTCCGTTTACATCGGTAGACCTATAAAGTAGGCTACAAGCTGTAAAATATCAAATGATAAGTTCACCGACAGCGCAAAATCTACGATACAAACGAAATGCAGAGGTCAAAAAATGTTTGACTTTGTAAACAATTTTGACAAATTTTGACCTAACGCTACAATTTTGACCTAATTTTGACTTTTTTTGACATGTCAAAAAAAATTGCCCTACTGATCAGTTTGCAGTTGAATCCGGTTCAACCCACTTTTTGAGTTCTGTTCGAGTGATATAGAATGGCTCGCGTTCATAACTAATATTTTTCATCAGTTTTAAAAGTTTCTGGCCCTATTTTCAAGTGTCAAGATTGATAGAGAAAATACCAATGATGCAGTAACTTTACTGTTCTTCGAAGTTACAACAAAAAGTCTGTCTTGGTCGTCCTAGTCTCGAGTCACATGACTTGGTTGTGCATGACTCCGGTACAAGTCGAGTCAATACGAAAATCGACCAGAGTCGAGTCATTTTGCGCATTTGAGAAAATGACTCGAGTTAAGTCGAGTCACCAAAAATATGACTCGAGTCATTACAAACCTGCTGAAATTTAAAATTTCAATTGGCCCTGCCGCGGTTTGTACTCATTGGAATTCAGTCAAATTTGGTGTGAAAGTTATTCTTGAACAACCCTAATGGAGATGCAGTTGAAACTTGAGTTGGACAACCAGATATTTTCAGCATTTTTAAATTAAATTAGAATTATAGGCTGGCTTCACAGATATTTTTACAAATTAGAAAAGAATTAGAATTGTAGCTACAGTTTTTCCTATAATAGATTACGATTACGGTAGTAATTTCGCGAAAACTTGGAAATTGAGTAAGTTCCGTTCATATCAAATATGAGTTAATTCTGATAAGCAAGAAAATGAAAAATGTCTTCACACTAGGGGTGTTCAAAATAACTTTTTTTCTCAAATTGAACTGGCTACTTGATAGAATTGTTGGGTCACCTAATTTAGGCCTACACGCCCTACATTGCTACATGTGAAGAAAGTTATAGCCTTTATTTAATATATAGAAATAAATGAAAAAAATTTCAAAATTTTCTGTTCACCCCATGAAATTGTTAGGCTGTCTATAGAAATGATGTTCACCAAATTTGGTTCAATTCCAACCGGTAGCTGTATCACTACAGAAGAAAGTTTTCCATTCAATATATATTATAAATGAAAATAATTTCAAAATTTTCTGTTCATACCATGGAATTGTTAGGTTGTCTATAGAAAGGATGTTTACCAAATTTGGCTCAGTTCCAACCAGTTATTGCCGTCGCAAAATTTGGATTTGAATAAAATTGTATTTACAGTATAATAAATAATTAAAGAATTGGACACCGTAAATACTCATTCATTCAAATCCAAAATTTCTCGACGGCAGTAATTTTCAATTAATTTCCTAAAAATGTTACAAGAGAATTGATATTTTCATGCTTGAGAATGGAATCAGATTTCTGATTGAGTGAGCTTGACTCAATTTCCGGGTTTGCGTGAATTCACTAATTTTAATTCTAACCTATTTGGAAAAAAAATTGTGTGGCCATAATTATAATTGTAGTGTAATTTGCAAAAAACGTGTAGCCATAATTCTAATTGTAATCTAATTTGGAAAGGCTGAAAATTTTCTAGTTTTACAACTAGCTGGGTAATATTCAGGGTTGTAATGACTCGAGTCACGATTTTCTGACGACTCTTTGAGTCAATCTGTGTATTGACTCGACTTGGACTCAAGTCATGGCGCATGTCTCGAACCAAGTCATGTGACTCGAGACTCAGACGGCCAACACAACATTTCATTGTAATTTCGAAGAAAAGTAAAGTAACCACACTATTGGGATTTCGGCTATTGGTACTGGTACTTGAAAATGCGACCAGAAACTGCTAAAAGTGAGGAAAATTAGTAGGCCTATATTATAAATGCGAACCATTCGATATCACCAAACAAAGTTATAAAAATTGTGTTTACCAAGTCTTTAACTGGAAACTGAGCAGTCAACACGATGACTTGGACTCAGACTCGAGTCATCATACCATGACTCGGACTCGACCCTCTGCTCACTGACTCGGTGGTGAATTGAAAATGACTCAACTTGACTCGAGTCAAAACTGTAAAAGTGGGATTGACTTGCGACTTGGAGCCTTGTGACTTGATTATAACCCTGGTAATTTTGACCTTGATACGAAAACAGAAACCGTAACCAAACGTAATCATAATGATACAATACAATGAATATATGATCGAACAGAGCCCAGCATAGACTACCAGTGATTATATCTAGGGTGAGAAGTATTATTTTAAAAAAATGAGGCAATGTCATCTTCCTAGAATTGAATTAAAATATCCTCAGTGCAGATCGTAAATCATATATTAATCAGATTACCTTTGCCGTATTGGTCAAGTTCAACGAAAAAGCGGTCGGGACATATACTGATATGATGTCTCATTTCTGCCGGTCTGAACAGGTGCCTGGCGTTGAACGGGCAGGTGTCCTGAAATTCGGGAAGATGTCAGTTATAAAATCCTATCAAATATTAACCATCGCATTACATCAGATTTCATTCCGATGCAGCCAGATCAGTTTCATTTTGGATTTAATGTGTCAATTCTTTCTGAAATGTTGCACATTCAAGAGATTCTTACTAAGAAACTCTTAGACTCACAGAAGAGAGAGAGAATTCTTTTGTCAACCATGAAATACAGTACAGGCGACGTGCACAATGCACGTGTATACATGTTGAAATAAACCAGAATATTAGCCTATTGGTTGACCCAGTATGCCCATTAGGGTGAAGTGAGGAATGGAAAATTTCAAATTTCAAAAAAGGGCCTTGATATGTGAGGCCAAATAGCAAATAAACAAATTTTATCATAATTTGGGTTCATGCACCCCTAGTGGTCGTGAATTTACATGGGATGAGCCAAAACTAGATGATTTCGTTACATCTTGATAACCACTTACACTAGAAAACTACTTCAGGGCTTGAACTTTGCAGAAGCAACACGTTTCTATCCTACTTCCATAGAACTTGAAAATTGACAGAAAAAAGTTACAAGGAAATTACTGATTTTTGAGGTAAAATTAGGCACTGAAGCAGTGTCAATGTCAAAAGCTTGTGGCGATTGATCCTATGACTGAGCAACATAACTCATCAATTAGAACTACGTTTCGAAACTTTCTCAAACAAATGAAGCCCCCCTTTAAGTATAAATAGGGCTCGGGCATCAAATATTGACTTCTAAAACTATATTAAAAACGGCATCCATCGGTAGTGCGCCATCAAGGCATGTCTTGTCAATTAGTTGTTAAGCAACGGTATAAACCCCAATTCGCGGAAAGCTCTACTCACCAGATGTACGTTCGGGAAGTTCTTTTTACATTTCATGATGTGAGGTACGAATCTCTTCGCTGAGATTATGTGCACTGGGTCATACGGGCAGACGAAAAGTTCGTCCTTGTCGGCGCTTTGCTGCGTCGTCAAACTCACAGGCACACCATGCATAGTGATTACAAATGTTTTTACAGCTTATTGCCACCTGACGATACAAATGTAAACTGCAGCACAAGCTTACAATAAAGATATATTGACTCCAGAGAGGGGTTGTCAAGTGCCTGAAATCCCCATGTACCAAATTTGTCGTAAACTAGTGCCAACTCATCTTCAATATTCGAAATATCCTTATATAGGCGTAATAAACGGGATTAAGTTTTAACAGTCGGATTATGCTTAAATTAGGCTGCAGAAGGAAGATCTGAAGAGCATCTTTGAGGTACAAAGCTCAAATATACGATTGAATGATGAATTTATATTGAAATGACTCAAAAAATTTTCGTTGATACTCGTCGGGGTGAATCGTTATCAAATATTTTGTGATACCATTGTTGATATACAATGTTTTTTCCGGTTCTCTACTACTTGCCGACAATTACCCATCCCGAGTGTCATCCGAAAATATTCAGGTTCATTTCAATATGGATTTTATGATTCAATCATATATTCAGATCTTCAGATTTTCTTTCTGTAGCCTAAATTGCATGTGACAATAAGGTTTCTTGCGTAGATCAAGTAATATAACGGAAAATTGAGTCTGACGTTGTCACAAATTCAGCTTTGGTACATAGGGTCGTCAAGGTAAATATACAGAAGTTCACTGAATTCGCAGCGTGGAATTGGTGGCAACGTCACGCAGAACTTTCCGTTCAATGACTCAATTATTCTATGCAGAAACGCTCTCACCAAGCAGGATTTATTTTAAAAAATGAACCGAGATTCCATAGGGGCACTGTTCCACAACAGTGGCTCGATTACGAACCAAACTAACTTTGGTCATAGAGAAGCAAGCTTAGAAGCATCAAAAAGTACAAATATGCCACAACGATCCAGCTCTGGTGGAATTCATATGCACAACAAAGGGAAAGCATGACTAGTAGCCTATAGCCCAGGGGTGACCAACCTTTTTGTAACCGAGGGCTACTTTTGCGTAATGATTGAAGCGGCGGGCTACTTTTGCGTAATGATTGAAGCGGCGGGCTACTATTTACTCCCGCCGTTTACCCGTACCACACTGAATTTCCGCTTTGATATTTATAGCACTGGGCATGACTGGACATCATGTTATCTGTTTCTATAGCAGGAGCAGTCAGTGGGAAGCCTGGCATTGTATGATATCAACTAGTGCGCTGTACTCTAGTATTTAACTTGACACTGCAATTCTGAGCTAGTGTTCCAGATGTGCATTAATTAATCGTGTTTTGTGTTTGTTTTTGATGAAGTTCATATCCGAAAAGGCTGATTCACAACGATAAGTTGAACGATAGACGCTTGCAACCTTCATAGCTGCTGCGCATACACCACTGTACTTTTCCGTATCAACAATGCACCAAAGGTTTGCTGCAGACTGAGGTGGGGGTTATTTTGCAGTGTTACAATTTCAATCTCCCACTGTTCAGCATCCAGAAATGACAAGATTTCATTATACTGGACAGCAGCAACGATTACAGAAAGTTAGAAACATGGTATATTAAACTGCGTTGAGTGTAATAGAAACAAGCTGTGCCAAAAGATGCAATACGTAATGGGTATACAGATATTGAAAATCTGCTAGTACATCACGGCTATCTGACTCCGAATAGTAATATTGTTTACTACTTCGGCAATGTCCTGGTCGTCGAGCTATCGTAAGGGAACTCTCCACCATTTCAAGAAGACCGTGAACGGCATTCCGTCATGTCGCCTGTATAGGCAATGCGCCGTATCTTGAATTTCTGGTGATTCTATAACATACATCTATATATTACTAATTGTAATTGAAGATATTTTTAAGTGTTTATATATGTAAGTTACATGTTAGTGTGTTTTAAACAAGAATAGCTGAATCAATCAATCTATATATATAAAAGCTCGCTGGTAATAATCTGACGAATATTAGTAAATGGTGCTATTCCACCTATTTTCAGAATGGGCTCGCGGGCTACTCATCAAGTCAGTCCTCGCGGGTTACCTGGTGCCCGCCGGCACCGGGTTGGTGACCCCTTCTATAGCCTAATATGGGACATCAGTGTGCAGGGTAGCCTATTACAAACCGGCTTTTGCAATGGGCAGCAGATAGTGACCCACGGCCTTATAATTCTATTCAATGCAAGATAACGATTCAACATAGGACACAAACATGCTTACTGTAAGTTAATTTTCGAACAACCTCAAATACTTCCTTACGTATAGGCCTACCCGTAACGAGCAAGCAGCAATTGTCAAGTTGTCACTGATCTAATGTGCTGAAACCGAATTTTCATTATGATGGTTGACGAAAGTCGCATGTCCAAACAGTGCCAGCGTGGCAAACAACATGAATATTTGCTAAAATTCCGTACCCAATAGTGGATAATCTGCTGCCCCACCGTCACGGAGCACCCAGCACCGCACAAGAGGAAAATGTGCAGCCACTGCAGCGTCGCTTGAATTTTGTTTGAAGAATTACGCGTCTTCGGCATCACCTGGCGGAATTTGAAAGCTAGTCAAGCATTTCATTTCAGGTTTCACCCCTATTAGATTTTACAGTACTGCAAAACCGGACATTTCCAACAATTACGAATAATATAAGTGAAAACTGAGCAAAGTTCGTGGACATTTTGTACTCTGCAATGAAGCCGATATGTCGTGACGCGTTAAACATATTTAACACCGGAGTGATATCAGACATTATGACGTTTAATATGTTTGATACGTCATAATAATTCGATGATGACTTACAATTTTATTATACATAAGGACAAGTTCAAGTCAATTCTGCGACTACAGACACTTTCTAGGCCGTTCATGACCACTGAGCTATATAAACATTCATGACCCTTTAACTGCGTAACGAGTGTGTTCGTATCGCTGCAATAGTCTGCTCCGAATATTAGTGTCATTACATTGAACGAATAAAGAATCTTGTCCGTCTTTAATCGGCAATATGATAAAAAATAATTGATGATTATGAAAAATCTACATTGAAACTACAGCAGAGGTGGTCAAAGGAGTCAGCCTTGCTGCTCAAGTAGAAGTATATGTATTACTGTAAATTTATAGCTGACGAAGAATTAGCAATTTCCAACAGACGTAAAATTACTACCAGTGGAAATATAGAATGAAAGATCCGGGAATAAGTACTCGAATGGTCCATAACGAAATTCTGCTTCAAACAAATTTAATCCGCATCTGGCCAAATGCGTTTTTCCTTTCAATCGAAATCAATGATCATCTTTGCTTCAGAGACATCAACTGCATCACACAAGTCATCTGGACACCCTCCCATCTTTTCATTGAGTCGCAATCTTGTGGTACATTGATCTCATAAAATTGTTAATAATAAACTGAATCAACCAATATCAGTATAGAAATAATGTAAAATCTGTAGTCGCGTCTGCTCATTGATTAATTTTAAGTCTTATACTCACCTATATTTTGACCTTTGACTACAATCAATGATATATATACAATGATTGGAAACTACCGTGAGCTCTGCGTTTCAGCGTGTTCCTGGTCACGCTTCATCGCATACACAGTTGTGCTGTAAACAAAGGCTTCCTCAGCAATACTTCTTTGAGGAACTAGCGATGATATATAATTTGTTGGGTATATTTATCAGTGGCAATTAGCGTTGACGTGTTAAATAGCTTTAAAAGCGCATTTCTTTCTCGCGTCTGGCATTTTTCTTCTGATTATGCTAGCGGACCGCTGCCATATAAACGTTGTACACGTAGGCCTACTTCGTACAGTCGTACACCTAGTTTACAAGATAAATTTCGCGCGTCATGCGCGTATCGTAAATCCAATTCACACATTGACGACTCGCAATTATACGCAATCCCCGTGATGTAGCCTTGTGACGACCAACGAGGCTTATGTTCACACAGTCGCGGACGTTCAACCTTTGTTGCAAGTGACACAACCTTCATTCCAACTTGAGGTGTCGCTTTTCCATCACATTCCTACATCAATACCATCATATATAATTAAATATCAAGCAGACGTAGTTTTTAAAGGAGTAATTCTAGTTATTTTGAGTACTCGAGTAGGTTTGCCTACTTCCGCAGGTGATTGTGTTTTCATACTACTCACCAAACAAAAACATCACAACTTGTTTTTTTCCGGGGATATCTAGATCTCCCGAGTTTTGAAGGTTTTTGAAAATAGCACGCACATATTCAATGGCCATTTTGCGGCAGTCACTAAGCTTGAACCCTGCAATTTCAAAAGTGACTATTTCCAACTGACTCCGAGCGAACAACCAAATCTACTTTTAGAACTTTTTAAAAGTACTCTACACATTTATATTTTCGCTACTTCTATTTGAACCTGAGTAAATCATTGTAGCAATAGTTCAACTACTTCAGTAGCAACGCTGCATACATCACCCACCTCTGAAAAAAGTCACCTATCCATGATCATTCCACAAAATCTCGATGCCTTACAATACAGAATTGAATTTTCAGGATTCCATCATGTTATGTAAAGAAATGAGGAAGATACATACACTTCACAGATAGAACATTTACGAATACATAATTTTATCCTCAAATCCCTAATTCATGTGTATATGACCGAAATAATGATGCAGGCATTTGAAAAAAGTAACATTAATATGCAACTGTACAGAACTAGACCAATGCAAAAATAACCAGGTGGACAACAAAAACAGTTTATGCGTGATTTGTTAAGCAATAACAGTGCTAGATATCAAATTTTGTCATCTTCAACTTGGGAAAAGTATTTGGATGATGTCCTTAATAATGCAGCAGTACACTCGCTTTCGTTGGCTAAAGAATGGCCAAATACGATGCCGTATCTACTCTTGATGAAATCTGCCTTGTTTAGCTGTTTGTCCATCTTTGCTTGCTCTTGCCCGAATCATTGGTAGGATGGGGAACATTCTTTTTCCGTAAGTTTACATGATATCAAGGTGTCACAAAATTCATTAATATCTGTAGTGCAGAATAAGGATTCGGCTATTTGACCGTACCTGTCCATGGTTATTAAATGCATAAATGGTTATCGAGACTCAAGAATTTTTTGGTTTTCCAAGTTGCTGTTCCTTCAGCACAAGAATCTATCCATTTTCGCATTTTAGGCAAGAAATCATTTTCCAGCCAGTCCAAGCGTGAATCGTCTGGACTGCAATATGGCTTCAAGTCGGCGTTGTAGCTGAACTTGGTTGATGTATTCATAATGTCGAACCACTTGTAAATACCTGCAAACCATGCAGAAGCTTCTTTACCGTCACCTCTCCTGCTCGCATAATACGCGCAACACTATCAGACAGAAGCTGAGCTGCAAAAATCTCCCGCATCTTTGCCAAGCTTTGCATACGAAAATGTGCATCCGTCAATTTGCCGCATCTCAATTCCGTCAGTTCAAAAAGCCGTAAAATGCCGCCATCGAATAATTTTACCATCCTTGTTGAGAAGTTTCGTACCACCAGTGCGGCTGGCGTAGAGGTTGTTGCGTACGCTCTTGGAACATCTTGGGATTTGCACTGAGTCCATCAGCAACAAACGCAGCTACCCGAAATCCACAATCCACCAAGATGCCGACACATTTCCAGAATATAGGCCTACTCGAAAGTCGAAATGAAGCCACCGACTTTGTTGCGCAGTATGCCAAGGGTTTGGAAACAGACGTTACCAGGCCACTGGCATAAACTTGAAGAGCGTGTGTAGCTGGTTCATCATCATCTACATTCTACAGGTCTCAACTCCCCAAGATCAACGAATCCTACCATTCCGTCTTTCGTTGTACTGAATACAATATTCTCTTTCACTGAAAATGCAAAAAATCAGAAGTAGTTAGACACATGAAACAACAGTATTGCTGAAATATTCGCGATGAAGTTTTCGACACAGCTATAAAGTCATGAGAACACAATCTAGCCAATTTACAGGCAAATTTAAGGTTGGAATTGCTCCAATTTGCAAATTGATCGATTTGTGGCCTATACGCAAGAGCAAATCCATTAGACATTAAAACGAAACTCGTTTTATCAGCTTACCAGTCAACTACCATGGGAATCAAAATATATAGTCAAGGTAGCCCACCACTCTGTAGTGCTTATGCAATGATGAAGAGTAGGCTACAGTATAGAATCAATAGAATTTCCTCGCCTTTCAACAAATCAGATGACGCGAATGAAGTTCGCAAATCTTTAAATCGTCTTTTTTTGTACAATTGATCCAGCCACGATCTTAACGCATGCTCCTTATAAATTTCTCGAAGGTTTTCCGCCGATTCATATTTGGCGCCAGTGCAAAAACGTTTTGCTGGAACTTTGAACAAATGCGCATTGGCAGAGGTTTTAGCACACCCTGGTATGCAACACTATCTCACATCTGACGCAACCAACTATTCATCAATCAACTATTAGTGAGAAAAAAGAGTTATAAATATTATAGTAGCCTTCAATAAAATTGCTTTCTGTTAAATGGGTCTCATCGAATTTTCAGGTTGGCCACCCACCAGCAATAAGATTACTCACAAAAGCATCTTAATCAGTTTCGCTTTCAAGATATCAGATGGCGTAATTGATGCTTACAAATGTTCGAATCTCAATCTGTCCTAATTTTCCAAGCTTTTTTACGCTTATCCACAGGTGCAAAAACCTAAGCAGCTAGTCAGTACCTGAATATTGCGCATTGGCGGAAGTTTGATTAGACCTTAGTATGCAGTACTGTCTCACTATGCTCGCAAAACCTGTTAACAATCAACCAACAAACGAAAAAACAGTGGAATAACTGCCAGCAAAGGTGATAGCAGTACTCGACCACGGTCAACATTACTCAATGAAGTGTATGCAGTCAACCTTATCCGCGCACACGCTGATTTCGGCGGGAGTAAACCTTACAGCGTTAGGGGGCGTGGCAGTTTCCAATCATTGTATATATATCATTGACTACAATTTACTATATGCTGATTCTTTCGACGGAAAATATTACATATAAACCAGTTATATCTATTTATTATTTATAGTGCGTTTAAAGCGTGAAATTCGATCATTTTATTTATCCGTTCATACTTAGTCGGACGCCATAATACTATTCGAAGTCTCTAACGCACGATGTCGCTACAGAATCGCACGGAAGCAGCATATCTTTACACAATACAAGGCTACGTATCGAATTATATCATCGCCGCGTCGCCATGAAAAGAATCCCATCATTCATTGTAGTAATACAATCAAAATAATAAGTTGTATTGTCGCACGACCTCTTTATCTCGTTCTTGTTTACGGGTCGGGCGGACATGAATGATACGTCCGTGTCACCGACGCCGTGTTAATGCGATATATATTCCAACGATTTGGGAGATACTTTTGCTTAGCCTATGTATGATAGGTAGATATAAACATTCCACTATCGATGGAGGTAATGGTTCATATTATTGATATGTGAGGTCACTAATTTAAAATAAGTTAACCTCTACAACAGACATGAATGGTCAGGTTTATATTCCCAATGTCAGACAGATTGAAATGTGCAAACTTTTGTTTTATTGTGTAGCCCAATCGTATATGTTTCGTATTCCACGTAATGTAGCTCTAAAACTGAGATCATAATGGGATGCACACCTACAAAGCTGAGCAGAAAAGACGGGCTGTTCTTTGACGACAAAGACGCCATTTCAGTGGACAAGCTAGAAGATGAAGATGGTAAGTGTCTTCGGACAATCGACGTAGCCTGTGCTACGTAATGCATAGCCTAATGAGCCAGCATACACCCTAACGCAGTGGTTCTTTTTCCTGCACGCCCCTTCTGATGATAATGAAAATTTTCGCGCCCGCCACCCTCCCCCTTTATCGTGATATCAAACAATATTAAATGGAGCAACCAGAATGTTTGCGATCCCGAGACATTGTTTGCTGTAGGGTTAGTTCGGATATCAATAATTTTCACTATCCGGATAACGGATATATCCGTATATTTGGAATTTAGCTAACTGCTTAACCGGATAGTGAATCCCAAGTGAGATAATCAATTTCACGAGGTCTGCATGAAAAATGGATCGCAAAATCATTACACAGTGTAATTGCAGCTCCCTCCTTATAACGAACACCGCATCAATAGTGTTTCAATATTTGGAATTTAGCTAACTGCTTAACCGGATAGTGAATCCCAAGTGAGATAATCAATTTCACGAGGTATGTATAAAAAATGGATCGCAAAATCATTACACAGTGTAATTGCAGCTCCCTCCTTATAACGAACACCGCATCAATAGTGGCATCCTGTAGCCGGGACCGAGTTTTGTAACAAAGAGTCAAAACGTATTAAATGCTCTTTCTGCTTCCACAAAATGGGCTGAATTATAGTAAGCAAGGCTGAATATAGTAAGCAGTGCTTCCTTTTTGCCCATTCTTCTGTTTAGGTGTCCAGTACTGGAAGGATGAGTAGCTGATACCGGAATTGAGGCCGACATGCTAGCTCGCTCTAATTCATCCATGAGAAATTCACATGATCAGGCCGGTAGCCAGCCGAAAAATTAGGGGGGTGTTTTAAATAAAACGAGGTGGTTTGGATTTTTTTCGAATTTAGTATCAGCGGAAATCAATTACGCTTGCACGCGCGAACATGTTTCCGGAATGCGAACATTCGATGTCATTCAGTTTCGCAATGTCACTCATTAATCACAATCGCTAATCACAATAATCTCAGCGGCATATTGTGTCCAAGCCACCAAGAGATAGGAGCCAACGCATGCCAGGGCCGAGACTATGGTTACGCCAGCGATGATATCGTTCGTACCATGCCTATTGCAGATGCGATTGTGCAGGCCGGCGATAATATCGTGAGCACCAATCCAATGCAGATGCGATTATGTAGGCCAGTGATGGTATAAATGTCCACAGAGCCTATTGCAGATGTGATTCTGCCAGTGGAACTATAGGCTTGTTGAAGACTCGAAAAATCAGGCCAGCAACGATAGCCGAGTTCGCGGCAATCAATGACCTAATTTGGCGATCTTCTCAGCGGGAGATTGCGTCGCGTAACATAGTGCATTGACGTATCCCGCTAATTGGCTGCGCGAATCACTGATATACGACTTATTGAAGCTTCCTAAAAGTTTAAAACACATTATTAACGATACTATTTTATCCGGTTAACCGGCAGATTTATATCCGGATATCGGATAATAAAAAAACCTGCGGTTAACCGGTTAACCGTTACCCAGATAATCCAACCCTTTGCTGGCAATGAAGGTGATATGGCTGTTGAGACACCTCTCAAATATGGAATTCGTACTAGCCTACACGGCACGCAGAGCACTAATAATTGTGAGCTGGACGTAAATCGTGACGTGCGCGATAAAATTCTAAGTTGAATGTATTGTTAAACATAATCATGTGAAATAGATATTTTATCGATTTTGGTGCCTAATCCTTTCTATTACCCCCACTTGAGGATGGCTCAAACATTCCTGACCAATGACCATAAGCTAAATCACAAACCAATCGCACAGCTACGCGCATTCACCAATTGCACCGCATTCGGGAGTCTCTTATATAATTGACGTAAGTTACTTCTCAATTACAAGTAGGGAAGAACTGGTCGATTTTCAAGCGTCGCTAAACCTTTTCACGTAGAAGTAGAAAATGGAAGGCGTGGAGTAATCAAGTAATTATTTTTAAAAATATGTCCTGTGGACTTTTGGTTTTCAATCACCGACGACAGCTTTGAACTTGCTAAATGAATTTTGGCACACGAAACGGACCACATGAGGAATGCTTGTGCCAGCCAGGCCTGCGCAAAATCAAGGACGCGAGTGATTCGATTCTGAATCGAGAATTAGGCTTCAGGTCGTGACGAGTATTCGAGTTTTACTCATAAGGACGTCATAACGGTGTGAATGATGTGTAAAGCTCTAATAGGTAGCTTTTGTGCGACCGCAAAGAATATAATGACAGTTTTACATCACATTAATGCTAACTTGTTATATTTTCGACATAACTAATTGCACTTTATGACAATGCTGTGGGTTGATCACGACTTCAAGGAAATATTATTTCCACCAATGACCGTAGCTTTGTACTTCGTAGCGTTGCATTTAAAACAAACGGTGTTTTAAACAAATCTCTATTTTATAAAAACCATTTTTTTAAAAAGTTGTATAATTAAAGCATAGCCTAGTAAATACTGTCGAAAAAATAAGAAATATGGGCCTACGGACGATTTGCAGCCAAAATAGTCGACATACACGTTGTGGAATGGCTGTAACCCTCGAAATCGTCGTCGGTTCAACAGTTATAGCAGGTATATATAGATTTTTGGTACGGAATGGGTGCTCTGATGACGATGACCGCCAAGCGTAAAAATGCTGCATAACGATGTATTCTCGGCCAAAGATATCTTTGATCAGTTTATGACAGTGTTTGGAAGCCCTTTCCAATTGTCTTTACCAATCCATTGTGACGTCATGCATACAAAAAAGTTTTAAACAACGGCCTAGTTCTAAGCATGTGTGCTTTAAATTGATTTTTGTTTACATGCAAGCCTAGTAGTACGTATTTCGTATGCTGCTACACGACCAATCGATGCTTACAGCCTTCTACAGTGGAAAATAGTATCCAAACTCTGATTCCCGTTAAACATTAACTTTTAGTGGCAAAGATTGTATAGGTAAATTCGCCTCTCACTACTCGACTCGAATCATTGGAATTAATACTTGAGTCGGAATCGAGTATACTAGAATTGCAGTGTCCAGTCCTACTGGTATGGGGCCTGTAAAGCAATGATATGATTTCCATTGGAAGTAGATACTAGAGTCAAAACTATATCTCTCTCGTGATCAACTTATAATTGCAACTGAGTAGATAATTTCGGAGTTATTACAATTTGTATTTGAGTATAGCAACGCTGAGTACTTTGACCACCCGTACCTGTAGGTCCGCCTCAAGTTCGTCACTTCACCTTCACGAATATCACCTGCAAGAGTTTCGAGGTCGCGTGGGAAGCGCCTGCCGACGTGAAGATAGATCGATACCAGGTGCGGATCTTCCCGCCAGAAGGTGTGCGTTCAAAGTCGCTGGTGAGTTCAATAAGCGAGTGATGATCTTTACATCCTTTGTGAAAAAAGCATGTATTCACACCTAAAAGGTGGTGCACGAGAACAGAACATATCTCGGAATTATGAATATAGAAACCCTGTTGTCTGGGTTTAGGCGGAACATTTCAGTCGACTTGTTAGCGCTGAATAAGATTTTCATATTTGTGTGTGTGATTTCCTTATTACCACGGTTTGAGCCAATCATCATTATCGAACAACATAGATATTATCTGTATATATTCAATCGCTATCTTAATTTTTACTTCGCGGAGGAGACAGTTCTGATTGATTCATACCGTACACCAGGGGCGTCAAACATACGGCCGCGGGCGGCATCATGCCCGCCCGACCGTTTCATCCGGCCCGCGAAGCAATTTGAGTTTGACACCCCTGTTGTACAGCATTGTTTTATGTCAGACATCCCTACATCGCTACGTCTCTACTTCCCTTCGTACTCCATCTGTGCTTATTGTAATTTGAAAAGCATCATTTGTATTCAAGTGTTGAATTCGATTTATACCACTGTAAAATTCTGAGGGATGGGTTCTGTTTTGTTGCACCCCCTTTTAGGCGTGGATACACACTCTATTCGCTAAAACTGCGCGATCCTATGTCAACTTCTTTTTAAGATCAACTCGCTCGGTACAACATCCCATACCTTCGAAAGGCTGAAGACAGGAACGCGATACACCGTTGGAGTGGTAGCGATCGATGCGAATGGCAAAAGAAGCACCTGCGCTTCCGCGAGCGAGTCTACACGTGAGTTGTTTCGCTCTTAGTAAATGATAATGCAGCGGGAGCGTGTAACACCTCACGTAACTCGCGTTTATAGATCTCTCTAATACGTGGATTGCAAACTGAAGGCTGCATGATTAGCGCTTGTGTATAGTGACAACCAGGCTATATTTTAAAGGATCACTGTGATGAGGTTTTTCTGACAAACCGATTCTGCGTTGAGCCAGGGTACCTTTTCAGGGTTATTATACGTCCTCCTTTATGAGGATGTGTCCTACTTTTTCAGGTTTGTGAAAATGTCCTCCGAGGACACCTGAATGTCATACTTTTTGGCATTTCGTCCTCCTTTACAGCTTTTGGAGCTCATATTATGGACAGATTCAAGTGAAAATGGGCATAAACGACGCTATACAGGAAATTCGTGGTTCGAACATAAGCGCAAAAGCGACGACCTAATCTTTAGTCAACCAAACACAATTTCGTGGTAAATTTACCATTTTTTCCGGATTTTACATCCAGTATTGTAAGTCTGAAAATCTTGAGAAAGCGTCCCCCTTTCCTTATTCCAAAATATGGTAACCCTACTAAAACTATATACCTATACACGTATTGTAAGTATATTATTAGTCAGGCTTGTTTTAGAAACATTCAATCCAAAGACATGTAGTATCCCCATTACTGTGCCAGTGCCGGAAAAGTTTTTGGCTTAAGTTATTTTTGCATTTGATTTCACGGTCCAACAACCTGATAGGAGTTAGAAACCGGCATTGTTGCGAAAAATTTGAGCGCTGCCATGAGTTATCGATATAACGCTGCAACGATTGCACAAAGCCCTCATCTATCCGTGTGTATTTGATTCAGTACCTCAAGCACCAACCAGTCTCTTCTTTCCCCCGAGAGATATCTCCGCCTCCACCTTCCGAGCCACATGGAAATCGTCGCCTGGCGCTAGAGACTGTTACGAAATCAGCATCACGCCGACGCACGGAGTCACGGGCGACACGTTTGTGTCCGACCTTCACCACATGCAGTATGTTTTCACCGGTCTGGTTCCTGGAATCAAGTACTATGTAACGGTCGTCAGCGTCGCGAACGGAAGGAAAAGCGATGCCTTGGAGGGCGCAGTCATCACGAGTATGTATAGATGCAGACATATTGACCGCCTACTGTACGGATATTATATATTGATTACTTAGATAATTCTAGATAATTCAAATGAAACTAATTAGAGCTAAATTCAAGTAATCTTGTTGTATTCGAATCAAATTTGTGGAATGCTTCTCGCATCCAAATTTCATTCTCATCTTTTTTCTGGTTTTCCTGTAAATGCTACATGAGAACTGAATAGTGGGAAACGGGTCAAGCTTGGTGTACAGGCGTCTGCCCGTCGCATACTACTTGTGATATGAGCCGAACTTGGTTCTGTTATATGTCTTTCTAGTTTGCAATTCAGCTCAATTTCCGACATTTTTTGAATTCGGGCATTCCAATTAGAATCTACTATGTGAAATGCTCGCAATTTAATTCGGTTGTAATTACTGGCTTTCATGAAAAGGTTACAGAACCGTTGCCTAGTAGCCTACGGCTGTTCAAAGATTACTTTTTCGTATTTTTCCGACTTAAACTTCATTAAGTTGTTGGTTTGCCTAAAAATTGTACATCAAATTTGGCTCAATTCTAACCGGTAGAAGGATTGCTATGAGGGGGAGGGAATTTTAGATCCATCAAGTAGAAATAATAATATTTTTAAAAATCGATTTCACCGGCTCTACCTCATGAAATTGTTATGTTGTTTAACGGAACGATGTATAGCAAATCTGGCTCAATACCAACCCGCAGAAGCGAAGTTATTGGAGTGGAACATTTCGAAATTGCAAAATTAGCGCGGTGGGTAGAATTTACCGCCGAATTCAGTATTTCTAACTCGAATCTAATGTGAAAAGCTGAATATTTTTCTATTTGTCCAAGTCTGATTTCGACCTGCCTCACCACTCCCAGACCGCTTAGCCACACTTTGATCTCTAGCAATGTCAATAAATACTCTTGAATAATCCGAGATGGGTTTCTGATTTCAAAGACTAAATCGTTTCGGCCCCTTCCTATCTTTCCAATGTATCACACAGTCTTGTGGCGTTTTGAAATGACGGAATTAATAATTAACTGATGTTGATACCGCACTCGCTCTATTCAGATCCGGGACACGTCTACGATTTGTCTTTTCCCCACGTAACGCACAACGAAATGCAAATCGTGTGGAAACCGCCGTTGGGAGAAATAGAATGCTATACACTCACCCTGTCGAGCGACCATCCCGATGAAGGTATAGGAGCTTCCGTTTTCGCGCATTGGTAACGACGCAGCGGGTTCCTTTCCAGACCCGATCGAGATTAGCAAGATAAAGCAAACGTCGTACAGATTCAACGGCCTGGTCACCGGCAGAGACTACACTTGCGAAATCTACTCGCACGCGCACGGGAAGATTAGCCTCCGAAAGACCTTTCAGCAATGCACATGTGAGCATTTCAGATGGATCTTTGGATCTTGCAGAGTAGACAGAATTGGATTACTGATATAATTATAGTTGCCCAATAAGACTAATTACAACGAAATACCTGTAATCTCATTCTAATCATGTGAAATGTTTTCATGCTCTAATTTATAATTTAAATTCGAAACTAGCCGAGCATGGTGTGCAAACATTTCCCGTTCTCATGATTATTAGAATGAACTCAAATTTGATATGAGCTGAACTCTATTCTTTTTGCAAAATCAGTAATTATAATTCTAATCTAATTGAATAAAAACTGTCCAGCTATATTTACAATTTAATTTAACTTGGAAAAGATGAAAATCTTCGATTGCAGTTGGTATTGCAATTAACTGTTTATTGCAATACATATTGGTGACTCTTTTTACAGTGCCAAGCGAGGTCGGTAATCTGTCCGTAACCAACATTAGCACGCACAGCGCAATGGTCACTTGGGACAGCGCCCCCGGCGATTCCGATGATTACGACCTATTTTTAAATCCCAAAGAATTAGCGGGTGAAAGTCCGTCCCCGCGCGGCGTGACAGGAAATATGTACACGTTCAAAGGTGGGGAAAACAGCGAAACAATTCGTTATATATGTTAACATTGTCTTGATATCTTTTCAGGATTGAGCCCCGGCACAAAGTACACGGTTGGAATCGTCACTAATTCCAAAGATAAGATCAGTCAGAGAGTGGTGTCTGCGTTTCTTACTGGTTGGTTCTCTGTAATTTAACATATGCTATAATCAGGGCTAGGCAGAGTGATTCGAGTACTGGACAGAGGCGGCCAGTAACGAAGTACTTCAACTAGATTTTGCATACTCACACTAGTTGCTCGAGTGGTTTACAGTTTACACTACTTCTACTTCTACATATCAGTTTTAGGCAAAACTAAACCTAGAATAATGGGTGCTGATACTCGAGTATATACTCGTCTCGAAACCTAACACTCGATTCATAATCTTATCACTCAGGTAGGCCTACTCGGTTTTGCATAGTCCCAGCTACAACCCGGTATACTGAATGCCCTTTCAACTTACACGACTCTCCATTGTAATAGAACCTTCGCACTGTGGGGAGATTACGTTCCCGAAAGATGAACTGAAATCGACGCAAATCGGAGTCCATTGGATAAGCGCCGAAGGTCACTGGGACACATACACTATTCTTGTCATGTTAGTATTTAATGGCGTGAGGTGTCTTTATTTATGTATCGTTGAAGGGTGCTTATAGGTAACTAGGGCCATTCGCACCATGTCTATTAGGCTTGTTCAAATATTATTTTTCTCGGATTTTTGTGGCTATTAGCTACAATTGTTAGGTTGGCTAAAAAAGACGTTACACATCTGAGAAAGTTACCTTTGAACAACACTAATGTCTAATTGGCTATATGTAACAAATGCTAGATTTATAATCTGGTATAATCAGAGGCAGATTCTTTTTTCGTGTACCACCTTTTTGCGTGGATACACACTCGTTTGGCTGGGACTATAAGCGAATTCTATTAATAATTCAATAAGAGAAAATGAGGAATAAATCTGTCATCTGTTACGAATATACCAGGAAGGACGGCGGAGCTGGTGGCACATGGAGCCAGGGAGATATCACACGGAACAGATACACGTTCACCGATCTGACGCCGGGCGCCGAATATCTATTCTCGATCACAACCAATAGCGAAGGACGGCAGTCGATCTCAAAATCGGCACGCTGCAGCACACGTGAGTTCAAAAAAGGCTGCTTCTAATTTTACATCTCTAACCAAGCACAGGCTATCATAGATTATATAAATAAGTGATAAAAGCAGTCTACTGTGAACTTGTTACTCAGGTAGAAGTGAATGTATAACACCGTAGATTCTACTCGATTACAGGTAGAAGTATACATCTACACCATGTCAAAACTACATCATGTGAAAATACAAGAAGAATGTTCCACAAGTAGGCCTACTCAATAACTATAGTTTGAAAAAGTGAATTTGGTCGGGGGTCGCATACTTCAGTAGTCAGTCGTATGTGCCTACATACCCAATGTAGTGCTTAAAGCAGTGGGTCCCTACCTTGGATCCGTGAGAAGGCATTTGGGGTCCGTGATTACCTAGACGAATTTTTGCGGAAAACGACAAGCGATCTTGTTGCTTTCGTTCCTCTCCTTAAATGCAAACGTGTCAGGCTCCCGCTAAAACCTCTGACCCTGATGTGCTGATGTTTCTATATTTTAGTATTATGTCAATTGTTCATTCAATTCTATGCTAATGACACATATGTTAATTGAGTGCAAAATTTAGGCAGGGCTCCGCCGAATTAATAATTTCTCTAAAGTGGGTCCGCGATAACAAAAAGGTTCGAAACCATTGGCCTAAAGACAGGAATTGAACAACTCGATAATTCTCATCTTTTTCAAATTAGAATTAAAATTATACCAACACCGCAGTTTCTTTCCAAATTAGATTAGAATTAGAATGACTGAATTCGAGAAAACTTGGAAATAGCAACAAGTTCATTTCCTACCAAGTAAAAGATCTTTTATTCTCACCAGCAAGAGAATGGCGAATGTCTGTACAGCAAGCTTGGCTCGTTTCACACAATACAGTTCTGCTGTAGCCTTTTCAGGAAAAAGATAATTTAATTAAAGTTAGAGCTTAGAAACATTTAACAAAGTCGATTACATTTATTTTACCGGCATTTCGCTCTGATTAGTTTAATTAGACTACTAGAATTGTTTAGATGCCCGAGTCCGTTCCCTAGCATAACGTAATGGTACAGATTCGTTTTAGTACCATGTCCGGCCGGAGTAATCTCATACCCGCCAGACGGAGTCACTTCCGCATCGATAAAGTTCAACTGGAGCCCCAGTGGCGGAGGGGTCGACCATTATAAAATCAGAGTCACCGGAGAAGGTAATTCGATACCGGCATCGCTGGTCTTCATTGTTAACATACCGCTATCTGCTATCTTGAAGGTTTTAATCACGAGGACACCGTCAAGTATGACAAAACCGACTATCTGATCGAAGACCTGTCGCCGGGCACCACCTACGAAATATTTGTCAGCGTTATCAGCTATGGTGTGGAGAGCGAACCGTCGACCGGGTCTTGTACTACAGGTTGGCATCAAATATATGATTACACAGGCACAGACCTGTAAGGCTGTACAAATACCTATCTTAGATGACGGTCAACTGGGCTATTTTTAGTATAGTACTTGTTTTACGCCTAGTTGCGCATTTTTAAAAGTTAGTTCTAGCTAGTTCTAGTTGCATATTAAAATAAGAATTAGTTGCCGAACTACCAGAAAACACGGGTCGCTGTTTGGCGTGAATGGTGATGTCGGTGTTCTGTTGTGTGATATGCTTGCAGCCATTGCTTGCGCAGATTCATCACTACTAACCGTGGTGTAGCCGGTGGGTCGGTACCAGGGGTCGAAACCCCTCCCATTAGAAGCTTCCATCGATGATCAATCGCTCATGTGAAAAACCGATCCGATCCCGATAACATAAAAATTAATGAGTGGCTTCGGAATTGAATCTAATTAGTTGTGCCAGTTAGTGACATTTGTAGTGTTTTAAAGGCCGTTAGTTTTAGTTTAAGTTGACAAGAATGACAAGTTGTCCATGAAAGCAAAGACACTGAACTTCATCAAATACATTGTCGTGGTACATAGGCCTGAATAGGTGATAAGCGCCACTTTCGTCGTCGTGTAATAGCAATAATAATAGTTCCGGGTTCGGAGAAGTGGCTAATTCAAGTTACAGTTATAGTCGCTTGGTGAAATCCACCGCCATTAATATACACAGGCGAACCTGGTTCGATTTCCAGTAGCAAAAGCGTTGGCGTTGGAGGTTTATCCTGACTCCTTCCCCCCCTGTGTGGCTATAGTTCTTACGGAGTCGACAAAGCCCAGATAAATAACAGATGACGAACTTATGAATCGAAGGAAAAGAGCAAGGAAGATTGTCGAAAGAAAGGCAGCCAACACCAAACACCCGTACATCGGTCACTATGTAGGCCGAGCCAAAGTCTTATATAACCCGAAAATTTCAGTTTATCCAGGTATTAATAGAAGTAAAATGATAGATACAAAGTTTTTCAAAATTAGATTCTAATTATAATTACTGAATTCGCAAAAAAACTTGGATATTTAATCAAGTCACGAATTAGAAAGTAATACAACAAAAATCAAACTTAGTCCATAACAAACGAGAATGGAAAACGAGAATGGAAAATGAACAACGAGATGGCTCGTTTCGGACTACGCAGTTTTCCCGAGCATTTTAGGCACCTCAGAAATTAGATTAGGATTATAATGAGACCATAGAAACATTTGACGAAATCGATTAGAATTAGATTAGCGACATTTATTTCTAGGTATTCTATAATTAGACAACTAGAATTATCTAGCGGTCCAAGTCTGGGCCGAGCTGCATGTTAGATTAAGAGGTCGTAATTGGTCGTTCCAACATCTTCTATCCGTTCATTACATCGCGTTGTAGGCTACATGGTGTTCCTTGAGCAGATGAGAATAGGCTATATATCGCTGGGAGTATCGTTACTGTTGATTGTATATCACAGGGCCAGCCCGTGTGTCGGATCTGGAAACGCAAAATCTCAGCAAGAACAAAATCCGCGTATCTTGGTCACCACCCGAAGGCGGGGTCGATTCGTACGACGTTACGATATCTCCGGATCAGGGCGTGGATTGCGAGCTTCGACCTGCGAGAATTGAAGAAACTAACTATACGTTTGACCGGCTGATCCCCGGGACGTTGTACGCGATCCACGTCACCCCGATAGCGAGGGGAATAGCTGGTCCTATATCTGAAGTACTTGGTTACACCAGTAAGTCTTGAGAAATTTTTTCTGTCGCATTTTAAAATGCTTCCAATAGATGAAGTCATATAGGATAAGAGATCAGTTAACACAACAACAAAAATTTGGGTTCCCTCAGCCAGAGTGATAATAAGAACGTACTTTAAATTAATAGAGCTTCTTGGAGGTGCAGAACTTCACTATACAATTGAATAGTATATTCATATTGAAATGAACCCGAATATTTTCGGCTGACACTCGTGAAGGGTAATCGTCAGCAACTAGTTGAGAATAAGGAAGAACATTGTATATCAACAATCGTATCACAAAATATGACGGTACCAGCATGAAACTTCGAATGTGCCCTGGAGTCGACTTTTATCAAAATACACCAACAGAAACTCTGTCAACAGAAGGAGTTTGTGTACCACCTGGGAATAATGCACTGAACGCTCTCTCATTCGAAGTTTCATGCTGGTAACGTCATATTTTGTGATACTATTATTGATATACAATGTTCTTTCTCATTCTCTACTAGTTGCTGACGATTACCCCTGACGAGTGTCAGCCGAAAATACTCGGGTTTCATTTCAATATGAATATTAGGGATGGTGTGAACGCGAGGTTCACGTTCGCGTTCTGTGTGTGAACCTCGGAAATTTAGAGGTTCGCGTTCACAACAGAACCTTGGTAGGTTCTGCACTGTGAACCTTTTTCATATATAACAATTTTCACTTCATTATAACATCGTTGGTTTAAATTTATTGCATTTCAACTGCAGGCCACTCCATGCATGGCGCTGGCAGCATAAAATAATCAACACTAAACGAGCATGCACCTTGACAATCTCAAAAGTTTCACTTGCTTTGTTGCAAAAGTTTGCTCGAAAGATCCAGCTTTCCGTTTGTAAATATTTAGTGACTCTCTGCTGCGAGCTTGACCCGCAATCACAAAACATCACGAGCGAAATAAGCTATGTAGTCATTGAATGATGCTTATTCGACCAATCAATGAGATTGATATCGTTTTCTGATGTAAAAAATCTAGCAGGCGCTTGGGGTCAATCTTGACTTCAGGTTTACTGTATCATTAAAACCAAATCGGTGCAATTGAGGTGTTGGCTATACTGCTGTATATCTTGTTAATGGGGTAATATCAGTAGCAAGCATAGATACCCGGTTCACACCAGGATCAAAATCAATGTAGCAATACTCGGATGCCGAATACATTTTCCGGTCTATCATACGAAAAAGGTGATTTAAGTCTGATTTGAGTCAAGTCATGACTCGAGCCATCCCAACACTGCTACAAGGCTATATCTGCATCTTCCTTGCCCGGTGGCATATGCACATAATGTAATCATGGTATGCATATGCGCAGATCGTGTGTATGTATATCATGATTCGGTGTATATGCTGCAAAAACATCAAAGACAAAAATACACCTACCTTTCCTTATATTCCCTGGTAAGTCCTCGTCGAAATTGTTGGCAAAGGCGAAAGATATTGATTGTATGGGATTATTATATCATTTAATTGCCCCAGTTGATATATTTGGCGACGTTTAAAACGTCAATATATACTTCAGCATTGTGACGCTATGTTGCCCGAGTCGTCACTAGGTATCGTGTACATTAATATAGGCTATCATTTCATTGAAGGATAGGGTTGGAATTACCAATATGACGTCACGTGACGTCACGAGGTTCACGTTCGTGTTCACACAGAACCTTTCAAAAAGGTTCGCGTTCACACGAACCTGAACCTTTCAGAGGTTCACACCATCCCTAATGAATATACTATTCAATTTTAATTAATGGTAAGTTTAGGATTAGGGCCGAAATTGTTTGTATTTGACTGCAGGAGAATTTCCACAATACAAAGTCATGTTGAAAATTATAGTTTTATGTTTATAGCAAATTGTGAATATGTGACAACTCTGTGTATGTATGTCGTCAAAATTTGCCAAATACAGTTAGGTAGCATTTCCAGAACCGGAGATTGGATTAAAAATAAAATTAGAGCTTTGAAACATTTCACAAATTAGATCTACGACATATCGCTTCATATTATAATTAATCAAATAGAATGCGGAGAATGTTGGCTATAATGCATTGGCTTCCTGCAAATAAATTGACCATTCATTTTTTAAATACTACATCACAGCGCCCGGCGACATACTCAACGTCCACATGCCGGCTGACGAAATAACTAAAGATTCCGTGAAAGTGATCTGGCGTGTGGAAGGAAACTCGAAGCATGTTCTCGCCTCCCTGGTACAAGAAGGGGCCTGGGAAGAGCCCACTTTAATCTCCGCCATTGTGACCAGAGACACGGAGCGCGTGTTCGAAGGCCTGCAAGACAACACCAGATATGTGATCAAGCTTCAAGCGATAGGCGCCAAGGATTTAGCGCCTGCTGGAGGCGAGAACTCGAAAGGCTTGGAAACGACTGTGGTCCACAAAACGTCTACTCCAGGTGCCGAAAACTCTACCCCGAATCCGGTAGACCCAAGTTTCGCACTTGGAGACGCACCAGCTGAAGCGGCCGTTTCGAGCACTGCGAGTTTGGAAGTAGAGGACCAGCCTTCTGCGGAGGCAGACACCGGCCACAAGTCCAATGGAAATGAACCTAGGCTGGATAAAACTGATTCCAACGAAAATGTAGATCCACACGAGCTTGAGATTATTGCAGCATCCGAAAATCTGAATATACAACCGGTCGTCTCCGACGAATCTGTGAATCACCCCAACTTGCCATCTACGTAAATTAGCCTTGACGCATTGCCAAAAAGTTTATTCTATACAGATACCGAGCTTAACTGTTGACACTGTCGTTTTGTTTTCTTATGGCTCATCGTTTTCCATGTAGGGAGGATATCACAAAGTTTTATTGTTCTGGGATGCTATATAATCGTCTGATTAAATCTGTTAATCTTGGCAGCCTGCTTCTCAGGATTAAAAGTTGCACCAGAAGTCTCTGGATAATCCTCTAGCGAATTCCTATCTAAACTTGTGCCCTGAGGTTAACAGTTTTTATTTAGCATTCTTCCGCAAAGCTAACTTTACATTCTCCATCCATTGAGTTCTACGGAGTGCACGTGTCTTTATTTCTTGAGTGACACTGTAACAGTCGGCATTGTTTTGTCGCGGTTGTTTCAGTCCGTCAAATGCTTATTATGTCGTCCTGGTGTACCGTTTTTATGAGATCAACAGCGAATTTTCAATGATAGTGAAAGAACTAGATATGCGTCCATTTGGTCGTCTTGATATACCATCAGTTGGGATTGGATATTCAGAGGCAGCCTACTTCAATTAATTCTCTTACGCATCGATTTTTGAGGCGTCAAATATTAGTCACACTATCGCAATATCGTTTGAAATTTCTACATGAAAAAACTTCATTCTAACGAAATCTGGCCTTATATGAAGAATTCCAGTAGTTAACACCACGTAGTATGGTAGAAAGAAACAAAATTTGTTGTAGTAAAACGAAAGATACTTTCCTACCTTATTGGGCAGGAAGTGTCTGTCCTTACTAAGAAGCTTGCCAAGAATGGAGAAAGAACGTTCAACAGCAGCAGTTGTTGGCTGACAACACTGAAGTTGTGCGTATATACACTGCTGGTGAGTAGTGACACACCGTGTTGCTTCATTCTTGACAATGGTGTCTAAATCACTAGATCATCATGCGCTTTTTGATATAAGAACCATGCAATGCCCACGCAGTCTCGCTTCAGTTAGGATATTGCGGTACCTTGAGCATAACACCATGTCAACCTATTTGCTTCATTTGAATGTTTATGGTTCTCAATGATTTTACAGCGGTAGGCTTATAAAATAGGCTACGCGCTGTAAGATGTCAAATGATAAGTTCACCGACAATGAAAAATCTACGATACAAACCAAATGCATAGCTCAAAAAAATTTTGACCTTGGAAAGGATTTTGACATTTTTTGACCGAACGCTACAATTTTGACAAAATGTTGACTTTTTTGACATGTCAAAAACATCGCCCTACTTATTACATCCAATCTGAAAGCATGGACAACTGGTATGCGTCACCGAATGAATCCAAGTTTGCCAACCTGAGAAAGATGGTCATGAATCTGCTTGTTCTGTTCGGGTCTATGTTAGGGTTACCATAGTATAGTGACTCAAATTCCGGATACTCTTTATCGCCTACTAGCGGATTTTTGAATGAGGTATAAACACATTGTATGTCAAAATGACGTCACACCTTCCAAGCTTATCCTATTGACTGTATCTGTATACAGGAGTGGGGCGTAGGTTCTGAATTAGGCCGTCTCTAATATGAGCTCTGGTGATAGCTAAAATCTACATCAGATTTCTTCACGGCCAGGATGAAATCGTCTGGCGGGCGGTATCGGATGAGAATATTTATGAGCCAAAATGCCGGTCCAAACCAGCAGGTTGCACATCCGGTGGTTTTCAACATTATGGTCGTGGCTCCATTTCCAATTTTAAAATGTTCCGTGACCCACCGAAAAATTTAATAACTTATTCAGGTCCTATTTCGGAAGCTGATTATACATTCAACATCTTTGTGATCCCAAGATTAAAGGAAATCAACCCCTGGTTTAGAACCACTGTCTTTGACTCACGCATCCAAACTGCCTTAACCGAGTCTAGGGATACACCGTTCATTTATAATTGCAGTTACTACCACAATTATTTCAGTAAATGATGGTTATTTTTATTTATTTTTTATTGCATTTTTGCGAGGGCGGTGGTCTCCTTATTACCCACAATGTCAATTGTAAACCTTCAAAATTCCGGACATTTACGCATATTTTAGAATTTCATCCCGGACGCAGTTTAAACCGTGAAATTCTGGACATGTCCAGGAAATTCCGGACGTATGGCAACCCTACTCTATGTACATTCGCGGCCAGTCATTTTAGATTTAGATCATGAACATTAACAAGACAAGTCTGCGCTGCAATCTAACAGATGTTCACGTGCAGTATTCGTACTAAGAGTTTACTATATGCAGCCAGAGTGCCAAGAGCATGTTGACAGCTTTGATCGACCACAGTCTCATTGACTGCAACAGCTATTGAAGTACATTACGTTCATAAATTCATTGAATACTGTTTTTGATCTCTACGCTTCAAACTTTTGTTAATATAAAGTATACATTAAATACGCTCTATTCCTTGCATAGGTGGATAAATACTCCATTAATGTATTGATTCATGAGTCCGCACCGCCAAGTAGGCCTACTTATTATCCCATATCCGCCCCACCGCCGGAGAAGTTGCCTTCCCCTCGTCTGGAGCATATTGTGACGCTATAAGTGTGAGAGTAGAGTACCCATGTCATATTCCAAGATGGTGAACTAACTATATATTACTGGTTTCTACAAATCGACACTAATTCTTCACTACTCCCGCATATAGGCCTATATAGGCCCGTTCCATCACAAAACCGTTATATTTTGATATGCACAGACGTTTGCTAGAAATATATTTATTAAAAACGAAAAGTAACCGCCAAAACGCGGGCGAGCAGGCTATACACTAATAATAAGAAGAATGGCGGTCGATATCACACACAAATTGAAGAACAGCAATGTTTGATGGAAATACGCAAGCTTGTAGGATGTGTATGGGGTAAATTATTTCCAACCAGCGAAACACACTGTCTGCACTCTGCATTTCATAAAAAGGTCAAAAAAATGATAGTTCGATTTCCTTTGCGTGAAAGGAATCGGTCTTTATGTTATGTATCATATCGTCCGTACAAATAATCTTGTGTGATGCTGACATTACTCTCATTCTACCTTAGTTTTGATAAGTTGATGAGTATATCGTAACGCCGATTCATTGCGTTGTTGGTTTATCTACAATCTAGATTGTGGATTGTAGGTAGATTATAGATTACTCATTGCCATCCGATCCGCAGAAGAGGTGTATTACAAAGCCTGGAACGGAAGTGGGCCATGTGGAGTCCGACAATTGAAAACTTTCAGCATTCACAAACCAGATTACAATTATAATTATAACTACACCGTTCTTTCAAATTAGATCAGAATCCGCATTCCTGAATTCGCAAAATCTTTGAAATTGAATTTGATTCCGAATCAAAAAATCAATATGACTAAAATCAAATTCATTCGAATAAGCATGAATGACAAATATCTGCTCACCAAGCTTGGCTCGTTTCGCACTCTACAGTTTTCCCGTATCATTTCCAGAAAGAAAAAGAAAAACATATTAGATTAGAATTAAAATGTCAGCATAGAAGTATTTTAGATTATATTTAAATTAAACTAAATAATTAGTCTAATGATACAATTACAATTGTTTGGTACTATCAGTGTGCAGCTCAGGAATCGTGTTAAGATTAGCGGACTGGTGTAAATTGATAATTGATGTGGAAACACCATGAATGCTAAACAACAAAAGTCGTGACTGCAAATTTCGCGTAAGGTCAGTGAATTTGATGACTTAACTGCCCCACTGCATGTTCGATCAAATGCCTATTTCCATTGAAGTTCGAAGTATAAACTTATTATCTACCATGCTCGCATCTCAGGACTCGTATACAATAAACATGAACAGTCCATGATGGAGTTGCATATAGTAAGTAAAGTTGGCGTGCCGTACTAATATTTTCAGTTGATTTGTAATGTAACCGAATGTAATGTAACCGATTGCTGGCGATTAGGACTGAGCACAATGATTCGAGTATTCCAATCGAAATCGGGCATTGATTCTACTGAATCAATGCGAGTAGTGTGAGAGTAGGGAATTTACACTGAACTCATACTATTTCCACTCTTGAAGGCTGATTGGTTGATAGTGACATACGCAGCATGTAATACAAAGCTACGCACGTTGGTGGAAATCTATCTGTGAAGCCGCAATCAAGTCACAACATTGTCACATACTGTGATGAAATAGGTATGCATGTATATTGTGGATTATGATGCTTAGCAACTACGGCCTTGTGCACCAATACAAAGCCAAAGTGTTCAAGAATGTGCACTCGATTACCTAGTACATGGTGGGCTCGCGGTCACAGGTAATATGGTGTAGACTGTAGAGGGATTGCCGAAAAGTGCTACATGTTTATCAGCACATGGTAATAGGTATGACCGAAAAACAAACAAATAATCCATAATGTAATGTAGAACTGCAATATCCTTTGCGCAATGCATAAAAGGTAGATACTTGAACTTCCCACATTATTCGTAATGCCGAAACATCAAAATGAATTATACCGAAATACATGACTCACCTCAAAGCCTAATGCTCGATTCAGAATTGATTCATTCCGGTACTCGCTGTTGCCAAGCCGTACCGGCCAATTCAATAACATCCTTACATAGAGAAAATTACCAGGAGGATCGAAAATGTCATACAGTAAAATTATAACATTAGATGACGGGCACTTTGTAAGTTCCCAAATAAGTTAGCAGAAGATATGAAATAGTCAATTATCGACATGTGTACACGTTTCTCGTTTCTACGCAGGTGTCGCACTCAACCCTGCAGCAAAAGAAAAACTTGCATTTACAGTTCCACTGGCGCACCACCTTTTTGACCGCGTGTCCGCGTCCGCAACACAAACGCTTGCAACCCCCTCTGCCGTCCGAATTTTTAAGGCACTGTCTCCCGACCGTTCCTTCGACGCCTAGGCTCTCGTTGCGGAAGCATAGATTGGGTGTGTCGTTCAGGAAGGCGAGCTGCGTCTTCGGCACCGTTCGCAGGCGAGCGCTATCTATGTCGTATGAGTTCACTGTTATGAATGTCAACGCTGGTTTTAAAATAGTAGTCATCACGGTAGTCTTAGTGGTCACGACTGGTACACAAGTAAAAGTAGGAATAATACAAAAATTTATACCCAAAAAGCAGCAGAGGTAGACCTAATAGGTTGCAATGCGTTTAAAACGGGGTGTCCAACTCAATTTTGGTCGCAGTCTGGATTCCAACCTCTTGTGCGAGCCGGAACAGTCAAATGATGCAAAATATTACTTCCAACCCATGCATAAAGGTTCATATTCACTGATATATATATGATCTATATTCATATCTACAGCTGTATTGCCTCACCTGTGACATGCCGTAACCGCCTGCGCCGTTTCAACTGCCTCGCCCTTACCGCGCCGTCCATGTACTTTAACTTGAGTGCGTTACCTACTTCGTGGAAGGTAGGCATTTGCAACCAGCACGTTTGCGATGTGCAAGCGCCCGACATACCGTGACATCTGCAGTGAACGCGAGTCAACTCCTGGACAATCTGGAATGATTTTTAAAATGTAATATTGAGTAGATTTTACGACGTGAAAGTAACGCGAATACGTGAAGCAGTTTCAGTTGCACCACGGTCTATATTGAATTTGAAATTTACTGCTTGGAAGAGTGGCTTGAATACTCACTCGACGTCCGACCTCGCCGTTGTGTAGCTTCACGTCGTCTTGAATCTTCCTCTGCTTTTTGGGCACACCTCTGTAGGGCGCCTCCAGAAATTTGCGACTAAATCGAATTCCGAAGCGCACGTCGTCGCTGCATCCGCCCCAACTGATCTGCGACAAGGTCAACGCAGTTCAGATCTCTCTGCATTCCTTGGTAAATGCATTTACCGAATGAACTCATCAGAATGATGAGAGAGGTCCGTCGATTCACAAATGCGAGCATGGATCAATTCAATACTGACTGTTTGGGATACGGACATCCAGTATACGAGTAAAGGATATATCTATATTCAAATAAATGAGACTATTCTCTGCTGGCACTCGGCAAGGGTTATCGCCAGCAACTATAGTTGCGAATTGAAGAGAACAATGTTGTTGAAGATTGTTGATATCCAATTCTCTGCAAGTTGCTGACGATTACCTTTGACGAGTGACAGCGGACAATATTAGGGTTCATTTCGATATGAATACATTGCTATGTTAAATTGGAGTTGGAAAAGTTATCGCGCGAAGATCCGACTACAGTACAGATTGTCAACTTGTCTATACGCAACGAAAGCACTCGATTTGAGATTATTGTTATTCGCACTTTCGATTATCTACGACCGTAACAACAATGGAGATGCATTCTTCAAACAGGATTCAGAGAAACAAAGGATAATGATTTAGATTTTAGAAAGAGTTCCGTGATAATGTTTTACGGCCCGTTAGATACGTTTCGGAACATTTTTTTAACCAGATTGGGACGAACCAAATGATAGATGTTTTAATCAGACAAGTTGGCACGGATTTAACAATACTTCAGTGAAGTTGTGTTTCGTCTACCAAAAATAGCAAGTGCACCTTAATATGCGGATGCTTTGAAATTCCTTAGTGAGATTTATATACTAAACACTTTTAGCGAAAACGAGTGTGCGCTGTGCATTTACACCCTAACGGCGGTACACGCAAATTAACCTACAGAACTAAGCAAGCGATCGATTATATACATTGGCTCACATTCATACTGAGCATCACACTGACGCTGCTAAAGGTGGCATATATTGTACCTTCTTCAAATCGTCAACGAGAGCGATTTGTCCTTTGGAATTCCTTGACAGCGTCCAAGTTCTGTTTTCCAGCATGGAATTAGAGGCTGCTTTCAACAATAAAACCGCGATGAAATCATAAGTATGTCGACTCCTTACGAGTTAACGCGTTCTGCTATCATATAATCGCTATGGCCCCCGTTCAAAATGTAGAGATCGTCAAATCGTCAAAACTAGTGAGTGTCTAGTGTCATATTGGCGATGAATTTAAAGGTAGCGGGCTATTCAAATGGATAGTTAGAGTTAAGATTAGCTCATGTGTAAGAGTTGCGGGTTCGGCTGCCTTATGCTATCCATTGTTGTCAATACTCTGCAATTTCAAACTCAACATAATGCTCGGATATCAATTAGTCGACGTCTATAGCAGAGTTTCTCATCTATTTTTAGCAAACGTGCAATTACAAAAGTTCAAAATTTTCTTATGTCAGTCATAACTGTATTAAAGTAATTTACAGCCATACCATGTAATGCGGTATAACGATATACCAGATCCGGTACAGCGATATTAGCAAAAACATTAATAAGCGAAATCCAGAGCAATTTATTGTTACGTCACTCACAGCTATATGGGAGAAGCTGCATTTTTTTTTATTTCTTGCTAGTTCTTTATATCTTGGTTCTAAAGTGGTGAGAGCAAGTCACTTGTGGAGGTTTTCAATGGTTATACAGATGAGAGATCTTATCTTCATAAAGTTCAAGTTGGAAGACGCTGACTCGCAGATGTAAGTATAGACCCAAACATACTGATATTAAAAACACACTGCACTTTGTTTTTGCAAATCAACGTAAATGGATTTGGTTGTGTTACAATTCAAGTAAATACAAAGACAGGTGAGGTCCGGACACAGTAGCCACAGTTTATACAGTCATCAACGCACCTCCGTATAATTTCCTCTTTCGCAGAGCATTCAGGGTGGCCATCGTTATCGCCTCGTAATCGTCATTGGAGCCGCCCTCATTGCTCGAGATGAATCCGCCGATGACTTTCATGGCCAGGTTGAGCTTCGACACGTTCATGTCGCAGTGGCATCCCGGCAATTCGCCTCGTTTGCACGAGGTGGTAACGGCGTGTGCGATTCCGGCGCCCAGGATGGCGTGCACGAACGCAGATTCTCGGGTCGCAGACAGGATGTCATGCTCAGTCACGACTGAAAGTGCAGTGTAACTTTTAAAACCAGCGAATAGCGTTAACCACATCTTTTTCTGCTACATCAGTGGTCCCAAGCGCCTTTTTTAAAGCGTACCACGTCGAGGTTCTATGATTTTGTGGCGTACCAACAACTTAACGAAAAACTTTAATGCAAATGTATAAAGGATTTTTAACATGGGCGCATTAGCAAATACGTCGTAATTTGGAAGCAATTGCAGCCCACGAGCTCATCTGACCCTGGTTATTAATTACGCACACCAACAGGGCAAAATGATATGCGATGGCTGTAATTGTTCCTTCTCCACAAGCTTATCTGGGCGGGGTACAACTGAGTCGAATGACACATGAAGTATTTAACTATACATTATATGAAGACATTTCTTACATGAGACAAATTTACGATTTGTTAAAACTGTAATTTTACTTGAAATGAAATACATTTTCTTCGTACCACCTGAAATGACTAAGCGTGCCACAGGTTGAGAACCACTTTGTCAGATACATGATAATTCTGCAATAGATTCCTCGACACGACCGATTTATAACAAAATTTAGGGAATCGAATTTGTCATGCGTCTTCTACGCGGTATTTCGCACTCGATATATCTTTTAGGTTATAGTATGTAACTCTAATACAATGCCGAGCGAAATCGAGTACCTGAGTGATTCGATTCTGATCCTATAGTATCAAGCTTCGAGACGAGTCATGTGTTCTAGTAT
The DNA here is from genome assembly GCF_051294905.1 of Botryllus schlosseri. Classification (NCBI taxonomy): domain Eukaryota; kingdom Metazoa; phylum Chordata; class Ascidiacea; order Stolidobranchia; family Styelidae; genus Botryllus; species Botryllus schlosseri. Next base: position 2,573,276 of record NC_137241.1, read on the forward strand.
CACTCACTATACGACGGCTTTTTTATTCTTCGATACAAAACTACACTAATAATATAAATTGCAGAAACCTCAGTTGCGAGAATGAATTTCCCTAATCGCACGCTGACGCAATTATCACACCAAATATCGAGAACCGAATGGCAGCGCTGCCAGATTTCAGCTGGCTACAAAATCTCCTATTTGATACAGCCGGCCCATTATTTCTACTCGGATCGGCGGAGCGATTCCTCAGCAAACCGTGGGTGGCATTTTTCGCCGCAGGGTGTAATCATGATCTGCTATATATTATATATGATGAAATCGTACACCGCTTATTACATCGTTAAATTACATCTAGCTTTGATTTTGTATATAGGTCAGGGACGTGAAAAATTGAAGTCAAAGTCTTAAATCAGAATTATTAGCAGAATATGGAGTTATTGATATTCGTTGAATTCGTTTGCTCACTTCAACGCGATCGAATATAAGTCAACATGCACAGATTTGGTCATTTCGTAATTTGGTAATATATTGATCGCGATCAGGAAAAATTGAAATCAAGGTCTCCGGTGAAAATAGTTGGCAGAACATACGATCGTTTCAATCGATCTTAACAGTATTGTTATGGACGTACGTTAAATATAGAACGCAAAATGTTTGCAATTGCTTATCAGCTGTGATGTCGCGGTCACGTCTGTGTGATAAAAAGGTTGTGAACAATGATTCGAGGTCTCGAATATGAATCGAATATGATTCACTTCGTGAAGGATGATTCTTTCGAGTACTGAAATTATATGCTCCTCGCCACTAATTTATCAACGAGAATTATAGTTTCGATACTATGTTCATAGAATGGTTGAAACATCGATTAGTCGTATTGCCGCATCCCAAGCATGTATAGTCAAACTACGCACGTTGGAGGAAATGACGTTTCTATGAAGTCGCTATCAACCCACAATATTGTCACGAAGTGCAACGAAATAGGCACGGTCGTAAAAATACGAAATTGTCGAAAACAATGGTTCTCAACCTTTTTGTCTTTGGGGACCCCCTTTGAACCGTCACGAACCACCGGCGACCCCCCAGGTTAGTTCAAATGTAGCTGAATTACGGTATAACAATCATCTGTCTTGTGCAAAATTAACTGTAGGCTAGTGATAAACAGCAGCAAAATGACTTCTGAAAATGACCTTTCAATGCGAATTCTATAACACTGCATTTCTTGAAATGCGCGGTTAGGTGAAGCGATAATAACGGATAACTTTCCGAACACACCTTTGCGTATGATCGCAACAATTATGGCATCAAAATTGAGAAACAGTTTTAATGAATATATAACATCCAACCTGGTCATTTCTATCAAGCAGCTCACAGTATTCTGGAAAAGCGGTTCTTTATATGTATATCACAGGGGAATATGTATTTGGCAAGCATATCTATACCATAACCCCACCAAAACATCTCTAAAAGCAATATGTTATAGCAGTTATGAAGGAAAACTCCTTTGTGATTTCTCTAATTGCAAATATAAATTAGGTTATCAACCATTTTGTAAATTTGGCGATTTCGCGGAACCCCTAAATATGCTTCGTTGCGGGCCTCTGGTTGAGATTCACTGGTCTATAATATGATGCAGAACTTGCATAATATTCTTTGTGGTCGCATAAAAGGAGCATATTTGAAATTTGCGCATACAGGTCATCCTGCTATCACGCCAAAATGATTGATACTCGAATACTAGACTCGAAGCCAAATACTTAATTTAGAATCGAATTAATCTGTCATTCTATTTTGCAGAGCCCTAGCTACAAAAATCATGTCTGATATTGGAATCTGAATATGCAACATTCAGGATTTAATCTTTAATCTGTTTGTGTCATGACATAATAATCAATTAATCAATGTTGTTTCCAATTCTCTCGCCGTTGCTGACAATTACTGACGAATGTCAGCCGAAAATATTCGTATTCATTTCCATATGAATATATTATTCAACTGTATATTGAAGTTATGTACCTCCAAGAGTCTCATCTCGTCAATCCATAATGCAGTGGTCCTTAACCCTCACTCAGCCGCGAAACACTTACGTTAATCTGCAAGCCTACGGTTAACCCCATATTTTCGCTGAGTCATAAAAACGGAAATCTATCATAGTATACATCGAACTATGCGCATCAAATGCATAACTATAGATTACTGGTGCGCAGTACGATATGTACATCAACAGAGTCTGAAAAGAACATTACGATTAAAATGTAATTTTCACACAAAACTATTATTATGAATATTAATCGCATATAAGTGTTGCTTTCAGGTACCAGTTCATATATGCGAGACTTCACCTTGTCATCATATTGTCGAAACGCAACAACGTGATGTCAATTGCTTAGTTAGAAATTAGCAAAATATTGGAGAGGGAATTGACAGTTCAGAATGGCGAGGTTTCGTTTTCTACTGGTTTAGGCTATAATTGTCAGATTCCTATGATGCCCAATACGGTCGTATCAACACAAATCATTTGTAGCCTATGAGTGGGTGCACGTCTTGACCTATAGCGGAAGCCCTGAGACTGGCTCACGGCACCCCTATACTGTTCGACGGATCCCGGTTAAGAAAGATTACCATAAAGCATGAATATCCGAAGCATAAAAAATATTAGAACTCAATGGTCGTACCGTTCCCGAATCCCAAGTTTAGCGCGTCTCCTCGATCGTGATCGCCCAACATCTGTTGCTTCACGGACCGCCTCATCAGCAGCGAACAATTCCACCTCTCATACTTGAACTGCCGCTCGCATTCGCTAATCGCGATCGCTGTGCCGTCTACGGCCGCCGCTACCAGCTCCGGAGAGTCCATGCACATTTTGTACTGACGCCGCACAAGCCCGGGAAGGGACCTGCACAGGCGTTGCCTTAATTTTCGCATTTTTCGCTGATGCTTCCGGGATTCCGATGTCTTCCTAGTCTCGGTAGTCTTTTGCCGCTCGCGAAACGCGGACAGCGTGGGCATGTCGGCTGTGGCTCTGGCGTGATTGTGGCTGTTGACGGGACCGGCACGGCCGATCGGCAGCACTAGGCTCATCACGGTCGTTGGTGATGCGGAATCAGTGACTTGGTTTATTTCCCCGCCATTGTGAAGCGACCTAAATGCATGCGGATGCGGAGTAAACAATACTTGAAAAACTAAATAATCTTACTTGTCTTATAGTGTAATTAGAGTAAACTCACGTAAAATCGAATTCTAATTTCATTCTGAAATGTTTCTATGCTCTCATGTTATTTCTAATCTAATTTCTGGTTTTTCTGAAAATGGTACAGGTGAACTATGTTGCGGGAAACGAGCCAAGCTCGGTGTAGATGCATTTGTCATTTTCGTACTTATGACAATGCATTCTGATTTGATACTCAAAATACAAATAATTCTACTTACTCTCTTGCAGTGCCCACACAAACGGGAAGATTTAATACATACAGGATCGAAACGGAATATAGTCTTAGTAGTAACAAAATTAGTCCGTGAGACGCCGTCATCTTGATATTTATCAGATGTATTCCTTGCACAGATGTATTTGTATGCTGATCACGAAATGGCAGCACGCAAACTCGACTTCAACTCACAATCAAGCTTGCTACGGTTTGTCGCTTATCAAAAATGCAAATGCAACCCGTCCGGTAGGTGTTTGCATTCTTAAATTAACAATGATACCGATTCCGGGCAGAAATGTAACGCAATGATTGTCGTTATGATTGGGATATGTGTTTAGTTAGCGGTTCTCAGGCAATTTCAAATACCTTTTGATAATTTGATGATTGTCGCAACGCGCGGAATCTCTATAAAAGGACTATACTCCGTCGGGTTACCGGTAGCTGTATCGAGGATATTGGCGATACCTTTATCAAAGAGCTGCAAATTTTTTATTACAATAAATTATATGCATTTGCGTCGTTATCGAATTTTTGCTCGCGATCACCACGGATGATTGCGTCGATTCAATTGGAGATAATTGCGATAATGTAGCGTCCGTTCATTTGATGTGTCGCACGAAATTCGAATATGTCATGACGAATTGTACACGCTTTGATCTTCTGTGAACATTTAAAGAGAAAATTTGACGCCCTGTTTCGATGAGCATGCTCGGATTATACGGCGTGTCTATGAGGTGGGGACAAAATATAGAATTAGTTATTGAATGATTCTCGGACGGATATGTTCATGTTCAATAAAACGTATTATTGATACCTGTTGTTTCAGAGAAATAATATTTGAACAGCTTCTTTGAGGTACAGAACTTCAATATACAATTAAATAGTATATTCATATTGAAATGAACCCGACATTTCGTGCTGGTGACGTCATATTTTGTGTTACGATTGTTGATATACGCTGTTATTTCGAATTCTCTACTAGTTGCTGACGATTACCCCTGACGAGTGTCAGCCGAAAATATTCGGGTTCATTTCAATATGAATATACTATTCCATTAGAAATAATATTCATGGCATTAAATATATCCCCACCTATACACTCCCTATCTTATATAGAATTATGATGGCTGTTATTATGCGACTATCATGCTGTCCATTGCGCTCCCGGCAATTAACGGAATGAAGTTTGAGGCATAGTGCGCTCTGAGTTAATTCACACGTGATCTTCAGTGCGTCAAACCGTGACTATTCGCGTCAGGGCTAATGCATATAACTAAGCGATACTGCGATTGTTAGAAATGCTTCAACCGGTCTAAATGAAACCTGGTATTCTCAAACGGTTTCGCATTCACAGTACATTACGTTGAGAGTAGGTTTCGGTCACGAATTTTTCAGTCATTAGGAAATGTGTACTGTCAAACATACGGCCCGCCAAACGATTTCATCCGGCCGCGAAACAATTCTGAGTAGATCAAAAATGCTTGTATTATCCCGTCAATTTATAACAAATGTCGAGATTTTAATATGGAATGCAAATGCAAATGCGTTTAAATGTCATGCATATTCATGGGCCACCCACACTATCGCCCTCCAACGGCAGCTATATTGTGTTTTCAAGCAATAGTACCGACTACGAACAAGTCGGTGACATTGACACTACATTACGAGAAGGCAAAAACCTGCACACTCGCAGTTCAAAGTTTTCTGTAAATATGGAAAAAAGTGGCGGCGAAAGTGCCATCACAAAACCGCTGCACGCTAGTTACATGGAAAATAAAATAGTTACACGAAGAATATAATTCAAATATCTGCCGCCACACTTCAGCCTAGTTTCTGACTCAGAAGTCCCGACTGAGAAACCGTAATGGGTATGTAAATGAATTAAATTCCAGCGTTCGCATTCACAGTTCATTATCTTGTATTCCTCATAACGCATACCCAGGTCTAACGCCGCAATACGACGAAAAGATGGGAGCATAAATGTGCCAACTTCTACCGTTGTTAGATTCCCTGTTGTGGTGGTTAATGACTGTGTTCAACCGGCACATCGGTATTGTAATCTTGTCAATTCCGCTGGTTCCGAATGAAAGTTTTGTTAGAGTTAGGGTCCCTGTGATTCATGATATAATGTATTATACCATTATGTATAGGCTTGATAATGATGCATTCGAGTGAAAAACACGGATATCGATTTGGATGCAACATTTTGGAATCATTTTACTAGTCCGGCACGCAGGCGATTAAAAGGTTTCAATCTTGCCTACGACATAAGTTGAGTATGAAATCCTTGCTCTAGCGGGGCCTTCGATAAGTTATCGTAGGCCCCGCTCTACGTCATTCGGATCCCTTAAACACTGTGGTTTTCAACCAAGAGTCTGGACTCCCAGGGGTAGTTTGCCTTTTTCTGAGGGTTACGAAAGGTGCTAATCGTTTTTTAGTAATCAGCTTATCAAATTAGGAGGTGAGCTAGGGTTCATCTCGGAATGAATACATATATGCATATTACAGTGTCGATGACGGCATTGCTACAAAATATCGGCATTGACTGATACTTTGATTGCCGATCGACCTCTGGGGAGGGACAATATATCCATGGATGTAGTGAATTCGTCAGTTGGGCTCCCACTATTACACACATTGGGTAACTGCCAGTGTGCCGTGCTGTTGTAAGGTCATAATTAATTCACTGGTAGTTTTTTTCGTATGGCAATTATGTACAGTCTACGTCCCTGCTTATCGTAGAATTACTACACGTGACAGATTCTGTTACGGGTCCATGTTTTCCTTCAAGTTCAAGTTTATTCATAAAATTCCATCATTTCTAAACATCGCGAGAATGCGTTACAATGAAAGATAGGAAGGTGCCGAAACGACTTTAAGTAATCTGGGATTAGTCCTGCCGCGCTGTAATTCGGTCTGATAATAATTGATTCATCAACTAATCAGTCAATAATGGATGGCGCTTTCGCAAGGTGCTTCACAGTCAACGATGTCTATGGTAGACAATCCCTTGATAGGAGTGGATATCTGCTACATGACGTATAGCTGAGGTAGACTTTGTATCTACGGTACAGCTGGCAGAACCGCAGGGTTGTAATGACTCGAGTCATGACTCGACTCGAGTCAGACTCGAGTCACGATTTTTTTGTGACTCGACTTGACTCGAGTCATTTTCTTGAAATCGGAAAATGACTCGACTCGACTCGAGTCAATATTTGGATTGAATCGACTTGTACTCGAGTCATTACGCATGACTCGACCCAAGTCATTGACTTGATTTATTTTATATGACTCGAAGACGAAGAAATTTGCGAACAGTAACCAGAGGTGGTCAAAGTAGTCAAGAAGGCTACTCAAGTAGAAGTAGAAGTAGCGACGAAAAAATCTACTCAAGTACGAGTAGAAGTACTTCTTCCATAAGCAACCTAAAACTACTTGAAGTAGAAGTAGAATTTCCTGACTTTAATTCTACTCAAGTAAGTAAATAGTTGTGAAATCGATCGTAATTCGTTCGCATGGATTGTCAAAAGCTGCAAATTGAGCTATGTGAAAAGTGCCGAACTGGATTCATATTGATGCATACCTGGAGGTATCCAATTTTCGACAGCATTAGCATTCGTCCGGATCATGGAATTAAAATGATAGTATTGATATGGAAATGCGATACTAATCCTATGTTTACTCGAGCAGCACGTTTTAGAAAATATCATGGTATGTGGGGCACTCCCCCATATTATAAGGCCCGTAGTTTAGTCGAAGAGCAATACGGAGAAGTTGTATAGGATACGGTGTAAACACTTTGCGAGATTAGTAAACGTTAATAAAAAATATGGTGGATCGTAAAAATGCCATATTTTGTAGCTTTATTTCTGGAAATTAAAGGCATTACTACACTTGCTTTTATACTTCAACATGTATGCCATCCAGACCAAAGAACTGATATCAATTAGAACTCAAAGTATATGATGATGGGAATGGAAAATGAAATATACTTACTACTTATAAAAGGGGAAATGTATTTCAGGTCTTTAGTCCAGAAAGTTTCAAAGGTGGTATGCTAAAACAGCTCTAAAACTAAAAAAAGTCTCACAGTCCCCTTTTACAGATTAGGACACGCCATGGACTGTTAGATTACTACATGATAAGTAGATGCTGAACATTAGTTTCAAACGTTATGATGAGCCATATATACTGTGATGAAATATTTCATATGGACGACGGGCGATAATGCGGTGTGAACGCCAACCAGCTACTTAAATTATATTCACCGATACTTCCGTGAAATCATACTGGTTACTCCGTATCCACTGAGCGCGAAGCGCGACGAAAATTTTGGGCTTTACTAAACTTTTATGAAAACTAAATGTTGATACTACGTGAAAACAGCCCCGAAATTCCTCAGGCTATCTTCCTGATCGGAGCAATAAACTACTTCTACTTGACAAACTGAAAATAGCGAAAAGTAAGTAAGTAGATCATAAAATATTACGAAGTAGAAGTAGAAGTAGCGAAAATCAGAACTACTTGATTAAGTACCAGAAGTAGAGGAAAACTACTTGAGTACTTCGAAAAAGTAGAAGTACTTTGTTACTGACCACCTCTGACAGTAACGGCCTGATCAACGCATCTGACGAATTCTGCCGACATTGCTATTTGTCACCACTGCTTTCGTTCACTAGTCTAGGGTTGCCATACGTCCGGAATTTCCCGGACATGTCCGGAATTTCACTGTTAAATCTGCGTCCGGGAGGAATTTCTAAAATATGCCAAAATGTCCGGAATTTTGAAGACTTGAAGTAAGATCATAGTTTATTTGTAAATAAGCATTAACAATATTATTTTTGGGCAGATTTAGGCTACATGGATGTGTTTTTTTTCGCGCTGCGCGCGATTTAGTATCATATTTATTGGCTTTAATATGAGGACTATAACACCCACGCAAAACCCGCGATCAAAAAAAAATGAAAATAACATTCATTTACAAAAATAATTCTAATTGTAATCGCAATTACAAGATAACGGTTTATTCATAGAGTCGGTTTAGGCCCTTTGGGTGCTATATTCAAAGACAGCGGTTCTAAACCTGGGTGTAGTTTGCCTTTATTCTGGGGTTCGCGAATATGTTGGACGTAATCACTAATCAGCTTCCAAAATAGGCCATTAGTAATTCTGTACAAATGTGCCGACCTTTAATTAGTAATCAGCTTATCAAATTTTGAGCTGGGCCATGGAACCTTTTGAAATTGGAAATGAAGTCGCGACCATAAAAGATAGGAAACCACCGGATGTGCGGTGTTTGTACATCTCGGTGGTGCAGTGCACATCGGTATTATGCTGATAAATAATCTTATCGGTGTGACATGAACATGACTTAGCGATGTACAATTACGCTGCTTACATTTTCGAAGTCATCATCCTTAACCAGGTTTACCGCTATCTCTGATCATGCGGGTGAAGAGAGGATCAAAATTATATAGTAGTATATGGAAGAACCAATATAATTGATATAATTCATTCAAATCATATAATGACCAGATGCATTTAGTAAGCTCCCAGAAGTCAAATCGATTACCTACGATGGGCCCAAGATCAGTGTTTATTTGGGCGGAAGGGGGCTGAAAAAATATCGCTTCGGCCCAGGTTAGAACTTAAAACACACAACCACATACTCCTGAAGCGGATCAAAACCATTGACCACATCTAGTCGATAGACGAAGCTTTGCTGGTGTGACGTCATATTGATCGACAATGTGCTCATACCTCATTTTGAAATCCGCTAGTGGGCGCTATAGAGCGTCCGGGATTTGCTCAACTAAAATATGGCAACCCTACACTAGTCTGATATCAGATAGGCGGCCGTAAAAACAACAGACAATGGTGCATAGTAGCAATGCATTGTACAAAATCATAGCGATGAAGAGGTAATAAATTCTCCGCAAGCAAATTACCGTACTCAAGACTTTTCAATTATACTAGCAAAGAATCAAAGCAAAAATCAATTAGAGCCAATGCAATGACTCAGATGGTCAAGTACTTGGAAGAGACTGATAAGCTCATGTGTAGATCTGAAGGCGATGATTATTTGCATTTTTGGGCGACTAGAAAGAATGAGTATCAAACGCTCTTCAGTGAGGTTCAAAAATGCTGCATCTAGTGCACCAGTGGAAAGTGTATTCAGTAAATGTGGATTTATTCTAAGACTACGCCGTTTTAATATATCTGAGGATCTCCTCTCCACTTTGGTATTTTTGAAGTGTAACTCATCATTGATTTGATCTGCCGTCTGTGAAAACACACAATACCCTCCGTCCATTTGACGTTTTATTAGGTATGTGCATTGTGCACGTGAGTAATAATGAATGGCTAATGTTGTGTGATGTTTGTACAGTAGGGCTGTTCAAAAATAACTTCTTTTTTATTTTACTTGATGGCTACTTGATAAAATTATTATGTTGCATTAAAAGAACACTGAATCTGGGGTGAAATTTGGAAAAGTAGAATCAATTATATGAGAAGAGAAAATTTTGGATTTGAAAATTAATGGAGTATTTTTAGTGAGAAATTCTTTCATATAATATAATTACATACTAGTGGTAAGCTGACTATATTTTCATATCCAAAATATCCTACCCTGATATCTTTGCTTCTTCTTGTTGGAATTGAGCCAAATTTGCTATGAATCATATTTTTACACAATCTAACAATATCATGAGGTAGCCAGTAAAATTCGAAAATCTCTATTCGTAATTAATCCAAAAATTTTTCCCAGAGCATTACTTTCTACCGGTCGGAATTGAGCCAAATTTAAGTTTTTGTAGGCAATCTAACAATTCTAAGAAGTAGCCGGAAAATTGGAAAAAATGTTTTTGAACAGCCCTAATTATTTCTCCAATGCTGTAACTGCGACGTAGTCTGTAATGCGATTGGGAAAACCTTTGGTAATATCAAAAGGTATCTGTTTTTTTTGTCGCTGCACATAGCTACATGCACGCTTTTACAGCATGCTGGCCTGGTGAAATTACCCCTACATAAACATGCATCTGTTGATTCTCTATCACCTTATTTGTCGACGTGAATTAGTAGGTTCTCTATCAGATAGTATGTAGACTTGAATTCGTTGGTTCTCAATCAGCTATTTGTGAGCTGTCGTCGATGTGGTCTTAATAAAAACTGAATGCTTGTATTTGTGATGTATCAGACTGACAAGAAAGATATTTGGTTTTAAGTTCTAAGATTAGTAAAGTTATCATATTGGCGGCCTGTGTCGTCTATCTGTGGCATCGGTAAATGAGGCCAAGAACTGTCCGTAATCTACCTAAATAAACATGTGCCAAGACTAGGGACAAAATAAGCATGTTAGGCAAGCAAGGAATTCGATATCACCCAAGCAGGATTGAAAACATTGGATGAGCATGACTTCAATACTGTGACTTGGACTCGGACTCGAGTCATAACACTATGACTCGGACTTGACCCGGTAAACGGTGACTTGGACTCGGACTTGACTCGGTGTTGAATTGAAAATGACTCGACTTGACTCGAGTCAAAACCACAAAAGTAAGATTGACTCGTGACTCCGAACCCTGTGACTTGGTTACAACCCTGCAGAACCGCTTCCATTGCGACTGTATTTACTGACTCGAAATCCTCAAGTGCATAACGACAATCTTTTACTAATGACTTTAATGTGGAAATTATGTTCGGAAAAGCAGGAAGAATAGATTTTCATCGCATGTAAAAGAAAAAAAAACAGCAGTGAGAATACAAGTAGCGTTCTCTTGCTCAATGGCGAAGAGACACGGGACCTCACACGAATACTGTTCTGTGTCATAGCATAGTGACTAAATGCTGTGAAATCACTCCATAGAGACGAAAATTCTTTTCCGACGATAAAATGCGATGTTGATCTCACAAACAAAGGGAGGCGTTGGCGAGATTTCAGCTCGTAATTGTTCGCCCATTCGAGAGCCCGAAGCTGCGCTGAGCATATTTACACATATGGATAAGTCTGGTGATTGATTCACACAAATTCGATAGCGGATCCAAAATAATACATGTGTAACGGCCAGAGGTAGTCAAAGTAGTCAATATAGCTACTCAAGTAGAAGTAGAAGTAGCGACGAAAAAATCTACTTAAGTACGAGTAGAAATACTTCTTCAATAAGCCACCTAAAACTACTTGAAGTAGAAGTAGAACTGACTGACTTTGAATCTACTCAAGTAAGTAAGTAGTTTTGAAGCCAGTCTTAATTCGTTCGCATGCTGTACTGCCAAAAGGAGCAAATTAAGCTATGCGAAAGGTTCAGAGAGCTTTATTCGTATTGATGCATCCCAGAAGGCATCAATTTTCGACAGAATAAGCATTCTTTCGGATCATGGGATGCAAATTATAGTATTGATATGAAAATGCGATACTAACCCTTTGTATACTAGAAGAGCCCGTTTTAGAGAATATTATGGCATGGCGTCCTACCCCATATTAAAATACCCCAAGCTTAAGCGAAGAGCAATACTTAGAAATTGTATCGGATACGGTTTCATCACTTTGCGCGATTAGTATACGTTAATAACAAATATTGTGGATCGTAAAAATTATATTAAGTGTAGCTTTATTTTCGGAAAATAGAGGCATTACTACACTTGCTTTCATGCTTCAACATGTATGTTCTGCAGACAAAAGAACTGAAAGTAATTAAAACTCAAAGTATGATACTAGCAATTGAAAGTGAAATACAGATACTACTTCGAAAAAGCGGAAAATATATTTCATGTCTTTTGTCCATGAAGGTTGAAAGGTGATCTGCTAAAACCGGTGTAACGTTACGATTTTCCAGATTAGCAAGACACGTAATGAGCTGCTAGATTACGATATGATAGGTAATTGGTAGATTGCGAAACGGTAGTTTCTAACGTTATGGTGGGCCATATTTACTGTGATGAAATATTTGATATGAGCGACAATGCGGTGTGAGTAGAACCAAGCAATCCGGCAGCTAAATTATATTAACCGATACTTTCGTGGAAACATATACTTGTCACTTCATAACTACTATACGCGAAGGGAAACAAAATTTGTGCGCCTTACTTGACTTTTATGAATATTAAATGTTGGTACTCCGTTAAAACAGCCCCGAAATTCCTCAGGCCATCTTTCCTATTGGAGGATTAAACTACTTCTACTTGACAAACTGGAAATAGCGAAAAGTAAGTAAGTAGATAACAAAATATTACGAAGTAGAAGTAGAGGAAACCAGATCTACTTGAGTAAGTACTTGATTACTTCTAAAAAGTAGAAGTACTTCGTTACTGACCACCTTTGGTAACTGCACATAGGGAATGCAAAATATATCTCTTGCACTGCAACCGGCATGAAAGTTTTAATTCATGAGCTCAATCATCGGCTGGGCTAATACTCAAACTATAAAATGTAGGCAATAACAGTTCATATCAGAATTTTGTAAGGCAATATGTGAAACGCAAGGTATAGCCTACTTATTCGGAGTACTTGAGCATGTTTCCTGCTTGCATCAATTAATCAAGAGGTCATGATTTAAGACTGCTACTGCTACTTCTACTTACATTGTCATTGCAGGAAAAAATAGGCGTATGGAATACTTCCTTGGAAATACCTAATTGTGATTGCCCTCAGAGGTCGTAAGTAATGAAAAACGTCCACTTTTGGAATTACTTCAAGAAGATTTTGCTTAATCACACTAGTGCCTCAAGGCCGGGTGAAAATTTTAGATTACTTCTACTTCTACTAGACAAATTTCGGTTTTTGAGGAAAAACTAACCTAAAATACTTTGACCACCTTTTCTTGCACTTCAGTATAAATTGATTACTCTACAACATCTACTTGAGTACTCTGGTCCCTTCGGGAGACAAGTCAGGTATGCTAATACGAAACTAATCTCCGTCCCTGCATGTCGTCATTGGCTTCTTCTGCGAATCGCCTCTTGACATTGCGTCATGTCTGCAACCACCTTTGGATCGTGATGCAAAGCGAGGGATTGCTGATACACCTGTAACGCCATATCGAGATTGTTGCTGAGAAATTGGACCCTTGCAAATCTTGCGAAGATCCTGAAGAAACGAGAAGGTTGAATAGCGGCTGGACTATCTTTGACAAAAGAGTGAGTATTCACACTCCCACATGTGGCACACGAAAGGATAACCTACTTCAGAATTCAGATACCCCGTTTCCCTGAGGCCGATCGAATATTCCACCGGACTAACTAGCGACTGTGTTGGAGGTTTATCTAAGCTTATCCTCGCCATCTTATCCGCGTATAAGCGATGTCTTAAGAGCCTAGACGTGGGCCGTGATACAAGTCGGCAGCTATGGAATCATAATTAAGAATATCGATGTGGTGTTGTAGTGTCTGTTGTTGGTATTGGAATATGGAGATCGGCTACTAAGGTCTTTTACACCAGGTCTAAATTAGGGTTGCCATACGTCCGGAATTTCCCGGACATGTCCGGAATTTCACTGTTCAAACTACCGTCCGGGAGGAATTTCTAAAATATGCCAAATGTCCGGAATTCTGACGTAGGCTCATAATTTTTTTCGTAAATCAGCATAAAATAGGGCTACCATATTTCTGCGACACAAATTCCGGACATCCTTCAGCGCCCACTAGTGGATTTCAAAATAAATTATGACGTCACACTAGCAAAGTTTTGCTCATAGAACAGAGGTGGTGACGATCCGGTTCAGGCGTATGTGGCTGTGTGTTGTGTAACCGGGATCGAAAGCACTTGATTTCAGCATCTTCCCTCCCAAATAAACAATGATTTTGAGCCCACACTATGGCGTAATCGATGCAACTTCTAGGGCGGCGGGGGGGGGGTGCTCGCTATGTGAATCTGGTTTCTATATGCATCTGGTCGCTAAATATATTCCTATATAGATACTACTCTCCACCCACATGATCAGAGTTAGCGGTAGAGCTCGTGGAGGATGATGAGTTCGAAAACACAGGGAGCGTAATTGTACATCGTTAAGTCATGTTCATGTCGTACGATAAGATTGTTTATCAGCCTTATGTCGGTGCGCACCACGGAGCTTTATAAACACCCCAGACCCAGTGGTTTCCAACCTTTTATGGTCGCGACTTCATCTCCAATTTGAAAATGTTCCGTGGCTCAGATCAAAATTTGACGAGCCGATACCTAAAAGTAGTCAGCACCTTTGCCCGGACTTACTCACGGGCTATTTTGGAAGTGGATTACGTTCAGCATATTCGCAAACCCCAGAATAAAGGCAAGCGACCCCCCCCCCCGTTTGGAATCACTATCTTTGAATAAAGCGTTTAAACGGCCTTAACGATCTCTAGGAATATACCGTTCTCCTATAGTTGCGATTACAATTAGGCTTATTCCAGTAAATGAGGGTTGTTTTATTTTTATTTTATTGCAGTTTTTACGAGGATGGTAGTCCTAGTCGCCATATTAAAATCAATAAATGTGACAGTAAATCGTGCGTAGCGCGAAGAAAAATATCATGTATCAGCCATGGCCTTCTACTGCTATTGGCTGCTCGTGAAAATGAACTACTAGTAGGCCATGTATCAGCATAAATAGTCCAAAAATAAAGTTTTTATGTTGATTTACGAAAAAATTATGAGCCTACGCCAAGTCTTCAAAATTCCGGACATTTGGCATATTTTAGAAATTCCTCCCGGACGCTAGTTTGAACAGTGAAATTCCGGACATGTCCGGGAAATTCCGGACGTATGGCAACCCTAGCATAAAAACAATATTTTTTGGGGAATATTTATGCTGATGTATGATATTTTTCTTCGCGCCGCGCGCGATTTACTATCACATTTATTGATTTTAATATGGAGACTGCTAACCTCGCAAAAACTGCCATAAAATATAAATAAAAACAACCTTCATTTGCTGGAATAAGCCTAATTGTAATCGCAATTATAGGAGAACGGTATATTCCTAGAGATCGTTAAGGCCGTTTAAATGCTTTATTCAAAGATAGTGGTTCCAATCGGGGGGGGGGGAGTCTTTTGCCTTTATTCTGGGGTTTGCGAATATGTTGAATGTAATCAGCTTCCGAAATAGTCCGTGAGTAAGTCTGGGCAAAGTTGCGGACTTCTTTTAGTATTCAGATAGTAAAATTTTTATCTGGGCCACGGAACATTTTCACTGCCGCTAACTTTGATCGTGAGGGCGGAGAGTAGTAGGCTTATCTATATAGTAATATATGGAACGACCAATATTATTGACAGAATTTATTCAAATAATTTAACGATCAGATGCATATAGAAACTAGATTCATATAGCAAGCACCCCCCCTCCCCCCCACGGCCTAGAAGTTGCATCGATTGCCCTATAGTGTGGGCTCAAAATCATTGTTTATTTGGGCGGGAGGGGGCTGAAAACATGTGCTTTCGGTCCCGGTTACACAATACACAGCCGCATACTCCTGAACCGGACCGTGACCACCTCTGGTCTATGAGCAAAGCTTTGCTATGTGACGTCATAACTCAGTTTCAAATCCACTGGTGGGCGCTAAAGAGTGTCCGGAATTGGAGTTGCTGAAATATTATGGTCTAAATGGTTAAGAATTCATCAATGTTCCAACTGTCTGCCGGTGAGGATAACAAATTCAGGCACTGACAGTAATATCCGAGGATCTGATAGGCTTTTTATCCCGAAAGGTATGCGTAGATTCGCCGCTGTCGTCATCGGTCTGGTGTAAATGACCATTGCCGTCAATAAACACCATGAATACCACAAACAACTTACTCGTTAGCAAATCAAAATCATCATTTTTATAAATCCAACGTCCCTCTGTGCCAACAGTTATTTGAGTTTTTCGATGATAATTCTTGGATTATCCACCGATCGAGGATAATCTCCGAATCATCAAAAAAAAAACTCAAAAACTCCGCTTCTACGGGTTGGAACTGAGTGAAATTTGTTTTACATCGTTTTTGAAGACACAGCAACAATTTTATGGGATTGGCAGAAAATTTTGAAAAATTTGTTTGCATTTTTGGGTAAATTCAAAATTTTCAAACTGTACAAAATCCGCGATTATTGGTTGGAATGAATTCAAATTTGGTCTGCGTCGTTTTTTAAGGCGACCTAACGATTTAATCACGTAGCCAGCAAGATTCAGTAAAAAAGTATTTTTTGAACAGCCC
Organism: Botryllus schlosseri; assembly: GCF_051294905.1. Taxonomy (NCBI): domain Eukaryota; kingdom Metazoa; phylum Chordata; class Ascidiacea; order Stolidobranchia; family Styelidae; genus Botryllus; species Botryllus schlosseri. Next base: position 2,589,847 of record NC_137241.1, read on the forward strand.
TAGCCGACACGCTAGTTCGTATACTCAATTTATCCTGCAGTTTGTCATGCATAATTTGGACTAAAATGTGTTTGATTTATATCGCGGATAATTCTGTGGTAGGTTCTGTTTTCGTGTGAATACACACACCAATTCTGCAGAGTTTAGTCTACAGTGCTTACTTGGCTGTATCTTGCGGACTGTATCGAGTGGGATTCTGCTGGATCAAGTTCAAAGCATGCCCACACGCTCGCCTCGCCATTTCATAATTCTTTTCCGAGATCAATACCGCCGCTTTGTTCCAGTGAATCATGGCGTTGCTCGGGTCAAGCTGAATAGCCCTGTTGTAATGTTGATGAGCTTCCGTGAAATTTAATCTCTTGTAAGCATCGTTTCCCTTGTCCCGCTCTTCTTTATACTGCTGAAAGGCAAGATAAGTCACCCGATAAGTAAAATCAGATTCAGCAACGTGACAGACCCAGTGAAAAATAGACTGGGGCAAATCGAGTGCTTGCGCGATTCGAATCTGAATTTAGTGTTTTCGCTTCGAATCGTGTATCCTATAGTATCACGTGGAAAGTTTCAACTAGACTTTTATGCGACCACGAAGAATACAAGGTCAGTTCTACATCACATTAAAAATAATTTGGTAATTTCTGACCACAATTATTCCATTGCACTTTGTAGCAAAGCTGTTGGTTGATCCCGGCTTCAAAGATATGTCATTCCACTAGTGTGCGTAGCTTTGTACTATATCGTTCGAGCACTGCGATACGATCAATCTAGGTTTTCGAGTCTACCGTAGTGGAAAATAGTATTGAAAGTATAGTTGTCGTTGATGAATTAACTGGTTTTGGCAAAAATCGTATGAGTACTCGATAACCTCATCTCTCACAACTCGACTAGAATCATTAAATATACCTACCCGCAATCATATGTGCCCATCTGTAGTTACAAATTGATGCTGTTCTTATTTACGCATACAACCTTGAAGACTTTTAAAATGATTATGAAAGTTTCAGGCTGTAAATCTGAACTGAAATATTTCAAATAAATCAAGTTACCGCAACTTTCGGATCCATTGTCTCCTCCTGCTTGGTTTGGTTAACGTTCGCCGCTGCTTTCGAGTTGAGAGGCGTAGCGTCATTGTGGCTGTTTGGCATAATAATACCTTTAGCACTGGCAGTGGTGTAATTGATTGGCCAAATTGATTTATCATATTTGGCACCTTCAAATCGTATGATCGGAAGTATATCGTAAACGAAACAGTCGATATAGATATGCATATGGCTCGATCACAGTAGACTGTTAATATTATAGGTCATTGCGCAATAGGTACGAATTTAGTTGATCTTCCCTAGTTTGACGAGGAGTTCATGTTTTTCATTGAGTACACACTACACATGCACATTCATACATCTATACGTAAAAGCTCGGGTTTGTGTAATATGTGTGTAGCTAACTATAGATGATGTATGTCAAAGAAACTATATACTACGCATGTGTCAAAGAAGTTATGTTTTTGGTGTTTCTGATGTGTTACTTTCGAGTGCACAAGTACAGAAAGCCTCAAATATCTTGCCCCTTTACCATACTCATGTCCTTGAAACAAAGCGCAGATCGAATATTTCTCTAAAAATTTTGTAGTAAGTCGAACGGTATATGCTTACATGTATACCAGACTAATACATAGTGCATATAGGCCGTAGCCTAATATCTTAAATACAGTTGGTGTGTTGTATCAAGTATATGATTACCTGTCATTCTTTTCAATTCCGATGCTATCCAGAAGACCGAACTCGGATGTCAGAATCTCGTGAGCTTCAGCAATTTTTGGATCTTTGACATATCTGAATCAGCGGTTCTTAAGCGTTATTGCCTGGGGAACACTCGAGCTAATTTGCAGGCCTTCGCGGAACCCAGATTTTGGTCAAGTCATAAAAACAAAATCCTCCACAATACCCATCCAATATATTATTATAGATTACTGGTGCACAAATTGAACTGTTTATCAACAGTACAAAAATATGACTTTTTAAATATGAATTTCTAACATATCGAAAACATGATGATGAACATTTATTGCAAATAAGTGCGACTTATGCTGTTCATTCTCCGACGCCACTTCAGGTTCGCCTTGGAAAGTGTAATCGTATTGTTCGAAACGCAACCTTGATACCAATTGATTCATTAGAAATGATCGTATAAATATCGGAGATACAATTGGGACTTCAGAAGGACGGGGTGTCGATTTCGAACCCGCAACCTTTCCGGCGTACGCCATTGTACACGGCGTGCCAGCACAAGAGTCACAACTCAACCACGGATCGTATCTAATCATACTTGCAACCAGTGATGGCCAAGATGGGCTGCTCATCATAAATCTTATGTGCGCGTTGTGTGTGTGTGTCGTGACCGTCAGGGGCCAGTCTACCTTTCGAGCATCGACGGCTTCGCACTGATCTTCCGTAGCATGCGCACGTAATCGTCGTCCTGCAAGTACTTCGAGATTTGGGGATGACGTCGCAGCCTTGTGATGACGAACGGGAAATCAGCCCAGCAACTGCTCAAGTGTTTGAATTCAACGGCTAGAAGCAGATGAGATATATTAGACTCTGGACTTCTAGTTGTCATGTCTGCTCATGAGTATGGATTCTGATTTGATATGAACCGTACCTGTACCGTAAGGAAATTCTTGAGATCAAAGTGTACTATTATAATTTCTGTAATAGACTCAATTGGTATTCCTGTGCGATGCATGGTTATGTTACAGAATTCTGGTAGATAAAGAATTGGAAAGGAATCTAGCGGTGGAGATGATTGAAAAGGAAGACCTTATTATCATCATTTATTGTTTATCTTTATTTTTATTATCATTATGATTAGCCTTCATCGTTAAAATGATACTATTGTTCGTCTGTCTTACATGCACCGTTGAAGATATTTCCGATACGTTGATCAAGGCATTTTTTCACTTCATCCAACGCGAATTCACAGTAATAAACGCATTGCGCGTGTGCCAGCGTATCGTCGCATTCAGACTTTTTCATAAAGTCTATTTCATCGTGAACCTTTGAAGTAAGGTTGTATAATCAGTACATTCATTTTCCTACACAAGGTTAATCCTATACACTGCTTGTGTGTATGAGTATTGCGTTCGAAGAAAATGGCTTTTCTGCGATAAGATATTATGAATCTGTTTAATCCACGCAAAAGTACCTTTTGATCAGACTTTTACAAACTGCTAGATTTTCAAACTGAAACTAGAACTAGAACTACTTACTTCTAAAAAAAACCTTACAACTAGAACCAAAGCTAACGAAATGTATAATTAAGCAACTGACCAATTAAAATAAAACTAATTGGATTCATTCCCACAAAAACTTAATCGTTTTCATATTATTGGAATCGGATCGGCTTTCCAGCAAATGAGAAATATTGGAGATAGAATCAGCATATCAAAGGGATGGAGATTTGAATTTCAAATGGGAGAGGTCTCGGACTCCAAATCCATCCCTGGATACGCCACTTTTAGTAGTGATGACTCTGAGCTTGCAATGGCTGCATGAACATCACATAACAGAACACCGGTATCACGATTAAAGCCAAATGACATCACGTGTTTTCTGGTTGCTCAGCAACTAATTGTTTTGAAATACGCAACTAGAACTACTTAAAAAACAGTAGTTAGTTAACCGTAACCTAACGTGATTGGTAGTTCGCACAAGTCTGCGTGTGATCATTCGATTTGATGAAAGACGATTTCGAAAGTTACCTTTTTGATGTAATTTCTGCTTTCAGCTCTCAAACACACGCCGGGGGAGACGCGGAGGATCGATTTAATCCCGTGACAAAGACGCTGAATGTTGTCGGCACTTGCTTCCAGCCGCTCAACAACATCCATCACGTTGAAAATAAACTTCTGAAACGCGAAGCCTATCTCCAACGCTTCTGTGACTGAACCGTTTGACACGAGGAGGTTGAAAAGTTCCTTGTAATCTTCCGCGTACAATATGATTTCGGAAGGTGGGACTCGTGCAGTTTTCATTGAAGCGATAAGTCGTGGAAAGTATTCATCCGCTTCTTTCGCGTTCTTCAAGTGAGTAGCGCAAATATATGCGCGAATGAGCAGCTGGAGCCTGAAACACCGAATCGCCGTCATTCAGTTATAACCTATAGTTCGTCTGAGAAATGGGGATGCTTGCACTTTGAAGAATTGTTCAATATCAAAATTAGAATTTGATGTGGACGTTCTTTCCACCAATAAGGTGTTATACTAAAAAGAAGTTTACCTGAAGGTGTCATCCTGTCCTCTCGCTAAGGATTGCTTCAGCATAGACAGTGCCCAGGAATATTGTTCGCTTTTCATGTGATGCGCCACTTTCTCTGAACGGAGTTTTAAGATCGATCTCGAAATGATTCGTAAGCATCAAGATTTGCGCATCATTAAACATCCCTCTTCATAGAGATGTAATGCAAATAGTTTGAGAATCTATATGCCTCAACCATTAGATCATTATTTTAAAAATGATTAAATTAGGGTTGCCACATTTTTGTGTTACAAATTCCGGACGCTTTTCAGCGCCCACTAGCGGATTTCAAAATGAGGTGTAAGATCATTGTCGATCAATATGACGTCACACCAGCAACGCTTTGTCTAATGACCAGAGGTGGTCACGATCCGGTTCAGGAGTACGTGGTTGTGTATTGTAAGTGGTAACGAGGGCCGAAGCCACATTTTTCAGCCCCCTCCTGCCGAAATAAACACTGATCTTGGGCCCACCGTAGGGTATTCGATGCAACTTCTGGGGGCTTACTATTAAATGGAATATAAATTGTAATTAACAAGGATTTACAGTAAAACAGCTATCGATTACCTGCTTCTTGAAGTTTCCGCATGTTATCATTGTCGAACGATCCAGAATTACAATGCATTCCTCCTAAAAAACGGGTTCGACAATTCATAGTTCCGTCGAACAGATTACAAAACCACACAGTGTCGTTGGTGGCATCGTTCCTTCTAAGCTGCGCGCGTGCGCAATTGCGCAGTGCTGACACGGCCTCTACGCACAGAAATCTAGGCTGCACCCAAGAAAAAATCGAACCTGAATTAAAATAAAATCAACAAAAGCAACTGCTGTTGAAGTCTGCGCGCGCAGAAAAATGTGTAGCGCGCACAAAAAGCCGAAGTGATGACCTTTTTGTAGTCGTTACGCACTGTGGACCAAGGGACCGCGCAGTGACTTGGTGAGTGCGCGTATAGACCAGACATGGGGTGATTACATTATGAATGTAATCGATTGCGATTACGATTACTTCGGAATCACGCGATTACGATTACGATTACGATTACAGCAAAATCAGGAAGTAGTCGATTACGATTACGATTACATTTAAAAAGTAATCACGATTACTCACGATTACATTTGTTTTGCTTAGGACTATTATCTTAAATGATATATGGGAAGACAATACAAGGATTGCGATGAAAAGGCTTAATGAGATATCAACTTTCTTCATACATCATGCGTCATTTGCTTATTACGTCATAATATATCAATTGCCAACTTTATAGTGGATGATTTATCGCATCCAGCGATTTGCATTATTGCCAGGTCTTTACCTGCCGCACCCCAAATTCCTTAATAGAGTGGGGAGCGTGCTCGAAGGGGACTCAAAAGTATTTCGTAAACCAACATATATTATAGCAGGGGTGGGCAAACTACGGCCCGCGGGCCGTATGCGGCCCGCCACACTGTTCTGTGCGGCCCGCGAGAGTCTGAAAAAACTTTTCAAAAATATTGATAAAATACTAAAAATCAAATTAATGCAGGGACTTGATTAACTTTTTCTTAGTATATTTGACCCTGGTAATTCTAATACAGTGTTTCTCAAACTAGTGGGCACATTCCCCCTTGGGGGCGTGAAAGCATCTGAAGAGGGGCGCGAAGCAGTGCCCAACGGTAAAAAAATTTCGCGCTCCACGCGATTTACATCCAATTCGTTGTTATTGCTCTGTATTTAATCTAAATTACATATTCAAAAATCTCTCATCCACAGTCGCAGCCTTCCATGCCATCAAACTACCCGTTAAGTTTGATAGCATCCTGGTTGCGTTTTCCGATATGACGATAAGGGGGAGCGAAATTCTTTCACCATCATAAGAGGGGGGGGTTCAAAAGTTTGAAAACCACTGATCTAAGGTAAATAATTAATATCACAGCGGGATAGCTGCAACGAGATTGACATAATTTGGATCGCGGGTGGGATTCATTTTTCCATTTTTAATTAATTCCGTATTGTGCTGAGAAAAAACGATTCGGGCGTGTCTTAGGCAGGGTTGTAACCAAGTCACAGAGCTTCGAGTCACAAGTCAATCCCACTTATATAGTTTTGACTCGAGTCAAGTCGAGTCATTTTCAATTCACCACCGAATCAAGTCCGAGTCCAAGTCATCGAGCAGAGGTTCGAGTCCGAGTCATAGTAATATGACTCGAGTCCGAGTCCAAGTCATTGTGTTGACTGCACATTTTCCAGTCAAAGTCTTCTTAAACCCAATTTTATAACTCTGTTTGGTGACATCGAATTGTTCGCATTCATAATATACTAATTTTCTTCACTTTCAACAGTTTCTGGTCGCATTTTCAAGTACCAGTACCAATAGATAAAACAGGGTGGTAACTTTACTGTTCTTCGAAATTACAATGAAATGTCGGTCTTGGCCGTCTGAGCCTCGAGTCATATGACTTGGTTCGAGTCATGCGCAATGACTTGAGTCCAAGTCGAGTCAATACACAGATTGACTCGAGTCGAGTCGAGTCATTTCCGTATTTTGAGAAAATGACTCGAGTCAAGTCGAGTCATCATAAAATCGGGGGGGGGGCTGGTCGAAGGGCTCCCCTTTTTGGATTATACGCTTTTTCCAAGGATAATAACGAATGAACATGGAAATCCGTGTAAAGCAAGAATCGGATGCCGTACAGATGTATCAATCATCATCAAATCTCTGCATTTGTTAGAAAAGTACCATATCCCGATAATCATTACGTCTCTGCATGCGGTAGAGCTACTTAGTTTTAATGTAGTCTATCCTTGCACACATGAAAAAATAGACATGACCGAATTCAGCACTTCGCCAAATCTTGATAGATAGATAATAATAACAGATGCGAAAGGCGGGTCTGGGTGGCGAAGCCCCCCATAAGTTACGGATAGATACTTATAGGGCCCCCCCGGTAAGTCTCGCCCAGTCCCCCCACCCCCGTTCGTATGGCCACCACTGCGTTATTGCAAATATTCAAATGAGAGATTTGAAAGTTGAAGCTCGTTTCATATGAGCAGCAGTTGAACATGGGTCGGCTGACGCCAAGGAACATACGAACGCAGTCGCTCGGGGCATTGCTTGTCTTCGCCCACGCGGCGGCTCAACGGGAATCTATAGTTAATATTCCCGAGTCTAGACGCGGAGATTGGCGCTTCTGCGCGCACTGCAGCAACGCAACTGAGCTTGGAGGAGCTGGTGTGAGTCCCTGCGAGTAAGCGTTTTTTTTTCTTGGTAAGGGGCGGAAACCCGGCCCAGTGCTCTGATTGTCTAACTCTAAGTGAAGAAATCCAACTGAACATGGATAAACGACGGGAGTACGTGGTACCCCGTCGGTCGTCACAATAATCAGTACACACTACACAAGAAGTAACTTTTTGTTTCAAAACAGTTGGTGACCCCTGCTCCAGTAGATAGCTGGGTTTGAAATGCATACCTCTTCCCTTCAAAAAAATCATACATAGGCTATATTTTATGGGAACAGGCATTTCGGAGCCGGTCATTAGCGCGCCACGATCCCACAACACACCAAAAGACATATGCAGTTTCGGCCAACACGCAACTCCACGGGATGTGATACCAAAGAAATACCTCGGCCGAAACTTAGGGTATTCGACCATTGTCAATAGCCGCGCTGGGTGGGCGTGACTAATAACTCCTGTCCTTCCAATCTGGACCCACAATGCAAATATCACCCGCCGCATCCACAAAGGAATAAAGCCATGACAATTTGTGTGTGCGTCTCACAAAAGATATTCTTTTAGTCTGCTACGTTTGGGCGAGTACAATATCTTTTGATTATACAACGGACTAGAGGTGGCGAATTAACAACATAAAGTCATTATAACAACATACCAGATGCTATGAATATGAATTACGTGCCCCAGCTTTACAGGTAAATCTGACACTCGGGGCTAAGAGAGGTTATAAATGAATAGTAATATAATGCAATTACCAATATTATTGACGAAATTCAGTATTGAAAATTGACCAACGATTGGACAGGGGAATTGCTGATTCTAGCTACAACCCACGCTAACATGTCAGGCTATATCAGCGGATGGTTATGGCGCAAGTCCAAATGCTAAGTAACGAACTGTGAAATAACGATTGACGCCCGTTTCAAGTAGTTATATGAGAATAAGATATAGTTAACAAAAATTCTGCCTTCAACTTAATACATATACAGCGAGCTGCTATTTATTTGTAATGCTCCGTTGTGGAAACTGTAATGTTTTATTCGACGAGTACAAAATTCCGAATCTTCGTCAGGTGCACGTGCGTACGTAGGCCTCCTGCTCGCCAAGCAGCAATGGTAAACTGCGTTTAACTAAGCACAACCAAACATTAATACTATTAATAAGTTACTATTTGAAACTATAGGCAGAGTGGTGAACAATATCCTGCTGCGAGGTAGCGGCTTCTGTAGGAATTGATAACATGATATACACCACAAGAGGTGTTCTTACAATCACACTACAATGTCCATCGCATGTCTGTTTACTATGTGTGGATACTTCTTACGCAATGACGAGCGGAGCTAATACTTCTTACGTAATAATGAGTCAGTGGCGTTTGAAAACAGACTTTGTGCTATCGCTAACGTGGTATATTATCTCATTCTTGTTCAGGAATATTCAGTTCATGTCATAGTCCTTGTACAAACAAAAAGTAATCGTTCTTTCACAAAGAAATCGATTAGATATGGGAAGTAGTCGATTACGATTACGATTACTTCGGATTTTTTTCGAATGTAATCGATTGCGATTACGATTACTTCAAAATGCTGTAATCGTCGTAATCGATTACGATTACTAATCGCGATTACCCCATGTCTGGTATAGACTCGTGAAAAATCAGAGGGAACAATGGTTGGTGGTTTTTGCAGTCAGGGAAGGTGCTTCGTGTGTTATCTCCCAGGTGAGTAAAGTCATTTCGACATTTCAACGGCAAGCAGTACTTGAAAAAACAATTGCGCAACTAGAACTAGGACCAGAACTTGAGCAACTCACTTTTGAAAACTCGCTACTAAAGCTATAACTAGAAACCTTAAAAACCAGCATCTAAAATACAACCAACAAGATTCCATTCCGAAGCAACTCTCTTAATTGTGATTATATCGGAATCGGTTGAACTTTTGTTAATTTATCAACGGTAATTATAGTTTCGATACTATTGTCCACTGTGATAGCCTCCGTTGGTCTTGGTCGTATCGTACCACATGAAACATGTGATACAAATCCAGGCTCAACAGTGATCAACCCACGGCATTTTCACAAACAATACCAAATAATCCTTAATGTCATGTAGTACTGACATTGGATTCTGTGTGGCCGCACAAAAGGTACGTATCTGAACTTTGCACATCAGTCCCACTGTTTGACGTCATAATGAGTGATATTCGCATACTGGATTAAGCTCGAAGCCTAACACTCGATTCAGAATTGAATACATTGTCTATATATATAAATATACCACACGCCTACCATTTTGAGCCTTGTCCCCGCTTCTGTGATCTCGTCTGAAAATAAATGTCCCTTACTAAAACAATGCACAAATTGGTATCATAGCCAGCTCACAGGATCTTGATCAACTTGATTTTTGTGTTCTCACAGTAGCTTGGGCTGGCCATAGATTTCAGAGCATCATCCGCCGCGGATGACACGCGCCCAGCTGATATATCTCCTAGGATACGAGATTGCTCGCTTTTGTTTACCTCAAATACGAAGTGACTAAGGTCAGGGTCGCTGACCCTGACGGTGACCTGTATGAGTTATTTAAAGCGTTTGAACTTACGATCACGTTGTACGCGCAGGGGTCCATACATACCGTATCATCGTATTTTTGAAATATGGCCCACGTTAACACTACGGGAAGACCTCCGGTATTGAGAAGGTTATCGCGAGCTTCTTCATCTGACAAAGTTCGAAATACCCACGATCCGAAACGTCTCATCGGGTACTGCGGAGAATAATATCACACATGATTTCAACAAAATAATGAACTGACGCAATATCCTTTTTAGGCCTACGATGTACTGATAGTTCTTGAATTGGCAATAACAGCAATAACTTTGAGTGTTTATGAACAAAACGGTATATTGAATAGTATATTCATAATGAAATGAACCTGAATATTTTCGGCAGACACTCGCCAGGGGTGATCATCAGCAACTAGTAGACAATTGAAAAGAACTTTGTATATCAACAATCGTATCACAAAATATGACGTCACCGAATCATCAAGCATAGAATAGAATAGTCAAGCAAGCCTTCTTTTCGCTTCGAGAATTCGACATTTGATGCCGGTGACGATTGTTGATATACATTGTTCTGTTCAATTCTCTACTAGTTGCTGACGATTACCCTTGACGAGTGTCAGCCGAAAATATTCGGGTTTATTACAATGATCCTATTGTATATTAAATTGTGTACCTCCAAGAGTCTCTTTAAAACGCAAAATAGCAAATGTTATAGAACCTCATTAGAGCAACGCATATTTTATTAGGATATTCGTAAAGTTCTTTGTTATCTTTATGAGTATATGCAGTCGATATATGTGAGGGTAACTCATGCGTCATGTCCTGTCATATGTATCATACTATCAAGCTATGAAGTCATGAAGTGGTATGAATTACTAATGGGTCAGCTATAGAATGAATGTGAGGGAATGACTATACTCCGACCCAAAACGCGCAATGCATATACCATACATACACATATACTGCAGGGATGATCATAGTAACAAAGTAGTTTCATTTTTTTCAGGATGCCAGAATTGATTTTGTCCATTTATTAGGTATGTTGCGAACCCATAACAGCATTTGATTCATGTGAACACTAACTTATAGAAAAAGTTCGCTGTTAATACGAAAGATGACGCCATGTGACGCCATCACGCTAGTCACCAATATTATATCGATTACGTGAACCTCATGAATTTGAGCAGAACTTTTTTGCGTCACCTCTTTCCCATTCGCGTTAAAACTTTTCGCAGATGGCACCGATTCTCCCGATGATATCGTTGTTATTATTTGAACATGAATGGAAAAGAAACTGCTCTTATCGACATCGTCAGCAGTAGGATTCTCTCTCGAAGCTGAATCCATATGAGTGAAGCCAATTCACGAAATTTAAACGTATTATTGTAACTATAGTTATTTTCCTGAAATAAATAGAATACCACCCTGTTACATATAGAACAACAAATGAAACAAGTTCTTGTAGTTGTTGTTTACGTTTGTTTGTCGATTACAACTGATGGTGTAATGCTGTCATGTACCTTCGCTAGGCGCATGGTCGTATCAAACATTTGATTTACCATCCGAGAGTATGTTGCGCACCTTTAATCGTGATTTCACAGTGTATATAATAAACTGCTTTTAGCGCTATTCTAAGACCTGTCACTCTGAATTCATACTATACATGACCTGACTTGATCTAGGAGTCGTTGGCACGACATACAGCGACACATGAGACACAAAACGATAACACACAATCGAGGGCATAATTGTACATCATCTTTCTCCCCCATAAAATGATCAACCAAAGCTTTGGGGGTGATGCACTGAAGAGCACCCTTTATCCTACATTCTCAGCGGAAAGAGTGTTTGATAACACCCTACGGGTGGTACACGAAAACGGAATCCATTTCAGAATTCAAAGACCCCGTTCCCGGTTTGTTGATCGATTATTTCACCGAAATTGTTAGCGACTGGACACCATTTTCTTCCTTTCCTGTTTTACTATAGAGCCCATTTGAACCACTGAATGTTCTCAATCGGTGTGTTTGTTTCTCTGTATACATTCAGTCGGTAACTTACAGTCATTTTGGTTACTACGCGGAAGAGACGATTGTGATTGATTCATTACTTCACTTTGTCCATTGTTACAAATCCTACGTGCATACGTGCATACTGCATACCTTGGATCAATGTACCAGACAGTATGACTAAGATTATACGATGTTATATATATATTTATATGACCTGATTCCCTGTCATAATAACTATTACAGACGTGGCGCCCAAAACCTGTGACCTGATAAGCGCCACTTCAACGATTCTACTGTTACAAATAATGATAATAACACAGTATCGGGGCACTTCTGTTTTATCTGCTAAATAAAGTTACTTTTACGTTGACTTAACCTGCACCGTATTCGCGTACCTGATGCCATCAAACCTTCCTATACCGAACAGCTTTTTATACATCTTGGGATATATCTAACATTCGGTAAATCAACACAATCTCATTGGCATTCTTTATACTCAGACCAACAACACCACTGACCTTAGTTGCTGAGTTTATGCCAACATGACAGCGGACGGTCAGGTTATACGATTTGATGAAATGCGACTACTTTTCTGTCAAAATACGACTCTGCTGTTTGGCGTAGGCTAAAGCAGCGGTGAAATTATGCATAATTACCTATTAGCTGTTACCCAATACAGTGAAATGTAGAAGTATGAGTCGCGAAGACAGAAAACAGACAATGATCCGTGACGAAGTTCGATTCGTGAACTTATGTACACAAATACCAGCTTGAACACTGCGCACTTTACGTACAATACTTATAGTGTAGCCTACAATGTACATTGTAAATACGTCATTCATTTGATGGTGTTGATACTAAAGTCTCGGCACTGGCGAGTTCACCCGGGAAATTCCCTAGTACTCAATATCATACAGAAATAAATTGTGTAATCATAGTGTCCTATATGGCAGTGTTGCCAATTTAGCGATTTTCGCGCTAGATCTCGCGATTTTCATCCGGTTTAGCGCCAAATAATATGGATGTAACGCCTAGCGATAAATCTAGCGATTTTTTGAAAAGCATTTACCGATTTTTTACCGAAAATATCTAATAAATATCAGTTCGGGCTGACGACGGCATTGGCTATACCGGCCACCAGAGTGCGGACTCCGATGATATATAATTATTATTGTGGGAATTGGCATTGTGACGCAAAAATGCAGTGTGGGCTCAGCTGCCGTCGCGGCCATGGATAATGAGCTTGTGTTTCGACGTGCAATCGCGTCGCAGAGAAACGTTGTTCTGTTGATATGCGCTTCGGTAGAAGAGAGCACACATTACCAGCCTTTCCTTGGTGTGTAAGGGTAAAACTATGTCCACAGAATGCATTAGGGGCTTACGAATTTTCACGCACTCTCCTTCAATTTAAAGAGATATTTCCGTCTATGTAGCTATCTACATTGGATATATCATATTATTATGATATCGATTGGCTTAGCCCGCTTGTTTTGTAGGGCCCCAGAAACACGTCGCGCTATTGATGGCGAGTATCAATACTTTCTATATAGTCGCTTTGGTCAAGTGTGAGCGCACAAGTCAAGGAAAGGCTGGTAATTGGTACTCGCTTCTACCGAAGCGCCTATAGAAAGTATCAACAGCCCAACATTTCGCGTTGAGCCAGACAGCATATTTGCGTCAAAATGCCAATCTCCACAACAATGAAAAATTCGAGGCTAATTGTGGCGGTTCCAGAGCCATGAGTGGAATAAAATATACATATTTTTGTAATCAGTACAGCGGCAGCTTTCGATTGATAGCAGTTTTATCAAATGTAATTCTCAGTAAGCCGGTCAAAAATTACCGTCAAATTGCCTTTAACCAAGTGGAATCCCATGATGTGGACGACTGCCTATTCTGTCGAAAATTGACACCTCCTGGGATGCATCAATATGAATCGAGCTCTCTACGCCTTCCGCATAGCTCCATTTGCAGCTTTTGACAGTCCATACAAACGAATTACGATCATTTTCACAACTACTTACTTACTTGAGTAGATTCAAAGTCAGTCAATTCCACTTCTACATGTAGTTTTAGGTTACCTTGGAAAGAAGTATTTCTACTCGTACTTGAGTAGATTTTTTCGTCGCTACTTCTACCGCTACTTTAGTAGCCTTCTTGACTACTTGTCTTCTAATAGTTGCTGAAGATTACCGCTAACGAGTGTCATATCGGGGTCGATTTCAACATGAATATACTAATCAATTATATATTGATGTTCCGTACCTGCAAGAACCTCCTGTAGGATTATAAAAAAATCGTACAACAAATCAATGTGAACCCTCATGTATACATCTCATTTCTATCATTGACGTCCAACCAACCACTGGAGTTCGTGAGAAACCCGGTTAAAACCCTCGGTGTTAAACTAATAGGCGTAATTCTGTTAAAAACACGGGAATACAAGGAAACGAAATTGCTTTATTATAACATCAATGTACAATGCAAAGAAACACATCCAATCTTGATCTGCCAACAATTCGTGCCAAAACAAAACCCTCAAATCGACAGACGGTGTCCATTAAAACCTCATAAAATCGCTAAAACTTGAAGCGAGGACCGCCTCCTCGCACTCCTTCATCTGCGTCTTCACTTTCGGGTCGTCGTGGAGACGCAGCGACTTCTGGCAAAGCGCCATCGCGGCGTCGTAGCGCTTGCTGAGAAACTCGACGCGCGCGAGTCTTGCAAGCAACCTGGGACCAGGGTTGGATAAATCAGACTAGAATTAGAATTGGAATTAGTGAAATCGTAAAAAATTGAAAATTGATTACGACTCCGATCTAGAAAGAAGGACAACAAATCAGTGACGCACGGTGAGGTTCATGGCTGGTGAGGCACGACCCCCCCCCCACACACACACACAAACACGCACGTACGTAAAGTACCTGATAAAGAGACCTAAAATGTGAATAACAACAGCAACGGGTATAGAAGAGCATTTTCTTTGCACACTGATAGCCGTTGCAATTCCACATTCTACAATACATGTAGGACTGGGCGCTATTGTGCTGATTGGACAAGTTTAGACGGATAATAATTACCATCTCTTCAAGTACCGGTATAAATTATCCGAAGCACATGAAAATAGCATCCTCATTTACAAATGTTTTTTCTGTAAAAAACACTAGATTTGCCGGATTTCGAAGGAAAATACACTAGGACACTATAGGTCAAGTCAAAATATACTGGATCTAGTGTAAAAACACTAGGAGTGGCACCACTGACCACAAACAATGGCAACGCAGGCTATGTAAGAATAGCTATCACATACCACAATTAAGGGTTATAGGTATTGTAGTTGAACACAGCATAAAGACCACAAACAACGACAATGCAGCCTATGCCAGTAGCTGTCACAGACCACAATTTAACGTACCTATGGATGGAAAATACATAACAGCTACATAAGCAAGGGAATGTATTTGCTCCACATTACGTATTGACCGTCTCTACTATATAATTCCTACAAGACCGTTGTATTCCGAAATCGATAGCGCGTTTCACTGTGCTGCGATTGTCCAATTGTTAGCGAATAGTGCAAGAGGCATATTCGTTTGTACCACACCTGGCCATTGTTTTTCTGCGATGGCATTGTCTGTAATAAAGCCGAATGTCACCTTCCTTGGCGATTTTGGAGGGGTTCTGGAGCTTGGATACTATTAATATTTGGATTTTCGGAATCAGTGTGACGATAGCACTTGATTGATACCAGTTATTATGAATTCCGAGCTATTTATGATGAATTGCATTGTCGCAGGTGAGGAACGACCCGCTCGTGCCTCACCTCTCCTTATGCGCTGTATTTTTGAATAATAATTATGCAAATTGATGGTGCTGGGTGAAAAAATGTTCAAATTTCGTTATTTATGAGCATCGATGTAAAATATCAATATAATCATCGACTCATGTAGGGTTTTCACAATTTTCACTCACTCACCCTGACGACAGGTGAGGCACTGCCTCACCTGCCTCGTTGGACCGCACGTCACTGCAACAAATCGGGTTTAGTTCACATCAAATCAAGTGTTAATTCTCGTAGACGTGAGAATGGAAGAGGTCCGTACATCTAACTCTGCTCGTTTTACACTATGGGACTATACAGTTCTCCCGTAGCATTTTCACTAAATTTATATTAAAATTGATATGAGAGCACAGCAACACTTCACAAATTAGGTTAAAATTAGATTGCAGTCATTTCCCTCGAATTAGCCCGATTAGACACCAAGAATTATGAAGTTGTGTAAATATACACGTGACGTAAATGCTGTGATCACTGATCCCGAATTGCGTACATTTCGCAAGCTTAACTTCTCCAACAGCCGTTAGGTCCCTAATATCCTGGCAATCGTTCCAGTTAAAAAATGGTAATTCGATGTTATGAAGTTTTTCCACATTTACACCCATTTACGCATTACAGAGGTGATCACTGGTCACTAACGAAGTATCGTTTATTCGTTACGTCTGCTTTCTCGGAGTACACGAGTAAGGTTTGTCTAATTGCACTCCTTGCACTCAAGTGGCTATGTTTTTGAATCAACTTCCAATTACAGATCGTTACGAAAAACTACGGAACACTATGATTTTGAAGAGCTTCTTGCAGGTACAGAACCGCATTATGCAACCGAACAATATATTCATATTGGAATAAATCCGAGCATTTCGGCTGACACTCGTCAGGGGTAATCGTCAGCAATCAAGTAGAGAATTGAAAGAAGTATGTCAACTATCCTATCACCATAACATTCACTGATGCCATTGGGTTTCCGGTTAAGAACCAGGCCTCTAACATAACAAATGGATTTTAGCGAAAGCGATTAACTCTACCTACACCAATCGGATATGATAGAGTCGGTAAGCTAAATAGGTCCTACTACCAGACTTACTTCGCCATATCCTTGTCGTCACTTTCGTCTTGACTTTGCAATATGTGCATGGCAGTGAGGCACGCGGACTTGGCTTCGTCCAGACGCTTCTCGCTGATGTAGACGGCGGCTTTATTGGAGTGCAATAACGCGTCGGAAGGGTCGAGCTTGATGGCTTTGTCGTAATGATCAAGCGCCTTTTTGTATTGCTTCTTCTTGTAGGCTTCGTTGCCTTTCTCCTTTTCTTTACGCGCCTGAGAATCATAGTTTGTGTATGGTATATTGACAAAACGCATGTTGCATTCAGGCAGACATGGACTAGCTAGATAATTATAGTTGCATAATAGACTAATTGGACTAATCTAATTGTAGTTGAATTTCTGAAATATCACCATGCTCTAATATTAATTAAAGCGACTCTAATTTCTGGTTTACATGAATATGTTACACGAGACTTGTATAGCGCGAAAAGACCTAAGCTTGCTGTACAGCAGGGGCGTTAAAAAAAAACTTTTTTCCTCCGAAATTTTGTCGGCTTAGTTTTCAAATCGTCAGGTTACCTGAAAAAACGTTGCACACCAAATTTGACTCGGTTCCAACCAGTAGACGCGGAGGTGAGTCAAATTTAAATTGCGGTCATTTTTGAAATAATAGTATTTACGGTGACCAATTTCGTCACACCGACACGACCGAAAATCGTGTTCAAGGTATGCCCGAAGAGGCAGGGATGTCTTTTCCACTTGTTTTGATATTGACAAGTGCCTAAGGTGGAATTTGGAAGAAGACATCGCCAGTAAGCGAAAAAAAGATATGACACGGATTAGCTAGAAATTAGTCCACTTCATTGAAATAGCCACGTTAAAATAATGGTGCGATAATTTTCAAATAGAGTACTTTGCACACTGAAATTACCGACCACAAAAAGGAAATGAACTGACAAGCAGGTAACATACGGGTAAATATATATTTCTCAAGTGATAGTCAATATCTATATTCGTTTGCCATTCTCGTGCTTGCGAGGATGAACTATGATCTGATACGAATTTACCTTGATTTTTGTTGTATTCCTTTCTAAACTGGATTCGAGTCCAATTTCCAATGTGCGAATTCACCAAATCTATCCCTAATGTGTCGAAAATAAACTGTAGCTATAATTCTTATACTAATCTTAATTGGAAAATCTGAACATAATCTAGCTGTCCAATTAGAGGCACGCAAGTCGTGTATTGCCCCTGTTGCTAAATCAAAGGATTACGATAACGAATCACGATCGCGCCACGTCTGCCACTAGCACATTCGTCCATCGCGCACCCAATCGTCCAACATTATGGCGACCAGAAGAAACTTACTTCATTTTTGTTATCAAACGCTCTCGACCTCAATCCTTCGAACAACATAGCTTCAAACATATTAGTCGGCCCGAATCCTCCGAGTCTGCAGAAGTGAAAAAATCTCGTTTACCAGAGTTCAACAATGTTTTGCTGAAGAGGAATATATTAGATTTTGGATGCCAACCAAAAAACATACAATTATCTCACATCAACACTTTGACGATGATGCCATCAATAAAGACCGTCAATTGTTTCACAGATGATGCGGTCGGGGTCAACTGTTCAGAACAGGTTTGAACGCACTACGGGATTTTCAAAACGCTCAACTAGAACTGGAACTTGTCAATGTCGCAACGAGAACTAGGACTCCGCAACTAACTAAGTAACACAAGCGACTAAACAATTCCGAAGCAACGCAATCAATTTCGTTTTATTGGAATAGGAGCGCATCAGTACAACAAAATCACCGAGTAATTACACAGACTGAACTACTACAGAACGGGGTTTCTAGTTTAAAACGGGATGGCTCTAGAACCCCAAAACCCACTTCCTGAGTACACCACTGTTGGTAGCGATGGCAAATGACAAATGCATGAAAAATAATGATAAATGCCAGTAACTGTTATATATATATATCGACTTTTCAATTAGATAAAATAAAAAGGGCAAAAGAAAATAGGAAACAAAAGAACATCGAGATAATCAGTTTTGTGCCCGTGTTAGCGTCTCCAACGTAGGTGGTCGTGGGCGTCTTCATGCGTTGACCGTCAACTATAACTAGATTCGTAGTTTGTACAAGTCTGGTTTGGAGTGGATGCAATCAATATTGTCGTTCAACTTTGTTACTTATCGATATAATATCCATGGTTCATGTTACCCAAAAGGCGGCACATGAAAACTCAGTCCATGGGATATATCCAGAGGTGGGTACAGTTGTCAAGAAAGCTACTAACGTCGAATTAGCAGCGCTTTAAAAGCAATCAAAAACTACCGCAAGTGAAAAAATCTATGGCCCAAGTAAATAGTTGTGAACATCGGTCATAAACACGGTATGCAGAAAGTGCATGGAGCTGGGGGTTTACGCTGCTACATCCCAGGAGGTATAAATTTTCCACGGCATAAGAAATCGACATCATCACGGAATGCAAATAATATTTTATTTGTCACTGAACAGCAGTTCCTAACTGTCATTTACCGCAATGCTTCGTTTCAGAAAATGTCGTGGAATACGCTCATTTTCAACAAATGGGAT
This sequence comes from Botryllus schlosseri, assembly GCF_051294905.1. Taxonomy (NCBI): domain Eukaryota; kingdom Metazoa; phylum Chordata; class Ascidiacea; order Stolidobranchia; family Styelidae; genus Botryllus; species Botryllus schlosseri. The sequence continues at coordinate 2,609,404 of NC_137241.1, forward strand.
TGAGTCTGACAACTCAATTTTGTACCAGTATGTGCCGACAACCAATTCGTACCACGCTATGATGGGAATCAGCAAAACACATGATTTATGTCCGTCCACTTATAAACTGTTTTCAAGAGCTTCTTGGAGGTACAGAACTCCAACATAACTGATCAAAATATTGATATCGAAATAAACCTCAATATTTTCGGCTAATACTTGTCAGGGGTAATCGTCAGCAACTATAGTAGAGAATTGGAAAGAACATTGTCTATCAAGAATCGTGAATAAGACTTTCCGATAGGCGATTCCGAATAATTGAGGTATATCGCTGTTATCAGTAATACCATTTGGAAAGACGAGTCTCACCCTACTCTCGCCGTGATTCGCGTGTTCAGATGATTTTAAAAGTGAAAAGAGTGATACTTACCTATTTCCGGAATTGGACATCAGCGGTATGTTGTCTTCCGCGTTTAAAATGGCGTTGAGCTTGCCGATTCGCGGGTCCAAAATGCGCCTAAAGCAAAACCAAATCAATTTGCAACATTTGAACTCTTGGTGTATTCACACCAAAAGGCTGGTACAAGCAAAGATAACCCACCGCAGAATTATATCGCGGTCATAAACCCTAAGTGCCTATCTTCATTCGTACTCCATTTGTGCTTTTACTGATTTGTCAAGCATATTTTGAATTTAAACTCTGTGCTTGACTTATACCGCTGTATAATTCCGGGAGGTTCTACTTGCGTGTTTGTACCACATTTTGGTGTGAACGGAATACACACTATTTTGGTTACAGAGTACCTTATTTTTAAACCAAATTCTTCCAATGGAATCACTTACTTCTCCAGCAGCGCCGGGTTTTCAGATATCTCTTTCACGCATTTGAAAAGACCAGGGTCGGACATCATAGGCGCCACCTCCGGATATTCCTCGGCCAGCGAAAGTATCCTCGGGAAATCAGCCCAGCCGCTTTCGATTCTCGAGAACGCATCTGCGAAATTAGAATCAGAAACGACTTGAAACTGCTGTCAATTTCATGACCAATAACACTGTTGACAATGGTGCTTTAATTCGTACAACTTTAATACGCGAAATATCGCACAAGAGTTGATGAAATATCTACACCGTAAATGTTGAACATTGATCTTGCATATTTTCACCATAGCGTCAGGTGAGCATTAGGCTTACGGAACCCTGTTTCATCAAGGTCCAGGTTGATGGCTTCTTTATTGGAGGGATAGGGGACGCCGAAAAGGTTGAGAATTGAAAAGAACATTTTGAATATTGAATTTCTGTACCTCAAAGAAGCTGTTCAAAGAACATTTTATATCAATCGGCACAATATTTTGCTATAAAATGTTCTTTTCGATGCTGTACTTTCCTGACGATTACCCATTGCGAGCCTCAGTCAAAAATATTCGGGTTTGTTTCAATATGAATATACTATTCCGTTGAATACATTTGAAAGAGCAGTGTCGTTGGTGGGATATTCCGAAAAGGGTGAACGACAAAACGTACGGAACCCGATTACGCAACCCACACCGACCGATACAATATTCTCTCAAATACCGAGCAAGAGAGATATGACGCAACGCAAACAAAGCAAGCCGCCTACCTGAATTCCTCTGCGGGATGCCCGACGCATGATCTCCCAGCTGGGTTTCGATCCCGTTCAACATATACGAGACATAATAAACTGCGCGCGATTGCAACAGTGGGTTACACCCCGTTAAGTCGCGTATGTAGTCGACGTCTTTGGCCACCTGTACGGTGCAGGAGGTTATGGACGTTGTAACCCAAATAATGTATTTCATGACACGTGCAGCACTGGTACGCGGAACATTCTGCTACTCGGGGGCGGGAAACATCTCCAGTCGGCGGGCCGCACATGGGAAAATGAAGTAACTAGCGGGCTGGATTCCTGACTAGAACACGAATCGCGTAAATAACTTCCTTTACAAGGAATAAATCGTATTTATTGTAAACGATAAGTTTAAACCATATAGACCAAAGACAGTATAATGAATTTATCAACGTAATGTACTTCCATAGATGTTGAACTCTACTATGAGACATCTGCGGATGATCGAAGTTCTTTGAACACTGGCTGTAGGTCGTACGTAAAAACCCTTAGTAAAGAATGCAGGTGAACGTCAGTTAGAGGAACACAGCTTTACATTGTTCAGGGTCGAAAATGTTTGCTTGCAAATGTATGTAGGCCTGCTTTCCACGTTATCGTGCAAGGCCCGAAAACTGCCTGCGGACCGCTGAAAATCCCGTCGCGGGCAGCGTCCGGCCCTTGGGCCGTATGTTAGCCACCCCTGTGCTACGTGGACCTCAATCGATACCATCGGATACCACGGAATAATCTTAGAATTGCTAGTGGGACCAGATCAAGGCGTGTACGATACATGGTAACAGCTAAAGATGCTCTGCTATTCGATGTGTTCACCGTCGGCGTGAAAAAATATGGACATGGGAACAACGCGCTGAATTTGCCCCGACAAAAACTACTTCATTCGAATCATTACAGAATTAGAATTATAGCTACAGTTTTCTTCGAAAAAAATTAGAATTAGAATTACAGAATTCGCGAAAATTGGACATTGAATGAAGATCAGTTCCTATCAACTCGGAGTTCATTATCACAAGCCTTGAGAATATGAAATGTCTGTACAACAAGCTTTACTCGTTTCGCACTATGCAGTTTTCCCGTAACATTCTCGGGACAATGGGAAATTAGATTAGAATGCGAAATGGAGCATAGAGGCATTTCTACTATTAGTTTAAAATTAGATTACGCTTATTTCACTCCAACTATAGTTTAATTAGCCAACTAGAATCATCCAGCTGTGCCATTCTGGTTCCTCCGCCACGAGCCGCGAGCAATAGCAACGAAATACCAGCAAGTTAATACCAACCTTGTCAACGTACTTCCGAAACTCCATTTGCTCTCCCACCATTGGCCTGCTTCTCAACGCGTCCTTCATGACCACGCAGCACAGCATCGCATGACTCAACATCTTCTCGATGCGATCGTTCGGCTCTTCGACTTTGCGGAATATCGGGCTGAAAGCCACCGCCATGCCGGCGGCCAGAGCGAACATCCTGCTCCTGACCAGCGCGTTGGCGAAGTCAGCGATATCCTCTCGTAACATGGCGAAAGACGCGACGTCCTTGTCGACTGTTGCGGCTAGTTTGGTGACGCGCATTGCCGTGTCCCCCATCTCTTTAGTTTTGTCGAGTTCGAAACAGCACATGCCAAGCCGTATGAGCATGTGGATCCTGGAATATAGCACTCGATGAGGCATGTACGATTTCATCCATATCGGAGCACTACAGTCTTAGCGAAAAGAGTGTAATTTCTACCCGCGTAACTCCCCTGATATACGGGTGCGAATATAAACCCATGTCACACGATACCGAAACCTACCTCAAACTTATACCGCGGTAGAAATCGACTATAACATTTTAATCCAAATTATGCATGTACTGCACGGGTAGGAAGGCAGGCATGTAGGATTTATAACCAGATTTATAACTTTTTTCGTTCGGTGAGAGTGTAGCGACTCGTGCAGGCATAACCGCACACTGTAAATCAATGGTTGGAAAACAGGTGTTTTTAACAGATAAACTGCATTTTGATTCAGGTATCAAATTATGCTTTCCAAGCTATTCCAGTTGATGAAGACGAGTTGAATATACGCCAGTCCCCATGAATTTATATTGCAGGAGTCTCGAAATTTCTGTCAACGTGTAGAAACTTTTTGGTATTTTATGGGGTGGTAGCCTACACGTACACAGAATCCACTCCACCCCTGGTAAATACCGTCATAAGGATTGGTGCATTTGGCTCGTTTTCGCCCGCTGGAATGGGTGTGAAAGCACGATTTCGTACGCGGATGTGGCGTTTATCTCATTTACACCCTACGCTAGGGTGTAAATCGGTGAAAGACAGCATTAACGTTTAGAGTGCTACCTGGCGAAAAGGGTGTGCATTTAGACCCGAAAGGTGACACAAGTAACAGAACCTAACTCAGAATCATACTGCCTATAAATCAAACACATCATCTTGATCAAAACGACGCTTGACAAAGTAGAATTAGCACAAATGGAACACGAAGGAAGGTGGGCCCGTATGGGATTTAAAACAATGCTTAACATCAGTGGTTCCGAAATTGTCCAAAAAAATTCACGAAATGATCCCTTGGGAATTTTTAAAATGACTCTTGGTCCCCCCACCAAATATTTGCGACCAGCTCGGCCATGTTTCGATGCGCTTTTGACAACTGAACTCTAATATCGTGAATCCCGCCGAGGTTTACGTAACAAAGATAATGCTTTCTCAATATTGTACTAGTTGAACAAATGAACATACATAATATGATCTAAGAACAAAGCACACCTATCGCCGTCCGTGACATTCATTTCTATTAGTTGCTTCAATCTGCCGTACGCCAATTCGTGCGTTCCGGAGTCCATAAGATTCGAAATGCATTCTGCGAGGGCAAACAATAAAATATAGGCGGTTACGGAAAGAAAATACTCGTTTTAATTGCGGTTATCATTTTGTCGGAGCTTGCTAACTCTGTCAGAATTGAGGCATTCAATGTATCATATCCATTTTAGACATATCGTAGTGAGGGTGTCATCATTAACGAGCGATAGCCTGCTTAAATTCTTACTTTGGGCTGTTGACAAACTCCACATTTTTCTGCGAGTTACCATACATACTGTGCACCAGATTTTAGAGTAGAAAATTTCCACCTTTCTAAATTAGGTTAGAATTATAGCTGTACAGGTTTTACATAGTAGATTAGAATTACTGTGTTCGCGGATCTAGTTCACTTCATGAATACCCCAGTTCGGTCTCATAAGCACGGGAATGGCAAGCTTGGCTCGTTTCGTGTGTGGCATTTTTAGGAAAACCAGAACTTAGATTAGAATTAAAATTCGAGCGTAGAAACATTTTACAAATTAGATTGGAATTAGAATTAGAGCGAAGAAACATTTTACAAGCTAGATTGGAATTAGATTACCAGCATTTCGCATTAATTAGTCTAGTTACACAACTAGAATTATAAGTCTGCTGTGCATGTCCCGAGAGGATTATATGTTGTTAGTAGGGCTGGCCGGCTGGGCAAAATGATTCGAGTACTCGAATCTGAATCGAGTAGTAATTCTAATGATTCGAGTCGAGTAGTAAAAGACGATTTTTTCGAGTACTGAAATTATACGGTCCTCGCAACTGAAAGTTAATTTACTGACGAGAATTATAGTTTTGATACTATTTTCCACTGAGGAAGCCGTGAAACCTTGATTGGCCGTGTTTCAGCATACCAGGCACAGTACAAAGCTACGAACGTTACTGGAAATAGCACATTTTCGAAGTCATTATCATCCAAAAAAATTGTTAAGAAGTGCTATGACATCGGTATGGTCGAAAAAATACCAAAGCATCATTAATGTGATGGATAACAGGCATTACGTTCTTTGTGGTGGCATAAAAGGCTCATATTTGGACTTCGACATAGTACATCCTGTTGTGACGTCATAATAAGTGATACTCGATTACTCGACTCGAAGCATATTACGTGATTCAGAATCGAATCACTCAAGTACTCGATTTTGCCCAGCCCTAGTTGTTAGTTGTCCACGCTGTGCAATATCTCATTTATGATATACAAGACAGAACAATAGCATCGGCGCTAGTCCGGATTTGGTATCATTTCGGAACAAGACCGTGCTAGTCAAATAAAATATTTCGACTTAAGTTGTAAAACAAGCGTATTCCGTTTCTGTTCGACAGAAAAATTATAGAATTAAAAAAATCCTTACCCATCTCACGTAACATGTTGAATTTTGCCAGAAATTCCGGGTCCATGTGCGTGGCTTGCATGCGGTAAGGAACAACATAAGTCGGGGATAGAATAGCGAATGGCAAAGCATACCTGTCCAGTTTGAGTTTCTTTTCTTCGAGGCTGCTCCCCTGTAGTGACCAAGTGTTAAATACGGGCGTTGTAGGGCAACAAAATATGCGAGGCTTCACGAAAATCGCGGGTCAGGTCAACGATATTATATGCGAGCGCAACCTATTTACCGTATATACTGCTTCATAAATATAGGTGTACCACGATACCTTTTAACAATTACAATATCATTTTATATCGACAATACGACACAGTATTTCGATATCGAATTCAACGCGACGAGTGACAGTCATACCACCATTCTGTTCGTGAACGGAACGCATCGAAAATGTTTGGTTGGTTATTTCAACCCAATATTAGGAAAATCGGAGTTTAATTTCAAGAATCGTTAGAACAGAGGGCTCAAACACGCGGCCCGCGACGGCATTATGGATTTCGAAGTATTCGACAATATTTTATTACCAGTTTTTGAGGACTTAAAATTCGCTCTGAAACTACTCCAGAAGCCTGAAACTACTCATCAAACTTCACTTATACATCAGTTTCAAAAGTTACCACTCAGTGGAAGATCAACTATTACGTGACATTACTTGTTTAATATGGTAAAACATGACCCGTTGATGATTCGTGACTGAAAATTGTGATTTGGTCTTGGACGCGACCCTCTGTAGAATTACTCGTACTCGTCACGTCAAACGTTATAATCAGAGAAGGATTTGTGTGACTCGGAATGTCGTGGTTTGGTACAACCACGCAAATCTCACTGCTCAGTGAAATTGCTGTACGTCATACTTTCCATTTGGTCGAAGGCTATTTCACGGTAATTTTTGTCCGGCTTGTCCTGTATTAGCCTAAATTTCATAAAACGAGTATCAATCGAAAGCCACCCCGGTACTGATTGCGAAAATATAAATTTATTCTGTTCGTGGTCCCGGAACTCCCCAAAATAAGCCTCGAGTGTTGCATTGTATGTGACATTGGCATTATGATGCAGAAATGGCCAACTTAATGTGGCGAGTATCAACTTGTCGTAGCCTACGCTTCACAGCTGTAACATCAACGGATTCTTCGGAGATTGCACATTTCTATTGCTATTGCACAGATCCATTATGTTCAAGTTGTTATTGATCTGTTCCAACATTCGAAGGTAAAATCAAACGCTGATTCTATTAGACTTCCGTAATGACATGTCAATATAGCGTAGTTATCAGGAGTAGAGCTATGCTCGAAACCAGGAAATAAGGCCTACTTTGAAATACATTGAATTCGCCTATTATTGGTGGTGCGGCCCGCGGCGCCATCAAAAATAGGAAATTGGCCCGCGAGCACAGTTGAGTTTGAGAACTCTGCGTTAGAATATGGATTTGGGCATGATATTTAAAATTTACATGCGACTGAACAATATATTTATATTGAATTATACCCGAACATTGACGGGGTATGTTGGATGCACGGAACTTCGATATGCAATTAAATAATATATTTACAATAAAATATAACCAATTATCTTTTGTTGAAATACGTCAGTTATTAGCGTATATCAGCTTGGGACACAATGCAACATGGATCGTGGATCCGCTGATCGTGAGAATAAGGTCGATCCACGCAACATACACGAAATCTGTACCGCTTTGTCTGTGGCTGGAGATCCATTTATACTTGACACTATCAGTATTCAATTCCCAAATCAGAGTATACATAACATATACATAATTGCATATATAATACACAGAACCTGTTGACATAGTGAACGAACTCTTATGGTACAACAGGAGGGGATAACTCCCAATCTCACATCAGTGACGAATAATTGGATAAACGACTCGCTTCCCGAAATAACAATTGAAACATTAAAACAAAGCCGTACCCGTACGAACAGTCGGTAAGAGCAATCTACCATACTAATCTGACTTATGAAATTAGTTACGACTGCTACCGGTAGTGATTATGGCGCGCTACCGAGGGAATCCAAATTAACTATATTGGACTGGTGTAAAACGACCATAGATACCAATAACGGAATACTGTTACAATTACATGGTACATCGCCTGTCATTTTCCTGGCGCTCATCCGGTCTGAATTTGAAAAAATCTGGTCCATCATTCACTAATCAGCACACCAGTGACAGCACAGGCTTCGATATATGTCGTGAACTCGCGTCACAGGGGGTACTCTATTGATATAGTGCAGTGCTTTTCAACCTTTTTGAGCTTCATTCGCACTTTTTTGGGAAAATAAATTTCATTCGCACAAGCCTACCGAAAATTGCTGTACAAAAAGGAGATGAAGATACATAAGAATATTCTGTTCAGATGTGCAACAAATTGGCTACCATAGCTGTTAAGCCATGAAGTGTCTCATTAAAAATGCAACTCTTTTCCATAGTTTTGATTTCAACTATAGAACTAAAACGCTTCTCTGCAGATTTTGTACAATAGCGCCTACCATAGTACTTGGATGGCCAGGTCTTAAGAACTGTTCTGCACTCCTATCCAAAATACAGCGTATTTTCCGCGAGTGAAAAACGCCTGCTGGCAGAAATCGTTTTTGAGAGATGACACAAAGGTCCCGGAGGTTCTAGTCTGTCGAAAGGGTTAAAAATCCACAATCTTGTGTAGCTGTGTTGCGGCTTGTGCCTGATGTCTTGGAAAATAAGCTCCAATACTGTCAAGGAGAGTAGGCACTGGGCATAATAGAACTCGCTACCTATGATACGTTGCTTCAACTTGAGTTGTTTTTTTCGATATCCCATTTTCTGTCTCGTGAGTATATGAGAAGATCAAACAAAGTCACGATACTGTTTGATCGTTCTTTAGTTCAATCTAGCTTGAATATTCATAACAGTTTAATAACCTTGAACCAGATTTTTAGACTACCACCAAAATCTGAACTTTTGTGGCATCTCGCAACCCGAGCCTCACCCATGAAAAGGAATTAATTTTTAGTATTAGAGTATAGTATTCTACGATTTTATGAGCATATGCATGACATACAGAACGCGCACAACACAATTCTACCCAACAGAGATCTATAAAATATGTCTGACGCACGCGATATAAATTAGGGTGAAGCATGCAAGTTCCTCTGCGTGTCGCATTTGTACTATACTGTCTACTCAGATTGCAAGTACGGGCCTATTCCGTGCCGACAACGGATCATATCCATATCGAAAGGTTTGGCCATCCAGCGACGGTGATTTTGACCAAGGTTTTGTCGCCGCTGATGTTTTTGGCATCATATTTTACCAGCAGCTCCGCATTTTATCAGCCGTTGGCCAAAACTTTACGCGTTCACGTGATCCGACACAGAAGGTGTTGGCCTCAAAATGAATGAATGTCATAGACCTGAACTCTGGGGGAAGTAGGCTACAAGCCACACGACACCAATGGCAGTGGTTCGAATCCCGGTTCGGACTAAATTCTATGTGTCAGAGGTTATATGGGCTCCCCACCCCATAGCCGATCTCACTGCAATTGCAGTGACTTGCAAAGCCCAGATATGACAGTGGGTCGAGCTGGAAGTCGACGTCAATAGAACCGATGAAAGCCTTGAAGATTGAGAGTGCAAGAGAAATTGAACATGAAGAAATGCATTGAACTGTGTGATAAATATCATGTCGTGGAGCACAAAGCCTTAATCAGGCTATAAGCACACTGTTGTGTGTTGTCATAATAATATTAATAATAATAATATGCCTGATATCGCTTTTGCACACCCCTACACTAGCTCATCCCAACGGTCTTCGTCCAATTTTTCCAGAAAAAAAAAACATTCGGACAATTCTTATCATGAATTCAAACCAATGTCGGCTGATTCTCATGATCAAGCCATATTTTCTGCGTGTCTCGCTTATTGACTACAGTACCCAACACAATACCCTTGGATATGTAAAAACTATGGCAGGATCTTTGTAATAAATTGAACAAATATTACTGTATGTCGGCAACTACACCAGCTTCTAAACCAGGCTTTTGATTACGTAATAATTATAATGCGAAAGCGATAATTCACTACGGCTTGTGAGTGCTACAATTAGTGGTGCGTCAAGTTAAACAATTTTTTACAATTGCGTCTCAACTACAACAGTTACAGGGCCCTTGATTTTTCTATTAGGTTTATTTGAAATATTCCACGTCAGAGAAATGAACAATTATTCACGATTTTCATTCGCACTCATCCGGATTTTCCATTCGCACCGTTCGCACCACCTTCGTCATTCGCACTACAATTTTTTTCATTCGCACCAGTGCGAACCGTCACACAGGTTGAAAAGCACTGATATAGTGGATACGCAACGCATTAATTTATTGACGAATGCCAGAATTCCTAGTCGCCACTGTTATAGAGTCACGCGCCATGCAACGTTCAAAGAATCCCCGTATGCGTAAGTTCTGAAGACCACAGCGACCAGACGCGGCTAATAGCAATTCCGCTCTTCGATTATGCATATCATGAATAAAACCAGAATAACATCGACCAGACTCTTGGAATTACAAAACTTCAATAGAATAATATCGACTGATGCTCGTCAGGGGTATTCGTCAGAAACCAGTAGAGAATGGAAACGAACATTGTACACAATGCACAGAATATCAACAATCGTCTCCCACTGGCGCCAATGCGCAAGTGACTAGGTAACAACTGGTGGGTATATGTACCAAAATGTTTTCAAAATTTAAAAACCACTTCGCTCGTACTCACATGATCTTTATCAGCTTGATGCGAATGTTTTCGTAAAGGCTGGGAATCGCCTCGCGCAGGTACCGTTCCAAGTCTTTTGCTAGCTGCCCACTGGCTATCCGATTCAATACGAGCTGCTTATCACCCTGCGTCATTTGTAACGCGAGGCCTAAGCGATTTACGTCTTTCACCCACACGTCAACCTGACAGTGAAACGATGAACCATCATGTATCAAACACACGAGTTGCCGCACCTGCATTTTAATCTTTTTAACCTGCGGACATGTTTGGCGCAGACCCCAAGTTAAGGCTGCGATGATGCCGGCATCAGCGCAAATCTTCTTAGCTGCCTCGTTACCGTCTGAATCCTGGAACGCCCAGCTTCCAAATCGAGTCATGGGATACTAGAATGGAATAATACGTTATAATTACAAGTAGGTCACATCGTATTAAACAAAAATCTACATCGCAACCAATATTTGGCTAATTAGCTTGGTTAGTTTATCAACGATACATAATTACGATACTATTGTCAATTGAGGAAGACTGTAAACCTGGCATAAAAAATATGCAGTAAAAAGCTACTCACATTATTGGAAATTACATGTCGTGATCGACCCACAGCATTGTTACGAAGTGTAATAAAGCAGGTATATATGGACGAAAAGACCTAATATTCCTAGATGTTGTGTGAGCTGCCATTGATGCTTTGTAGTCGAATAAAAGGTAGGCCTACATATTTGATCTTCGCCAATTCTTCATACTGTTGTGGCATCATAATGAGTGATACTATAATAGTGAGCCCAATTCGAAGCCTAATTCTCGATTCAGAACGGAATCACTCAGACTTAGCTACTCGATTATGCCCAGCCCATATCATAAAAGGTTGATTTATTACTAGTCCGGCTGTTCGGATTTTACGGACAATATCAATATACAAATACTCCGACACGCTAGCCTTACCTCGCGCCCATTTACATTGAATGCCTTCCCTGCGGAAGATACGTTTGACAAGTTCACTCCACCGACGGTAATCTCGACATCAACCGAAGATATGCCTTCAGAGTCGTCCGACACAATTACAGTCGCCATCCTGATGACTACTTTCCGTCGACTTACTTTGCTCGCTAATGGAGGGTACAGTAGTTCACTACTCTCATCAGACACAAGCAATCAGCCTCTCAATTATTAGTGATAATCAGTTTTGTTTGGAACTGAATATCAACGCGGTACTGTAGTCAGGAATCGTCAATTAGCTACACTACCGTCGCTCTGCGTCATGTGATGTGAGAAGCGCTGTTTGGAGTGCACGCTACCGATCTCTCGGGTCTCGTAAAAGGGAAATCACCTGACAGATAAACAATTCTAGTTGAGCGGAACGCTACTCGACTGACGTATGTCATTAGGTCACCTCGTCTGCGGTAGTTCACGAAGCACGAGACACAATACAAACACATCAAACATTGCGAAAAGGTGAATCTTCGAGTTCCGCTTTCTACCAACATCGCTTAACCAGCATATAATCACCGGACGTGAAGTTTCACGATGGTAATTGGGGTAGTTACGTTAGTTCCCTACAGGCATAACTCACACATGTATTGTATTTTGCATTTACATTCATTCTACTGAACTACAATAACGACTACTACGTGGACAATATAAATGTCACAGTCATGGAAATTATAGTATAATGAGGCATCTTATGATCGTTTTCCAATAAATACTAGTCAGCGCTCGAGATTTCAGGACACGAGTAGGGCTGGGCAAAATCGAGTACCTGAGTGATTCGATTCTGAATCACGTAATATGCTTCGAGCAGTGTTGGGATCAAGTCACTACCTTCGAGTCACGAGTCATCTCGAGTCATTACACATTTTGACTCGAGTCAAGTCAAGTCAATTGATTTTCGAAGGTGACTCGAGTCAAGTCAAGTCACTCGTTTTTTGGAGGTGACTCGAGTCAAGTCGAGTCAAGTCAAGTCAAGTCACGAGTCAAGTCACGATTCAAGTCAAATTGGATTTTCGAAGTATGAGTGATGATGCAAAGTCATTAAATTTTGCTAACTGGGTGGAAGACAGATTAATTGGACTTCTATGTTGCATCAAATTACAAATATAAAGTTGAATATACATGCAAAAAGGCGCTGTATCGCTCACGCACACTTAGAGCTGCTAATAAAATACTTGAATACCTGCTGCGTATAGATACATGCTACAGTCTGTTATTATCAACCAAAATAGAGGATCGAATACGAAGCCTCGAGAAGTCGTAACAAATTGATATGTTACAGTAGCCTACACTACCCATCTACACACCTGCGAGAATATAAACACATAAACGATGTTCGTTCGATTGAAATTATACCAGAGGTTTGGTAAAGGTGGGCGCTGCGTACTGAGCATCGAGAAACAAAGATACGTTGCTATTCGATTAATCGACTACTGCTACGACAACGGAAGTTGTGATCGTTTCGTTTGCGGTCAATTTGCAATCAGTAAATGACTGGTTGCCCTCACAGTCACAAGTGACATCGGCGTATCGAGAACAATCCGAACATACATAAAAAAAAGGGTGATTTAATCGAGACCGTTTAGTTGATGACTTGAAATTGACTCGTAAATTTTGCTCCGAGTCACGAGTCAATTGACATTTTTGAAGCGCCGAGTCAAGTCAAGTCAAGTCATTTTTGCAAAGTGACTCGAGTCAAGTCAAGTCATACGAAAATGCTGACTCGAGTCATCCCAACACTGGCTTCGAGTCGAGTCGAGTAATCGAGTATCACTCGATATGACGTCATAAAAGAATGTAATACGTCAAAGTTCAAATATGTACCGTTTATGCCCCCACAAAGACTATAATGCCTCTTATCCATCTGATAAATGATACTTTGGTATTTTTTCGGCCATACCGATTTCATTCCACTTGGTGACAATGTTGTGGGATGATCATGACTTCGGAAATGTGCTACGTCCAGTAACAATCGAAGCTTCGTACCATATTTTTCGTATGCTACGATACCTCCAATCATGTTTTCAAGGCTTCAGCAGCGAAAATTAGTATCGAAACTATAATTCTCGTTGATAAATTAACTTTCAGTGGCGAGAAGCGTATAATTTCGGTACTCGAAAAAATCGTATTTTAGGACTCGACTCGAATCATTAAAATTAATACTCGATTCAGATTCGAGTACTCGAATCATTGTGCCCAGCCCTAGACACGACCTGATACCCGACCTCGCCTTCCGTTTATATAACTCAGTGCTTCCGACAGATGCGATCTTGCCGCTTGTCCCTTTTACGTAATATTCTATTACTGTTCATTCAGTGTGCATATGCGCGCGCCTCTTACTTACATTTCCTAGGCCCAGGTGGGTGTCTGACTTCAAAGTCGTTTTGGCATTTTACTATATTTTCATTGTATCGCGATCTTGTGGTTTGACGATCTGATAAAATTATAATAAAATGAACTGTACTGAATATCCGCTAATGAGTCCGTAATATTTTACGGAGTGTTTCGGCTCCGAGAGAGTGATAATTTATTGCTCTTTTATTGTTTTTTACTGTAATTCAGAATTTGGTCTCATGCCTCCCGATCATAGCCAGATTTCGCGAGGCACCGAAGCGATATAATATTTGTATGTATTATTTGTTGACTTTCTTGCAACAAAAAATTCTTCGCATCCCAATTTCAAATCGCGTGCGACAGAAATGTAACAGAGAGGCGTGGCGTAAACTGTTGTCTGTGCGTCCTTTATGTCATGCTCGCAAAAATGTAGCATAATAATAGATAGCATACAAATGCATTCTGTGCGACGCTTTGGTCGTGAGATGCCATGCACTAAACTCCGATTATGGTCGCGGCCTACAGATTTATGTATTGATAGCACAGGCCTGGGGTGGCAAACCTGTTGCCGGATGGCTGCATGCGACCGCAGAAAAAAGATTACACGTCGTTTACACGTAATTTGATTTACATGTGTTGTGAACATCAGCTCGGTAAATCTGACCACATGTGCCGAGAAATGATAAATATTTGACAGTAGCATTTGTGGCTACCAAATAGTAACGTTTCACGCGACTACACCAAATCCGAAATTTTCATAACAATAGTAATCGCGATTTTGGCGATTATACTAAGCCGATGTCCCAAGTACCCAATTTCACACGGATATTTGGCATGGTCTATTACGACTGTCCCATACCATGAGGCCGAACGCTATATAACTAATCGATAATGCAGCCGTGAATGCAGTTGCTGACGATTACGCCTGACGAGTGTCAGCCGAAAATATTTTCTTCAATTGTATATTGAAGTTCTGTACCTCCAAGAAGCTGTTCAAATAAACATTATTCCAAAATAACTTTGAGAGGAGCTGCGAGATAGAAACGATCATGCTGGACGTTTAATGGTTTTAAAAAATCTATTTTTCAATCTTGGTGTCATATAAGTTGCGATCATACCCAAAAGGTGTCGTCTGAGGCGTTACGCATTATTATTACATTCGCTACCACCTATCCTTGTGGATATGGATTTTCGGCACCAGTTCATATCATGCCGAAGGCGCGGATTTTCAATACACAACCACGTATTTCAAGAAAGGGAGTTGCAGAATTCGCTTTGAAATAATAAAAGTCTATCCAATTCCTACATAAATAGTATGTTGCTATTTTCAATAAAAGTCATTTCGTTGCTGTTTATCACTAGCCTAGAGTTAATATTTGCACGAGACAGAAGACGGTTGCACGGCAATTGAGCTAAATTTGAACTAAAAATTCGGGGGTCCGCGGAGGTCCGTGGCGGTCCAAATGGGGTCTGCGAAGACAAAAAGGTTGAGAGCCACTGCTTTACTAGCTGACTTGGACTCGGTCGTGACTCGGTTGTGTATTCAAAATGACTCGACTTGACTTGAGTCAAAACTATAAAAGTGAGATCGACTTTTGACTCTGAACCTTTTGACTTGGTTACAGCCCTGCTGAAATAATACGGTCCATATTGTCAGAGTTTTAATATATCAACGAAAATAGCAGCTCTGATGGTATTTCCCACCATGGAAGGATGTAAACCTCGATTGGTCGCCTCGCAGCATATGACACATGCAGTAACTATAAGCTACGCACCTTCTTGGAATGACATATCTGTGAGGTAGTGATCAATCCTCAGCATTGTCACAAAGTGCAATGAGATTGATATGGTCGAAAAAATACCGAACAAACTTTATGTCATGTAGAACTGGCATTACACTCTTTGAGGTCCCATAAAACGTGATAAGAGGTACAATGGTACATATATGAACTTTCCACATCATTCATACTACATGTTGTGACGTCATAGTGTGTTATTTTCGAATACTCGCCTCGGAGCCTAATCGTCGATTCAGGATTGAATCACTCACGTATCACGCAATTCTGCCCAGCCTTAATTTCAACTGTTTGGGTGGGTTTGGAAAATGTTGAGTACCAGCACTACCGGCATACCAAGACGTATTAATCAAATCCATTACGCGGCGATAAGCGTTTGCGCAATTATAGGATTTTTCATTTTTGCTAGGTGATTTCCCTCTTACGCACCGGAGAGATTTGTAGCGCTGCTCACTTGACACGCAGAGCTGTAGCTGATTGACGATTGCTTCGTACGGTACCGCGTTTAGATTCAGGTTCGAATAAATTTATTATCATCAATAACTGAAAGGCGGATCACTTGAGTCTTATCAGAGTAGTGAACTACTGTAGCCCTCATCCGCGATAGCAGTAAGTCAACAGCACGTATTCACCACGATGGCTACTGTAGAGTTGTGTCTGATAACTCGGAAGGCATATCATCGGTTGATGTCGAGATTGCGGTCGGTGGAGTGAACTTGTCAGACGTATCGTCCGAAAGGAAAGCATTCAACGTAAATGGGCGCGAGGTAAGACGAGTAGGTCGTAGTACTTATACTGATAGGTGATATTGTCAGTAAACTCTGAACCGTCGGCGTCGGGCTATAATTAACTTGTTATGATTCAAACGTAAAGCGCTACATACAATTTCTAAGATGTCTCAAGCCAGCCTGCTGTCAAAAGCAAATTAGCCAAATATTTGACGAGATCCATGGTTTGTACAGGTGACCGAGTTGTATTATTTACCTATTGTGAAATTCCAGTATCCAATGTCTCGGTTTGGAAGCTGGGCATTCCAGGGCTCCGACGGTGACGAGGCAGCAAAGAAGATATGCGCCGATGCCGGCATTATCGCAACATTAACTTGGGGTCTGCGTCAAACTTATCCGCAGGTTAGCACGATTAAAATCCATGCACGGCAAGTCGTGTGTTTGATACATGATGCTTTAACGTTTCACTGTCAGGTTGACGTCTGGGTGATAGACGTAAGCCGCTGCGGTCTAGCTTTACAAATGACGCAGGATGATAAACAGTTCGTATTGAATCGGATAGCCAGTGGGCAGCTGGCAAAGGACTTGGAGCGGTACCTGCGCGGAGCGATTCCAAGCCTTTACGAAAACATTAGCATCAAACTGATAAAGATCATGTGCGTATTAGTCTAATAACGAAGCAGTATCGGAATTTTCAAAATATTTGGTGCATCTACCTGTCGTTATCTAATCTCTTATACAATGGCTGTGATGGGAGTTGTGTAGTAACTGGTATTATTCAAGAATCACTGCCATTTCGCCTTACCTCATTTTCATATTTCATATCAACAGGGCCCCAGTATTGTATACGCGATTGTGTATATGTAATATATTCTACTTTGTGAGTGGGACATCCATTAACGAGTATAAATGGATCTTAAAACCCGCAGACAAAGCGGTATAGGTGTAGCGGTTTCTCAATTTTCGTGGACGAGTGTCAGTCGAAAATGTTCGGGTTTATTTTAATATGACCAAATTATTCAATAGTGTATTGAAGTTCTGTACATTCAAGAAGCTCTTATAATTTTATTTTTATATTATAATTATGGTTGCATGACAACTCTCGTAACGTCCATTCATTACAGGGGAGGAGACTCAAAGAAAAGAGATTCTAGTCGGAAAGGTATGCTTTGCCATTCGCTATTCTATATTCACGACTTATTCCGTTCATTTCTGCATGCAAAAGCCACGGACACAGAATTAGAGGCAAGATTCAACATGTTGCGTGCGATGGGTGAGGATTTTTTCAAATTTTATAAATATATCTGTCGAACAGAATCAGAATAAGCATCGTCTTACAATTTAGGTCAACCGAATAAAATTTTACTGCTACAATGGTGTTTCAAATTTTTTTTACCATTTTTGGACTAGCGTTAAATGATGTTTGATATGCCATATATATCATAGATGGGATTTGGCACAACATGGAAAAATAATATACAATGTACAATCCTCTTGGGAGTAGCGCTATGCAAAATGGCTTTCATTCAGGTTAAAATGATTTATCGATGTAAATGGGAAAAGGCATGCTGGGGACTACGCAGGTACCCGCAGTTCTGCGCTAAGTGTATCGTAAAGCTTTTGCACGTAATTCGTGTGGTGGTATAGTTCTCCGTTAGGTGTCTTCTGTCTACCTTCTCTTCATTTTCGCTAGTAATTATTTCATGCATTGTCTATCAGTTAGTCCATCATTCTGGTGTAAGGCGTCTGAGAGTAGCATGTGTTTCCTGATTTACTTCTGTTTTAACGTTTATATCCTAACTAAGAGATCTATCGACTACTCGGGACCTATCATCTGGAATGCATTACCACCACACATCCGTGAATTGCCTTATAATAGATTCAAAAAAGCCCTACTTGATCACCTCTTGTCGTTACACTAACACTGTTGCCCTACCTCGCCCAGACATTGCTTCATTGATCATTTGCTACCATCGCTTAAATTTTCTTCTATTTTATTTTTTTAACTACTGTAACCTTTTTTACAGCCAGACTGCTTAGAGTCAAGTGTACCTGTTTGATGCTGGTGTGATCAGACTAGATGACCTTCACGGTCTTATCGATCATTCCTATCTAATACCGAATACTGTGCAAGCGTATTTTCTGTACCACCATCACTGCCGTGTGTTATGTATTTTGGTTGGATGAAAATAAAGACTCTCTCTCTCTCTCTGTTTGTAGCATAGTCTACACACTGCACTTTCAGTGGATAAAAGCCTAGAAAGCCGTATGTCTATTGGTGGGTTTTCCTCGCAAGGTCACAACAATTTGTTAACAAGTCATATCTATAGGAATCTCACCAACAACCAGCAGATGGGCCAGCGTCGCTGATGAATAATGACACTCCCACTATGCCTAAAATGGAGATACTAAATTCAATGAGACTTGGAACACTAGTAATTATAATTGTCTAATTAGATAAATGCCGGTAATCAAATTCTAATCTAATTTGTGTAATGTTTCTTTGTTCCGATTTTAATTCTAATCTAATTTCTGGTTTCCCTGAAAATGCCACACGAGAACGGGATAGACTGTTCGCAACGAGCCAAGCTTGCTGTATAGGCATTTGCCATTCTCATGCTTGCGGGGATGAACTGTGATTTGATGTGAAGTGAACTTGGTTCGATTTCGAAGTTTTCTCGAACTCGGTAATTCTATTCTAGTTTGGAATAAAGCAATAGCTATGATTCTAATTCTGGGCTTATTTGGAATAAACTGGGAGGCTATGATTCTGATGCTAATTTAATATGGAAAAGCTGAAAATAGTGTAGTTGTCCAAGTCTGCATGCCATGCATCAATTCTGACGACGATCGCCGTCTCCGGAAAATGATTAACGCACTCATAAGCGTATTTTATTTCCGTAATCGCTTATTTTATTGTTCGCCTTCACAGAACGTATTTCCAATCTCGCGGGCTCTGGAACGCACGAATTCGCGTACGCCAGATTGAAGGAACTACTACAATTCAATGTTACGAATGGCGATAGGTATGTTATTTGTCTGTACAAATGTTCATTTTACGGTTGCGACTTGTTGCTGACATCGATCCGGTTCGTCACATGGCACATGACATCACGTCATGGAACCTTGCAGTGCCAGTATATGTCATTGCTCCGCCTACCCTGGACGCGAACTATCATAACGGTGACATCTGATATCAGTACTATATAACAATTTGCCATATTCATAGTTACAGTGTATTATATAGATTCACCCCGGTTCAAATTTGATAGATGTCTTTTGTTTACGTTATATAAACCTCAGCGCACGAAGTATAATAGATGCGTCTCTAGTATGTGCCTTGGAAGGCACCAACATGCAAGCGTGTAAAGGCAAGTATCCAACATACAGCTGGTTTGTGCATCAGGACGGCTGAGTTGGTTATTCGAAGACATTGTCAAAGTACAGTCTTCGTTGGTAGGCTACTGTGAGTAGAGGTGGATGGAGGGAGAAATGGCGTATATTCTACTCCAATACATTGAGAAGTAATGATTGCAATTGCAACGGCATGTCAGAACCACTTGAAGTTTGAAATACAATATGGAGGTTTCTGGTTTGTAACGTACCTCAAGTTGAATCACACTAAATCAGTCCCTTAAAACCTTTTTAAGCAGCGTCCGCACTTTTTTTGCAAAAAAATTTCATTCGTACAATCAACCGAAAACTGTTTTAAAATAGAGAATGAAGATACTTAACAATATTTTGTTCAGATGCGCAACAAGTATAGGCTACCGGTTTAGGCCATCAAGTTTCGATTTCAACTATAGTGCCCTAAAACCGTTTTCGGACAGATCAGTTCTTTGGTTATGTACAAGAACTATAGTGCTTGAATGACCAGGTCTTCGTGAAAACCATCCAGCACTCCTAGCGTATTCTCCGCGAGTGAAAAACGGTTCTTGGGTGAAATCGTTCTTATGGCACAAAGGTCTCCGAGGCTCCAGCTCGGGGTGCAAAATACGCATGTTTGTTTTGATGCTTCTGCCTGACTTAGTCTGCTTGAAAATATGTATCGACCAGTGTTTTATTAGTCCCGGTTGGTATGGCAATTCCAGTCATGCAGGTGACGCAAATGACCGGAAATATATCTCTGCTGTACAAACTCTCTACTAAAGAGTAAAAAGGATATAGTTTCGCCCGAAAACTATTACACAGAAGTGTAAGTAGCCGGATAACAACTTTAGCAAGTATAATGCAAGTAGCAAGTAGTAAAACCTACTGGAGCACTCCGAAGGAATAAGAATGCCACAGTCTGCCTCTGGTTATGCCCGCATAAGTTACCAGTACTCCGATTTTGGTTAATCGTACATGCGCCCGCAACTGCTTCCTTCCAGGATCCAGATGCTCTTGCGGCTGGGCCTATGCTGTTTCGAACTGCACAAAACGACTGAGATGGCGGACACGGCTTTACGCGTCGCGAGACTAGCTCCAACCGTACATAAAGACGTCGTTTCCTACGCCATGTTCCGCCAGGATATCGCGGATTTCGGAGACAGGCTGCTCAGGAGAAAGATGTTCACGTTGGCCGCCGATATGGTGGTGGCTTTCAGCCCGTTATTTCGCAAAGTCGAAGACCCGAACGATCGTATTGAGATTATGTTGAGTAACATGATGATGTGCTGCGTCGTCATACAAGACGCTTTGAGCAGCGTGGGGATGGTGGGGATGCAAATGGAATTTCGGACTTACATTGAAAAGGTTAATATTAACTTGCTGGTATTCCGCTGCTATCGCTCACGGCTATGGTTTGCACAAAATCGAATGCCAGAGTGATTCGATCCGGAGTCGAGTATTTGGCTTCGAATCGAGTCGAATATTCGAATATTCCTCATTATCAAATTATAATAGATCATTTAGAACAGGGGTCGCCTACTGAAAACGCGTCGCGGGCTACTTTCCAAATTTCCTGGAGGCCGCGCGCCGCGTAGGTTCAATATCGAGATAAAATAGGCCACATACTTTAATAACCACAACTTTAATACTTTACGTCTGCCCAACGCTGTGCTCTCCAAGGCTGGCGACGGGCATAGCTACCACAAAAGTAATAATATTTTAATAGTGAAATACAAATGCAACAAAACTATTGCGTTCATCCGTCTCATGCTATTTTAAATGATGACCTATACGCACGATACCCGACAAAACTTTTCTGTGACTAAAGAATTGATATCGGGGTTAGCTAGACCCGGTATTTTCTTGGATTTTTTTCTCGTAAAGTTTGATCCTGTTGTCATGCCCGAAGTCGTTTACTATGCGTCTTGCATGGTCCCGACAGTGTCTGGGCAGTGAGTTGGTGAGTGCGCGCAGACTCGTGACAAATTAGAGGGAACATTGGTTACCATTATTCGAGGTTCCAAGGATTCCAGGGTTGCTACTGCTCGCGATTAGGGTTGGGCGCAAGGGTTCGAGTATTCGGGACGCATATCGAGTATAGATTGTAATCATTCGAGCCGAGTATATGGCAAAAGACGAATATTTATGAATGCTAAAATTACACGTTCGTTGCCACTAAAAGATATAATATTACCATTCGTCATGTTGTTGCATTTTGTCAGGTCTAATTCAGCGCGGTTTTGCTATATGAAGGTAAAATAGGGTTACCATATTTAGATATCTGAAAAAGAGGACAGTTTTTTCATAAAGTCTAGTACCGACTGAGAAAACTGGTGGATTTGAAATTTTTCCTACCAGTAGTACTGTGTTGACTATAAAAATGGTGATCAGTTTGTCTCGGCTTCCGAATAACCCCCTTTTTAACGATACTCCTGTGGTGTCGACTAAAAAAAGGGTCATCATTTTGATCGACTCACACATTACCCACTTTTCGACAATTCTGCTTACCAATTCTCCCTAGGAGTCGACTTTTTGATAGCGTTTTAATACTTTTTCTAAAAGAAGAAGTCAAATTCCCAAAATGATGACACTTTCAAGTTCGTGAAAAATGAGGACGTACGGTAACCCTAGGTAAACCCTACGACTGTAAACAATAGGAATCGCATAGTGCTGCTGTTTGCTGTCTGCGTTTAAAAAGCGCTCAAATTATAAACGACCTTATATGGTCGGCAGTCTACATACTAGTCGGGTTGGGAATTTGGCGTTCGGCGTATGATTCATGTACAATTTGTACATTGTTCAATCCATCCATAATGCATGATCGGGTTTCCGCTATTGCTAACTCTATTTCGTGGTCTAATGGTATGGTACCGATTATTTAGTAGAATGTTTCGCGTAACTTTTCATTAACTTTATCGTATTCCGGTGGCTCCATCACAATAAAATAAGTTATTGCGCTGAGCAGGTCACCAAAGACGTTGACTACATTCGCGATTTGACGGGATGCAATCCACTGATACGATCGCGCGCCGTTTATTATGTCTTGTATATGTTGGACGGCATCGAAGCCCGGTTGGGAAGTATCTGTTGGGATATGGACTCGCCGCAACGAAATTCAGGTAGCCGGTATGCGTAATGCGTTGTTTTTGTTGCGACATATCTGTCTTGCGTGGTATTTTGGGGGATATAGTCTCGGTCGATGCGGATTGTGTAATGGTATTATGCTTTCTTGTTTACCATTTTCGTAATATCCAACAAGCGAACAACACTCTTTCAAATGTATTCGTTCAAGATGTTTGGTAACAATTCCAGTTGTTACACGCTCGTGTAAATTAGTAACGTTTTGTAATGTAATTTTCTAAATTAGTAAATCTGATAATAATATATTTAAATCGGAGCGAACTCTAAGAGGTTGTCGTTCAGTATAACTGTTGGTTTCTAAGCTAATTTCTCCGTGTCTTCGATACTCTTTATGGTTCAAAGAAATGTAAGTAGTTTGACTTACCGTATTAGACAGCGACTACGATTTCGCGTTGCTCGACAACAGTGGTTCTCAACCTCTAGAAATGGGCATCAATCTGGACATAGATGATCATAGGTCATATCACTGTTTAGCCCTAGCGACGCCGATGAAACATCCCAATCGCAATGACGGAAGGATATAAATCGAGGAACCGTGTTTAACAGCGCTAATGGTCTTGAAATTTCCAGTGACAGGTGACAAGTGGTTATTTCGCAGATGCGTCCTCTAGAATCGAAAGCGCGTGGTCAGATTTCAGGAAGATACTTTCACTGGCCGAGGAATATCCGGAAGTGGCACCTATCATATCCGACCCTGGTCTATACAAATCCGTGGCGCAAATATCTGAAAACCCAGCTCTACTGGAGAAGTAAGTGATTTCATTGAAAGAGCTTGGTGTAAAATAAGGTAGGCGTGAGGGAGGGTGCGAATCCGGACAGTATCTTGTTCATATGAATCCGAAAATTTGTCGGAAGTTCGCTAGGAACGCGAAAGAGAAAATATGATAGTGCTGCTGTCGTAGTAGTGTTAACTCCGAAGAACGCCTTTTCTGAATTCCGCTGTTGTCGTGATGCGACGAGTGGTCGAAAGTTGATACTATATAGAAATTTCGATCATCTAAGATTGTGACGTCAACAGAGCAGCGTCGTTGCCATTTTTAATTTTTCTAAATCTGCAAGCCTTGGTACATGTAAAGAATTCTTTGTATCTGAAATGCTACTTCGGACGTAGGCTAGTAAGTATACGGATGGCGATGTTCACAACTAACACGCCAAACGTTGCCGTGGAAAGAAAGACGCCGCTTTGCTTGTGTATAATGGGATGTTTTTCATCTACAATTTGAGACTGCCACGTGAAAGGTATTGTACAAGCACACAGTGGTAAAACAGAAATCACGAGGGCTTTCCGCGATGCGTTCAAGTAATCAATTTAACATTGATATTTGGAGTTGATGTGCTCGTTTACGACTGTCTGCGTGCATGCGACCGTACCTTGTAAAAGTAATCGAAATGCAGACGTCGACAGAAAATGGTAGGCTATCCCTGGCTCACAGTATAACTCTTTGTTAGTTTTCCACGCTTCTTTTTCCAGTAGTTTCAGCCGTTATATAATGATCTATGTTCTCTCTTTGGCCAACAATGCCACCAAACGGCCCGCATTGACGAATGAAATTACGAACTTCATAGACTATAAAATGTAGCTAAAATCTATTCTTGAATGTTGTGCCGTTACGTCCGCGCTTTCTGTTCATCAGATTCACGATCTACGCAGAGTTGTGATCACGCTGGTATGGACACGTTACGAAATGATTTCGTTTTATTTTAGGCGTATTTTGGACCCGCGGATCAGAAAGATCAACGTTATTTTGAACTTGGTCGACGAAATACCTATGCTGTCGAATTCCGGACGTAGGTAAGAATCACTCTTTCCACATTAAGTCTTCTGATGACGCCAATCATATGATCAGACTAACTTTTCCAACTAATATTACTGGGAACGGTATACAACGGGATGGAAACGAAAATCGTGCGTTTGCTGATTGCCTCTATAACGCAGGGCAGGAGTGGCAAACTTTTTAGCTCGCGGGCCGCTCTGCATAAAATTGAGATTATAAACGAAAACGCAATATTGGTATTTTATTATATAGTAAGGATATGGAAATAATATACATGTTTATTTAAAACAAATCAACCATTGATTTGATGATATCGTGCACGCGTCAATAACATTGGCGATATTTCATATGCTGGTCAACCTCAATAACCAATTTTCAAAACTAGGGGTGAAAGTCGGTTTTTCCGATATTGTTAGAACAGGATTGAAATTTGAAACTGTGAGCAGTGAATATAACATATATTTAACGTGGTTAACTATAATAATAAAAGTTTCATCGAGTCACTGCAGTAATTAAATTTGTAGTATGTATTTTATCAATATTTCTAATACGTTTTTTGAGCCTTTCGCGGGCCGCGTGCGATCCGCGGGCCGTAGTTTGTCGACCCCTGATGTAGGGTATACGAATAAAGTCGTCGGCACTTTCCGCTGTCACACCCACTCTATTTGATGGAAATGAGCCAATTACGCTAATTCACGGGACGATATATCAAAGAATAAACTGGCTTCTATTTTCGCGTGCTACCTTTTGGGGTGGCGATAAGAACTATCCTCCCTAACAGTGAACCATGACCAATATTATTGACCATCTTTGGCTTAGTGAAGACAGTAAACTGACATTGTTGATTGCATCCATTCCGAACAGTTGCCGATCAATTGCGAACAAACCTGTCCTTGTTTATGGCCTCAATGCCAAACAAAGTCTTGTTGCGAGGCTGTATGGTCTACCGTCATCCTATACCGCTGTAAGCCGTCTTTTCGTCGGGAATCCGATTTCCCCTTACATTAAAGCATTTTTTAATCATGAAAACTAGATTTTCCTAACTTCTGCAGACTTTCGTCTGATGCAATGTCATTCGAACGATTGAGGTCGACTTTATGTGACAACAAAAATGAGGTAAGTTTCGTTTTGGTTGGTCTTGATGTTGGACACATGGTTTATTGGTTAAGCGATGCACGAATATGTTGGTTGACGGCAAATATGACGATCACTAGATCATAATACCTGGTCATAAAAATGTCTCGCTGTATAGATACTTCGCAATCACATGAATACGAGATACTGGTAGCTCATTTTTCGGAAATCATTCTTCCTTATCAACGGCTGTGTCATGATCATGAAATTCCATTCGCCTCGAGACTATTTCAAAATAAATGGTCCATTTTATAAAAAGAAATTGCGGTATTCCATAAGGACATTGAAGAAATTCCATCGTGGCCGTTTTTTTGTACTCAAATTTCAAAGGCATTTATCAGATAGGTGAATTTGGTTTGGTTACCCTTTCTTAGATATTTATGTACTATGGAGCCAACACCACATAAATACTGCTTACCAAAAATTATATTCGAATTAAAGTTGGAGCGTGGAATCGTTTCATAAATTATATATGAATTAAATTACCAGCCTTCCGCTCTAGCTAGACCAGTGATTCTCAATCCCGCGGACCTCCTCACCGTTCAGTTCAAATCTATCTCAATTATCGTGCAATTGTCATCCGTCTTGTGCAAATATCAACTGTAGGTTAGTGATAAACAGCAACAAAATTACTTTTCTTAAAAATAACATTATTTGTGTAGAAATTGGGTATACTTTAAAAGTGTGTCCCGAAACTGCATTTTTTAAATACGTGGTGTCTTGAAAATTCGCGCTTTCGATTTTGATGTCACCGATTGAGAGCCTTGAATCCATTTCCACAAAGAAAGGTGGTGGTGAGTGTGATAATAACGCGACTAATATGATCGCATCTAATATGGCACAAAATTGAGAAATATATTTCCTAATGGACATATATATCATCCCGTTAGGTCATTTTTATCTAGCAGCCCATCTTGAATATATTATGGAATAGTGGTTTTGTGTATCAAACGAGAAAATGGATTTCTACAAACATTTCGAAGTCATCGTGATTGACCTTACTATACTACAACTTTATATTTTTCCGCAATCCCCAACAAAACATCGCCAAACAGCAATATGTTTATGCCAGTCGGCTATTGGAAATGAGTTTGCACAGTAGGATATTTCATCTCAGCCGGGCATTCTGTTAATGAGAGTCATGGAGTTTTACCAGTAATGAAGTGAAATCGCCTCGTGATTAGGGCTGGGCACAGTGATTCGAGTACTCGAATCTAAATCGAGTATTAATTTTAATGATCCGAGTCGAGTAGTAAAATGCGCGTTTTTCGAGTACTGAAATTATACGCTCCTCGCCACTGCATGTTAATTTATTAACGAAAATTGTATTTTTGATACTATATTCCACTCTGAAAGCCTTGAAACCTTGATTGACCTATCGCAACGACATCATTCATTCTGTTATGACGTGATTATGAGTGATACTCGATTGCTCGACTCGACTTGAAGCATAATACCTGATTCAGAATCGAATCACCCTGGTACTCGAAATTGCCCAGCCCTACTCGTGATCTCCTTGTTAAGCTGCCGAATGCAGCATAGCGAGAAAAACTAATAGCTACGCCAGTAAGGGCGTAGTACAGAGTTTCCGCAATGGATCCACCAAAGTTCTTGTTCAGATTTTAAGACATGATGTATATATATAAATATATTTAAGATATATATATTGGTAGGAATTCAGTAAACAAGACATTCTGGTGTTTTGGCCAAAGGATTTTCATCCGTAAGCTGTCATAGGCGGGCTTGACCCTACCGACAAGAATTCAAAGTTTGGTGTTTTGGGTAGATATCATGTAACATAAAATCTGGGAGTATATAGGATAAAGAGTTCTTACGGGAAGATAAAGCATAAATGAAGGTAAAGTCATAATTAGGAAATAAGATTACCAAAATAAACCATTTTGTAAATTTAGAGGTTTTGCGGACCCCCAGTTGAGAACCGCTGGACTAGACAGATGCACAACTACGATTACAAGTCTGCTTGAATGCGAATGCGACCTGTAGGGATAGCTCCTTGTCTTCGCCATTTTTAAACATCATCTATAATACGCGCTCTACGATTTGGCCATTCGCAGTCGCGCAAGGAAAAGCAAAAAGGCAACGAAGCGTACAAGAAGAAGCAATACATAAACGCGTTAAAACATTACGGCCAGGCCATCGAGCTCGACGCTTCCGACGCCTTGTTACATTTCAACAAGGCAGCCGTCTACATTTGCCAAAAGCGGCTGGACGAAGCCAAGTCCTCGTGTCTCGATGCCATGCGCATCTTGCAGTTTCAAGCCGACAGCGACGACATGGATATCGCGAAGTAAGTCTATATTCATTATTCACTTGACTGTAAGTAGTGTATTTGTGTACTTTGGTAAAGTAGACGTAATACGTCGTTACTTACCACCTATGTGTAAATGTATAACGTATATAGACTTGAGAATGTTGAATTATCGTCTTTTGAATCGGAGCGATTGACTAGCTGTTGGAGAAGCGTAGCTTGCGGGATCGGTCATCACCGCATTTGCGTCTCGGGCAGACTTGCTTTAGTTCAGTGATTCTCAAACTTATTGGACACGCCCCCTTCCCCTTTGATCCTAGTGGATAATTTCGCGCCCCCCCTTATTGCCATATCCTAAAACTATGAAAAAGAGCAACAAAATTGATTGCAATCCCAACGCATACATAGTCTGGTGGCATTTTAGGTTATGACTGTTGACTGTTGAGAGAGCTTTCAAATATGAAATTCGGAATATACACAGATCAATAACACTGGCCAACAAAATGAATTTTTTTTTTAGGCAGAACATCTGAGAGCCGTTTCTGTGTTTTTTTGGGGTTGCTGATTACGAATATCACATTCGTTTTGTCAGATTGGCTCTTTGTCAGGAGATATTTATACTCCTAAAAGCCCAAAATTACTGTATTTACCCCTAAATATTTCACTTGGTTAGAAGAAAATCGTAGTTTTTCCTAATCGTATACTGCGCATAAATAGCTAATTGACTATGAAGAACCCTTATGTCATTCTCAGTCGTTCTATGAATATCAACATGACATGATGTGAAATATTTGTTTGTCAAAAAAGCTATTTGTCAAGCTTTAAAATTGCACTTTTTCACAGCGGAAATACATATTATCCTGTATCAATTGGTCATTCTATCAAGATTAAAGAGGAGTAAAAGCTGTAAAATTTGTCCTTGAAAGGCTTAACAACAATACTCATATGCGTCTCATTTCTTTTGACTGGTAAATGGATAATTTTCCGCTGATTCAACAAAGTGGGTATACCTTGTAACCCTATCAAACGATAAGCTTAAATCTGGTATCTGGTAGTGGTATCTGGTATACTCGAATACCGATGAAAGATTCCAATTTCACATTAGAAAGGAGTTCACTGCATGCAATTTCTCCAAAGATGTAGTAAATAAAACTTTTTAGATGATCACAAAACACCCAACTACAAACAGTTGGTCCGAAAATTCGTATCTGCATATCGAAAACTTGAGCACAAACATGAGCATAAAAGTTCACTTCCTGTGCAGTCATCTTGATATATTTCCTGATCATCTTGTTGATTAGCAAGGGTACAGGTTCTACCAAGACATCATAACAACAAAAGAAAGATATCAGGGCAGATGAGATGAAGAATTGAACATATTATGTCAGACCATTGCCGGAACCTTTCGACAAACTGCACTAAATAGCTTACAGGCGAAAACCGTACAAAAATCAATTGTGATTTAAAATACATCGATAACATTATATTCCAACTGATTATTTCAAATATGCAATTGGTGGTTGACGTAAAACTTATTGAATTATTGCCACGTTATTTGATTATCTAGGTCAGTGGTTCCCAACCTTTTTCATCTCGTGCCTCCCTTGGCCGAAATTTGAGCCAAAATTCCCCCCTTATGATAAATCTGCCCGATGATTAAAAATGGTCATTTTTACCGCGCAAACACCCGTTGACTGAAAGAATAAGACGGGCGGTACCGAGTGCTTGTTTCTAGCAGTGCTGTAATAACACTTTGTAGACCTCCAAAAACCACGGTCTTGGTCCCAATCACAGAAATTC
Source organism: Botryllus schlosseri (assembly GCF_051294905.1). Taxonomy (NCBI): domain Eukaryota; kingdom Metazoa; phylum Chordata; class Ascidiacea; order Stolidobranchia; family Styelidae; genus Botryllus; species Botryllus schlosseri. The sequence continues at coordinate 2,639,351 of NC_137241.1, forward strand.
TGGAAGGCTTGACTCAACAGACCCCCACACTTCCATTTGTGTTTTCGGCTTACCATGTACCAATCGCTAATATAACTGCTGTGAAGAATCAGTATCCATAAATTTACTGGCCTCACGATTTTTTTCTCAAGCTTGCGTATGCATTTGGCCGACAATAGTGGTACTTTCATATATAGCAGGGTTGACCAGAGTTTGAGTCGAGTTTGACCATTTTCTGATTACTCGACTAGACTCGAGAGTAATTTTCTCAAAATACGGAAACGACTCGACTCGAGACAATCTGGGTATTGACTCGACTTGAACTCTAGTCATTGTTAATGACTCAAACCAAGCCATATCACTCGAGACTATAAAACGGCCAAGACCGACATTTCATTGTAAATTCGAAGAACAGTAAATTGACCACCCTGTTGGAATTTCGTCTATTGATCCTGGTACTTGACAATGCGACAAGAAACTGCTTAAAGTGAGGAAAATTAGTATATCATAAATCCAAATCATTCAATATCAACAGTGTTGACTTGAGTGTGACTTGGACTCGTACTCGAGTCATAATACCATGACTCGGACTCGGCCGTCTGCTCGGTGACTTGGACTCGGACTTGACTCAATGGTGAATTAAAGATGACTTGACTTTGACTCGAGTAAAAACTATGAAAGTGAGATTGACTTGTGACTCGGATCCTCGTGACTGGGTTACAGCGCTGATGTATAACATACACGTGATCAGATTCCCTGCTGGAGCTCATTGAAATTTAGGACTCCCATTACGTTTCGGCAACATTGCACCAAGTTTACCATGTCTTTTTTCGATCGGGCAGCTGTTCACTAAAAATAAAGCAAGTCTCTTTGACTTGAATCGGTGACGTTGAAACATTTAGTCACTGTCTGAAAATGTTGACTTGAAAATATAAGATAAATACTTTCACTAGAGGCCTTCTTGTGATAGATTCCGCACGCCATTTACTCGCTTAGGATATATTTGAATAAGAGGTCGTCGCTGGCCTGCAAAATTGTCTTGCGAACTGCAGCACATCTGAACTAGTTTAAAAAGGGGCGGGGGGATTTGTATGTGAAAAAGAGATTTCAAATAGCATTTGAACTTACTTTCAGCAAACAAATAAGAGCCATAAGGAGCATACGTTCGGATATAACTGGTTGACTACATGACAGTTCAAACATGAACAATTTGGGAAATCCGTTTCAATTCTAAAGGGGAATTCCTCCCTAAAAATTGCAAAATTCCCCCCAAGGGGGGAATTCCTCCCCGGTTGGGAACCCCTGATCTAGGTAAATACTTATGTACATGACTTGGGTTTATTTATGTACATGATATCCGTGAAAGTCCGTAACTATGATAAATCTACTAATCCTAAATATAGTGCTGTTGCTGTATTTTGTTTTAAAAGAGCCTTCTGTGTGTAAAAATAACAAGTAGATTGAATTTGTAAACTTAATAGTACGACTGAGCCGATTTTATATCTAGTCATTACCGCGAAAACGGGAGATTTTGGTGAAAATAGCCCCTTGGGTTATCTCCATAACAAGAGCCAATTTGAAAAAACTAAGGTGATATTCGGAATCAGCGCCCTTCAGAACCCCCAAAACCACTCTTACTTTGTCTGCCTAAAAATATGTGTTGACCAGTGTAGTTATTATCAGTCAAACAGCTTGTCAAAAATAATCAGGTTCTATGTTAGCACGTAGCATAAACATACTCAAGCGATTTTGGTGTCTAATACCTTCCATTTCCTCAAGAGGGATTCGCTCAAGCGTGCCTGGCCATAAGCGAAATTGAACACCAGAAGCGCGGCCCCGTTGTAAGCCATTTCGATTCAAATCATCATTTCTAAGATTCAAAATTCATGTCAAACATGGCATATGATATGGTATGAGCCTATATAAGGAAATATTTCATTTCTCAATAACGTTGTGTCTCACTACTCGCTCTGCACAGATGCTTAACAGACATGCCATAAAAGCATTAGCTAACACCTGCACGCATTCACCAGTCACTCCTAATTCAGAGACATCTTCTGATCCGTGCAAGGTCCGGTATCACTCACAATCTACGGAGTAGGGATATTACAACGCAACTATCACATTTTAACACGTAGAATAATTTAGATTATCACCGTTGTTTAAACCAAGAAGTTTCAGCACATATTAAACTCATTCCATGTTCAAGAAACTTCATATCTCTCAGATGGCTACGCGCCCCCTTCAGATGATTTCACGCTCCCCACGGAGGCGCGCCCTCAGTTTGAGAATCACTGTTTTAGTTGTATAATTAGGCTAAGCAGAGCGAAATACCGGTGATCTAATTCTAATCTAACTCGTGAAAGGTTTCCATGTTCTTATTTCAATTCTAACCAATTTTCTAATTTTAGTGAAAAATGTTACACGAAAACTGTATCGTCACAATATGTGAGTAACGAGCCAAGCATGGCGTACATACATTTGCCATTGTCGTGATTATGAGAACGAGTTTTAGATTTGATGCGAACTGAGCTTGATTTTTTGAGTGTTTCTTTCAAATTTAGAATTGAATCAAGTTTTTTCGAATCCCATAATTTTATTTCTAATCTGTTCTGTAAAAATGTGTTGCTATCATTACACTGGTCTACACAAAATTTCAGGTTTGGGTTTTGACAATTGATTTTGGCTAATTTTGGGGCGCTGAATCCGAAAATGGCCTCAGATTTTCTCCATCACATCACGTTTTTGAGATATGAAATATCCCTAATTTTTTAAAAAAATTCAATTTTTGACCCCCCTCTGTTGTCTAAACAAGGAATTCTGATGCAATAAACACTGTTTTACCTGCAATAATCTAGCTTTAATTAGCAAACAAGCATTCTATGTTAGATTCATACAAATTTGAGTTGTCTTTATCAAAGTTTTATGCCCCGGAATTAAAAATAGGCGTGCAAAAGAGCAACCATAATAAAATTAAATGCTACATTATGCTGACGAACATGTGGATAGGACAGTAGCAAGGTATGATCTGAATTACAGCCTAGAGTTCACACAATATGCACATAGACATTCCAATGAAGTGCATAAATTCTGAAGACAGGGACTTGGGCAGGGCGAGTTCAGAAACAGTGAAAAAAAGAGCTTTCATAAAATATGAAGTCTTCAGCACTTATAAGCTTAAAAATTCTCTTTTGAGAGACTTTCTTTTACGAACAGCATCTGGAATTTTTCTTTTTTAATTCCATCAATAGTCGGCTATCATATGAAAATCCAGGTGCAGGTGGCAACTGTGTCCTTGTCCTTGCTCGTACCGGATTTTTACTGGTGTGGGAAATAAATGAATCCATAAATCCCACCGACCTTGATAACGTGCCTCCATAATTTTAATATCTTGGCTGAAACGTTCACCCTGTTCTTCACTAACTTTCCCAAGGTTTTGTCTAAACTCATCCGCATGTGTTTTCAAATTGTTAACTTTAATGCTCATCCTGCATCCCAAATCTTCATAACTAAGCAGTAGCTCCCTTGAGAGATCTTTATAATTTTCTGTTTTTTTTGTTTCCCAAAAAACAGCACCGAAAGCATTCCAAGCTCTAACTTCCAATGGCAACATTGATTATACACAAGATTTTATTCCTTTAACAATTGCCTAATTTGAGGTCCATTCAAAATCCGAGTTCTTTTGTCTCTTCACTGAGACCAGAAAAAGCATAACATATATCCTTTAAAACACCCCCCTTCACAATCTAAAGCTTTTACATATTGTTTCATGAGACCAAGTTTGATGTGAAGAGGAGGCAAGAGGATCTTTTTTTTATATCAACTAACTGATCACGTATGATATTGTTGTCTCCGGGCGTCAAGGTGAGCGTTGGAGGCCATTCATCTTTGTTTCAGTGGTGATCCTTGACCCTGCTGTCCCGGTAGCATAGGAAACATGGGTATTCGGTGTAGCCCCAGCAAAAAGTTCACCATTTTCAAATCTAGACATATGAGCCAGCCATGGTCATGCTACTACAACTTTTTGAAAACGGTTTTGATGTTCTGATAATCTTCTTTCATTGTTCATTGCGATAAAATGTCACGCTTGTACCAGCTTTGTTAGTTGCTCTTTTGCCTGCTTAATTTTTTATACCAAGGCATGAAATTTTAATAAATACAACGCAAATTTGTTTGAATATAATATAGAATGCCTGTTTGCTAACTAAAGCTGGATTATTGCAGATAAAACCTTGTTTATTGCATCAGATTTCCTTGTTTTGAAAACAGAGGGGGGTCAAAAATTGATTTTTTCTTCAAATTAGGGATATTTCATATCTCAAAAACGTGATGTGATGGAGAAAATCTGAGGCCATTTTCGGAATCAGCGCCCAAAAATTAGCCAAAATCAGATGTCAAAACCCAAACCTGAAAAAAAAAGTTGAAATTTGTAGACCAGTGTTATAATTAATTTTGAAAAACTCAACAATTCCTATGTGTTACCCTCTGGTCCCAGGGTGCTCGCCAGACTCGCGCGCGTCGAGTTTCTCAGTAAGCGCTATGAAACCGCGATGGCGCTTTGCCGGAAATCTCTCCGTGTCCACGACGAGCCGAAAGTGAGGCAGCAAATGAAAGAGTGCGAGGAGGCGTTCACCGCGTCACGTCTTAGCGTTTTTGATTGACATGCTTCGATTTTCTGGTACGAGGTGTGGGCATGCCAAGATTGGACGTGTTTGTTCGCATTGTGCGTGGGTGTGATAATGAAGAAAATTCGTTTCCTTGTATTCCTGTGTTTTCGAAAGAATTATGCTGTATGGAGAGAAATAGTATCGGATGTAAGGCGTACAATTCCGTGATGAATTGGTAGCGGTGATCGTGACTCTGCAATGAAATAGGATATAAGACGACACAACAATCGTAGATTCTTGAAGTTGAGCACAGTCACCATGAACATGTTTATTTTGCTTTTGGCACGATAGCCTTCGTTCACTTCGTGTATAGCTATACAACAGCGTTATTAACCTTTACGAATCTGGGGAACGCTAATCTGCAAGCCTTCGGGCACCCCAACATGTCGCTGATTTTACTACCACATATTTCATCATTAGGACATATCATCGTAATTGGATATGGTATAGCTAACACAGTTGACTTGGAAACGACCAAAGCAACCACAGATGATCGATCATTACAGGACTAAAAATAAAGGGTACAAACATTACGTACAGCAATATGTCTAGTGCGGTAGCGACCAATATAATTTAGGAATCACTGTCGTAACCGAGGCCGTTACCAGCTGCAGATAACCGGTTGGTGGGATTCCTTGCTTGAAACGCTAAATATGACAAAATTAAAAATGTTTGGCACACCAGTGGGTATAATAATGTCACATTTTTTGACATTTTGGTACGTTGCATACGAATGGTTGCCGGCGCCTGCCTTAGTTTCAAGATGCCAGAGGTCGAAGGCTTGTCCATTGATAAAATAAATAAAACATCAAATTATAAACTGATTCAGAACTTTGTGAGGTAACATTTTGCCTGATAACCTGTTCGATTTGGCTTAAGTACAAGCCGTCTCCGGTGAGGACATGCGAGCGACAAGTACTAGTTGACTCGCTAAACCACGCAGTTTCGGCGGTCATTCGTTTTTTTTTGTGGATGACTAGGTCACCAGGTGTCGCTGCTGCCAGGTGTATTCGTGCGGAATATTCCGTTCGTAGTAGTCTGGTGCTGGTAGTGGGAAATGAGCCTATACTCTCTCGATATTGTCGAAGATAAGAGTATTATTCGAGTTGGAGTAGTCAGTTTATCCACGGCCTTCAGCGCGAATGACTGTAATCAACTCTCTGTGGCAGCAAAGCAATTTCACCTCATCTTAGCTGATTTACTACCGTAAAATTACATGAACACCATCATAAATATATTCGATTACGAACAACACCCTCGAACTGACACTCTCTAGTCTAGTTTAACCAGACAAATCGAAATTAGAAACTCTTTTGTCGGGCTGCACACACTCAGAGCCGTGGCAATAAGAATTATTCCGGCCGGACTTCGTTCACCGTGCGGACGGCTGAGCTCTCCATTTGATGGCTTTCCTGGTGTCTTTTCCATTTATCATCTGCTTATTTTGTGTCAAGGGTGAGGTCCCAAAAATGGCACCAAGCGTACACCCAGATTATGACGACGGATACATTCCCGGACTATATTATGGAGACCTAGCCGACGGCAAGACAAAATGCAATTTGAGATTGAATTAGCATTTTGGCGCTATATGTTCATGTTTAGTTCCTTCTTGTGTTCGCAGCGAACATATGTCAAAATTTTGTGTTCAGACGAAAGTGAACATTTTAGGATTCCGCATCATCCCTAGTCTCAACCAAGTGTCCATAAAGTTGATGATAAATATATGTAGGCCTATAATGTAAGAAAAGTCTGTACTAAATAAATGATACCTTTTTCAAAATACTAAATAGAAGAGTTTTACCTCATTAAAAAAAACTTGCCAATACCTCACGTGTAGAATGCACCCTACCACCAAACAGCCTTCAGACCAGGATGGGTGTTTTTACATGGAATATCTAAACTACTATTTTTTATCTTACTCGACTGGAGGTATCATAAAATAAAGCTCGGTTCAGGTAGATAGATCTATTTTGCATACGATCCCACAAAACATTTTACACACACTGTCTTAAAAGTGATCGATTGCTGCGATTTTTACTTCATGAATCCACACCGTCTGTGCACATCATTAATCTAAATTCTGACAGCCAAATACCAGATACAGTCGCAAAAGTTAATCGAGCGTAACTGAATTTTCTTCTCCCAACTCCCTCTCCAATCTTTCTCTTCCAATAGCAGTGAGATGTCTCGATGCTTTTATATCGTCCCGCGTTAAAACCGCTCTGACCTTTGAGTCTTTGCGGAGTTTTATGGCGTGAATGATCTCCGTCTTAATGGTCTGAAAGATGAAATATCGTATGTTGATTGAGTCAAGTAAGACGTGTCCAATCTGTTTTGTGCTAATGCAAAACCAGGACGAGTAAACGCCGAGAGAATATACCTACCTCGATATTGAGTAGAGTATTAAATTCCATGAGCTTGTGAAGGTTGTCGAAAGACTTGTTCGGGTATTGGAAGTTAAACGTGGAATACGGAGACTCCGGATCGTCGAATACTGGAAAATCGCCGCTTTTGTCGTCGGGCGTTCGCGGAATGCCTGCATAACCGAAAACTATAAATTCCTATAAAAGCTTCAAGTTGGTAATTACATTTCAAAGGAAGTGCATCATCTTTTACGCATCATTTGGTGGAAATGCACCATAGTGGAGGGTTTTATATCACAGTGCTTATAAGCGTGGGAGCTATAAATCCTGGGTTCAAAACTCCTAGGTGTCATTGACTTAACTAGGTTGAAAACTCATGGTAGCTGGGCACTGGTAAATTGTTTGGGGGAGGAGCTACAATTTTTAACAATTATGCGACTTCACAGATTGATAATGACGTATAAAGTACAAATGGTGTCGCAATGAGCTAGTTCAACATTTGGAAGGACGACCTTATAGGCCAGGGGCCACCAACTGAAAACGGGTCACTTTTCAAATTCCGTAGAGGCCGCGGGCCGCATAACTTCAATATCGATATAAAATAGATCGCACAGTTCAGCAACCAAGTCCTAAAACCAGTAGAAAGGTGTGCTCTCTAACATAGGCGATGGGCATGTTACAATAAATAAATATAAGTAATATTATATATCATGATCATCAGTTTCCTTTCATTTTGAACTCAGGGCTGTACACGATACCGGGCAACGCTTTTCGGCGACCGAGGAATCGATATTGGGGCTAGCGAGACACGATACTAGCTGCAAGACCATCTCATCGTAAAGCTTGATCTTGTGGGGTGCCTAAAGCCGTGTCTAAGCGTATCGGTCTTGGCAGTGTTTGGGCCATTGCACGTCAAGGCAATATGCCCATTCATACCAGCTGAATGCTGAATCTCCCTCGACGGAATGATGTTTCCATCGCCAAAGCACCGTAATGACACGTTCTTTTCCACTAAGATTAATTTATCAAAGATACTATTTTCCTTGAAACCTATTTTGGAAATGACATCTCTGAAATCTTGATCAACCCAAAGCATGTCACAAAGTACAATGAAATGGATATTGTCAAAAAAATACCAAGCAATGTTTATAGATTTGGCATTGTATTCTTTCTCGTCACATAAAAGCTGCATAAGACATGTATGCCATTCATTCAGATATGACGACATAATAAGCGATACTCAATTACCCGATTCGGAGTAACTGGGTTATCTGATTTTGCCAGAGCTATTCGTGTATTGAGAGAAGGAGAAGAGGGATTATTGTAAAGGTAGAATACAGAGCAAGGTTGATGCGAGGTGATACTCTATGGATTACTAAGTTAGTCAAAAATATGACTGCATGCATTGCCTTCGCCGTCCCATGAAAGTTCAAAAAGGCGGGTATTTGGCGGTGATTTTGAATGTACCGGAGACAGCGGTATGGAAACGAATTTTTAATAGAGTGGTTTTGTTCTTTCAGCACTGTTGTTGATGAACAATTCGTAATTTTGTCAGTATACTATATTCATGTATTAAATGTATACAATATGATCGAATTTTTGTGACTATAGGCGACAGTTTAGGGTTCGCCGACGGCTTGCAGATATGCTTAAAAATTAGCCAAGTTAAAAACGGTTGATAACCAATGTGATGATTGTAGTAATGAAGTACGCACCAGGAGCGGAAAAGCGACGGAAGCTTCGATTAACTAGCGGAAAATGCACGATGATGGGGGCTCTTTCGTTTTCCTCGTCACGAAACACGTAGCATTCCTTCACGCCCTCCTTGGGATCGTACACGCCGGGGTCGATCTTCGGAAACGGGGCATTGTGAATCCGAGCCCACTTTTCGGCAAGCAGGATTTCCTTGAATGAAAATCAATGTGGGAATTCAAAGCAAAGTTTTGGCGTGTCCTGAAAATCACTGAGTGTAGTCGTAATTGAGTGAAAATTTATCGATATCACATCCGCACGTAGCCTACTTGAGTGTCATTAGCGAATACCTTGCCATGATAATAGGTCTTGATTCTGCGGCTTCAGACGATAAATAAATATCGTGATGAGATATGAATTAGAAGCAACCGTAACGACTTAAAGGTCAAAATCTATACCAGTGATTCCTAACCATGGCCCTTGGAGCCTCAACCTGCTCCAAGCCAGTCTTCAGGCGGCTCTCATTGACCCCCGAAGTGACCACAAAATATAATAGACAGCTGTTGTTTGCTTCTATAAATAATTGTCGTCATTTTATCCATATCAATGTTAAAATAATGAATATTAGTAATGTCTAAGTGCTTAAGGACGCTTCCGGGAAGAGCATTCCTGCAGACTATAGGGTCAAACCAGCATTTTGCTCATTTGACTAATTCGACAACTAGGATGATCCATAGCTGTCCAACTATGGTTCAAACGTACCGAATAAGACAAAATAGAAATCCATTTGGCGGGCCTCGAACCAGTCAAAATTGGCAACCTTCCTGGACGGGATATTATGCTATGCAAGCAGTGCGCTTGACATTCCTGGTTTACGGTATTACGTCACTACGAATTACCTTAAACGGAAAGCTGTCGTCGGCCTTCCTTGCGCTAAAGTCAAAACTGATAATGAGATCGACTGCTCGCTGTGGGCGTAACACCGGTGGATACGGAGTGTTAAACGTCAAGCCCGCGTCGACGAGGTGCACTTGTTTCTTGGAGCTCTCCATCGGGTCGCTGATCATGTTGAATTCGTCCTCTGGAAAGAGATATCTCTTTTCGCTCGGTTCTATTGGAGTTACCTTAGCCGTGCGACTGGACTGGAAGCTCAACCAACGTATCTATAATTTTCGTCGGTGGCTTCATGTCAACACATCGTTGGTTTGCGGTATTCATGCTGTTTTTAGAGTGCAATGGTAATTTGCACCAGGACGATATTCAGACAATGTCGTCTGGAACAACGTGTCCGTAGCTCAGGAGCAAGTCCACAGGGCGCAAACCACAAGCGTATTGCCCATGGGTGCGCCGACGATTGTGCACTCTCACTCTCGCCACGCCGCTGCTCAATTGCTCCTAGGCTGAAGCATGTTATTTCAGACGGCATTGTTCCATCGCGATGTTAATATCGGCACAAGGCTGATTTTGGGAGGTTTCCGGTCTACGACCAGAGAAATATTTATATGTTCGTAATCACTACCGCGGTAGCTTTGTATTGATGCCAATTTGATGAAATTTCGCTTTCGGCAAACCAGTCTAAATATTGCTGTAAATTTCCTTTGGTGAAAAGGAGAGAATGACGTGAAAAATGGTAGTAAACCGTGTGATTTCATTATCTCCACACCAATGAAGGACAATGGTTATTCTGTAACCGTAACCGGACCGGCGTAACGACTAACGAGGGCGTAGCCGATGGATTTTTCAGTTAGTAAGTCACAATTATGTTACATATCCACCACTAAATGTATGAATGTCACAAAATCACACCTAATTCCAAATAAATTACGGACTTCATCATAATTAGACGACAGCAATCAATACATACCGGAAAGATGAAAATGAGCATTACAGACCGAAAAGTGTGTTATATTTAACGAAACAAAGACCTCACAGGGAGGTATATTGACTTGTGTGGTAGCATATTGAAACATTCGATAGTGTGCAGCACACTCACCCTCTGCAATCGGCTGAGATGATGAAAATGGCGAGAACGGTATGATGTTGTTTAGTGAAAGGCCTCTCATGAAATTCAATATTCTTCCAGCACGTATTCCGCGATTCTGAAAAAGACAAACGAATACATGAAAGTAGACTATTCATAATGGCCAATACACAGAAAACCAGAGGGCTTTGCAGAGGTTGGAATCGAAATACGTGCTACTGATAGCATATGGGTGAAATTAAGTACTGCAGGTCACAAAATAAGGATAGGAAGTTAGATGTCGGCAAACCTTCATCAAGCCGCAAGAAGTGAGAAGTTGAGAAATCCAAGTTTTCGAGTCCGATTGTTCGACTTCGTTGGTGTCAGAATCGGCGTTCGACTTTCCCCAAGTAAACCAACTGGTCGATTTTTCCTCACTGCAAACATTGTCGTTTGCACTTCAATATGCAGCTCAAAGTACCAACTACCCAATGTCAAATAAGTTTCGTACTCAATTCCGGTGTCCTCGCTTTCCTCGTTGTCACTCTCGATTTCCTCTTCAGAATCTTCTTCTGAAGACTCGATGTCATCTGAAACATCATCAGGTTGTACGCCGGCTGCACGCAATAAAGCTCTGGCAACGAGCAATCCGAGCATACTGCGATTTACATAACATACCTAATTCTGCGCTTAGATGCTCCCTCTCGTCTTCGGTAGGCGGGGTCGATGGATCCACCACTCTTTTGAAGAGGATGGAAAAGGCGCTTCCCCAAATACCCTACAAGAGACATTCCAATACGAAATTCCTATTTATCAGAAGTTTCGGACGATGTGCTATACTAGAATATAGACTATTGTTAGACTTGTACGTGGGACTGGATTTTCAAAGTGAGCAACTAGAACTAGAAATAACGGCCTTTAGAAATATGTAACTAGAACACAACTACTTAGATTGAATTTCAAAGTAACCCAGCAGTTTCTATTTTATATGAATCGACTCCGATTGGCTGAATGCGAGGCGTTCAGACCCTAAAGCCCACCCCTGGCTGCGCCACTGTTGATTTTCAGCTAGCAATGGTTGCACGAATATCACACAACAGAACATCGGTGTCGCCATTGACGCTAAACGACGACATGTGTGTTCAGAGCCGTAACTGCCGCATCCCCATGCCCCAAATTGGGGAACCGAGCTCGAAAGGGACCATAAATTATTTCACAAAACCACATCGATTTTGAAGAATTTTGAGGGAGATTTCCTACAACTTCAGAATTTTCTTCGCGCTCAGCGGGATATCATGCAATAAAATGTCTACTTTTCATGTCCCAAGAAAAAATACGAATATTTTTAGTAGGCATTACAGCGCCGGCCATTACCGCTCCACGATACGCCAATCTTCGGCCAAGATGCGAATTCGTGAAGTGTATCACCAAATTTAACATTGGCCGAAAATGGCGTCCGGATGTTAGCCGAAACCATCGCGAATTGTCCATCGTCAGTAGGCGAGGAATAGTAGCCTACTCTGCTTTCTATCACCAATCGATATATATATTGCCAATTGTCCACTGTTAATAGGCGAGAAATAGTACTGTGCTTTCTCTCTGAAGTCACCACATCCATCATCTCTACCAACACCTCAGATAATCACGTGGAATGAGAAAAGATAACTAAATAATAGCAACATATGGAATTACCAGTATTATAGACAAAATTAAATCCTGAATATGATATTTTTTCGCGCTTCTCGTGACTACGAATACATATACACATAACTCCTTCAACAGCAAACGTTCTCTATCTGGTGGTCCTGAATCGGCCCATAGTCAAGGGGGTCTGGGGTTAGCGAGTATGCGGACATCCTCAGAATTTCGGTTTATGACCCTATGGAGGACCCAAGACGAAGTTTTTTTTTGAGGGGGGGGGGAGGGCTGACAAAGTACCGTTTTGGCCGTGTGTGTGTTCTAGTGGTTCGGTAATTATATTTTTTTAAATGCTCGACTAGAGCTACAAATACTTCAAGAAGTAGTTGTTAGTTAACCGTCAACCAACTTTAGATTGGTAGTTTGTACAAGCCTGCCGACTACTATCGATTGTAAGTTTACCCAATCCCTCACAGATACGTTCCAAACGGTCAGTGGACATATTAGCATGCAACATAATGGCGAGCGACAGTTGAGCTTAGCGACTTTTGGTCATGGCGACTCGTGGGCATGTAGACACATCAGCACAGGGACATATTAACATGAGGACACGTTAGCATGGGGACACATCAGTATAAGGACACATGAGCATGGATACACGTGAGCATCGGGACACACAAACATGGTGACAATTTAGTTAGTGCCACTTGAGCATGCGACACATGAGCCTTGACGACATATAAGCATGGGTACACAAAAGCATGGGCATTGGGCACAAATGGGCATATGGACACATGGGCATGGAGACACAAGAGCATAGGTGCACATGAGCATGGGGTCACGTACGCATGCGACACTTGAGCATGCGACACGTGTACATGCGGGCACTTGAGAATGCGGCACGTGTGTATGCAGACACTTGAGCATGCGACATTTGAGCATGTGACACTTAGACATGCGGACACTTGAGCAATGAGCATGCGACATTTGAACATGCAACACTTGAGCATGCCGACACTTGAGCATGCCGACATCTGAGCATGCGGCACTTCAGCATGTGGCCATATAATAGCGCGTGACCTATTTGATTGCTGCCCGAGGAAAGTTACAGATTGATTGAGTGGGTGGGTGGTCTGAGACTAAATAGACTTGTCTGAAAAGCGCCAAAGATCGCGGTAAGGCGATAAAGGTTGTCATTGCTCCAGATATATTGGAATCGTTTACACGTATCAGACGAACTAAAACAATACATCAAATCACTCGTGCATTCCTCAAAAAATATCGAGTTAACTACACACTAATAAATGACACCTGCTCCAATGTCGCATGCTCCAGTGTCGCATGCTGAAGTGTCCGCATGTTCATTTTTCACCAAGCTCATTTGTCACCATGCACAAGTGTCAACATGCTGAAGTGTCCCAATTGTTACGTGTCCCCATGCTCACGTGTTACCATGCCCATATGTAACCATGTGGATTAGTCCCCGTGCTAATGTGTATCAATGCTCATGCTCAAGTGTCGCACGCTAAACTGTCCCCATGCCACTGTGTCCCCTTGCTCATGTTTAGTTTCACCATACTCATGCGTCCACATTCGCACGTGTCCCCATGCGCATGTCTCCCTATACTCCTGTGTTACCATGCTCAATGCTCATGTGTCCTCATGCTATAGCGTCGCATGCTCAACTGTCGTTTTTCATTGTGTCGCATGCTCATATGTCGGGCAACCGTTCCAAACTCATAATATGACAGTCGGAAGTAATTTTCAGCCGAACGAGTCGTATTCGAAGTGCTTCAACCCATACATTTCGCGAATGGAAATCCTGCGTAGGCAATATAAGACACCGATATCATCAACCAATCTTTCACTCGCTATTGACCTGTAACCGTTTTGAGGAATCAAATCCTAAAGTGCGGTACATCTATCTTTGAAAGGCGTTTACCAAGATGGGTATGAATAATTCATCCACTAAAATCCAGTGTTGGGATCAAGTCACTACCTTCGAGTCACGAGTCATTTCGAGTCATTGCACATTTTGACTCGAGTCAAGTCAAGTCAATCTATTTTCAAAGGTGACTCGAGTCAAGTCAAGTCACTCGATTTTTGGAAGTGACTCGAGTCAAGTCGAGTCAAGCCAAGTCAAGTCACGAGTCAAGTCACATTTCAAGTCAAGTTGGCTTTTCGAAGTATGAGACATGATTACGTCATTGCAATATGCTAGCTGTCTGAACTACAGATTGAGTGGCAATTGATTTCGAACCGATTAACGAATATAGAGTTAAATATAAACGCAAGAAGGCGCTGCATCGCTCACATATACGTAGAACTGCGAAATTGCATAGCCTCAGTTTATATAGTTACCAGCCAAAATAGAGAATAGAGAAACTAATTGATAAGTTGCAATACATTACCCATTTACAAAAAGATATGATACAATTCGAGCCTGCGCCAATGGTTGAGCTTGAGAATTACATAAACTATATTCGAATTCAATTTCAAAAAAACATTAGGTTTAGTTAAGGTAAGAACAGAGAACAGAAATAAACATTTTGCTATGTTATTACTTTACTACTAGAGTTACGACAACGTAAGCTGTAAGCTTCGTTCACTTCGTTTGCGGTCAATTTATTTGAGGTTCAGTGAAACACATGATCATTGAATGATTGGTCGCTCTCACGGGTTACACCAGCGTTTCGGGAACAATCCAAACATATGCAAGATACAGTGATTTTTATCGACATCAATTACTTGATGACTTGAAATTGACTCGTGAATTTTGCTCCGAGTCACAAGTCAATCCACATTTCTGATACGCCGAGTCAAGTCAAGTCAAGTCATTTTAGCGATGTGACTCGAGTCAAGTCAAGTCATGCGAAAAATGTGACTCGAGTCTGACTCGAGTCAAGTCATTACTCGAGTCATCCCAACACTGATAAAATCTACATATAAAATTTAAGTCATTGGAATCACGGCGCAGGTAATAATCTGTTCCATCACGAGTGGATCCTGCATATATATTAAAGTCTTGCACGACCTCATATATAGGCCTATGCAAGTGACGCTCATTTCAATGTCATTATTTTATATGTCAGGGACTATCACGAGAGCAATTTTGAAAGCTCATTTTATATTGTTTCATTGTCGAAATCTACTTGCAAATACAAAGTTCACCGTACCTGCAAAAAGTGCAGCGGACTTTCGTCGAACTTTTTGACGATGACGCCCTTGAAAAATTTACTGCCAAAGTGTTCCGTCTTCAAGAAGGAGCCGTATTTGGCAGCGCCAATTTCGTACGGGGTGAATTCAATCCATTCTGCGTAGAAAATTGCCAGGCATACATAAAACTAGCCGAATCAAACCGAGAAAGGAATGGTCACCGATATATTTACCGTGAAATGACATAGCTGAGACATTCGACCGGACATGCAAGCAAGTGAGTATGGGCATTGGTACACTTGCGTCCTTTATTTTTAGTTGCATATCCGAGAGTTTTCTGTGATCCATTTTCTAAATGTATGGGGACAGTGAGCAATGCTGGGCATTGAGCATCTTCCCAATCCTGCTAAGCAGGGGTTTCCAGCCTGGAGGCCAGGTATTCCAGTTTTGGACACTAAATAAAACCACAAAAAGATCCTATATTTCGCTTGAATTTCTATGTCATCGCTGTGAAATTTGAAACAAATAGTTATGAATTTCAATCATACTCAAGTAAAAGTAGGTTATAGCCCTTAATATTGAAATTCCAATCGTTCATACTATACATTTTGCTCAATATTGGGAAGTACAATGGAGTTGAAGAGCATGATGTTAAAAAACAGATTTCAAGAAGAAAAACCTAGAAATCCATGTGATGCTGGAGAAACCCAGATCGGGGTGGAAAAATCCAGGAATGGTATTCGCGGCAGGGGGCATGAGCCTTTTTTAGGAGGTCACCAAAAACTGAAAAGACCTATCATCTCCAATTCTATACTCCCATATAAGAAAAGAAATGAAGCGTAATTTATTAAAAAAAAAATACTAAAGCAATAATTTTATACGATCTTGGGTTTACTTTCCTCCCTCCACCACTCAACCAACAACTAACACATTGTTAGGTCAATGGAAAATTCAACCATGACAAAATAAACTTGAATTACTGCGACTCTGAGCTCTTGGGTATTGACCACTTCTTAAGAAGCTTTATAAACGGATACGTTTAAGCAAAATATGGAGCTTGATACTCCGTTTATCTCAAAAAACCTCGGGTCCAAGGAGCGTCTCGCCAATCAGCATCCCAAAGAAATCCGCGAATGTCACAGGTTGCCCTTGTCTCCTCTTCTGTCTCATTCTTTTTTGGCATTTCACGAACATACTCGGATGCAGAAGCCAAAAAGGACTGCTGTCGATGTTGCTGCGAATGTCTTGATTCACAGGGTCCACTCCATTTAAGGGAAAATCGTTGTGGGCGTAGAGCGTGCTGATGTACCTGCAAGGAGGATATTGCGATGAGCATTCCTATATTTTTAAAATTAATCCACTGGGTTTGAGCTGTAATTTAAAATCATAGGCATATCACTATATACCAGGGGTGGGCAATTATTTTCCTCCGCGGGCCATGAGAAGTAGAAAATACGTTGGAGGGCGAGTGGGAAATTTTAGCTATATTCTCCAGCGCCTTTTAATTTCATATCTAAATTACATTGTTAGTAAATGCTGCTCAGTGAATATGTTGATGTGAAGTAATGAGAAACTGACGGATAATTAAAAAATATGAGTGTCGCAGAATACATATAGCCAAAACGAAACGCTAAGGGTAAAGCGCGCGGAGCGCGAAATTTTTTTTCAATAAACGTCGGCTTCGCGCCACCCTTCTGATGCTTTAACGCTCCTCAGTTCGAGAACCACTGCACTGAAATGTTTATGCAATAGTACAAAGCTTGTTTTCGTGGTCGCTACCTTCCGAGCAGTGTGCACTGTGCAGTGTGCAGCTTAAAAAGCCCTTATGTTGAGTAAAGCTTGCAGTTTTTCTGAACTTCGCCCTCTCTTGACTGAGTGTTTCGTGTTTTTGTCATAAGACCGTATCCATAATCTTGGCGACATGCTGCGCAAAAACTAAAAGGGCGGGTTTACCCCTGACTCCAGTATACAAATATTTAGTGCTCTATTCTAAACCTAAACCTTCTTTGAATTTCAGTTTTCGGCTTTTTTTTGGCATGCCCGTTAGTCCTTTATGGGTGATAGATATGATGAGTCGTATAGTTATCGCGAGCACTGATTGATTTGCTTTACGAATTAGGGACTCGGAAACGTTTTACGAATTAGGGATTTAGAAACGTATCACGTAACAATTTGAAACGCATACCGTATAATGCACAATGTGGCATTGTCACAGTGACAATGGCAACGAAGAAGGTTTGAACAAAACTATATTTAAATAAATATATCTTGTGACTTCAATTGCTAGTCATAATTTGCCACATTTCCTTTATTTTGAATCTGATCAGGCTTCAAAGTATACGAATTTACTGTTCATTTGATACAGACTATGGTTTTAGTCATTCAAAAAGCAAGTTTCATGTTTTGAATTACAAGCAACCTTTCGCGGGCCGCACTTTGCCCAGGTCTGCTATAGACTATAGCAGCGGTTCTCAACCGGGGGTCCGCGAAGCAATTCCAGGGGGTCCGCGAGACCTCTAAATTTTTAAAAAGGTTGATAACCTAAGTATTATTTTTTTTTTAATTTGAGAAAGCATGAGGCAGTTTCGCACCACAGCTGCTAAAACCTCATGACTCATATCATCATAATAATCGTCTGACATGGACTATCGTAGTATGGAAACTCATTTCCATTGCCAGTTTTCCAATAACCTGCTGATACAAATATATTGCTGTTTATAGACGTTTTATTGGGGTTTGTGGAAAAAATTAAGATATGGGAATAGTAACGTCAATCAGGGTGACTTAATGTCTGCGAAACCTTCTCGATTTGAAGTTGACAGTCTCATCAAATTAGTGAACAGTCGTTTGAAATAAAAATTTCCGGAGTATTTCCATAATTTGTCCCAATGCAGGGAACAGCTTCTTGGAGGTACAGAACTTTATTATACAATTGAATAGTATATTCATATTGAAATGAACCCGAATATTTCCGGCTTACACTCGTCATAAATCGGACAATGATATACCTGCTCTTAAAGCTCGGCTATCAGATTTTGCGCATTCTTATTATGGATGCCCTATCGACAAGGCTGATTTTTTGATGAACAAGGAGTGTTTCGTTGCTATCAAGGCATTACGTTCCAACCCTGAAATTCATATTATCAGTTATATTGGCATGCAGCCTTGTCTTGTTAATGTTCAATTGTTCATGGTCGAAAATGTTTGATCGTAAATATATATGTGAACCAGAACAGAACAAGTCGTTTCATGACAGTCTTTCTCTGGTTGGAAAACTTGGATCCGTTCTTTGGAGCATAAAATTTGTCTATACTTTTAGATTAGGATTTCACTTTGACGGTAGAAACTCTCTGCGGGCCGATCAAAATGCCGTCGCGGGCCGAATCCGGCCAGCGGTCCGTATGTTGCCCGTCCCTGCGCTAGATGCTGGACGTGATATGTTCATAAAATATGTGTTTCTTCATTTTGGTGCCATAAATGTTGCGATCACACCAAAAGTATCGTCAGAAGCGTTATGTGATAATATTGCATTAGCCTCCACCTACATTTGCTGAAATGGTTTTCGGCACTCCTCGTACATATCAAAACGAAGACGCGGATTTTCAAGACACGACCACGTACTTCAAGAAATACAGCAGCAAAATTAGCTTTGAAATAATGAAAGTCCACCAATTTCTACATAAATAGTATGATGTTATCTTCAAGAAAATCAATTATTTTGCTGTTTATCACAAGCCTACAGTTCATATTTGCACAAGACAGATGAAGGTAGCACCAAAATAGAGCTAAAATTGAACTAAAACTTGAGGGGGTCCGCGAGGGTCCGTGACGGTCAAAAGGGGTCCGCGAAGCCAAAAAGGTTGAGAACCACTGGACTATAGGATATATATCAATGTCGCAATGGTGTGAACGCCGGAGAGTTGTTGTTCGAGTGAACACAAAAACTTTCCTAAATGTTCTGTGTGTGAACATTTTCGACATCACATTCTTAATCACAGACACTACATTTCGACAATTATAAACACTTTTACTAACCCGGGGAAGACTTATGCTAAGGCGCTTACTTTAATTCGGAAACCCCCAACCCCCAATTTTTGTCATATAAACAAAAACCTTCCAAAATATACACATATACCTATACACACTTAATATTGCAGAGTACTGGTGCAGAACACGGACAGTGCAACAACAGAGTGATCAAAGAATCATTAAATCAATAAAAAAATACCATTTTCATACAAAACGAACACATTATAATGAATATTTATCGCAGATCAGTCAGACTTCAGCTGCTGTATTCAGAAATGCGAGCCTTGACCTTGAAGTGTCATCATTGTTCGGTCGAAACGCAACTGCGCACAATCCAATCCATATCGTGGTAGCTTTCAAAAAGACTACTTAATCCCAATACTTGATGAGAACATTTAAGCTTCCTAAACTCTCCCGATTATCGCATTTAGTTTTCTCCTCCCAGAGTGACAGAACGTTTTAATACAACCGACTTTGATCGAAAATGTAGAGATTACTGGAAGGTTCTGGCATTTTTAAAAAGTGTTCAGGTAGAATTACATTCTTGTGAGACTACTAACCTCGGAAGAGACTCTTCAATATTCAATTTATTAATATATTCATATTGAAATAGACCCGAATATTTCCGGCTGACACGCGTCAGGGCCAGGGGTAAATGTCAGCAAATATAGCAGAGAGTTGAAGGTATGTATGATGAAACTGGCATGAAAACTCGAGTAATCGAGGGACATATTATTAAGCTCAAGCTGAAGGCTTGAGCTCAGTGTACCCATTTTAGATTATACACGAACTCCTTTTGTTGGCGCAAACTATAGGCTGGTGGAGTTCGATATAAGTCGACTCCGAATCGAACGTTCACACCATCCCTGAACATTATACACATTTGCTTGGCACGGAAAGATTCCAAATAGAATTTTTATGCTTCATCATACCAGCTTGATCCTGATAATCCCCCAACATAAGTCGCGCAGTCCAAGACCCCACTGTCCCGAAGGGCTTTGACCGCTCCAGACAAACCAACCATGGCGCGAAATCCTCCGCCAGAGCCGAGAATCGCAACGGTAGGGGTCTGAAAATGCAGCACATACTTGACTTCAAACTCACTCATCTAACGATGAGATGTGCATACTTGTCGCCAAGTTTCTGGTCCCGAAGAGCCTAGCTCTTTTTTCATCCAGTGATAAACCCGTTCTTTCCGTTCGCGTCTGAATCGCTTCTCGTCTTCACACAGAGAAAGGCTATACCGGATATCGGATTTTGTTCTGTGTAAACATAGGAATTTATAATAGTTGGATAGTATAGTAATGTTGAAATAAACATGAATATGTATCCGTCAGCAACTAGTAGAGAATTGAAACGACCATACTATATCAACACTCAACAGCCACGATTGTTGAATGTTAATACGATATTCTTTTCAAGCTCGGTATAATGATTGAGCATTCCAACCCGAATAAAGAAATAATTAAAATGATTCGAGTCGAGCGTGAAGACTTGGAGAGAGACGATATTTTCGAGTACTGCACTTTTCTGAAGTAGTCAATAAATCACCGTCTGTTCTCAAGTACAAGTAGCGACTTACAAGTAAAAATTAAGTATTTCGGGCTTAGTTTCGCCGAAGCAACTGATAACAGTCACGTAGAAGTGGAAGTATTCCCAAATCCTAACTGCTTGAGGAAGTAGTGAGAGTAGGGGAAATCTACAGGAACTACTTTGTTACTGACAATCTCTGTGAAATTATAGTTTTTATATTTTGTTTCCACCAGAGAAGCCTTGAAATCTCGATTAGTAGTATCCATAACATCCAAAATATATAGTACAATGCCATGCACCCTAGTAAAACCGCACTTTTTTTGAAGCACTGACACACTGTCTCAAATTACAAGAAATTCGTATGCTTTCAAACAGGGGTCACCAACGCGGTGCCTGCGGGCGACCGGTCGCCCGCGAGAACCAATTGAGTCGCCCGCGGTCGCAGTGGCAAATATTCAAATGAGAGATTTGAAAGTTGAAGCGGAGAAGGGTTTTACATGAGCAGCAGTTTTACATGGGTCAGTCGACACTAAGGAACATACGAATGCAATTCGGGGGGCGTTGCGCATCTTCGCTCACGCGAAGGCTTATCGGGAATCTTGTTAATATATTCTCGAGTCTCGACGCGGAGATTGGCGCTTCGGCGCGCAGTGCGGCAACGCAACTGATCCCCAGAGACGTTGGGGCAAGTCCCGGTGAGTGAATAAAGCGGTTGTCGGGGTTATCAGGTGTCTGAATTAAGCGACGGCGACTGTATATACTATATTTGTACTCGTATTTAACTTAAACTTGCTCTGCACACTTCAAGTTCCGGGAAGCGAATTTTAAGGTGTTGCGTTTAGTAGGCTATAACACTGTAAAATACAAATTAGCGCAACGTCCTAAGTGGTCCAAATTCATTGACTCGTCAATTGCCTTGCGTTTATTAGGTTATAATACTGTTAAATACAAATTATAGCAATTAGCGTAGCGTTCTAAGTGGTCAAAAGTCATTGACTCGTCAATTGGCGTTGCGTTTAGTAGGTTATAATACTGTTAAATACAAATTATTGCAATTAGCGCAGCGTTCTAAGTGATCAAAATTCATCGACTCGTCAATCGTCTTCTGCTATTCACTGAGGTGCGTAAAGACCACCAAGTCGCAAACTGATATTGGTATATATCTCAAATGTCAAGAGCCTGCCAAAAACGAACCTGCATCATACTAATACATATGCGCACTGGATATACTCACATCTTTCCTAAAGAGAATTCCACGTCAACTTCGCCGGCCTAAAAAAATACACATAATTCAAATTATCATAGAACCTGCAATCTGCAGGTATCTATATATAGGATTATGAAATTTGATGTCAAGTGACATATTGGATATCTTCAATTGGTTTCTAAAATCATCCGGAAAACAAATTTAGTTCATACCGACAATCTTCAATTTATATGCAGCTCATATGTTTGCATAGTGCTGTCTCCAATCATGCCTTCGTATTCGTGGGTGGTGAATATTTCAAAACGTCAAAGTACATTTCAGCATAACATAAAATACTAACTCTCAATCCGGAAACTGTTAGTTTAAATTGTTGTTTATGACAAATTTCATTTGCAGCTGCAGTGTTTCACTCAAGAGTTGATAACATAATTTAGTCAATAGAATGCTGTATATTAGTTCTGACGATACAAATTCAATACAGTAGTTCCCAATATGTCTATCATCACGAACCACACATAGGCGTACCCGCATGAAAATGTTTGAGCGCTGGTCAGGTAAAGAATTGGTCATATGGACGGGATTTTTGTAATATTTAGGTGAGATATTGGGTACTGTGTTTCCATTCCGAAGACGTAAAAATATGATATCTCAATTATCGAGTAAAACAGAGAGATTTGCTCACGGCTACACCGCGGGAATGCCAACAGATTTTCTTCAATGATAAATCTAATTATTCCAAGCCAGCTAATTCTGCCGATAAAGAATAGTCACACGCAAAGTCCTAATCCAAACGTTTTACTTCTGTCGGAATAACCCATTTTGAACTTCTATTATTCATCAATGTTCAATTAAACCATGTCAAAGTTTATGTCCGTGATCTGGAGTGAGGACCTGATCATTATCAGAATTATAATAACATGGTACTGTGACGAGTAATATAAAAATAAATCCGCTGACTCATGTCTGCAAACCTCTTGTTTTAGCGATACTATAATTACAAAGCGTACCAACCTTGCTATAGTTTGACCTACTTCATAAAAATAAAACCATACCGATGAGAAATGGAAAGTCTTCGAGAGTATCTTGTCTTCCGGCACATTGCTAATATCATATTCCACGCAACCGAGGTTCCCGTCCACCGTGTAATTGGCATCCACCAGCGTAATCTGAAATACAATCACTGTTTAACGCAATCAATAATAATCAGCGCGTGGTACTATGCTATAGATTCACAATCAAATAGGGTAATGGATATGCCATTTTGTAGACGGATGCGAATATTATGGTTGTTAACGTGTGCAGCGCCAATGGTTCTCATCCATTACTAAACTGAGGACGCTTACGCTCATCTGCAAGCTTTAGCGGAACCCCAAATTTTCGCACAATATCCTTCCGCAATACTCAACTAATACATTACTATAGAGTACTGCGCACAAAATTAAATGTGCAGCAAGGGAGTGTTTAAAGAAAAAAAGCATTAAAATGTAATTTTCAAATGAGTGTGAATCCTTTTGTACCCTCCCAGATAGCAGTCCGTAAATGCTTGGAAAGTCTCATTGTTCGGTCGAATCGCAACGATTGCCTAATTAAAAATGGGCTTAACATCTGGCAGGTGGAATTGGTATTTCAGAGGGATTGTCTTTGGATTTCGAACCCTAAACCACCCAGCGCACGCCACTGCACACGAAAGATATTACCACAACGGTTATAATTCCATTATATGATCCTGAGACTGGCTCAGGCAACCCATAGTGTCCATGGATTACCGGTTAACAACCGCTGTATTATATCTTAGTGTTTCGTATCATCCTGCTTATTGGTTTAAAGATGAAAAAAGACCTCTTTATAGCGCCAAAAAATTGACAGAATACCTAAATGACATTGTTCACGTGGGGTTGCATTTAAATCCAAAATCAATATAAAACAAACATGTTTCAAACAAGGCCCTTGTTTAAAACAAGTTTATTTTTTAATTTTTTAAAGCTATTACGTCGTATATGTTCAATTGTGACGTCATAGTGGATTGACATTGACCATTGAAAATATAGGGTAAATATAGCTCCTTTGACGAAATATCTACGTATACTATAGCTGCTGAACCAACTATTTTGAGGGTTCCCACCATCCCATATCGTATACGTCGGCTATATCGGGTGGTTACTGTCCGTAGGCTCATACAACATGTTTTTTGGAAAGTATTTACACAATCATGGCATGATTTTACAACTTGAAAAACACAAATTTGTTTTTTAAAAGGGTATTTGTTTAAAACACTGTCTTGAAGTGTTTTAAACGACCATTTGTTTTAAATGCGACTCTAGTTTCAAGAGTATTACCTTTGCCACGATGCTACCTGGGTTAGGGCGAGCTTCGGTATAGAATTTCAATACTTCGTTCCATTCTGGGTCTTTCGTGTTGTTGATGCACTTCGTACGCTTCTTTGCTTCGGGACTTCCGGGAACGTGCACAACAACATACGGGTCGGGGACGTCCACTGCGAAGAAAAGTCTTGAAATGATCAATCGCCGAATGGTGATCCAGATAATCAAATCACGCTTCATGTGAATATAAGCGTAATAATCACAGTAGTATATATTAGTGAGGCATGCTAACCAAGGACGGAAATATTGGATTCAAACAACCAATAACTTACAAACCACTGCAAGATTTGCAAATCCGTTTAAGAAGGTGAAGGGGGTACCGGGGCCCGACTGATATCCGAGTTTTGTGCAGATACCAATAAAACCCGTAACCAGCACCTTAACCGATATCCCCGATATGTTCAACCTATATTCAAAAGACATCGAGCACGACGCGCCTTTCGAAAATTTGAAAGCATTAATTTGGCCAGCTTTACAGTCGTTGCTAAGTTCACTCTTCAGACATATGAAGTAAACTAGAATGGCCGAGACTGGACAGTGGACATCTGCGAGCTATAAGAAAAGTATCATCATTCTCACTCTAGCGTTCGCAGATGATTATAGTTTTCCTACTCCTGATATTTTTGAACCGCTAACGGCTGATACCGACATTTCTCTAGAAGTGTGGTATCGGTTCTATACCAATACCGAGAAAACCATTACCGAGAATTGACATTACCGAGAACGCCATTACCGATAATGGACATTACCGAGAATGGACATTACCGAGAATGGTCATTAACGAGAATGGACACCACCGAGAATAGACACCACCGAGAATGGACATTACCGAGAATGGCCAATGTCAAGAATATAGCTAACTGGGACTGACGTTGTCGAGAAATTTATACCTGAGAATCGCTACTGAATGTGGCAACGCCGTGATGCACTCACACGACCTGTGCATATGCATAACATGCCTGCATTGCATATATTGCATTCTCGGTAATGTCCATTCTCGGTGGTGTCCATTCTCGGTAATGTCCACGCTCTGTGGTGTCCATTCTCGGTAATGTCCATCCTCGGTGGTGTCCATTCTCGGTAATGGCATTCTCGGTAATGGTTTTCTCGGTATTAACCGGACACCGTGCTATCGACGCGATATTATCGGTGAACCCATATAATCCGTCTGCTTCTAGTAGTGACATCTCTATGATAACGGGCACGGAAATGCTTTGAAAAATTTCCCATACCAACACCATGAACCAGATGCCACCGGCCTAACCGGAATCAGTACCATACCTAGGTGGATGAATTTTTATAAACATAGCTTGACTAAATTTAAAGGATTATATGGTGTGCCAAATATCCTAAACAACGCTGATACGGTATGGCCCGGCGAAAGCAAAATCTCAATTCTTACACAAGCTCGCGCGTGGGGATTATGATAACGGAAGCAACTACACAATGTCGGTCCGAATCACTCCACGCGTGATGATGACATATTTCAAAATGCATTAACGTGAATATAATGAGTTTTACCAATGTAAGCACGTGTGATGACTAGGGCCATTTAAAGTCATTAAAGTCATATTTTTTTCTATGCATCAGTAAGTCGTGAAATCAATTTTAACGCAAAAACCGCATCCATATGGGGTATATTAAGAAAGTTATAAAGTCATATAAAGTCATATTTTCCTGGTTAGGTCATATTTGAGTTATAAAGCCATATTGTTGTATACTTTAAATAAAAAGTGCCAATTGAAGCAATTACGCACTAAGAAAGTAAGGCAATTTCTGATTGAACGAAGGCAAACTGTAAGGTTAGCCTACATAACATTACAGTCGCAGAACTACGAGGTCACACATTGCATTGTGTTGCTACACAATCTGTTTTACTTCTGTGCACTGAAGTGGGACGTCATTTGAAGTTCAGAGACTTCCACAAGTGAAAGAAATAGTCAACGCTTGGGAAGCTGAATGAGTTATTGTAAAGAGCGTCAAAGATTCAGTGAACGATCCAAAGTTGACGAGTCAGTTAACAGAAATAGCCTATGCCTCCACTACAACAATATTTCAAACTTGATACTGAAAATGGAAAGTTGTACGTACACTATCAAAGAGGCTCATGCTGATCTGAATGCCCTCGATTTCGGAAAAGATCCGCTTGAGCTCAAAAATTACTTTAAAAACCGATTGGACAAAAACGATGTGAAACAAATTATGGAGCTACAAAGACAAGACATTTCACCAGCGCTGTGTGAAAAACTGCAGAAGTGCCAACCAACATCAGCGTCTATGGAGCGCTCATTTTCCTAACTAAAGTCATTTTTACGTCCAAATCGTAACTTTAAAGACTCCAACATTCCACACTACACGAAACTGTACTACAAAAGTGGTTAAACTAAAAATAGATGTGTATTACTTGTTATGTTGCTCATGTTTTACTCGTCAGTTCCATGAGTGACGTTGGTTACATGAAAAAATACACGAGTTTCGCATAAAGTCATATAAAATCATATTTTCCCAAAAATAAAGTCATATAATTGATTTTTTAAGGTCATATAAAAATGGCCCTAGTGATGACATACCATGTGGATGAAAGTCCTACGATTGTAGTTAATTCCATAGGAAGGTTGTTACCGAACACTTCGCACCTTGGCGAGCATAAATCCCTACATAAAACCTCGAATGGTCGTGTTTGAGCAAACAACACAATTTTGTACTCACGATAGTCGCCGAAGCTTCCCTTTGTGATTCCTCGCCCACGTATCACCCGTACCGATAGCAGATAGCATGGCTCGTGAATCACCTGAGTTGCAGGCAAACATATAGAGAGTCGGAATATGTGATTTTCATCTTTGCCTTATTAGAAATTAGAATTAGGATTGTAGCGACACAGTTATTTTTCCAAATTAGAATATAATTAGAATTAACGAAATTGCATCAAGTTTAGTTCATATCCAATCAGAACTCGTTATCCCGCCGTTTACCCGTACCAGACTGAATCTCCAATTTGATATTCATAACACTGGGCAGGAATCACATTGCGGTAAGACTTCTAAGAGGGTCTTTCAAATCAAAACATCTCATTTCAATTAGCTAGCCACTAAGATTTTTTAAGAATTCGTGAATTTCTCCGCACCATGTTGGTATAAATTATACAACAGCAGTCAACTCGAATAAATCATGTCACACTTTAGACCGCGCATCCTGTTATCTGTTTCTATATCAGACAGTGGGAAGCCAGGCATTGCATGCTATCAAGTAGTGCGCTGTACTCTGGGATGCAATTTGACACTGCAACTGTGAGCGAGTGTTCCATATGTATTAGTGGGGCGTGTTCTGTGTTCATTTTTGATGAAGTTTATGTCCGAAAAGACTGATTCACAACGATAAGTTGAACCAACCGACTGAGATAGTGTAATGGTTATGCGTCCAGCTTCTCGATCGGTAGGTCGTGGGTTCAATCCCCGGCCGGGTCAGACCAGAGACTCGAAAACTGGTATCCGCGGCTATCCAGCTAGGCGCTCAGCATCCACGGATAGCACGGAGGAGAAAAATACGGTGGTGCAGACTTAGATGACCTTGCTTAAAGGTCGTATCGCATCTCCATCGTCAAAGCATCTCGATGGTGCAGGCGGAAATAAATCTGATCTCT
Organism: Botryllus schlosseri; assembly: GCF_051294905.1. NCBI lineage: Eukaryota > Metazoa > Chordata > Ascidiacea > Stolidobranchia > Styelidae > Botryllus > Botryllus schlosseri. The sequence goes on from NC_137241.1 coordinate 2,667,596, forward strand.
CTCTCTCTCTCTCTCTCAAACACGCTTGCAACCTTCATAGCTGCTGCGCATACACCACTGTACTTTTCCGTGTCAACAAGGCACCAAAAGTTTGCTGCAGCCTGGTGGACTTTGAGGTGGAGGTCATTTTGCAGTGCTACAATTTCAATCTCCAACTGTTCCGAATCCAGACATGACAGACTTCATAGTACCGGACAGCAGCAACGATTACAGAAAAAAGTTAGAAACATGGTACTAAACTACGTTGCGTGTAAGAGAAACAAACTGTGTCAAAAGATGCAATATGTAATGGGCATACTATAGATATCGAAAATCTGCTAGTACTTCACGGCTATATGCTACCGAATAGTAATATTGTTCACTACTTTGGCATTGTCCTGGACGTTGAGCTACCATAACGTAGGGTTGCCATACGTCCGGAATTTCCCGGACATGTGCGGAATTTCACTGTTCAAACTAGCGTCCGGGAGGAATTTCTGAAATATGCCAAATGTCCGGAATTTTGACGTAGGCTCATATCTTTTTTCGTAAATCAGCATAAAAACAATATTTTTGGGAATATTTATGCTGATGTATGATATTTTTCTTCGCGCTGCGCGCGATTTACTATCATCATTATTGATTTTAATATGGAGACTACCACCCTCGCAAAAACTGCCATAAAATATAAATAAAAACGAACCTTCATTTACTGGAATTGTAATCGCAATTATAGCATAACACGGTATATTCCTAGAGATCGTTAAGGCCGTTTAAATGCTTTATTCAGAGATAGTGGTTCCAAACGCGCGGGGTAGGAGGGAGTTGTTTGCCTTTATTCTGGAGTTTTCGAATATGTTGAACGTAATCAGCTTCCAAAAAAGCCCCTGAGTAAGTCTGGGCAAAAGTACTGAATTCTTTCAGTAATCAGCTCGTAAAATTTTGATCTGGGCCACGGAACATTTTCAAATTGGAGATGAAGTCGCGACCATAAAAGGTTGGAAAACACTGGATGTGGCGGGTTTATGAAGCTCCGTGGTGCGCACCGGCATAAGGCTGATAAACAATCTTATCGGTGGGACATGAACATTGAACATGACTTAACGATGTGCAATTACGCTCCCCGTATTTTCGAACTCATCATCCCCCACCAGCTCTACCGCTAACTCTGATCATGTGGGCGGAGAGTAGTATCAGTAATATATGGAACGACCAATGTTATTGACAGAATTCATTCAAACAATTTAACGACCAGATGCATATTGAAACTAGATTCATATAGCAAGTCCTCCCACCCCCCAGAAGTTGCATTGATTACCCTAGACTCCTATAGTGTGGGCTCCAAATCATTGTTTATTTGGGCGGGAGGGGGCTGAAAACATGTGCTTTCGGTCTCGGTTACACCACACACAGCCACATACTCCTGAACCGGACCGTGACTACCTCTGGTCTACGAGAAAAGCTTTGCTAGTGTGACGTCATAACTCATTTTGAAATCTACTATTGGGCGCTAAAGAGTGTCCGGAATATTGGTTGCTGAAATATGGTAACCCTACCATAACGGAGCCCCGCCCTTTCAAGAAGACCGTGGATGGTATTCCGTCATGACGCCTGTATAGGCAGTGTGTCGTATCCTACGTCTTCGATATCTTGTGATTCTATTACATGTTGGTATATCACTAATTTTAATTAAGGATGGTTGATAGCAACATCATTTTAAGTGTTTAGCCCAAGTAAGATGTTGGTGTGATTTAAACAAGAATAGCTATATCAATCAATCTATACATTTAAAAGCTCACTGGTAATAATCTGACCAATATTGGAAAATGCTGCTATTCAACATATTTTTAGAACAGGCTCGCGGGCTACTCATCTGGTCCTCACGAGATACCTGGGGCCCGCAACCGCGTTGGTGACCCCTGGTGTAGGGTCTCCGTAGCTGGTGCTACAAAGCCTTGCTGTTCGAATTATTTCACTTGAGGAAGTCAGTTTTATATTGCAGACTGTTTAAAAACATCAAATTTACCTAACACTGATCACCATTTCGCAGACTTCGTCATAGGATTATTATAAATGTAAATGTACCATCTAATAACAAGAAGAATGCAAATATTGATGTGTTTAGCGAAACGCAACAATATTGCAAAAAAAAAACGGAATAGATTGTACACTGTACAGAGTACCATAATCAAGTGGATGAAGGCTAAAGTTTGGATTTTTGAAATAGGCAAATATATTGCTATATGACCTGCCAATTCTTGAAAGACATTTCAACTAGTTCTGCAAGTACACTACATCACGATATATTTAGTGATGCGACAAATAAAAACAACCCAAATCACCTGCGGATAGTGGAAAATTACAGGATAATAGATGATGAACAACACCTTGTCTGATCTCAAAACATCAACCCGTTAACATCTGATTTGCACTCCACCTTTTACAAAATACTTGCTTTCGTTTTGATGTCACAGCCTATATTAATTTTCTATAAATATTTAAAACATTAGCCATCCGCCTATGATTGAATGGTATATTTACAGATGTATGGCGAATCCTGCAAAATGATGATCGGTATCGGGTATGTTCGATGATTTCTTAGGCTTTGAGCCATATGAAAGTGTCGTCCTGAACTTAATTGCAGGTTAACCGCGACTATTATTTGACACAGAGAGAATTGGACGCTGTCCGATAACGAAACAGCATACGTGATTGTACCAAGTTGAACGAGAATAATTATAGATCATATTTCCTGTTCAATATAATTTAATCGCTTCTGGCCACTGCTCAAATACCTAAACGACGCCGCAAGTGTAAAGCCCCTCGGGAATATGCATTAGTAATCAAATTGAGGTAATATATGTTGAATACTCGTTCAACCATAAAGCAAATAATGATGCATTACCTCGAAGTGCTGAAATGGATCGGCGGCATCTTTCGCCGGCGTGCCCTGCGATAAAAGTTGTAACGTATTCAGAAATCGCAATTGAAAAAAATAATTGTTACAAAGCTAGTAATGTGTAACTATAGTGTAATATCAACTAAAAACGCGGAATGCCCAACGGACCCTGACATTTCCCAACTGATCGATATGAAAATTGACTAAGATGATGAGGAGCACTATATATGCCTATCTTCGAATAAGAACTCTCAATGATGCTAGTGTATGCAAAGGTGAAATTTCGTATTCGTTCAGATCCGTTAAGTAAAATTTTACGGTTGCAAGTGCAGCGCAACGAGCAGTAGGCTACGCACATGGCTGTATATCTCTGTAATTTAAAACGTTACTAATGATGTTATGATTATTTCCTATGGGCGACATTTGCTTGAAATACATTCGACTGATCGTCAATTGAAGAGGATGCAGTTTAGTTCCGGATGAAAGCAGCAATGGGCGATGAAAAAACAGCAATAAAGACGCATTAGCGCTGGCGAATTCCCAATGAAAAGGCACAGAAGTGATCTCCATGACATAATCGGAGCATACATCACTATTGGATTTGAATCATTCAACTATACCAGCATGCGGATTTGTTGATTGTATAGCTTTCCTGCAATGTTCCTGGATTATATAAACATTTCGGCAGGACATACAATGCACTCAGAGGTCATACGTCCCTGGAAAATGGGATCACTTACTGTTATGGTTGCGTTGTATGATCCATTGCTGTCCTGCATGATGGTGCCTAGATAGCACAAAGCAACTTTGTAACCTACTGAGCTGAAATACAGAAAAACTTCGTAATGATCGTGCGCAACAGTTTATACTTCAACTCGGGATTACGTTTTAACGTGCGCAAATTAACTCAGTTCGGGTTCCGATAGTTCTGATACTGCTACCGTATTGATATCCGTACTACGAACTTACCGTTTGCCAATTACACAAATCAAAAGATATATTAAGCTGTTGCAAACATACGCCGGTAATTCTATCTGGCTCAGTACTTGGTCCGATCCTTTCTACTTTATGTGTCAATGAATTTCCCAAATCCTCTCACGAAGTACCACACAGTTCGCTGACGATACTCTCCTCTTCATTTAGGCCTACGCATTTGCTACTGTCGGCTTGAATGGTCTACTACACTCTCAGCGAAATTAGTGTGTATATTCATATTCATACTGAAAAGGTGGTACGCGAGACGGAACCTGCCTCAGAACTACACTCGGTTTAAATGAAGCACAACAATTCAATCCAAATGATGTTTGACTTATCACAATGGTGTACAAAGGAACGCTGCTAGGCTTTACATAATAAATCAATCAGAACAGTCTCTCGTTACTGTCCCGTAAAGTAGCTATATGAACTAAGCTGGAGATTCAACGCAGAGCAAGATAAACGGCGGCTGTTAATGATGATTGGCCTAAATTTAATTTAATTCGAAACATATGAGCAACGAAATGCTGCTCAGTCGCCAACAAGCGCGGTGAAATTTTCAATCGACACCATGAGAGTGGGGTTTCTGAACTCTGAAGTAGTTTCTGCTTGCGTGCGCCACCCTCTGACCGTGAACACACACTCATTTCGGTCAGAATGTACAAATGGTGTGATCGTAATTACGATATTTCACGAGTTCGCTCTTCTATTAGCGGGCACATGACCATGTTTTAATTAGCAGATAACAAAAGGAATCGGTTCCGCCATGGCTAGGTGCATGGCCAGGAACAGTTTTCGTGAAATCAGCAGTTCCAATTTTTATCTAGTTTGAAGATGAAGACCGTTTAGTCATGATTCTAATTCTAGTCTAATTTGGACAAAATATGTGTAGCTATTATTCTAACTATAATCTCATTAGGAAAAACTGAAAATTCTGTAGATCATCACCACTACAATAACATAATAGTTGCGTGCAAGTTACATATAACAGTGTATTTCAAAGCAATACGCTACAGTCTACAGATTCCATAATACTGATCACTCAATGTCGTACGGGTTTGTTGTTGGCTGCTCGATCATTTTTAAGACTGGCGCATTGTCACGTCTCGCCAAGCCTATTCGTTGCTATACCGGCGAGTAAGCCATCGTGAGCATTCTGCTGTCACATTATAGTACTATAAATAAATAATCAATAGTAACAGACAAAGCCATGTTGAAGCCATGCCGAAGACAGACGAGGATGAGCGTGAATGTATCAGATGCGGTATATTATTCCTCGCGGCGAAACTGAAAGTTATTCCAAGCATGTAAATATAAATTACAGAGATATTTGTTTCTGAGATGTCAAACCATCCACTGACTGTAGAATATGACCGCCCGGGCCATATGTGTGTTTAGTGTCGGTGACCCATACTGTATATTATTACAGTGTACAATAACTAGGACAAGTGCTTGTTACAGTCAAAGTCGTGGAAAGCTGCATTTATTTTTCACAAAAGTAACACTGAAATATTGCATGTATTGACTAGATCCTTGAAATTATTAGGGTATGAGATACTCAGATCAATCCGCATCCAAGGCACTATAGCAATACACAGTGTTGGAGATTTCAACAAAATCCGTAACCTGAAAATATTGACACAGTGAAAATAAACATTTCGGCGGTCTAGCCTGAATGTACGTGAAATCAGAAAGGACCTCAAATTTCAACGACATGAATAATCGAGCGACTTATTTACATATAGTGCCAAATATTACCGGTAAAAAGGTTGGTTGCATTAAAAATCGAAAAACACTTGCAAAATGGTTCCTGCAAAATCCGATGAAGTGCAAAAAGTTGCATGAAAAACGGAGAAAAGTTGCAAAAAGTTGCAATATGAGATTCCTCCAAATTACTTAAAACACCATACTACATAACTTCTGAGTATTTAGGAAGCTGCCGGAAGATGTAAAACAAAGTTGCAAAAAATTGTCCTACTAATAACCTAAGACGTTCCCACCGACACTAATGTAACCCTTGCCCGTGATCAAATGCCCAAAGTGCAGGAGTTGACGACCGTGAGGTTCACGTTCGCGTTCTTTGTGTGAACCTCAGAAATTTAGAGATTCACGTTCACAAACGATCCTTGGTAGTTTCTACCCCAGGAACGGCCAATCTTTTCGGCGAAAGGGCCACCTGAGATTTACGAACCATTGCGATGTACGCTTGAATGTTGGTGATCTATTTTTAGACGTCGGATAGGAGCGAATCGAATAAGGTAACGTTGAAAACAATACTTATATTACTACGCTTTGAAATTGATAACAATTATATCATGAAAACTCTGTGTGCAACTGTGCAATGTTCATTCATGTCCTGGTCGCACGAGGTGCGAATTTTTTTCAAAGCTAATGAATGAATTCGATCAATGAAAATATTGCCTGCATATATTGGGGTCGGCTCTGTAAAACCACTGGGCTCATTTATCAAGGACAGGATTATTAGGCGTTTAGACATAGCAATATCGAAGGTTTCGGTGAACATGCCACTATCATTTGGTGCAATTGTCTCATAGCCGACGATCTCGTTGCGAGCGCATGAGCGAAGTCGCATTAAACGAAGTACTTCTACTTTTTGGAAGTACTCAAGTAGTTTTCCACTACTTCTGGTACTTAATCAAGTAGATCTGATTTTCTCTACTCCTCCTTGTACTTCGAAATATTTTGTGATCTGCTTACTTACTTTTCGCTATTTTCAGTTTGTCAAGTAGAAGTAGTTTAATCCCCAATACGAAAGATAGCCTGAGGAATTTAGGAGCGGTTTTCACGGAGCACCAACATCTAATATTCATAAAAGTTAAGTAAAGCCCAGAAATATTTTTGTGCTTCGCGCACAGTAGTTATGGAGTGACAAATATATTTTCACGAAAGTATCAGTGAATATAATTTAGGTACCGGATTGCTTGGTTCCGCTCAAACCATATTGGCGCCCATATCAAATATTTCATCACAGTAAATATGGCCCACCATAAGGTTTGAAACTACCGTTACGCAATCTAGTAATTACCTATCCTATTGCAATCTATCAGTCCATGATGTGTCCTGCTAATCTGGATAATCCGGCTTTTTTTAACGTTACACCTGTTTTAGCAAATCACCTTTGAAGCTATATGGACAAAAGACATGAAATATATTTTCCGCTTTTTAGAAGTGGTATTCTTATTTCACTTTCAATTCCAAGTATCGTACTTTGAGCTCTAATTACTGACAGTTCCTTTGTCTGCAGAACATACATGCTGAAGCATAAAAGCAAGTGTAGTAATGCCTCTAGTGCCTCTAGCTACACTAAATATAAATTTTACGATCCAAAATGTTTGTTATTGACATATAATAATCGCACAAAGTGTTGAAACCGTATCCGATGTAACTTTTCCATATTGCTCCTAGCCTAAACGTGGGCCTCATAATATGGGGTATACCGCTATGCCATGATATTCTCTAAAATGGTGTCTTCTAGTATACAAAGGATTAGTATCGCATTTCATATCAATACTATAATTTGCATCCCATAATGCGAAAGAATGCTTATTCTGTCGAAAATTGATACTTCCTGGGATGCATCAATACGAATAAAGCTTTCTGCACCTTCCTCATAGCTCAATTTGCAGGTTTTGACAGTCCATGCGAGCGAATTAAGACTGTTTTCAAAACTACTTACTTACTTGAGTAGATTTAAAGTCGGTCAATTCTACTTCTACTTCAAGTAGTTTTAGGTGGCTTATAGAATAAATACTTCTACTCGTACTTGAGTAAATTTTTTGGCCGCTACTTCTACTTCTACTTGAGTAGCTTCCTTGACTACTTTGACCACCTCTGTGGACGACACGTTATCTCCTAATTGCGAATATAGTTGGACTCGATTCTGTAAATTGGGCGTATTTATAATTTTCAGGAAGGGGCTCCAATACTAAATGCCAATAATCAAGTGATAATAAATCATGCGAAGTGCTAAGAAAAATATCAAGTCAGAAAGATCTTCTACGAAATATTCTACTTTATGGTCATATGGCCCTGGTTACGTCAATGCGTCGGAACTGATTGGTAGTCATCATCAAATTACGCGGCCAAGCTAATCAAATATTGGTTCGCCTTGAAATTTTACCTGATGTTATAACTAATTTCGAGAATTACCTTGCGGGCCACACAAAACCTTCTCGCGGGCCATATTGGGCCCACGGCCCACGGGTTGGCCGCCCCTGTTCTACACTGTGAACTGTTTTCATATATTATAATGTGTCACGTCAATACAACATCTTTGGTTGAAATTCTCTGCATTTCAACTGAGGACCACTCTATGCATGGCGCTGGCAGCATAAAAAATCAACACTGAACGGGCATGCAGATTGCAAATCTCAAAAACTTTACTTGTTTTTATTGTAACAAAAGTTCGCTCCAAATTATCAGCTTTCCGTCTGTGAATATTTGGTGACTCTCGGCTGTGAGCTTGACCTGCAATCAATCACACGACATCAAGAACGAATTATACACTACATGTAGGCAGTGTTGGGATCAAGTCACTACCTTCGAGTCACGAGTCAATTCGAGTCATTGCACATTTTGACTCGAGTCAAGTCAAGTCAATCGATTTTCGAAGGGGACTCGAGTCAAGTCAAGTCAGTCGATATTCGGGGGTGACTCGAGTCAAGTCGAGTCGAGTCAAGTCAAGTCACGAGTCAAGTCACAATTCAAGTCAAATTGCCTTTTCGAGGTATGGGGCGTGATTACGTCATTGTATTTTGCTAGCTGTCTGAAATACAGATTGAGTGGTCATTGATTTTGAACCGATGACCGAATATAGAGTTGAATATACACGCAAGTAAGGCGCTGTATCGCTCACATATAAGTAGAACTAATAAACTACGTAAGTAATTGCACAGCCTCAGTTTACAGTTACCAGCCGAAATAGCGAATAGAGAAACGAATTGATAAGATGCAATACATTACCCTTTTGCAAATTCATATGATACAATTCGAGCCTGCGCCAATGGTTTAGGACTATATAAATTATTTGCGAATGCTATTTCAATAAAAGAAAAGGTTTGGTTAAGTCAAGAACACAGAACAGATATAGACATTTTGCTATTAAAGTACTTTACTATACCATAGTTTATGACAACGTATGCTGTCAGATTCGATCACTTCGTTTGCGATCAATATATTTGTGAGAGAACAATGGAGGCTCAGTAAAACGCACGATCATTTAATGATTGGCTCCTCTCACGGGTTAAACCAGCGTTGCGCGAACAATCCGACCATATGTAAGATACAGTGATTTTTATCGACACCAGTTACTTGATGACTTGAAATTGACTCGTGAATTTTGCTCCGAGTCACGAGTCAATCCACATTTCTGATACGCCTAGTCAAGTCAAGTCAAGTCATTTTATCAAAGTGACTCGAGTCAAGTCAAGTCATACGAAAAAGTGACTCGAGTCTGACTCGAGTCAAGTCATGACTCGAGTCATCCCAACACTGCATGTAGGTAGTCAGCGAATGATGCTTAGTCGACCAATCATTGGAATTGATATACAGAATACATTACTGTCTAATTTAAAACATCAAGCAGGCTCGTGGGATCCATCTTGATTTAACATGCTTATTGTATCACAAAAACACAAGCCCGTTTCACACTCTGTTCAATAGCAATAGTCGGACGCCAAATACAATTTCCGGTCGTTAAGGCGTAAGCCTAGACTCCCTTGCAAGTCCTCGTCGAAATTGTTGGAAAAGCGACGGAAAATATTGATTTTATAGGGTTATTATAGCGCTTGATTGCTTCAGTTAATACATTAGGTGTCATATAAAGAGTCAGCATATACTTCAGCATTTTGGCATAATGTGGCCCCAGTCGTAGCTAGATATCGTTTACAATGTATATTAATATATCGCTTCACCAAAATTGAAGGCTGAAATTAGTAGGGATGGTGTGAATGTGAGGTTCACGTTCGCGTTCTGTGTGTGAACTTCGGAAATTTAGAGGTTCGCGTTCACAACAGAACCTTGGTAGGTTCTGCACTGTGAACCTTTTTGGTAAATTGTAATTTGCACTTCATTATAAGATCTTTGGTTCAAATTTATTGCATTTCAACTGCGGGTCACTCTATGCATGTCGCTGGCAGCATAAAAAAAATCAACACTAAACGAGCATGCACCCTGACAACCTTCAAAGTTTTACTTGCTTTTTTGTTACAAAAAATTTCTCGAAATATCCAGCTTTCCGTTTGTGAATATTTAGTGACTCTCTGCTGAGAGCTTGACCCGCAATCACACAACATCACGAGCGATATACGTAGTCAGCAAATGATGCTTATTCAACCAATCAATGACATTGATATCGTCTTCTGATGTAAAAAAAATCGAGCGGGCGTACGGGGTTAATCTTGACTTCATATCTTTACTGTACCATTAAAACCAGATCCGTGTGATTAAGGTGCTGGCTACTGCTATATAACCAGAGGTGGTCAAAGTAGTCACCGTCGCTACTCAAGTAGAAGTAGAAGTAACGCCGAAATTTCTACTTAAGTAGAAGTAGGAGTTGTGGTTCACAAGTAAGTAAGTAAGTAGGTATTCTACGGTTAGATTTGCCTACTAAACTGAAAACTGTCAAGTAGAAGTAGAAGTAGTCTAAAATCATAACTACTTAAAAAGTAGTGTGAGTGGGAAAAATCTACTTCAAGTACTTCAAAAAGTAGAAGTACTTCGTCACTGACCACCTCTGTATATAACTTGTTGTTTATGGTATCGGTAGCGACTAGCGAGTATAGAAACCCGTTTTACACTCTGCTCAATATCATTGTAGCAATACTCAGACTCCGAATACATTGTCCGGTCTGGCTAAGACCGTTAAGGCGTAAGCTTATATTCCCTGGTAAGTCCTCGTCGAAATTGTTGGCAAATCCACGGAATGTATTGATTTTATGAGATTATTATATCCTTTAATAGCCGTGGTTGATACATTTAGCGACGTTTAAAACGCCAATATGTACTTCAGCAATGCGACATTATGTGGCCCGAGTCTTCGCTAGGTATCGTGTACATTAATTTAGGCTATCACTTCATTGAAAGATAGGGTTGGAATTAGCAGTATGACGTCACGAGGTTCACGTTCGGGTTCACACAGAACCTTTCAAAAAGGTTCGCGTTCACACGAACCCGAACCTTTCAGAGGTTCACACCATCCCTAGAAATTAGCAATATGAAGTCACGTGACGTCATACGTTCACTTTCGCGTTTACACAGAACCTTCCAAAAACGTTCGAGTTCACACGAACCTGAACCTTTCAGGGGTTCACACCATCCCTATGGACGCTGCGAAATCCCAATTATCACATAGTCGACCAATTATTAACCGCGGATATAGCTAGTCAACATATTTTCAACGCTGACAATTCCAAAATCATTGGAGTTTGACTTGACTCGAACATTTCGTGAAAGAGTCACATAAAGTCGCTAAAACCGCAGTTATCACAAGAATGCGGCCTTCTCTACGGCCTTAGACCCTCCCAACCAAATATTTTAGGCGAATACTCAATGCGGCATTAGATATACACTCTCTGCCGGTTTAGGTGAGTTTATTTGTTTGTGGTATCCATTCGTCGACTACTATGGTCATGGTCATTTACACCAGACCGAGATTTTTCATTTTTATTCCGGTATAGGTTCTGCTGATACCACATACAGCTGTTACAATACATCTTTCTTTAACGGGGTACTCACAGCGTGTATGAAATTGAGCCACCACAAAGCAACTGCAGCATCTGATTTGCTGTATCATTGCTAGGGGCCCAGAAATGGCCTGGATATGCAACCAACAAATCGCTACGCAAAATATTTGGTGTTATCGACACAGAGAAATTCAACGACTTCTTCGCCTCAAAATCCAAAGAACATGAGTACAACACAAGCGCGTCCGAGTCATCCAACTATAACATATACATGTTGCGCACGAATCTCATAAGAATATATCGCTCTATGAGTTAGGCCGGCCACCAACTCTTAAGCAATATCTCGCCGAGAGTTACACATCTACAAATGTTCAGTTTTTTCGATTACATTAGAATTAGAAATATAGCTACACCAGGGGCAGGCAACATACGGCACGCTGGCCGGATCCGGCCCGCGACGGGATATTGTGCGGCCCGCCGACAGTTTGCGGTCTTATGTGATGATGCAGCCTGCGTCGCCGACTACAGGCATTTAGACGCAAAAATGTTCGACCATGAACATTAGCAAGACAAAGCGACGTTCCAATACAACTGATGTTCACCGCATAGGCGTAGCCAGGGGTGAATGGGGCCATGCCATTCCCAAATATTCGTGAATATTCGTAATGTCTATAAATAGCGAAATATTTTCGGGCAGATGGGTTCAAACTAAAAAATTTTCCGCGCTTCGCGCAATTTCGTCTTTCTACGTGCGTGTCTTGATTGTGAAAATAGAGTAACATATATGTATACTAGAATAGCCCGAGGCCGTTGGGTTGCGAAAGTTTTCAACGTAGTAATTATTACGAATGAACCCGCCGGAAGTTGATAATCTACGACAAGCTCATGAATATATATTCCTATGGCATGATCAATGTTCAAAATTATAATTACGTGTCGTAAATTTTCGAAAAAACCACTTGCTCATACATGCACCAATATCATTGATCAAATTCATTCATTTGTTCGAAAAAAAAATTCGCGCTTCGCTCGACTACAAGCCATATGCATACTGATTTTTTATCACATTCATATGACCGATGTGGGCTCGCGCGTGAATCGGTCGCCGTATACAAGATATAGATCGCAACTGCAAGAATGCGTGCGTCCCTGAATTGTATGTACAAAAGGTAGTACTGGTTAGGACGGATGGATCTGTGGCGCGTTCCCACGAGGAAGTTCCCAAAAACTCATAAAAATTTCTGGAATCCGGCTCCGCTTATCTTCATGTTCCCCTATCCGGCCCGCCGGATGGATAAGTTGCCCGCCCCTGAGCTACACAGCTAATTCCAAATTAGAATAGAATTATAGGTATGAAGTTTTTAACAAATTAGATTATAATTAAAATCACTGAATTGGAAAAAACTGCGGAGTTGAATCAAAAGCTCTGTTCATATCAAATCAAACAAACAACCAACAGAAACATAGTTCAGTTCATAGCAAATCCCCGTACATTCTCAAAAGCTTGTGAATAACAGATGTCTGTACAGCAAGCTTGGCTCCTTTCTTACTCACCGATCTGCAGCAGTATTATCATGAAAACCAGAAATTAGATTAGAATTAAAATTATTACATAGGAACATTTCACAGATATATTAGAATTAGATTGCCGGGATTTAGCTTTAATTAGTGTAAATAGACAGGTCTGATCTCGCCGGCTACTTGACAATCGTAGAGCATACCCAAGTCGAGATGCAATCAGTTTGTACTGAATATATACTATAGTCTGCCACGACATTACCGGATGATCTGACATCGACCTCGCCGTCCGTTACACGCAACTCCATTTTCATTGATTGTAATCCTTGTACTGTGCTTTCCATCCACGGCGCATACCCGTTGTATACACATGCACTATGCCGGGGTGGGTGTCAGATGTCAAAGACTATACTCCGAGTCGGCTCGGAACCTTCCTATCTTTTAATTTTATCGCGTTATTGTTAAGGTTTTCAATCGATCAAAATATCTATAAATGAAGCAAGTAAGTTAATGAAGCGAGTGGCGCAGTGTGCTAAGCGACACTGTCACGACACCAATGGTTGATGGTACGAGTTTCGGCTCTGCCATGTTTTTATGCGACGGAGGTTTATCTGGGCCCCTCGTCACCGCCCCCGCTGTTAACGCAGCTTCCAGAAGAAGAGTGTACCGAACTCGAAAGTCGACAGAAGAGTGCTGAAAGTGGATGCACGAAAGCGGGGGGAATGAAGAGTGGGAGTGCGCGTGCAAAAAAAAGTCGTCCTTATTACATAAAAACAAACTAACTGAACTTTAAGAAATGTACTGTGGTGGCGCACAAGAGCTCAAACATGCGATAAGCGCCACTGACATTGATGTGTAATAATAATAATATACTATAAATGACAGCGAAGTACCACCGAGTCTTCAGTCGGTAAAATCAGCTAACGCACGTCACCTATAGTGGAAAATGGTCCAGTATCGCTATGTAACAGTCAGTCGCGATTCTCTCATTTTGCAGTGTCATGTCCTGAGAACCAGTGCGCATCGGGCTCAATACACAATTAACCTATAATATAGCTACAGATTTTGTTTTTGTTTTTCAAAGTTGTTTATTTCAGCAATTGCGTGGAAACGTGAACAGCGTAGAAATGAACACAATTTTCGCGGTTTAGTCACCTCGGTTGAATTAATAATTTAACAAGATCAAATAGGCTACATGTAATTTCAGTTCGCAAGACCTAGAGGTCATTAAATAAATAAATGACGAAATATCACTTGAAAAGATTTACAAGACAAAAAAAAAGAAAGAACAAGAGAGGACTGGACTCAGAAGAAAGTAAATATATACCATAAGAAGAAAAATCCAAAGCCCCCCCCCCCCACACCAAAAGCCAACTCAAAATACATGGTGGAGGGGGCAATAATGGTGAATACAGACACTCCAGGTATTTAAAAATGAAGAGTGATTAGGTGACTGCAAGCTATAGTATTTATACGTCCTATAACGATTTTCAAGCGCACTTGGTTATATTACTTTGCCACAAATATGGCCTTCGAACGGAGGGGGCGTAACTGATACGGTGTAGCAATTCTTGATTAACTGTACATGTACACGCTATCACACGAAGCGGAATTACTTGAAGAATATATCACAAGCGGAAACATGGCCATAGATATGGTAGAAGCATGCTTGGGAACCCCCCACAGTATTTTACAAGTAATTAAATGTGTACTCTTAGCGACGAAAGTGCAGTTTCGGGATCAAGTCACTACATTCGATTCACGAGTCATTTCGAGTCATTGCAAATGTTGACTCGAGTCAAGTCAAGTCAATCAATTTTCAAACGTGAATCGAGTCAAGTCAAGTCACGAATCAAGTCACATTTCAAGTCAAGTTGCCTTTTAGAAAAGTATGTATGAGGCATGATTATGTCATTGCAAATTGCTAGCTGTCTGAAATACAGTTTGAGTGGTCACTGGTCATTGATTCCGAACCGATGAACGAATATAGAGGTAAATAAACACGCAAGATGGCGCTGTATCACTCACATATACGTAGAACTGTTGAACTACGTAATTGCCTAGCTACAGTTTATAGTTACCAGCCAAAATATAGAATAGAGAAACAGATTGATCATATGCAATACATTACCCATTTACAAATAGATATGCTACAATTCGAGCTTGCGCCAATGGTTGATGACTATATAAACTATATTAGAATTCAATTACAATAAAACAATAGGTTTATTGGTTAAGGTAAGAATATAGAACGGAAATAGACATTTTGCTATTTTGTCACTTTACTACCAGAGATACGACAACGTAAGCTGTAAGCATCGATCACTTCGTTTGCGGTCAATTCATTTGTGAGAGAACAATCAAGGCTCAGTGAAACGCACGATCATTGAATGATTGGTCGCTTTCACGGGTTACACCAGCGTTTCGCGAACAATCCGAACATATTCAAGATACGGTGATTGTTATCGACAACGATTACTTGATGACTTGAAATTGACTCGTGAATTTTGATCCGAGTCACGAGTCAATCCCCATTTCTGATACTCCGAGTCAAGTCATGCGAAAAAGATGACTCGAGTCATCCCAACCCTGCGAAAGTGTGTATTAACACCCGTGCCTCACCCGTGATATACGTGTGCGAATATACAGCCGTGGTGCACGAAACCAGGACCTTCATCAGACTTACACCAAGGTATAAATCTAACAAAACATTTTAATCCAAATGACGCTTGGACGTGTGGACGTAGTAAGGCATGCATATGCACGTAGGCACGTATGATTTATAAGCTCGAGATAAGTATGATAAACTGAGAGGAAACTGCAATGAAGTATAGGGTAATCGAGCGTATATACTTACAATAATTCGATAAGGTGCACAGGGCAATTGTCGCTAAGCAGTAACAGGGATATCCTTAAGCAGTAAGCACCATAATTTCCTATATACATTCTACATTACAATCATACAAGTGCGTTTGTGAAAGTTAATCGAGCGTAACTAAATTCTTTTCTCCCAACTCTCTCTGCAACATTTCTCTTCCCATATCAGTAAGATGTCGAGACGACGCATTTATATCGTCCCGGGTGAGAACCCCTTTGACCTTTGACTTTCTGCGTAGCTCAATCGTGTTGACTATCTGGTCCTTGATCGTCTGGAAGAAATAAAATAATCCAATAATTGACTGAAGTATAAATAGACGTTTGTAATCTGTCATTTGTGTCGTACATAAAATTAGAATACAGCACTATATTTCAGAATTTATGTGGTTTATAGACTTTCGTTCCACTTAATAATATCGAACTTGTCATGTCCACCCATAAACCACTCACAACGTTCTTAAAATCACGGTCGTATAGTCAAGTCTCAGCCACACGAAATGAATGAGATTATAGAAACAGAACCAAGGACGCATTTATGAATCGCAACACAAATATGAGGAAAAATTGATTCAATTTATAAGAAAGTCTACCGATATCTATCTTCATCCGATTAGAGTATGCGGTCGGATTCGGATTGGATTTGCGGATTTTTGAGAAATATTGTTCGGTCAACTCAATTGGAATATTTCAATTCAAGTCAATTTAATCAATTTCGTCATTCCAATAAATTACAAGGTCGCGATACAATGACCGACAGGACGGTGTCGAAACGACTCGGAGTAGTCTTTGAAATCTGACACCCACCTGATCTACGCGATGTAAAAAGGAGGCATGCACGCTGAACGAAAGTAAAAAAAAAAAATTCATACAGGACAGGTGACAAAAAGAGGTGGCATATGTGTCGGAAGGCGAGATCGGTATATCTGGCACTATACTGTTCGCCACTGACGTTTGTTATGATCCCGACGTTTAAACTTGTGCTTCTGCTCCTTCGATAAATAGTTGAGTATCATTGCATTATGTCGCGTTCAATTAGGTTTCTATCTTATTGAAGCACGTTTTTGATGGTTAGTGCCTCACGATTTTCACTAGCGAAAATAGACTTGAACCTTAGATAGGGACCGCTCGTTTGAACACTTGTGCGTGTAAAAACCATTCATTCACAACGGTGAGACGCTGAGAAAACACCTACTTCTATGTTAATCAGAGTATTGTACTCCATCAGCTTGTGAAGATCGTCGAACGACTCATTCGAGTATTGGAAGTTGAAAGTTGAATACGTGGAGTCCGGATCGTCGTAGATTTTAAAATGACCGCTTTGGTCTTCCGAAGACCGTGGTATGCCTGCATGAGAGATACATTGAGATCAATCAATTCACGTTAAAACCACTACGATAGAGGTATATTTTTCCTTCGGGGACAGGTTGCTCCCCGAATTATGTGTGTATTTATCAGTTTTACTGTGAATAGAGAATATATCAATAATATATAACAAACGTTAATAAATTGTCAAGGCAAAAACAAAGAAAGACTAACAGTTTCGGCAATTTCTGACGGCTTTATATTCAGATAAAACATCATGATCACTACCACAGAAAATATATTCACTCGCTGATGAGCAAATAATCCACATTCCGAATATGCTCTAATGATATGCGAAGGACGCACCTGGAGCGGAGAAGCGGCGGAAACTTCGGTTGATTAGCGGGAAATGCACGATGATAGGGGCTCTCTCGTCATCCTCGTCACGGAACACGTAGCATTCTCTCACGCCCTTCTTAGGATCGTACACGCCGGGGTCGATCTTCGGAAACGGAGCATTGTGAATCCGCGCCCACTTCTCGGCGAGAAGTAGTTCCTTGAAATGGCGAAGAAAGTCAAACTTCCTATATTTACGGCGAGAGAGATATCCGTAAAATTGAATCTCAGATTATAGATGGGATTGGGGAAAAATCGGGTACCTGAGTGATTCGCGTCTGACTCGAGTTTTAGGCTTCGAATCGGGTCGCGCTTATTCCGGTATTAGTGATCATGACGTCGTAACAGTATCGAATGATGTGGAACGTTCAAATATCTATATGCTATGCATCATCATAGAATACAATCCAAGTTTCACATCGCATTAATGATATTTGGAAATTTCTTCCACCATGCCTATTTCATTTCACTTTGTTAATGATACGGATTGGTCACGGCTGCGCAGATTTGTCATTTCCAGTAACATCCGCAGTTTTGTACTATACATTCCACCCTCCCCACCCCCCGTGCGAAGCGGATCGACAAATTCCCTGGTCCTACTTAAATCCTGTTTTTTTTTTAAGATCCGGTCCGACTCATAGGCTGGATTATAGAAATGACCGTGGTCCGGTCTGAAAAACTCCAAGAATAATAATTTACTCACAGGATGGTATTGGAAATTGCTTGAAACAATCAACAGGTCATTAAAATCTCAAAGATCCAACCCAACCCTTATCTGAAGTTATTGAGCCAACTTGGACTTAGAATGTGGTTTATTTCCATGAATGTTTCACTTAAATGACTGATTCGAGGGTGGAAGTAAAAAGTACTGATCCGGCTCTATCAAAAAAATGAGAAAATCCGGCCGATTCAATCCGGTTCCTGTCAATGCTTTTCCCTTTGTGTGCTGCTATACGAGCAATCGAGGTTTTAAAGATTATATATAATTGAAAAAAAGTATCGAATATCATTTTCGTTGCTATATTAACTCTTGGTGGGAAGGAGGGTACAATTTGAGTACTCGAACAAAACCATTACTCATTATGGGAATCATTAGAATTATACTCGATTGAGATTCCAGTAACCTACTCGAATCATTGTGCTCAGCCCACGTTATAGAGACGTTGTGGCAATAACGACGAATGTTATAATGAGACAGTTAGAGGTATGGAAATAAAACTCGTGGCACGACATCAGCTTAGAATATATGATTTTCGAGAGGTATCAATACCTTGAAAGGATTGCTTTCGTCGGTCTGTCTTGCGCTGAAGTCAAAACTGATGATGATGTCGACCCCTCGTTGTGGACGTAGCACGGGCGGGTACGGGCTGTTGAACGTCAGGCCCGCGTCTACGAGGTGAGCTTGTTTCTTGTAGCATTGCATCGCGTCGCCGATCATGCTAAATTCATCCTCTGAAACAAGATAGCACTTTTCTCGCGGTGCCTTTGGAGGTTCAATAATCGCACCGATTTATTGGGCTCTCAATTAACGTATACAATGTATATATCTTTGTCGGTGTCTACTGTGCGTGGGTACAGCGTTTTTTAGCCAACCAAACCATTTTATCAAGTAATCAGTAAAAAGAAGCTATTTTCGAACAGCTTATTGTTAATCATTCGTGAGCATGGCGCACACTCACCCTCTGCGATTGGTTGAGATGACGAAAATGGCGAAATGGAAGAATATTGTTCAGTGAAAGACCTCGCATGAAATTTAATATCCTTCCGGTGCGTATTCCACGATTCTGAAAAAAAAACACGTATTACCCATGTTATTTTGTAATGTAATAATCCAGTGAAAGACAATGGATAGCAGGGATGGAATCGGACTCATGAAACACGGAATTAAAATCTGTGGGTGGACACTGCGCGGCATTGAATGCGTACAAACCTTCATCAAGCCGGAGGAAGTGAGAAGTCGATAAATCCAGGTGTTGGATTGAGATTCATCATCACGGTCTGTGTCAGAATCTGCTCTTGACTTTGGCCGCGAAAACCAACCACCATTTTCTTGGTCTCTGCAACATTATACAGCGAGAAAAATTTAAATATATTAATATAAATGATTATTAAATTATATTTTAAGTTTACAAATTAATCCAGTATAGGTATATAAATATTTAGTAGGCCTATTTACTACTGGAAACGATCCAGCCGCTGAAATTCGAATAAGCAGCCTATGAATGACTGTGCTCATTAGGGTTGTCCAAATTTCGAAATATCAAAAATGATGCTTTGTATAATATCTAGAGTCCAAGCGATATTGGATGTTTGGGCCGATACCGATAAAACCGATATCTAACACCTTCACCGATAACAATGATATATTCAGCCGATATCCAAATAAGGTAGAATCTACCTCAAAAGGCGCATGTTCAAAACTGCAGAGCATTTATATCAACAGCTTTAAAGCTATTGTCACACTGTAAGCTATATGAAATACAGCAATATTATCAGTCTAACGGTCCAGGATTGTAGGTTTCTGACTTCGTGCCACCATGTTGTGACGTCACGAAAATTGCCGATATATTTTCAATTCCGATGACCAATACCGATAATTCTTCCTAAGTGTGATATCGACTCGATATTATCGGCGAACCGATAATCGGTCGGGCTCTAATAATATCTCATTTCAAATACATTATTATTTATGAAAAGCATCAATCATCGTGTAAGAAGCTCACAGAAAAGGTGTTAAGATTTTGCGTAAAGCGTTTGAAAGTATAGTTGTGGAAGAGTGGGCGTGCCATCGATTTTGGAATGGCGAAAAAACTGGCCAGCTTTAAATTACGACTTTTGATTGGCTAATCGGCTATGATTCAATGATCCCGATGGCGGAAGCTTACTAGTTAGGTGCTTCGATTTTTTCAAGAAGTCTGCTAACGACAGTGACTCCATGAACGGTTTATAAGCAATGATCATACACTGCTGTCCTACAACAAATTACCTACCTAATCCCGGTTTATACAGACTACCGATCTAGATAGTTGGTGGTCAACTATAATCACTGTTTTTTAGAGAAGTTTGAGTTAGAGTTGCTGATTTAGGAAATGAGTAGTTCCAGTCTAGATTCCGGGCAACTAGTAAACGAGTGCCGTCGGGATTTGCCGCGAATCGTGATACCATTTCTTCGTTTTATGATGTTCTTGCAGCCATTGCTAACACAGAGACTCATCACTAATAACAGTGATGTAGCCTGGGGTGGGTGTAGGGCACGCCCCACATCACTGACGTATCACACGGTGTGTATGTACTGCTGTAGTGACCATGTTTGGCTCCACCTACCCATGTGGGCAGAAAATGCGGCGCACACTACGAATCCCATATATTAGTGCATAGTGCCACCAATACGCCAGGGGTGTTCAATTGTGACGTAACAGTTGGCTGTTTGGGAGTTACAATCGAAAATATCAGGCCAATATGGCTATTCGGTTGAAAAAGGTTCTAGACCAGTGCTCTTCAACCTTTTTCGACGTGGTACACCCTTTTAACGTTTGCTCAAAGCTCGTACACCCCTGTTCATTAGGGGTCTTCAAAAATGACTTTTTTTCTCAACTCGTACAGGCTACTTGATAAAATTGTTAGGCTACCTAACTTAAGCCTACACACCAAATTTGGTTCAATTCCAACCGGTAGCCGCATTGCTACGGGAGAAGAAAGTTTCTATTTATTATATAAAATAAATACCGAAAAATTTGAAATTTTTCTGTTCACCCATGAAAGTATTAGGTTGTCTATAAAAACGATGTTCTTCAAATTTGGTTCAATTCCAACCGGTAAAAGCGGAGTTATTGCCGTCAAAAAATTTGGATTTGAATAAAATGGTATTTGGTCACAGAGTCTATTCGCAGCCAGTTAAGCCGCCCGCCACGCAAATTGGAATTTATTTCGTGCCAGCCCAAAAACAGCATGACATTACGAACGTTAATCAACCTAAATGAGACAGTATTGGGGAGAGAGTAGGTAAAGTTACTGCTGCAGAAGTGGTAATTCAGATCAGCGATGATAGCAGGCGCACCAGCCTACTACGTATCAGGCCTGCCCCACACCACACACAGTCGATAGTAGCACTTGGGCTGCAAGAGATGTCAGTAACCTCAGATCGTATACCGCTATACAGAGTCTATTTTTCGCTAATTTGCATAACTAATAACAAAATACTAAATTGCAAATGTATGGCGAAGTATTGGACATAAAATCGGCATTTTAAAACTTAGGGTTTCGATTTCAACATGGAAGCTGTTTCGACCCTGGCTGGCTACGTCACTTCATTTATGTGCATTGCGGTATTTATTAACGTCGGGTAGGAAGTACCGATTCAAGAAGTCTGAGCTATCGCGGCGGTTCCCTCACTATCACTAAAAGACAAATGACTAGCTCAGGGGTCGGCAACCTTTTGTCAGTCGCGGGCCAAATTTCGGGTGTACAACTTTTTGGCGGGCCGGAATTTTTCTTAGTACTATATTTTACGCTCACTTCGGTTCTCCATCTCCTACTTCTACCACCTTCGTTTTATGGCGTAACAATAGACTAATACGATGTAGGCTACTATCATATCGTAGCAATGCCGCATTTTTTCATGCAGCGCTGCACTGCAGATTGAAACTCATTATGAAACGGCGAGCCGTATTCTTATGATAACTAACTATTTTGTCGCGGGCCGGACGATTTCGCTTGGCGGGCCGGATCCGGCCCGCGGGCCGTAGGTTGCCGACCCTTGGACTAGCTGCACACATGTTTGTTAACTGTATACTTTCCAACACCGAACGGAACCATTGGTCTATTGCCGACGGCTAAATGAATAGGAGAAATATTTGCTTATGACATCACAATCAGGCGGTGTGCAGTATTACACTGAGATAACATCGTACCATATTGCTCATTAACCTGTGCGTTCACCTGTACTGGCCCATAAACCTGCCTTTGTGATAGCTAGCCATCGGCTCATAGTAATTCGGATCTGGTACACCCCTGTACACCCCTTCCGAGTGGTACAGCCTTTGCAAATTCTGGTACACCCTAGGGTGTACGACAACCCCGGTTGAAGAGCACTGTTCTAGACCACTGGTGTAGGGAGATGAAACCGCTCCAATTTCCAACTTGGACGGAGGTTAATTGGAAAGCCGATCCTATTCCGATAAAATAAAAAGCTGCTTTGGAATTGAATATAGTTTGCTGTGTTTTAGTTGTTTACTTATTTAGTTAGTTGAGGATTTTAACGGTCGATGCAGCTTTAGTTCATGTTACGAGATTCGAAAACTGATTAGTTCAAGTTCTGGTTGCGCTTTTTTAAAAATCAAGTAGGTTATAAAAGTAGGCTATGACCTAGGCAGGTGTAACTCCCTGGTGATTCAAATACGTAATCGGCAAACAGAAATGCTCTCATACCCGTTGACGTCCACGTCCTCCTCGTCGCTATCACTCTCACACTCGTCTTCAGAACCATTTTCTAACGGAGACTCGCCATCTGAAGCTGCGATATCGTCTGTCACAATAGTGGGGTACATGGGGATTACACGTAACAAAACTGTGAAAAAAGCGTGTCATAGAAGTGTCGATAACATACCCAACTCTGCGTCAAGACGCTCCTTCTCGTCTTGCGAAAGTGGAGGAGACGGATTCAGTAGCCTTTTGAAGAGTATGGAAAAGGCGCTTCCCCAGATTCCCTATACGAGGCAATATACACAGCGATCAGGATTATCTAATACTACGGAGGATATAAACTGCTAAACTGTTGAATATCAGACTAGCTGGACCTGTTCATAATCTCATTTTGATCGAATCTTAACCACTCGTCTGCATCTGATCGAACTAACGTTAGTTAGGCCTACACTTCTTAAATGAAACTCTGATTTCGGGACGATGGTTAACTTTAACACGAATCTCCTAGCTGTCTGTCATTCATCAAATCCCCAATATTCGGATATTTCAATGCGATGTGGTTGTCTTGGAGCTCGTTTACCATTGGTCATTATTGTACATGCGTTTATAAATCCACTTCTAGCAATATCATATAGGCTACTCAGGAATCTCGTCTTCGAATTAATATTGTAAGATGGCACCACCATAGGTGGTCAAATTAGTCAAGAAATCTACTCAAGTAGAAGTAGAAGTAGCGACGAAAAAATCTACTCAAGTACGAGTAGAAGTACTACTTCCATAAGCAACCTAAAACTACTTGAAGTAGAAGTAGAATTGACTGACTTTAAAAGTACTCAAGTAAGTAAGTAGTTATTAAAACGATCCTAATTCGTTCACATGGATTGTAAAAAGGGGCAAATTGAGCTATGCGATAGGTGACGAGCTTGATTCATATTGATGCATACCAACAGGTATCCAATTTTCGATAGCATAAGTATTCGTCCACATCTTGCGATGAAAATGATAGTATTTATATGGAAATGCGATGCTAATCCTCTGTTTTCTCGAACAGCACGTTTTAGAAAATAGCATGGTATGGCGCCATTCTCCATAATATAAGGCCCGTATTTTAGTCGAAGAGCAATACGGAGAAGTTGTATAGGATACGGTGTAAACACTTTGCGAGATTAGTAAACGTTAATGAAAATATGGTGGACCGTAAAAATGCCATATTGTGTAGCTTTATTTCCAGAAATTAAAGGCATTACTACACTTGCTTTTATACTCATACATATCTGTTATCCGGACAAAAGAACTGATAATAATTATAACTCAAAGTATATGATACTGGGAATTGAAAGTTAAACATAAATATTACTTCTAAAAGCAGAACATGTATTTCATGTTTTTAGTCCAAAAAGTTTCAAAGGTGGCATGCTAAAACAGCTCTAAAACTAAAAAAAAATTCAGAGTCCACTTTTCCAGATTTGGACACGCCATGGACATGGACATGCTAGATTACGATATGACAAGTAAATGCTAGATTGCGAAACATAAGTTTCAAGCGTTATGATGAGACATATATACTGTGACGAATTATTTGATATAGACGAAGGGTGACACCGTGGTGTGAACGGAACCACGTCAACCCTCTACCTAAATTATATTCACCGATACTTTCGTGAAATCATACTGGTCACTCCGTATCCAGCACTGCGCGCGACGCGCGACGAAAATTCAGGGCCTTACTAAACTTTTTTGAAAATTAAATGTTGATACTCCATGAAAACAGCCCCGAAATTCCTCAGGCTATCTTCCTGATTGGAAGATTGAACTACTTCTACTTGACAAACTGAAAATAGCGAAAAGTAAGTAAGTTGATCACAAAATATTACAAAGTAGAAGTAGAAGTAGCGAAAATCATATCTACTTGAGTAAGTACCAGAAGTAGAGGAAAACTACTTGAGTACTTCGAAAAGTAGAAGTACTTCGTTACTGACCACCTCTGGGCACAACATCATGTATGCGACCCTATGGCCTATACCCATTCTGTTCAACTGCCATTTATGGAGTTCGTATGTATTTTGAAAGCTCAGTTTACTAATATAATTTCTGTTCTCGGATTACTTTTAAATCAAAGTATAATAGATCTCTCTTGCTGCGAACAAAGCCACCATTACCTGTAAAAAATGCAGGGGACTTTCATCAAACTTCTTCACGATCACTCCTTTATAAAATTTGCTACCGAAATCTTCAGTCTTCAGAAACGAGCCGTATTTGGCCGCGCCAATTTCGTACGGAGTGAATTCAATCCATTCTGAGGAGCAAGGGAAAGATTGAAACCAGTTAGAATCTCCCAGCACGCACATAGGTAATCAACGTCAATTGTGTGAGTCGTGTAAACTTATAATTACCATGAAACGACATTGCCGAGATACTAGATTTGACGCGCAAGCAAGTGAGTATTGGCATCGGCGCCCGTCCTTCCTTTATTTTTAATTGCATATCCGAGAGTTTGCTGCAATCCATTTTCTAAACACAAGAAGACATCTGAATATTTTTCGGCCGAGAAAACCTTGGCAGTTATTGATATGTAATCTTGTGTAGCAGAGCTGGGTACCATGATTCGAGTACTCCTGACTGAATCGAGTATTATTTCGAAATGATCCGAGTAAGCAGGGAGAGATGATTGTTCGCTCCTTGCTACTAAGAGACAATTTAGCAACCAAAATTATAGTTTCGGCAATATCTTCACTGCGGACGGATTTAAATCCAGATTGATCGTCAGCTCAGCATAAGAACAATTGTAGTACAAGCTATACGCACGTAAGCGGAAATGACGTTTCTGTGCAGTCGTCATTAACCACAGCATTCTCAGGTGTAATTGGATAAATGACAGTAAAAGTACCATATTACCTTCAATGTGATATATGTAGGACTTGCCTTACATTCTTCGTGGTAATAAAAAGGTATATATTTGAAACCTCCACATATTCAGACCGTTATAACGTCACGAGGAGTGATGCACGAATAATCGAGTCGACTTGAAGCCGAATGTACGAGTCAGAATTGAATTACTGCTGTTCTCGATTTTTGCCAGCCGTAGTATATTTGGGTTGTATTTAAAACAAGCATGTTTAAAACAATGCCCTTCTTTGAAACATGTTTTTTATTGTTTTTTTTAAGCCATGGCGTCATGAATATTCAATAGTGGTGTCCTAGGGGATTGACGTTGACAATTTAAAATATGGGGTAAATATAGCTCTTTTGGAAAAGATTGTTATGAAGGTTCCAAACATCCCATATCGTATATGTGGCTATATATGGTGATAATCGTTTGTAGGCTCATGCAACATGTTCTTTGTAAAGTATTTACACAATTATGGCATAATTAAACAATTTAAAAAAACACCTTTTTTTTCAAAACAACATGTTTTAAAAAAAGTCTTGATAAACAACCATTTGTTTTAAATGCAACCTTAAGTATAGTGAAGTGATATAAGTCCGTGTCTCAAGCCTCAGTCTACCGATCCCTTATGAACGCGTATGGTCGACTGCAATTAAGAGCGTGATATGGTATCTTACCTCCGGGCCAAGAAGCGTTTCTGCAATCAGCATCCCAAACAAGTCCGTAAACGTCACGGGTTGTCCTTGCTTTCTTTTCTGTCTCATTCTTCTGTGGCATTTCACGAAAATATCCGGACGCAGAAGCCAAAACGGACTCGAGTCGATATTATGGCGAATTTCACTGTTCGATGGGCTCACTCCGTGTACTGGAAAGTCACGGTGTGCGTAGAGCGTACTGAGATACCTGCAAGTATTGATGTTGCGAGTCGACCGGGCTGTGATAGCATACCCCGCAAATTATCGACGAAAGTAAATGTCGTAAATATCAAGTATCTTATATATTCAGGTGGGGGCAAGCACCGTTCAATAGCTAGAAAATTTTGTGCTTTTCCAAATTAGACTAGCACTAGAATTATAGGTAAACAGCTTTTTTCCAAATTAGACTTCAGTTAGCAAGCATTAGATTGGCAAATGTATGTAGGCTGCACCAAGATTGGCTTGTTTCGCACTGTACCGTTTTTCTGTAGCATTGGCGGAAAACCAGATTTTAGATGAAAATATGGAAACAATTTGAAAATTCCATTATAATTATATTAGCAGTATGTTGCTCTATAGTTTCCCAAATCTTAATGCAGTTCGGCGTGAACCTAACCCATCTATGTTCGCGTCGTAAAGTAAGCTCTAAAATGGATTTCTCCTGACTCTGATCGTACCAGCTTGATCCTGATAATCCACCGACATAAGTGGCACAATCCAAGATGCCAGAGTCTTGAAGGGCTTTCATCGCTCCAGACATACCGACCATGGCGCGAAAGCCTCCACCTGAGCCGAGAATAGCAACTGAAGGAGTCTGAAAGAAGGCAATGTTTGATTACAGCATTCACTATTACTTGGCCACTGCTGGTCTCACTTCTCGTAGAGTCTTGGGGCCTGAAGATCCGAACAGCTTTTTCATTGCAAGATGCACCCGCTCTTTACGCTCATTTCTGAAACGTTTTTCGTCGTCACATAGAGCAAGACTGTAGCGGATGTCGGATGTTGTTCTGTGTAAATACGGTAAAGATATGATCAAATTATTGCGTACGGTGACGGATCATATGCTCTATAGCAGGGGTGTGAAATATACGGCCCGCCAGGCGATTTAATGTGGCCCACCGCCCACGTAGAAAATTCTGAGATATTTTTGTACGAAATACCTCAATCCAATAATCATCCAGACTAGAGTATAGACCAGTGGTTCTCAACCGCCCGTCCGCGGACCGGTGCCGGTCCGCCAGGTATATTACAATTTTATACGTTAATTTCAAGATGAAATATGTTGAAGGACGAGCCGTCGATAAAATAAATAAAACTTCAAATTTTAAACTGATTCAGAGCTTCGTGAGGTTGCATATATTAGGTCTGGAAAGATGTTCGATTTGACTTCAAGTTCAAGCCGCCGCGTCATTTGACGACATGTAAGCGATTAGCATGAGCTCATTCACCAAATCGAGCAGTTCGCGCAATCATTCGTTTTCGATAAATTCATTTTGTGCGGGACAGTAACTGCCGCACCCCCCCCCAATTGGAGCGGGAACGTGTTTGAAGGGGTCCAAAATTATTTCGTGAATGAACATAACTTATATAGTAACTTTTGACACATTCTACTACTTTAAAAAATGCTCGCTTTGCGCCATTTAGTATCACAAAATGTATTCATTATTGGGTGCCCTTCCTCTAAGAAATACACATGATTTATAGAAATAAGCATTTTAGCGTAATCCATTACCGCTCCACGACGCACCAACACATAATGAAGTTCAGAATGACATCGGACTCCTAAACGTGTTCCAAAAATTCGGCAGCTAGAAAACCTTTGCCTAAGTCCTTTGTTGACCGAAAACTTCGCCTAAATGTCTGGCGCCGAATCTCGCCGACCTGGCAATCTGTGTACCTCAGGACAAATGCCATACCACAGAAAAAAATTATTTTATAGAAGAAATAGCAATTTGGAATCGCGTGTGTCTTTTAGCTTAGAACTCGATTTCAATATCTATTCTTCATATAACAGGCCACGAAATAATAAAAGGCCCTCCCGGATATGTTTAATAAATAATTACACGCCCTAAATTTTCGAAAGCAACACCTCACTCAGCTCTATCGAAACATTTGATAATTCTGAAAGGATAAAAAAAAAATATGGCAATATGTATGCAATTATCAATACTATTGACCGATTCAGTCGCGAATTATAGAAAATTTTCACGCTCGGTGCGATTAGGTGACCTAGACTCTCTGCCTATAGGCAGAGTATGAGTAGAATGAATGTGCTCACAAGTACTGGTGAAAACATCCATACAACTGTGAGTGTGGAGTCATTGGGGAAACCCCCAGAAATTTGGTTTATCACCCTATGGGTGGCCCAAGATCAATGTTTTTTTGAACTGACGAAGTGCATTTTTGGCCCTGAATTTACGGATGGCCTGGCCAGGCATAGCTGTTGTCAGGTGTTTTCATGCGATGCATTGTATTCGTAGTAGCCTATTTCTGGTGGCAGTGGGCAATAATCAAGGTACCACGACAAAGTGCTTGTTTTGACTCCGTAACAATTCTTCTCTCGCTATTGTCGAAGAGAAGAATCTTATTCGAATTATTGTGGTCGGGTAAATCCACGGCCTTCAGCGCGAAAGACTTTAAACGACTTTCGGCGGTAGCACGTTTATCTGGGCGAAGCGATTTTACCTCGACTCAGCAGAATCACTACCGTAAAATCATATGTATACCATCACGAACATAATTAAGTACGATCAAAACTTTCTAAATGCCACTCTCTAGGACCATATGCTCGCAAAAACTGTTGAATACATTACATTTTGAGTTAATTTCAATTTTTAAAAGTCCCCCGATCCGCCAAATATTTTTTGAAATTTTACTGGTCCGCGAGGTGAAAAAGGTTGAGAACCACTGGTCTAGACAGCAAATGTCGTGCATGTTCATAGGCCAAATTATTAACAACCGACTGCGGTGTTGTGATTTCGTTCTAGTGACCACAAGCAACATTGCCACCCGATTTGGAGGGAGCAAAAAGTGCCCACTCATTTCGCAGTTTTATCGGGAAATCCAACAGAAAGTGGTAATAGAAAGAAGCGAAAACGCCAATGCGGAACCGTTATATGCAGTTTACGTGGAGAATATTGTGGTTAGCACCGTTGTTTTAACAGTTCATTACTGTGTTTAACTAGCTAATCATCGAATTTTTGCCAATTCCATTGTTCGTGAATAAGGTGTTGCTACTTGCTAGACTAAAATCCCTATGATCCGCGGTACAATATAATATGCTAGATAATAAAGTATTCAAGCGAAAAGCAAGGGCACGAGGTAACAAATTGGTATCAGTTGACTGGTCTGGCCCGTGAGCGATTAGAAGATTTGAATCAGGCCCACGACGCAATTTAAGTTGGACACTCCTGCTATATAGCAGTGGTTCCCGCCCTTATTTTCTTCATTCTCCAATTCTGATTTTTTCAGATTTTTCAATCCCAAAAACCTAAAATACCTTGATCCAACCCTTAGCACTGCCTTATTGCTCTCATCAATAATGATTGGTAAGATTTGTTTGGTATCGACTTTTTATTGCTACAAGTTAAGACGCCCCAGGATTAATAGTGACGAATCGTATCAAGAAAAACCGATATTGTGCCAGTTGCTCATCATTTTTCCGAGAATCCGGATCCCGAGGTCGAGTTTACTATTGTCCTATTCTCTTTTAACATTAGTTATTACGTTGTATCATAAC
The DNA here is from genome assembly GCF_051294905.1 of Botryllus schlosseri. Taxonomy (NCBI): domain Eukaryota; kingdom Metazoa; phylum Chordata; class Ascidiacea; order Stolidobranchia; family Styelidae; genus Botryllus; species Botryllus schlosseri. The sequence goes on from NC_137241.1 coordinate 2,697,987, forward strand.
TTCACTAGAGTGATATGCCGGGTGTCACGGACGATCCATTTGCTTATTTTGGAGCACCTATAAAGACACAAACTATCTGCGACGTCTGACAGTAGACACAATGAATCGCCTTTTAAATCAACCTTAAGCTTCTTGTGCACCGGTAACCCGTAAAATTCTACGATAGCTTTATTGCACGTCATGCCGCTCGTATGCTAAACGTGTCTATGACCCCAATATTGCTTATCCGCGATGCAAAGTGAGTTTTTGTGTACAACACGCCGTAAAGTTAGCGACGCATGCAGACGATAGCACTCAACTGGTATAACCGTGATTGTGGTGTTATGACTCCGTACTCATGTATATACAGTGTTTCCAAGTCCGCCAGTTTATCACCAAAAACCCTTGAATTCACCACAGGTGGCGAATTCCACACCGGTTGGGAATCACTGCTCTATAGTCTACTATATAAGGGATCAGTGTTGTTGCTACAATAAGGATAATAATCTGTTGCGTCTTCGTTACCAGCATCAAGTTGAAGTAACACTGGTGTCTCTAGTTTATCGGATGCAGTTGATTGGCTTTATCTCACAAATATATAAATTCATTTAAATATTCCGAACAATGATTCGCTTTAGGACTGTAACGATAGCGTACCATCGTTGTTTAGATGTACCAAGCCATGCGTGTGATCCTGATGTAAGCCATGCTCTTGGTCTGCTGTGTTTCTTATTTAATTAGCATATTTAGTAATTGTTTACCTTTCTACAGGCACAACTAGTAATTAGGATCAATGATGTTAGTGTAGGATTGTTGCCGGAATAGATTGGTAATATTAACATTGTTAGATAGGACGCAGTAGGCTAGTATTGATTCTGTTTTTGTGTAACTTTTAGTTCGCCGTATCACTTCCGTGTTTCCATTGCAATAAGAATATTCTGCGCCTTGGCTTTAGTCAACGAATATAATGAAGGATATACAAGTGTGGATTTGGTTGTGGTACGTGTTGACTACCAGGAGCCTTGCTACGTAATTCGAGTTGGATCTTGAAGAGCCGTATTAAAGAGTAAGGACATCCAGTCTACAGATTCGCTTGCTCTTCTTTTACGCAATCCATAAATATGATATGTAGAGGACTGGGAATTTACGAAACTGAGCCCCGATAAAGATGACCTTGCCGCCGGAGAGTAGCTCTAGTACTCTTTCTATAGTTGCGGATTTTGAAAATCCAATAGTTTGTACACGTCTGATAATGTGATAATACAATGCCATATTGATAAGATAAGCTTGACTTTGCATGCGCACGGCACACTGCACAATATATAAATAACATGATATAAGGGAGTCAGGTCATCGCCTTACAGTTTCAGTGATTTCGCCATATGTAAATATGTTGCATGGTTTAATGGATCCCGTGGTGCTTTGACTTAAAATAGTTGAAATAACATTACAATTGAAACTAACTTCAATAAATCAACTTCATAAAATTGCCTAATTCTTGGTATCGTTCAATCGTATACTGTTATAAATTATGATTAGGAAATCAGCACCATTCCTGATCCTCATATTGATAGTATAGTGAAAATCCCGATAGTCATCATATTTTTTTTACAAAATCACCAAGTTAAAAATTATGAATTTTTAGGAAATATATTCAATATACTTACATCTTTTCCAATGTGAATTCAAAATCAACTTCGCGCACCTAAAACAAATGATGCAGTCTTAAAATCTGGTGTCGGCTGGCGCATTGATTATGACATAATTAACTCCCGACATCAGTCGGAAGGACTTACTGCAATTTTATATGAAACTTTTTATAGTTGATATATTATGATTTAATGGTTGTATCGTTACCGACTGGTACCGACGATACGATCGTAATTATCTTGAAGTCAAAAAGTAATTATTAGACATTTCAATACTGTAAATGCAAAGCACAATGTCAATGAAAGGCAGCGGACTCACTATTCCAAACCATGCTGTTTTTACTATAATGTTATTACTACTAATCATAACACCCTACCGATGAAAATTGGAAAGTCTCCGAAAGCGTGAGGTCTTCCGTTATATTGCTGATATCATATTCGACGCTACCCAAGCTCCCGTCAAATGTGTAGTTGGCGTCCATAAGAGTAATCTGTAACAGCAGCAACATTACACGCAATTATTGATTGCGTAACGACTATAAACCGACTGTACAGGGTGCTCGGATAGTTGGGTGCTCAGTACGCGTAAGCGAAAAACACAGACCAGAGACACCCTACACCAGTGGTTCCCAACGTGGGCGATTTGGCGGTCTAGCGAGGCGAAAATACCGAAGGGGCGATAGGGGGCGAAAACGGACAAAGGGGGCGATAGGGGGCGAAAACAACGAAGGGGGTGATAGGGGGGGCGAAAACGGACGAAGGGGGCGATAGGGGGCGAAAACAACGAAGGGGGCGATAGGGGGGCGACGGCGCGTTAAAACGACTTTATTGGAGTCGGGACCGTAACTTCCGCATCACAAACCCCCCAATTGGGGGTGGGGGCCCGAAACCAAGGAAGCCCAAAATTATTTCGTGAATTAACATGAATGATAGAGTAATTTTTTAGAAATTCATGTGACTTTTTCAAAAAATTTTCGCACTTGGTGGGACTTAATATTTTCATGTATCTTGATGTTGGGGTCCCCTTCACCCAACAAAAATACGCATGATTTATGGAAATGGGAGACTTTGGCGTCGGCCATTACTGCGCCACGACACACCAAGACATATGAAGTTAGAGGCCATGTAACATGCGACTCCGAGAAGTGTGCCAGAACGACCAGCAGCGAAAAGACCTTGGCCGAAAAGGAATGCCCTTGTGCTGACCGAAAACTTCCATACATATACAATATGTTTAATTGTCCATTCGCGCCTCATTCGCTGGCGTCGAATGTTCCTGTCCTGGCGACCTTAACCCTACAGGAAAAATGCCATCCGGCGAGGAAAAAATTATTTGCCAGTAAAGAAATACCAATATGAAATCATGTACTTCTTTTACTTTGGTACGTTTTGACGATTTCCATATCTTCTGACATAGCAGATAGGAGGAGGTCATGAAATAGCATCATGTGAAGAAGTCAATATAACAACGATTCCACCCGAAGATGTTTAATTATTATTCAGGGGTACTACATTTTCCAACATACCACATCGACCATATTGACCGATTCAAACATGAATTATATAAATTTGTCGCGCTTGGCGCGTTTAGGCTAAATACGTTGACTCACCAAACAGTACATGAAATAGGGTATAGCTGATATGTAGCGACAAAAAGCCCACTGGCTGAGGGGTCTGGGGTTTGGCTCATCACCCTATGGGGCCAAAGACCAACGTTTTTTTTCGGAGGGGGTAGGGATGACGAAGTGCTACTTTTCGGTTCCCAATATTTGGGAGGCGATGATCTGTGTGGAGCTTCAAAAGGGGGCGATGAGTCGAAAAAGGTTGGGAACCACTGCCCTACACCATCGCCATCAATGCACTAAATTCTGGTTTGTATGTGAGGGGTTCATATCGTCAACTGAGTCGTTTGGCACTGTGCCTGTTCATTTATTAATTTATATGTACCTATTGGACATACCAAAGTCTATATCTGGTGAAGGTATTAGATGCAGCTGGCTGAAAAGGACGGATAAACAGAATCCCTTTGTCCATTATATTTATCTTCTGGTGAATACATGTTTACTAGTCAACAAAGTGTGATGGTTATTGTTTTTGGTAAATCAGAAATCAATAGTATCTTAAGGCATCATGGATTGCCTGAATGGATATATTGTATGGAGCAAGTTACGTTACCTTCGCTACGATATTGCCTGGTTTCGGACGAGCGGCCATATAGAATTTCAAGATTTCGTTCCATTCCGGGGTTTGCGTATTATTCACGTTCCTCGTGCGCTTCGTTGCCTCGGGACTTCCGGGGACATTCACGACAATATACGAGTCGGAAAGATCAACTGCAATTGGAAGACGTACGATTATCGATTGGCAATCCCACGAAACCTTTAGTGTTGCGTAGATATTTCTAAGCGAATATCGCAATAATGCAGTGATAATTTGGCGACATCAGACGGATGCAGTCGACATGAAGAAATTGTGTGCATTGGAATCAGGTGCGTTCGACGCCCTTTTGAATGCAGTCTAGGTTCGATTTAGCCGTCGCGAATATCACACGTGGATGATTTGCTTAGCAAGACCGTATGTTCTCAAAGCACGGAATGAATGGATCCAATATGAATATATGAGAAGCATGATTCGTCCAAATTGAACGGATTATGTGTTGGTAAATAGATTACAGTGGTCAACACATATTTTTAGGCAGACAAAGTAAGAGTGGTATTGGGGGTTCTGAAGGGCACTGATTCCGAATATGACCTTAGTTTTTTCAAATTGGCTCTATTTATGGAGATAATCCATGGAGTTATTTTCACTAAAATCTCATATTTTCGCTGTAATGAATGGATAAAAAATCGGCTCAGTTGTACTATAAAGTTTATAAATTCAATCTACTTTTTATTTTGACACGCTGAAGCCTGTTTTAAATCGAAATACATCAACAGAATTACATTTCGGGGTATTAGATTTATCATAATTGGAGACTTTTACGGATATTATGTAAATAAATAAACTTCAATCACGTATAAGTATTTACCTGAATACTCAAATAACGTTGCATTAATTGAATCAGTTTCATGGGCTGCATTTTCGAAACCACCTATTTTAAATTCAAAATAATCAATTAGAATATAAGATTAATAACTTATCTTAATGCAAAATTGGTTCTCGTACTATTTTCGGTTGTAAGCAATTTAATGCAGTTTTTTGTCTGGTTTCAGCAATAATCTGCCATAATATGTTCGTCGTATCTGCACTGATATATTTATTTTGTTGTTTTGATGTATTGGTGGAACCTTTCCCTTTTCTATTCCCTCGTATCAACAATATTATCAGAAAATATATCAAGATGACTGAACAGGAAGTTAGATTTAATCGTCATGCTTGCTCCAAGGTTTCCATATGCAGATACCAATTCTCTGACGAACTGTTTGTAGTTAGGTGCTTTGTGATCTTCCTAAAAGTTATATTTACTACATCCCAGAAGAGATTCCATGCAGTGAGCACCTTTCCTAAGAGAGAGAGAGAGTCTTTATTTTCATCGAACCAAAATACATAACAAACGGCAGTGATGGTGGTACAGAAAATATGCGTTCACAGTATTCGGTATTAGATAGGAATGATCGATAAGACCGTGAAGGTCATCTAGTCTGATTGTAATCCTCAGTCCGTATTCGAATCTATGATCCATCAAAGATTCCTGATTTATGCTTCTCATTTGTTATGGATACTAGGTATACCGTACCAACTTTGTTGGCTTCACGGAAAATTATCCATTTACAAGTGAAAAGAAATGAGACGCATATGAGTATATTAGTTAAACTTTCCAGGGACAAACTTGATAGCTTTATACTCCTCTTTCATCTTGGTAGAAAGACCAATTGATACAGGAGAAAATATATTTCCATTGTGCAAAAGTATCATTTTTAGGCTTGATAAACTGCTTTTTAACAAATCAAGTTCTCGCATCAGGTCATGTTAATATTGATGGAATAACTGAGATTGACATGAGTGTTCATCATAGTCAATTGTCCATTTATGTGCATGTGCAGTATAAAAGTAAAAAAATCTAAGATTTACTTCCTACCAAGTGAAATATTCGAGGGTAAATACAGTGATTCTAAGCTTTTTAGGGGTGTAAATATTTTCTTTTCTAGAGCCAATCTGGCAAAACCAATGTGATATTCGTAATCAGCAACCTTGAAAACCCCAGAAACGGCTCCTAGATGTTCTGCCAATTATTTTTTTTCATTTTGTTGACCACTGTTATAGTTTAGCGGAGTCTACACGGTACAGGACTGTGCTCGCGATAAGTCTTGGCCAATGCTAGTAAGCAAAGATACTGGTGCTGCTTGCAATCAAAATATCTTCGTGCAAACAGACTTTGCAACTAAATAATTCTAGTTGTCAAATTTGACTAATGACAGCGAAATGTCAGTAATCAAAGTATAATCTATTTTGTGAAATGATTCTAGAATTATCTAGTGGTCCAAGTCTGCTATAGAGTCATGTAGGAAATTTGCTATGACTCTAACTGACTTGTGACTCGACGGTAGCGACCAAACTCGTAGCAAACACCACGGTTAACACTCACAGAAGTCTCCAAGGCTCCCTTTCGTGATTCCTCTCCCTCGTATCACCCGCACCGTTAACAGGTAGCATGGCTCGTGAATCACCTGAACAATTGGAACATATATGCGATTTCACATTGTCATTTAGAGATTTATATTTTTAATATTTATTTAGATATTGCATTTAGATTACAGCATGCATAAGTTATTTGGCATGCATTCACATTACATGGGAAACGTGGAAATAATGGGAATTCCTATAGCTGTACACTCTAAGCGAAAATAGAGTGTATTTTCACCCATGTACCGCCTTTGATATACGTGTGTGAATAAACACCCATTCCAGACCAAACCAGAACCTACCTCAGGCTTATACCGCGGTATAAATCGAGTTCAACATTTATATCTAAATTATGTATGCACCTAGGAACGTAAACAGGTATATGCATGGTATGCAAGGTATACGGCCGCAATATAATTCTGAGTTAGGTTGTGTTTTCGTGTGCCACCTTTTCCCGCCCTTAGGGTGTGGATACACATTCTTTTCGATAAGAGTATACATTGTAAATCCATGAGCCGACATTGGACAAATATGTGGAGACTTTAGATTTCCACCACAGTGTGAGGTGTAGTCAGGTATACGGGATTTTCAGGTTTCAAATAAAGCTTTCTCAGCCATTCCAACTAGTGTAAATAACTCAAACGCACCAATCCCTATAGACATATATCCGAAGGGTGTTTGCGAGTACCACCTTTTTGGATTCCATTGGATGGAACACGAAAACAGAACCCCTGATATATATTCCAGAAGAATTCGTGTTTTGAGTCATTTTCAGCCACGGACATCTGTGACTCCTGTGACCCCATCCCCACCCACGGATCTACAGGGAGCAACAATATGCGCCACATACGCTTTCCGGCAATGTGAACGCCGGAAAACATGTTGAAGACTCCCGATGCTGGATTTACGTTATATTTCCACCGTTGTTGCTGACGATTACCGCTGACAAGTGTCAGCAGAAAATGTTTTTGCCTATTTCAGCATGAAATAATATTCCAGTGTATACTTAAGTTGCGTACCGTCAAAAGTTTCACCGTATAAGTTGCGGGTGAATATTCGCCACCACCAATAAAAGACATTATTTTGAAATAACTTCGTGAGTTTGAAGAATTGACTACAGTGCTGCCTAGGCATTAGTGCGGAGCGGATCGACAAATTCGCTGGTCCTACTCCGATCCTGTTTTTAAAGCGCTGGTCCGACCCGAAAGCCAGATTCTAGAAATAACCGCGACCCGGCCCGATAAACTCCGATGATAATTATCTACGCATAGGATGGTATTGAATATTGGTTGAAACAATGCAAATAGGAAATTAACAACTCAAACACCAAACCCAACCCCTATCTATAGTATTTATGCCAACTTGGACTTGGCATGTGGCTTATTTCCATAAGCGTTTCACTTTAACTATTGATTCGAGTGTGGAAGAGGGTAAGGCTGTCATTTCTTAGTTAAAATTACTGATCTGGTTCCGATGCGACTCCGGCCGTATCAGAAAAAGTACTGATCCGGCCCCGAACCGGCTTCGGTCAAAAATGAGAATATCCGGCCGGATATCAAATACGGCTCCGGTCCATGCTCCGCCCTACTAGGCTTATGTGTGCTGCGTTAATTTATACTAATTGGCACATGGCTTCTGGTCACATTCATGCGAGGCGTATTACTCATAACGTATAACAATGTTATTTAGGATTCCGGTGTTTCATTGCCTACACGCGGTACGCGTCGTCCGTTTAGAAAGGGAAACTGGTGGCCACGGAGTTACGTAATATTTAACGAGCGCTGTTACTAGTTACACAGCCAATAACCAGTCGATTATCGTCATTAGTAAGAGAAGCGAGTTGCTATCGTACAGGTCATTTGCCCAAAACAATGCATCACCTCGAAGAACTGGAACGGATCGGCTTTTCCTTTCAATGGCGTGTTCTGTGATGAAAGTTACTGCTTTTAGTAGAATACATAGAAGATGAGTAATCTCCATTCGCTATGAAAACGGAAATAGATCCGACAGTCATTGAAACTCAAATTAGAAATAGGTTACGCTTGAGGCGTGTCAAGAGCTATAATGTGTTCCAATAAAACTAATAAGTAAGACCATTCCGTTGAATAATTGAGAAGTATTACTTCAGTATAGGATTCCCAAATATTACTGAAGGAATTACGACGTGAATTTCATAGATCCACACTATATGTCTCAAATAAGAAATGCTTGTAATACTACCACCTATTTTGTTGAATGTATCGACGGTGAAATGAATGGTGTCATGATTGCTTCCTGTGAATCGACACACTATTCTGATAATGTCGTTTGTATCAATTGCCACGATTCACACTAAGGGCATTCAAATGATAGTCGATTATACCCTATGCGATGCACTGTGCACATGTTTGATAGGTCGAATAACGCGTGCGCAAACAAGTCAAGCACAGGAAAAAAGCGACGATTGACGTTAGAATTTCTAACGACAAAGCAAGTGCTGACGGTGCTGGCTAAACGATACGCGAATGATAAATTCGTGTTAGGGAATCCTTCTTTGGATCTGGTAGTCGTTCAATGAACGTTTTATCACGTACACGCTCAAAGATGGTCAAAGCAGTCAGCATTGAAGATCACGTCTAGAATTAGAAGAAATGCCGTTCCTTTATATTCAATTACAATTAGAGCACTGGTGCAGCTATGCTAACCCACGAGCCACGGAACACATGTTACCATGAGCTGCAGGATTTCCGCGAAACGCCACATTTTCGGCTATTCATAAACACAAACATCTGTCGCAATACACATCTAATGCATTATTGTAGATTACTGGTACACACTCTGCGTGAGCAGAGTGATAAGATCGCGAAATCATCAAAACATTCATCTTCATCATCATTGGTTTATTAGCAATTTGATCAGTTCAATAGGCCTACACCACAAAAAATGTGATTCAATGAACAGACAGGAAGGTGACGAAGCGACTTGGAGTAGTCTAATTTTCACAAACAACGAACTTGGAGTAGTCTAATTTTCACAAACAACGAAACTATGATTATGAATATTTATATCACCTCGGAAAGTGTAATCGTAATATTCGGTCGAAACGCAACAGCGTGATACCAATTGCTCAATTAGAAATAATAATCTAAATACTGGAGATAAAATTTGTATTGCAGTAGGTTGGGGTTTCGATTTCAAACTCCCATCTCTTCTGTGTACGCCACCGCACGCGACGTACCATCACAATATTCACAATTCCATTGCTGATCTAATTGCCCGCAACCAGCGGTATCATCACAAATCATATGTAGGAGTTGAGTGTAAGTAGAAACCGAAGTATGCAGTATGAAAAATAATATTTTGTCGAAGGATTGCAGACTGAAGGATACTTTCGAGATCGTAAGATGTATCTTCCCGACTAACGCAAAATGACTAATGGTTATACAAATAGCTACGAGCATTAAAATACATTTAGTTAACGTGAGAGAGAGAGAGGATATTTCATTCAGATGTTGTCGCAAATTCAGTCACAAAATCGTTACAAAATCGAAACATAACCACTTGCGTAGGTAGGGAGGATGTGGTAACTATGAAACACTCACACCGAAAATACTTGTAGAATTCTCTGTGATAATCCCATGATTACACTACGCGAATTTGTCAACAATGGGATGCTGGCAGAATCTTTCCTTACATGCACAAAACTTCGACCTGCGTGAGTTATGGGGTTTGTGAAGTAAATTTAGATCGACATATACATTTTTCTATATCACCTTCCAGACTAACAAACCAGCCATTATTTTTGGTTTGAAGTATAGGGCTTGTATCAGGGTATATAATGTCACATATTTTTTGAATCAATATCATCTTCGAGTGGACTGTTTTCAATACAATTACAATATTTATAGGGTGGGGGACCGATGGTACCAGAGCCAAATCAAGCAAAATAGATGGACCAACTATAATTACTTAACAACAGAAACGCGCCTACATATATAGAGGCTGTACATCATAGTTACCTGTGGTGTTTAATCGCTGTTACAAGGCATTTGAAAGTCAAAATGTCGATTTGCGAATAATATGTATGTGACAAGTGACATTGATTTTGTAAGTTTGGGCGTAAATCGAACGTGATTTTATGCCAACATTTGTGTTGATATAATCTATTTCATTTTTGAAGGTGGTGACAAAACATTGTTATTTGGCTTGCTGCAGCTTAGATTATAGTACACAACAAAAAAAGTTGACAAACTTGAGTTTTTGAACGTATGTCTCATAGGTACCGTGGTCGTGTGCCTTTGGACCCACCGGGTGGGGACCGAGGATGATACGCTCGAGCAACAAATTTTAAACGTATATAAATATTTTTTTATGGCGGATATCCACGTAAATATCCGCGATAGGCAGAGCTTGTATCGAAGTGTTGAGACAGCAAAAGATCTGCTATTCTCGGCTTAAGATTTGAGGGCCAGAGATCATTTTTCCATTTTTGATCCATCGGTACCACATCTCCCATACATAGTAAAGCTAGGCAAAACCGACTTGCGGATTTTGAATAGGTAGTGCTTCTTCGTCAATAACTACCTCTGCATATATATTGGATATAGTTGCGCTGTGCGGTTTCTCGTACAAATTCATATACATTATAAGTTCCTGGAATACTGAAATTTCTTACTGTTGTCGTGGTGGTGCAGTTGTGATTGTTGACTTGCATGAAGTTGCCAAGATGACGCAAAGTAACTCGTACGTAAATGTAAAACTTTGAATAATATGAAGAAAGAGTAAAACAATAAGATTAGAAAATGATGATCTGCAGACATCGGACGATAAACACATCGATGGAATCGATTCCTACTGCGATTACTTCGAAAATGCATAATTACGATTACAGCAAAAGCTAGCCGTAGTCGATTACGAAGGCAGGAAAAAAGCGATCGCGACTTCATTAATTTGCTTCTTAAGAATTGGCCTGACACATTATTCGAAGTCAATTTCACTGTTATAACGATTGAAATGAGGATTCATCGTAAAAGAACTTGAAATCGTGATATATCCGTTGCAAAAATCTATTGCTATATAACCGGGTGCGACCTTCAGTACACAGTGCTGAGATAACAGTTGGTGCTCGCTTCTAGAATACGTAACACAAAAATACTTGCAATTCAGATAATATGGCTGTTACAAACATCACAAAAACAGATCGCTTACATAAGGTTCCGAGTCACACGTCAATGTCACTTTTATGGTATTGACTAGAGTGAAGACGATTCAGTTTCAATTAAGTCTGAGTCCAAGTCAGCTAGTAGAGTCATAGTGTTGTGACTCGATTCCAAGTCCAAATCATTGTGTTCACTGTTCAGTTTCAGGGCAATATGGTTCAATCCACTTTTTCAACTCCACAGGAGTGATAGATTGGCTCGCATTCATAATATAGTCATTTTCCTCAGTCTTAACAGTTTCTTGCTCTATTTTCCAAGTATCAGGACTGACAGACGAATCATTCTACCAATAATGTGATGATTTTACTATTCTTCGAAGTTACAATGAAATGTCCGTATTGGCCGTCCTAGTCTTGAGTCGTATGACTTGGATCGAGTCATGCACAATGACTCTAGGACAAGTCGAGTCCATTTATGTATTGACTCAACGTGTATGAGTCGAGTCATTCTACGCATTTGAAAAATGGTTCGAGTCAAGTCGATTACCCAAAAAATCGCGACTCGAATCGGACTTGAGTAGAGTCATGACTGGAGTCATTTCAACCCTGGTGTCGATAAGGAAGATTCAACAAATTTTTTAATCCGAGCCGGAAGTGCTTATCGTTTTTCTCCTACGCGCTAGCTGTGTATGTTGAGGACCCGCAATATGGAAGAGAGGTGGTATACTGAATGATAGTATCACAACAAAGACCGAAAACTACGCGACTACAAGTAGGCCTAATTGCCAAAAAATATTTACCAGGTATCAAGGTATTTACTGCTTCTGACTCCATAATAAGAAATGCGGTTCGCAAACACCTCACACGTTGTGTCACTACATAATCGCTCTTTCCATTATCAAGCTTATTCCATGGTCCTTGTGAAACTCCTGAGATTCTTGGAGGTAGAGAACTTTAGTATAAAATTGACTGATATAAATATACTATTCAATTCTATATTGAAGTTCTGTATCTTCAGAAAGCTCTTTGATAAAAAATCATATTGAAATAAGCCTGAATATTTAGGCCGACACTTGTTGATGAACGAAGTGCCTTTGGGTGCTCTGCTAGTTGTTCGTGATTACACCTGGCGAGTGTCAGTCGAATATATTTTGGTTTATATCAATGTGAATATAGTATTTAATCGGAAAACTCAATTTATGCCATAGTCAATATTCCTCGTAAAGCTATAAAGTTTGGCCATCGTCCTTTTGAAGGCAAATTCTTGTATATGCAAAATAGTTCTCAAATTTCGATTAACCTAAGGCTGAATCGGTCGGTTTTCATTGCGAGTGTTCATGGCGGTGCATTAATTCGCTAAAACTTCTGATATAACCGCCACATTGAAGTAAATTATTTAAGATATCATTACTTTTTCTACACTGCTATTTGTTTTCTCATCGTCAATTCAGAAGGGTCAAAAGAGATATTCTACCTGTGATACAAAACCTATCTAGTATAATATAACATATGCAGTTCCCGGAGTAACACAACGAATAAATACCACCAAGAATCTGTTCGATTATATACACACTTCATCTGTTGGTGACCACCAGGTCACAGTTGAGGTTCGCATTTTTTCGTCCTCAGTCACTCGAAATATGTATTACGTACCATATAGTAGCTTACTAGCTGTGGATAATTTCTATTCTCTCAATTTCGCTTGAGTCATACCGAGCTTCAACACGTTTATGATGGTAAAATACCCACAATATAATTGCACATTATTCAACTAAAGCTCATCAACGCTGTTTAGCCCATTTCATACCGTAAATAGAAATCGATACAAATAATTACTCAATTTGAACTCCTTGCGAATATAATGAGTTTCTCCTTACTGCGTGCGCGATACGAATGGTGGCGTTCGGTGATTTCCGCGGGAATTTGAACCGCGTGTCATCTATTTAAATCACAATCTAGTATAGATCGAGTGAGTATCTATCGTCGATCCACAAGCCGTCTACTAAGGTTATTGCAAATTTTTATTCTAGAAATTTCAAGCCATCTGAAAAGTTTCAATCGAAAGTAGGGTGTGACGTCACCGTATAAATTAATTGCTAGTGCTGCGTGTGTCAGCAAGCAATGGAATATTATTTTAGTCATCCCTAGAACTGTTCAAGATGGATTGCTAATACCTACAGTCGACTTCGCTTAAATCGGGCACAGGATAACCCGGACAATCGCTCTGTTCGAATAAAATGTTCGGAACGGAACAAAAGTAAAAATCGGAAGTAAAAATTCCGGTTAACTCAGACAATTCTCAGCTCAATGCGGACAACTCTTATCGTTAAGTTATGGTGTAATAAACACTATTTCGCTCGTTTCACACGAAATGAGTGATTATGGTGAAAAAAAATCCATCCATCAATTAACAATCGACAATGAACTCATATAAGGTCGTGCCAGCCTATACAAACGACTTTGTCCGCATCGAGTAGAAAATCAATTGCTCGCTTCTTGGTTATGCGTATGAAGGCAGGCATCGCATTTAAAATACGGTGCTGTTGCCTATCAAAGGAAATGCTGCTGCACCATGCTGACGTTATCGCATAGAACTCACATTATTTATATCTTCAGGTTAGGAGTGTTGTGCGGTATTGAATATACCAAGCCATTCATCAAACACTTTATAATGCAAAACTGTGTAACACGCATATAATCCCTTTTGATAACCCGTAAAAGCAACTACGGAGCTGCCAAGGAAGAGTCTTTACTCTTTTCGTCGTATATTTTGGTAAGCCATTTCAATTTTTATGCTAAGCTGTCCAGTACCAATCTGTTTTAGAAGATCAGGGATGTTTAACTTTTTTGCTATTCGCGGCAACATTTCGATTTCATATATGGCCTATAGCAGCATTGCTACGGACATACCACCATGACATACCAGCTCGACGGAAAATATCCATGTTAAATTGGCTATCGGGGACTTCTCATCTCGGAAAGCAATTGTTGTGTTATGAGGCGTCAATGTTCACTCGAAAATTATATTTCGTAAGTACGTTTTGAATTGTAGAAGCGGAACGCGTAGGCAGGCTTTCCGTACGCACCGACATCGCGAGTATTAACGCTAGCAAAAGCTATTAAGAATCGTTGCCTAAACACGAAGGGCTCGATATTTTTTCATATTCACACATGAATTTCGTCAATAATATTGGCGGTCGCATGTGTTAAAATAAAATATTTATCCTTTCTCCGTCTATGTGATCAGATTTACCGGTAGAGCTGACGGAAGGGCTGTTTTCGAAAATTCAGGGCAGCTAATTAATGATGATAATGCATCTTCGGGTGGGACAACATATTTGACCTGAAAATGAAAATTCTGACATTTTTTGACCTTAAAACATAATTTTGACCAAATCCCGACCTCATGTATGTAAATTAGGTGTTTCCCACATAATGCTAGAATAGTACACTTATCGTCATATCTGGTTGAACTGCCTGTCCTTACGAAGTAATTTGGCCTGAAAAACCTTTTTTGACTCAAAAACTGAAAAATTTTACATGAAAAAACTTTATTTTAACGAAATCTGGACCTATGAAGATTTCGAATAGCTACATCACCCCTTATGGTAAATTTTTTTATAATTTGTTGCAGTACAACGATAGATATTCTCGGGTAGAGTGTGTCTGTCCTTACTAAGTAGCTTGCCAAGAATGGAGAAAGAACGTTCAACAGCTGCAATTGTTGGCTGGCAACACGGAAGTTGTGCGTACACTGCTGGTGACACACCATGTTGCTTCATTCTGACAATGTTGTCTACACTGCATCACATTTTTCCATCGTTGACATAAGAAACAATGCTCACGCAGTCTTGCTTCAATTAGGATATTGCGTTACGTAGAGCATAACACCATGTCAACCTATTTGTTTCATTAGACAATTTATGATTCACAATGAGTAGGCAGTGGGCCGTCTACAACGGTAGGCCTACACCAGTGGTCGGGAACCTATGGCTCGCGAGCCATATATGGCTCTTTTGTGTGTTAGATATGGCTCTTTGACATATTTGTAATTTGGTACTCAATTTCACCGATATTGCAGCAACTTGTTAGCAAATTTTCACAACGACCGGAATAATTCTTCTCGTGTCAGCATAAACATGTATATTAGAGAGGTCAAGACTGTGGCGTATCCAGGGTTACAGGCTCGTACTTCTTTGCAAAATCCTAAAATTTAAGTTGCTGTAGCGCCAGCGACCAATATCCCTTGCGAATTTGATGTACCCGACATCGCGCGCTGCGTAATCCTGGATTGCACCATACGTTGGTCGATGATAGAGAATAGCAGACATGAGGACGCCTATATGAAAATCTAGTTTTCAGATACACATTGTATTTCTGATCTACACCGAGAAATGGACTGCCTTGGAGGTGACATGCCAATTACAAATCCAAATTACAAACAACGCTTCGCTGTCCACGTTCTTCATTTGTGAGTAGCTTTCTAGTACTGCTGTTAAAATGTAGGCGTGTAGTGCAACGTTTATGTTACCGCCGAATACTGAGAAACACTGGCGTAGCAGCATATGCTGCCGGCCCTGGCTCTCGCTTAAAATGCCGCCCCCCCCCCTAAGTAGACTGCAGCAAATTTCAACATAGATTCATGTTCAAGCAATCTTGACAATAAAAAATAATTACGCATAATATGCCGCGTCTCAGCCTCACCGTCTCAACGTTAATAAGGCCAAAAATAATAAAGACAAGAAATAGCGAATGAATGTATTGTGCAAATAGAAAATCAATAGCCGCCTCAAAGCAAAATCAGCGATAATATCCTCAAATTCAAGTTTTTGAACGAAGTCTCTTTCTATGGACAGAATGGATGGAGCTGATAGCCGATCATCATCATGGTAGAACGTAAATAAGACTTGTTCAGTTTGATCTTTGAGAAGCTCCTCACACAGCTCGCAATTGAAACACCAATGGTCAGATAAAGTTTCAGACACGAGCGTAAATATGGTGTCGAATCATGTAGATTTGCATTAACTAACCAGGCCAGTATCTTCTGATTGTTCGCCAGGCATTCACCTTTTTCTGCGTACTCTCCGAACAATCGGCCTTGACGGCTATTTCGGAGTGGTTCCATCGCCATGTTAACACATTAATTCGTGTTTTCGGAATCAGCGCGACACTAGCTTTCGATCGAGACCTGTTTGATTAAATTTATCTCACGGGATGCCCGCTATAGGACTACCAATTACGCTTCTTTTAGCCGGCTATGTGCACACTGTGCCGAGCGAGATAGTGTAACGGTGATGGGTCCGGCGTCTTGATCGGTAGGTCGTGGGTTCGATCCCCGGCCGGGTCAGACCAAATACTCGAAAACTGGTACTCGCGGTTATCCCGCTAAGCCAGTGGTTCGCAACCTCCTTTTTTTAGACACACCCCCCTTTATGATAGTGAAACATTTCG
Source organism: Botryllus schlosseri (assembly GCF_051294905.1). NCBI lineage: Eukaryota > Metazoa > Chordata > Ascidiacea > Stolidobranchia > Styelidae > Botryllus > Botryllus schlosseri. The sequence continues at coordinate 2,714,826 of NC_137241.1, forward strand.
CGCACCACTTATCGTCATATCACAAAATCCAACGGGGATGCTAGCAACCCCAACAGATTGTTTGATGGCATGGACGGGTTATGACTGTTTATGAGAAAATTCAAAAATATGAAAATCGGTCTATATAGAGAAAAACACGCGTGAATTGCCGATTTTTTTTTCAGTTGACCGATTCTTCGCGCCCCCTTCAGATGCTTTCACGCCCACCCAAGGGGGGCGCGCCTTCCAGGTTGGGAACCACTACGTATACTACGCTAGGCGCTCAGCAATCACTGAGAAGAAAAAAACAAGGGTGCAAACTAGATGACGTTAATATGAAGTCCGTATCGCATCTCCGTCGTCAAAACATCTCGATGGTGTAGGCGAAAAAAATATCATATATATCTCTCTCTCACTGTGCAGCCTTATTTTGCCGCCCCTGGCGCAGAGCAAGAACCGCCAAGTGGCTGCTACGCCACTGCTGAGAAATCGATCAATATTTAGATTTTCGGAATCACTGCTATAGGTATATTAGATTATTATAAGTTATTACTTAATTATAAATTATGAGCTATATTTACGATGAATAGGATGATTATCAGCCTACGAGTTTTGACGGAGAAAGTATTGCGCCCACGACAAATCCCATGTAGTGAGTTCGAATCAGTACTACAAAGACGTCACGAATTTTCAATTGTGACGTAACAATTGATTGACATGTATGATTGTATAGCTCTTTGAGAGTTCAAATGAAAAATATAGGGCCAACATGGCTCTTCAGACGAAAAAGGATCCCGACCACTAGCCTATACAATAGGCAACTAGATGTAAAATGTAAAATGATAAGTTCATCCACAGGCTTTATGCAGGCTATGGTTCATCGACAGTGCAGACATCTACGATACAAACGATTTTGTAAACAATTTTAACAATGTTTTGACCTACCGGTACAATTTTCACAAAATTTTGACTTATTATGACATGTCAAAAAATCTCCCTACTCATCAGGATTGTCATTATACGGAAAATACATTGGAATCGTTTAAACGTACGAGAAAAAAATTGTACTATATCTTTATGTGTCACATTGTTTTCCTATGCGGTTCGAATATGCACCGTGGTGATCAGATTGCAAGGGCACTACTAAATGCGAGTGGTCCTGAACAGAGGTGGTCAGTAACGAAGTACTTCTAGTTTTTCGAAGTACTCAAGTAGATTTCCTCTACTTCTGGTACTTACTCAAGTAGATCTGATTTTCACTACTTCTACTTCTACTTCGTAATATCTAGTAATTTACTTACTTACTTGTCACTATTTTCAGTTTGTCAAGTAGAAGTAGTTTAATCCTCCAATAAGAAAGATAGCCTGACGAATTTCGGGACTGTTTTCACGAAGTACCAACATTTAATTTTCATAAAAGTCAAGTAATACCCAGAACTTTTGTTGCTCTTCGCGCACAGTAGTTTTGGAGTGAAAAATATATGCTTTTATGAAAGTATCGGTGAATATAATCTATGCACTGGATCGCGTGGTTCCGCTCACACCGCATTGTCGCTCCTTTCAAATATTTCTTCACATTAAATATGGCCCACCATAACGCTTGAAACTACCGTTTCACAATCTAGCTATTGCCTATCACATCCTAATCTAGCAGCCCATGACGTGTCCTAATCTGGAAAAGTGGACGCTGGCTTTTTTTGAACGTTACACCTGTTTTAGCAGACCACCTTTCTGGACAAAAGACGTCAAATATATTTTCCGCTCCTTCTCTTTCAATTCCGAGTTTCATACTTTGAGTTTTAATTAATTTCAGTTCTTTCGTCTGCAGAACATAATATTGAAGTATAAAAGTAAATGTAGTATTGACTCTATTTTCCTAAAATAAAGCTCCACTATCTAAAATTTTACGATCCACCATATTTTTTATTAACGTATACTAATCTTCATCATCATCATTGGTTTATTAGCAATTTTATCAGTTTCATACACCACAAAAATGCGATACAATGAAAAGATAGCAAGGTGCCGAAGTGACTTGGAGTATAGTATATGGAACCAGACACCTACATCGGCCTAGGCAATGTAAAGAGGAGGCATGCACACTGAATGAAAAGTAAAAGAAGATAGCATTGGAAAAAGCAAGCGATAAAATTGCGGTGACATGTCATGGAAGGCGAGATCAATAGGTCAGGTCGAGCTCCGGTAATCTTGAGGATGGACTAATATTTATTTAGTAGTAATTACTTGTATTTCGACTTGAATGTGGACACTGGACATGCTAGTCGACTGTCGGATGGCCAGCGGGATACTGTTCCACACGTCAGGTCCGGCATATTTGATCGAGGGATGATCTTTTCGGTCGATCATATGATATGTGGACGATGTTGACCCGCGTGTGTTGTACTTGTGCGCTTTGGAACAGGGCTGACCAGCGATGTTAACGGTTAGGTTATTTTTCGAATTCTGCAATTGGGATTTCGAGGCGTTTATGCAAAGGTTATTTTGGGCCGTCCACTCATGCAATTTGGGCATTTGGTCACTAGTCAGGGCATCCAGCTCCGCCGTCGAAGATGCGGAAGAGAGGAGGTGAGTATCATCAGCGAACAGAGTGGTGTTCAATGAGGAGGTATCAAAAATGTCATTGACATATAAGGTGAAGAGGACCGGTTCAAGTACTGGACCTCGGGGTACACCACAAGTCACCAGATGAGGAGAGGACAAGGTGTTTGAGATTGCAACCATTTGTTGGCATCCAGTGAGGTAACTTTTTATGAGATCAAGTTGTGGACCCCGAAGTCCGTAACGCGCCAATTTCGAGATGAGAATTTTATGATCCGAGCAGTGAAACGCTTGTTTTAGATCGAGAAAATGCTACATCACACATCCCCTTGCTCTGAGATATCATAATACTGTTCAGCCACTGTTAAGAGGACATGTGAGGTTTGATGTTTGTTTTGGAAGACAAATTGTTGAGGGCAAATGACGGACATTTTGGCGAGGAATGAGGATAAGCGGGAGAGGATCAACTTTTCGAATACAACCCCGATGCATGGGAGAACGGATATAGGACGGTAGTTTGTGACATTAGTTCTAGCCCCAGCTTTTTGCACAGGGACTACTCTGTTTATTTTAGATAGCTTGGGTAGACACCATTTTCAATCATGAAGTTGAAAAATAGGCGATATACTGTCCGATATGCAAGCTTATCATTTTTAAAAACCATGATGGGATTTGGTCATAGCCGACGGCCTTGTGCGGTTTTAGTTTGTAGATGGCTACTTCGACTTCGTATATTTGGTCGTGAGTCGAGCACAATAGACTGGGATATCGATCTCACCTCTGATCTGACCGACACAGGTTTTGTAATAGAAGGAGCAATATTAGGGCCTACGTAACAAAAAATATTCATTGAAGTTATTCGCGATGACCGCCGGATCTGAAAGTTTGTTTCCGGTATCCGAATTCACGATTTCCGAAACAGACTTATGGTCTTTTTTTTCCGGTGTAGGAGAGAGTTAAGTCTTGACCAAGTTTCACGAGTGTCCTTTTTGTCTCTGTTGAAAAATCTCTCGTTGTATTTTGCTTTTGCCTCGGAAATGAAATGCAGGTGCGATTCCTGAATCGTCGAAATCTCTCTCGTTCATGTTCTGGGCAATTCTTGGTGTCTAATCGGTCATGCCCCCGGTTTCGTTTACGTATAAGCTGAACGATAAGCGCTGTAGAGGGGAAAATTGTTCCAGAAGTGATTTTATAGCAGACACAAACTCTACAAATATTTCGTGAAAGTTGCTTATCGAGATGTGGGGATTGGCCGATGTTTTAAATTGGTTGGATGCGGCATCATCGAGCGCTTCTTCATCCACTGACTCTCGTCGTCTGCAGAGGTGATATGTTTCGGTGGTGTCCTTTGCTGTTCGTGTGATAGAAAACTAATATGGTTGTGGTCTCTGATTTTTGCCAAAATCAAAAATGGAATGATTTTCATTTCACGCAAGTTAGTATATATGTGGTCGATCAGAGTCCTTGACTTGTCGGTTATGCGTGTACGCTCGATGATCATTCGGTCGAGACCGGCGGTTTTCGAGTGTTCCAATGACTTTGTAAATTGGTTTATATTTGTCGTGGGATGACGGTATAATACGGCCACCAAAAATGATTTGTGGATTTCAATTGGATGATCAACTTCCAGATATAACTCTTCACAATCTTGGACATTCAGATTGTAGTCCATACAAGTTTCGTAAGGAATTTTTTCTTCAATGTAAAGTACAACACCTCCGTAAGATTTCGCTGATTTCGGTGCCGGAGTATATTCGAAGTTGTAGCCCGATATATCAACGTTTTAAGTGGGTTTATATGAAAAGTTTTTTTCTGAGATTGCAATTGTGCAAAGTGTTGAAACCGTATCCGATACAACCTCTCCGTATTGCTCTTCCCCTAAACTATATAGGGGCCTTATAATATGGGGTAGGGTGCCATGTCATGATATTTTCTAAAACGGGGTGTTCGAGTAAACAAAGGGTTAGTATCGCATTTTCACATCAACACTATAATTTGCATCTCATGATGCGAACGTATGCTTATTCTGTCGGAGATTGATACTTCCTGGGATGCATCAATACGAATCAAGCTCTCTGCACCTCCCGCATAGCTCAATTTGCAGCTTTTGACAGTCCATGCGAACGAATTAAGACTGTTTTCAAAACTATTTACTTACTTGAGTAGATTTAAAGTCAGTCAATTCTGCTTCTACTTCAAGTAGATTTAAGTTGCTTATGAAAGAAGTACTTCTACTCGTACTTGAGTAGATTTTTTTCGTCGCTACTTGTACTTCTACTTGAGTAGCGTTCTTGACTACTTTCAACACCTCTACTCCTAAATCACGTGAACGGCGAAGAAAATTATTTTAGTTGAATTAAAATATCCCAAAAATTTCCATCAGCACACGCTATTATACGAATTACTTGTACACAGCGCACATTTATGCTTCGACGGGCGCAGGTTGGTCACCCCTGTATAAGATGAATGCAATCGCACCCCATTTAGAGCGACTATGAAGCTGGTATGGCCTTTTATGAGCTCATGGTTGATTTATTCTACATTGATGGTCATTGTTTCACTATATTCACTGATCTTGTGTTTAACGAACGAAGCACTGTTTATTGTGCCATAGCCTAACAATAAGGAATTGCGAATCAACCGAATTACCCGGATGTTTCTACATTAAATTTTAACTTTAATACTGTTACCGAGCATTTTCCGAATAAAGCAGTTGTCCGGGATATCCACGGTCAGATTTTACTTCGAATTGACTCGACTATCATGAGCCGTTCCACATTTATGATACTTCAAGAAAAGTCCTTGTCATATTGGATTTAGCATGTCATGAATCGAATGCTTCCTAAACAGCTGGGTTACTTCTCATTCGCTTCTACACCAAATCGAATTGTTATTGCACGTCGTTAGACCGAAGCTCGCCGTGGTAAGCTATGCGATGAACAGTTGCATAAGGTGGCGCGCGAGTTGCGTTGTTGAAATGTTTTCTGGGATGACACATTTTAGAATTCTAGTGAGTTCGCCTCAAATCCCTTCGTCCGGATTGAGTGTAAATCATTTGTCTTTTCATCGACACGCAAGCTACATGCTTCATTGTGATGGTTCCCAAAGTGGACGCTAACACCCACTTAGGGCGTTAGCAACCTCGAAGGAGAATTGGAGGAGTTGAGAGAAATATAGGGGTCTCATGCACTAGAGAAATCAGATTAGGGATTCCATTAACTTATATCTATATTTGTGCACTAGAATGAGATGTATGAATATGAGGACACGTCGTTTGCTTTTGTTTAAGGCATATTCAAGGTAAATCGTCTACAACGCTCTCAAAACATGTTTTTGGCATGCAATATTGAATTTTTATACCTAATCAATACTTAAGAACAGAGCTTTTAGCCAGCGAGGCATGTCGTACACACATTTATAAACCCCTGTACGACGAGTACGATGAATTTTTTATAACGTACTGCACCGCAATGAAGTATGACCTTGGAAGGGAAATATGCCTCAATTATTTTTTCTATGAAATTGTTTCTCCCGAGATTTCTACCGTGCTGTTCGCTTTGAACTATACTTTAGCGTGTAGCTTGCTGTCTATGAATTATATCACCTGTAAAGGCCATAAACGGCAACGTCGTTTGCGTAAGAAAGGCAACTTTTGTCGTTGGTGGGTTTTAGAGGGGCGTTGGTACTTGGATGATTTGCCAAGGGGGCGTTGTGTTAAAAAATGTTAAAGAAACACTCTTCTATAATTCTGCCGTCGCTCGATATCATGTGGATTACTACGTCAATTCTGTAGTCGTCATTGATTCGGTTTATGGAACAAAAACTGCTTGCAGAACGACTGCATCATCATAAGTAGGCTCACTTTAACCGTTCCTCCAATCACTCAATCATATCTTTATCATTTGATCACGAATAAATTAGGTACCCTTTTATGCTGGTGTCCAGAAGAGGCGGGTTTAAAAGTGGATTATCCAAGACCGAATTCCTGCATGTGTTAATGGTAATTTATACATATGTTCGCTATGAATTCATAATTTTTCATTTTAACCGCAATAATCATAACGACCATGCCACGACAATCAAACCATCTTTGAATCTAGAACTGCAACTCTCATGCCGCCTTAGACTCCAATCTCTAATATCTATTGGCGTGCTATGGAGGTAGTGAAATATGCTGTTGAATACAATTTCTACTTAACGTGAGAGCAACAGGCCTTGGTGATTAAATCAACTTTAAGAATAATAGCACATAGTATCGAGTAAAAGCCCGAGAATAGAAAGCGTTTCCATCCAAGGTCAAATATTTCGTTCATCCAATATAATTATAGGTATGGTCAAAACCCGATTGACATTAGTGATTCGATTATGAATCGAGTATTAGTACTCGGGTATCACTACTTATGACGTCATATAGCAGTGTGAAGACGTGAAAAGTTCACTTATGCACCCTCAACGCGACCACAAAGAATATAATACCGATTCCACATTACATTAAAGAAAATTTGGTACTTTTTCGCTCTTGCTCGCTTTGCGCATTTCATTGAGCTTCGTGACAATTCTGTAGGTTGATCACGACTCCGCAGACGTGACATTCCCACTGAGGTGCGTAACTTCGTACTGCATGCTTCGTACGTTGTCATACCAGAAATCCAAATTTCAAGGCTCCCCCAGCGAAAAACATTACCTCTCAGTGCATGGAAAGAAGAGCATATTTGCAGCACCCGAAAAAATCATCTCTCACCATCCGATTCCAATCATCAGAATTACCACTCCATTCAGATTCAAGCACACGAATCATTGTACCAATCCTTAAATATAATACATCAAAACCACACTCATCATTACATATGGCGAAGGCATAACAATGTTGAACAAAAATGCTTCGTACATCAACGATCTGGTCCAGATATTATTTTAAAATTTAAATAATTTCCGAAACATTATATTAATATCTATACAAGGGGTTGTCGATATACCAAGAAAACGGCTTGACTGATAATATAGATAACGATATGTAAATCATGTCACAGAATAATATGCTGGGGGTGGCGGTGCAGAAGAGTAGGCTCCTTGCGGCGCGTAAGAAGGTGGAGGACTGGAATACTGACTAAAATTCGAGGCTGGCATCTGCGGTTGGAATCCGTACGCAGTTCCTGAATTGGAATAGTTTGACGGTAATCCTCCGCCTGTGGTGATTGTAGTCACAGTGGTCGCCACCGCCACCGGGCGTTTCGCTATCATGTGATATCTCCAACCGATAAACAAAAACATCACGCCCGGCACCATCAATGATATAGACGCGCCGATGAGTCCCGTAATATCGAGTGAGAGAGAGATCGCCAGACATAAGACTCCACAGGTCAGCATGACCAATCCGAAGAATCCCAGACATTTTGCCTGCGCGCGGAGTTGATCCGGGCTTCTGCCTCCTCTGCATAAAATGAGAAGTATATGTAAATAACCGTGATCTTTTGAGTAGGCCTATCTATCTCAAAACGCATGCATCGCATTGGGCCTCCCTAATAACCTTTTTACCATTGCACAGGCGTCAAAAAATATCTAAACAATAAGTTAATCCGGGTAACATAGAACTAGTTTCAGAACAGCGATAATCTTATTGACGTTACAGTAGAAATAGTAAATCCTTCAAAATAGTCAGTAATCAAAACTTCCTAGTTTGGGTTCCTGCTAGGATTAGTTTGAATTATCGTTGTGGGTAATGTTATCTTGATACGCGTTACAACTAGGGTTAGGTTTAGATCAGATTCTGTTGGGTTTATGTGTTATATTAGTGTTGGCTAATCACTAAAATGATATTTGGTTAAAATTTGAATCCTTCACCGTTACCGATAACTCCATAATTAATATGGGAATGATATGAGTCAACATCCTGTATCATGGACTACTCATTATGCTTGGGTGTAAAGTAAATGAGTTGAAGTCGCGGAGAAAATACGAAAGTTACAGTGTGACCTAGTACCATTACATCCGCCCTATGTGGAAGTAAGCTGGAACAATTCAACCATGTATTCGCGACAATAGCAACGCAGCTACGGAGTAGCGAAGTGGTTACAAGTCAGCCGCGCGAATTTATCCAACTTCCCCTTAAAAGCATACAGGCTATTCGAAATAATCAACGATACGTGCATCACTATCTACACGTGGACTACAGCAGTCCTTCCTATCCAGTGGGTCGCAAATCATCCATATATGTAACTGTTTTATATTCAATATGACATAGAGGGCGAGTATACTCGATTTTAGGTATTTCTGGATATGTCCGTGTAGGAAAGTCAAGTCCAGACTACGCTTGAATGTTGATCTGATAATATCTAATATGCAAGCTCTACTTTCTATTTGATAGAAAATGACATGCGTTCGCAATGTATTGTTTCTTTCCTCATTAATTTGGTATTTATTCGTTTCGTCATACCTCATTGTGGGTCGCTCAATAAAATTGGCAAAATGGGTCGCGAACTGAAAAAGGTTGGGAAGCACAGAACAGCATCACTTTGCAGAAGCAACATCTATATTCCCGCAAAATCATATTCTAGCATACAGGGGACAGAATCATTCTTTAAGAGTGTCGCGACTAAATATTTCAACCAGCCCGGCGAGTGTCGAGGGTTTACGTATGCGAAGTTCTTGTATAGCCGCTGAAACTGTGGTGACATGCAGTTACTTAAAAAATACGATGGACACTACTATAATATGACCTTAACAGCTGGTGTCATGACGTGCGCACTTGCCAGTGCCATAGAGTGCCAGTGAGGCAGTAAATTGACGAGTCTTATTATGATTGTGTCCAAAATTTCAGTGCTTCCTGTACTTCGTGATTGATGAAGCAAAAAATCCCTCATACACACCTAAGGGCCCCAACGCTTATAAAACAAGAACATAGACAGGCACTCTAGTGAGCGGGATTATATTACGAATTGACCTTTATTACGAATTGACCTTATATTACGAATTTTAGTGGAGGTAATCATCAGTGAGAGTTTGGCGTTCTGTGTTGCAATCGAAGGATTTTCGTGCTAAAATCGTTATGCAGAGATACGTTTCTTGCAGATAGGTACAAGAGCGGAGCATGGGGCGGAGCCGGTACTTTTTTCTAAGATAGGACAGCCTTACTCCCTTATACCCACGAATCGATTGGTAAAAGTGAAACGTTCATGGAAATATTCCACATGCTTAGACCAAGTTGGCATAATTACTTCAGATAAGGGTTAAGCTTGATCTTTGAGTTTTTAATGTCCTGTTTGCATTGTTTCAATATATTCAATACCATTCCGTGAGCAGATAATTATTATCTGAGTTATATGGCCTAGGAGTCAGACTGGAGTCGGATGAGAGCGTTAAAGAACAGGATCGTAGTAGGACCAGAGAGTTTGTCGATCCGCTTCGGACTAATAGGTACAGGATAAGTGCGCAGGAGCTGCGAATTCTTTACATACGTAGAAAATATATCCATCTTGATTACGTACTAAGGAGTTCACCTTCAACAACAACATTGACCACGGGATTAATCTCTCTTCAAGTCGTTTTATAGCTACAGCCTTTGTTGTGGTATCTAAATCCGTGAATGCCACGTATCCGCGTCGAACAATAGCACATTGTCGCACGGCGAAGTCTTGTTTGACCAGACACGTGATTCAGATATCACATTGAAGCTGCTGTTGTGTAGCATCTATTCATCTCGAGGGTAACGTCGTAAACTAGTTGTATCACACAGAAGGACGCAAGATGCGTAATATCACAGGTCTTGGTATGGACAGCGGAATTAACCATTCCGTGACATTACTTCCGTGACAGTATTCAAGTGAACACTAAGATTACTACGGGAAGGTGCGATACCAGGATGTCGCACTGAATATGAATAAGTCACTGCTTTAGTTCATATATAGACGAACATTGAATGGCGAGAAGACAAACAAATTATAATTATAAAATTAAAATAAATGATGCAATCGGGTTTAGTAATTACACGCAGTGTAGGCTATCCAGGCGTTAAATTAATTCCTCATCATATGTTTTATCTTTCCCATTTGCTCTTTCATCGATGCATAATGCGCGGATATACACTACATGGCAGTAATAAGTCTCTGGCCTATATTGCTCTCTGCATTTCGACAGCTTGTAGGTATATACAATCGGGCCCGTAACAGCAATTCGTCAGCCCCCCCCCCAAACGGAACAAAACAGCACTTCGTCAGGCCCCCCCAAAAAAACTTGGGTCTTGGGCTACCATAGGGTAATAAACCTACCCCCAATCACGTTGTTCGCTTTTGCCACCAAATTAGCCGTACTGTTCGATGAGCCAGCACCAAGCGCGAAAATTTTCGATAATTCATGATTGAATCGGTCAATATGATCGGGAATTGCACATATATTGCTATCAATTTTTATCCTCTCACTGCTCACGTAATCAGATTTACAGGTGAGGTGTGTTTGAAAAGGTAGGACCCCTCCATAATAATTAAACACCTTCGGGCGTATACCCGTTGGCAGGAACGAAACAGCACTTCGTTAAGCCCCCCCAAAAAACTTGCTTCTTGGGCTACCATAGGGTGATAAACCTACCCCCAATCAGGTTGTTTGCTTTTGCCACCAAATTAGCCGCACTGTTCAGTGAGCCAGCGCGAAGCGCAAAAGTTTTCGATAATTCATGATAAAATCGGTCAATAAGATAGGGAATTGCATATCTATTCCTATCAATTTCTTGTCCTCTCTGCTCACGTAATACGATTTACCGGTAGAGTTGAGTGAGGTGTCTTGGAACTGTAGGGCCCTGTGGTATAACTCCGTAACATGATGTTATTTAGTGACCTCCTGTCTGCTATATCAAAATATATAGAATCGCCCAAGCGTAGGCTACTAAACTAAAAGACGCACACGATTTCAAATTGGTATTTCTTCACTGGCATATAATTTTTCACTGCGGGATGGTTTTTGTCTTGTGAGGTTCAGATTGCCAAGACAGGAACATTCGGCGCCAGTCATTTAGGCGCCTATGGACAATTAAACCTATATGTATTTTGTATATATAACGAAGTTTTCGGTCAGCATAAGGGCGGTCCTTTTCGGCCAAGGTTTTCTCGCTGCCGATCGTTCTGCATGGCACACTTCCTGGAGTCGCCTGTTATATGGCCTAAAACTTTATATTTCTTGGTAAATCGTGGCGCGGTAATGGCCGATGCCGACATGCCCATTTCTGAAAATCTTGCGTATTTTTTCTTGAGGGAAGAGTACCCAAAAATCAAGACATTTGGCAGCTTGAAATCGCGCGCGACTGCGCGAAAAACTTTTGAAATAGCCGCATAAATTTTCCAAAAATGCTCTATAATTTATGCTAATTCACTCGATGGGGGGGGGGTGCGGTAGTTACGGTCCTGGATACAATACATACAAGCGCGTGGAATCGAATAGGTTTGATATCTCAAACCACATGGGCTCACATATTGGTACCTGAATATTTTAACGCGGAAAAGGCTGTTTAGTTTCGGAGTGATTCGTACAATAAATCCCACATAATATACTGAACTTCAGCTAACACCAATCTATCTGCAAAACTTACCGCATGCGCATCGCTTAAAGCGTTAATCTCAACCTGTTAATAGAATAAGAATCCAATCTCAAGAAATACTCGAGTTACTTCGACCTGTGAGCCTCGCCAGGCCTGAATGGTGTATTGTTGTTATGAAGGGAAACATTCAGTACCAAACTGACTTGTTGTAATGGAACATGCGATAGGTGTTGTTCTTTGTCGCGATCGGGAGACTTAAGCTAAAGCTGAACATCTTAATAATATACTGTAGAATGAAGACGGTAAAGCGTGCTAAGCATAACCATAGGACGCTGCTGGGAATATGTTGTGAAGGCCTCTCGACACTGTCTATCGGCTGTGACTGGGTAATAGTCTTAAAAGGATGGGCATAATTTGTTGTGGCACCATTCCCTATACCAGAGTTGGGCAAACTGCGGCTATTTCCGCCTTTGATTGCGGCTCTTTAATGAATGTACAATGCACATGCGTTTTGCCATATTGCTGGAGTGGTTTAACCTGATTATAAATTGATGCATTTTGTCGCGTACCAGCAATATGCGTATTTTTTTCGTGTTGTTTCTTTCTTTATGGTTTACGTAAAACTTGTAAAATTTAGGAGGGTGACACTAACGGGTTATAAACTTGCAATTGAAGTCTGGAATCGAGTTAACATAAACGTTACACCCGCAGCAATGGATCATCATCAATCAATGATAAGTCATGCTATTCAACAATTAACTTGATAATTGAATAAGGCAGTCAGATCACAATCATTTCTGGGCAAGCAATGGTGAATACGGCTCTTCCATTCGTATTGTAAAGGCTAGCAGTAACAGCAGAGTTTGGCCAAGAAAATGTCGTCTAGATTACCGAGCTGAAATCTTCTTTAAATTCTAATCAGCACTTGAAGGAACTCCCCGCACTGCTAAGACGTCATATCAGCCTGATTTCAAACACCCTGCAGTCCAGGTAGAGACGCACCGTATCACCACACAATATTAAACTTGATTCAATAGCCTATCCTTGACTGTGACGTCATAAATTCGTGTTTTTGAATTTTTGTGTTGTGGCTCTTTCAAAGCTAAGATTTTTGATATGAGGCTCGAGCATGAAGCAGGTCTGCCCATCTCTCTCCTATACCAATTTCTCGTCTGTGGACTTTTTCAACACAATTCGTGTGTGTGACTATCCATCTCATTGATGGATTCAGCCTGAAATATATTCATAGCCATGTTTACAAATACTGTTGCATATATACACATTCAGCGCATGTCCCGGAATGTTGTCTTTGATATACTATATCGCAGATGTGGTTTATGTAGCCCTTGTTGATACTCATGAAGAAGTAAAATCAAAAAGTGATTACAACAATATGGCAAACCTTTGTACTACAGTCCAGTGATTCTTAAACTGGGGGGCGCGAAGCCGCAGTTAACTGAAAATGAAAAGTTTTTCGCGCTGCTAGCGATATACCTCCAGCATATGGTGTTTACACTGTCTATTGTCCGAATTTCATATTTGAGAAGTCACTCATCAATAGCCATAACCTTCAATGGCATCAAACTATCCGTTGGGATTGCTAACGTTCTGATTTATCTCTTAAATAATTTTTGACATCACCATAAGGGGCGGCGAGAAATTTTTCATTATCATAACGGGGGCGTGTCTAAAAAAGCTTGAAAACTACTGGTATTACACAAATTGATTTGATGTCATATGTCGAGATGCCGCTAAAACTCAGATTGGGGACACGGACTAAAAATTTTAGTAACCACTGTCCTATACGAAATTTGTACGGCGAGCTCGTACAAGCTGGGGAATTGAAACAGCTCACGTGTCGCGAAATTTCGGTGAAATATCACGGGCTTATCATATCACTTAATCGGGATAGCGCCATTTTCACCTTAATCAGGTTTCGTCATTTCTAAGAACGGATATATTCCAGTCAAATTTTGGAAAATCCACCCGTCAGGTAAAAGCGATATCGTTTCTCGCAACCAGAACGCAGTGTCGAAGGCCACGGTCGCAGCCAAGTGGAAAATCCACGATCGTTTGAAACAGAGATCAGAATCACGCAAAAAAGGCCATCACTCCTTGCAGTGAGCAATAACTTCTCAAATACTTCGTGGTTCTCACAGCACACAATGAACCACAATTTCTACGGATTCTGCCGAATGCTAAATTAGTCCATTGATGGATAGGATCGACGTTGTCCTGCAACAGTGGACTTTTCCGGTACAGCTGGATAAATAAACGGACGAGACTAAATTTCCTTCACTGAATCAATTTTGCATTTTTACTGCGTATTTAGTTGCTTTATATATCAATCGTTTCAAGACCACGCAGCAGTTGCCTTCTAAACCTATGCCGCCCCTATTTGCTCTCAGCGCCCCCCACCGCTCAATTTTATAGTCAGCGCCCCCAGATAGCCGATTTCATGGCTGGCGCCCCCTTCACTATCGCGTACCCACCAAGGGGGGCGCCGGCGTCCATTTTGGGAGCCACTGGTCTAAAGTGTCACGGTGTGATTCCACATCTGCGTCAAATTTATTTCTGTCGGTCGAATCTTCAAAAAGCCTGATCAGTTCGGACTTCCGAAATCACACGATTCTATTTTAGCAGATGACTAAAATACGTTATAAATCCCCGCACTTGACCAAGAGCGTGATTGTATTTTGTCATCAAGTTTCGGCGTTTCACTGTGGCCTTGTCTTCCATTATCCGCTCTCAGTTCCTCACATAGACAAGACCCGCGCACAACGATGTATTAGAATCAAAGCGAACACTGTAAAGAGTAGTAGCAGTAGCAAATCTATACTATTAGACGAGAGCACAGTCACCTCTTGAAGAAGCAGTAATTGAATCGAAGCGACCAAGCAATAATCCAGCAACGCACTAATAGCGACGGCAGTCAAAATATGACATATACAGAAAATATGATGACGCATAGATATATAATCAAACCTTACAATTCATGACAAATATTCGCATTTCGAAGTACGTGACCAAGTACGTGGAATAGGGCGAATGATAAATGATAGAATCACTTTATGTATTCTGTAATTTCGAGAGTTGTTACAATCTTGTTTAGTGATAAGTAGATATTGAGCGATATCGGATTTCTGAGCCGATACAATAAAACCTACAACTAGTGCCGATATTTTCATACCCCGGATGGCCGATACCGATACTACTTCCAATGTCTGATGGACTCGGTATTATCGGCGTACCGATAATCGGCAGGGCTCTAGTAGATAGGTCGTCAACAATTCAGAAAAACTGTCAGCACGTTACAGCAGTTCAGGTAGCCTGAGTTATGTCGTCTGCGGAGGTAGCACGGAGTATAGTTGTTGTATGAATACGGTGGCGGCGCGCCAGGCAATTGCTTCTGTTGGAATCCGTACGCATCTCCGGTCGCACTGGAAGCCGGCTGAAATTCACCAGCGGTAGCAGTATTCGACATCACATTGTTTGTGTTATTATGAGCTGCCATCTTGCCCGCCATGTATTTTTTCACACCCCAAAACACGAACGAAATCCCTAGGGCTAGTAACGATATAGCGGCAACGACGAATCCAGAGTTCTCAAGTACAAGGGCCAGAACCAGGAGTGAAATTCCGGCAGCGAACAGCACGAGTCCAAACACTCCACGGCGTATTGCCAGACCGCGAAAATGCTCGGGAAATCTTGTTTGGCGTGGCCTGTCTGAACTTAAATGTGATAAAGAATCAGTATACGGCGGAAATATTTCCGTAAATCTTTGGGTGTGCAAAGGTATTACACCTATGAACCAGTTTAGTCTGCGGGTGTGTGATTTAAAGAAGTTACCAAGCGGAATTGTGACAAGCGTACGCTCGTGGCGAAAAGAGGTAATGTTCACACGCAAAATGTGGTACACGAAAACTGAATTTACCCTGGTATTATACAGCGGTATCAATCAAACACAACGTTTGAATTGGAATGATGCCGGACAATCTAGAATAAGCACAAACGGAGAACGAGGGGCGGAAGCACGTGGGGATGTTGGAAGGTAAGCACGTGGGAACTTAGGATGTGTGAAAATGCTTCAAAGCAGTGGTTCTTAACCTTTTTTCTCCAGCGCCCCCTTTCAGAAATTGCCAGGGTCTGGCGCCCCCCTATTTTAAGGAATGTAGTAAAAACAATGGGCAAGTGGGGGAAGTTCGATTTCGGGTTGTAATTCACTATTACACCACTCGACTAATTGTAATGATTGTATGTGCTATTTTCGGGATCAAATGAAGATAGTTATAACAACCATCGGGTAAGGCCTACGCGCTCTTTGCATTTAGTTCAAGATCGATGTATACATTCCGAATTCTCCTCTGCGATTGGAAATAAGGGGAAGGAAATTGTATAGGGTTTTGTTTTATTGCTTTGTGTGATAAGTAAATCAACTGAGAATGTGGCAGAGATTTGCTCAAAATAAATTTAGTACTGCACTAAGCTCATAACTTTAACATGAATGGGGTAACAACACTAGGCAGTAGGCCTATCATTCTTAATGATACGACGAAGAAATATTCTGACGATTTAATTTTGCAGATCTCGATTACAAGAAGGCTATATTTAGTTAATTATTTAGGCCAAGAAGCTTCAAAACATCTTTAATGCATAAAGGGCATCACTCTCAAAAGTTGTATAGTAGTCTACAGAGCCTTTTCGATTTCGACACGCATTGCGCTGGATGATAAAATACCTAGTTCAAATTTTTTTGTGGAAAATAACCCGAGCTATTAGTATAAGTATAGGTTTATTAATATTTTCATCATTTCAAAACACCACAAATCTGCGATACAATGAAAAGATGGGATGGTGTCGAAACGACATGCGGTAGCTGGCGTGACGGGAGTGTTATCACGGGGATTTGGCAATCCAAAAGTACGGCAAATTGATTTTACATGAATTACAATAAACCACTGAATTCTTTGAAACATGGTGGTGGATATTTCGCGATTAGCGCATCGAAAAACGTTGTGATTTGACAGACTTGGTCGAATGTTAGTTTGCAATGAGAACTCAGGGATATATATACATATTGTTCTAATGCATAAACATATGTCCTTACCACACCATCTACTGCTGAGTCATTATTCTTCATCCCGCCTTCTTGGCCCCTTGAGTCCACCCCCCCCCCATTTCGCCCCCTAAGCGTTTACGCCAACTTCAAAATCCAAATCGCCCCCTAGGGGGCGCTTGAGACAAGGTTAAGAACCACTGCTTTTAACCATGAATGAATCACAAGCGCCTCTTCCGCTAAGTAACCAAGAGAACAAACAAGTGATTGATTTACATAAATATAGAAAGAAAAACGCCGAATGAAATGTTGATTGGTTCAAATTGGCTCCAAATTGAAAACATATAATTTTGTTCAGTGGCTAACAAGTCCGGTGAAATTTTCGACCAACAACCCGAGACTGCGGTTTCTAAAATCTGAGATAAATTCTGTGTTTGTGTACCACGTGTACGGTGTGAACTGTTAATACAGTCTTTTCGTTTCGATCAGTGGTTATCAACGTGCGCGACATCGCCCCTCAGTGGGCGATTTTGAGAAACAAGGGGGCGAAAATACCAAAGGGGGCGACTGGGGGCAAAAATGTCAGAACGTTAGAATGTTAGATATATTCAATTAACACGGCCACGTGACGGGAAACAAAAGGTCAACTCAACGGAAAGTAGACGCAGAAACCAGTTTTCCGACCATCTCGGGAAATGACCCTTTTTAGTAAGTTCACCAGCGATCAGATCTGGGTTAAAAAATTTCAATAGGTGTAGTCAGATATAGCCATACCCAAAATTGCATGAAGATCGGATCAATTCATCATTTTTATGGATTCACGCTGCACGCCAAAATCTTATCAAACAGCATTGATATAAAAGTTGTTGTTTTCGGTATTCATAGCATTACAGCGACATTAGTCATTGTACAACTGCCTGATATTCTCTATTATGATTGCGTATCTGCCGACTTGTAGGATTTTGCAATATACCACTTACGCGGATTAGATGGCGTGGTGGATTCTAGATAAACAGCATGAATGAATTAATTCCGCGATTCAGCATTGTAAATGATGAATATAATGTGAAAAATGAATAATACAATTATAAAAAATCAAAAGAATTGCCCATGCCACTTCAGTCAGATTTCTTGGATTTAGACTGAGGATCACCACAGACACTTGTCCACAAAATGATAGATGCATGAGCGTATGTTGTATTGCCTTGTTTCGTCCCCTTTATGGCCTTTCGCTGGCACAAAGCATAGATAGCAAACCCAACTTGCGCGATATCTGGATTTCTGGAATATCTGCCCGATAGCCGATGTGCAAAATGTTTAATTGGCATCTGATATTAATGCACAGAGCTCCTACCAATGATCCAGAAGTAGCTTCTAGAATATATTAAGTAAGTACTCGCAACGTCACATACTCTATTGACACTCTGACAGCAGGCAATATTCTAGTCTGTTTCAATACCAGAGGTGGTCAGTAACGAAGTACTTCTACTTTTTCGAAGAACTCAAGTAGTTTTCCTCTATAATTCTGGTACTTACTCAAGTAAATCTGATTTTCGCTACTTCTACTTCTACTTTGTAATATTTTGTAATCTACTTACTTACTTTCGTTATTTTCAGTTTGTCAAGTAGAAGTAGTTTAATCCACCAATCAGGAAGATAGCCTAAGGAAAATCGGGGCTGTTTTCACGGAGTATCAGCATTTAATTTTCATAAATGTTGAGTAAAGCCCAGAATTTCCGTTGCGCTTCGTGTGCAGTGGAGTAACTAGTATAATTTCACGACAGTAGCGGTGAATATAATTTAGGTAGCGGGTTGACGTGGTTCCGTTCACACCACATTGTCGTCCTTCGCCCATATGAAATAGCTCATCACAGTATATATGGCTCATCATAACGTTTGAAACTGATGTTTCGCAATCTAGCATTTACTTATCATATAGTAATCTAGCTTATCTGTGACGTGTCCTAATCTCGAAAAGTGGACTCTGACTTTTTTTTAGTTTCAGAGCTGTTGTGGCATACCACCTTTGAAACGTTCTGGACTAAAGACATGAAATACATTTTCCGCCTATATAAGTAGCATTTATATTTCACTTTCAATTCCCAGTATCATATACTTTGAGTTCTTTTGTCTGGATAACATACATGCACTGGCGTAGCCAGGGGGGGCGAAAGGGGCGGTCGCCCCCCCCCCCCAAATTTTTTGAAAATTTTCGTAAAATCAATAGATATTAGAGTATTTTGGGGCAAATGGATGCAACCTAAAAATTTTCTTCGCGCTTCGCGCGATTTAGTGTCCGTTCATGTCTTTATTTTATTATCGGTATTACGAAAAAAAATTATTCCGCAAATACCCATTATTGAATTTAGCTGCATTCTCAATTATGAGAATACAACCGTACCAGTAGATGCACTAGAGTAGCCTGAGGTCGTTGGGTTGATTGAATCTGTAGGAGTGTCAGTTCAGTATGGGGGTTGGGGACTGTTAGCTCCGGCAACTTCCGTTCTGGGACACACGAAGATATTTAAAGTAGGCTACATGCGACTCCGCAAAGTGCGCTCCCAAAATGATTGACGACCATAAAACCGATCCATGTATTCCGAAGCCTTTGATATAGATTTTCGGGTGCTTAAATGGCTGGCACCTAATGATCCTGCCCCTGCAATCAGACCCCTCCAACATAAACGCAACTGGCACAGGAAAATATCACCACCTCCCGTTAAAAATTGCTAATTTGAAATTGAACGAGTCTGATCAAAGGAGTTTTTTAATTTGGTCTGGTATGTATCAGCGATTTCAATCTTTAAAGTAGCGTCAATCTCTACCAGAGGTTACGCCCAAACCGTGCTTCAACGGAGTAATAAGAATGGACACCACTTGCTCATACAGACGGACCAATATTATTGATCAAATTCTTTCATTTTTTCACAAAACATTTATGCTCCGCGCGACTAGGGCCGAAATTCACACTGATTGTTCATCACTTTATGTCAGCGATTCGGGCTCGTCCGTGCAACGACCGCCTAACACAGGCTATAGTTGGCAACTGGAAGCTTCCATAGAGTATGTGTGTGTGTGCGTCTAAGAATCGTATGTATAAAGGGTAGTGATGAAATTGCCTATGGCAGGATGTGCGGTTCTGCGAGATGTTCCCACGGGAGAGATCCCCTAAAGTCATAACCCCCCCCCCCCAAACAAAATGCAAATAAATTGTTTTTCTGGCTACGACCTTGGGTGTGCTCGATCTCTTGAGTGGTGACAGCATTCTACGCAAGTCATGAAGTAACAGCAATAAATGACAAGTGTCCCGTCCGGCGTCCACCCTCTATAGAACAGGGGCGGCCAACCCATGGCCCGCGAGAAGGTTTTGAGAGGCCCGCGGGTTCATTCTCGAAATTTGTAATATTATCAAAAAATATATCACCAAAACCGAATAACCAAAATTTGATTAGCCTGACCGCGAAATTTGGGATTTTGCCGACTAAAATATCAGTTCCGAGTTACGACGCATTGGCGTAGCCAGGGGCCAGCCACATTTTCGCAGATCGTCGTATATGACTATATAATGTACAATATTTCGCGCGGCTAGGTCGGGGATCGACACCAAGTCTTCATGTCATAATTGTTATTGATTTTGATGCGTATAATATAAGTATTGTTTTCAACGTTACCTATTATCCGTTACGCTCCTATCGGAAGACTAAAAAAGGTCATCACCATTCAAGTGGCCCGCGCAATGGTTCGTAAGTCTCATGTGGCCCTTTGGCCACCCTGCTCTAGAAACTCTAAATAGTCTTGCCGTGTGGTATGAACATATTGCTCAAGATGTATGATTAATTGCCCGCTGAATGTTTGATGACACCACTTCTATCAGCCCTGCCGGTAAATCTGATAAGGAAAACGTATTTGCAATATGCAAATACCAATATAATGAACCAATTTCATTCACTAAACATGAAAAATTTTCGCGCTTGGCGCGAAAGTGTTGTCGTCCTGGTTTTCCACAATCATCATCTGATCCCATCCGTCTGTGAGTGGAATATATATAACGACCGCCCCAGATGTTGTGTTAATCATCCAATAAGCGCCCAAGTCCATCGATTTTACCTATTTTTTCCTTATCTTTAAGTGGGGGGGGGGGTCATTTACTTCATCGAATTTTTCGCCCCCCCCCCCAAATATTTTTTCTGGCTACGCCCTTGCACATGTTGAAGTATAAAAGCATGTGTACCGTCAAATTGCCTTTGACCAAATGAAAAATGTGTGCCGAATACCAATTTCACTGAGCCATGAGATTTGCTTGTGTCTACTCCATATAGGACACTATGACGCAATCCTTGATAGGAATTTCGAGACGTTCGATAAGCCCGGTACCCCACATTCACCAAGATATCAATACATTGGGGTTGAGTAGGTGGCGAGATGGCGCAGTGGTATATTCCATAGCTACAACAATAATGCGTTATGGGTTCGCGTCCAACCGAGGCCGCCAAAGAGTTGGAGGTTTATATAGGCTCCTCCTCGCCATCTTATTCGCGTAAGCGGCATCTTACAAAAGCCTAGAAGTGTGCCGTGGTACAAGTCGGCGGTTATGAACTCAAAAATAAGAAATAGGCCTGGTGTAAATGACCACTGTAGTCGTCAAACACCATGATTACCACAAGCAACATTAGGGTTCAGTAGCCTACATCGTAAATGCCTATAATGCAAGTATTCTCGCTTCGACGAACTTATGCGTAATCTCCACTCTCGTACGCTGCGCGCGCACACCTATATCAGAACATACAGTCACTAAAATTTGACGCAGTTGGCAAGTAGTGGGTGATCTCGGTAGACTGGGGCTGCTATGGCCACATAATCATATAAGACGGGAAACTGTCCGCCGGCCGTATGTTGCTCGCCCCTGTTATAGTAGTATGTGGAAGAACCAAGACTAACGGCAGAATTCATTCGCAAAATGTAACATGCATGTAGTACGCCCTCAAGAAGTTGCATCGATTACCCTATGGCGGGCCCAAGATCATTGTGTTATGGGCGGAGGAGTGCTGAATAAATGTTGTTTCGGACAACCAGATAACCGCACGGACTTAACAGTAAAGCAGGGCTGTCAAAAACACGACCCGTGAAGAAATCTGCTGCAGACCCTAGCAGTCACCAGAGCTCACATTAGAGATGGCCAAATTCAAGACCAATGTTCCACTCCACCCCTATATACAGTCGATGGGCAATCGCAAATGGAGATTGAACATTCAACAAAGAGCTGTCAGTGAACGATTTCCGAGATATGCAGTCGACGTTATAAATCGAAAGTTGGATCATTGCTAGGGTTCTGGCAGAACTGCCAGAGTATGGGAGTATGGGGGGAAATTCCGCCATATATAGATGAAAATGTCAATACCATACCATGCTTGCACATTTTCACAATCCATACGATTCCATACTATAATATGCCCGGCGGCCCAGTTCTTGGCTAATAAGCCACCGCTTTCGTGGATCAGAAGGCGAAGAGGAGCTTCATACGACTATGATTCAACGATCGAGTTTTATACGTCACCTATACATCCTGTGTTCTGACTTCACTCGACACTTCGGTATTCTTCACGGTACCGGATATATTCTTCATCAACCAGTTTTTCAAACTATCGTAGCGTAATACACTCTAAATTTAGGAAAATATGATCGCAATGCATAATTCGTAAACGCAATTCGTGTTGCCAACTTGAAATGCGTAAGGGAACCTTCACTAATAGTGCATATACCATCATATTTCTCTATATTAGACCATCTTTTCAGAACCCACAAAGATGACACCTTTTTCGGCGTCAAGCTGGTTACCGGCCAAAACTTGACAATAACAGACATGAAAACTGCCAATTCATACAGGTAATTCGGACCGCGGAAGAGTTGACCGGCCGCAAAACCAGTATCAAGGAGCAGATTGCACCAGGTAGATTTTTTTTTAGTATTCGCTAGGTAGGCTAATTGCCTAATAATCTGATTGAAGAAGACGACATGCAAAAAAAAACAGACATTTGAGCGTCCTCTGGAGGATGCTTCAATTTTATTTAAAAGATACGACAAATATTCCAAACAGAGGCCAAGGGATATGGTAATTCTAATCTATATATTTACTACATCAGTGGTTCCCAACCTTTTTCAGCTCATCGCCCCCTTTTCAAGCTCCATACCGATCATCGACCCCCAAATTTTGTGATCCGAATAATCAGCATCAGACATGGGGTAATCGCGATTAGTAATCGTAATCGATTACGACGATTACAGCATTTTCAAGTAATCGTGATCGCAATCAATTACATTCGAAAAAATGCCGAAGTAATCGTAATCGTAATCGACTACTTCCCATATCTAATCGATTTTTTTATGAAAGAGCGATTACTTTTTATTTGTACAAGGACTATGACATAAACTCAACATCCGCCAACAAGGAAATATATTATACCAGGTTAATGTTAGCACAAACGTCTGATTTACAAACACCATCGCTCATTATTACGTCAGAAGTATTAGCTTCGCTCATGATTGCGTAAGAAGTATCCACACATTGTATGTAAATAGATATTCGACGTACATTGTAGTGTGATTGTAAGAACACCTGCCCTGCGATATATCAGATTATAACAACACTCCAGACGCCACTACCTCGCAGCAGGATAATAATCACCATTCTGCCTAGTTGCAAATGGTAACTTATGTATTGATGTTTGGTTAAGGGTTATGCTTATAGTTAAACGCAATTTGTGAAAGCATCTGAAGGGGGTCGAAGAAGTGGTCAACTGAAAAATATTTCAACTCTTATTCACGCGTCTTTCTCTATATATAGACCGAATTTCATATTTTTGAATTCTCTCATCAGCATTTATAAATTTCCATGCTAGCATCCCGGTTGGATTTTGTGATATGACGATATGGGGGGCGCGAAATGTTTCACTATCATAAAGGGGTGCGTGTCTAAAAAAGCTTGAGAACCACTGATTTAGACCAATGCGTATAAATCAGCGGTTCTGGACCTTTTTTGACACGCGCCCTGCTTGGCGATGGTCAAAAAAATCGCGCCCCCCTGACCCCCTTGCATTTATCGTCATGTCAAAAAGAGCACATCATCAAATACAGAGGTGGGCAACCTTCTTGCTAATCATGGCCGCATTAGGATTACTTATGTAGCCCAAGGCCGCATTCCAGGGCATAGCCGCGATGAACGATCTGGACGCACAATACCTATCGTCAACTGTCCATATCCAGTCCCGATGAACTCCGGACTATTCTACTTTTTAAAACGCCCTATTGTACTCACCGAAATCGCGACTGGCAATGTTATGAATAGTTGCTGGGAGTGAATATTGTCGCGCGGAGCACGAAAAATTTTCAGAGCCGTGAATGAATTGTTATTTCTTGACGATTTCCATTCCGGCTCCGATTAAGAAGGGCGCTACTGTATTAGAATCGAAAAATGAAGTCTTGCTGAATTGGGCGGAGCGCGAAAAATTTTTCAAGATTATATAAAATCTCTCGAAAATTCGGGAGTGAATTCGTAATTGCAATCTACGGCCGCCAACACATACTAATTGAATCGACGGCAACACAAATTTCCTTCTACGTCAGCATGCGGCCATACGGGCTGCCCACCCCCGATCTAATAGTATACATAAGGTATATCTTACGCCAATTTTGAATCCGCATTCCAGTTGTTGAGTCTTTTGCGTTGCTGATAAATTTCCTCAAACTTGTTTGAAAATAACAAAAAAACATTGAACAGGACATCAATTAATTTCAAGGTATGTTGCACTGAGACTAATCTTGATGCTGGTAGTGACTACAGAGAGCACGGCGTCGTTCTGTCCTGCCATGCTAAATTTGATCAGTTTTGGAAATGAATTAAATTGTGTTGATTTGTAGCCTAATTGAGGGCGAAACCGGGCAACCTATATTGCATCTAAGTCTGTCTTAGGCAGTGCAGTTCGCCAGCTATTAAAAACAGCTACCTAGCGCACAGAGCTTTAGGCTGCTGCCAAAGCTATAAAGTAATGAATGACTTGCACGTAGGAATTGCTCTAAATCTTCAAAGAATATCAAAAATTTGCTCAAATCAAGTTGAAGTCAGCCTATACTCCGTTGAGCGCGACTGCTGAAGTTTGAGTTTGGCAAGCTTTCTAGAATACGAAGTAAGTTTAATCTTCAACGATCGTCTTTTCAGAATGGTTGTGAAACACATGTTTAGTCACAATTTATACAGACTTTTTCAATTTCTCGCGCCCCCCAGGTTGAGAACCCCTGGTATAAATGATTCCGTTTACTTTCAACTTGTTAATGAAAATGTCAGCATATGGTGCAATCACTGATGGACTGTGTCCCGCCGGACAATAGGAGAGTGTCATCAATGAACAATTGAATATACACACTTACACAGTGCAAAATGCCTCAGTCGCCTCAATGCCTCATTCGTCTGCAAACATTCAGTCCTTTACTTTTTTTTTGTGTTTGCCGTTGGACATTTTTTATATCATATTGTATATTAAAGTCATTCGTGGTTTCTAATCATGGGTTAGCGCAGTGGTTCTCAACCGGTGTGCTGCGGCACACCAGTGTGCCTTTCGCGTCTCACCAGTGTGCCTTTCGCGTCTCGCAAGTGCGCCTCGAGAGATTTCTTCGAAATTTGGGAATTGGACGTAAAATAACAATCAATATTATAAATTGGGCTCGATTTGAAGTTTGTATATTTGACAAATCGAAATTGATGTCATGCAGTCAATCAATATCCCCTGCTAATTCGCTTTATCCGACATATCGCGTGTTTTGAAGGCTGAATTAACTTTTGCACAATACGTTGATTAATCTCGGAGAAAACTTGACGGTGCCTGTGTGACAATGCAATTTTCAAATCCTCATTGTCTTCCCAATCATAAGCCAGAAATGAACTCATCAGGAAGTGATATTCACGTTTACAAATTCGAATAACAAACATAGCAAATAGCCATTCAAATTGTGATTGTTAGGCAGCGTGCCAGCGCTGCCATTAAAATATAGGCTTGTAGCACAACGTTATGTTACAACGAATTTGAGATTGAGAAGTGTAGTTGATCAAATTATATCAGGTAACAAATTTCTCGACCGCAGAGGTTAATATTTGGGTTTGTTGGAAGCTTGGAACTAAAATTGAACGCGTGCTGCATGATCTGCATGGATATGCGTTTGGCAACCGTGTCTAGTTACATCGATAATGCGGAAGTGTGCAGAGTTTGTCAAACAAATCTTATGAAATAGTATCTAAGCGCAGTCGGCAATTTCTGTGACGTCGTAAATCGTTAATAAACCGAAATGACCACCTTTTTCTCCTCTGAATGCACCCTGATGCTTCGCGTAGTCGTAATCACCAAGTAACGATATTATGGCCCGAGGATTACGGCGACCTGTTTCAGGGCTTAGTAATCTATATGTGGGACGCTTTACTTACAAACGTTTACTTTTAGAAATATTGAAATGGAGTAGCTTATTTTGAAAGAAAGGAATACAAGCGGTGACGATCATTGCAGTAAAGAAAATCGATTTTGTTAGTGGAGGTACATTAGAAAAAGAAGCTAGAGAGCACGCATATATTGCAACAGTTATCTAAATATGGGCATCTTTTGGTGTGGTGATGAATCGCAACCTGTACCAGATAGCCTTTTGTGTCATATGCAAAATGTCAAATTACGCTATGGTGCCAAGCAGGGCTTTGGAGCAGCCATAAATTTGCATTGCTCCAGCTCCGGCTCCGGAGCTTTCTTCTATCATACATTAGCTCCGGCTCCAGCTCCGGAGCCGCATTATTACCACTGCTCCGGCTCCAGCTCCGGCTCCGGCTCTGAAAACTATCGAAGGTGTTTGTCTATATCAGGGGTGGGCAACCCGCTGCCTGCGGGCCATACGTGGCCCGCGAGGTTTTGAGTAGCCTGCGAGCTATTTTCCCATTATATTATCGAAATTCTGTTATATTATCGAAATTGAATTGCTTAGATTGTAAACTAAAATATCAGTTCCGACGCAGTGGCAGATCCAGGGTCCAGCAGTCATATTTTTAGTAAATCGTCGTTCATTACAATGAACTGAAATAGTAGTAAAATTTTTCTTCTCGCTTCTCGTGTTTAATTGTCACACGATTTCTGTCTCTGTAGCCTACCCCCACCTGAGAATGAAAAAACGCCTGATTTAGCCGATTGAGTCTAACTTTATTCGTAATTACGAGAGAAACTATTTTCGCGTTTGCGCTCGCAGAAAGATCGTCGGCGATGAAATGTAGGCACAAAATCATTGTTGTATCGTATATTAGCGGAAATCTTCGATATCGATATGTCCAGATACCGAATATTCCTGTCCTTGCAAACTGAGCCCATCGGGCGGCATGCAGTCGACCCGCAATATACCAAAGTAATAATAATATCAACTTTGAAAACTTTACGCGCCTGGCGCGGATAGTGGGCCGTTCACTCGTTCGTCAATTTCATGTGGCTCTTAAGCCGAAAAGGTTGGCCACCTCTGATCTATATAGATTACTAATTTTCCCGTAGGTTAGTTATCTATGGTAATCTAGAGTCTGTCAGCCGTCAGTAACATCGGATGCAGCAACGAAGACGTAGGTGCCACCGTGCCGGCTTGTGACGACATTATGAATACTTGTCAATCTTCCATATCATCATAGTTGCACTAGAACGCACTTTACTTCGTGCCATTGCTGGGTACTGCATTAAAATTCTGATGCGGCGTTTTAACACTGGCACTGTACTCGTTAACATTAAGCCATACAGCTCAATTCAATCTTTAAATGTACGGTTATTATTCAACTGTTACTGTAGTAAGAGCAATATGGGCGGATATAACGACGTGATCAATAGAAATTCGATTTGTACCAAATGGCCAATCGTTTGACGTTCGATATTGGTGCACTCGTTACCAGTCCATCCGGTGTCGATCAAGTTTATCGGAATATAATATTTTCCCGTTGAAACGAATCGAATAATCGAATTAAACACTGTGCCATGCACATTGCACCATGCCCATAACGAATTAAACCATGCAGTATGCACATTGCACATTTACAAGTTTACGAAACAGATGGTTACAAATTGGAAATCTCGTATCAAATCAGTAATTTGTCTCCAACATAAAATACCATGGGGTTTTGGGCTACTCTTCTGCCATCCCCTATTAACGCTCTAAAATCCTTACTGGAGTGAATGACGATGATGCACAGTAATGAATTCCAATTAGCATGCATAATTGCATACTCAATAACACTGTCCAATTTCGCAGCCCGATTAAAGAACTATGATGAAAGAACGAGTATTTCCTCATTCGATTCATAGCAACAATGAAATGGAATTTCTCGGCTCGTGCTCGTCATATTGACATGTGCAACGGAATCTCGTTTTTATCCTCTCTCCCATTTCGCGTAATACATAATGATCATTATTTTCGAACCGTATACAATTGGCCAACAAGGTTGTGCTGATGATGAAATTGCGGGTATGCCGAATACCCACAATATTCACAGGCATATTTCGCATACCGATGTTCGGCACTAATGTATGAAAATTGAACATTGATCATACGACTGCTCTGCTGTTAAATCCCCAGGAACATGGTTAGTCGGAAAAGGTAGCGCCAAAGAGGAAAAGATTCATAATTTCGCGAAGGCCTGCTGTTGAATCATGTGAACTCAGCAGATATGGTTGTTGCATATATAATAGCATCTTATGAAATACGTCGGAGCCGGAGCTACCCCTCAAATAACTGGCTCCAGCTCCGGCTCCGGCTGAATTTTATGTAGAGCTCCAGCTCCGGTAAAAATGCACGGCTCCGGGCTCCGGCTCCAAAGCCCTGGTGCCAAGTACATTCAAAAGGAACATTTTAAAAAGCATTGGCACTTATCTGACAAACCGCCGAGCTATTTCAAAACCACTATATGTGCTAGTGTGGCGCGAACTATTTTTCATTTGGAAAAGGTGACGCAAGTCGACAAAGGTTGAGAACCACAGGGTTAGCGAGTGTTAGCAACGATTTTAAATTGGTATCATAAGTGGTATTGTGATCTGTGTGAATGCAGGTAATTATGCACGCCTATCGAATCGACTATTCGGATTAGATCAGTGGTTCTCAACCGGGGGTCCGCGGGCCGCTAGGGTTCCGCGAAGCATTTTCAGGGGGTCCGCGAAGCCTCTGAATTTATAACATGGTTGATAACGTAATTTGTATTTTTTTAAATAGGGAAAATCACGTGGCAGTTACGCTTCATATTACTAGTGAAACTTCAGAACCCACATCAACAAAATGAAATATTCTGCTGTGCAGACTCATTTTAATTGCTAATTTCCCAATATAGCTTTCTGATACAAATATTTTGCTGTTTAGAGATGTTTTGTTGGGGATTGTGAAAAAAAATATAAGGTCAATTACGTTGACTTCGAAATGTTTACAAAAATCAATTTCTCCTGTGATGTACATAACATTTTTTCTATATAACTTCAACATGAGCTGCTAGATAGGAATGGCCATTGACCAGGTTAACATTATATGTTCATTATGGCAATTTTGGTGCCATATCTGTTGTAATCATATCCAAATGTGTCGTCGGTAGCGTTACATTACAGCGTTATTACATTTGCCACCACCTATCTTCGTTCATATCAAATCGAAGGGACGGATTTTCAAGATACGACCACGTATTTCAAGAAATGCACTTGCAGAATTCTCTTCGAAATAATAGAGACCAAACCAATTCCCACATAAATAGTATGATGCTATTTTCGAGAAAATTCATTTTGTTGCTGTTTATCTCTATAGCCTACAGTTATCATTTGCAGAAGACAGGTGAGGATTGCAAGATAATTGAACTAAATTTGAACTAAAACTTCAGGAGGTCCGCGGAGGTCCGTGACGTTCCAAAATGGGTCCGCGAAGAAAAAAAGGTTTAGAACCACTGGATTAGATATTGCAGAAACAGTTGGTCGGTTTTGCATTTGGTGAATTGACTCTCCAACGCCGTTGCCAATGCGGTTTTTACTATCGCTGTTTGATGATGCAAAGCGGATACAGCACGTTTTGTGACTTTCGTTTGATATGAAGGTTTAACTGTACAGTGTTTTACATAGTTAATTCGGGTGTACCAATACGAATTCCTGGCGATGCCAAAACTGCCAAAAATAAGCTATTTTTGGCATATGTCAAAAATAACACGGCCTGTTTATAGGTGATTTGATCATCACGCCATGTCAACTTATTTGTTTCATTCAATAGTTTATGATTCACAATGAGTAGACAATGGGCCACTCCCAACGGTAGGCCTATGAAGTAGGCTAAACGGTGTAAAATGGCAAGTGATAACTTCAATCTCTACGACAACAATTAAATGCAGTTTGCAAGGTAATAAATACTAGTCCATCCTCAAGATTACCGGACCACGACTGACCTATCGATCTCGCCTTCCATGACATGTCACTCCATTTTTGTCGCTTGCTTTTTTCTATACTAACCTCTTTACTTTTCATTCAGTGCGCATGCCTCCTCTTTACATCGCCTAGGCCAAGGTGGGTGTCTGATTCCATAGACTACTACAAGTCGCTTCGACACCTTTCTAACTTTTCATTGCATCGCATTTTGTGGTGTATTGAACTGATAAAATTGCTAATAAACCAATGATGATGAAGATTTTGACTTTGTGGACAACTTTTTGACCAAACACTACAATTTTACCGAAATTGACATGTCAAAAAATAATCGCCCTAGTCATTACATCTCATTTATCGTGTTACCTGAAAAGCTTGATGTAGCATATACGCAATATTCGACAATACGAATATATGTTTTGTTGGAATATTATATCTAAACTTTCACTAACTCCACAGTTCTCCAAATAGCTATGTAGTGGAATACCTCAAATTTCCAAGACTAGTCCGAGTCGTTTCGACACCTTACTATCTTTTCATTGTATCGCAGTTTTGCGATGTTTTGAAATTATGAAATTCCTAATAAAACTGATACCGAAGTCAGATGTGGATCTCGAAACTAAAATTTGTAGTACACAGTTTTCGGGGACAAACCGTATTCGACACCAATCGACGGATTAAGGTCTGATGTGTCACCGCACGATTCTGTATCTTCAGCAACTATAGTAGAGAATTGGAAAGAACATTGTATATCAACAATCGTTTTACAAAATATGACGGCTGACGATTACCCCTGACGAGTGTCAGCCGAAAATATTCGGGTTTATTTCAATATGAATATACTATTCAATTGTATATTGAAGTTCTGTACCTCCAAGAAGCTCTTCGATTCTGTATCTGCGTCAAATATATCCTGGTCAGTCGAATCTTTTCTATTGCCTGACCTATATCGATAACCGGAATTCCGTGATTCAGTTTTTAGCAGTTGACTTCATAGTACGTTCTAAATCCCACTTAACAAAGAAACGAACACGCTCAATATGACTGTATTTTGACATGAAGTTGCGACCTTTTACTGTGGGCTCTTCTTCGAATATTCACCCCCACTTTCTCATATCGATAAGACCCTGCACATAAGATGTATTAGAATAAAAGATAACACTGCAGATAGGACTGTGGATAAATTAGCAGTGAAGTTTATACTGTTAGCAGTGACCTCAAGGCCGTCTCTTAAAGAGGCAGTAACCTAATTAAATCGAAGCAATCCAGCAATAATTCAATAACGCACTAATATCGATAGCAGTCAAAATATGACATACACATAATTTATGTGGTTATAGTTTATAACGTATATATTTATAACAAAACCGTGCATATATATGTGTATGAAACATGAGAATTATTCGTATTTCGAAATATTTGACCATGTCATGGAACCAAATGCAGCTTAAACGATAGAAACACTATTATCCACTCGGCACTTTCGAGAGTTGTTAGAAGCTTGTTTAGTAATAAATACAGCTCGAGTGATACCGATTTCTTAGGCGATACCGATAAAACCGAAAACCATCACCTTCACCGATATATATTCAGTTACTACGATATGACATCAAGCATAAGGCTCATTTCAAAAACTTCAGAGCATTTATTCGAACAGCTTTACAGTCACTGCTATACGCTTGGGCTTGACATACACTAGAAAGGCTGCATCCGGACGCATGCAAACTATAAGAAATAGATCAATATTCCCGGTCTCGCAGTCGCAGATTATCGTTCCACTATACTCCCTACAATGCCGTGACGTCTCGAACATTGCCGATATTTTCATACCTGCAATGGCCGCAACCGATATTTCTTTCAACGTCTGATATCGACTCGGTACTATCGGCGAACAGTGGGTTAACGGTGGGGCTCTAGTTATAAGGCATTGTCGTCACTAATTAAACGCTCCGAGACGCAAATAGCGACATATAACATTAGTATGAAATCGAAGAAGTATTCAAAAATACTGTCACCACGTTACAGCAAGTCAGGCAGCCTGAGTTTATGTCGTCTGCGGTGGTCCCATATTGTATGAATACGGAGGCGACGAGCCAGGCAATTGCTTCTGTTGGAATCCGTACGCATCTCCGGTCGTACCGGGAGCCTGCTGAAATTCACCAGCGGTAGCAGTATTCGACATCACATTGATGGTGTTATTCGAAGATGCCATCTTCGCCGCCATGTAATTCTTCACACCCAAAAACACGAACAAAATCCCAGGGGCTAGCAACGATATAGCGCCACCGACGAATCCAGAGTTCACAAGTACAAGAGCCAAGATCAGGAGTGATATTCCTCCAGCGAACAGGACGAGTCCGACGATCCCCAGGCCTATTCCCAGACCGCGCAAATGCTGGGGGGATCTTGTTTGGTGTGACCCGTGGGAACTTAAACATGATAAAAATCAGTTTAGGGCGGATATATCTTTCCGTAAATCATTGGCAATTAAAATATGTAACACCTACCAACCAGTTTAGTCTACGGCAGTGGTTCTTAACCTTTTTTCTTCCAGCGCCCCCTTTCAAAAATTATCGTGCTCCAGCGCCCCCCCCCCAACTTCATATTGTAAGGAATGTAATAAAGACAATGAGAAAGAGGGAGGGCCGTAACAGCACTTCGTCAACCCCCCTAAAAACGATTGCCTTGCGCACCCATAGCGTGATAAACCGAACTTCTGAGGGCATCACCCCCACGAACCCCATATCGTGATTTTGATGGTCATCAAAGTTTGTGTGGCATGCTGGTCGCCCTAGGTACCACAATTTTCCATAATGCATGAATGAATAGGTGGTAATTACATATATAAGTCGTTATATAAACTTTTTATCCTCTCAGCCCTCGTAATCAGATTTACCAGTAGCACTGAGTGAGCTGTTGTATAGGAAAATAAAGGGCACGTATTTAATAATTAAACATATTCGGGCGTGCCCGCAGGTACAATTATTCGTTACCAGGGCCGTAACAGCACTTCGTCAGCCCCCCCCCCCCAAACAAAAAACGTTGGTCCTGGGCCCCCATCGGGTGATAAACCAAACTTCCGGCGGGCTTCACTCCCAGACCCCCATTAGGCTGTCCGCTATTTGCTGATTGCCTATTAGGTATCTACATTGAGTGTCCATTTACTGAGGCAGCTATTCTCGCCTATTCGCGCGAAGTGCGAAAAATTTCACTAATTAATGATTGAATTGGTCAATATCATCGGGAATTGCATGTAAATTGAGATCAATTTTTATCCTCTCTCTGCTCACGTAAACACATTTACCGGTAGAGCTGAGTGAGGTGCAATGTTCCCTCTAAGCTGCGCACGTGCGCAGTGCTGACACGGCCTCTGCACACAGAAAATCTACGTTGCGCACAACAAATCCGGAGTTATTACCTTGTCTGCAATATCAAAAAATATAGAATCGCTCAACGGGGATATCGTCCAACAGGAATATACCTGTCGCCCAATCGTACTAAACTAAAAGACGCACACGATTTCAGATTGGTATTTCTTCACTGACATATAATTTCTCCCTGCCAGATGGAATTCGTCTTCTGGGGTTCTGATTGCCAAGACAGGAACATTCGGTGTCAGTCATTTAGGCGCCCATGGACAATTAAACCTATATGTATTTTGAAGGCTATATGTAACGACGTTTTCGGTGTTAATTTGCTCTGCATACTCATTAAGGATATGTCCTATCACCACATCATCTACTGCGAAGCCATTATTCTCCACCGCCCCCCCATACCGCCCCCCTGAGCCCAGCGCCCCCCCCATATCGCCCCCTGAGCGTTTCCGCCCCCCTTCAAGATCGCCAGCGCCCCCTGGGGGGCGCTGGGGGCAAGGTTAAGAACCACTGCAATAGACTAATACGATGTAGGCAACTTATATCGCAGCGATGCCACATTCTTTCCAAGCAGTGCTGCACTGCTGATTGAAACTCATTATGAAACGGCGGGCCGTATTCTTGTGATAACTAATTATTATGCCGCGGGCCGTAGGTTGCCGACCCTTAAAAAGGAACGGTAGCTGGCCAAAGTCAACTGTACCGGTACTCCGGTAGTCATAATGAAGGGATAAGAGACACTCAAATTATACAATACACAGAAGACGTTACAAAGACAATTAGCTGTATATATTAATGGAATATTTAAAGATTGTATACAAACTCTTTCTCCTTCTTATGGTGCCGTCAATTCTTGATAAGGGAAACCCGAAAAGCCACCGAGGTAATAAAATCGGGTCAAGTGTAGAATCCGTAAATTCTACTGCATAGTTCTGAAAGCACTATTCAAGTTGAGTACCGCCAGTCACATATTTGAGGTATCTATGCATTTTTTTATGACAGCTATTAAGGTTATTAACATTTCAAAATAGGTATTTTGCGAATCACGCAGCCTAATTTTCAAATCGGAATTTGACGAAACCGGACCAGGACGGGGCTCGTTCACTTTCGGACCAAAAACCCTTCTTCTCTGTAAGGCTGTACCGAGTTTGGTCCGAAAGTGAACGAGCCCCGTAGGTCTGTCAATTAGATGTTCGGAATTCATATCGGAAGTGGAAGAAAAAATTGAAAATTTTGATATTTTCGACTTCTCAATATAAAATTATGTCCGTAGACCCCTAAATTATGATCCATGATCGTTTCTTAAGGTTTTATCGACATAAGATTACCTAAAATAATAAATTAGCTATGAGACCGGCGTCTTTCCACTGAAAAGCACGAGGAAATACCATGGGTTGACCATCTGTCAACGTGTGTGCCAATAAAGTTACTTTAAATTCCTGTGCTCGCAGACTCACCCAGGACCTTCCGCGGACTCAAATGAGTCCGCGGACTCGGGGTTGAGAAACACTGACTAGGGATACCATATTTTTAGAAATCTGAAAAGAGGACACTTTTTCAGAATTTCAGAATTGCAAAATAGGAGGAGAAATACCCGCTGGAGCGTCACTTCGGTGCTGATTTGCGGCATCTCAGTTAAATTTTGCTATAAATAGTACCGAAATTATCGTAAAAGAGGACAGAATCTCAAAAATGAGGACAAAGGCGTCCTCCGAGGACACTTTAAAAAAGTCAAATATTCATATTTCATGCTCATGTTGGAATGAGTTCTCCTTTTCACGATATTTTTCGAACTTCATCTCCGAGAAGCGCAGGAGGTTGTGGTTACGGTAAAGCCTCCAAATTCCACTGTCGCTTGTTTTGTTGAAGTTTCCATTCAGATGGCTGTAGGCGTAGTCGCTGGAAGTGCCCGCCAAGTTTCCAGCCTTGAGCTCAGACTATGGAGTAGCCTACATCATAAAGCACGAGTAAAATACATTTAATATGACTACGAGAGGACAAGGCAAATGACAAAGACATCCACAATCTTTATAGATCACATGCACAATATTGGTAATTATTTGATTTACCATAACTACATCGAAAAATTGCAACGAAATCTTCCGAATATAATATCCATTACATGTAAGCCGAATGAGGGATATTTGCGAGTCAGCCAAAGGCCCCGCGCTAACTTAATGACCATCAACAGCAATACGTTTGCAGTGACTATATGCTGCTTTACTGATTAGACCAGGGGTGGGCAAACTACGGCCCGCGGCCCGCAAAGCCGTTCTGTGCGGCCCGCGAGAGTCTAAAGAAACTCCATGATAATTCCAAGAAAGTGGTTCTCAAACTGGTGGGCGCCCCATCCCCCTTGGGGGCGTGTAAGCATCTGAAGGGGGCGCGGAGCTGAGCTCAACTAATAATT
This sequence comes from Botryllus schlosseri, assembly GCF_051294905.1. NCBI lineage: Eukaryota > Metazoa > Chordata > Ascidiacea > Stolidobranchia > Styelidae > Botryllus > Botryllus schlosseri. The sequence goes on from NC_137241.1 coordinate 2,751,163, forward strand.
TTTTTCGCGCTTTGCGCGATTTACACCCAATTCACAGTTATTGCTCTGTATTTAGTCTGAATTACATATTTAAAAATCTCTCATCCACAATCGTAACCTTCCATGCCATCAAACTACCCGTTAGGTTGGCTAGCATCTTGGTTGCGTTTTGTGATATGACGATAAGGGGGTGCGAAATCTTTCACCATCATAAGGGGGGGGGGGGGGGCGTGTCTTGAAAAGTTTGAGAATCTCTGATCTAAGGTAAATACTCAATATCACAGCGGGATAGCTGCTACGAGATTGACATAATTTGGATCACGTGTCGGATTTCAAATTAACCACTCTATTTTTAATTATTTCAGTGATGTGATTATAAAAAAACGATTCGGGCGTGTCTTAGGTAGATTCCTTCTATATATACGTAGAATTGTGGTATTTAAATTTTATCTACACATAGTAGAAGCGTGTTTGAAGCTAACATGGTTATGATGCTGTCAGCATTGTGTGTACTGGAGCTGAACCAAAAGTGAAATTAGTAAATCTATGAACAGATCGCTGCTCACAGATTTAAATTTCAATCCTGTTCCAAGAATCGGGCCAACCGACTTTCATCTCTATATAGTTTTGACAAATTGGTTAATGAGGTCCGCCAGCCTATGAAATCTCGCCACTATATGTTTCTGACGCGTGTACGATATCATCAAAGCAATCTTTGGCTTGTTTTAAATAAGCATATATATTATCTCCACGTCCTAGCTATGTAATCAAATATCAAGACTGCGTTTTGGTATCTAATCCCAATTTTATATAGTGCGGCCCGCGAATGGATTCAGATGTTGAATGCGGCCCGCGAGCTCAAAAGTTTGCCCACCCCTGGATTAGACTGTAATTTTGAGGAAGTCAGCTTATTGCAGTGGTTCCCAACCTGTGGTACGCGTACCACTAGTGGTACGCAAAGGTCTTCCAGGTGGTACGCGAGTAGATTCTGCTTTTTTTCGACCGAAGGGAGTTATTAGTTCAGTTGGGGTTGATTTTGAGTTTTCTGAAGCCGCCGTCATCGTCGTGGTAAGGTACGGCGAAGAAACGAAACCGACTTGTTGCGCTCATGCATGACTTTCGATGCGCTGTGAGCAAACGTATGCCACGCATCGACCAGCTAGTGGAAAATAAACAAATGCAGCCATCGCATTAAACCAGGGGTGGCCAACCTGCGGCAGTAGAAGGAAATTTGTGCGGCCGTGGACACGTATTTCAATTTGTATGTGTTGGCGGCCGTCGACATGAAAATTGAAGTCACGAATTTACTCCCAAATTTTTAGGAGATTTTGATTAACCTTGAAATTTTCTTCGACTTCATTTTTTTCGATATTAATGTAGTAGCGCCCTTTGCAACCTGAGCACCACAATACAGATGTGAGCAGCAACGAAAACTGATGCGCCCCAGATAAAACTACCAACTTGGAATCGTGTCCTTCTCACAAAAGAAATTTGTTTCGATGGTGCGTTTGGGCGATTTCAATATCTTTCCAATATACCCCCCAATCCTGATGAGAGGTCAGGAAATAGCAGTATTCAACAAAGTGACTTATTACATTTGGTCCACCCGAAGATACATCATCATTTATAACTGATGCCCTAAATTTTCGAAAACACGCCGTCCATCAACTTTATACCGGAGATATCAATTCGTAACATGACCATTCGCGATTTCGGTACGTACGGCGATGTAAATAAACAGGTTAGTCTGGAGCTCACCTAAAATGGACATGTACACTTTACAGTTTAAAAGGGGTATTTGTCATCCAGTTTGTTCATTACGAACTATGTCCTGGAATGCGGCCGTGGGCTACATGACTACTCAAAATGCGGCTGTGAATAGCAAAAAGGTTGGCCACTCCTGCATTAATAATGAGCTTATGTTGTTTGTTTTTATTTCATTAATTTGTTGTTCTTCTTGTGACTGATGGTGAAAAAACAATTCCATGCATCTCAACATCTACCCTGGCTGATAATGCCTAGTTTAATAGAATTTCTTACAACACCTCGCATAGGTCAAATACGTGATTGTGACGTCATAGATGGTGGCTGTAGGTGGTACGCGAGCACTGCATAAAACCTGGAAATGGTACGTGGGCAGGCCGTGTTATTTTTGGCATATGCCAAAACTGCCAAAAATAACTTATTTTTGGCATTTTTCGATTTTTATTTTTGGCAGTTTTGGCATCGTCCTCCAAATAGATAGTTTCAGCCTCGAATTAGTCACAAAAACGCTTTATTTGGGCTAATTTGTCAAAAGACACCACAAAATGTGCAGTATCCATCGGAATCGGAGCCAATAAGCAAAAAAAAAAGAAAGAAAAGCCTAACAAACACGCTCAACAGCTGATTGTTACAGCTGTTGAATAGACTTAAATCGTTTGCACTGTAACAGTGCTTCCAAACTCAGGTCAGCTAAGTTTCTCCTAAATTCTTTTCTCGCCCAGCGAATCTGGGAAATGTCGGCTTCAACAGTAGCCGTTGAGGGAAAGAATGTTGCCAGTCATCCACAAAAGGTTTTCAGAGCTTCAAAATCTTTGGAGGGCCGAACCGGCTTCGTTGCATCATGAAAAGAGATCACTTCGCCGGTGCCATCGATCTCATCGCGGAAAGAATTTTCTTCCCGATCCTTTTCCAGGAGTTTCCCGTGTTGTCTCTCAACACATTCTATTTAGTAGCCCGACTGTCATTTCTCCTTCAGTCTACCGATATATTTTCGGAGGACTTTTGTCACTTCAGGTGGCTTTAATATTACCAACTCGCATGGAAGAGTCCTGGGAAAGTTAGCTTGTTTAAGAACATTGACGCAACAAGACTGTCTGGCAAAACGAGACTATGCAGCTCAGAAATAGCCAGCCAGTTTGTTGCGTCACAATGTTCAACTCGATCACAATGCAAAAATCGTGGTTGATTTTGGGGGTACCAGTTCCATGAGCAGAATATAATTTAGATTTTAATAGTCAGTACTGCGGCAGCTTCTGATTGATACCCGTTTAATCAAATTTAGTGCTCGACAAGCCGGTCAAAAATGGTTGTAAAATTGCCTTTGGACAAATGGAAAGTATGACGTAAACCAAATGCAGTCAGCCGTTCAATCTCGCTGAGCCCTCACCATTTAGGACACCATGCTTTATCCCCTAATGGGTGGGCTGGACCCAGATTAAGAAACCTGCCTTTCACAAACGCTCTTCTCGCTTGTAACGAGGTCCTGCTAACACAACACCATGAACGAAATACACTATTTGGCAGGCCGTGTTATTTTTGGCATATGCCAAAAATTGCTTATTTTTGGCATTTTCAAATTTTTATTTTTGGCAGTTTTGGCATCTGGCTCCTGAAATGCCAAAAATAACACGGCCTGTACGTGGGTGGAAAAAGGTTGGGAACCACTGGCTTATTGATATCGCTTGTGAAATACCTGGAAGCGAGTTCGCCAGGAAGGTGACTCGACGAAGCATCAGATTTGATATTTCCTCGTTAACAGTCATGGATATCAATGTGGCATATGTCGGTAGGAGAGGCCGTAATATCATTCTGGGTCCCAACTCTTAGCGTAAACAGTGTGTATTCGCACCCAAAAGGTGGTTTACGTATAGTGTGAGACGAACCAAGCCATTGCAGAAAACTCACTGTTGGCAATCTGTTGGTGATCCACAAAGAGCTTCCATGCAAATACAAGAATAGAATTTCAATTTGGAAAATCGGGATTTGATCCTGGTTTTGATTTGGATGGCAATTTTAAGTAAATAGCCTAAGACAGAGATAGGAAGTGGGCACATTGTAGTCTACATAGATTTGGACTTGCGAATAAATCTGATTTTATGATTTTGGTCTGGTTTGTATAAACGATCATTGTCAAGTCAAGAGCAAGTAAATACATCGACACAAAATTAGAGTCGTATAAAATATGTTATTGACATTCAAACGGGACGAAATCCATTTCACTGTAGTGAGTGTCCGCTCCATTTTCACGATCTTTTTCGGAACTTCATCTCCGAGAAGCGCAGGGGGTTGCTGGTCTCATGCCACCAAAATCCCTTCTTGCCTCCTCCGTTGAAGATTCCATTCAAATTGCTGACGGCGCATTTGCCATTGCCGGTGCCGCTGCCATACCACCAGCCTCCTCCGTGGTCAGAGGCACAATTCAACCATGACACGTCATCGTGATCCGCGTCATTCGTTGAGAACTGTAGATTGTTGTGATATGAGAGAACATCTGCATTCCCGGAGTATCCGGATACGTGCAATCTGTACTTGTCGGAAGCAGAGCCGATGCGGAAGTTGCTGGAAAATTATCGACATTTTAAAATATAATTATATCTGTGCCGTCAGCCTCGAATGTTGTCACGTAACAATGATCCAAATTACTATGTCATATGATCGACTGCATGCGTATTGTTTCGAATATTTTGAATTGTTGCTCCGAACTAACCTGTATTTCGCCACAGAATCAATTCCATATCTCGGGATCATTTTGATTTCCAATTCCATATCTCCTTCCTTTGTCCTTTCATGCAATTCATCGAGTCCTGGAGACAAGCGGTACGAAATTATGGAATGGACCGTAATGGAATGGAAAGGATCGACCAAATCAAGATAATCCCACAACTTGAAGTCTTGGGTCAAATCAAAATCTTCCTACCGAGCCACCAATTTCCATCAATATCCCCGAATCCTTTCTTGTAATCATTCCAACCTCGGTAGAAATCCACGTCTCCGTTTTTTCGTCGCTGGAAAACCTGCAACGGAATTGCACGAATAAATAGAGTTTCACAAATGCTACGAAACCTATTCTTGAGTGCCTTTATGATTGTGGTTCAAACTTTGATTTTTAAGTTCTGTTCGCTATAAAGCAAGTTTCCTCATGGCGTTGCAAAGAAAGATTTGAAATGCTACTCACAGTCCATTCCTTGCTCTCAAGGCACGTTTTCCTCTCAGCTTTAATTTTTCGTTGAAGTTCCTTCTGCATGTCCGACATTCTCCCCGGACCCTTCATGAAAAGTGTACAGAACATAACCTTCAGTGGTGACGTCAAACTGCTAGTATACCAACCCCACAATCCCCCTTCGATATCCATTTGCCGTTTACATATCTTTTTACGCAAAATTGAGCTGGAAAAGATAACATATAATCAGATTCGAGTTTGAACACAAATTCTTCGTACCTGACGAACGAAGGTAGATCGAGAATCCGAACATGAAAAGAATCCAAGTCTTGAGCGACATTTTCGGATGCAATCATTGAATCAATTCAGATGCCGCGAGGTTCCGTATCCTATCGAACTCAATAGGATAGTTTGCGGGATATATCAATGTATAGACACAAAATATAATGCGACAAACGTCAGCTAGGCAACAGACGCAAATACATTTCCGAGCTGCGAGCCCACCGATTTATCAGCAATACCAATTTTTTTTACACAACCATCAACTTCAACACGTTTGCAATAACGATATACTGCATTACTGCTTTTATTATCATTTTGAGGAAGTCAGCTCATTGATATCGGTCATGTAATCCGTCGAATCGATAGTGCTAGGAAACTCACTCGATGCAGCATCAGGTCTGATATTTTTGACCTAAACAAGGAGACGTTGAATCTCGAACAAACTATGAATTTGACGACTTCGTATTTATCATGATCATCACAAAACCGACAACAATCATTCGTATCGATAGGCTAGGCTTCTCATACCTTTTTAACCGGCGTACCCCTTCATTTGTTCAAGATAAAGTCTGGTTCGGAATTTGGTCCTAATAATACATATTCCTAAATATTCATGCTCACAGCTGTAAGTGAATGGGTATAGAGCAGAATACTCTCCGAACAGTTTTTCATACTGCTGGATTACGATGTTACCATACTAACCAGAACTTATGTTCGATAACCAAATGGTATTTATAATAAGCAGATGACACTGGTTCTGTACAGAAACAATGAACGGTCTACAGTAGGTAATGCAGTAACTCACAACACCGCGGTAGTATAAAGAAACAGAAATTCACTACAATTAATGGATGAGGCGAATAACGTGACACTGCATTATAAAAGCATGGCTGTTTTAGCTTGATGAACGTTACACATTCGGTAAGCCTAATCGTTTTTCCAGCATGTCACATAAATATTAAAATCTCTGATACCGAACATTGCATCATAGTACCAGAACATGAAATTGTTGAGGAAAATTCTCACGCACCTGATACTGAGAACCCCTGCAATATGGCGACATGACGCCACGTCATTTCAATGATACTCGATTGTTTAGCCTGCTGATCTACTAATGCAGTGGTTATCAACCTGGGGGGGGGCGTTAAAGCATCTGAAGGGGTCAACTGAATTATTTTTCGCGATGTACGCCATTTACCTCCATTTCACGCGTGTTTCTCTATATATAGACCGAATTTCATATTTCATCAACAATCAACAACATCAACATCAACAGTCATAACCTTCCATGCCATCAAAAAATCTGTTGGGTTTGCTAGCATCCCGGTCGGATTTTGTGATATGACGATAAGGGTGGCGCAGAATTTTTCACTATCATAAAGGGGGGCGTGTCTAAAAAAAGGTTGAAAACCACTGTACAAATGATACCATGATTTCAGGAAGTGAACTAATAGCCTCGCTGAATGAAACTTAAAACAGTAACATTTCGTGAAAAGGTAATGTAAAGGTAATGTAACACTGACTGCCCGCTATGTTTAGTGAACTGTGTTAGTTTATTCATCGAGTTTCATCGCGTAATACACGGAACCGATTTACATCCGTGAATTTAGAATATACATGCTCGATTCGGTGGGATGTACGTACAAGGCTACTATTCTTGCCTGACGAACATAGAGACACCACCTCCGTGTTGGGCGCGATCTTACCTAATAAGTATGGATGGAGTGAACCTCCAAAAGGTTCAAGTTCGTGTGAACGCGAACCCGTCCGAAAGGTTACATGTGAACGCGAACGTGAACCTCGTGACGTCACGTGACGTCATATTGCTAATTTCAACCCTACACTTCAGTGAATTGATAGCCTAAGATATCAATGTACACGATGCCTGGCGACGACTCGGGCCACATGATGCCGCAATTCTGAAGTACATATTGACGTATTAAACGTTGCCAATGTATCAACTGGGTCAATCAAATGATATGATAATGCTATGAAATCAATATCTTCCGTCGCTTTGCCGACAAATTCGACGATGACTTGCAAGGAAATATAAGCTTACGCCTTAACGATCTAGGCCAGACTGGAACATGGATTCGGCGTCTGAGTATTGCTATACGTTGATATTGAGCAGAGTGCAAAACGGGTTTCTGTACTTGCTACCGATATTATCCCTTAAACGAGTTATACAGCAGTAGCCAACACTCCAATCGCACAGATTTGATTTTTACGATACAATGAAATCAAGATTGACCCCGTATGCCTGCTAGATTTTTTACATCAGACAACGAATCAATCTCATTTATTGTTTGAATAAGCATCATTAGCTGACTTCCTACATGATTTAGTGTATGTCACTATTGATGTTGTGTGATTGCGGGTCAAGCTCACGGCAGAGAGTCACTAAATATTCATAAACGTAAAGCTGGATATTTCGAGCAAACTTTTGTAACAAAGCAAGTAAAATTTTTGAGATAGTCATGGTGCATGTTCGTTTAGTGTTGATTTTTTATGCTGCATGCCAGCGACATGCCTAGAGTGGCCCGCAGTTGATATGCTACAAATTTCAACCAAAGATGGTATAATGAGGCAAAAATTGTAATATGAAAAAGGTTCACAGTGCAGAACCAACCAAGGTTCGTTTATGAATGTGAACCGCTAAATTTCCGAGGTTCACACACAGAACACGAATGTGAACCTCACGTTCACACCATCCCTATTATTAAGTTTGCAATTTGAAATTCTGGGCGTGTATTTATCGATCAAGTGTGACTCCTGAAGAGCGATGATGTCGGACATTGTATCAAGTTTTTCCAAAAAAATATTTTAATTCGTGAATTTTTCGATATATCCCTCTACAATTCCATTGCATGATCCTCATCGGCGTTGTGTTCCGCAACTCGATACGATAGAGTCCGGAGGAGATAAACGGACTGTACTGGTGTCGCGACGATCTGTTTAGCAATAGAGCAAGTAATTCGTGTTATTAATATTATTATTAAAGGTTTTAAGTGCCCCTTATCACTCGTTAAGGTCATGTGTGCCACGGACGCAAATAAGATCAGGGAAAAGAAAAAGGCACTCAGCATGACAACGGCACTCGGATTTATCTACCACTTGATAGAACAAATTCAGCAACAGCGGGCGATAAGGCTGGGTTAAACAACACTTGAAACAGAGTAAAATGAAGATTGCGCCTAGTACACTCGTCGCGCAGAAATATGCGATAAAATTGGTATTCCGGACATACAATAACAAAATGGTACACCGTTTCAGGTACGTGACAACGTTCACGAAGGGGGGAGGGAACACAACGGATTTTGAACAGATGACTCTTCAGCTTGCAGTGTCCAGTGCGGAGCCGGAACATGATGGAGTCGAATAGACGATTGGAGAGCATCGGCGCAGGCGCGAGGATTGATTCTCGGAATTGACGGTATAGTGCGACCCGATGTCCGAAGAACGGTATTGGTCTTGCCAGAGGTCAGCACACAGTGATCTGATTGCGGCCTTGGCTTCTGGTAGTGACACTGTCGCTGCATCGGTTGGAGGAGGGCATAACGATGCCGTCCTAGCAAGTTCATCGGCTTGGCTATTTCCCGGGATCCCACTGTGTCTTCTGGGATCCAAGCCAGAGTTACATGGAGGCGCTGATCTGAAGTAAGGATTCGAAAATATTTAGTAAAATAGCGTTGGTGCTGCACGGTAGCTGTGTTCGCGATACATTTGAAATGGATTTGAGGGCACCGAGACAATCTGACAGGATGATATACCGAGAGTACGATGAGCCATGTTCTGTAATCCACTTCAAGGCATGAAGAATGGCGCTCAATCCGGCGGAATAACTGGAATATGCATTCGGTAACGCTTTGGATAATTGAACGGAGTGGACGGGAATGAACAGGCCGTAGCCAACACCGTTCTCAGTCTTGGACCCGTCAGTGTACATCGTTAGGAAACCTGCGTATTTTTCAAAAATGAAATCCAGGCTATTATATAGGATAACTGGGGACGTGGAGCACTTCGATATAGTCTCGCAAAGTTCGAGATCGACGTTTGGACACGGCACGGTCCACGGGGCGGGAAAAGAGGTTGGCTTGGTCTGCAGTTTCAATTCTCGCAGTGAGGGTAACTGTGTGATTATATTAAATGTTCGGAAGTTGGGGTTTGTTAGATGATAAATCTCGTGCCAAGTTCCTTCTATGAGCTGTTCATGGTACGGAATCATCGATGGCACCGTTTGCAATTTACAACGAAGGTTGAGACACAGCTGGATATGACAAAGACTAAGCGGCATCTCATTACAAGCAGATTGTAGCGCGCATATAGGTGAGCTTCGCATCGCCCCACAGCAGAGACGTAGTGCACGGTTCTGGATTGTTTGGACTTTCGCAAGGTGACACCTCGGGGCAAAGAAGTATGCTACCATCCCATACTCTATGACAGGACGTATCAATGCTCTATATAGCATCAAGAGGGATCTTTTACCAGCGCCCCATGCCGTCCATGTAAGAATTCGTATAAGGTTGAGTCGTTTGCTACATTAATCGACGATCTTGTCGATGTGGTATTTGTAGGACAATGTTTTGTCGAAAGTCACTCCTAAATACCTCACCGTAGGGATGATGTGAACCTCTGAAAGGTTCAGGTTCGTGTGAACGCGAACCTTGTTGAAAGATTCTGTGTGAACGCGAACGTGAACCTCATGACATCACGTGACGTCATATTGCTAATTCCAACCCTAGATTTCAGTGAAGTGATAGCCTATATTATTGTACACGATACCTTGGGACGACTCGGGTCACATATTGCCACAATGCTGAAGTGCATATTGGCGTTTTAAACGTAGCCAAATGTATCAACTGGGGCATTCAAATGATATAATAATCCAATAAAATCAATATCATCCGTCGCTTTGCCAACAATTTCGACGAGGACTTGCACGGGGATATAAGTTTACACCTTAACGGTCTAGGCCAGACCGGACAATGTATTCGGCGTCTGATTATTGCTGCTTTGATATTGAGCAGAGTGTAAAACGGGTTTCTATACTTGCTACCGATAATACCCCATTAACAAGTTATACAGCGGTAGCCAGCACCCAAATCGCACGGATTTGGTTTTTATGATACAATAAACATATGAAATCAAGATTGACCCCGTACGCCTGCGTAAAGTAAATTTTCTGAGATTGCCATGGTGCATGCTCGTTTAGTGTTGAATTTTTTATGCTGTCAGCGTCATGCATAGAGTGGCCCGCAGTTGAATGCAATAAATTTCAACCAAAGATGTTATAATGAAGTGAAAATTGTAATATGTAAAAAAGGTTCACAGTGCAGAACCTACCAAGGTTCGTTTGTGAACGTGAACCTCCAAATTTCCGAGGTTCACACACAGAACGCGAACGTGAACCTCACGTTCACACCATCCCTACCTCACCGTATCTTGCACTGAAATGAATTTGCCTCCGAGATGCAAGTACACCTGGGGGAAATTGCGTTTGCGAGAGAATATCATAGCCACAGTCTTGGATTCCGAAATAATGAAGCCCCACTTTTGGCACCAGTCGTGTATGGCGTTGAGGGATATTTGCACAAAGTAATTCGTGTTGTGAAGTGGTTGCCGTGTGACTCAAAACGTTGGACTTCAGGGGTAGAAATGACCGGCTCTACGTTGTGATCTATGGTCTGTGTTGCTGCTCTGTTGGCAGATCCGAGAGGTCCAACATTGGAATCCGTGGTATTTGGTGTAGTAGCTCTGTTTGCAGATAGGTCCATTGCTGCTTCGTTATTAAGTCTTGGAATCGGTACCAATATACCGAGGTTCTCGCTCGCGGACTTCGCGATGATCGACTCGATATCAACTGTTTTGTTCTCCGCAAACGACAGAAGGGTATTTTTGATCACTTCCGCAATAAAGACGAAAATGGATTCGGTTGGGATTGTTATGTTACCGTTAGGGCTGGGCACAATGTTTCGAGTACTCGAATCTGAATCGAGTCGTAATTTCATTGATTCGTTCGAGTACTGAAATTATACGCTCCTCGCTACTGAAAGTCAATTTATCACCGAGAATTACAGTTTCTATACTAGTTTTCACTTTTGAAGCCCTGAAACCTTGATTGGCCGTATCGTAGCAAATATAAAGAATATCGGCCTGGTGTAAAATAACCGATGCAGTAGAAACACCATGAATATAAAAAAAAACTGACGAGTGTCAGCCGACAATATTCGGGTTCATTTCCATATGAATATACTGTTCAGTGATGTCTGTACATTTGTGCAGCTATTGCGTGCTCAGAGCAATCACTGGTAACAGTAGCGTAGCCAGCGGGTGACTTTTGGGGGTAGAAATCTCTCCCATTTAAAACCCGAAATCCCGTTCCTTTGAAATGTCGAATCAGTGTGTGATATTTCCGATAAAATAAACATCATTGTGTTTAGTAAAGGAGAATGAAATTCAGTTCTGTACGGTTCTTAACCTTTAATGATTCGGGAACCCCCCGTCGCAGATGAGCATCTATTTTTGTGAGAATGACAGGCAGGAAATACGTTGGCGAGCATAGTCAAAAGTTTCCACTATATTCTGCGGTGTATTATTTTCTACTATTTCAATAGTTGAAAGCAGTGAATTACGTTGTTAACACAAGCTTCTGGGTGGATGTATTACTATTAGCCTATTAAGAATTTAGAGACTAAGTACAAAAATAATATTTACGCCACGTAATTATTCAAAACAATGGTAAACAAGAAACATTGTTAACTCATATTAATCACATCAACCCCTAGCTAGACAGATCCTTCTATTAAGAAACCAAAATGTATTGGATGTTGCAGCTTCGTCACTATCCCGAGCGGTGTGTAGTTTGGTAAAATCGTTCTGTTTTGTTAATTTCGCAGGCAGGTTTTCATAATTCAATTCTCACATCCTCAGTCGAGTGACTGCGTGCTTGGGTCATAATCCCGACTTAAACAATCCATGTTGTATCGTCTTTATTTACAATATAGATTACGCCAGGGAACGGATACCCCTGGCACGCGTGCCAAACGTGGCACGCAAGATGATTTTTCAAGACACGCTAAATGATTTGATGTGCATTATTACAACAATATTTCTTGCAAAAAGTGGAACAAAAGTAAAATGCGCAGGTCTGTCCTATGCTAATCTACAAGTCTTAGGGAGAAACCCCTAATTTTCAGTGAGTCGGCTCGGTTCGGATTTATTAGTAGTTTTATCAAAAAACTACCACATGTGTACGATAAACCCTAGCTAGCCTACAGTTCACGAACTAAGGATGTGGAACAAGATGTCGGCATATCTTCATCAAGCCGCAAGAAGTCAGAAGTTAGGATATCCATGGTTTCGAGTCCGATTGTTCTATTTCTTTGGTGTCAGAATCGGCGTTCGACTACCAGTAAAGCTAGTCAGGCAGACTTGTACATTTAGTTAGTTGATGGCAGCTAACTAACGGTTTTTTAGTATTTCTAATTCTGACTCTAGTTGCTGATTTTGAAATTGAGTAGCTGTTCTAGTTCTAGTCGCGGATTTTGAAAATTGAGAGGTTATAGTTTTAGTTCTAGTGGTGTAATTTGAAAATTGGGTAGTTCTAGTTCTAGTTCTATAGTTTCGGATTTTGAAAACCGGAAAATGTTAGTTCTAGTTGCGCTTTGTGAAAATCCAGTTGTTTGTACAAGTCTGTCGTTGATGCATTGAGGTCACTATATGTTGATGTGATTGTACCCTATCAATAGCAGATTTATTCAATATAAGTTTCAAGATTTGGGTCTACTAAGTAGCACTACTAGTTAGCTCCAGTTAGCAATACTGTAGTTATCGCACTATAGTTGACCGGACGACGACCTGGCATATTGATCTCGCCTTCTGACACATGCCGCCATTTTATCACTTGTCCTTTTATATTATCTTCTTTTACTTTACAATCAGTGTGCATGCCTACAATTTTACATAGCCTAGGCCAGGAGGGTGTCTGATTTCGAAGGCTACTCCGATTTGTTTTGACATCTTCCATCCTTCATTGTATCGCAGTCTTGTGGTGTATTGAAATGATGGAATTATTAGCAAACAGTTAGATCTTACACGAATACAGACCAACATCTTCGTCTTTGCGAGTTGGGTTCTCTAATACCCTCTGAATGATCAAGGTTGTTATAGCGAACGAGTACCGACCGTTCGCACCAACCCTAGAACCTATCGTACATTCAAATACTAATGCCGGTTTTGAAAAATGAAAAATGACTCGAGACAATTTGTGAATTGACTCGACTTGTACTCGAGTCATTTCGCAAGACTCGTACCAAGTCATATGGGTCGAGAAATTTCGAAATTGAAATTTCGAAAAATAGTAAAGTTATCACTAGGGCGATTTTTTTTTTGACCTAAAAAACGGAAGATTTTGACCTAAAAAATCTAAATTTTGACTTTTTTTTACCTAAAAAAACTGAAATTTGACCAAATTTTGACCTCACGTATGCAAATTAGGTGTTTTCGCACATAATGTTAAAATTGTACTACTTATCTTCATTTCTGGTTGGAGCTGTCTGTCCTTACAAAGTAGATTGGCCTGAAAGAACGTTTTTGGCTTAAAAACTGACAAATTTTTACATGAAAAGACGAGTATTTTAACGAAATCTGGCCCTATGAAGAATTGCAGTAGTTACGTATTATGGTGGAATAATTAAAATTTGTTGTAGTACAACGAAAGATACTTTCCTACATTCTCGCAGAGAAAGTGTTTGTTTTGTGGTATTCATGGTGTTTGTCAACTACTATGGTCATTTACACCAGGCCGATATTCTTCATTATTTTCCGTAACTGCCAACATATAGCACGGCCCACCTCTAGGCTTTTTTGTAAGACACCGCTTACGCGGATGAGGTGGCGAGGAGGAGCCTAGGTAAACCTCCAACACTTAGCTATCGGAATTATGAAGTCGACCTCGGTCGGAATGGAACCCACACCCATTGGTGTTGTAGCCCCGGATTATACCACTGCGCTGTCTCGGGTAGAAAGTGTCTGTTCTTACTAAGTAGCTTGTCAAGAATGGAGAAAGAACGTTCAACAGCAGCTGTTGTTAGCTGACAACACTGAAGTTGTGTGCACACTGCTTGCTGGTGATGCGCCGTGTTGCTTCATTCTGACAATGTTGTCTATATCACAATTTTTCAGCTTGCGCTTCTTGATGTAAGAACCATGCAATGCCCAAGCAGTCTTGCTTCAGTTAGGATATTGCGGTACGTTGACCATAAAACCATGTCACTATTTGTTTCATTTAACCGTTTATGATTCACAATGAGCAGACGATGGGCCGTTTACAACGGTAGGCCTATAAAGTAGGCTACAGGCTGTAAATTATCAAATGATAAGTTCACAGACAGCGCAAAATCTACGATACAAACTAAATGTAGAGGTAAAAAAATGTTTGATTTTGTAAACAATTTTGACAAATTTTGACCTAACGCTACAATTTTGACCTAATTTTGACTTTTTTTGACATGTCAAAAAAAATCGCCCTAGTTATCACGCTATTATTATTTCGTCTATCAGTACTGATACTTGAAAATGTTATCAGAAACTGCTGAAAGTGACGAAAAGTAGTAAATTATGAATGCGAAGCATTCGATATCACCGAACAGAGTTGTAAAAAGTGGGTTTCATATAACAGTAAATCGGAACTGAACATCAGTAAACACAACGATTTAGACTCGGATTCGAGTCGAAACACTATGAGTCGGACTCGACACTCGACTCCGTGACTTGGACTCGGACTTGACTGTGTGATGAATTGAAAATGACTTGACTTGACTCGAGTCAAAACTATAAAAGTGAGATTGACTTGTGACTGTGCAACTTTGCATTTATTCATAGGTTAAATACCGTAATAAATGATCAAACTGAAATACAAAAGAACAGTTGCATCGAATAGCCTAATCCCTATTGTTCCAACAACTCACAAGACGTGGGTGCTGATACATACATGCACGCACGTCGCACAATCACAACAACAAGAAGACGAGATCGCTCATGCGTTTAGGGAAACTACTAGAGAGAGAGATAGTAGTAAGAGATAATCACACATCCCCCCCCAACTCCTAACGAAATCAACGAGCATTGAGTGAGGAGTTCAAAATACAGCGTGTAGAGAACGTCCAACCAAATACTCTAATGGCGATTGAAGCGGGAATCAACATAAAATTTGTGCCCCAATAACGTAGTCCTTGTGCCATACTGGCGGGGTAACATTTCTGCCTGAGCGCTGGCGTCTATTGTTAGACGGTGCGGGTACACTAGTGTCGTCGATCGGTACTTCAGCTGGTAGATGATCTTCTGCACTCGATTCGGTGGGTCTCAGCAAGCCAGGGTCTACCTCATTCGACTGTCCACTTAGAGCGGGTGGCGAAACGACTTGAGGTGACGTAGCTGTGCCGGGAGACGAGACCGTTGGCTGAAAATATGTGTGCTTTTGGTTCGGGAAGTACGGCTCAATCTTGCGTAGAAATTTCCTGTTACGTAGCGTCAATCTGCCGGAACCGTCCACTTTCACGAGGTACTGGTCATGGTCTCGGCACTGAATCACAGTGCCGGTTCTGTGCCAGGGAAGGGGATAACCACCGTTTTGGTTTTGAATGCGACAGACATCACCTTCAAGAAGTGGTGATAATGGCTTAGTGTTCAACGACAGAGATTCCAGCTGCTTCGCAAATCTGGTACGTAACGTTTGCTCGCGACTCTGCCAGAGATTCCTCCATAATGGCCTGATGTTGCGCTGTGTGAAAACTGGAACCCATGCTTTGATCGGCAACGCATCTTTCAAAGTCCTGCCAAATACTATTTCTGCAGGGGAGAGTCCATTCGCAGGGTCGGGGCAATTGCGAAACTGTAGCAATGCCCGAGTAATTGCATCGGTCCGGATGCTGCCATCCTGCGAAATGTTGCCGAGAAGGAGTCGTTTCATCGATTTCACCGCAGCCTCCGCGCGGCCATTTGACCTGGAGTGGTAGGCTGACGACAGCCTGTGGCGCACCCCCCATTTTCGAAAAAATTCCCGAGTGCTGTGCGCAGCAAACTCGGGTCCCCCGTCACTGCTAAGTTCTTCGGCCACACCAAACGTGCCGAAGTAACTTCGTAATGCATCTTGGAGTCCGAGGGCTCCAGACGTTTGCCCACCGTGCTTCACATGGAATATCTCTGGCCAGTTGCTGAAGCGGTCAACAACGACTAAATAGTGGTGGCCTGGTTGTATTAAGTTTGATCATGTGCAACTTTGCATTTATTCATAGGTTAAATACCGTAATAAATGATCAAACTGAAATACAAAAGAACAGTTGCATCGACTAGCCTAATCCCTATTGCTACAACAACTCACAAGACGTGGGTGCTGATACATACATGCACGCACGTCGCACAATCACAACAACAAGAAGACGAGATCACTCATGCGTTTAGGGAAACTACTAGAGAGAGAGATAGTAGTAAGAGATAATCACACAGTGACTCGGAACCTTGTGACTTGGTTACAATCCTGCGTCACACTTTCAAGTTGTCAAAAGGTAATTTTTGACCATCGTGCGGAGCATTAAATTAGATGAAACGGGTATCAATCGAAAGTTACCGCGGTACTGATTGCGAAAATATGAATTTAATCTGCTCATGGTTCTGGAACCCCCGAATATGTCATTGTAACTGAGTTTGGTATTGTGACGCAAAGATGACGTCTGAGCAGCTGAGGAGGAAGTGCGCACGAGAGTTACAGTGTGAATGTTCAATCGGTTGCGCAACAATGGCCAATACGGTTACAGTTTTCGCTGCTCCTCACCTATTCCCAGACGGCATCGTTGCGTCGCCATACCAAACTCCGTTACAATGCAACATTCGAGCCCGATTTTGGAGGGTTCCAGCACCACGAGAAGAATAAAATTTATATTTTCGCAATCACTACCGCGGTAGCTTTCGATTGATACCCGTTTTATTAAATTTAGTGCTCGACATTCTGGTCAAAAATTACCGTCAACTTGTCTTTGACCAAATGGAAAGTGTGACGTAGACCAATTTCACTGAGCCGTGAGATTTGCTTGTGTTCGCGCTACATAGGACACAATGATATAATATTGGAGGAAAAATGCCTAGTCAAAAAGGACTGTTGTGATGACTGTGCAATTGTGCATACATTCGGTACGGTACGGTGTTATGTGAATTTACAGATATGGCTCGTTTATTTTCGCACTGGCTTGGCGGTTATTGACGTGTGGTTGGTAGTTGTCAAGTACAAAAGTCATGCTTATTATTAACGATTCTGGCTGTATCAAAAAACTACTGATCCGGGTCCGATCCGACTCCGGCCGTATCACAAAAAGTACTAATCCGGCCCCGGCCAAAATTGAAAAAATCTGGCCGAATATCGAATCCGGCTCCGGTCCATGCTCCGCACTATTCTCTATATGTCATAACTACCCGTAAAACATAACATACTAACATTTAATATGCGTGGTCCAGGTCACGAGATGCCACTAAAATTCAGATTGGGGTCGCGGACAAAAAAGTTTAAGAGCCACTGTCCTGTCCTACGAAATATGTACGCCAACCCATAAGTAAATATTAAAACTAAGGCTTATAGCCTACTATAGTTTCAGGATGAAATCGGATTCAATACGAATCGTCTACTACAGTATTTCGCAAACTTTTTTGAGCTGCCGCCCCTGGACACCAAATAAAGTGCAAGCGCCCCTATTCCCCTAACCACGCGTAAATCACAAAACAAAAGTTTTTCTGCATTTATTACAGCTAATAAAGATAGACAGATGAAGCTGGTGTATCACTATCGTTATCCTCATCATATTAGGCTTGAGTTTCAATAAGAAGAATCACATTCTAAAATCCCCAATCTCCGCGTCCTATACTGTCAAGTATAGGTTTCTGCGATGAGGCAGAAACTTGGTCACGGCACTAAAAACACGTTCTATAAAATATGAGCGGAGAAGGGCAACGACGAAAAGTCAACCCGACTTCAGTGAGAGGATTTCTATTAGATTTATTGTCTATCCAGAACGATTAATTGGAGATATTTAGCGTTGGGTTGAACTCAAAATCGTTTTAGATTGTCAGCTCCTCAATCATTTTATGCTCGGAAATTTTACAGATTGGATATCCGGTAGGAAATTTCTAATTTGAATATATCCTAGAATCAAATCACCATATCCTCGTGCAGTTTTTCAAGGTGATTGAGTTATGTTTCTCCATCAAAAGTAGATAGTCGAACTGGACCGGTAGCTCGTACAAGCTTGAGAATGGGAACAGCTCACGTGTCGTAAAATTTCGGTGAAATATCACGGGCATATCACTCAATCCGGAGTCATTTTCCTCTTTATCAGGTTTCATCATTTCTAAGAACGGATATCTTCCAGTCATAAATTTTGGAAAATATACCCGTTACGTAGAAGCGATACCATTTCTCGGAACCAGAACGCCATGTCGAAGGCCACGGTCGCAGCCCTGCGGAAAATCCGCGATCGTTTGAAACAGTGATCAAAATCATGCAGAAAAGCCATCTCACATTGCAGTAACTGCTCAAATACTTCGTAGTTCTCGCAGCACACAATGAAACACGCTGATGATGATGATGGACGGGATCAACAGTGTCCTGCAACAACGGACTTTTCCGGTACAGCTGAATAAATAGACGGACGAGATTAAATTGCCTTCACTGAATCGATTTTGCATTTTTACTGAGTGTTTACCTTCTTTATTTATCAATCGGTCTAACACCACGCAACAGTTGCCTTCTAAACCGAAACCACCCCCCATTTGCTCTCAGCGCCCCCTATTGCCCCCTTATATAGCCAGCACCCCTCAATCGCCCATTTCATGGCTGGAGCCCCGCTTCGGAACCACTGGTCTATTGTGTCACGGTGTGATTCCACATCTATGCCAGATATATTTCCGTCGGTCGTATCTTGATAAAGCCTGATCACTTTGAAAACGAAATTCCATGATACGATTTTAGCAGTTGCCTCAAAAATACGTTTTAAATCCATGCACTTGGCCAAAATCGTGATTGTATTTTGTCATCAAGTTTCGGTCTTTCACTGGGGTCTTGTCTTTGGATTCTGATCTAACAACAACAGTGAAGAAAACAAATTTCGAAATTTCAGGTTACAAGTTTATTGCTGCTGTACTAAATGTTATGGTAGAATACATTATTATTGGCGTTATAAATGTTGTAGGTTTGGACAATATGGGGTAATCCATTCCTCGCCTTTGGACGATTACCTGAAATATAGACATTTAAAAGATAGTTGAAATATGTGAATGTGCAATATGTGCATTGTGCATGTATCGATTGAACACGGCTACATACTAGCCTAGCAGAGCAATTATTGGTCGCTACATCACGACTCACGAGCTGTGTGTACCTTGGTAAAATGACCATGGTTTTAGTTCACGCATTAACATTCGCAATAACATTACGATCTGGCGACTTAGCTAAAGTTGAAGATATTATTAATATAGGCTACTGTAGAATGCAGACGGTGAAGCGTGCTAAACTCTACCATGGGACAGTATAGGACCCGCTGGTAATAAGGTGCGAATGCCTCTCGACATTGTCTGTTGGATTGTTATTGTCACATTGTCATTGTCAGTGTCAAACATTAACATTCAAAAGTAGGTTTCATGTTGTAAATTACAAGCAATTTTCGCGAACAGTTCAGCATCGTGGCCGGATTTGGCATACGGGCCTTAAAACACCCATGTCTGCTTTTGAATGATTTGTCGGTGAAACATGTCGAGTTGATGTCGGACGATCACAGCTGCTAAGGAAGCACAAATCACGTAATGTCCAAGGATGATCAATGATCATACTTTTCCTTCAGCAACCGCCACAGCTCACTGGGCATAGAGCCATCGCGTTTGGGATGATCGGGCAAAGATATGGGGCGCAGTCTGTTCCATCCTCGCAGGCCGACCTCGCAGACCTGACTGTTGAACATGAAAGAGTTCATTCGATATCGATAGTTCAATGTCAGATATCATTACCATAAATCCATTTTATCGTAACGAACGCTAGATGAACTATCGCATATATGCATGTGCATATATGAAAAACCGTACTCACACAAAATCAGTCAGATTATCAGTTTTCAAATTTCAATATGGGTTTCGCGGTAGTGTCATGGTGTTGGGGAGTCCCTCAAAACCACCTTCGTATTTTGCATTGAGGTCGAGTTTGGGATTGTGACGGAACAACGCTGTCTGGCTCTTTTTCCTGAGCTGTAGTCTCGTTTTGCCAGACAGAATTGTTGCGTTACAATTGCAAGCTCGATCACAATGCATAATTCGAGGCTGGTTTTGGGGGGTTCCAGGGCCAGGAGCAGCATTAACTTTATATTTTCGTATTCAGTACAGCAGCAGCTTTCCATTGATGCCCGTTTTATTACATTTAGCGCTCGACAAGCCGGTCAAAAAGGGTCGTAAAATTGCATTTGGTCAAATGGGAAGTATGACGTAACCCAAATGCGGTGAGCCGTTCCATCTTGCTGTGTTCACATTATTTAGCACACTATGTTCATGTGGTTTATATGACTCGAGACTGGGACGGCCAAGACAGACATTTCGTTATAACTTCGAACAACAGTACAGTTACCACATTATTGGTATTTCGTCTAATTTCTGATTTCGTCTTGATATACTTGAAAAATAGGGCCAGAAACTGTTAAAACTGAGGAACATTACTATATGATGAAGGCGAGTCATTCTACATCACTCGAGCAGAGTTGAAAAAAGTGGATTGAGTCGGATTGAACTGAAAACTGACCAGTGAACATCATGACTTCATGGACTCGTGTCAAAACAATAGGACTCGGACTCGAACCTTCACCAGCTGACTTGGACCTTGACTTGACTCGGTGAGGAATTGAAAATGATTAGTCTTGACTCGAGTCAAAACCATAAAAGTGACATTGACTAGTGACTCGGAATCTTGTGACTTGGTTACAATACAACGCTGATTTCGGGCAATATTATGGAGAGACTATGTATAACTTGCGATTAATTTTTTAGGCCTACGTTGCAACAGGTCAGTTAGTAAATGGTCGAGTCCGAGTCTTGGAATTGAGACTTGAGTCCGAGTCCAAATCATAGTGTCATTGTTCATTATCGAGTTGAAATAAGGTTCAACTCAATTTTTTGATACTCTTGTGCAATGTTCCCTCTAATTTTTGATGAGTCTGCGCACACTCACCAATTCACTGCGCAGACCCTTGGACGTAACGACTAAAAAAAGTCATCACTTCGGATTTTCTGTGCGCAACTTAGATTTTCTGTGCACAGAGACCGTGTCAGCACTGCGCATTTGCGCAGGTGCGCAGCTTAGAGGTAACATTGCTCTTGTGTGATATCGAAGTTCTTGCATTTATAATATGCCCATTTCTTTACCCATAAGATGTTCATCAAAACAGATAAAAGGCGGTTTCTGGTCCTATTCTCAAAATATAAGTCCTGATACACGAGACTTGAATCTAGTGATATAGAATGTCTCGAGTGATATCACTTGGTCGAGTCATTATAACCCTGGTTACTAGGCAGTTTGCGAATACCCAAATATTGCTTGTATATACTTACTTCTCTCTCGGACGATTCCCAAGGACGATGCAAAAATCGACGTTGCCATGATGAGTACGAATAATAAAAATACAATTCTATTAGCCACCGGCATCTTCGGCTTTTGTTTCACAAATGGTAGTCTGGTAAAACATTATTTCATTGCAATAAAGATATAAATGTAAAAATTAGGTTGTCGCATATAACCATCATCCTGGTATTAACTCTACATAACTTCGTCGTCGACAATATGGAGCCAACTGTGTCAGTTATCTCAGTGTTTTTCGGCCTTTTTGATCCAAAATGAGAAAATCACGAGGTACACTACTCGCCAAATATGTTTAAAGATGTTGTAGAAAATGCCAAGTGTTTTGCAAACTCTTAATACTGCAGAATCAACAATATCTGGAAAATACATCACTGTTCTGCATTGATTAATATGAAGAGTTACTAGTACAAAATGTCAATCTCAATGCATTTTACTCCCTCAGTTTGAACCTGTGCCTGTTTGAAAGAACAAAGAGCTCATATCCTGCCGACTGGAATACGACACCTTTCCTCAACTGCTTTCAGACCAATTTAGAGCAAGGTTGATGAACACTGAGTTATCTGATAGAAGGTAAAATTGAAGTTAAACTAGAAACACCCCGAGCAAGCTTATATCAGCGCCGCATGTACGCTGTTGCATTTACTATGATCAATTTCTGAAAGGCGTACGACCGTACGTATACTATCAATGTTATCAAAACACAACATGAAATTGGTGTATAGGCGTGAAGTCAACATATCATGAATGCCAAATAAATTCTACTTTTCGTTTTATTTCTGTAAAATGCCAAGATAAATAGCCTATATTTGAATTCTCCTCGCCAGCTGGACAAATATCGTTCGCGGACTAAAGGTCGCCCCTGATTAAGATCGATTTTTCACACCTGTATCCATGCAACTAATAATATATCAGCACTACTTGCAAAATTCGATGTCATGTAGCATAGCCTACCACTCAATTACTGCGCACCAGTGAGGATAGCCTATCACTACCAGTGCACGATTTCGGGCAAACTATATTAAAATGTGTATTTCGCACCAATGCTTAGAAATATATAAATCTTGTTCGAAGCATGTGATATCATACATCGTGCTGCTCTATAATTCGTGATAAATCGTGTGTTTATACTCATTTACTTCAGCCAGTTACCTTTCTTGCGCAGAAATATCAATCGTTTTCGAAACTTCCGATATCATATTTCAAGCTCAAGTCTTGCTAATGCAGTTTTACGAGTAACCTTACTAACAACGTAGATTTAGAAACTCGACACATGCGACACCATGCCTGGTGCGTGCAGAAATATAAATCGTGTTCAAAACTTCTGACATCATATTTCATGCTCGTGTCGTTGCTAATGCCATTTTACGAATAACCTTTCTTGCAATCTACATATTTGAAAACTCGACACATGCGACACCTTGCCTCATTCCTCTCCGTAATTGATCGACGCAACTTGAAAGACAGTCGTGTGAAAGTGTGAATCCCCTTTCAATTGTTCACGAGTAAACTTTATTACAATATGAATTTCGTGTATGTGCCACGTGCAGCCAAGTATACAAATCTTGCACGCAGTATGCGATACCCCATTCCTGCACAATTGAGATTGATTAGAAACCGAGTGCATGGTTGTTTATTTGTGTTCACAAGTAAAATTTTATTGCAATCGGTATTTTACAATATACACGCATGTATATCAATCATGTTAAAACATGTTAAACCCATACCTCATATCAGTCATATGGCAGGGACGGGCAACATACGGCCC
Source organism: Botryllus schlosseri (assembly GCF_051294905.1). Lineage (NCBI taxonomy): Eukaryota > Metazoa > Chordata > Ascidiacea > Stolidobranchia > Styelidae > Botryllus > Botryllus schlosseri. Next base: position 2,774,770 of record NC_137241.1, read on the forward strand.
GCGACGGGATATTATCCGGCCCGCAGACAGTTTCTCGTGAAAATGTGGCCCGCGGCCCCAGTCTGCCGAGATTTTCCAGTACTTGCTTACCACGACTAATTTTAGGTACTGTATGTTATTACATACGTGTGTGCGCAGCGTGCGAGAGTGGTGCTTACGCGTAAGTCCGTCGAAGCGAGTAGAGTTACATTATCGGCATTTACGATTTACTCAACCCTAATGTGGTTTGTGGTATAAGCATGGTGTTAGTCAACTACAATGGTCATTTACACCGGATCGATATTTCTCATTTTTGATTCCGTAAGCGCGGGACATTTCTAGGCTTTTACAAGTTACCGCTTATGCGGATGAGATGGCGAGGAAGAGCCTATAAGATAAAACTCCAACACTTAAGTAGGAATTCTGGAGTCGACCCCTGCCGGACTCGAATCCACAACTCATTGGTGTTGTAACTACGATATCTCGCCACCTACTCAACCCTAATGAATTGATGTCTTGGTGAATTGAGGGTACCTGGCTTATCGAACGCCTTGAAATCTTAACTATGGATTCCACCGTGTGTTGATTGATCAGAGAGAAGCAGACATGGCGGCGCCTGTAAGACAATGATGTTCTCAAATCCATATTGTCTTCGGCATTTTCGGCGAGAAATGGCTTTGAAGTGACATTGCTGTCGATAAAATACATTCATTAAATACCATTAATTCCTTGTATATGTGGATAAATGGGCGAATAATGTATCGATTTAGCCATCCGGCCCGCAAAGTACCTAATTTTCCTATATCCGGCCCGCCGACTGGAGAAGTTGCCCGCCCCTGCCATATAGCGTTGGAACTATAAGTAATGTGCTGGAATGCTGTTTTCGGCTATTAACCGAATATGTACTTTTTAAGATTATTTGTGAACCAGCACTACCATACATCACCCTACTACTTTTTTGTTTTATGTATAATTACTTCACACAGATAAATTATTACTTAATACATTTCGAATTTGCTTCACCGTACTACTGATCTTCGCTACTGAGGAGATTCTGTCGAAAAGCGCTTAGTGAGTAACTTATTACTAATAACTATCATGGTCGACTTGAAAGATCATCGCTCTATCCAGTATGACGGACCTCAAGTGTGGAACAGTATCTCGCCTGCTATTCGACAGTAGTCAAGCACGTCCACATTATAGTCGAAACACAAGCAATTTTTACTGAATGAATACTAGTCGGCCCCCAAGATCACCGGAGTAAATCCTGAGTTATCGATTTCGCCTTCCGTCACATGCCAACTTTTGTATTATCTTATTTTACTTTTCATTCAGTGTGCATGCCTCTTCGTTACATTGCCTAAGCCAGGCCAGATATATTTTAAACCTTTTTTTCGGCCGTGGCCCATTTTCCGATTTGGGAATGTTCCGTGGCCCCCTCCTTGAAGTCGTGATTCTGCTGCAAATAGCGATGAAATATGAAGCTTGTGATGTAGAGTAAATCGCCACTCATGCATTTGAAGATTGTCAGACAACCATGAAAAAATTGGAACGTACGGTTTTCAGGGTTTGATAAACTTATATACATGGTAATCTATCATTGCAATGTGTAATTTAATAATGATAGATTATTCAGCTATCCAGCGGTTTCGGAACTAACTTTTCATTCATATCGCAAAACAGATGGATGGAACAATCGATGATGCATCGCAATACTAGGATACCAATTCGTTATAGTTATAGTAACGGGTAGTTGGAAAACCATGTCAACCGTTCTCGTAGCATTCCCGTGCGTGCCTGAAATATGTCTGCAGGATTGCTAAATCATTCACGGAGTCCGCATACTACTAGGTTATTAGTAGGGATGGTGTAAACCTCTGAAAGGTTCAGGTTCGTGTGAACGCGAACCTTTTTGAAAGGTTCTGTGTGAACGCGAACGTGAACCTCATGACGTCACGTGACGTCCTATCGCGAATTCCAACCCTATATTTCAGTGAAGGGATATATTAATGTACACGATGCCTAGCGACGACTCGGGCTACATAATGCGTCAATGCTGAAGTCCATACTGACTTTTTAAACGTCGCCAAATGTATTAACTCGAGCAATCAAATGATATAATAATTCCGTAAAATCAATATCTTTCGTCGCTTTGCCAACGATTTCGACGAGGACTTGCAGGGGAATATAAGCTTACGCCTTAACGGTCTAGGCCAGACCGGACAATGTATTCGGCGTCTAAGTATTGCCACGTTGATATCGAGCAGAGAGTAAAACGGGTTTCTATACTTGCTACCGATATTACCCCATTACCAAGTTATAGAGCAGTAGCCGACACCACAGTCGCACGTGTTTGGTTTTTATGATACAATAAACATTGTGAAATCGAGATGGACCCCATACGCTTGTAGATTTTTCGCATCGCACTCGCTGACTACCTTCAGCTAGCGTCGTGATGTTGTGTGATTGCAGATCAAGATCACAGCAGAGAGTCACTAAATATTCACGAACGGAAAGCTGGATATTTCGAGCATAGAGTGACCCGCAGTTGAAATACAGTGAATATCAACCAAAGATGTCACAATGACGTGAAAATTGTTATATATGAAAAAGGTTCACAGTGCAGAACCTACCAAGGTTTGTGAACATGAACCTCTAAATTTCTGAGGTTCACACACATAACGCGAACGTGAATCTCACGTTCACACCATCCCTAGTTATTATGTTATGGCTATCGCTGTTGCTATACAAAGTCGAGAAGCAAACCAATCAAATCTTTTCCTCTCTGGACTCCGTCCACGTGACCGGGGACTTAAGGCCACCATGGTGAGAAATGCGCGTGGCTGTGACAGCGAAACGAGCCAGCTTCAAACAATTTCAAGCGTGATTTCGGTGAATGGGATAGTGGAGAGAAGTTGAGAAAGAAGTTTCGTTCTCATGCTGAGCAAGTCATGTGACTGCTGACGGTGATATGCCAGAACATTCAATCCAGTTATACTATCAATTCATGCGGCTTTTCCATTTAAGTACAATTACTTCCTTGTAATGATTTTAAGGCTTGAAGTTTTTAGACCGACTCCACAGAATAATGCATTGCGTTAAATCCGCGATTTATAATTGCGGCAGTGCCGTAAATGTTTACCAAAAATTGATAAATCACATATTACAATATGGCAATTACAATACTAATTACCTACTGCAGTATCGTATAACTACATCTATATCACTATAGTCCGATTTTATTGAATACTATTTTGAACGACACGTGACATATGACCCCCGAGGAATTCTAGGATACGTTAACTTCCAGCTATTATATAATCGAAATTATGATCCTTGCTGTTAGTCCTGGGTTGTCATCATTGGTGTAGCAAGAGGATGAAAGAAACCTTAGCCCTCTCATTTCCGACTTGTACATTGTGACGCCATACGTGTCATTATACTAGAGCGATTTTTTTTAATTTCAAAAACAGAATATTTTGCCATAAAAAATGAAAATTTTGACAGTTTTTGACATTAAAAAACTTAATTTTGATAAAATGTTGCCCTCAAATATTCAAATTAGGTATTGTTGGATATACTGTTAGAATTGTAGTATTTTCCTGCATTTCTGGTTGGCATTGTCTGTCCTTATACGAAGTAGTTTGGCAAGAATAGAAATAAAGTTCAATAGCAGCGGTTGTTTGCTGGCAGCAATGATGTTCAGTGTATACTGCTGGAAACCTAGTAAGTAGTAACACTCCCGTTGCTTCAATCGAAAATGTTGCCAACATTGCCCACTTCTGAGTTTTGATAACATCTTGCGTACCACCCACATACTTTGAGAACGACTGTGCTATAAGAACCAATGTCGACAACGTAGTCAAATATCAGATTCAGATTTGAGATATCCGCGTGAGCGTGTAAAAACTTCGGACCTACTAAAGCAAGTTTGCCAAAATTGACATGTCAAAAAATAATCGCCTGATTAAGGCCTGGTGTGTCACGGCACGATTCTGTATCTGCGTCAAATGGATTCCCGTCCGTCGAATCTTTTCTATAGCCTTATCTATTAGGATGAAATGTGATCAAATTACTGGGTTCTTAAATTCCACGACTCGGTTTTTAGCAGTTTACTACATAATACAGGGGCGGGCAACATCCGGGCAGCGAAGGGATTTTAAGCGGTTCGCAGAGAGTTTCCGGTTTACATGAAAGGTGCGGCCATTAAGCTACTTGTTCTTTTCGGGTCTACATACATTTGTGAGCGAATATTTTCTACCATGAAAATGAACAGACCAGGCTGCGTTCCAATCCAACTGATGCTCACGTGCGGTTTTTACCAAGGTTTACCAAGACCATAGATCTTATTGACTTCAACAGCTAGTGTATAGTATATTGCGTTATTAAATTCATTAAATACTATTTTTGCCCTCTATTCTTTAAACTTAAAATTCTCATTATATACGATCTTATAGGTGTATAAAATATTGTATAGGTATAGGTAAAACTTGTATAGGTGGATAAATACACGATTAGCTTATGGTATAGCCCGCTCCTGACATAATACGTTCTAAATCCCACTTGAAGAAGAGACCAACCCGCCCAATGTGACTGTATTTTGACGTGAAGTTGTGACCTTTTACTGCCTGCTTTTCTTCCAATATATTCACCCCTAGTTCCTCATATGGATAAGACCCTCTGCACATAAGATGTATTAGAATAAAAGAGAACACTGTAAATAGGTAACTGTGGATAAAATATCAGTGGAGTTTATACTGTTATCACAGAGCTCAAGGTCGTCTCTTGAAGAGGCATGCAGTAGCCTATAAATAAATCGAAGCAATCCAGCAATAATCCAATATCGCACCTATATCGATAGCAGTCCAAATATTGCATTCTCAGAATTCATGTGAATAGCTTATAACGTATATATGTATAACATAACAAAACCGTGCTTATATATATGTATGAAACTTGAAAATTATTCGCGTTTCGAAATATTTCACCAAGTCATGGAACGAAATGCAGCGTAAATTATAGAAACAATATTATGTACTCGGCACTTTTGAGAATTGTTAGAAGCTTGTTCAGTGATAATACAGCTCGAACGATACTGATGTCTTAGCCGATACAGATAAAACCGAAAACTATCACCCCGATATATATTCAGTTAATATTCAAAAGATATGACATCTAGCGTAAGGCTCATTTCAAAAACGTCAGAGTATTTATTCGAACAGATTTACAGTCACTGCTATGCGCTTGGGCTTGACATACACTAGAAAGGCTGTATCCGGTCACATTTAAGATATAACAAATGGATCAATATTCCCGGTCCAGCAGTCGCAGATTATCGTTCCACTACTCCCTACAATGCCGTGACGTCACTAACATTGCCGATATTTTCATACCTGCAATGGCCGCAACCGATATTTCTTTCCACGTCTGATATCGACTCGATATTATCGGCGAATAGTGGGTGAACGGTGGGGCTCTACTTATAAGGCATTGTCGTCAACACTTGAACGCTCTGAGACGCAAATAGCTACATCTAACGTAGTATAAAATCGAATATGTAGTCAAAAAGATTGTCACCACGTTACAGCAATTCAGGCAGCCTTAGTTTGCGTCGTCTGCGGTGGTACCGCAGATGAGTAGTTATTGTATGAATACGGAGGCGGCGAGCCAGGCAATTGCTTCTGTTGGAATCCGTACGCATCTGCGGTAGCAGCGGAAGCCGGCTGAAATGCACCGGCGGTAGCAGTATTCGACATCCCATTCACATTGTTTGTGTTATTCTGAGCTGCTCTTTTCCCTGCCATGTATTTCGTCACACCCAAAGCCACGAACAAAATCCCAGGGGCTAGCAACGATATAGCGCCACCGACGAATCCAGAGTTCACAAGTACAAGAGCCAAGATCAGGAGTGATATTCCTCCAGCGAACAGCACAAGTCCGACCACCCCCAAGCCTATTCCCAGGCCGCGCAAATGCTCGGGGGATCTTGTTTGGCGTGATATGTGCGAACTTAAATGTGATAAGAATTAGTATACGGCGGAGATATTTCCGTAAATCTCAAATGGCAATTGAGATGCATTATACCTACCAACCAGTTTAGTGTACGGGTATGGGATTTACAGAAGTCACCTAGCGGAATTGTTACAAGCGTACGTTCATAGCGATAAGAGTGTGTATTCACACCTTAAAGGTGATACAAGAAAACATAACCTAACCCAGTATTATATAGCGGTATAAATCAGATACAGTGATTGAATCCAAATGATGCTTGAAAAACTAGACTAAGCACAAACGAAGTAAGAGGGAATGCAACCACACACGGACGTGGGAAGGTAAGCACGCGTAGGATGTGTAAAAATGCAGTGGTTCCCAAACTTTTTCGGCTTGTAGCACACTAGAAAAGTTTTGAAATTCTCGCGGCACACTTCGGCCGAGAAAAGATGCACTAAAAAGATCGATGTTTATCTATCAAATGAACGGAACACATATAATAGAAAGGAGCTGGAAGTGTTCACAAACTTACTTTTGTAATGCACATCCCTAGATATTATAAGGATTTTTGGATATGGCGAACAAAACCACTCGCGTTGAAATTGCCAAACAAACATAATCGAAAACAGCAACCCGCATTTTGTCATCAATTCCAAGCAGTGCCTCTCGTTTACAGCTTTTAATTTCACCTAGCCACGAAGATACAAATTTTAATACAATGTTGATTGTTTTTGCACCGATCATGGAATAGGATTTACTAGCAGACAGCTAAAAGCTAAAAATCACCCAATTTATTCTTTTCCAAAACTCCAAAAATGTTCGCAGCACACTTGAGAATCTGCGGCGGCAAACTTATGTGCCGGGGTACACAGTTTGCGAATGACTGCTTTAAACCATGAATCAATCACAAGCGCCTCTTCTGCTAAGTAACCAAAAGAACAAACAAGCGATTGAATATATATAAAAAGAAAAGCGCCGAATAATAATAATGATTGGCTCAAATTGACTCTAAATTGAATACACCTAATGTTGTTCAGTCACTAACAAGTCCGGTAAAATATTGATGTAGCGAGATAGCGTACTGGTAGTGGTACTTTCTACTGTTGCAACACCAAGGGTTTGCGAGTTCGAGTCCGACCGAGGTCGACTCCAGAATTCCTACTCAAGTGTTGGAGGTTTATCTCGGCTTCTCCTCGCCACGTGATCCGCGTAAGCGGTGTCTTAAAAATGCCTTGAAGTAGGCCGTGCTACAAGTCGGTAAATACGAAATCATGATGAATATTGGCGTGGTGTATAATGATCAATGTAATCGAAACACCATGAATATCATTAACAAACAGACCGGTCAATTATTCGGTCGACAATCCGAGGCCGCAGCTTCTGAATTCTGAGGTAAATTATGACTTCGTGTACCACCTCTACGGTGTGAAATGTGAATACAGTCTTTTCGTCAACAGTTTATGCGGGTGCTATACCAATACCGAAAAACCATTACCGAGAATGGAAATCACCGAGAATGGACATCACCAAGAATGAACAAATTGGACATTGCCGAGAATGACCATTACCGAGAATGGACATTACCGAGAATGGCCAATGCCGAGTATCTAACCTACTGGGAAGGACGTTGTCGAGATTTAAACCATAGATTCGACACCTATTGTGGCAACGCCGTGATGCACATGTACACGACCTGTACATATAGGCTACACAACATGCCTGTATTGCGTATCTTGCATTCTCGGTAATATCACTTCTTAGTGGTGTCCCTTCTCGGTAATGTCCATTTTCTGTGGTTTCCATTCTCGGTAATGTCCATTCTCTGCGGTGTCCATTCTCGGTAATGACCTTCTCGGTAAAGGTTTTCTTGGTATTGACTGGACACCGCGTATGCGCCATTCGCGTTCCTCCGCATGCGTGAAACTTTATTGGATTTAGTCGGATATGTCCATGCCCAAAATTACAAGAAGATCGGATCAATTAATCCATTAATGGATTTACACTGTGTGCCAAAATCTCCTCAAACAGCATTGACGTATAAGTTGTTGTTTTTTGATACTCATAGCGCTATAACTAGCGCTATAGCTACACCAGCCAGATATTTTCTATTATGGTTGCGTATCTGCCGAATCGTAGGATTTTTAAAATACCGCTTACGATGATCGGATGGCGACGAGTTTACACAAACCGTATGAGTGAATGACTGAATGAATAATTTCCGCGATGCAGCTTTGAAATTATACAGCGCGCGAATCTAAGTAATGTTTGTTATAATAATGCCGCTAAATCAATAATTACAGATCGTGCTGCCATAACGCACCATCTCGTAAAGTATCGAACAATCCAATATTCGATTAAACCCGCGCAAATAAACGGAAATAATTCGAAGATTCGAGACTTATTCGGACCCACTGAATATTGTCACAGCATGCGTAAATGCGTGAATATATGGACGGCTGCGTAATAGGTTATAAGTAACCCAAATACAAAATACGCCAAATGCACAATAAACCGGCAGGAATATCTAGACTACTGTAATCTGGCAGACTAGTCTAGATATTCCTGCCGGTTTATTGTGCATTTGGCGTATTTTGTATTTGGGTTACTTATAACACATAGTAACACTTTCTTGAGTAATCAGCTAGTCACGCACGATTGGCCGGATTCCAATGTATGAAAAGGTTCCGAAATGCAGGGTCATATTACGTTCGCTTATCACGCACGATTGGCTGAATACGAATGTATGAAAAGGATACAAAACGTAGTGTGATATCACTGGGTCTGCTGCGTCATCTTTGTTGGTCATACAGTACAGGTATCTTCTGTTAGCGATATGTCGTGAAAATAAGGTAACCTTTAGCCGAGCCGTTGCGCCTTTACAACATTGCCTGATCTAAGGACATGTATAATAAATACAATACGCTATACTTTCAATATACCTTTTCATGTTGCCCACCCAGTATCCATGGATAAATTAATGGCCTTTCACAAATCCACTCTGGGAGCAAGGCGATTAGGGATACATATACAATACGCGACAAGACATGTTCAATGCTATCGGATTTAGATATGAGACCTACTGCCACGCCGGAATAAAATCTGACTGAATGTCACTCTTAATATTTCCTACTATTACTGTAGAATATTGATCCGCGATTATTGCTAACACAATACTTTGATTCCACGGAAAACTTACCACCACCCAATAAATTAACTTGGTATCACCTAAAACAGAAATCGCAGACTTTCATTGACTTACCACATAGTAACTTTGTAAACTACTTAAAACCAGACGAACTCCAAGACAGTAGCGTGTCTGATTTTAGATAGATAACCTATGCTAGTTATCTATAGTCTAATGATTCGGCCGATTCCTCGTAAAGCGTAATCTCACTTGTCACGGTCTGATGAATCTCACTTGTCACGGTCACATGACTCAGTCTCACAAAGCAAACTCAATCTCATGCGCCCCGACTGAAAACGCACACATTAGAATTTTGTAGATACGTTGTTTTTGTTGTTGTTGCTGTTGATATTCATGGTGGGTGGGTGATTGAAAAACTACTCCAAGTCGTTTCGGCGCCCTCCTATATTTTCATTATATCGCAATCTTGTGGTGTATTAATTTGACAAAAATTTTATTAAAAATGATGATGATTATGTTTATCCACTACTGTGATCATCTACACCAGGCCTATTTTTTTCCTTCAAATTTCGTGTCTGAAGATTTGTAGCACGGCTCACCTTTAGGATTTTAAGACAATGCTTGCGCACATCAGATGGCGAAGAGGATTCTAGATCAAATTTAGACACGGTATAATGGTTCAAAGAGTTTTGCAGGTCACCTGTACATCCTGTGTTCTGACTTCAGTATTTTCCACGGTACTGAAGATGTTGTCCAACTAGTTTTTGTAACTAGCGAAGCGTAGTACACTCTAAATATATGACAACACAATCGCAATTCTTGTTGTAAACATGGAATGTGAAAGACAACCTTCATCAACATTGCATACATGCACATACATGCAGTGAATATACCATCACATTGATCAGGGGTTACCAACTTAAAACTGATTTTGCAACACTTTTCAAAGTTCGAAGAGGCCGCGGGCCACATGAATGCAATATCGAGATGAAATAGGCCACAACCTCGTTTTTCATACTTTCCGTCAGCACAACGCTGTGCTCTTTAAATGTGAGACGGGCATAATTACCACAAAACAAATAATTTATTAATTTAATAATTTCAGCGTTAACACGCATGGCGGGTACACAACAAAACCCTTGTTACCAAACTCTTGAAAATATTTACTTCCTGCCTTTAATGCAAGTAATGTTGTCTACCAATTCAAGTGCCACAGTGATAGCCGGTATGCAGGTCGTGTATCTCAAGGATTGTTTGAGCGTATAAAGCAGCATATCCTCAAATCGATTCGCTCAAAAACATTCGCAAGTGACCGCACGGAGCTCGCACGCAAATGCAAATTAGCTGCCAAAACAGATTGTTATGACGATTGCTAAGTATATATGCTTCGTCGAATGGTCAACCTCGCCCGTGCACATTATAATGACAACATGTTCACTGTCATTGCGCGAGGCAGATCTTTTTTTCATTTAAAAATGTTGGAGTCTACCATTGTTCAATTGACCGAACCAATTTTATGCAGACAAAAAGATTTCTCTATAAACTTACAAATTTCTCATTAGTTTATTTTGGTTCGTGTTTGTAACTGTTTATTTACAAATTGCGCTGCTACTATAGTACCGTGGTTGCCAGTAAACTCGCCCCAAAGTAAATTCGGCCCTCGGTCACTTTGACCGTCGGTGAATTCGGCCGTCGTTAAATTCGGCCCTCGGTAAATTCGGCCAGGGCCAGAGTAACAACAGTTACAATACCATTACCTGACCTGAACCCTAACCCTAATCCTAACCTAACTCTAATCCTAACCTAACCCTAATCCTAACCTAACCCTACTCTTAACCTAACCCTACTCTTAACCTAACCCTAATCCTAACCCTAATCCTAACCTAACCTAACCCTAATCCTAACCCTAACATAATCCTAACCCTAACGCTAATCCTAACCCTAAACGTAACCCCTAACCTTCAAATCACTTGATAATATTATAATTATGTAATATAATACACATTATTAGGTATTAGTTATTAGATTTAGGGTTAGGATTAGCGTTAGGGTTAGGATTAGGGTTAGGTCTGGTTAGGATCAGGGTTAGGTTAGGATTAGGGTTACGATTAGGGTTAAGTTAGGATTAGGGTTAGGGTTAGGTTAGAATTAGGGTTAGGATTAGTGTTAGGGTTCAGGTTCGATAATATTATAATTATGTAATATAATACACATTATTATTTCGTAATACAATTTCACACAATGTTCTCCGAGGGCCGAATATACCGATTGAATTCGGCTGTCGGTAAATTCGGCCCCGTAAACATCGGCATATATATATACATATATATATTTATACGCATACCCTGTTCCCCAAATCACTTGATATTAATATAATTATGAAATTAATTCACATTAATAGTTGGTAATACATTTTTATAAAAAATTCTCCGAGGGCAGAATTGACCGAGTAACCAGTGAATTGACCGGTGAATTCGGCCGTCGGTAAATTCGGTCCCCGTGAATATCCACGCTATCTCCCGTGATTACGCGATCTACGCATACCCTGACATCCAAATCACTTAATAATAGTATAATTATGTAATTAATTCATGTTAACGGTTGGTAATACATCTTAATACAATATTCTCGGTGGGCCGAATTTACTGATGTAATGGCCGAATTTGCCTGGGCCGAATTTACTTTGGGGCGAGTTTACTGGCAACCTAGTACCGTACTCTTCAAAGTTTGTTATTGTTGGCATTCTTCAATGCGAATATCATGGTCTGTGGTTTTGATTGTCGCGTCATACTTTGCCTCCTTGGTTTTGCTTTTAAATCTGTTTTAATCCCTTTGGTGCCGTTAACTCTTGAAAAGAGGGACCCGAAAAGCCTTCGAGTTTAATAAATATTATACTGCAAGGGATGTTGTATTGAAAGCTATATTCAAGTTCCGTACCACGAACCAGCTATTTAAGGAAATACAATAAATACAGCAGAAAATATAAAATATCATCACTTTCTTTCTATTTTAAGTATGAGCAACTCTATACATGACAGGATTTTTCTGCGACTGAAATGTTAGTGAGGTTAGCTGGACACGGAATTTGTTCGCGAACTATCTCCTCGTAAAGCTTGATCCTGTGGGGAAGCCTTAAGTCGTTTTCTAATCATTGCGGTTTAGGCAGTGTCTGAGCTATTGCACGTCAGGGGAATATGCCCATTCACATCAGCGAATTCTCCCTCCATGGAATGCTATTATCATCGCCTAAGCCGGATCAGCTAGTGAGGGATATGGTGATATTGGGCATGGGAGAAAAACTCATTTTGAACAACAACTACGATATTTTTAAAGTGAAATCAATTTCAGCATTTTAAAATGCTTTACTAAGCTTTCTTTCGAAATCTGAAATACGGTCGCGGGCCGCAAAGTATTACCTGGTGAGCCGCGTGTTGGTGACCCCTGATATAGATATATATTATAATATAATATATATACAATGCATACTATCATTTTCTGGAAAATCTCAAATTGCTTAAACGTACTCTCTATTGAAAGCAATTTTACCACATCAGCTGCGATTTTGCGAAAAATACAGAATACCATGAAGTTACCATCTTTCTTTCCCTTGAAGGTTCAATAGACACTACAGCAATCACCAAAGAATAACTTGATATCGTTAATTTATCCACTGAATGCCACTCGATTGACTCTCATTAGTAGTGAACTTCAGTATCAGTAATATGATGAATCAAATTAGAAATACAGGAAATATTTTGTTTCTGCGACGTAATAGCGACGAAAACAAACAACTAGAGCAGTGGTTCTCAACCTTTTCACCTCTCGGACCGATAAAATTTCGAAAAAGATGTGACGGATTGGTGGACTTTCCAAATTGTAGCCAACCCAGCATGTAAACTGCAGTGGTTCTTAACCTTTTTTCCTCTAGCGCCCCCATTTAACAACTATCGGGCTCCAGCGCCCCCCAACCTCATATTGTAAGGAATGTAATAAAGACAATGAGTAAGAGGGAGGGCCGTAACAGCACTTCGTCAACCCCCGAAAAACGATTGCCTTGCGCACCCATAGCGTGATAAACCAAACTTCTGAGGGCTTCGCCCACAAGGACCCCGTAGCGTGATTTCGATGGTCAACAAAGTTTGTGCGGCCTGGTCGCCCTATAGGTACCAAAATTTTCTATAATGCATGAATGAATAGGTGGTAGTTACATATATAAGCCGCTATAAATTTTTTATCCTCTCAACCCACGAAATCAGATTTACCAGTAGCGCTGAGTGAGCTGTTGTATGGGTAAATAAAGGGCACGTAATTAATAATAATTAAACCTATTCGGGCGTGCCCGTAGGTACAATTAATTCGTTACCAGGGACGTAACAGCACTTCGTCAGCCCCCCAAAAAGTTGGTCTTGGGCCCCCGTCGAGTGATAAACCAAATTTCCAGGGGGATTCACCCCCAGACCCCAATTCTGCTATCCGCAATTTGCTGATACTAGTCATCTACATTGGGTGTCCACTGTCCATTTACTGAGCCAGCTATTCTCATCTAGACGCACGAAGCGCGAAAAGTTTCAATAATTCATGATTGAATTGGTCAATATCATCGGGAATTGCATGTATATTGATATCAATTTTTATGCTCTCTTCTCACGTAAACAGATTTACCGGTAGAGCTGAGTGATGTGTGATTGAAAAGGTAGGACCCCTCAAAAATAATTATACATCTTCAGGCGTATACCCGTTGGCAGGAACGAAACGGCACTTCGTCAGACCCGCCAAAAAACTTGGGCCTTGGGCTCCCATAGGGTGATAAACCGACCGCCCCCATCACGTTGTTCGCTTTTGCCACGAAATCAGCAGTACTGTTTAGCAAGCCAGTGCGAAGCGGGAAAACTTTCGAGAATTCATGATAAAATCGGACAGTAAGATCGGGAATTGCATATATCTTGCTATCAATTCCCTGTAATCTCTGCTCACGTTATCAGATTTACCGGTAGAGCTGAGTGAGGTGCAATGTTCCCTCTAAGCTGCGCACGTGCGCAGTGCTGTCACGGTCTCTGCGCACAGAAAATCTTCGTTGCGCACAACAAATCCGAAGTTATAAACTTTTTAGTCGTTACGCACTGTTGTCCAAGGGACTGCGCAGTGAGTTGTTGAGTGTGCGCGGACTTATCAAAACGTAGAGCGAACATTGTAAGGTGTCTTCGAAACTGTAGGGCCCGTAACTATTAATTAAGCATATTCGGACGGGCGAGCCCGTTGGTATGACTTCGTTGCATGATGTTATTTCGTGACCTCCTGTCTGGTGTCTGCTATATCAAAAAATATAGAATCGCCAAACAGGGATATCGCCCAACAGTAATATCTAGTTTTAGATATCCCTGTCGCCCACTCGTACTAAACTAAAAGACGCACACGGTTTCAAATTGGTATTTCTTCACTGGCGTATAACTTTTCCCCGCCAGATAGAATTCCTCTTCTGGGGTTCAGATTGCCAAGACAGGAACATTCGGTGCCAGTCATTTAGGCGCCCGCGGACAATTAAACGTATATGTCTTTTGTAGGCTATATATAACGAAGTTTTTTCGGTGTTAATTTGCTCTGAATACTCAATTAAGGATATGTCCTACCACCACATCATCTACTGCGAAGCTATTTTTCTCTAGCGCCCCCCATACCGCCCCCCTGAGCCCAGCGACTCCCATTTTGCCCCCTGAGCGTTTCCGCCCCCTTCAAAATCGCCAGCGCCCCCTGGGGGGCACTGGGGGCAAGGTTAAGAACCACTGATGAAAAGTATGCCACCGTTTGCTTGCAAGTATATGGTGCTTGTGAGTGAAGTTTTCAGTTTTTTTATCGTGAATAATCATCTTCAAGATGGCATTCATGTGATTTTTCGGTAATGGGTCTGCTGAGTTGAGGTAAAATTGTCTTGCCCAGAGCAACGTGCTACCGCCGAGAGTGGTTCACAATCTTTCGTGCCGTAGGCCGCGGATTTAACCGACCACGCTAACTCGAATAATATTCTTCTCCTCAACAATATCGAGAGAAGACGCGGTTCGCAGTCTAACCAAGCACCTTGTCGTGCTACCTTGCTCATTGCATACTACTATCAACCGTAGGCTACTCTGGCTACTACGAATACAATGCGCCGCACGAAAACACCTGACAACAGTTATACCTGGCCATCCACAAAATCAGGGCCGAGAAAGCAACGCGTCACCCCACCTAACCCCCAACACACGTTGGTTCCCCACAGTGTGATAAACCAAACTTCGCCTCCAGACCTCAGTGTTACATGGATATTTTCACCAGTACTTGTAAGCAAATTCATTCTACTCAGTGCAGGCAAAGAGTTATGTGATCTATAATCGCGCGGAGCTCAAGAATTTTCTCTAATTCATGACTGGATCGGTCAATGATATTGATAATTGCATGTATGTTGTTATAATTTTTTTTTTATCCTTTCACGATTCCAAATTGGTATTTCTTCACTAGAAAATATTTTTTCTCTGTGGCATGACATTTGGCCTCAACATAAATACACATTGCTACGACAGCGAGATTCGTCACCAGCCATTTTGACGCCTATGGACTATTAGACAATAGACATGTATATCAGCCATGTGTTGATTACTTCATGAATGTAATCGATTGCGATTACGATTACTTTTGAAGCACGCGATTTCGATTACGATTGCAGCAAAATCAGAAAGTAGTCGATTACGATTACGATTACATTGGGAAAGTAATCACGACTACTCACGATTGTGTTCATGCTGTTTCTAAGAACTAATCTTGGAAGATATACTGGAAGACAATATAAGGATTGCAATGAAAAGGCCTACTGGGATAACAACTTTCTACATAAATGATGCATCATTTGCTTGTTACGTCATAATATGCCAATTAATCGACTTTACGGGACACGATATATCGCACCCAACGATATGCATTTTTGCCACGTCCGTAACTGCCGTACCCCAAACTCTCCAATAGGGTGGGGAGCGAGCTCGAAGGGGACTCGGAAGTCTTTCGTAAACCAACATAAACTATCGAGTATTTTCGAGATATTTAATAAACTTGCAATTTTTGTTCGAGCTTCTCGATTTAAATGTCTCTAGATAGTTTGATTTTGAAATGCATACCTTTTCTCCTCAAAAAAGCATGGGTAACAATTTAGAGAAACAGGCATTTCGGTGCCGGTCATTACCGTGCCACGACACACCAAAAGAAGTGAAGTTTTGGCCAACATGCAACTCTACAAAGTGTGTTACAAAAAAAAAGAACTTGGCCGAAACTTTGGGTATCTGTCCATTTTCAATGGCCACGCTTTCCAGTCTGATCCCAAAATACAAATGCCAACCGAGGCACCCAGAGAGGAATAAAGACACGGCAATTTGTGTGTGCGTCTCACGAAAGTTTTTTCTTTTAGTCTGCTGCGTTTGGGCGACTGCAATATCTTTTGATTATATAACAGACCGGAGGCTATGAATTAACCACATACCGTAAAGTAATTTTATTAACATACGAGATGGTATAATTATGGATTACGTGACCCCATCTCGACAGGTAGCTCTGACCATCGGGGGCTGAGATAGGATTAAAAATGAATAGTAAGTGATATAATGCAATTACCAATATTATAGAAGACATTCACTCTTCTACTTGAAAACTGACCGCCGTATGGGGTCACAAGACCAACGTTTGGTGTGGGGGACTAATTGCTGTTTTTGTCCTGATTCTAGCTACAACCCACACTAACATGGTGCATAAGAGGATGGTCATGGCAGCAGGTTTAAATGCTGAGTAAAGAATTACGAAATAACGTTTGGCGCCCGTTTCAAGTACCGTAGAGTCGAATGAGAATAAGATAATGTGAATATAAAATACTGCCTTCAACCATAGTGTCCTATATGGTGTCGACACAAGCAAATCTCACGCCTCAGTGAAATTGTATCACGTCACAATTTCCATTGGGCTACAGGCAATTTGACGGTCGTATTTGACCGGCTTGCCGAGCATTAAATTTGGTAAAACGGGTATCAATCGAAAGCTGACTCTGCACTGATGACGAAAATATAAACTTTATTCCGCTCGTGGCCCTGGAACTCCCACAATCAGCTTTGAATTTTTCATTGTTATGGAGATTGGCATTGGGACGCAACAATGCTGTCTGGCGAAACGAGAGAGAAGCTCATGACGCAACAATGCTGTCTGATGAAACGAGAGTGTAGCTCAAGAGAAAAATGACCGTCAAATTGCCTGTAGCCAAATGGAAATTGTGACGTGATACAATTTCACTGAGCCGTGAGATTTGCTTGTGTCGACACCATATAGGACACTATGCTTCAACTTAATGCAGATATTGCAAGCTACCGTTTACGAGAAAAAAAGAGCGGCTCGGTTATGATATATATCAGCAGTTGTTGATTTTGAATGCTTCGTTGTAGAAATCGTAATGTTTTATTTGTTTAGTACAGAATTTCAAATCTTTATCCGGTGCACGTTCGTGCGCACTACATAGGCCCACTTGTGGCGAGATAGTGCAGTGGTATAAACCTTGGATCAATTACAATAAGTCTATTCAATTACAACTACAATTGCAACTACTCCCTTGCATGCTTCAATGACATTACAATTACAATTAAAATTACTCCCTTGCATGTTTCAATTACATTACCATTACAATTACTGTTAAACATGCAATTGAATCGGTAAAGATGTGTACTTTGACAACCGTGGCGACGTACACTGTTAAAAATATTCTATGCCAAATTACTGGTCTGGTCCTGGCAGCAGTTTTACGACTCTGAGACCGGTAAATTTGAAAAATATCGTCCCGTAAATATTATTGACCGTAATTTATTTTTACAATGACTGACTGTTAAAATTTTTACGGAAAATTCCCGTTACCTGATGTAACGGAAAACGGCTGTAATACCAAGTTACTGGTCTAGTCCAGTGCAGCAGTTTTACGCTGATGAGACCAGTAAATTCGAAATAACTCTCCCCGTAATATGATTTTACATATGCTGACCGTAGGAAATTTTACGGAAAATTTCCATAACTAAAGGTAACAGAAATCTGCTGTAATATTAATATACTCGTCTGGTCCCTTGCAGCAGTTTTACGTTCCTGAGACCAGTAAATTTGAATCAGGTTTATTTGGTGCGGGAACACGTAAAAAAAAAGTAACTGTGGATAATGACGAAAATCCAGTCTTTCTTGTGGAGATCATCAGTCAGCAACTGCCTGAATGAAGAGGGCTTCATCAAAACTTCAGCAGCAGTTGAAGGACTGTACTTTGGGCCATGCTCTTTTGTAGGTTCTTCAATAATCTGAACAAATATTATGCTGTCATCAACACCGTTACAATTTGGAAACTTTGAGACGCTATAGTATGACATACTGCGACTTTTCATATTCTTGTCAATTTCTCAAATAATGTTGGCCTAGGATAGCGGTGTCGAACATAAGGCCAGCAGGCCGCATGCGGCCTGCGAAGCAATTCTGAGTAGTTTGAAAAACCCCTATATTACCCAGCACATTTTCTAACAAATGTTGAGATATTATTGTAAGAAATGCTTCCCGCAAGGCCACAAATGTCAAGATCATAGACCGTGATATAATTATCCGACAGTGGTGTTATGGTTTTACTCTAGTCATCATCAGGAACAAGTTGGTGATACTGACATCAGTAGTTATATAGATCGCTCGTGACGGGCTATGGGGTTCTTATGGGCCCGCTGGTGACTCGCCGCGAAACTCGTGTTGGTGATTCGCCCTTTTCGACCCCCCCTATCGCTGGTGAGTCGCCATGTGTTCTTATGGGTGCGGTCGTGATTCGCCCTTTCAGGTATGGGCTGCGTCGGTGACTCGCCGCGAAAACTCGTGTTGGTGACTCGCCTTTTTTACTATAGGCGGTGGCGGTGATTCGCCTGTCATGTATTCTTACGCGGTCTCTGGTGACTCGCCATGTGTTCTTATGGGTGCGGCCGTGAATCGCCCTTTCGGGTATAGTCAACTCTCGCGCTGTGTTGAATATGTATCAAGTAAATAGTCACGTGATTGATTCTTAGATAATGTGTATATTACAAATTGTTAAATATGACCGATTCGAGTTAATCCCAACGTTTACGGTGAGTGCGACAATGATATATCGTTATTCTTATGGCGGGGGTGGCAAGCGGCTATTGCGTCTTATGGGTGCGGTCGTGATGCGTACTTTCGGTATAGACTGCGGGCGGCATGTCGTACTTTCAGCAAAAAGGGTGTGAAATAGTTTGCTGAATCTAGGAATCAGTCGCTTGGTTATTAGTTTACCACGGAACCAGCGTAGACGGTGATTCCAATACCAACAATAGCCGCGTTCACATATTAACACTCCAAATAGGTGTGAAATAGTTTGCAAACCCTGCGTTCGCTGACAAGATAATGTCTCAGACATACGCGACTTGATGTTACAGGCATATCGATCGCTCACGCGGTGAAATTTTCGTAAGCAGTTTGGCACAGAGCTTGATTTCACTCGTACGATTTAATAAGTAACGAATAACAGACCGCCAGTGTCGGTAACTTGAATAGCGACAAATTGTCACTTATTTCCGCTCTAACCCTAATCCTTTGTGAAGTGAACGCTTATTCAAAAGGGTGTGATATCATTTTAAAATCCTACGACACTCACAGGGTAATGCTTCAGACAAAGCGATCCCTCATGCCCGCTCACAAGGTAATATTTCCGTAATTAGTTTGTCACAGAGTCGTCGCAGACGGTGATTCGTAAACCAACAATTTGACACTTTCTGGTATGGTCGCTATATGTTTTTGACACTTTGTCCGTGTTTGACTTTAGTTGTATGATAAGAATCATGCGAATATTCAAGCAATGTATCAATTGAATGGAATGAAACTTACTACACAGCTCAAGTTGATTCGTATCTGAATGTGTTAATTCGGTACAATTCTAATTAATTTGAGAAATCTTTTTAATGGGATCTTTTGATTCGACCGTAATCTGGATATTACTGACACCGACTTTCAGTCACATTGAATTATTCACACATTCCACGCCACTGTTTTAACAGTTATAGAATCAATACCAACTATCTCTAACCCGATAATATTCAATCATTTTGGTAATTTACCAACTTTAAATCCATTCGCAGATGTACTAAAGGTAAATCCAAATAATCCAAAATGAAATATTTGGACTTTGACATAGTCTGAATTGAAATAGATTGACAAACATGACTACCAACTTTCCCGCAGTCCCATTTCGATATTATATGCACATTGATTTGAAACAAGTAATGAAACATTGCAACTCTATTCGCGATCCCGCTTTCCGTTTGTCAAAGAGATATTTTAGCATCTTACCATACTCAAAAGAATTCTTCACAACATTAACAATTGTTAAAAATCTAGTTTTCACTTACTTGATTATATCACTACAACTCACAAACTTGAATTAATTCATCCTGGCTGTATTCGTATGATCGGTCTTTTTTATTCGATTGTAAAGGTCGTTACTATTCTGAAGACAAAGTATTTACTAATCGGTACATGTACGATTTGACTTGGACATATTATATTTTGAGTATACGAGATTTGAATGTCCAAACAATAACTGAGAATTAATTTATCACAATTAAATCCGTATATTACAGCGTAAAAGATATTGGGGTGTCAGCAACTCTGTACGGTCGTAGTTACAACCACTTTAACTAATCTACCCAGGCAACTCGTCATGATCATTCCTGAAATCAACACAAACACGACCACTGACTTGAGTTAACCACGAAACAGCATCAAGTTTTAAATCCGCTTGCAGCTGACGGATTATTCGAATGCATCGATGGGGAATATTATTGAACTCGTCGGTATTGTTACTTCAACAAATTACACCGACTGCGAAAGTTAATATCGAATGGTAAGACTTGATCACATATTTGTTGATCACAGACATGACAAAAAAAAAACATTACCGAGATTTTATAAACTAGTCATATTACTCTACACATCTATCAATATCAAAATGCGAGTCATCCAATTTTTCTACTAAAGTAACATTGCACTTTCGGATTCGGATTCGGTATAGTCATACAAATTGTATTAAATCCAACATCAAAACAAAAGGAATTTTTTTTTTTAGTTTATTGAAATCAAATCATTCGTCTTCGACTTGTCCTTTTCTAGATTGCACGCAACAATTCGGTACGAATGAGCTGTAACCAAAGTTAAGAATTCTTTGTATCCACAGATATAGAAGATGAATATAGCTAACACAATCACGAATCGACGTTTCAGAGTATTTCACGGATGTAATAAACTTGTTAGTGTCGCCTATCTAAAAGTATGCATGCGTTCGATTTCCATACCGACTGTTGCGATGTTTAGGATTCGCTTACAATGACCAAGAGTGAGGATTTAACATCAATGTCGTTACTGGAGGTATTCACAACAGAGAATCGAAACATTACACAGTGTGAAAATATATCTTTGATATCAAAGCACTATCCCAAGTACACGATTAATACTCAACTCCGTTCACACTTTCTATAGAACGTGCTAAACGTAAAATATCACGAGGTTGCACTCTAAGACTTTGATCATTACAAAAGTAAATTGAATATGTTTGCTCGACGCATTCAATTCAACTAGAAATGTCTAGTGCACAACAATCGTAATATTAAGGAAGTACTTGCTACACTGTAATTCACTAAACGTGTTTTGCATTGTTGTTCATTTGTAGCATTGATTGTTTTTGAACCCTCAAATAATAATTCCCGACATGAAACCAAACCGCTGAAAGTCGTTACCAACACAAAGAAACACTTTGTACGATGTTTGCCAAATGTACCCTATGGTTAGGTGTACTAGAATTATTTGTGTAACACATACACCGACAATGTAATCGAGAATTTTTCCGTTGTCATTCGCTAAAGTAAATGTCATCGCAATACTCTGTCACTAAAGATCTTACTTGTATCTGATTGAATCACCGATAATTAACTCGCTAAATCAAACCATAAGGAAATTTCACTCACTCATCAGATATGAAACAGCGTCGCTTAATCGGTGTAGATCGTTTTTCTAAATGCAAATCATACCTGACCAACAGAAAACAATTTTCACTCACCTTGTAATGAAACCAAGTGGTGGACCTTCGTTCAATATTTTGTTTGTGTCAAATACTTTGCAATAAACACAGTGGAGTGGTCGAGCTTTACATCAGCAGACTGTAATCTGTAAATCAAGCTTACATCCGACTTGTAACTGTATCGTTTACCTAACCGAGTTGTATGCACAGTTTGATATTTTTTGTTATTTGGTAATTGCTGAATATAGTACTTCGAAATAATCCCTTGAACGTAATTTCCATCATCGTAATAATCGAAGTACATTTGTGTCGAATTCGTAACAGCCGACTATGACATGATAAATTTTTGACAAGTTATGCTTGGAAGATTGGTTGTATATCACGAAAAATAATTACCGCTCATATTCATACTGTTATCCATTGGTCGGTATTTTCAAACGAGTAAAATTTATTACTTGAGTTACTCCGCTTAATGCAAATGTAAACACAACCGTCTTTCAACATCACAAAGACATCGATACAAAGTATACAATCAAACGCAACAAGTTTTACTTTTGTAGGTTGTGTATGGTTATCCTGCATAACTCATTTCTTACCAAAGCCATATGAAATATATTCATGTTACACGAAAATATTCACTCATGCTACAAACCTGTACAATGATTGGTGGTGCTTTCAAACTGTTTCGATACCTCAAGAACTTTATTGTCTGAATGGTTGTTCATGTATCGTAATAATCAAGTAGTTCAACACAGAACTAGTACTAACAGAAACACCAGAGTTGTTTGCACAAAAGTTTGTATGTGTACAGTATACGAATACCATGTGTAAGTCCAGCACAATTGTGGTATCCATACGAGTTTAGTTAACACAATTTACGACACCGAGGTCGCGTCATCTTTCGTAAGACAACAAACCAAGGTTTCAGGATATGTCCATGTCATAGCAATGAATCAGCTACTCCAACAACAGAGTGCATATGTTTTCTAGTTACGGTGCTTACATCTTACACACAAATCAATCTACTTTGCTAACGAAAAGTGGTGAGTCATCATATGGTTATCCTCACTAGTAAAACATACTATCATACAAAATGGTCGTTATAGTTTGCACACCAACGGTACATCGTACAAGTAACAAGTCTCGAGCATCCAGTTATTCAAAAAACGTGAAAGTATTTCTACACCAAGTCGTTATGTTGACGAAAGCGTATATTGTAATACCATGATCGATTTGCATTCGTTGGTCACAAACTGTCACTACTCTAAATAATTATTTTTCGCTCAAACACAAAAGCATACTTGTCGCCAATCGTTTTCATCAAGTACGAGTTCAAGAAACTTACTACGACATGAATTTTTATTTTTATGTAGTGTAAATAGGTAATAATTAATTCAAGTAACACTATATCAACATCATCGAGTTGTGCTAATAGATTTACATGCGGTCTTGTGGTTTTCATCGGGACATACAGCACGAACTAACTGTAGACTCCTCTCTGTTGTACAGCTACTCGGTAATCGAAATGCATTAACATGTAAACAACGATCTTGTTTCGTCACACCAAAAATATGTTCACTGTCGCGATACTCCACACAAGACGTGCATAGCCTTTGCACACTCGTAATAGTATACCAACGTCAAGCGATAACCTTTAACAAGACCAACGACACTGAACCCACGACGTTTACCTATGTAAAATTACCACTTTCACTTACCAGTCCATCGTTTACCTGACTAAAAATATTATTTTCCTTTGGAGATCTGATGTTTACCCAGAGTAAGAAACCATTTTCACTTGTAAATATATTTTTTCCTTGGCTAACAAACCTTTTTTCACTTGGAAATATATTTTTTCTCTGGCTAACAAACCTTTTTTCACTTGGAAATATATTTTTTCTCTGGTTAACAAACCTTTTTCACTTGGAAATATCTTTTTCCCTGGGTAACAAACCTTTTTTCCCTGAGCAACAAACCATTCTCACTTGGTGGTCCGTCGTTTAGCCGAGTAAAAATATCATTTTCCTTTGGAGATCCGGCGTTTACCCAGTGTAACAATACATTTTCACTTGGAAAAATACTTTTACCTAGAGTAACTAATCATTTTCTCCTGGGTAACAATCCCTTTTCGTCTGGAAACTATCATTTAACTGAGTACCAATACCGTTTTCACTTGGAAATACATTTTTTCCCCGGGTAACAATACCATTTTCGTTTTGAAAACTGACAACCACACCGGTCAATTTGATATTTTTGTATATTGTTACAACAAACAGTGACGGAAATATACACAGACAACCGGTTTCAGAGTATACCCCATCGGTCGTATCACATCAATATCATCGGTTAACCACATACAATATGCTCTTGTACACCGAAATGCATGTTTTGGAAAATTGGACAATAGGCCTCGATAGCTCTGTGATGTCCGGGTTCGTGCTTTGGATTTTCCAGAGTCAAAATGTCTGAATAAAACACCTCCTCGACTTTGGTACACGGATATGGTCGGAAAACGGTTGGATTTATGTCACCCATCGCGATAACAATTCCTGGTCGAGTTTTCCTCTGGCATGTTTGCTATATTGTGTCTTTATTGGTCAATGTATGTCTCGACATTCAGTTTGAAATCGGAAATGATAAAGTATGTAACCGGATCCGGATATCAACTCTGAATCGATAAACCAATGAACAATATTCAAAGTAAACATGTCACACCCTGTGTTTCCACGAAAAAATACCATCCAGACATACATCGCGCTTGTTTGCCCACACCAGTATACGCGCAAATGGAGGTGTGTGACATTGCATGCAATGTGTTGGTATACAAACATCGATCCACAGACATTATCATAGCTGGTGGTTTTGATATAGATCGAATGTCACCCGAAAACAACACCAATAAGCCACATTGCAATGACTCTGAGTTAATCTGAAGCATGACATACAGACACACAAACATGGAGCCGTAACATGGGTTATTCGCACGACGGTGAAAGTGAGCTATACAGCATATACCAATAGAGCGTTCACAGTCGAATATGCGAACCACGCACAATCACATACCCTGGTTTTTGTTGGATATGTACGAAACCGATAAATCGATAAATTTCTTTTCCCTGAACATCAATAATACAATCGCCATTCAAATACATCGCTCGAATGTGAGGTTCGTCTGGTGTAAAATTCATATCAAATAACACCAAAGTGTGCTTTCCGTGTTTTATTATTTCCACCGACGCTTCTTTTCTGTGTCGTAACACTATGGTGCGGGGAGTTGAAAAACGGTGGATTGTGAAACGGATTGACATGACCAACAGAATCGATGTCAATAGACTTGTGACGATGTCGTTTCAAAATGTTACCGATCTCTTGTGGCGACGACCGTTTCGAAATGTCACCGGACGAACTGGACCCTTATGATGATGTGTTTGATGATTGCGTGTGAAATCACGAGGTAGTGTTCTATTGTGGTGTACGATTGCTGTCTTCACAGAAACACACCTTATTGGATCACAGTATCAGTCCGAGATTTTCGCGATATTTATCGGGAGTCGTTATGTGGGAGTAGCGATATCCATGCATCGTGACTGAAAGACTGATCGCAATCATTTCGAGCACCCGTACTTCGATAGTTCACATTGGTCAAACGCTGCAGCAGAAAACTTCGGTGTCGACAACGCGACGGATATTGACCGATGCATCCAATTGGTCTGGGTGGTCCGTCTGCAGATAGGGTAATGACTATCTTGTAATGTTACAACACGATAACACCATCGAGTAAATCAGTGAACGGTGTGGAAATATCGATGTAATAGCGAACACTCAGAGTCATTGCAATGTGGCTTATTGGTGTTGTTTTCGGGTGACATTCGATCTATATCAAAACCACCAGCTATGATAATGTCTGTGGATCGATGTTTGTATACCAACACATTGCATGCAATGTCACACACCTCCATTTGCGCGTATACTGGTGTGGGCAAACAAGCGCGATGTATGTCTGGATGGTATTTTTTCGTGGAAACACAGGGTGTGACATGTTTACTTTGAATATTGTTCATTGGTTTATCGATTCAGAGTTGATATCCGGATCCGGTTACATACTTTATCATTTCCGATTTCAAACTGAATGTCGAGACATACATTGACCAATAAAGACACAATATAGCAAACATGCCAGAGGAAAACTCGACCAGGAATTGTTATCGCGATGGGTGACATAAATCCAACCGTTTTCCGACCATATCCGTGTACCAAAGTCGAGGAGGTGTTTTATTCAGACATTTTGACTCTGGAAAATCCAAAGCACGAACCCGGACATCACAGAGCTATCGAGGCCTATTGTCCAATTTTCCAAAACATGCATTTCGGTGTACAAGAGCATATTGTATGTGGTTAACCGATGATATTGATGTGATACGACCGATGGGGTATACTCTGAAACCGGTTGTCTGTGTATATTTCCGTCACTGTTTGTTGTAACAATATACAAAAATATCAAATTGACCGGTGTGGTTGTCAGTTTTCAAAACGAAAATGGTATTGTTACCCGGGGAAAAAATGTATTTCCAAGTGAAAACGGTATTGGTACTCAGTTAAATGATAGTTTCCAG
This sequence comes from Botryllus schlosseri, assembly GCF_051294905.1. Classification (NCBI taxonomy): domain Eukaryota; kingdom Metazoa; phylum Chordata; class Ascidiacea; order Stolidobranchia; family Styelidae; genus Botryllus; species Botryllus schlosseri. The sequence continues at coordinate 2,801,594 of NC_137241.1, forward strand.
ACGAAAAGGGATTGTTACCCAGGAGAAAATGATTAGTTACTCTAGGTAAAAGTATTTTTCCAAGTGAAAATGTATTGTTACACTGGGTAAACGCCGGATCTCCAAAGGAAAATGATATTTTTACTCGGCTAAACGACGGACCACCAAGTGAGAATGGTTTGTTGCTCACACAAAAAAAAATTTACCTCGATTTACCGCGAAATGTCTGGAAGCAGGGTGGCCAGCCACTTGGCAGTAATATAACATTACCGTCACTCAATGTAAATTCAACTTACAACCGTCCGGTAATCTAACTTTACATGCCAGACTGTAATGTTACAGTCACCTCTGGTATATTCAATCTACATTCTCTTCTGTGTACATTTACCACCGAGACTGTACTTTTACCGCCTTACCTACCTACCTACCTACCTACAACCCTACATGCTGTCCTTGTAAATCAGATTACATGCCAGCTTGTAAATTCACGTCTCAGCCTACATCCATACCTATCCCAAAGCAACGCGATGCCAAAATACCGCAAAAGTTTCTTCACGCCCTCAAGACGACATTAGGACAACTGTATATTCATTCATGATTCACGATGAAAAAGTATTGCTGCTGGAGGTATAATTCTTGTTTAGGAGGCATGCAAATATAGCACGAGTGGTCCCAAGAAAAGGTGAATTAATTCCAACGCCGGATAAACTTCCAATTGTTTCTTTTTCTCGTCTTCATTCCATCTGTGTGACTGGTATCTTGCAGTTCCACTAAAAATAATTCATGCGTAAGTCGCTATACTAAGCCAAGTTGCTAACCTAGACATGACTTATAAAGACTAAGACAAATAGGCTAACAAAAATATAACAAGTTTTGAAGTACCGGTACTGGTACATTGTGAGTTGACGACTCCTCATTTAACATGATATAGCAGAGATTCATGACTTAAATGATCAATGTATTGAAAGAAAAGGTGCCTCATTTAATGCGGCATGTGAGCCAAACATATCGAGCAGTGGATGAAAACATATCTAAGCTATGACCCGATAAATGTCAATAACAAGCTAACAGTTTCAACTAGTCCGCGGCAGAGTATGTGGTGTCGCAGGTCATTATACAAGTCGACTAATATCCCAAAGTAGAACTGAGAATGGGGCGACTGAAATATTTAAATCATGAAACCTAAGTCATGTGGGTGGTGTGCACAGTCGTAGATATTCACGGTAACTAATACTATACAGTAGGCTACTGTACCTTTTACGATGCGCATCCCATTCATCAGTCCTGACAATCTTCAACGAAAGTCTCTACTTTCTTCAATCACAAGTCACAAGCTTCGCACCGTCAGCCTTTGCATGCCCAAAGCTCAATATTAATGGCGACCAGTCGGCTACTCGGCTCGACACGCAGACGACTTTGAAATAAGTGATATTCATCCGCTCACATATGCCACCAATAATGTTTACTGTCCACGTTATAATGTTCAATCCAGGTTGATTTTTCAAACAGAAACATCTATCAACACCTATAGTCCCTTTCTTTTGCATCTAATTTCGCATATATTGATATTTATTGCTCCACGTGTGGTTCCCTACTTACTTACCTAACCAGACGCTATTTGTGATGTCACAGTTGACTGTTGGTTGTTTACTACGAATCTCAGAATAACCTGCAACGCGCAACATAAGGTAACCTATTATAGGTCGCCGTGTCCGCCATTAAGAAATGGTCAACTGAGCCTGCTACTGTGCTGATATTTCTAGTTTCAGGAATAAGATTATATATCCTAAACTGATTTTTGTAACTCATTAGCCCTATCTGTTACAACAAATCTAACCGCCGAGACCGACCGTGTAGCCATAGCCTTATAATATAATGTATATGGTGTAACTACATTGTCAGCTGCTTCTTGCACCCAACTATGCACTATACCGAAATTGGTACTAGGGTCAATCAGTTCCGTGTGACCTAATCCTGTCTCGCGAACGAGGTTGAATCAGGTCAAATCGCAACGAGAATGATATCACAGTGACATGCACTTCCACGTATCCACTGGTTGCTGGGGCTTGGAAGCTAATCAATTTTGCCAATAGCTAGTTAAAATGCCGTAACGAGTAACTGTCAGTAACCTTGCGAAGAAATTCTGGTAACTTGACTTAGCAGCTAAATTAATGTAATATTACATATCAAAATGTAAAATGACAAACTACACGCTGCTATTAGCTGCGACCGGTAATTCGTTGTAAAATTTACAGAAATTTCTTTGTAAATCTACCAGATTTTTTTGTGTGCTCAGGGAAAAAAGGTTTGTTACCCAGGGAAAAAGATATTTCCAAGTGAAAAAGGTTTGTTAACCAGAGAAAAAATATATTTCCAAGTGAAAAAAGGTTTGTTAGCCAGAGAAAAAATATATTTCCAAGTGAAAAAAGGTTTGTTAGCCAAGGAAAAAATATATTTACAAGTGAAAATGGTTTCTTACTCTGGGTAAACATCAGATCTCCAAAGGAAAATAATATTTTTAGTCAGGTAAACGATGGACTGGTAAGTGAAAGTGGTAATTTTACATAGGTAAACGTCGTGGGTTCAGTGTCGTTGGTCTTGTTAAAGGTTATCGCTTGACGTTGGTATACTATTACGAGTGTGCAAAGGCTATGCACGTCTTGTGTGGAGTATCGCGACAGTGAACATATTTTTGGTGTGACGAAACAAGATCGTTGTTTACATGTTAATGCATTTCGATTACCGAGTAGCTGTACAACAGAGAGGAGTCTACAGTTAGTTCGTGCTGTATGTCCCGATGAAAACCACAAGACCGCATGTAAATCTATTAGCACAACTCGATGATGTTGATATAGTGTTACTTGAATTAATTATTACCTATTTACACTACATAAAAATAAAAATTCATGTCGTAGTAAGTTTCTTGAACTCGTACTTGATGAAAACGATTGGCGACAAGTATGCTTTTGTGTTTGAGCGAAAAATAATTATTTAGAGTAGTGACAGTTTGTGACCAACGAATGCAAATCGATCATGGTATTACAATATACGCTTTCGTCAACATAACGACTTGGTGTAGAAATACTTTCACGTTTTTTGAATAACTGGATGCTCGAGACTTGTTACTTGTACGATGTACCGTTGGTGTGCAAACTATAACGACCATTTTGTATGATAGTATGTTTTACTAGTGAGGATAACCATATGATGACTCACCACTTTTCGTTAGCAAAGTAGATTGATTTGTGTGTAAGATGTAAGCACCGTAACTAGAAAACATATGCACTCTGTTGTTGGAGTAGCTGATTCATTGCTATGACATGGACATATCCTGAAACCTTGGTTTGTTGTCTTACGAAAGATGACGCGACCTCGGTGTCGTAAATTGTGTTAACTAAACTCGTATGGATACCACAATTGTGCTGGACTTACACATGGTATTCGTATACTGTACACATACAAACTTTTGTGCAAACAACTCTGGTGTTTCTGTTAGTACTAGTTCTGTGTTGAACTACTTGATTATTACGATACATGAACAACCATTCAGACAATAAAGTTCTTGAGGTGTCGAAACAGTTTGAAAGCACCACCAATCATTGTACAGGTTTGTAGCATGAGTGAATATTTTCGTGTAACATGAATATATTTCATATGGCTTTGGTAAGAAATGAGTTATGCAGGATAACCATACACAACCTACAAAAGTAAAACTTGTTGCGTTTGATTGTATACTTTGTATCGATGTCTTTGTGATGTTGAAAGACGGTTGTGTTTACATTTGCATTAAGCGGAGTAACTCAAGTAATAAATTTTACTCGTTTGAAAATACCGACCAATGGATAACAGTATGAATATGAGCGGTAATTATTTTTCGTGATATACAACCAATCTTCCAAGCATAACTTGTCAAAAATTTATCATGTCATAGTCGGCTGTTACGAATTCGACACAAATGTACTTCGATTATTACGATGATGGAAATTACGTTCAAGGGATTATTTCGAAGTACTATATTCAGCAATTACCAAATAACAAAAAATATCAAACTGTGCATACAACTCGGTTAGGTAAACGATACAGTTACAAGTCGGATGTAAGCTTGATTTACAGATTACAGTCTGCTGATGTAAAGCTCGACCACTCCACTGTGTTTATTGCAAAGTATTTGACACAAACAAAATATTGAACGAAGGTCCACCACTTGGTTTCATTACAAGGTGAGTGAAAATTGTTTTCTGTTGGTCAGGTATGATTTGCATTTAGAAAAACGATCTACACCGATTAAGCGACGCTGTTTCATATCTGATGAGTGAGTGAAATTTCCTTATGGTTTGATTTAGCGAGTTAATTATCGGTGATTCAATCAGATACAAGTAAGATCTTTAGTGACAGAGTATTGCGATGACATTTACTTTAGCGAATGACAACGGAAAAATTCTCGATTACATTGTCGGTGTATGTGTTACACAAATAATTCTAGTACACCTAACCATAGGGTACATTTGGCAAACATCGTACAAAGTGTTTCTTTGTGTTGGTAACGACTTTCAGCGGTTTGGTTTCATGTCGGGAATTATTATTTGAGGGTTCAAAAACAATCAATGCTACAAATGAACAACAATGCAAAACACGTTTAGTGAATTACAGTGTAGCAAGTACTTCCTTAATATTACGATTGTTGTGCACTAGACATTTCTAGTTGAATTGAATGCGTCGAGCAAACATATTCAATTTACTTTTGTAATGATCAAAGTCTTAGAGTGCAACCTCGTGATATTTTACGTTTAGCACGTTCTATAGAAAGTGTGAACGGAGTTGAGTATTAATCGTGTACTTGGGATAGTGCTTTGATATCAAAGATATATTTTCACACTGTGTAATGTTTCGATTCTCTGTTGTGAATACCTCCAGTAACGACATTGATGTTAAATCCTCACTCTTGGTCATTGTAAGCGAATCCTAAACATCGCAACAGTCGGTATGGAAATCGAACGCATGCATACTTTTAGATAGGCGACACTAACAAGTTTATTACATCCGTGAAATACTCTGAAACGTCGATTCGTGATTGTGTTAGCTATATTCATCTTCTATATCTGTGGATACAAAGAATTCTTAACTTTGGTTACAGCTCATTCGTACCGAATTGTTGCGTGCAATCTAGAAAAGGACAAGTCGAAGACGAATGATTTGATTTCAATAAACTAAAAAAAAAAATTCCTTTTGTTTTGATGTTGGATTTAATACAATTTGTATGACTATACCGAATCCGAATCCGAAAGTGCAATGTTACTTTAGTAGAAAAATTGGATGACTCGCATTTTGATATTGATAGATGTGTAGAGTAATATGACTAGTTTATAAAATCTCGGTAATGTTTTTTTTTTGTCATGTCTGTGATCAACAAATATGTGATCAAGTCTTACCATTCGATATTAACTTTCGCAGTCGGTGTAATTTGATGAAGTAACAATACCGACGAGTTCAATAATATTCCCCATCGATGCATTCGAATAATCCGTCAGCTGCAAGCGGATTTAAAACTTGATGCTGTTTCGTGGTTAACTCAAGTCAGTGGTCGTGTTTGTGTTGATTTCAGGAATGATCATGACGAGTTGCCTGGGTAGATTAGTTAAAGTGGTTGTAACTACGACCGTACAGAGTTGCTGACACCCCAATATCTTTTACGCTGTAATATACGGATTTAATTGTGATAAATTAATTCTCAGTTATTGTTTGGACATTCAAATCTCGTATACTCAAAATATAATATGTCCAAGTCAAATCGTACATGTACCGATTAGTAAATACTTTGTCTTCAGAATAGTAACGACCTTTACAATCGAATAAAAAAGACCGATCATACGAATACAGCCAGGATGAATTAATTCAAGTTTGTGAGTTGTAGTGATATAATCAAGTAAGTGAAAACTAGATTTTTAACAATTGTTAATGTTGTGAAGAATTCTTTTGAGTATGGTAAGATGCTAAAATATCTCTTTGACAAACGGAAAGCGGGATCGCGAATAGAGTTGCAATGTTTCATTACTTGTTTCAAATCAATGTGCATATAATATCGAAATGGGACTGCGGGAAAGTTGGTAGTCATGTTTGTCAATCTATTTCAATTCAGACTATGTCAAAGTCCAAATATTTCATTTTGGATTATTTGGATTTACCTTTAGTACATCTGCGAATGGATTTAAAGTTGGTAAATTACCAAAATGATTGAATATTATCGGGTTAGAGATAGTTGGTATTGATTCTATAACTGTTAAAACAGTGGCGTGGAATGTGTGAATAATTCAATGTGACTGAAAGTCGGTGTCAGTAATATCCAGATTACGGTCGAATCAAAAGATCCCATTAAAAAGATTTCTCAAATTAATTAGAATTGTACCGAATTAACACATTCAGATACGAATCAACTTGAGCTGTGTAGTAAGTTTCATTCCATTCAATTGATACATTGCTTGAATATTCGCATGATTCTTATCATACAACTAAAGTCAAACACGGACAAAGTGTCAAAAACATATAGCGACCATACCAGAAAGTGTCAAATTGTTGGTTTACGAATCACCGTCTGCGACGACTCTGTGACAAACTAATTACGGAAATATTACCTTGTGAGCGGGCATGAGGGATCGCTTTGTCTGAAGCATTACCCTGTGAGTGTCGTAGGATTTTAAAATGATATCACACCCTTTTGAATAAGCGTTCACTTCACAAAGGATTAGGGTTAGAGCGGAAATAAGTGACAATTTGTCGCTATTCAAGTTACCGACACTGGCGGTCTGTTATTCGTTACTTATTAAATCGTACGAGTGAAATCAAGCTCTGTGCCAAACTGCTTACGAAAATTTCACCGCGTGAGCGATCGATATGCCTGTAACATCAAGTCGCGTATGTCTGAGACATTATCTTGTCAGCGAACGCAGGGTTTGCAAACTATTTCACACCTATTTGGAGTGTTAATATGTGAACGCGGCTATTGTTGGTATTGGAATCACCGTCTACGCTGGTTCCGTGGTAAACTAATAACCAAGCGACTGATTCCTAGATTCAGCAAACTATTTCACACCCTTTTTGCTGAAAGTACGACATGCCGCCCGCAGTCTATACCGAAAGTACGCATCACGACCGCACCCATAAGACGCAATAGCCGCTTGCCACCCCCGCCATAAGAATAACGATATATCATTGTCGCACTCACCGTAAACGTTGGGATTAACTCGAATCGGTCATATTTAACAATTTGTAATATACACATTATCTAAGAATCAATCACGTGACTATTTACTTGATACATATTCAACACAGCGCGAGAGTTGACTATACCCGAAAGGGCGATTCACGGCCGCACCCATAAGAACACATGGCGAGTCACCAGAGACCGCGTAAGAATACATGACAGGCGAATCACCGCCACCGCCTATAGTAAAAAAGGCGAGTCACCAACACGAGTTTTCGCGGCGAGTCACCGACGCAGCCCATACCTGAAAGGGCGAATCACGACCGCACCCATAAGAACACATGGCGACTCACCAGCGATAGGGGGGGTCGAAAAGGGCGAATCACCAACACGAGTTTCGCGGCGAGTCACCAGCGGGCCCATAAGAACCCCATAGCCCGTCACGAGCGATCTATATAACTACTGACATCCAATTCCCAAAACTCCAAAAAGTGCACACTGAGTTCATATTTTTATGAAGAAATGAGCCAAAAAGTAGTTATTCGTGAAGTGAAAAAAAAAACTGTTATATGCAGGTCGCATGGAGAATATAATATTTATAAAAAATACAATTCAAATATATTTGGTTGCACTGCTCTATCACTTCTACTTAAAGGCCCCAGACAGACGGAGCAACCCGAAGGACGATTAATAATGAGCCAAATTCTAACGTCTGCGTTTACAATTAAATCACTTGTGTTCCTCAAAAAGCGCATACGATGAGTTAACGGCAGATTACAAATAAAACAAAGGGAGCATACAAATATGTCAGCTTATTCCGTCGTTTGAGTCAGTGTTTTAGCGGTTGAGTTCAAACGATCAATCTTTGAATTTTTGCCAAAATTCCGTAGTTTGCGAGTAAAGGTGCTGCTAGAATATATCCATATGATATGATCGTGAATGTTATGTAACATACCAAAATGTATACAGGATTGATAATAAACTATTCAAGCGAAAAGTAAGGTCGGGCGTTTTGATGTACCGTAACATTTTGGAATGATTTGACTGATCCGGCCCGCGAGCGTTTGAAAGTTTGAATCTGGCCAGCGACGCAAGTTGAGTTTGATACGGATACCCATGGCCTAGCACTTCGTACCTGAATCATCTTTTCCAGCGTGATTGCAAACTTTTCTGGCAATACTCCTTTCCATCGCACGTCCAATGTATTTCGCACGGCGTCGTGCTGGAAGCGAGAGGCGAAATGATCCCTTCCTATCACATAAGCATTTGACGTCATGATTCATAATGCCATAACGCTTCCATTTTCGTGTAGTTCAATGTCAGAAAATGTAATACAAGCCATAGCTTCTGTTCACCATTAAACTGTAACGAAAATACATACGTCTTCAGAAACAGGACTGAGAATAACTTGCCAGATTTGAGCTCGGATACTGCTATACCTACAATATCTGCTATCAACACCTGCAATATTCTAAAGCTAGAGTTAAGCTGTGGCTTCGAAACCCTCAATATCTTACAGCAACGCATCTTGTTATTATCCAATACGAAAACATCGCGTGGATATAATATCTATCTCGGAACATTCAGCCACACGTGCTCACTGCTCAGGCTCAGATATGTCTGACGTCTGACGCCACTATGTCTGGAATATGTATGACGTCACAATGTACTGTTCGCTCGAGCAGCTACGAATTCATGATCAAACAATTCAGAAAGCCATTCGCAGGAAAAAGGTAAAAGACGTCTACTACTCTCGTCGCAATGGCAAAGGAGCATGGCGGCTAGGCACCAGCTCCAGTGTTTCGATATCTAGTTTGCATCATACATGTGTTAAGGAGTCTACAATGGTGGCAGAACTGGTCCAACAGATAATTACACATAAGATCATACCTGCAGTAAAACTACATAACATACCAAATTCGCTTGCCATGCTACTATTGCTAGACCCTGATGTCTCAAAGGATACTATTTATAAAGCGATATAAACGATGGTATCTGCAATGCCCAAATGTCCGGATACCATTCACCGATTAGCAATCAGCACGGCCATCGATGTCGTAATTTGCTTGATGATTGAAACATGATGTAATTACGAAAATCACATACATATATGTCCACAAGACCGTAAGCGTGTAAAATGATCGAATTGTGAGTGCAATAGCAATGTCGGTAATAATGATTATGCAGTAAATCGCTTTTACGAATGCAAAAGTAAATCCGGAATACTTATTATCCAGTAAATTGCTTTTACAAATCCAAAAGTAAATCTGAAATACTGGTTATCACGTAAATTGCTTCTACGAATTTAAGCTGTAATTTTTTTACCCTTTAAAAACAAGTAAATTTACTTTTGACGTGCCCGTATATTAATTTAACGGGCATTTACCGTTAATATAACTGACGGGACAAATTTACCGGTATAATTTGGGTAAATCTACGAATATTTCTAAGAGTGTAATTAGCAACAATCTCAAGCTATTTAGTATTCATGTTTCATTCATGCCCTTTGTTTAAAATAGATATCGAACGTATTCGAACTATTCCTATTCCGTCAGTAACGAAGTACTTCTACTTTTTGAAGTACTTGAAGTAGATTTTGCCTACTCGCACTACTTATAAAGTAGTTATGATTTTAGACTTCTTCTACTTCTACTTGATCGTTTTCAGTTTTATAGGCAAAAATAGGTGTAGAATGTCTACTTACTTACTTACTTGTGAACCAGCACTACTACTTCTACTTGAGTAGAAATTCCGGCGTTACTTCTACTTCTACGTGAGTAGCGACGGTGACTACTTTGACCACCTCTGATAATAAAATGTAATTGGTAACGCGTAAGCGATAAGGATGATACCGATAAGATGTGCAAAATTAAAATAAATACAAGGGAAATACCTCCTGATAACTACGAATTACAACATTTTGGTCCGCATTTACATTTTCACTTGCTCGAAAACTGTTAGATTGCATGCCAATATTGGAGGTAAGATTGGGAAAACATCTCTACAAATGCGTGATGAAGTTTGATGAAGCCTTTGTTGGAAACATGAATTTATTTTTGCAATCGTTGCAGCAAGCTTCGGTACTGGTCAGAGATTTAAAAACAAAACCCTGACCGTGGTGTAGGAAGTGGTTCAGCATAGGTTTCAGAAGAGTTTTTATTTGCTGATCATCCATTGCTGAAATATTAGGATTTGGTTTGGCCCACTGGTTCTCTAACTTTTTTAGACACCCCCCCTCCTTCATGACAGTGAAATATTTCGTCCCCCCTTATCGTCATATCACACAATGAAACCAAAATGTTAGCAATCCTTACGGATAGATTGATGGTATGGAAGGTTATGACTGTTGATAAGAGGATTGTCCAATATGAAATTCGGACTATACACTGAGTAATAACTATGAAATGGAGGTGAATCGCGCCAAGCACGGAAAAAAATCCAGTTTACCGGAGCTTCTCGCCCCCCTTCAGATGCTTTCAGGCCGCCCAAGGGGTGCATGCCTCCCAGTTTGAGAACCACTGGTTTAGCCTATATTGTAATTCGCAAAGTTTTCTGCTGCTACTGAAGTATGGGAAACAGTTTAGCATGGCTGAATTATCTAGTTGTAACGCGGCACGCATAGAACACCGATGTAAAGGCTAATTATTACAGGTGGCGACTGTGTACCAAGGCCTTAAGGCCTTGCTGCCTTTCGTCATCATTCTGGTCCGTACCGGATTTTCACTGGTGCGACGACTAAATGATTGATTGATTGATTATTTTATGTTGTGATTGTCAGGTTTCCATAACAATGTAATTGAAATTGTAATTGAGCAAAATTTTTATCAAATTACAATTACAATTACAATTACATCAAAAAATGTAAATAATTACATTCAGCTCAATTACAAATTACAATCGATCCAACTCTGGTATAAACCGCGGCTGTAGCACCAATGGGTGCGGGTTCGAGTACGACCGAGGTCGACTTCCGAAATCCGTCCCCTAAGTGTTGGAGGTTTACCTAGGCTCCTCCTCGCCACCTCATCCGCGAAAGTGGTGTCTTACAAAAAGCCTAGATGTGGGTCGTGCTATAAGTCGGCAGTTACGGAAAATAAGAAGAATATCGGCCTGGTGTAAATGACCATGGCAGTCGACAAACACCATGAATACCACAAAAACAAACAAACATAGGCCTACTGCTCGCCAAGCAGCAGAGGTCAAACTGGTGTAAACTGGGTGTACATTCTCGACAACGTCCGTCTCACTAGGTTAGATTCTCGACCTTGGCCATTCTCTGTAATGTATATTTCCGGTAATGTCCGTTCTCGGTTTTGGTATAGAACCGTTTCAAATAATTATGTATTGATGTTTGGTAAGGTTAACCTCCAAGGTACTATACCAATACCGAGAAAACCATTACCGAGAACGGACATTACCGGGTATAGACATCAGTGGTGTCCATTCTCGGTGATGGCATTCTCGGTAATGGTTTTCTCGGTATTGACCGGACACTATTTGAAACTAGGCAGAGTGGTAATTATTATCCTGCTGTCAGGGAGTGGAGTCTCAAGTGTATTCATAACCTGATATACAGCACGGCGGGTGTTCTTACAATCACACTACAATGTACGTACAATAGGGCTGTTCAAAAATAACTTTTTTCCCGGATTCCAGCCATTCACTGATTAAATTGTCAGGTTGCTCAAAAAAACGCTGCACACCAAATTTGGTTAAATTCTAACGAGTATAGGACTCCGCAGATCCGATTAAAATTTTTAATTCAATATGGAAAATTGAAAAAAAAAATTTCAAATTTTCTGCCAACCCCATGAAATTGTCGAGCTGTCTTCAAAGACGTTGCAAAACAAATTTGAGTCAATTCCGACCAGTCGAACCGGAGTTATGTGAGTTTTTCGTTGATAAATCGCGGATTATCCTTGATCGGTGGATTATCCGCGATTTATCAACGAAAAACTCACATACCCTCCGCTTCTACTGGTCGGAATTGATTCAAATTTCAATTTCATGGGGTTGGCAGAAAATTGGAATTTTTTTTTTAATTTCCCATAATAAATTTAAGATTTTAATTGGATTTGCAGAGTCCTATACTTGTTAGAATTGAACCAAATTTGGTGTGCAGCGCTTTTTAGGGTAACCTGGCAATTTAATCAGTGAATGGCTGGAATCCGAAAAAAAGTTATTTTTGAACAGCCCTAACGTACAATGTACATCGAATGTCTAAATTACCATGTGTGGGTACTTCTTACGCAATGATGAGCAAAGCTAATACTTCTGACGTAATAATGAGCAGTGGCGTTAACCTCCTATAATATGTCTTCCTTGTTCAGAGTTCACAAATGTTCAGTTAATGTCATATTCCTTGTACAAATAAAAAGTAATCGTTCTTTCACAAAGAAATCGATTAGATATGGGAAGTAGTCGATTACGATTACTTCGGAATTTTTGTCAATGTAATCGATTGCGATTACGATTATATGAACATGCTGTAATCGTCGCAATCGATTACGATTACTAATCGCGATTACCACATGTCTAATGTATAATCGAAGTTTTCAATCAGCAGAGGGCAGTTTTTTTTGGCTAAGGTTTTCTCGCTGCCGAATTCTTTGGCACGGACTCTCATGTTAGTCTAAACTTCGTTATGCGTTGATCCGTCGTGGCGCGGTAATGGATGTCGCTGAAATTCGTATTTCTATAAATCATGCGTATTTCTTGGGACAAGGGAACTCAATAATCTAGACATTTAGTGACAGTAAATCTCGCAGAGCGCGAAAACATTTGGAAAGAGGTTCGATATGGTTAAAAAAGACTCTATAATATATGTTCATTCACAAAATAATCTCGGCCCTTTCAAGCTCGTCCTCGGTCTGTTTGGGGGTTTGGGGTGTGGCAGTTACGGTCCTGCACAATATGAATGAATCGAAAACGAATGATCGCGCAAACTGCGCGGTTTGGCGAGTCAGCTCTTACCTGTAGCTCCCATGTCGCCAAAGGACACGGCTTGAACTTCAAGTCAAATCGAATATGTTACCTCACGAAGTTCTGAGTCAGTATACAACTTGATATATTATTTATTTTTATCAATAATCAAGCCTTCAACATATTGCACCTTGAAATTAAGGTATAAGATTGCAATATACCTGGAGGACCGGCAGGAAAGTCGTCGCGGACCGGCGGTTGGGAGCCACTGAACTATGGAGGACAGTGTGGCACTGTCTCAGCGCGGCTCACATCGGGTCTGGAAGGCTTGGTGTAGTTTTCGGGACAACGAGAGGACTTGACCCCCCCTTTTTTCACGCAACTTTATTTCCTATCCTGTCTATCCACTGATGTTTTATGTTTTTCCTTCTGCGCCGCGCTAGGCGCGCACATGTGCTTTTCTCTTTTCCTCGTACCACTCACTCTGAGTGCCTATGTGTTCTTATCATTGAATATACGACTAGCCATCACGGGGCTCGACTGCAGGCACATGGACAGTGGACACCGGATTTGTCACCGGCTTTTCCCAAATTAACGTGAAAGGGACTCTTAGTTTGATTTTTTTTTTCAATTTAACATCCTGTGTGGTACCCAATTGCTAGGGGGAGGAGTTTCCCCTCTTCATGTGCAACAACAGATATCATTTTCCCCACAATGGTTATTTTTTAAATGCCTGCAGTCGGATCTCGCCAGTTCGCCCCATATTTCTGTTGTTTGTCGGCTCCCACCACCATGTATTGTGTTGTTTTGGTGGGGGTCTTTTTTCTATGTTTCATGTTCTTCTGGCGAACTGGCCCCGTCCTCTCCTGTCCTTATTCCTTATTATATCTCATTTCATGTATGTGATTTCACCCATTTATTTATGTGTAATATTTAATTTTGACGCCGCCATCGTAAATGGCGGGTATTGTTCTAAATATATACATTGTATATTTTTGATGTGACCGAAGTCGCGACTATATTTATTCTATTCGCATGTTTCTTTTTATGATGCATTCGAGAATAAAATATTCCAAACAAAAACACGGTTCGGGCGACTTAGAAAACCGCGAGCGATGCTTCTCGAAGTCAGTCACTGCATGGAGTCTGTCGGCAACTCGATCCACGATTATGATCAAGATTCCGCTTGCAATTCTGCTGTTGGACAACACGTTTTATCGCAACCTGAATGCGCTAAACAATGCATCAACGGTCAATAGTCCATAGTTGCTAGTTGCTGTTCACTTTTCCATTTGCAGGTCCTGAAATCTACGATGAAAAAGCTGCAGAATGCGATTCTATGTTAGACGGGCTGCCTCTAAACTGTTTTCTTATTTATTTCAACCGAATATGCACCTGATAATGAATCTTACATTCCAATGCGTAAAGGCCTGTTGACAGTACAAGGTGACCAGCTTACTTAATGACTTGATGGTCTCATCGCTGGCCATTTTGGAAATGAACTTCTGTCTGTGTCTGTTAAAGTTTGTTTTGCATTGTGACTACCGTACCTCACTGTCATTGTCTACTAGTATTTGTTTTCGATATTATTACGTCGCGCACGAACTAAATATTTTGTAGATTCCAAGTTTGATTCACATTACTGACGTTAACTAGCTACTGATGAGAGTCAGTCGAAAAGTTTCATTGAGTAAATTAACAATGCAAAGTTATCGTTCTGTATAATTCTGAAGCTCTTTACCCCGAACGGTTAATTTCTAATCCGTATTGTCCAAGCTAAATGAACATCTTAAGTATTTTGGTCGCATATGGTAATTATAGCCTGTGGCGCTGTAGTCATTTACATATAGGTCAAACGTGATAAACGCCAGCAGACTTGTACAATAATAATAAAAACAATAATAATGCTAACACGGTCGATAACTACCTTTTCTTAATTCCGTAACACCAATGAAATTGGATCACGGGAAGTTATCTTACCGGTGGGGTCCAGTCGAACTAACTCTCAGTGATCTCTAACTCTTGCAACATGCCCTAGGATGCCTAATCGTGCTCCTTCCTTAGTCAGTATAGGTTTCTCAATGAAATATGCAGAACGCCAGACAAATTGTATTTTAGTAAAGATGAGTCGGACAGGTTAGAATAACAATAGACCAGATAAACCAAAACATTGTCATAGCATGTAGGCTGTCGCGTGCTCATTTACCGATGGTCCATTCGTGAGCTGTAGTACCGATATACCGGCTTACTTCCTTTTTGCATTCAACGTATATTACAACTTCAACCGGCTTACATTTCAAATTGCCCCATTTCGAACGATCTGGTATCGACCTCGCCTCCCGACACACGTGCTCTCTCATTTTTATCGCTTGTCCTCTTTATGATATCTTCGAGATGTTACGCTCATTCTGCGTGCGATCTGTACATGCCTCTTCTTTACATCACCTGGATCAGGGGTCTGAAACTCGCGGGCCAATTTCCCAGCATTTTTTTTATGAGGCCGTGGGCCGCAGCATCAATAATAGGGGTATTCAATGTAAAATTTTCTAGTAGGCCTTCTTTGACGGGACCTTGCAGACTGGCATTCCACAAACATTGTGATAATGTAATTTACTGCTGTACTATTCACTCTTGGCCCGATAAATAATCACATTTACAAATATTTCAATTAAATTGTTTTTGTGCTGTGCATAATTTGTCGAAATTATGAGTTATTGTCACCATGCGAGAGGACAAATGTATGAGGTCAGCGTGAAAGCTACCGTGTTATAATATTGCAGCTAGCGGACATTTGATGTGCCACAATTATAGGCAGGATATTTTCAAATTTATCAAAGATTGATCTGATATCAAAGCTATCGAGCAGTGTAGCCAGGTTTCTGATAGTCCTGATAAGCAGGCTACTATTCAGGTCATTGCTTAGGTCAAATTAAATCAGTGTTAGATTTACCTTCGATTGGAACTGATCAATGTATCATAATTATTGTGTCATAGTAACAGCAGTTTTCTTACCTTTTTTAGCGATCGCACCCCGTGTGCTTTCAATAAGATTCCTCGTACTCCCTATCCATTTTCAACACAAATTCTGATGGTACCTATATTAAAATCGAAAAACCTGTTCATATAAAATCGCGCGTAGCGCGAAGAATATATTTCGGTTGAATAAATTATAGCCAAGAAACTATTCCACTTCTTATTGGTTTGCAAAATAATTTCAAGTCTTCAGATAGCAAAGAGGCGCAACTCCAAAATGCATCGCATATACTCCTTGCTGTTGTGCTTCGTTCCCCTGCAGTGGCTCCCAACGTGGGCGATATCACCCCCCTCACAAGTGGAAGATTTCGAGAAACAAGGGAGCGAAAATACCAAAGGGGGCGATAAGTGGCGAAAATGTTAGAACGTCTGGTGATATATATTTAATCAACACGTTCAACAAATACACGTGAAGACGGCTTATTCTGCATATGACGCGACGGAAATGTCAACTCAATAGAAAATAGACGCGGAAATCGGTTTTCTGCCAACCTCACCTCGGTAAAATGACTTTTTATTGGTAATATCACCGGCGATCAGAGTAAGGTCTTAGATGAATAAATTTCCCGATTAAATGTCCTCTTATTCAGATCCGTGAATATAATGAAACGTCCAATCACCAAAGAGTTCGTTGGTGTTACTGCAGTGGAGCGTACAACTTACCTTACTCGGCCATTAGCGATAATAACGTAGAGAAAGAGTCCAAAGATCGACCAGAAAGTAACTGTCAATACATCATGCAGGCAACAGAATGCCAATGGTTTTCCATAATGACTTGATTTGGTAGCTGTATAGCAACGCAAGATACGGCATTTTGATATAATACTATTCCCCATGATCGTTTAATAGTTTGTTACGTCCGTGGTCGTATCAAGTCACGGGTGTCCGAGTCACAAGTCCGTCTGTGATTTTAACGTTTGACCCGACTCAAATCGAGTCATGTGTATTTTATGATCCAGTCATTTCGCATTCAAATAATTTCCCGAACAGTCGAGCATAAGTCCAAATCACAATTTTCATTTGCGGATCGTGATCGTGTTATGTTTTATCATCATGAACTAGACATTTGACATAATAGCTGTTCGTCCAGCGCATGGTAGCTTTTGAAAGTGATGTGATAGCGAAGTTTGGTGAGATTTCTGGTTTGGGGAGTATAGTTTTAGTGTGAGGTCTAATTTCTCAATTTAAAAAAAGCTATGCAGCATTTGAATATATCGTTGAATACTTTAAAATCTAAAATGTCGTCGCGGGCAGCATAAAATGTTCTCTCGGGCTCCGTGATTGAGACCCCTGATGTAGACTATAGAGCAGAGCTGTTGAACATTTTTGCTCTTCTTGGACGCATTTTGATAGAAATATAGCGTCCGGCCGCATTTCCAGCGACAGTCGTAATGGGTCAGCTGGAGGCCAATTACCAATATTACATTCGCTACTGGGGGACTTCGCATCTCGTACAGCCGTTAGGGGTTTATGTGCCTTTATTCGTTCCTTGTGAAATACCTAAATTTACATACATGAGGTCAAAATTTTGCTTTTTCGGGTCAAAATCTTCCTTTTTCAGGTCAATAATCCTCCCCATTCATGAGTTACTTTCATGCTGTTTAGGCCTTGGGATCACTTTGAAAATTGCAACCATTTACTTACAGTCGTACACACTGTATATAACTTTTACATAGAAATGATGTTCACTTTAGCAAGGTCTATATGTGTCATAATCGTACTTCGCACAAGCTTTACCGTTCCATAATGGTATCCCCCTATTTATAACAAAAGTCAACCTATTCAGACGTGTGTGTCCTTGAGAGTATCTGTCAGTTCCATTGTTTCTCATCCAGTAGTTGAATAATTCCGTATGCCCATTGTTCGAGCATATTGTAAACATCTAGAGCAGCGGTTCTCAACCGGGGGTCCGCGGACCCCTAGGGGTCCGCGAAGCAATTTCAGGGGGTCCGCGAGACCTCTAATTTTTTTAATGGTTCATAACCTAAGTTTTATTTTATTTTTTAATTTGAGAAAGCATGAGACAGTTTCGCACCACAACTGCTAAAACCTCATGACTGATATCATAATAATAATTGTCTGACATGAAATATCGTAGTGTGGAAATTCATTTTCATTGCCAATTTTCCATTAACCTGTTGATACAAACACATTGCTGTTTAGAGACATTTTATAGGGGTTTGTCAAAAAATAAAAATACGGAGATAGTAAAATCACTCAGGGTGACTTCGCAATGTTTGCGAAACCTTTTCGATTTGAAGTTGTCAGTCTCATCAAATTAGTGCACAGTCGTTTGAAATAAAAATTTCTGAAGTATTTCCCTAATTTGTCCCGATGCAGGGATTGAAACCTCGCCACGAAATCCATTTTATCCTATGATATACATACCCACTATTTGAACAGCTTCTTGGAGGTAAAGAATTTCAATATACAATTGTATGGTATATTCATATTAAAATGAACCCGAATATTTTCGGCTGACACTCGTCATATATCGGAGAATTATATACCTGCTCTTCAAGCTCGGCTATCGGATTTGGCGCATTCTTATTGCGGATGCCCTATATCGCCAAGCCTGTTTTTTGATGAACAAGGAGTGTTTCGTTGCTATCAAAGCATTACGCCCCAACCCTGAAATTCACATCACCAATTATATTGGTATGCAGCCTTATCTTGTTAATGTTCATGTTCAATTGTTCATGGTCAAAAATGTTTGCTCGTAAATATGTATGTAAACCCGAACAGAACAAGTGGTTTCATGACCAATGCTCCCTCTAATTTTTGACGAGTCTGCGCACACTCACCAACTCACTGCGCAGACCCTAGGATAACAGTGCGTGACGACTAAAAAAAAGGTCATCACTTCGGATTTTTTATGCGCAACTTGGATTTTCTGTGCGCAGAGACCGTGAAAGCACTGCGCATTTGCGCACGTGCGCAGCTTAGAGGGCACATTGTTCATGACAGTCTTTCTCAGGTTGGAAAACTTGAATCCATTATTTGGCGCATAAAATTTGTCTATACTTTTAGATTAGGATTTCACTTTGACGGCAGAAACTCTCTGCGGACCGATCAAAATGCCGTCGCGGGCCCAATCCGGTCCGTGGTCCGTATGTTGCCCGTCGCTGCGCTAGAAGCTGGACGTGATATGTTCATAAAAAATATGTTTCTTCATTTTGGCGCCATCAATGTAACGATCACACAAAAAGTATCGTCGAAAGCGTTATGCGTTAATATTGCATTAGCCTCCATCTATATTTGCGGGAATGGTTTTCGGCACTACTCGTTCATATCAAAACGAAGACGCGGGTTTTCAAGAAACAACCACGTACTTCAAGAAATACAGCAGCAAAATTAGCTTTGAAAAAATAAAAGTCTACCAATTTCTACATAAATGTATGATGTTATTTTCTAGGAAAATCATTATTTTGCTGTTTATCACAAGCCTACAGTTCATATTTGCACAAATGCACAAGACAGATATGAAGGTTGCACCACAATAGTGTTAAAATTGAACTAAAACTTTAAGGGGTCCGCGAGGGTCCGTGACGGTTAAAAGGGGTCCGCGAAGCCAAAAAGGTTGAGAACCACTGATCTAGAGAATGGATTTGCGGGGACTTTTGTCGCTGACGAAGAAAATGGACTGCGTGTAGATATGTATTATATTATATATAAAGCGCTCCAGTAAAGAAATGTTGATTTATAAGCTTGAGTAATGTAGGGGACTCGTCATTCCGTAGTATCGACATCGTCTATATAGTTTGTCGTGTGCATCAGATAACATTCGCGCGGATGGTCGAGGATTAACAGATATAACGAGATTAGCATCTGTTCGTAGGGTTTGATATTCCGTGTTCCGCCTTCGTTGTCAGCTTCGCTCTTTCTGCAGATGTGAAATCACTGAAATGGCAAAGAGGTCGTGAAAATGCGGAATCAATATACATAATAATTACAGTGCATGAATTAGTGGCACTTAACGTCGTTTACCAATCCCATGCCTTGGAGTCGACTTTTATCAAAATCCACCAGCCAAAGCCGTGTCAACAAAAGGAGTTCATGTACCATCTAAAAATAGTACATTGAGCGCTCTCTTATTCGAAATTTCATACTAGTGACGTCATATTTTGTAATACGATTGTTGATGTACAATGTTCTTTCAAATTCTCTACTAGTGGCTGTAAATTACCCCTGCCGAGTGTCAGCAGCAAATATTCGGGTCCATTTTAATATGATCATATATTGGCTATTCAATTATATGTATATTTCCATAGTTCGGACCTATAGAAGCAGTGTACTTTCATTATGTTTTTGACAATTGCTGCATTGGCCGCTTTCTTGACATCGTTCACTGGAGTTTTGTCCCTGTCCTGTCGAGTCGGAATGAATATGTCAGTGGGCGGAATTCCCGCTGGTAACTACTGGAACCAGATGCAGTGCAAGGGCAAGACATGTATGATTGAAGAGCTTTCAATCGGGTTAACGGATGCCCAATTTACCCGTAAGTATAAGTGATGTTGATATGGGTCCTGATATAATTCATGTCGGTTATGGAAGATATTTATCAGAACTTTGTGCAACGGATACATCGTACATCCCATCCGCATAGCAGCGACTGTCAAATCTTCATCATATATCCTGGAATTACATAAATAATTCCCAAATTTCTCGGCTTTGAGGCAAACTATAAAAATTATAACTCTCGCAGCACACTTACAAGGAAGTAAAAAGGTGGAAAAAATATATATTCACGTGTTACTTCACTGTCTCCGCTTGCTTATACCAACATATATTCGACTGAAACGGAGTTTAATTGTTAACAAACATACCCACATTTTGTCGTTTTCAACGAAGTGTCTCTTGGTTACGGCTCGCTCTATACACATACACAATACACATACACATAGGGGAGACCGGGGACAATTGTAACAATTTTCGTATTTTCCAACATTACGTGTTCTTCTCGTGGAAATTTCACTTCCAAAGTTTTATATAAAGAAGCCAACAACTCGATAGTTGATATGAAAACTAAATTGGAACTCAATCAACAATCAATCATGGAAATTTTAGGTCGCAAAAATCGCTGCTCAAATGTTACAATCGCCCCGTACCCAGGGGCAATTGTACCACCCTTGCGGGGCAATTGTAACAGTGTTATTTATAACTAAACACAAACTGAATGAACAACGAAAACGGAAGCACAAATTGTAATATTGCATGAAACTAAAGGAAGAGACGTTTGAACGCTTCCAGGCTACGCCCCATCGCATTCATGACATCTGAATGCAATATCACCCTTCGTGTCTTGTTCAAGCTTAAAGTGTACAAGAGACACATTCATTCCATCATCTCCCTACACATATTCGGCCTCTTCTACTAAGGTTCTTTCGTTCAGCGGGCATAATGGGTTGGTCATTCGGTCACCTGCGAAGGTGCGAAACCGACCTGGCTAACATATCTTGGTTGAATGGGCCGATGATAGTATAGTAAAACGAGGACGCAACATTGTGTGGCGTCAAAGCTATAATGACATTTATCTGTGCTGTAGAAAATTAACATAAGTTGTTCACATCAAATATCAAAATGTAAGTGGGCCATGATCAAAGTCAGAGGACCCGAATTAAGACATGACTATTGAAGTTCGACACACCAAAAGTCGATCAACATGAGAAAGGGTGGTTGAATCACGAAAATAACCGAACCGTCAGATTCACATCACCACTATTGTATGGCCGTTTCGACAGATGATCATGTTAGAATTGGTATCGCAAGGCAGTATCTGTTCTGGTGAACTTCTGGCTGTTGCAAGATTATTCTGCAGTAGATGAATGGTAATACCAACTTATGAACAAAGACATTCAGAATTGATAACATATTGTAACGGGGCAAAAGTAACAGAGTGTTACGATTGCCCCTGACACGCTCGACCATGATTAGTGTCTCCGTATGGTACCTTCCCGGCGATGCAAGTCCTATTCTTTCCATCACCACGGTAGACTATAGTAACATTGTTCCAGCTACACATATTACGTTGTAACTGCTTGAGGTACTATTCGTCCAGACAAATTATTCCAAACCAGAAAAACTTTACTCAAGGGTCAAAAATTTCGTTTTTTGCAAATTATTCCGGGGTTTCGCATCGTAGCTCAACGTAACTCCTGGTATAATAGGAGAGATAACTACTGCATGCGCACTTAAAATATCAAGCTGATTTCTCCATCCTACTAGCGGTGAGGTCGATTGTTACATTTGCCCCTAGTTACATTTGTCCCCGGTCTCCCCTACCCATTACAAGAACTTGTTGTAGGTACATAATATCAATATTAATCAATATACAATTCAATCACATATCCATTAGGTACGTATGTCAATACAATGTTGGTTGCACGTGGAATAGGATTTGGAAGGAAGCATCCGAAACCTTTCGTGAAAACGGCGTGAAAAATGGGGCGTTTCGTCAACAAATGAGCTGTTCTTCATCTGAATAACGATTGCTTGATTTATGGCTTTCAAATGGAATAACTATATCCACCTAAATTTGTTTACACAAAGTCCTGAGAAGTATCGTTGAGGTGGAAGTTGAATTTCAGACAATGTGCTCATAATTTGCGGCATGATTTCTAGATTATGAATAGATTTGAAACGATTCAAAGATTTCTATCCAGACATAAGTCACCCAGTTGTGATGTGGACATTACCCTATTCATCGGTAATGCTCTACTTGGTTTCATGGACTGCTTGTCTGCATGCCTCATATTCAATATTATAGGGAAGGGGTTCTTAAAATATGGGTCGCGACCAAAACATGTGTGTGGTGAGACAGCACCATAACCCACAGCTGCAAAAGCAATAGGCTGTGGGTTCGATTCGCCGGCCGCGCTACACGTCGGCTGCCACAGAATCATAATAAAGACCACTGGTCTACTGCAAATGAAAATCACAGTCGAAGAACACCATGAATGTCACAAAACAACAACAACGACACATTGTGCTGAATCAAGCTTTCATTCGTGTTGTCATGTCTCATGATGGGTCACATGATGAAATTTGTATGAAAATTGGTCGCGAACTGAAATAGGTTGGGATGCACTGTATGATGTGATTATGATGAATAAAATGATAAAGGCATAATCAGTACAGAGTTGAGTTATTGCGACCGCTTATTATGCAGACGCCAAGCTCACGTTTGGAGGCTGCTTCTCACAAGATGTGCAAGACCGTCTATCTTGCTCGACACAAAACGATCGCAAGGGAAGATACATAAATGCTAAGGAGCTTCTTGAAATAGCATCTACTCTCGACGACCTAACAGTAATGATTCTGGCGGATATGTTTCGAGACCCGAATAGATTCGCGTCGTACGGAGGATTGTTGGCGCAAATGTATGAAGGATTTCAAAATTTCTTGGAATCTGCAGGGTTTAAAAGGGGTAAAGTTCAGGAGCTACTGAACAGCGTTATGTATCATGATCTTACGGACGACGAATTCATAAAGTTGATCTCGGATTTAGGGACAACAAACCAAGCAACAGAACGACTATCGTCGGCGATGCTCGATTTTACCATACGACAGTCCGGCGTTGATATATTACCCGAAAAAGTTACATCGATAACACGGGCTGTAACTGATCTTATTTTCCCGATACTTGAGAATGCGAAGTATGACGCAGAAGAAATGTTTTCGAAGATGGCCAACGCTTTCGAGTCTCAGCATTCGGATTTGTTATACGATGATTGCCTGTTTCTGTTCACTCCGCTTTTCGTGACGGAGATAGTCATTGCCTCAAACGCGAATCAAGTGCCTGATCGAATATACGACCTGCTGTTTGTACCAATACATCACATAACAGAAAGATGTTCTTCCTTGTATCCCCACGATCAACACGTCCCTTATAATAATCTTTTACAAAAGCGTTTCCACTCTGTTTTGAAAGATCATGCAAAATGTACCGACGGGTTATTCCCTTGTAGGGCGAAACTGCGAAACGCGATGGCAGCCATTTCAATGACATACTTGTCGCTGCAAACAAAAACGACACCATCACTGAGCGCATTGTTCCTCGCCAGCCAGAGGTGGACATCAAAGATGGACCCTATAATAAAGAAAGCAATGAGTAATCCCATCTCTGCGCTTGGATCCATTTTCAAAACCTATGCTACAGAGGGACGTGAGGTGACGCTGGGATATCTTCACGCTCTGTCTGATAGTCTGGAAGCATCGATAAAAGAATACGGTCTCTACACGTGAGATTACTTTTTCTTTTGAATATGTGGATATCGTATACTAGGGGTGGCCAGGTCAACCTTTCCGGCCAAAGGGCCACATGAAATTTCAGAACCATTGCTCGGGTCACTTTGATGTGAATGATAGGGATGGTGTGAACCTCTGAAACGTTCTGGTTCGTGTGAACGCGAACGTGAACCTCATGACGTCACGTGACGCCGTATTGCTAATTCCAACCCTAAATTTCAGTGAAGTGATAGCCTATATTAATGTACAATTGTACATGTACAATAATTGTACATAGTACACGATATCTAGCGACGACTTATGCCACAACCTGCCACAATGCTGAAGTACATACTGACATTTTGAACTTCGCCAAATGAATTTACTGAATCAAATGATATAATAATTCCATAAAATAAATATCTCCCGTCGCTTTTTCAACAATTTCGACGAGGACTTGCAAGGGAATATCAGCCTACGCCTTAGCGGTCTATAGGCCAGACCGGACTATGTATTCAACGTATGAGTATTGCGACGTTGATATTCAGCAGAGTGTAAAACGGGTTTCTATAGTTGTTACTGATATTACCCCATTATCAAATTGTACAGCAGTAGCCAACACCCTAATCGCATGGATTGTGTTTTCCGGATACAATAAACATATTAAGTCAAGAGTGACCCCTCTACGGCTGCAAGATTTTTTTACATCGGACAACGATATCAATTTCATTGATTGTTTGAATAAGCATCATTCGCTGAACATTACCTACCTACACTACATGTAGTGTATTCCGCTCCTGATGTTGTGTGATTGCGGGTTAAGTTCACAGCAGAGTCACTAAATATTCACAAATGGAAAGCTGGATATTTTGAGCAAACTTTTGAAACAAAGCAAGTAAAATTTTTGAGATTGTCAAGTTGCATGCCCGTTTAGTGTTGATCTTTCATGCTTACAGCACCATGCATAGAGTGCCCCGGTATACCGGTATTCCTATTTGGCAAGTACAGCATTATTCGTCGCTTGGACATAAAAATATTGAAGATTCCGGTGAACTCGCGAAGTGCTGCGAAAAATATTAAGTCAAATAAATTTGCAATGAAATATTTTACTTTATGGTCATGTACGAAAATCTACGAAATATGTGGCTGAATCCTGGCTACGCCAATGCGTCGGAACTGATGTTCTAGCCATCAATGTCCCAAATTTCGCGGTCAGTAGGACTAATAAAACTTTTAGTTGACCTTGCAAGTTCACAATAAATGACATGGATAATATCGAGAATTATTTCACGGGCCACTCAAAACTTTCGCGGGCCACGGGTTGGCCGCCCCTGTTGTATAGAATAGGTACTTTACAAAGCATATTGGCTACGACTGTACGTTGTAAATAGCTCTCGAATCCCTGGGATTTTCAGAGCTGGTATATTATTCTATGAATCGGTGGTGAGTTAGATTTCAGAAAGTTTTCAACGGTCTCGACTCGGTTGACATGAAACACAAGACTATATCAATGACAGCCTCGTTGAAAACGTCATGACGTATAGGTATATCTAATCCTTGGACTATTCATGGCACGAGGGTGTAGGGTTGCATTTCAAATATGAGATACCCAAAAGGATCCGTTTATTAAACTAGTTCCTGCAGATCTGTCAAATTTGTTACATTGCTATTTCACGGACATTCTGGGATTCTGCTAAGACAGCCAAAATTACATTTTCTAATGGAATACAGCAAGAAAGCCAAACAACACAGCCATAACCCCCTCCCCCGAAAAAAGTCAAATAACACAACCCCAACTCTCTAGGTCTGTAAACTTGACCCACTGCGTCGCAGAAGCACTCACTCTTGGCGATTTTAACAAAATCAATAGCCTGAATGGCTTGACCCACCGACAATGTAATTTTTAGCGGTCTCGCCTGGGCGTTGGTGAAACGACAGAATTAATAAAGCGATCTGTTTACATATTGTTCGGACATGGTCGTGCTTGGCAGGGGTAGTTGAACTTCTTACTTGCAAGCCATTGTTTCATAGATAACAATGAGATGCAGCTAACCCAGTATATACAGCTTTTTGTTATGCAAATCAAAGAGAATTGAACCATACTCGAAATAGTTTATAGCGTGTTTTTGAATCCCTCCTTTACATTTTTACGCAATATGTGACTAAAGTTGCAGTAAAAATTGGTATGAAAAATAGAGAAAAGTTGTAAAAAGTTGCACTATAAAATCTCCCAATCAGCTGAAAGCATCATAGTACATTCTAAGTATCTAGGAAGCTGTATGAAGCTGTAAAAAAGTTGCAAAAGTTGCATAAACTTGCCCTAATAATCATCAATCCTAATATAAGAATTCTTCATTAAGATTCTGCGAAGACTACTATTGCACAAGAGACAAGTGCAATTCACAAACGGCGTTGCGGGAAGCAAGGACTCGCAGAAAATTGGAATTATGATCTGTGTATATGTTGGGTTTATTTCGGTAAATTTCCGTGGCTTATTTATGAAGCATATATCTGTTATAGCCTACATATTTTAGTCATGTAGTATAATTCAGCAAGATCAATTTGTTATTCATATACCAACGGAGTAAGTGACAAAACACCATGAATTGAATGTCATTGAACCTGCAAAATCTGTTCGTTTACATTTGAATATGCATTAGGTGCAGTTGAAGAATATGGATGCGTATCACCACAAACAACCCGGTTAACCCCTTGCAGAGCTATTATATACTGAGTCGTCATAATCAATATTGAAATGAATCAGTCTCTATGATTAGTTTGTATAATATATTTGATTAAAAGCTTTGTATCGAATGGCTAATCACCAAATTTATTTTGACAAAATTCGTAGAAAAATATCTGTTCACGTGTTTACTGACTGTATTTGATCGGAAAAGTGAGTTGGATCCTCTTCGACATCTGATCCGTGTTCTAAAAACGCTGAGAACAGCGCCGTGTGCTACAAGTGGGCAGGGCGTGACCCGATTTATAATGAGGAATATAGGCCGGCTGCAAATGACTATCGTAGTCCACTAACAGCATGAACACCACAAACAAGTCGGATATTGATTGCCGTATGTGGAAGAGATTAGTCGTGATTACACACTCCACGCTTTATTAAAGGTTCTGTGTGAAATCATTTATTGAATTGTAGCATATAAGGTATGCGGATGCGAATTCGGCGGAGGTTAGGTTAGTGTGGATATTTCTTTCATGATATCAAAAATAACAATCACTGTTTAATAACACGGACTCCGATGAGCTTGAGTGGGTCTATATTGTTATGATAAAACCGATGACGGGTGAGTGGGAAAAGGCATAAATATGTCGAAAATTGAGTAAGCGTCGAGGAGTGAGGGATGAATTTTCCGAGTACTGGAATTTTACGCTCCGTGCCACTAAGAGTTAATTCATCAATAGGATTTATAGTTTCGGTACCATTTTCTACCGTGGGATGCTGTAAACCTCGATATGTCGTATACCAGACATGCATTGTAAAACACGAACATTAGTGGAAATCACATATCTGCGAAGTCCTTATCAACCCACACCCTGAGCAATGTCACCCGGTGCAATGAAATATGGTACGTTCGAAAGCACCAAATCATCATCAACATCTGGCACTTTCACGCGCGCGGAATTGTCGCAATTATTCTGGCTCAATATGTCTTTGTGCCTTTTTTGTTCGGTTTTGCAAAGTTTACCTGCAACTATACCAAGGAAATTTAAGACATCAAACTCGAACGTAACAATTCTACTTTCGTTTCACTTGCCGGAGATGAATTTCGTATTTTGGGGTGCTGATAACATGGTAGGCGTAATTTTATCACAACTTGGGAGGCGAGTGGCGCAGTGTGTAAATCGACTGTGCTGCGACACCAACGGTGGTTGGTTCGAAGCCTTGTGCGGGCTAGTGTATACGTGCCGGAGGTTTATCTGGGCTCCTCATCGGTGTTCCCGCTGTACTAACAGTGTCTTGAAAGAGTCAAGAAATACAGTAATCCACGCTTCAAAAAGTCGCCACCCGAGACCCGAAGTTAAATGTATGGGAGAGTGAAATGAAAGTGAGCGATTGCGAAGCGCTTTAAGAAAAGATACTTATCGATACTGAAAGATAAAAAAAAGACAATGACACTGAACTGTATAATATCCATGTTGTGATGCACAAGGCCTAACAAGGTTATAAGCGTCACTGAAATGCCTTGAATTGATAATATTAATATCATACCAACTCGACCATTGCGCCAAAAATAATCTTATTGCCCATTCTCAATATTTACAGTGCCCCTCATCTCCCGATATCGCGCCCAAACACAATAGCGGCAGTCTATTTTCCATCGGATGCTCGATGCTGATCCCTTTTTCACTTGCAAGTCCTGGAATCTAATATCATAACGGTGCAAGATCCGACTCTAAATCAAAAGGAACGCCTCCAAACCAATGAAGTATCAGACCAATGCCTTGCGCTGTAGTTTTGGGCTGCCATGAAATGATCTCCTTAAGTGTGACATTCTACAAAATGTGTCTTAACTGAGTAGACTCGTTGGGGACACTCCAAAAATGTTATACTCACTTCGATTTGAGTCGGTGTTTCTCAAACTGGGGCGTGAAAGCATCTGAAGGGGCACGAAGCCACAGCTGACTGGAATTTTCTTCGCGCTTGATGCGATTCACCTATAGTTAATGGTAGGCCTATTTACTCAGTATCTTGTCAAAATTTCATATTTGAGAATTCTTCCATCATTTGCCATACCCTTAAGTGGCATCAAACTACCCGTTTGGATTGCCCGCATTCTGATTTCTCTCTTTAATAATTTATGATATTACGATAGGGAGGCACGAAATTTCTGACTAGCGAAAAGAGCGACATATTTAAAAAAATTGACAACCACCGATTTAAATCCTTGTTTCTTAAATTCAAAATGCACGTTATACATGGCATATGACATGACCTTATAAGCAAATATCTTATTTCTCCATAACTTTGTGTCTTTCTAAGACAGTTGTTCTCAACCTGGAGGGGGGGGGGGCGTGAAAGCATCTGAAGGGGGGGGGGGGGGCGTGAAGAAGCGGTCAACTAAAAATTTACTTCGCGATCTGCGCGATTCACCTCCAATTCAAGCGTGTGTCACTATA
This sequence comes from Botryllus schlosseri, assembly GCF_051294905.1. Classification (NCBI taxonomy): domain Eukaryota; kingdom Metazoa; phylum Chordata; class Ascidiacea; order Stolidobranchia; family Styelidae; genus Botryllus; species Botryllus schlosseri. Next base: position 2,831,088 of record NC_137241.1, read on the forward strand.
TATAGACCGATTTTCATATTTTTGAATGCTCTCATCAACAGTCATAACTAGAGCCCGACCGATATTGGATTTCTGAGCCGATACCGATAACACCGATATCCAGTACCTCCACCGATAACCTCGATATATTCAGCCGATATTCAAAATGTATGGAATCTAGCTCAAGGCCCATATTTAACACCTCAGAGCATTTATTTCAACAACTTTACAGCCATTGATATGCTTGAACATGAAATAAATGATCTAGGGGCTATAAAAATATATGAAAAGCACCAATCCAGCAGTTGCAGATTACAGTTCACGAAGCACAATTTCTCGGCGCTTTCTCCAAGGAGTGAACTTCTGTGGTCTTTCATAAATGATGTATATAGTACTAAACACAGTGAGCAGTCTTTCACTTGGTACCTAGTGGCACAGCAAGGATTGGAAATCTTTCTTCATTTCGGTTCCACCGCTCCCTTGCAGGGGATCTTTCCTTCAATGGTTTCACCAAATATTGATATTCTTCTGGCAGAGCACCTGGAGCCTTCAGCACATCATCAACAAATAGCTGAAGAGAAAGTTGAAAACAACTCAAATTCTCCATGTCTGCAACTGCTCCACCCATCCCCCTTGGGCCTTGACTATGACCAGCATTTCAACAATCAATTGATCAATATTTTACGCTCTTTTGTCAGAATTGGCCAATGTCATCATGGAATCAAAAATGTTCGGATCTGTTATTGGCTTTACTCCACCTTTGCTTGGTTTTCTTGCCCTCTATGCTCGCATATTTCCTATCATGGTGGCCCCGCAGGTCTCAGCCCTCAGTCAGACTGTCAGACGACTTCATACATTACTGGTATAATTAGCTGTTGGTACCGAACCAATAGCACTATCTTCAGAGAAACGTTTCGACGCGACGCTTTTCTTTATCATCACGAGGGCCAGTCCAGCATGATTGAAGTTCTCATTTCTCTTACTGATTGAAATCTTCTGCAGACAACTATCCATCCAGATCCAGGATCCAGCTGCTCTCTGTCTTTGGTGATCGATTGATTACTGCAGGGGGATTCCCACGAAGTCAGCGGAGCATAACGGTGATTAGTTACGCCTACTGCCCTCTATGCAGCATGCACTATATGCAGCTTGGCCATTTATTTTTATAATTTATCACCCTCACGTCTTCTATCGACTTCTCTGACTCCCTGCCACCATGTTGTGACGTCACGAAAAAGGCCGGTATTTTTTTACCTTCAATGGCCGATACCGATATTTCTCTCCAAGCGTGATATCGACTCGATATTATCGGCGAGCCGATAATCGGTCGGGCTCTAGTCATAACCTTCCATGTCATCAAATAATCTGTTGGGGTTGTTAGCATCCCAGTTGGATTTTGTGATATGACGATAAGGGGGTGCGAAATTTTTTACTATCATAAAGTGAACCATGTTTTAAAAAGGTTACGAACCACTGTTCTAAGCGCTCTCCACAGATGCTTGACGGACATGTCACTAAAACTTCAGCTAACATCCATACATCAGTGGTTCTCAAACTAGGGGCCGCGCCATTCGTTTTCGATTTAGCTTCTCGTCAGTGACGCTGGAGCGGAGCCCTAGTCAGGAAATAGAAGGTATAAGATGCCAAAATTGCTAAAGTATGTAAAAACTACGTGCTACATGACTATCTTTCGTAAATCATTCAACTATAAATTTTTTCTCGCTCAGCGCGATTTACGTCTAGCTGATAATAATTATTGCCTAGTTATATTAGACTGGATTTCATATTTCAGAGGTGTCTAGCCATTACCTTAAATGCCATCAAACTATGCGTTGGGATATCAAATATTTTGGTGCTCTTATTAACCATTTTTTAATGCGGCGATAAGCAGACGCGAAATTGTGCACTATCATCAAGGGAGCGTGTCTAAAAATGTTTGACAACCACTGACCTACATGCATTCATAAGCTCATCCTAATTCAGAGACATCTTCTGATCGGCACAAGATCACGTATCAGTCACAATGTAGAATTATTGTATAGATCAGTGGTTCTCAACCTTTTTCACCTCGCGGACCGGTAAAATTCCAAATATTATTTGGCATGCCGGTGGACCTTAAAAAATTGAAATCAACCCCAAATTTAATGTATACAGCCGTTTTTCTGCAAGTAGGGGAGATGTGGTACCGATGGATCAAAATTGGAAAATGATCGCTGGCCCCGAAATGTTCAGCCGAAAACAGCAGATCTTTTGCTGGCTAACCACTTTGATACAAGATCTACCTGTCGCGCACATATACATGAATATCCGTCTTTTCAAAAAATATTTATGGACGTTCAAAATTTGTTGCTCGAACGTGTCATCGGTCCCCACCGGTGAGTCCAATGACACACGACCCGGGGACCTATGACACATATACCCTGAAAAACTCAAATGTGACTACTTTTCTTGCTCGGTATTATAATCTAAGCTGCAGTATGCCAAAGAACAATGTTTGGTCGCAACTGTCAAAAAATAGAATAAATATTAAATCAAATGTTTTCATAAAATCACGTTTCGATTTAGGCTCGGACTTATAAATTTGTGGGTACATACATATTGCCCGAAAATCGACAGTGTGACTTCAAAATACCTCGCTATAGCGATAAAACATCATATGCAATTATTACATAAAGATTTTCTGTACCTAGGCATGTTTCATTTGTTTCATGATTAGTATGCTTGATTATTTTGCTTGATTTGGCCATTGTATCATCGGTCCACACCCTACGAATTTTATACATGAATCGAATAAAAGTCCACTCAAGGAAAGTACTGGAAAAAATAATAGGTGCCATGATATAGCCTGATACAAGCCCTACACTTCACAATAAAAATTATTGCTGGTTTGTTCGTGTTGAAGGTTACAAAGAAAAATGTATATGTCGATCTAAATTTAGTTTACACCCCCCAAAACAAAAATCATCTGTGAGAGACCCCATAGCTCGCGCACGTCGAATTTTTTTGTATGTGAGGAAAGATTTTGCTAGCATGCAATTGTAGACAAGTTCACGGAGGGTGATCATGGAATTATCATGGAGAATTTTCAAAGTGTTTTCGGTCCCAGTGATCCATCGGTACCACATCTCCCCTATGATACTAGAGCAGGGGTGTGCAACCTTTTTGCTATTCACGGCCGCATTTCTGTTACTTATATGGCCTATGGCCGCATTCCAGGACATGGTCGCAATGAACTAACTTGACACTCCATACCCATCGTAAACTGTCCTGTCCATGTCCATTGTCCATTTCTGGTGAACTCTGCACTAATCTACTATTTCATATCGTCTTGCACCCAAATCGCTACATAGTGGTAATGTTGTGAATAATTAGTGGGAACGATTATGGTCGTACGAATGAATTTCGTCATTAATATTCGTAGTTTGACATATTACAATCAAATATTTATCCTTTTTCAGCCAAGCGATCAGATTTGTCGGTAAAATTGATGGGGGTAGTGTTTTTGAAAATTTAGGGTAAGTTATAAATGATGATGTATCCTCGGTTGGGCAGATTGTTAGTATAGTCACTTTGTGGCGTGTGTTTTTTCTGAACTCCCATCAGGATTTTCGGTATAGTGGAAAGATATTGGAATCTCCCGAACGAACCAGAAACAAATTTCTTTCGTGAGGAGCGCATGATTACAAGTTGATATTTCCATTTGTGGTGCATCATTTTTCTCCGCTTTTTGCATCGGTACTGTGTGGCTCAGATAGGGCGCTACGACCATATTAAAATCGAAAAATGAATTCGCATTGAATCGCACCAAGCGCGAAAAAAATTTCAAGAATAATAAAATATCTCCAATATTCGGGAGTCAATTCGTAAATTCAATTTTCATGTCGATGGCCGCCAACACATACTAATGAATTACGTGTCCGCGGCCGCACAAATTTCCTTCTACGGCCGCAAGTTGGTTAGTTATCAACTGTGAAAATCGCTCCTGTCCTGGGTGGCTCGGCTCTGAAGACTTTGTCATATCGAGCCTCCCGTCTACCTTGCATGTCGCATTTCACTGTTACATTTTTGTAGTGTAATGTTGATATGTAATGTATACGAATAAAGATTCTCTCTCTCTCTCCCCCTCTCTCTCTCTCCCCTGTACTAAAGAGTGACATGTTGAGGGTTTGTACATTCGTGTGATTCTATGGTAGTGTCTGCTGAGTGCCGAGTCGAGGTAAAATTGACTTGCCCAGATAAACATAGGTTAATTTCGCGCCGCAGGCCATGGATCAATCGATCGCGCTAAATAGAATAATATTCCTCTTTTCGATAATATACAGAGATGAAGCGTATCGGATAAGAAGCGTATTGGAGCAGGACCAAGTACCTTGTCGAGTTATCTTGCTCATTTCCCACTACTATCATAGGTTGCCTCCTACGAGCGCAATGCGCCGACTGAAAGTGCATGGCAACAGCGATACCTGGTCATTAGGGCTGTTCAAAAATAACTTTTTTCCCGATTCAAGCCGGTCACCTCTTAAATCGTCAGGTTACCCTAAAAAACGCTGCACACCAAATTTGGTTCAATTGTAACAAGTATAGGGCTCCGCAGATCCAATTGAATTTTTTAATTTAAACAGGAAAATTAAAAAAAAAATTCATATTTTTCTGTCAACCCCATGAAATTGTTGAGCTATCTTCAGAGACCATGCAAAACAAATTTGACTCAATTCCAACTAGTAGAAGCGGAGTTATAGGAGTTTTTCGTTGATAATCCTCGGATTATCCACCAATCAATCATTTTTGTGTCATGATTATATTTTTCAGGTATTCTGCATAAACCGGGTTCTGTGACGTTTTCACTTCTGCAAATATTTACTCTGTGGTTGGTTTTCCATAAAACTGTGAACTCACTCTGCACTTATTTGCCTTCTCGGTATTGGGTGTCAATGGCATCGACTTGTTGATGATGGTGACTACAGTGTAACCCAGGGGTGTCAAACATACGGCCCGCGGGCCGCATCCGACACGGTACATTGCGTATATTGCAGAGCGGAAGTAGTCAAATATTGATGCAGCACCAGATTCTCAATGGCACTAATTCTGAATTTATTCGGTTCTGTTAAAGGAAAACTTTCTCTATTCCAGTAAACATGATCGACACCGGACAGACCGGTAACGTGCGCATCAATAACGAATTTTAAACCATTGGGTATTTGGTAGTAAGCTAATTTTTACTAGTAAGATTGCGACATGCGCTCATGTTGCTGTTTTGTTGCAGTTGCACTTGAACAATCGCGTAATTTCAAGATTACAGTCAACTTTATGGCCTGATAGGAGCGAGTGCAGCTCTGGTATTCAAACATCACATTGGTGTTTTGATGCGTTACAAAACAACGCCGTGGAGTAATGTGACAAATAGATTCTCTTGCGACGATGCCGTTCTCGACAGTCGACACGGAGTAATTATGACGTCAACGGTTCGGCGCGACGGCCCCCTGTGTGTTCGTAGCAGTACCGGTAGGTATTGACTACTGACTGAACCATTCGATAGTTTAAGGAGCCGGAGCCAGAAATGGAACTGGAGCAGCGGTATCAATGAGCTCCAGAGCTGGAGCCGGAGCTAATTCATGACAGAAAAGAGAGCTTCGAAGCAGGAGCTGGAGCAGTTACCTATTTAAGGCAGCTCCAAAGCCATGGACAGGAGCAATCTTTTTATTATTTACCGGAAATCTCGTTGTGTTGACTAGGCAAAAATAGGGCGTTTTTCCGATTTGTCTCCCGAAACAACCGATTTCACCTTATGTTACCAGTGTTGACTAAAATAAAATAAATGTTCAGATTCTCGCGTAACCCGCCGGCTATCTTTCAGGCCGAAATTTAACGTCTTTCGCGGCCTTTTTGGGCATTTTAGGTTAAAAAGGAGGACAAATTGTCACAAAGGAGGACATTTCTTGAACACGCAAGACAAATCCTCCGAAAGGAAAACGTATGCTAACCCTATATTATTGAGATTTACTCCGACTCATAAAACTTTAAGAATCAAGTCTAACGTATATTGCAGACGCCCTGACACGCCACTTAGCGGCAAATGAAGTCTAATCTTCGATATCCGTAAGTCAAGGTTAAAGCTTGTGGTCGTTGACTATATACTCATAATCGTATACTATATCCTAGCTGGACCAATGTGCCAAACTCAATCTTATCGTCCACTCTCAATATCGTTAATTATTTACTTTGCGGTCTATACGCTACGGTCTCTCGAAATTCGTCGCTCACACTCATATCACCCCGATATCAGGAGTTAAATCCACAGTAATTATATTGTTTTGCATTTGCAGCGCAAGCATGAAAGTAAGCGCAGTAGATTCTGCTCAGTGTAAATTCGTCACAGTAAAAGATGTGTGGATTGATACCTATATCTACAAAATACTTTACTATGCAAGCATACGAAACTAACCTACCTATACGCAACTAAGCCTATTGAAATAATATACCATCTAACTCTACCACAAAGAGGAAATTTCAGATATGTGGAGAATCAGCCTCTTAGAATTAATTATTAAATAAATGTTAAACTTATCTAAATTCGATATCTGAATCTCCTATAATACTGTACAAGGTCATGGAACCAAAAGTATTGGTAAAAATTGGAGCATTCCAAACAGCATTTTCTAGAATTATTACTGGGTATATAAAATATATATTTTCAACAAAATAGCATGTAGGCCGCTCATAACATCAAAGAGAGAGAGAGAGGGAGAGAGAGAGAGAGAAATTAAAATATTGAATTTTGCGAAAAAGGGTCAGGTTGCCTGGGTGTATACTGGAGGCGGGGGTACCGTGGTGGAGTAACCGCCGTATGATGAATAAGGAGGAGGTGCACCAGGCAGTTGGCCAGCGTGAGAAGTTGGATATTGTTGCTGTTGGAATCCATACGCATTACCTGTAGTAGTGTAACTCTGCTGGAAGCCACCGGATGTAGTGGCAGTAGTGATCGTTAAGCCAGCGTCTGCGTTATTCGGAGCGGGCCGATTCGAAGCCAAGCAGCTTCTAACACCCATAATCAGGAACAAAAATCCCGGAACCATCATTGATATAGCGGCTCCGATGAGACCTGAGATCTCCAGTACGATTGAAACGATCAGACATGATAATCCGCCGGCGAACAGCGCGAAACCGACCACCCCAAGGCCTATTCCAAGGCCGCGTTGTTGCTTGGGGTTTCTTGTGTGGCGTGACCTGCGAGAAAATGCAAGCAACATAAAAGCGATTCATTTCGGTGTTTCTGAAAGTAAGTAACCTGCAGGTTATGTGTGGTAATTCATTAGTATGACACCCTGTGCCTCGGAGTCGGGGTTCTCGTACCCTCCAGGTAGGGTTGCACTTAAGTTGAATGGTTTTTTTCAAACACTTTGTTTATAAACCAAACAATGTAGTTTTTTCTTCAATAGTTCGATAAATATGTCATAATTGTGTATATACTTCCGACAAAACATGTGGCATGAGCCTACGGTCCTAGTCCTAATTAGTCAACATATACGATGTATGGAACGGTTAGAACTCTCGAAATCGTCGTCGGTTCAACAGTTACAGCTCTTAGATATTGATCATTGGTACGGAATGGATGTTTCGCCGACCGTAAAATGCTGCATAACGATGTTATCCTGGTTAGTGATTTTTTGTCCATTTATGACGGTGGTCGAAAACCTTTTTCACCAAAGGAGCCAAATTTAACCTATATTTTCAATTGTCAATTTCAATCCACTGTGACGCCACAACTGAAAAGAGAGAGAGGGAGAGAGAGAATCTTTATTTGTATACATTACATATCAACATGACACTACAAAAATGTAACAGTGAAATGCGACATGCAAGGTAGACGGGAGGCTCGATATGACAAAGGGATTGGGATAGTTAGTTGAGTAGTCAAGTGAAAACTAGGGCATGGATTTTGAGGTAACATTTCGGAAGCATTTGATTGGTCCGGCCCGCGAGTGCTCTGAAGGTTTGAATACGGCCCGCGCCGCAAGTTTAGCACCCCACATAGTGATGAATGAACTTGGGTAAGTTTAGACAAGCTGATGATAGAAATTTCGTGATATCTATTAGGAGATGAAATCCTGACAAGTGTAAACCCTTTTGAGTGTAAATGCTACCACTTACTATTTATGATTCCGGCTTATCGTAGATGGTAACTAAACGACGTTTCAACAAACCTAATGTGAGTGGTGAGAATCAAATGTCACACTCAATACCAAATCTCTATAAACCGTCCGGACAGTTCCAGAATAACCCGTTTTTCACGTGTATTTTGTGCCGTTATCCGGTTGCCAGGAAATTAAATATATCCGACTGGAAGCTCTAACATTTTCACCGTATCTTCTCGCCCCCCAATCGCCCCATTTGTTATTTTAGTCACCCTGTTCATCAAATTCACCCACTGGGGGCCGTATCGCCCATACGTTGGAGCCACTGCATTATATGAGGACACTGCGCTTGTAAATATGGTTGCGTCTTAAAGGTGCGAAAAACGGCTTGATAGCAGCCTTATTCCTCAGAAAGCCACCATAGTAGCTAAACGATCTTCCCGACATACAAATTCCTTTATCTCTATGGTATCGGGGTCCCGCGCCATCGCTTCTTGACTACTTCCACGTATTTCTTGTCTGTTGCACTTTGTCGAAACGATCATGATATTTGTCAGAGGATATTATGCACTGAGCATATTTGTTCACTATTGCAATTTCACGGCGTGATCATGAAGGAAAATAACATTTAGATAGCTCATTCATAATATCGGCTAAACAACTGTATCTGAGTGACCACTGCGGTTTAGTTACGGTAGTAGTCATATATGATCGGCTCTCAACGGACGACGGTCTGTCAGATACATTTGTGCGTGAGGTTTTGAACTAGAACCAACCCTTTTTCTGTAGTCGTTGTTACGTCGTCTGTTGATCCCAGGTACGGTAATACTATATGTATAGGCAAACTGACCATGACCATACATAAACCGCCGTTGTTCGTAATACACAGCTCATTCATAATCTTAGCCTGACAACTATTGGAAATTTCTTGTTTAACACGATCGCTTCGAGAAAGTGCAGCTATGAGGAAATGCATACCAGAAACTTCCTATACGGTTTGAGGAGCGATGAATAGCACCCTTCGTGAAAATGTTTCAGCTTCATTTCGCATACGGTAGCTTTCTGAGGTAAACGGCGGCTGGCAAAATGTTCTTCACAGCCTATTTAGACAAAGTGCCACTTCAAGATATACCATGGTGCCGCAGTATTATGGCATGTAATAATATTTGTACTAGTGCGGGTAATCAATAATATTTGTACTACTGCGGGTAATCCTGTTAAGTGGAATCAACTCACTTCCAATCATCGTGTTTTTTGTGCCAGAATTGTCGAAGACAAATTTTTTTAATCTGCTTCCCGTTCCTTACGAAAAAGAGACGTATTCTAGTTACTTCATTGAATTTTTCTGTACCTCATCCCTTGCAGCTGCGTGTGCGGAGCTTGAGCTCAAAGGAAATAATTTGAAATGTGCGTTCCCCGATAATTTGAGTGTCGCGATTTTACCCGGCCTGCAATAAGCATCAGGTTTTATTCAGCTGTTATGGTTGAATGGGGTGATATATATCTTCATTGTAGAAAATATTTTGAGTTTAGGATATGTTCATATCACACAGTTGAACACTGCCTTGGAAATCCTCAAAAAAAAACCTAAGACTGATAGTGCACCATGTTGGTGGATTAGCCAGGTTGAAGGATATAACCTTAAACGTACCATGAGATAGAAAAAGTTTTTAAGGTGTATGGGAAAGTACTATAAAGCACGCCTTTTTGAAAGTTGATCAATTCTGTTCTGAGGAACCTCAACGTCCACCGTACAACCGGTTTACCCATACATTACATACGCCATATTCTAATATCATGAATTTGCGACACCTGTCCTTCTCGTCAACAGTGCCTGAAAGCTACCGAATAGCGGCTAATAAACTTGACAATTTCATTGACTTACCTCATAGGAACTTTACTAGCCACCTAGGCTGCTCGGCGACAACAGGTGAATGAAAATCTATTTCAAATTTGCAAAGTCATTGTCCGATTGTTTGGAATTTCTCCCTCGGTCACATGACTCAGAGACAAAAAAGCAAACAATATCAGATGCCTAACAAAAACAGCGCACAAAAGGAATCGTCTTTGATTTATTTTGAGAGTATGAGTGTGTTTGTACTAAAGCAGTGGTTTCCTAACTTTTCTGAATTATTATGATTATTATAGATGGTAAAAAAGGGGAAGTGACGCATATCACCGATAAAGGTCTGGTGTACCACGTGCAAGGTTAATCGTAAAGAATAGTCAATTCAGGACAAATACATATGAAAAGGTTGTGAAAATCATAGCAATACGTTACAAGAATCCACGAATTCGATGACAGCCGTAAAAAGAAGCGGGTTAACAAAAAGGTTATAAGTACTGAACGCAAGATGTAGTCCCTCACAATACTGTTTTATCGTGCGTCTATGGTGAGCGTATTTACAACATGATAAAAGAGAATGTTCGACGGTGTCTGGTACGAAACAGAAATCACATAAAGGAGAGTCAATACACCCAATTGTAAACAGATGAACATTTAGCCGGCAATGATCGGAACGAAGGCGAAACAAAAAATTCTCATGCCGGCGCGATATTCCGTCTGACGATATTCGGTCAAGTATGGAAGTTTGAAAAACTCGATAGTGACATCCTTTTTCATTGTTTCTGTATTCCGTGTCCCATCGCCATCGGATGGACTTCCGAATCTCGCTTTTCGCATCTGAAAACTGGATCGTGGGTGACCAAAGAGGTGGAGGTTGAGAAGCTGCTGTCCGCGCTAATTCATCCGCAATTTCATTTCCGTGAATGCCGCTGTGACTGGGTATCCAGCTGATGGCTACGTCGATGCCTGCCCGTTTGATCTGTTCAAGATAAGGATACATTGCATTAAAAATATGACTAGGCATGTTTAGCGGCTCGCCAATGGTCTGTATTGCGCTGAGGCAATCACTGAGTATGACGAACTTGTCTGTGCTCAAACCGTTCTCTATTATCCATGAAAGTGCATACATAATCGCATCCAATTCAACAGTAATTACCGACTGCAATGGTGAGCAAGTTTGCGAATATTTCATTAGCTTCTGGGGTATGTAAACACCGTAACCAGTGGCAGTGGACGTTTTCGAGCCGTCTGTGCATACTTCAATATATTGGTCACAGACTTCGAAAAGAAAGTCTTTGAAGATAGATTTTACTTTGTGTGGGGTATCCAGTCTGGATATCACGCCACACAGTTGCGTGTTGACGTTTAGTGGGCAAACCGACCACGGCTCTCGAAAAGTAGGGTAGCGCTGGCGAACACTGATTTCCGCCAAGATTGGAGACTTGGAAACTATATTGAAGGTGACGAAATTCGGCTTAGTGAGACTGTATATTTCTTCCCATGAATCCTCTAATAGTCCTAACGTCGGGTGGGATCCGGGTGGATGTCTAAGAAAATGACAACGGTATACGCTACAAAGATACTTATGCCTCAGATGGAGAGGGAACTCATTACAAGAGGCCTCAAGTACGCAAATAGGTGTACTGCGCATGACATCGCAGCAGAGACGTAAAGCCTGGTTCTGGACGACTTCAATTTTGTTGATGTGGCACTTTGGGGCAAAAAATACGCTGGCATCCCATAATCTACAACGGATCGTATAACTGACCTGTATAGGCGGAGGAGAGATCTCCTGTTCGCACCCCAATTAGTGCTCGTCAATGCACGGAGTATGTTTAATCGTTGACAGCATTTCTTGACGATGTTTGTTATGTGATCCTTGTATGACAAGGTCTTGTCGAATGTAACCCGTAAGTATTTAAAACTGTTAACGAGCTCAATTCTGTGATTTTCGATCGTCAACGATATCTCTGGAATATTACGTTTCTTACTAAAAACCAAGGCAACCGATTTGCTTTTTGAGAGAGTAAACCCCCATTGATCACACCATTTCTGGACTGTATCGAGAGAGGTCTGAAGGGATGATACAATAGAGGGTATTGAGAGTCCACTTTCCCAGATTGCAGAATCGTCTGCGTAGAGGCCAGTCTGGCTGGGTATCAGTAGTGAGGTTTGGTCAAATTGGTACCGTCCAATCAGAGAGCGCCACGTCATCCTAATTGCCACGCCCATTTTCATACCCTAAGGGTACATTCATCTGCTACGTCATCTGTGCCACATCATCATCAAGCGCCACGCCTATAGTGCCACATCATCCATCCATTGCTATATCATCGCTGCATTGATTGCCGCATCTTGATACTTTTCTCAGATATTGTATTATGTGTATTTAGGACTAATATCATCCATCCATATTTTTTAAACCTGATTTTATGTGTACAAGTTACGGTTTCTGCAGTTTCCACATTTTCCGACTTATGATTGCCGCGTCAAAACTTACATTGGCACTTTACTCAGTCTCCTTGAAATAGCATTGTATAGTGTACGAGTTCATTTTATTTCGAAAAAAGAGCATATTAATGATATCGTTGATCGTTATTGCATCGATTCACTAGCTGAAATCCTCCAGATCGGTTGATGTTTCGAGGTACACCGCTTTGCTGCCGTCCGACACTGCGATCCGAGTTCTTGCGTTCGATCTGACCGTTTTGTTTGATGTAGCGATCACTGGCTTGTAGTATATACGATACGAGCGGAAGGTTGGGATTATGAACAACTACGCTAGGCGAATAGATGACGAATTCATCAGCTCGCAGTATAACCGCTACCTGTATAATGTTTGCATGTCGAGTATAAGGGTATTTAACTCGGCACTAAAATGCCAGCGGAATAGCCGCAGGGACCCGGTTCTCGTTGCTATAATTAAACGAACACCTTCGCTGCAGGTACGCGATCACCGACGTTATAATGATAGGGACAAATTAGCAGCATGAAAGCGAGTCTAATGAATATAACGACAGACAACAAGTTAGTTGAAAAGTAAAACTAATCGTGACCGATGCAAGACGGCGTGAAACAACGCTTTCGCTCGATTCTTGTAGTGACCACAATTCATACGATTCAGTCCTTTTCATGTCACTAGAATAAGGGTGATTAAACCGACAGTGAAACGCCGCTTCACAATTGCAAGTTAGTGTAATGCAAATTTTACCCCTTCAAGGGTTATAAAAGTATGGACGGCAAAAGGTATAATTTTGGGTCGACATGGTGCCTTAGCTATCTATCAATAGGTATGTAATATTTGTTGAAATAGTTGCTATTGATCATAGACCAAGCTTGCTTTCAGAGCTGGAAACTAAACGTTGATCTATTTTCAATCACTATATTTTTCATTAATCTAAACTTCGCAGTTACGCTTTCTACAGTTTACACATTTTACGACTTATTTTCTTTAGAGCCATACAAGTGATCCCCAATGTCGGGGCTATGGAAACAAATCAAGCATGCGTACGTAAATCTTGAGCTTAGATCACCGAGACTCTTGTATGCAACTAACATTGCAGACAACCATTCGACAATATTCAACTAGCATTAATGCCATCGATATAGTGCATCATGTACAGCGACACGCTGATCAATTCAAATTCAACAATGGGATCCCCCGCACAATCATGAAGCCCGATTTGCGTTGAATATTAACGATACCAACAAATCGGAAGATCTCTTTTCCCTCTACATCTATGATAGAGGTACCATTCCATTGACTACGAATAACTTGAGATTCTGTGGGATTGAAATCGCAATCAAATAATATGAGAGTATCTTTTCCAGCTTTCAGAACTTGGACAATCGTATCAGGACTATATCGCAACACCGCAGTATGTGTGCGCGCAAAACGATACACAGTTATTTTTAGTGCCATCCGTACGACTTATGTTCAACTTGCAGTGCAACTGATGATTTATTTGCGACCGATGCATTAATGACTTTAATACTATGTACTTTAAATTATCCACACCTATGAGTCGAAATGTTGTTAAGTAACTCATGTTTTCAGCATAACCTAAAAGCAAAGTGGACGAATTTCCATGTTGATCAAATACCCCAAACACTGCTTGCTTTCATAGTTAGTAATTAAGCGCATCACAGAATTTACCCAAAAAAGTCGGTAGGCCTACTCCGAAAATTTTGTAAAGTAGAGCTTTTGGCGTTGGACTTAAGTTCAAATGAACAAGTGTTCACGTAGGTTCGAGGTCTGAATGAGTCTTTTAAAGCATATAGAAACGAAAAAACTAATCTAAAAAATTTACGAAGTTTGGATGCGGCATATTTGGGTTTTTTAAAAATCATTTATACCCACGATTCGAAATATTGTTAACTAACTTATGTTTTCGACATAAGATAAGCGTGAAGTGTACAAATTTCGATGTTGCGCAAATACCACAAACTTTGCTTGCTTTCAGAGCTGACAACTAAATGCAAGACAGACTTTACGCAAAAAACTTATACTTGAGCACTACGAAATGTACAAGTACTTACCTTTACACGACGTTTTTTGTAAAATGAATACTAATTTTACTAAAAAAATAAAAAAGAGCGAAAAACTACATTTTATCCCGGAACGCAACATGAGAAATCGTTTCGATAATATCCAACATGGTGGTTCACTTCGAGGGTAATTTGTAAAACTCAAATATTGCATGGTAGGACTTCGCAAATTTTCGATTTATGTTTGCTATTTTTCAATTTCGTTAGTTCTCCGCCTTCAAATATCATGTTATACAAATATTATGTATAAGGAACAAGTATAAATCTGACTCGACGTTTTTGTAAAATGAATACTAATATTATTGAAAAAATAAAAAATAAAAAGAGCGAAAAATTACATTTTATCCCGGAACGCAACAAGAAAAATCATATGAATTTGTAAACTACTTATTCATGACATAATAATAATTCTACTTGTACACTTTTTCACACTTTATAACACTTTAAGTAGTACTTAACAGTTTCAGTTTTAAATAAAATACGGAATATAAACTAATCGAAAAATTCGGTTACCAATTTCGCGTAGGCTATGCATACAAATGAGGAAAGTTACATCAACGCGTGTTAACTAGTTGTATCGAGTTATCGAATGATTTTTTTCTTTACATCAAAATAACTAGAGTGTGTAACTACATTAAAAACGTATCTAAATGAGCTCCAGGTCATTGTGATTATGCAGCATACCAAATTTCATCACACATTTCATGATGGAACAACTTTAAAACTAACGCAGTTCTATAGCAACTTTTGCCTAAATCTGTTTTCGGTAGCATGTACATATCCATAGTCAGCTTTAATAACAGAATTACCATGCTAATATGTGACTCCTCACCTTGAAACTTGGTACGTAGTTGTAGGACATTGTGATTATGCAGCATACCAAATTTCTTCACGCATTTCATAATGGAACAACTTTAAAACTAACGCGGCTCTACATCGACTTTTTTGCGTACATCTGTTTTGCGGGAGCGTATAGCACGTACCTATACATAGTCAACTTTAATAACGGAATTACCATGCTTAACATTGAATCCCAACTCTAAACTTGATACGTAGTTGTAGGACATTATGGCAATGAACCATGCTAAATTTCATCACACATCTAATGATGGAACACCTTTGAAACTATCGCAGTCGAATACCGACTTTTACACATATCTGTTTTTCGTGAACATAGCATATACCCATACATAGTCAATTTTAATAACAGAATTAGCATGCTAAACCTTAAATTCTCACCTTGAACGTTGGTACCCAGTTGTAGGACATAATAACAATGCACCATACCAAATTTCGTCAGGCATTTCATGATGTAACACTTTCAAAACCAACGCAGTTCTATACAGGCTTTTGGCTAAATCTGTTTTTCCGTAGCGTAGCACGTACCTATACATAGTCAACTTTAATATCAATACATGTTTATCGTAAGTCCTACACAGTCATGATATCCGGCCGAGTTTGACTTTTAGAAAACATTATACCGACATCGCGACATCTTACAAAATTGAAACCGCGGTGACTGCTTGAGAGACCTACCAGTGATATCGCGGTAATCTAGTTACTTCCACAAAATAGTATGTATTCAACTTACTTTCCACAAATCTAACGCGCAAAACAATTTACTTTGCTAACGAAAAGTACTGAGTCATCATATCATTATCCACGCAACAATACACCTAAAACATACTATCGTACAAAATGGTCGCTAACCTCTTTGTGCACCAGCTGTAAATCTCACAAGCAACAAGTTTCAAGATTCCAGTTATTGAAAAAATGTTAAAGTGTTTCTCCTGCGCCAAGTCGTTATGTTGACGAAAGCGTATATTGTAATATCATGATCGATTTGCATTCGTTGCTCACAAACTGTCACTACTCTAAATAATTATTTTTCACTCAAACACAACAGCATACTTGTCGCCATTCGTTTTCATCAAGCACGAGTTCAATAAACTTACTTACCACGACATGAATTGGTATTTTTATGTTGTGTAAATAGGTAATAATTAATTTTAGTAACACTATACCAACATCATCGAGTTGTGCGAATAGATTTACATGTGGTGTTATGGTTTTAATCGAAGTACACTGCACGATCTAATGTAGAGTCATCTCTATTGTATAGCAACTCGGTAATCGAAATGCATGCATTAACATTTAAACAGCGATCGTGTTTCGTCACGCGAAAAATATGTTCCCTACTGCGATACTCTGCACAGGGCATGCAAATCCTTTTCACACTCGTAATAGTATACCAACGGCTACCGGCGACAACGTTTAACAATACCAACGACACTAAACATACGATACCTACCCAATCTGCAAATTGTTTCGATTTATTCTGTCTGTTTCAATTTAAGATAAGGAAGCCCATTTCACTCAATGTATCGATGCCTACGGTACTCTACAAAATTTTCTGATTAATTCGCCCTATGCTTATTTATCACAAGAAAGATGATTTGATACCTAAAGTACGAAATACTTTTTCGCTTGAGCTAAGCCGCAGCGCCTGGAGTGGAATTTTACGGGGTATGTGGACTCATTTCGTAGGGCTCTATGCCATAGGAACATACTTTACGCTCCAATTCGATTCCCACACATTCCATATAATTACTAACAGAACCATTGAGTACCAGCCTTGACATTTTCCGTAGTACTAGATGGCATGTATACAATTTCACGACATCCGACATTACGACGAAGACTATCAAAATATCGAAAGAAGCCCTCTATTCTTTTCTGAAATAATCAAGGTTTTATCAGGAATTCCCTTCATATAAACTCCAGCAGAATCACTAATAACCTCTCAAGTGTACTCAATTTACTCTAATTTGATACTCGTGTACCAAATCCCTATTTTCCGCAAGTATGATAGAGGCTATCGCTCGATACTCAACGATTCGTAATTTTGCTGGAATACAAGTACAATTAGTTTAAAGTAGTTTGAGGTTACGTTTGTATCACCTCGACAAGTGCTATTATCAAAAAATGCTTTTGCTAAACTCTTACACTTTCACTAAACTTCTACACTGAATCTTGTAAAGTAGATAGAAAAGGAAAACTATTAACATAAGGTAAGTGAGAAGCACGCAAATTTCGATTGCATACAAATGCCACAAACTGCGCTAACTTCCAGAGTTGTTAAGTATAGAAGTACTCGTACGTCTTGAGAATACCCAAGTAGGTTTTTTTGCCTACATGTACCAAATACTCTCAAGTCCTTATGATATTGGAGTACATCAATTTCATGATAGCTACAGTATTAAACAGAAATAGACCTAGAGTACTAACGTTTTTGTGCAGTGAGAGTTCGCAACTTATCGAAGTATTTTTGTTATTTTTATTGCGATAAGTCATTCTGCAGCGCAAAAATGCGTCGTAGGATATAGATGAAACTAGCACCACTCATCAAGACCGCTGATAACAGTACATTTCAACATTTAGTTGCAGTAAATTTCGAGTAAAGTACAAGAAGTGATGATTTCCGAGTGAGTTAAAAAGTAAGTATTGCAGGTATAGTTTACCTGAAAACCGAATACTCTGAAATAGAAGTAGATGCAGTGTAAATAGTTAATCACTTGATTAAGTATAGCGCAAGCAGATAAAACCTATACTTGAGTACTACAAAATACACGACTACTTCGCTATCGACTCCCTCCACGTAATAAGTGACTACGTTTTAAGACTGCTTTTACCGATACTCGTCAGTTTCCGTTTTAGATAGAATTCGGAAACCAAATAATTTCATAAACATAAGCTAATTAAATGAATTTACTCGAATGTACTATGCCGCGCTGATAAGATTAATTATAATATACTTATCATGTTAGAGCGATTTTTCTAGCGTAGAAAATCTTTCAAATGTAGTAAGCAGGTCAATATGAAGATATTCGTTGAGCTGAATAAACATAAAAAATACTCTAGACGACTTTATCGGTACTTTACAGTTTCAGTTTAAGATAAAATTTGTCCCTTTCACTCCTCGCTATCTAAACATGTTTAGAATATATTATTTGCGATGATACGAACCCGTAAAGTACTCAAGTAGCTTTTCGTTGGATATAGATGAAACTGACACCACTCACCAAGACCACTGGCCCACTGACAAAAAGTACATTTCAACATTTTAGTAACAGTAAAGTCCTACTAAAGTACAAGAAGTCATGATTTCCGACTGAGTTAAAAAGTAAGTATTGAAGGTATAGTTTGCTCGAAAACCGAAAAAACTCTGAAATAGAAGTAGATGCAGTGTAAATAGTCAATCACTTCATTTAGTATAGCGCAAGCAGGCCAAACCTATACTTGAGTACTCCAAAATATACAAGTACTCCCTCCACGTAAAAAGCGACTAGGGTTTAGACTACTTTATCGGTACTTGACAGTTTTAGATAAAATTTGGTGAGACTTTAAATTTAAAGTAGTTTGAGCTTACGTTTGTATCACCTTGACAAGTATCATTATCAGACATGAAAATGATACTATCACCTAATACAGAAGTTAACACACGTCAATGTGCTTCGGAATTCACGAGAAATTGCTTACTAAGAGAAGTATATTCTTGTATACACAATAGTGGAGAGAATCTTTAAAATGTAGTAAGCAGGGCGATGGGTATTCATTGAGTTGTATAAGCATAAAAAACATTCCCGCGCGCGTCTTAGTATTAGGTGGTAGGGTAGGAAGTGTTAGGTTTAGGAGCGCGCGGGAATGTTTTTTATGCTTATACAACTCAATGAATACCCATCGCCCTGCTTACTACATTTTAAAGATTCTCTCCACTATTGTGTATACAAGAATATACTTCTCTTAGTAAGCAATTTCTCGTGAATTCCGAAGCACATTGACGTGTGTTAACTTCTGTATTAGGTGATAGTATCATTTTCATGTCTGATAATGATACTTGTCAAGGTGATACAAACGTAAGCTCAAACTACTTTAAATTTAAAGTCTCACCAAATTTTATCTAAAACTGTCAAGTACCGATAAAGTAGTCTAAACCCTAGTCGCTTTTTACGTGGAGGGAGTAGGGGAGATGTGGTACCGATGGATCACTGGGACCGAAAATACTTTGAAAATTCTCTATGATAATTCCATGATTGCACTCCGTGAACTTGTCTACAATTGCATGCTGGCAAAATCTTTCCTCACATACAAAAAAAATCGACGTGCGCGAGCTATGGGGTCTCTCACAGATGATTTTTGTTTTGGGGGGTCCAAACTAAATTTAGATCGACATATACATTTTTCTTTGTAACCTTCAACACGAACAAACCAGCAATCATTTTTATTGTGAAGTGTAGGGCTTGTATCAGGCTATATAATGGCACCTATTATTTTTT
Organism: Botryllus schlosseri; assembly: GCF_051294905.1. Classification (NCBI taxonomy): domain Eukaryota; kingdom Metazoa; phylum Chordata; class Ascidiacea; order Stolidobranchia; family Styelidae; genus Botryllus; species Botryllus schlosseri. The sequence goes on from NC_137241.1 coordinate 2,850,929, forward strand.
CAGTACTTTCCTTGAGTGGACTTTTTTTCGATTCATGTATAAAATTCGTAGGGTGGGGACCGATGATACAATAGCCAAATCAAGCAAAATAATCAAGCATACTAATCATGAAACAAATGAAACATGCCTACGTACAGAAAATCTTTATCTAATAATTGCATATGATGTTTTATCGCTATAACGAGGTATTTGGAAGTCACACTGTCGATTTTCGGGCAATATGTATGCACCCACAAATTTATAAGTTCGAGCCTAAATCGAAACGTGATTTTATGACAACATTTGAGTTAATATTTATTCTATTTTTTGACAGTTGCGACCAAACATTCTTCTTTGGCTTGCTGCAGCTTAGATTATAATACTGAGCTAGAAAAGTAGTCACATTTGAGTTTTTTAGGGTATATGTGTCATAGGTCCCCGGGTCGTGTGTCATTGGACCCACCGGGTGGGGACCGATGACACGTTCGAGCAACAAATTTTGAACGTCCATAAATATTTTTTGAAAAGACGGATATTCATGTATATGTGCGCGATAGGTAGAGCTTGTATCAAAGTGCTGAGCCAGCAAAAGATCTGCTGTTTTCGGCTGAACATTTCGGGGCCAGCGATCATTTTCCAATTTTTGATCCATCGGTACCACATCTCCCCTACTTGTATATTTTGGAGTACTCAAGTATAGGTTTGGCCTGCTTGCGCTATACTAAATGAAGTGATTGACTATTTACACTGCATCTACTTCTATTTCAGAGTTTTTTCGGTTTTCGAGCAAACTATACCTTCAATACTTACTTTTTAACTCAGTCGGAAATCATGACTTCTTGTACTTTAGTAGGACTTTACTGTTACTAAAATGTTGAAATGTACTTTTTGTCAGTGGGCCAGTGGTCTTGGTGAGTGGTGTCAGTTTCATCTATATCCAACGAAAAGCTACTTGAGTACTTTACGGGTTCGTATCATCGCAAATAATATATTCTAAACATGTTTAGATAGCGAGGAGTGAAAGGGACAAATTTTATCTAAAACTGAAACTGTAAAGTACCGATAAAGTCGTCTAGAGTATTTTTTATGTTTATTCAGCTCAACGAATATCTTCATATTGACCTGCTTACTACATTTGAAAGATTTTCTACGCTAGAAAAATCGCTCTAACATGATAAGTACACACAAAAAAAAATTTACCTCGATTTACCGCGAAATGTCTGGAAGCAGGGTGGCCAGCCACTTGGCTGTAATATAACATTACCGTCACTCAATGTAAATTCAACTTACACCCGTCCGGTAATCTAGCTTTACATGCCAGACGGTAATGTTACAGTCACCTCTGGTATATTCAATCTACATTCTCTCCTGTACATTTACGAGCGAGAATGTAATTTTACCGCTTACCTAGTATCTACAACCCTACATGCTGTCCTTTGTAAATCAGATTACATGCCAGCTTCTAAATTCACATACATCCATACCTATCCCAAAGCAACGCGATGCCAAAATACCTCAAAAGTTTCTTCACGCTCTAAAAACGACATTGGGACAACTATATAATATATAACAGTGTATATTCATTGATGATTCACGATGAAAAAGTATTGCTGCTGGAGGTCTAATTCTTCTTTAGGAGGAATGCAAATATAGCACAAGTAGTCCCAAGAAAAGGTGAATTAATTCCACCGCCGGATAAACTTCCAATTGTGTCTTTTTCTCGTCTTCATTCCTTCTGTGTGACTAGTATCTTGCAGTTCCACTAAAAAGAACTCATGCGTAAGTCGCTATATTAAGCAAAGTTCCTAACCTAGACATGACATTACAATAACTACAAGACAAATAGGCTAACAAAAATATAACAATTTTTGAAGTACCGGTACTGGTACATTGTGTGATGACGGCTCCGCCTTTTACATGATATAGCAGAGATTCATGACTTACTTTATCTAATGCAGCGGTTCTCAACCTTTTGGACATGCGCCACCCTCGGCGATGGCCAAAAAGTTTGCGCCCCCCTGCACTTATCTAATACAGAGATAGGCAACCTTTTTGCTAATCACGGTCACATTTCAATTACTTAGGTAGCGCAAGGCAGCATTACAGGGCATAGCCGCCGCATAGCAACCAATATTGCATCCAAGTCTGTCTTAAGCAGTGCAGTTCGCCAGCTATTACCAACAGCTACCCAGCGCACTGAGCTTTAGGATACTGCCAAATCTATGAAGTAATGAATGACTTACACGCGTGAATTGCTCTAAATCTTCAAAGAATATCAAAAATTTGCTCAAATGAAGTTGAGTGCGACTGCTGGAGTTTGAATTTGGCGAGCTTTCTTGAATACGAAATAGGTTTCTTCTTCAACAATCGTCTTCTGAAAATGGTTGTGAAACACATGTTTAGTCAGAATTCAAACAGACTTAGTCAATTTCTCGCGCCCCGCAGGTTGAGAACCACTGATCTAATGTATTGAAGCAAAATGTTTCTCATTTGAGGTGGCATGTGTGCCAAACAAATCCAGCAGTGGATGGAAACATCCCTATATGCAGCTATGCTATGGCCCGAAAATTACATGAACAAGCCAACAGTTTCAACTCATCTGTGGCGGAGTATGTGGTGTCACAGGTCACTATGTGAGTCGACTAATATCGCAAAATAGAACAGAGAATGCGGCGAATGAAATATTTCAATAATGAAATCAAAGTCGGTGGTGTGCAGTGTGCACAGTCGCAGATATTCACGGTAACAAATACTATGCAGTACTGTACCTTTTACGATGCGTATCCCATTCAGCATTCCTAGGAATCTTTAACGATCCACTTTCTTCAAGCACAACAAGCTTCGCTCCACCCGAGTTGGAATCCCGGTACGTTTAGCGAGACACCGATTCCATACTGGCGCTCCACCCTTTGCTCAAATCTCAATAATGGCCAGACGACGATGCGACACTCGAACGATTTCAAAATGAGTGGTATTCATCCGCTGACATGCCACGAATAATATTTACTGGCCATGATATAATGATTGATTTAGGTCGTATTTTTTCATACAGAAACATTTATTATTACATATAGACCCTTTCTTTTCCATCTAATCTCGTATAAATTGATATATATTCCACGTGATGTTACTACTTACTGTACTTACGTAACCAGACGCTGCTTGTGATGTCACAGTTGTGCGTTGGTTGTTTACTACGAAACTCAGAAAAAGCAGTAACGCGTAACCCTAACCTACTGTAACCTATAACAGATCGCCATGTCCGCCGTTAACAAATGGTCAACTGAGCACGCGGTGCTGACATTTCTAGTTTCCCGAACAATATTATGCATCCTAAACTGATATTTTAACTTATCAGTCCTATCTGTGGTAACCAACGAGACCGGCCGTATAGCCATTAGCCATAGCCTTATAATATAATAAAATGGCTATGGTGTACCGCATTAGCTACGATTGTCAGTTGTTTCTTTTACCCTAGTATGTAATTTACTGAAATTGGTACTAGGGCCAACAATTAGCGTATGGTAGACCCCAGTCTCGCGAACGTGGTTGAATCAGGTCAAATCACCACAAAAATGATATCAGTAACATTCAGTTTCACGTATAACATTGGCCGCAGCGATTTTCAAGCTAATCAATTTTACCAATAGCCTGATAAACTCCAGGAACCAGTAACTGCATGTAATTCTGCGGAGAAATTCTGGTAACTTGACTTTACAGCTAAATTAAGGTAATATTACATATCAAAATGTAAAATTACAAGCTACTCACAGTTATTGGCTGCGACTGGTAATTCGTTGCAAAATTTACAGAGATTTCCCAGTAAATCTACCAGATTTTTTTCAGTGTATATTATAATTAATCTTATCAGCGCGGCATAGTACATTCGAGTAAATTTATTTAATTAGCTTATGGTTATGAAATTATTTGGTTTCCGAATTCTATCTAAAACGGAAACTGACGAGTATCGGTAAAAGCAGTCTTAAACCGTAGTCACTTATTACGTGGAGGGAGTCGATAGCGAAGTAGTCGTGTATTTTGTAGTACTCAAGTATAGGTTTTATCTGCTTGCGCTATACTTAATCAAGTGATTAACTATTTACACTGCATCTACTTCTATTTCAGAGTATTCGGTTTTCAGGTAAACTATACCTGCAATACTTACTTTTTAACTCACTCGGAAATCATCACTTCTTGTACTTTACTCGAAATTTACTGCAACTAAATGTTGAAATGTACTGTTATCAGCGGTCTTGATGAGTGGTGCTAGTTTCATCTATATCCTACGACGCATTTTTGCGCTGCAGAATGACTTATCGCAATAAAAATAACAAAAATACTTCGATAAGTTGCGAACTCTCACTGCACAAAAACGTTAGTACTCCAGGTCTATTTCTGTTTAATACTGTAGCTATCATGAAATTGATGTACTCCAATATCATAAGGACTTGAGAGTATTTGGTACATGTAGGCAAAAAAACCTACTTGGGTATTCTCAAGACGTACGAGTACTTCTATACTTAACAACTCTGGAAGTTAGCGCAGTTTGTGGCATTTGTATGCAATCGAAATTTGCGTGCTTCTCACTTACCTTATGTTAATAGTTTTCCTTTTCTATCTACTTTACAAGATTCAGTGTAGAAGTTTAGTGAAAGTGTAAGAGTTTAGCAAAAGCATTTTTTGATAATAGCACTTGTCGAGGTGATACAAACGTAACCTCAAACTACTTTAAACTAATTGTACTTGTATTCCAGCAAAATTACGAATCGTTGAGTATCGAGCGATAGCCTCTATCATACTTGCGGAAAATAGGGATTTGGTACACGAGTATCAAATTAGAGTAAATTGAGTACACTTGAGAGGTTATTAGTGATTCTGCTGGAGTTTATATGAAGGGAATTCCTGATAAAACCTTGATTATTTCAGAAAAGAATAGAGGGCTTCTTTCGATATTTTGATAGTCTTCGTCGTAATGTCGGATGTCGTGAAATTGTATACATGCCATCTAGTACTACGGAAAATGTCAAGGCTGGTACTCAATGGTTCTGTTAGTAATTATATGGAATGTGTGGGAATCGAATTGGAGCGTAAAGTATGTTCCTATGGCATAGAGCCCTACGAAATGAGTCCACATACCCCGTAAAATTCCACTCCAGGCGCTGCGGCTTAGCTCAAGCGAAAAAGTATTTCGTACTTTAGGTATCAAATCATCTTTCTTGTGATAAATAAGCATAGGGCGAATTAATCAGAAAATTTTGTAGAGTACCGTAGGCATCGATACATTGAGTGAAATGGGCTTCCTTATCTTAAATTGAAACAGACAGAATAAATCGAAACAATTTGCAGATTGGGTAGGTATCGTATGTTTAGTGTCGTTGGTATTGTTAAACGTTGTTGCCGGTAGCCGTTGGTATACTATTACGAGTGTGAAAAGGATTTGCATGCCCTGTGCAGAGTATCGCAGTAGTGAACATATCTTTCGCGTGACGAAACACGATCGCTGTTTAAATGTTAATGCATGCATTTCGATTACCGAGTTGCTATACAATAGAGATGACTCTACATTAGATCGTGCAGTGTACTTCGATTAAAACCATAACACCACATGTAAATCTATTCGCACAACTCGATGATGTTGGTATAGTGTTACTAAAATTAATTATTACCTATTTACACAACATAAAAATACCAATTCATGTCGTAGTAAGTAAGTTTATTGAACTCGTGCTTGATGAAAACGAATGGCGACAAGTATGCTGTTGTGTTTGAGTGAAAAATAATTATTTAGAGTAGTGACAGTTTGTGAGCAACGAATGCAAATCGATCATGATATTACAATATACGCTTTCGTCAACATAACGACTTGGCGCAGGAGAAACACTTTAACATTTTTTCAATAACTGGAATCTTGAAACTTGTTGCTTGTGAGATTTACAGCTGGTGCACAAAGAGGTTAGCGACCATTTTGTACGATAGTATGTTTTAGGTGTATTGTTGCGTGGATAATGATATGATGACTCAGTACTTTTCGTTAGCAAAGTAAATTGTTTTGCGCGTTAGATTTGTGGAAAGTAAGTTGAATACATACTATTTTGTGGAAGTAACTAGATTACCGCGATATCACTGGTAGGTCTCTCAAGCAGTCACCGCGGTTTCAATTTTGTAAGATGTCGCGATGTCGGTATAATGTTTTCTAAAAGTCAAACTCGGCCGGATATCATGACTGTGTAGGACTTACGATAAACATGTATTGATATTAAAGTTGACTATGTATAGGTACGTGCTACGCTACGGAAAAACAGATTTAGCCAAAAGCCTGTATAGAACTGCGTTGGTTTTGAAAGTGTTACATCATGAAATGCCTGACGAAATTTGGTATGGTGCATTGTTATTATGTCCTACAACTGGGTACCAACGTTCAAGGTGAGAATTTAAGGTTTAGCATGCTAATTCTGTTATTAAAATTGACTATGTATGGGTATATGCTATGTTCACGAAAAACAGATATGTGTAAAAGTCGGTATTCGACTGCGATAGTTTCAAAGGTGTTCCATCATTAGATGTGTGATGAAATTTAGCATGGTTCATTGCCATAATGTCCTACAACTACGTATCAAGTTTAGAGTTGGGATTCAATGTTAAGCATGGTAATTCCGTTATTAAAGTTGACTATGTATAGGTACGTGCTATACGCTCCCGCAAAACAGATGTACGCAAAAAAGTCGATGTAGAGCCGCGTTAGTTTTAAAGTTGTTCCATTATGAAATGCGTGAAGAAATTTGGTATGCTGCATAATCACAATGTCCTACAACTACGTACCAAGTTTCAAGGTGAGGAGTCACATATTAGCATGGTAATTCTGTTATTAAAGCTGACTATGGATATGTACATGCTACCGAAAACAGATTTAGGCAAAAGTTGCTATAGAACTGCGTTAGTTTTAAAGTTGTTCCATCATGAAATGTGTGATGAAATTTGGTATGCTGCATAATCACAATGACCTGGAGCTCATTTAGATACGTTTTTAATGTAGTTACACACTCTAGTTATTTTGATGTAAAGAAAAAAATCATTCGATAACTCGATACAACTAGTTAACACGCGTTGATGTAACTTTCCTCATTTGTATGCATAGCCTACGCGAAATTGGTAACCGAATTTTTCGATTAGTTTATATTCCGTATTTTATTTAAAACTGAAACTGTTAAGTACTACTTAAAGTGTTATAAAGTGTGAAAAAGTGTACAAGTAGAATTATTATTATGTCATGAATAAGTAGTTTACAAATTCATATGATTTTTCTTGTTGCGTTCCGGGATAAAATGTAATTTTTCGCTCTTTTTATTTTTTATTTTTTCAATAATATTAGTATTCATTTTACAAAAACGTCGAGTCAGATTTATACTTGTTCCTTATACATAATATTTGTATAACATGATATTTGAAGGCGGAGAACTAACGAAATTGAAAAATAGCAAACATAAATCGAAAATTTGCGAAGTCCTACCATGCAATATTTGAGTTTTACAAATTACCCTCGAAGTGAACCACCATGTTGGATATTATCGAAACGATTTCTCATGTTGCGTTCCGGGATAAAATGTAGTTTTTCGCTCTTTTTTATTTTTTTAGTAAAATTAGTATTCATTTTACAAAAAACGTCGTGTAAAGGTAAGTACTTGTACATTTCGTAGTGCTCAAGTATAAGTTTTTTGCGTAAAGTCTGTCTTGCATTTAGTTGTCAGCTCTGAAAGCAAGCAAAGTTTGTGGTATTTGCGCAACATCGAAATTTGTACACTTCACGCTTATCTTATGTCGAAAACATAAGTTAGTTAACAATATTTCGAATCGTGGGTATAAATGATTTTTAAAAAACCCAAATATGCCGCATCCAAACTTCGTAAATTTTTTAGATTAGTTTTTTCGTTTCTATATGCTTTAAAAGACTCATTCAGACCTCGAACCTACGTGAACACTTGTTCATTTGAACTTAAGTCCAACGCCAAAAGCTCTACTTTACAAAATTTTCGGAGTAGGCCTACCGACTTTTTTGGGTAAATTCTGTGATGCGCTTAATTACTAACTATGAAAGCAAGCAGTGTTTGGGGTATTTGATCAACATGGAAATTCGTCCACTTTGCTTTTAGGTTATGCTGAAAACATGAGTTACTTAACAACATTTCGACTCATAGGTGTGGATAATTTAAAGTACATAGTATTAAAGTCATTAATGCATCGGTCGCAAATAAATCATCAGTTGCACTGCAAGTTGAACATAAGTCGTACGGATGGCACTAAAAATAACTGTGTATCGTTTTGCGCGCACACATACTGCGGTGTTGCGATATAGTCCTGATACGATTGTCCAAGTTCTGAAAGCTGGAAAAGATACTCTCATATTATTTGATTGCGATTTCAATCCCACAGAATCTCAAGTTATTCGTAGTCAATGGAATGGTACCTCTATCATAGATGTAGAGGGAAAAGAGATCTTCCGATTTGTTGGTATCGTTAATATTCAACGCAAATCGGGCTTCATGATTGTGCGGGGGATCCCATTGTTGAATTTGAATTGATCAGCGTGTCGCTGTACATGATGCACTATATCGATGGCATTAATGCTAGTTGAATATTGTCGAATGGTTGTCTGCAATGTTAGTTGCATACAAGAGTCTCGGTGATCTAAGCTCAAGATTTACGTACGCATGCTTGATTTGTTTCCATAGCCCCGACATTGGGGATCACTTGTATGGCTCTAAAGAAAATAAGTCGTAAAATGTGTAAACTGTAGAAAGCGTAACTGCGAAGTTTAGATTAATGAAAAATATAGTGATTGAAAATAGATCAACGTTTAGTTTCCAGCTCTGAAAGCAAGCTTGGTCTATGATCAATAGCAACTATTTCAACAAATATTACATACCTATTGATAGATAGCTAAGGCACCATGTCGACCCAAAATTATACCTTTTGCCGTCCATACTTTTATAACCCTTGAAGGGGTAAAATTTGCATTACACTAACTTGCAATTGTGAAGCGGCGTTTCACTGTCGGTTTAATCACCCTTATTCTAGTGACATGAAAAGGACTGAATCGTATGAATTGTGGTCACTACAAGAATCGAGCGAAAGCGTTGTTTCACGCCGTCTTGCATCGGTCACGATTAGTTTTACTTTTCAACTAACTTGTTGTCTGTCGTTATATTCATTAGACTCGCTTTCATGCTGCTAATTTGTCCCTATCATTATAACGTCGGTGATCGCGTACCTGCAGCGAAGGTGTTCGTTTAATTATAGCAACGAGAACCGGGTCCCTGCGGCTATTCCGCTGGCATTTTAGTGCCGAGTTAAATACCCTTATACTCGACATGCAAACATTATACAGGTAGCGGTTATACTGCGAGCTGATGAATTCGTCATCTATTCGCCTAGCGTAGTTGTTCATAATCCCAACCTTCCGCTCGTATCGTATATACTACAAGCCAGTGATCGCTACATCAAACAAAACGGTCAGATCGAACGCAAGAACTCGGATCGCAGTGTCGGACGGCAGCAAAGCGGTGTACCTCGAAACATCAACCGATCTGGAGGATTTCAGCTAGTGAATCGATGCAATAACGATCAACGATATCATTAATATGCTCTTTTTTCGAAATAAAATGAACTCGTACACTATACAATGCTATTTCAAGGAGACTGAGTAAAGTGCCAATGTAAGTTTTGACGCGGCAATCATAAGTCGGAAAATGTGGAAACTGCAGAAACCGTAACTTGTACACATAAAATCAGGTTTAAAAAATATGGATGGATGATATTAGTCCTAAATACACATAATACAATATCTGAGAAAAGTATCAAGATGCGGCAATCAATGCAGCGATGATATAGCAATGGATGGATGATGTGGCACTATAGGCGTGGCGCTTGATGATGATGTGGCACAGATGACGTAGCAGATGAATGTACCCTTAGGGTATGAAAATGGGCGTGGCAATTAGGATGACGTGGCGCTCTCTGATTGGACGGTACCAATTTGACCAAACCTCACTACTGGTATCAAAGGTGGTAAGTCGTTGAGCATGACAGTGAAAAGCAAAGGACTAAGAACACTACCTTGTGGAATTCCGTTTTCTAGGTGGCTGGTGTCCGATAATGAGACACCTACTCTAACCTGGAAGGTTCGGCCGTTGAGAAAGTTTGCTATCCACTTCAACATTCTACCTCTAATGCCAAGTTGCGAAAGCTTGTGCAATAATCCGCTACGCCACACCATGTCATACGCGCGCTCGAAATCTAAAAACACGGCCACTGTTGAACGCTGGTTATTTATCGCTTTGTAAGCTTTATCATGCATTCGCATAATGTGATCGAGGGTGCTACGTCCTTTCCAGAAACCAGATTGAGAATGATGGAGAAGACTTTGTGATTCTATGAACCAACGCAATCTGCGGGCAATCATTACTTCGAATACTTTCGACAGATGGCTCGTAAGCGATATTGGACGGTAAGATGTTAGATTCGACGTATCCTTTCCAGGCTTCAGTATCGGAATAACGATAGAGTGTTTCCAATCACGAGGAATCTGCCCTTTTATCCAGGATTTATTGAACAGATTCAGTAGCCGCGACGTGGCAAAGCGAGACAAGTTCTTCAGCATGGCGTAGCATATCGAATCCTCTCTAGGGCACGAGTCCCCACGGCTGTGTACCGCAGAACGTAGTTCGGCGACGCTGAAAGGCATGTTGATTGCAAGTTCGTTACCACTTTCGAATCCTGGAATGATGTCATTGCTCCTCATGAACTCCGACTGATTAGATTGGAATGTTGCGGAGCAATTATGATTACTAGAGACGCCGGAAAACACTGATAAGAAAATTTGTGCTTTAGATTTGTCGTCATCGTAACTGTTGAGTGTATCGTCGGCATGGTTCGATGTGACGTGGAACCGGACATGGCTGCAATTGTTTTCCAAATCCTAGAAGAGCTGGTTTTCTGATTTACCGAATCACAGAAAGCCTCCCAGCATTTTCGTTTGGCTGATAATATGACTTTGCGGCATTCTGATCGCATTTTCTTGAAATTTATCACCTCCGTCATGGCAAACGTTCTCTTCATTTTTTGAAATGCGGCTTTTTTGCTGCGTAGCCTACTGCGCGGGCACCGTCTTCGTTCCACCATGGGACTGGTATCTTAGTAGAAGCGCGCGAACGATGTATTGAAATTTTTGCTGCCATTTTCAGATAATTTGTAATCTCACTGTTAAGTTGTTCCACATCACCCGATCTAGATTCACCTATCATGTTGTCCACCGATTTAGAGACCAATTTGCTCGTTGCAGGCACCACTTTGTTGGTCTGGTTTCACTTCGGTTTTGACCTACATTACAGTAGGTGAGAACTACGAAGTGGTCGCTTCCTAAAAGGTGTGGTGAGACCGTAGTGCGGCATTTGTGGGCGATACTTGGTGAAGCAAGCGTCATATCGATGAGTGACCATCGATGCTCGGCGTTTACGGACAGATTGATCCTGGTTGGTTGAGAGGTGTTTACTGCAACGACGTTGTTTCTGTCTATAGCTTCGTAAAGACGGCTACCACGCTGGTTGTTTGTATGACTCCACGACCAATGGTGGGCGTTGAAATCTCCTCATACGACACTGCGAGATGGTAGGCATTCGAGAAATGACAAATCATTCGTTTCTAGTCGACAGTCGGGAGACACGTAGACGTTGAATATCGCCGCGGTCCCAACTTTTACACAAAGTAGTTCGAAACATTGCGACGTTATAGATGGGTCCTCGGTTGAGCTCAGCGCTTCGGAGACGAATGTTGTGAGACCACATTTATGGACGGTATTGTCCCTTCTAAATAGTTTGTATCCTTTTAATTTAGGCGTGTATATAGCAATAAGATGGTTCTCCTGAAGTACTATAACGTCCGGTTTATGATCAAGGGATGTCAGGAAGTTTTTGAACTCGTATAGTTTGCGGTAAATTCCGCGGCAATTCCATTGTAGCACGGCGAGTTGTTTATGCGTCATGGCTGCCAGTATCTTTTTCCTGCTGATATTGGTCCACCAAATTTGATGAACCCTGGAGCGCGGTAGGGGAGATCTCGTGCCCTAAATAGCTACTGGACACTTTAGCCACTATGTTGAATATATCAGTGTTTCCACACTTGGATGCAGATATTGTTAGCTGAACAATTTGTGCAATCATTGCTAGCAGTTGTACGGTCTCGATTTTCGGTACTTCATTATCATTGCTTCTAGGTACAGTGCTCACGGGGTTCAATGACACCTGTGGAGATGGTGACATATTTCCACATTGAAGATGTCTAAGATCGCCATCGTTTTGTGGTGGACGCGCTGCGGGGCCGCGAACTTTCTTACTATTTGGGGTAGAGGCGGCCTTGTGTGCGTGCGAGACTGTACTGTTTTCACATTGAATATTTGGTGTTGCTGGTTGCATGCGAATGAAAGTTCTAGCTTCGTCGTATGTAATGTTCGGGCGTTCTTTCACGACCTGAATCTTGGCCTCTTCTCTATACGTCGGACATCCTGCGTATGCGGCGCTGTGCGATTGATGGCAATTAAGGCATTCTTATCATTGGGACAAGATTCGTATTTGTGGTCTCGACCACCGCGCATTTTGTGCAACTGTGTTTACCTCTACATGCTTTCGCTGTATGTCCGTACCGATTACAATTATAGCACCTTGTTGGAGGCGGATTGTAAGTATGTGTTTTGAAGCGCAAATACCCGAAGGTAACATACGACGGAGTCTGCTCGGAATCGAAACCTAGTAGAACTGTCATGCTAGCCACAAGATCCTTATCAGACCTACTTTTAGGTCGCTTCGTGAACGTGACCTGGAAAGAGTTCAACTCCTCTAACAGTTCGGAATCCGATATGTCAAAGGCCCTTTATAACACATCGGGAAGCGCACGGTTTACGATAATCACGAATCGAAGCCTTGATTGGTATGCTGGTTTGTGTGACGGTGTCCTTGATGTGGCTACATTCTAATATTAGTTTTACCTGCCTTTGATTGTGGCATTTTATAGCAATGTCTCCGGACGGTAAGGGGTTTATTTCGTCGTAACTGCCTATAAGGGAGTGCAGAGCCCTGTTTACCAGCGTGGGATGATAGCGGGTCATACGTCTATCCTGCCCGGATATTATGATCTGAAGATCGGTTCTACCTCCAGGAGTGGACTGTTGAGGTGTGTTTACCTTGGTCTGGGTTGAAGTATTTTTATCATCACCATTACTGGCCGGTTGGGCGCATGGGGCCGTGGAATTTCTATTGTTAGCCGGTCGGAAGGTTCGATGTTCAGGAGGGGTGGATATAGAAGCATATCCCCTTGCTGGAACCTTAACTTTTGAACGTGATGTGCTATCGTCGCTATCAGATGAGATGGGGTCTGCTTTACGCTTTTCTGAAGATACGCCGTCCATCGTCTACCCTAATGATAGTGAGGAGGCAACGATATCAGGCAGATATCGTCTAGAGCTGACACTACACTACACTTAACACAACCAATATGAACTTTTCTGAATAATTGTACATTTAGCTCGACATACCTTTATCGCATCCCAAAGAAATTCCACATTTTGGAGTGCACTAATGAGTATATATAATTCTATTACTTACTCAGGTATGGTTATATTTCCATAGTTCTTCTATTTACACAGATTGTGATGCCGAAATACTACTTCTTGCAATAACGAATTTGTGAAGCGAGAGGTAGTTACTGAATTAATTTGAGTCTGCTATATGGGTGAATAAAGCAGCAGAATCTATCAAACGTTTTTCTATACAGCATGCAGGACGCTTTCTTGCAGCTTCTCATTTATGCCCTGTATAGGTAGATCATACATTAGCCTTCATGAAATGCTCAGATTTTATATATATATCTTATATATTTATATACAGGAAGAGACACTTGGAGGTACATAACTTCAATATATACATAAGAATAACATATTTATGTTGAAAGAAACCCGGAGATGTTCAGCTTACACTCGTCAGCGGCAATCGCCAGCGACTAGTAGAAAATTGAAAATAACTTTGTAGTTGCTGACGATTACTGGTTAATTTCAATCTAAATTTATGTTGATGCATAAAAAATAATTCGTAGGCTACACACATTCTCTATTGAATATTATATGATTCAGACAGCGGTATGTCGGAAAATCGAGGAGTGACAATAACATATCAACGATAAATTTATGTCATAGGGTGACGAGCACCTTTTCCTCTTACCTTGCTATTCACATCAATGTATATACAGTAGGCCAATACCACATTACATGCAGTACACTTGTAACTGATCATTAATTTTAACCGCTCGAAGATAACATAAACTTGGTACTATCTCGTACAATAATGACACTAATTTACGTGACAATCTTAACCCTATAGTGCGAAACAGATCTTATATATTTGTATGGCAATAACAAATCACTTGCTAATCCAACGCAGCTTGACTGATGGGCGATTTATTACGCGAAGTTGAACGGTGTACCATGTGTACAGCAGGATACAAACAGAGCACGTCGGCACTCGGCCGCTTCTTGCTTAACCTCCTCTTTATAATGGAGACGTAGCGATGCTTCGAAAAGATGGATGGCAACCGGATAGTTTCCGCTCAATTTCTCGATACGGCCAAGTCTTGCGACAACTCTGTGAGAGAAATTCGGACAATAATGGAATATAAATGTACACGACTTAAAAAAACTGAAATGATTTAAAAACCTGAAATGGCTTAAATAGCTCAAATGACACATATACATAAGAAGAGAATGATTTCAACGATTTTCAACGAAAGGAAACAGTTATCATCATTAACAACGTGGAGGAGTTTCTGTAATTACTACATATCTCAAGGTTGCCTGTTTAATTCCAGATCGAAGATTACAATTCCAGAATAGGGCATATCCCCAAGATGACCGACAAGATAGCGTAATAGTTAAGCGTCCGGCATCTTGATCGGTAGGTCGTGGGTTCGATCCCAACAGCTCATGGTATGCATATGCAAGCACAGATCGTGTCTATGTCTATCATGAGTCGGTGTATATGCCACAAAAACATCAAGGAAAAATAATAAACTACGTCCTTTCCTTTCCTTTCCCACATGAATTCAAAATTTATAACACGTCCGAGTGATTACAAATTACCGAATATTGACACCATCCCATCTGTATTTCTACAGTATAAAAGGCCTTTGCGTGATATTTAATGACAAGTAAAATGAATTGGCGATGGGAAAATAATTAATACAAAATTTTCATAGATAATGCCGACAGGAAAACAAGCCCCATAGCCGGATCGAACCCATTAAACATTGATTCGTGTGGCCTACATATCATATCTTGTATATCAGCTATACTGTCCAGGCGGTGCCAACAAACCAACTGGAATTGCGGTGTTCCTTTTCCCGCAGTAGCAGTGGTTTGAACATTTACAGGTGAGATGTTCAAATGCTATGATTTTCGAAAAGTTTGACATGAAATATCTGTGAATTGATTAAACGGAAATCTAAATTCGATTACTTGTGCGAATCAAAGCTATCGGGAATTCCGCTGATAGTCCTTGGTAAATTCGTGGAATCTCCCATGTTTATCAGCAAACAGCTATTTTGGATCCGGTGTTCGTCAGGTGATCATCCGTGTATTGTGTTGTCTTTGTTTAATTGAATTATACGAGTTCGTGTGTACATTGAATGCGGAGTTATAAGCACATGTGGTCACTAACAAAGCGCATCTAGTCTTTGTAAGTAGTCAAGTATAGTTTTCCCGCACTTGCAGTTATCATTCAAGTAAATATGATTTTCCGCTACTTGTACTTCAACTGCATCGGTTTTGTTGACTTACATTTTCTTAATTACAGATTGCCAAGTAGTAAGAGAGGGAACGAGACCAAGACGGATCAATTCAGGGGCTGTTTTCGTGAACAGTCCTGAATTGTCGTCATGCTTCGCACGAAATATATGAAAAATGAACAGCCTTTTCCATAAAATGTTGATATATATCTCATGCAAGGGATACAGCAACACAAACCCAGCTTTCTGCGCAGTCCTCATATGCCAGTTTCCTGGTTTCGGCGGTCTATGAGAGCGTATTTCTGACTGCCTGTCAAAACTATTTACTTACTTGAGTAGATTTCAAATACGGCGAATACTAACTTCAGCTGAAGTGGGCTTGGGCTGCTTCAACTACTTCTACTCGTAAGTTGAGTAGATTTATGCGTCGATACTTCTACTGCTATTTGAGTAATGTGCCTTTGTACTTTGACCACCGCTGCGTATCAGTCACATCCCTCACATTCCATAGCATAATTTCAGAATGTATATGAAGTTATTACACCAATAATTTTTGTTAGAGCAACTGGGTGACGCTTACTTCGCAAGAGCGTTGCCATCTTCCTTGTTACTGATGCTCAGGATGTTGGCGGCCATAATGCAGAGACACCTCGCCTCGTTCAATTGTTTCGTGGACATGAGGACCGCCGCTTTATTGAAATACAACATCGCATCTGACGGGTCCAGTTGAATTGCTTCATCGTAAAGCTTCGAGGCTTCCACGTAGTTTTGCTTCTTATACGCCTCGTTACCCAATAACTTTTTCTTTTGCGACTGAAATGGCCATGTAAGCGGAATGTCACTAATTTATAGGAATGATTATGATTACCAGCAAAATTAACGCTTTTCGAAGGCCAGAGATATGACAATGGTTTCCATGAAATTTTGATGTATACTGAATCTCTGTTTTTGAACTGGAATATTTGAGATATAGTTTCACTGTAGATTCGCAAAATGGGTGATTATGATTATCCGTTACACATACATCCCCTAAAACCCGCAGGTAAGCCAGAACGGTTTAGATAAAGGCATAGTTGATACATCGGATAGATCATGGGAAGTTATGACCATGTTGAATTTCGATTGTGTGCGAAATTCCTGGATTTGAGCTATCGAAATTTAAAATCTACGTACCGCGGTTATTTAATGCGGTTCTATACGTTCTATTTTCAATTCAATTTACTATGTCATCGTAGTATAACATGTCCGCTACAATATAATGGAATATAATATGCTAAGCGAAAATTCCCTCAAAAGTATTTAAAAGATTTGGCTAGGAGATTGTTGCTGGAGCGCAATGAAATCCCCAATGTACACATTTCTAACTATAACTGCAGGAAGGTAATAGGTAATAGAGAAGTATTTACATTATTGCGTGGGGTAAAACAAGGATACTGTGTTTTCTATGCGATATTATTTTAATCATATCCTACCTCACGTTTCTTTTCAACAGGAACTGAAGCTCCAATCAATGATTCGTTGATAACGACTTTATTGCTTCCAATCCCCTTTCTAAATCACAATACATGTGCACTATGGTACAGGGTATTGATTCTTAGTGTGCATAACTGCACCACAATTGGTCACAATGTTGACATCAGTTTACTAATCTATTGTGCGAAAGTTCTCGACTCGACAAACATACTGTTGTCCGAAACCTTCAATACTGATGTGTCCAGGCGCCGTATAGTCCATTCCTGAGGCCACCGCAATATATGCAAGAAACAATATTACATTCCGAATTAATTTACCACCTTTTAAAATTGTTCGCGCCTGGCGCGAATAGGATTATCGATTGTGATGCGTGGTAAAATAAGTCTATTTTCCATCGTTACCTAATTCTCGCTCGCTCCTATCGGACGACCAAAATAGGCATCAACCTACAAGTGGCCGGCGCAGTGGTTCGTAAATTGCATGCCGCCCTTTTGAAGTGCAGATTTTAGCCGAAAACACGCGGAATGGAAAAAATTTGGCTAATATTCATAGCCCATCCTCACCTCGTAAACCCACTCATTAAATCTGCTTCCTGCAAATTATGGTTTAAAACTGCATTGATGTGTAGAATTCGAGGATCCAGCACGCGCCTGTATGTAGGAAAAATACAAAATGTAATCAACCACGTAAAATCTACACCGATAGGAATATTTGTAATAATAGTTTAAATGAGTTCGCGGCAATGTTCCCTCTAATTTTTCACTAGTCTGCGCGCACTCACCAACTCACTACGCGGCCCGTTGGACAACAGTGCGTAACGACTAAAAAAACGGTCATGACTTCGAATTTATTGTGCGCAGAGACCGTGGGCAGCTTAGAGGAAACATTGGTTCGGAGTTATGCGATCGTATTATACATATGATATTATATATAGGCCTACCCATCTATTACAGCTATCCAAGCAGTGAAAATGGGATACAAAGCGATGCATATGATTAGGAGTTATTGCATGGACGTTCACTATTTCAACATTACTAGAGCATCGAATTTTATAATGTACGGTTCCACAGTAGGTATGTATTCATAAGGTTGCAATTTAATTGGTTATAAATGCAAACAAATATATTACAATTACTGAATGGCTGCTGCATACTTCTCAAATAAAATGTGTGTTTCAATAGGCCTACTCATGACCCTCACTTTTCCAGAAGCGCTGGGTTCTTGCTGATCTCTTTCATTCGATTTCGAAGTGATGGATCCTGAATCATCATTGCAATATCTGGGTGCCTTCCGCAGATTGATATAACTCTCGGGTAGTCTGCCCAAGAGCTTGTGGCGCAGGCGAATTGCACCGCTGCGTTAAAAATTCATATCAATTAACCGCGAACTGTCTGGTACACCACTTGTAATTTTAGTGATTTCTGAATATAAAACATTTACATCAGGAATATTTTAGGTCGTCGCATTATTTTAATCAGAGAAATAAAATACAGGAAATCAAGAATCACGATTTAATGTGTCACCAGAGTGTTTCGATTTATTTCGTGAGCTACGTAAGGAATATGGTCAACGGTGTCAGATAGTAAATGGCAATCATGAAACGGATATTAGTAATGATATATTATATGAGTTATATGTGAAACCGGTAAAGATCGTGATCATCACTTCCATTCTATTTGGAACTATGAGCTGCGCACGATACCTGACAACACTTTTCAGTGACGTAAGAAAACGATATTGGGGTTAGCTAGTTATAGACACGGTATTTGCTGGAAAACTAACTCCTTGTAAAGCTTGATCTTGTGGGGAAGCCAGAAGTAGTTTTCTAAGCGCCTCAGTCTTGACAGTGTCCGGGCCATTGCACGTCAAGGTAATATACCCATTCGTATCAGCTAATTTTTCCTCCATGAAATGCTATTACCATCGCCGAAGTCGTATCAGCTATTGAGGAATAGTGATGTTGAACAGAGGATAAACGCTGTTTTAAACGGAAATCAGTTTCTGCATTTCAAAATGCATCAATAACACTGGTCTACACGATTTTTGCGCCAAGATTTCTTTGGTTCACTTTTATCTAATTTGGGGGTGCTGAATACGAATCTCGCGTTATTTTTGTTCTACCACGTCACGTTGTGAAGATAATATCTATGTCGATTTTTACTACTTTTTCGTGGTGGTCAAGTAGATTTATCCTACTTGCGGTACTTACTGAAATTGATCTGTTTTCTGACTACTTCCATTTCTACCTGAACAGTCTTTTGGATAAACCTTTGCGAATTGGATTTTGAAAAGTTCAAAGTAGCTTAAAGAAAAGACTGCACCACTCTCATGAGTTAAATAAGCATTAAAACTGCGTGACATAGCCCCTAAACCACAGTAACAGAAAATATATTAGTCGAATATTCTACCAACGGGTAGTGTCATTATAGACATTGTGCGTTAGACGAGAAGGCACATCTTGAGATTTCGTATGTAGCCAGCTCCGAGTAACTGTTGAAAGTATGCGATTACTCTCCTCCCGACCAAGTATACTTAGATATGTACTCACTTCTAGCAATTTCCAGACCTTGCATTTTGTCTTGCAATTGAAGCAGTTTTGATACGTCTTACAAATTACTACCTCTACTTGAAATTGAGTAGAAACGTAAAGGGCTACTTCTGTTACTTGAGTAGCAACGCCGATCACTTCCACCAACTCTGGTTCATAGTAAAATGTTACGGCAAATCAGAAACCGCCAAAATGTAAAGCTATTTATATTTAGAATTGGCGTTTAATCATGCAAAACACAAACACAAAGCCTTGAGACCATTTAAAAACATCACTAGAAATTAACCAATGCTTATCTCTGGCTCTGTTCCAGCATAGAGCACATGTTATTTGGTGTAGGCCACAGAATGCCCTATGTCGAGACGGATCGACTGTATTAGAATCGGTGCACATTTATTTCTATAGTGAAGTAACACGCACTTAAGGTTTCGTTTACAGCTATTAGTAAGCAATCTCCATTCATCTGGTTGTCTATAGTAGACAATGCAAAAGAAGCCCTTCATATCATGGCAATAAACCAAAAGAAAAACAGTTCAGAAACAGCTTTCCTCGATTCCGATAGAATGTGACAGTATATGGAAACTGGAGAAGAATGAGCATGATAAATACGGGCGGAGATTAATAATGACACATTTTTTCAAGTTAGCACGATAAGCACTGTTTTCTTCGGAAAAGCAGGCAACCTGTGTCTTTTACTGTTCCAAAACAAGCCTGAAAGGTCACATATTTGGGTCATGTGCCGGAGTGAGCAATTCTCTTCTACATAATATACGAACAATTTAATGGTTAACTTTAACGTTATACGAAAGAGCAGTGTGCTGTCACAAATTGCATTGACCGATGAAGTTTGTAGGACAGATATATAAAGATAACGTAGGGAACTACATTAAACATGGAGTTACTAATCACAATCTTTAAACGAAGAGTGGTATATTAAGTTGATAACTGCTACCGACTAAAAATGGTTGCGTCCTCGTATACTTTTATGAATCGAAAAGAGGTCTTATGATTGAAAGAAGATGAAGAACCACTGGATTCAAAGTTCACCGAATACTCGGTTATTCTGTTCTACAACGACCCAGGTTTCATCATTATAGATGATTTCAATAACAATATCTGATCTCTTGCTAATGTAATGTCACTAACGAAAGTCGAAATGTGATTAATTTATGAAAATGAAAAAAATACATACCGAAACAAACTGACGTGATAGAGAAATTCTGAGCACAGAATCGGATTCAGCATCCTAAAATTAGCCTAAATCAATTAATAATTATTTTGGGGCAAATTTTTTTGAAATTTGTTGACCAGTGTAATTTTATGGGTCGAAAAGAGCTCCTGATTGTAAGAAGATAGTGAACCACAGGATTCAAGTTCACCGAAAACTCACTCATTCTGTACTGAAATAACCCAGATTTCGTGATAGACGATTTCAAAAACAATATTTGATCTGTTGCTAACCGTAATGTCACTGACGAACGCATAAATTTGAATAATTTATGACATTGAGAAAAATTCAGACCAAAATCAATGACGTGATAGAAAAATTCTGAGCACAGAATCGGATTCGGCAACCGAAAATTAGTCTAAATCAATCATTAAATTTTTTGCCGCAAAACATTTTTTTAAATTCGTAGACCAGTGTATTAGTTCTACCGAAATCTCAAATCAGGGCGCGGGCCGCGAAATATGACCTGGCGGGCCGCTTGTTACCGACCCCTGGTATAAGGCATGGTCGAATAAATAGCAAATTATCTTTAATGGATATAGAACCGGCGTTAACATCTTTGTGGCAACATAAAAGGTACATATTTGAACTTCGCACATCTTTCACACTGTTGTGACTGAGTGACACTCATACTCGACTCGACGCCTGAATACTACTTGTCCATGAATCGATTCGCTCAGGTCATTGAACGTGCCCATCTCTGCGTAGTAAGAAAAGACTACGCCGACACGACATGCCAAGATCGAAAATTTAGGAGATGACAAAGGTGAATTTCGGCCCTTCCTGGCTTACGTACGTATCAATCTTTTTAATCGGCTTCACCAAGGTATGAGACGTACATGGTTGCATAATGCATATGAATACCACTCCCTCACCCGAATCGCTGGGGAGCACCGTCGGGGGTGAAATCCGCGCTTTCGACTTTATCTGATCGATCGACGACAATGCGGAGAAAACGACAGACGCCTGCACAAGCGGGTCGCACTCCGTCATACTTTTGATGTACGCAACCTCGTCTTCCAGCTGTTAACAGTAAATCGCATTACAGTCAAATCGTCCTAAAATACCATCAATATATCACCAGGGCGGGGAAACCTCGATTTATCGTATCGTAACATGCGAAACATGTCGTAGGTACAAAGCTAGTCACGTTACTGTAAATGACATATCTGCGATGTCGTCATCAACCCACTTATAACAGCATTTTCACACAGTGCAACGAAATAGGCATGGTCATAAAATACAAAATAATCCTTAATGTGATGTAGAGCTGGCGGTACATTCTCTGTATAGTGGCATAGTGGGTACATATTTGAACGTTCCACATCTTTCCTACTGTTATTAGGTTATAATGAGTGATGCTCGAATACTCAACTCGATTCGAAGCCTACTGCTCGATTCAATCGAATCACTGTCAGGTTAGCAGGTACTCGATTTACACAGTTTTAATTATCACCTGTTGTATGCATCCATGTATTTCGACTTCCAATTTTGAGAGCGGCTTTGAGTTCAGGGCGCCATCAAAGAGGTGACAAGACGTCGCGATGTAGATACCAAGCTTGTTGACGCACTTGTTAGCGTCAGGGATCATGCGAAGACTTTTATTGATCCCGACAAAGAGAGTGATCGCGTCTACATGCATTCCCAACGCCTGCAGCCGCAGGACATACGCCCGCACGTCTTCGAGCAGTGTTTCAACTGCAGGCGTGTAAGTGGTGACTTTTCCCGTTACTAGAATCGCTTGAAGCGAAACTTCCCGCATCTCATCGTGTTTGTGGAGATGGAAGCAGCATATACCGAGACGGATTAAATGTTGTAATCTAAATTGGAATCGTTTACTGGATGGAAGCGGGAGTGCCAATCGAAATTAAATTGCCAGTAAGATGAGTAGTATTAGCACTAGAAAATTGTCTGCTTTTCCAAATCATTTTAGAATTCGAATTATAGCTACACCGTTTTCTTCAAATCAGATTAGAATAGGAACTACTGAATTCACAAAAACGTGGGATTTGAATTAACTTCCGTATTGGAATAAATAAAATAAAACCAAGTTCATTTCCTCTCGAATCAGAGTTCATTGTCATAAGGGCGTGGATGACGAATGTATATACAACAAGCTCTGTCGTTTCGCAGTATACAGTTCTCCCGCAGCAAGATAGTGTAATGGTTAAGCGTCCGGCTTTTTGATCGGTAGGTCGTGGGTTCGATTCCCGGCCGGGTCAGACCAAAGACCTGTTTAGTAACACTGGTATCCATGGCTTCCCTGCTTGGCGCTCATGCATTACTGGAATAGCATGGAGGGGTGGTGCATGACCTAGAAAGCCGTAAAGGCTATATCTGCACTTCCTTGTCCAGCCAGCGGCATATGCACATCATGCACTCATGGTATGCATATGCGCAGATCGTGTGTATGTGTATCATGAGTCGGTGTATATGCCGCAAAATCATCAAGGACAAAAATAAACTACGTCCTTTCCTTTCCTTCCTTTTCCAGAATATCAGAAAATCGATTAGAACTAAAGTTAGGTCACGGAAACATTTCACGAACTCTAGAGTAGGTCTACGGGCATGTTGCTCTAGGTCAGTGTTTCCCGCACTTTTTTGAGCTGCCGCCCCCCTGGACAGCGAATAAAGCGCAAGCGCCTCCCCCCCGACACCCCTCGTCACATCTAAATAATAAAACAAAACTTGTTCAGCATTCATTACTGCTAATAATGAAGCCGATAATGATGGTGCATTATTTGAATCATCCTCGTCATATTGGGTTTGAGTTTTGACAAGAACAATCTCATTCTGAAATCTCCAGTATTCACATCCCAACTGTCAAGTCGGTTTCTGCTGTGAGTCAGAAACTTTGTCACGGTACTGAAAACACGTTCTATCACATATGAGTGGGGTAGGGTAACGACGAAAAAGTCAACCTGTATCCAGTGAGAGTATTTCTATTTGATTTTATTTGATTGTGTATGCAGAACGATTGATTGAAGATATTAAACTTTGGTTTGAACTCAGATTGTACTATAATGTAATCAGCTCTTTATCATTTCATGCTCGGAAACTTTACATAATGGATTGATTATCGGGTAAGGAATTTCCAATTGGAATATATCCTGGAATCAAATCACCGTATCCTTGTGCAATTTTCGGAGATGATTTATGTTTGCTTCTCCTTCCAAATCGGGTATGCGAGCTGGACCGGTAGCTCGAGCAAGCTTGAGAATTACAAAAGTTCACGTCTCGCAAAACTTCCGGAGAAATATCACTGATGGGTTTATCACTGAATGCGAACAGTGCCATTTCACCTTGCTCAGGTTTCATCATTACTGGGAACGGATATATTCTACTAATAAATTTTGGAGAATATGCCCGTTAATTAGATGCAATATCGTTTCAAGCAACCAGAACGCTGTGTCGAAGGCCACGGTCGCAGCACTGTGGAAAATCCACGATCGTTCGAAACAGATTAAAATCACGCAAGACAGTTTATCTTAAAAAGCCACCACACCTCGCAGTGAGCAATATCTGCTCAAATACTTCGTAGTTCTAACAGCACACAATGAGCCATGCTTTCTAGGGATTTTGTCGACTGCTTAATTAGTTCATTGATAGGCAGGATCAACATGGTCAAGTAACAATGAACTTTTTGGGTACAGCTGATTAAATAGACGGACGAACATAAATTGCCTTGAGTGAATCGATGTTGCATTTTACTGCGTATTTAGTTGCTTTATTCATCAATCGTTTCAACACTACGCAGCAGTTGCCTTCTAAATCTACATCACCCCAATTTGCTCTCAGCCCCCCCCCAATACCGCCAAATTTTATAGCCACCGCCCCCCAATCGCCCATTTCATGGCCAGCGCTCAATCGGCTAATGGATGATACCGATTTATAGTGCATGGCACAGCGCAGGATTCGCATCACTAATGGGCATTTTCCTTAAAAATGCCACACATGTTTGCTCGGTCGTGGTCAATTTTGACCCACCTTAGTGATATCAATTCAAATGCTCAAATTCTCAACAATCAAAACATATGCGAGAAGGAATTAATGTGAATATGGGATTCTTCCGACGAGCGAAGCAACTGAAAGAATCCTCCGCAATGCAGAGCGCATGTTTTCGCGATTTTCATTGGGCATTGTCCAGGCTACTTACATACTAAAGAAAAAAAATGTGTTCTGACGCTGAGCACGGAAATTATGCACAATTTATCTTGTCCTGCGGACAAGAGGGAATTCAGCGAAAAAAAAACAAAGTTGAAATAGCCCACTTCCAAGTATGCTGCAATGCATTGCTCTTGTCGTAGGCAATGAAAAGCCTACAATTAACGGAGTAAACTCTACTTGAAATATACTTGCATTTTCAAGCGGGGTATACCGTACCCGCTTGATCATACACTTTACATATATGTATATTGCATTCGACGATTAAGTAACTTCAAGTTTGCAAACGGTATGTGCTCTGATTCGGGTGTTGGTATATTTTGTTTATTCGATCGTGATGTTTCAGATACTACTGCTATTTATACAAGGTTCATACGCATGTGATGATTCCCGCATTCTCGACTTATAGAACGGCCGACCTCTATTTACGTCAATGGGATACTTCTAGCACAGGATGGTATTGGTCAGTGCTTCTCAACCGGTGGGTCGCGACCCACCAGTGGGCCGCGAAGCTATTTTAGGTGGGCCGCGAAGACGTTCTAACTGTTACAATTTCGTATTCAATTTTCCGACTATTCTAGACACTTTATATTCTCAAGATTAGAAGAGGTGATGCACATCCTCCTCCTCCAAATTAAAGTGTTTTGCGCCAATAAGCGCCACAAGCCACGTTGGCGTGCTCACAATAATTCGCGAGCCAGATTTTCCTCACAGTCATATTGGTTGCAGCGTAAAATCTGACTGTGCGTTATTGTGTATGCTTGAGATTGAAATTCATTATTTCCTCCAAAGACTTTGCCAACGTTGATCGGGAAATGCAGCAATCCAGCCCGATTTGTCGTTATGATCAGCACGCAATTGCCGCAACTCAAGTTAGATGAGATGTGGTACCGATGGATCACTGGGACCGAAAATACTTTGAAAATTCTCTATGATAATTCCATGATTACACTCCGTGGACCTGTCTACAATTGCATGCAGGCAAAATCTTTCCTCACATACAAAAAAAAAATCGACGTGCGCGAGCTATGGGGTCTCTCACAAATGTTTTTTTGTTTTGGGGGTGTAAACTAAATTTAGATCGACATATACATTTTTCTTTGTAACCTTCAGCACGAACAAACCAGCAATCAATTTTATTGTGAAGTGTAGGGCTTGTATCAGGCTATATAATGGCACCTATTATTTTTTTCAGTACCTTCGTTGAGTGGAATTTTTTTCGATTCATGTATAAAATTCGTAGGGTGGGGACCGATGATACAATAGCCAAATCAAGCAAAATAATCAAGCATACCAATCATGAAACAAATGAAACATGCCTACGTACAGAAAATATTTATGTAATAATTGCATATGATGTTTTATCGCTATAACGATGTATTTGGAAGTCACACTGTCGATTTTCGTGCAATATGTATGTACACTCAAATTTATAAGTTCGTGCCTAAATTGAAACGTGATTTTGTGATAACATTTGAGTTCATATTTATTCTATTTTTTGGCGGTTGCGACCAAACATTCTTCTTTGACTTGCTGTAGCTTAGATTATAATACTGAGCAAGAAAAGTTGTCACATCTGAGTTTGTTTAGAGTATATGTCTCATAGGTCCCCGGGTCGTGTGCCATTGGACCCACCGGGTGGCGACCGATGATACGTTCGAGCAACAAATTTCGAACGTCCATAAATATTTTTTTGAAAAGACGGATATTCATGTATATGTCCGCGATAGGTAGAGCTTGTATCAAAGTGCTGAGCCAGCAAAAGATCTGCTGTTTTCGGCTGAACATTTTGGGGCCAGCGATCATTTTCCAATTTTTGATCCATCGGTACCACATCTCCCCCTACTCATAACCCCTTTGTGTTCGACGTAAAGACGAATGGTTGATTGGATACGCTCTTGCTCGTCTGTTGTTTTTTGTGGTATTCATGGTATTTTTCTACTACAATGGTGATTTACACCAAGCCGATATTCTTTTTCATGATTCCGCATCTGACGACTTGGAGTACGGTCCACTTCCAGACTTTTTTAAAACACCGCTTAAGCAGATCGGATGGCGAGGAGCCTATAGATAAGCGTTTCACTGCTGTGATCATCTGTTCAATGCAAGACCTTACCTGCCCCACCCCAATCCCCCAATTGGTGCATCGAGCTTGAAGAGGGGCTAAAATTATCTCATCAATCAACATAAATTATAGAGTATTTGTTTAGAGAGTTATTGAACTTCTTTAAAATTTTCTTCGAGTATGCCGCAAATTGGCATCGTTAGATGTATTGGTTTTATTAGCGGTATACCCATCTCCCTAATAGAATAATAGGCATAATTTATAGAAATAGACCTTTCGGTGTCGGCTATTACCGCCCCACGACACACCAAGACATATGAAGTTTCGGCCAACATGCGACTCCGCTAATTGTGCAGCGACAGTGTGAAAACCTCTGCCGAAAAGGATCAAAACCTTCGGTATATGTATGCCGAATTGTCCATGGACTATATACGGTAGGTGCCTAAATGGCTGTCTCCAAAGATCGTTGTCGCCAAAAATTCATAGCATAGTAAATATAATTGGCAATAACATTGACCTAATGCCATCATGAATTCCTAGAATATTCACGCTAGGCGCGACCAGATAACTAGCACACTGGTAACATAAAACTGGTACCCACGAGCAGTATGGTTTAAACCAGGGACGGGCAACATACGGCCCGAGATGGGATTTTGTCCGGCCTGCGGACAGTTTTCCGTCTTACATGATAGTGTGGCCCGCGGCCCCAGTCTTCCGATACTCCCCACTACTTGGTTACATACGTCAAAATTTAGTGACTGTATGTCATTATACACATGTATGCGCACTTGCGCAGCGAGCGAGGGGGAACTTACCCGTAAATTTGTCGAAGCGAGAAGACTTATTGCATTATCGGCATTTACGATGTACTCAACCCTAATGTCATTTGTGGTAATCATGATGGTGTTTGTCGACTACAATGGTCATTTACAGTGTTACACCAGGCCAATATTTCTTATATTTGATTTCATAACCGTCGACTTGTAGCACGGCACACTTCTAGACTTGTGTAAGACACCGCTTATGCCCGGGGTCGCCAACTCAAAACGGGTCGGGGGCCACTTTCAAATTTCGTGGAGGCCGCAGGTCGCATGTATTCAACATCGCGATAAAATAGGCCACATAGTTGAACAACCACGCTATCTCGTCACCTAATTAAACCATAATGAATTGATATCTTGGTAAACTTGGGCACCGGGCTTATTGAACGCCTTGAAATCTTAATTAAGAATTGCAACGTGTAATGATTGATCAGAGCACGGGTGGGCAACCTTTTTGCTATTCCCGGCCGCATTTCGATTACTTATGTAGCCTGCGGCCGCATTCCAATGCATAAGCTGCAATGAACTAACCGAGCGCCAAATACCCATGTTAAACTGTCCAGGTCCATTCCCGGTGAACTTCATACTAATATACTTTCTCATATCGGTTTACTGTACACAACGAAATCATGAGTGGACGGACATATTCCGACTAATGACAGGGATACGTTATGATCGCGCCATGCGCGATTGTTTTTAACATTCACAAATGAATTTTGTCATCATTAGTAGATTCACATATTACTATGTACATATGATCAGATTCACTGGTGAATGTTGATGGAGGTAGTGTCTTCGAAAATTTAGGGCAAGTTACACATGATGATGCATCTTCGGGTGGCTCAATTGTTATTAGTCACTATGCTGCATGCTGTTATTTCATGACCTCCAATCAGGATTGTCGGTGGGCTATAGTGGAAATATATTGGAATGACTTAAATGTATACCAAAAACTAATTTCTTTTGTAAGAAGCACACGATTCCAAGCTGGTATTTCTAAATAGGGCGCATCATTTTCCCTTGGTGTTCGCATCTGTACAGTGGGGCTCAGATCTGGGTTGTAATAACTCGAGTCACGATTCTCTCATGACTCAACTTGACTCGAGTCGTTTTCTCAAAATACGGAAATGACTCGAGTCAATTAGTGTAGTGACTCGACTTGGACTCGAGTCATTGCGCATGACTCGAGACTAAGACGGCCAAGACCGACATTTCATTGTAATTTCGAATAATAGTTAAGTAACCACGCTATTGGGATTTCGTCTATTGGTGCTGGTACTTGAAAATGCGACCAGAAACTGCTGAAAGTGGGGAAAATTAGTATTTTATAAATGCGAACCATTCGATATCACCAAACAGTGGGTTAACAAGACTTTAACTGGAAACTGAGCGGTGTAAACAATGGCTTGTACTCAGACTCGAGTCATAATACAATGACTCTGACTCAGCCCTCTTCATCCTGACTGGGACTCGGACTTGACTCGGTGGTGAATTGAAAATGACTCGACTTGACTCGAGTCAAAACTATAGAAGTGAGATTGACTTGTGAGTTGTGACT
The DNA here is from genome assembly GCF_051294905.1 of Botryllus schlosseri. Classification (NCBI taxonomy): domain Eukaryota; kingdom Metazoa; phylum Chordata; class Ascidiacea; order Stolidobranchia; family Styelidae; genus Botryllus; species Botryllus schlosseri. Next base: position 2,880,584 of record NC_137241.1, read on the forward strand.
CGGAGCCTTGTGACTTGGTTACAACACTAGCTTACATTACAAAGGGTGATACTATATTAAAATCGAAAAAAAATAAGTATGGCATTGGTCTAGCGCAAGGGTTCTCAGCCCTCTCTTGGCCGTGGCCATTTTCCGGTTTGAAAATGTGCTGTGGCCCACCTCTTATCTTAGATTCTTAATCCTGTTCAATGCGTGGTAGTCGATGGCGATCATATGCCTATTTGTCTAAAATATGCGCATTTTGCTCTTAATTTACTGATTATATTTAAATCTACACCTTTAGGGACATGAAATCGCGTGAAGCCCAACGAAAATTTTTAAGTTGAATAAATATCCTCAACAAACGACCAACGAAATAATCTTGGGCCCCTTCGTGCTCCCCCAATTTGGGGTTTGGGTGTGGCAGTTACTGCCCTCGTAGATCATAGGCTAAAACTCCTGTGTATATTATGATCGTCCGATGCTCCATTCGCGTCGCGAAACACAATAATCAAATTCCCGCATCCACTTTGTGATTAGGGTTTTAGTTCCACTATTGTGGGGAAAAATATAATCATTCTGGACTAGCTTCAAACAATTCATTAATGAATGGGGTGCTACTACTACAGAGAAGTGGAGAAAGAGTTTTTTAATATGCCTGCTGTACAATGCACATTGTATGTCTTGTACCAAACCAACTGAAGTTGCAATGTCAGAATATTCAATCCAACGATACAATCAATTCATGTGACATTTACATTATGTTCAATGATGGCCAGGCTGGACATTTTAAACCGACTCCAAAGATTAATGCGCTCCGCTAAATCCTCAATCCATTACGATTCGTTGCGGTGATGCAGTATACCTTCACCAGAAGTTGCTAATAATTTTCAATTATGGCTATGTTTGTCTTACGATAATACGACCTGCCGAAGTACAGTAAATCTATGCATCGATTACACTTCATTCCTAGTTTATTGTACCCCCGTTCCACGGCATACGACATATGACCCTGCTGGAATACTTGGTTACATCAGCATTACCTTCCAGTTATCATATACTCGGAATTACTTTAGTTGCTGTAAGCTGTGGGTTGTCATAGTCAGTGGAAAAAGCCGCCGTTTGTTTCTCCCGTTTTCGATTGGTAGGCCTACATGCTGACTCCATGCGTGCCACTACGTCTCATCAAAGTCGGATGAAAAGTTTATGAATATATTCTAGCGTTTAACATAACTAATAAAACTAAACTTGCATCAATTCTAAAATTTTCTAAATAGCCTCGTGGCCCACCTCAAAATAAAATGCTCTGTGGCCCACCCTTTGAGAACCCCTGGTCTAGCGCGAAGAAAATTTCAAGATAAAATAAAATCTCTCAAAAATTCTGTGATCAATTCGTAAATTCAATTTGCCAGTTGACGGCCACCAACACATACTTATTGAATTATGTGTCACGGTCGCACAAATTTCCTTCTACGGCCGCAGGTTGCTCAATGCTCAACCCTGGATCAGAGAGAAGCAGACATGGTGGTGCCTGTATGACAATGCTGTTCTCAAATCCACATCGTCTTCGTCATTATTGGTGAGAAATGGTTTTGAAGTTACATTGCTGTCGTTAAAATACATTCATTGAATACGATTTATTCCTTGTATATGGGAGTAAATGAGCAATGAGCGTATATAATGCATCGATTCAGCAATCCGACCACCAAGTTCCTAATTTTCCTATATCCGGCCCGCCGACTGGAGAAGTTGCCCGCCACTGGTTTAAACGTTAATCGCGATAGGGCGTATAGTGGGTCGCGCAATGAAATTTGGATGAAAACTGGGTCGCGAACGGAAAAAGGTTGAGAAGCCCTGGTCTAGGTTGTGGAGAGCGGTGATAAAATCCAACACTTGATCTGAGATTTTGAGTCGACCGTGGATCGGCTACAAGCCGCACGCCAACTAGTCATTCGTATCAACACTACCAAGGATTAATGACTATGCCGTTACACTGCACTCGCTTGATTGAACACATGGGCTGCTGTTAAAGGGACGGGGTGTAAAAGTGGTTCGAGCTCACATCCCGTATACAGTTGCAAACGGACTTGTACGAGTGTCATCAATATATGCCACGAAATAACTCACCTATCGTTCTCACACAAGGTACTTTCAGCTATCCGTTTCAGTTGGTGGTAAGCGAAACCGTAATTATCTTCTTCAATTAGATTGGCGATGAACTCTGAATATTATATACACGATTGGAGATGGAGAACTGGTAGCAATGAGTGGGGAAACGAAAAATATTCCACTTATATGCATAAAGGTTTAATGTTCATATGTTGCAGTATAATCGAGATATCATGTGAACCGGTAACGTAGCGATTCCTAATACAAGAACGACCAGCTACTGTTGTTTTCGCTACAATATTGCATGACGATGCGTGAGCTATTACTCAATCCGACTAATCGCTAAGGACGGTGTTAAACGGAAGTATCACTTACGCGATTCCTGTTGTTCACGACCTGTTCGGCCGTGTCCGGGAGCGAACGTATCTGATAAATAGGAAGGGTCGAGAATCTTAAGAACTGCATATACAAGTATAGCATAAACCACATCCAAGTACACTTACGGTTGCTGTTGACGTGAGGTGAAGCCTGGCCATTCCTGAATAAAAGTGCAGTATATTTGTAAAATAGTCGTCGAATTGTTGACTATCTATAATTCACTAATACAGGTATATTTTATAAGCTACAGTTAAAACCGTGGGGAAATGATGTTTCTCCCCACTACCCATATCATGGACAGAACACACAATCTCATGTATTCGTCAATATATTTACTAGTACTTCTAACCATTTAAGTCATGTACTAAAACTAAATAGGCTGTTGAAGCCGACAATCAAAATTCTGGCAATATCTTTATAGACGGGGTTCCCAACCTGTTGGACATGAGCATTTCTCAAGTAGCATGAAAAGATTTATCATATCTAAGTCTATTCCAGTATAACAAAAGTAACATAATAAAATTTAATAAACATACTAATACAGCACTACATGCTACCTCTTGATCTTGTTGATCCTTACTTTACTTTACAATTACATTTATTAATATTATTATAATTAAATTTACGCAATGGCTACCCCTGCTAAAATATACCAATATATAGTTAAAGTAATCTCAAGTTTGGCTTTGCATATCTAGGCCTACATGACAGGAGATTTGTCAAGCCGCAATGTGTTTTATGTACAACAGTTCCGGATAATGGGTCAATTAAACCAGGAAAGTCAAAGGTTTTGACAAAATAGAGTGCCATTGATAAATTGTCAGAAGAGGGCCGCATGAAGAGGTTCACAAACCATGGTCTATACTATTTGTGTGTGATATAATGATTTGAGTTGTGTAGCATTACTTCTTGTCCCATGCTAAAAGTAGTACAAACCGCTGTGGCGTGTGGCGTTCCTGTTGCCAGTTGGGAAGTACTGATACGAACCTTCTCTCATGGTGACTGAAATCAATAAAATTGAGCTGTGCTCTCCACTCCAGATCAACGTGGCGAGACAGCGTAGTGAAACATTCCCCAGCTGCAACACCAATGGGTTGCGGGTTCGAGTCCGGCCGAGGTTGACCCCGGATCTCTTACCTATTAGTTCGTGGTTTATGTATAGGCTCCTCCTCGCAATCTGATCTGCGTATTCGGTGTCTTAAAAAGGTGGCCGTTATACTACAAGTCGGCCCCTACGGAATCAGTATTACAAAATCGGACTGGTCCAAACGACCGTTGTAGTCGTCAGACACCATAAATACTAAAAACAAACTTTTAACAGTAAATTCATATTTATTGACTCGAAGAACTTTTCGCGTGCCTCTTATCAAGAGCAACCGGCACGATAAAGGATACAGAACAGAGATGGATTCAAAACCAAATGGCGAATTGTGACGCAATAATGAAAATTTATAAATAACATGAATGGAAATTCAACCATAGCAACAATGCGGCGTATATAGCAACAAGCAACTTGAAGAAGTAGTTGTATGTTATTCGTCACGGGCAATGTTCCCTCTAATTTTTCAAGAGTCTGCGCAAACACGCCAACTCACTGCGCAGGCCCTCGAACAACAGTGCGCAACCTCTCTCAAATAGGGTGATAAAACTAACTACTGGGGGGCTTCGCCCCCCAGACCCCCCTACGGCTCTGGGGCTTTCCGGTACTTATCATCTACATTGGGTGCCCATTTAGTAGCAGCGTCCCTAAACGCGCGAAGCGCGAAAAATTTATATCATTCATGATTGCATCGGCAAATATGATCGGGAATTGCATATATATTGCTATCAATTTTTATATTCTCCCGGCTCACATAATCAGATTTACCGGTAGAGCTGATGCAGTGAGGCGTGTTGGAATAGATATGCCCTCTAAATAATAATAAAACATCTTCGGTCTTACCCGTTGATATAATGACTTCGTTACATGATGCTATTTCGTGACCCCCTATCTGCTATGTCAAAAGATGTTGAAATCGCCAAAACTTACTAAAGTAAAAGACGTACACGATTTCAAATTGGTATTTCTTAACTGGAAAATAATGTTCCCTCGATATGGCATTTGTCTTATTGTGGGACTCGTATCGCCAGGACAGGAACATTCAGCGCCAGCCATTTAGGCGCCTATGGACATGGACAATTACACATATATTTGTATATATCGAAGTTTTCGGTCAGCACCGGGGCAGTCTTTTTCACCCAAGATTTTCTCGCTGCTGATCGTTCTGGCGCACTTTTTGGAGTCGCATGTTACATAGCCTTTAACTTCATACGTCTTGGCGCGTCATGGTGCGGTAATGGCCGACGCTCAACTGCCAATTTCTATAAATCATGCGTAATTTTTGTTGGGAAAGGGTACCCAATAATCAGATATCTGACGATGATAAAACGCGCGTAGCGCGAAAAAAAAATCTTGAAAAATTCCAAAAAAATACACCATGATTTATGGTAATTCTCGAAATAATTTTGGACACCCTTCGAGCTTGGCCCCTCCAATTGGGGGGTTTGGGTGCGAAAGTTACGGTCCTGAGTGAATCTTACGCAATGTTCATACCACGCGGAGAAGACTATTCGTTAGATTCTCGGAGATTAACTTCGAGCTAGCCCATTATTATTTAATATTTATAACTTTGTTAAACCATGTTATTTCGCCATTCCCAGAAAATACTGCGCTATTGAAATGATATCAGTATCGTTCACGCGTACGAGGCCATACTAAAAAAATATCTTCCGTGAGGCGCACGAGATTGTGAATTCTCATTTCTTCACGGAGCGCAATAGTTACCTTTTTGGGGCGCACTTGTACCTCGATTTCAGACTTCGGTGATAACACTATTTGGCCGTGACAATGTTCCATTTTAATTTTCACGAATCTGCGCGCCTGCGTGGTCCATTGGACAACAGTGCGCAACAACTATACAAAAAACATCATTTCTGATTTTTTTTTTGTGCGCAGCGTATATTTTCTGTGCGCAGAGACCGTTTCAGCACTGCGCATTTGCGCACGTGCGCAGCTTAGAGGGAACATTGCTCACGGGCACTACTTCTTCAAGTTGCTTGTTGCTATATACGCCGCATTGTTGCTATGGTTGAATTTCCATTCATGTTATTTATAAATTTTCATTATTGCGTCACAATTCGCCATTTGGTTATGAATCCATCTCTGTTCTGTATCCTTTATCGTGCCGGTTGCTCTTGATAAGAGGCACGCGAAAAGTTCTTCGAGTCAATAAATATGAATTTGCTGTTAAAAGCCGTGTTCAAGTTTTGTACCACCAATCAGTTATTTAAAAACGAACTCCAGATCAATATAGAGGTCAACGTCAGCACGTACGAAATAGTATAAAAATCTGATGACACTACCGATTTAAATGATACGATACTCACAAGATCTTTACAAGTCTAATACGAATGCTACTACAGGTGACAGCAATGCCGCGCCGAAGAGTAGTTTCCAAGTCCTTTGCAAGTTTACCGCTAGTTATCAGTGCTAAGATCGTCCTCTTGTGAGCAGACAACATTTGCAGGGTGAAGGCGCACGAAGCAACGTCTTTCACCCATACATCCACCTAGGAGCGAATTCTCTTGCGATATTGATACTACAATTGCTAGAAATAGTCCCACCTGTGGACAGACTTCGTTCAGCCCCCACGTTAAAGATGGGATTAACCCACCGTCCACGCAGATTTGTTTATTCTGGTCCATATTATTTGTTTCGAGGAATACCCAACTTCCGAATCGCGACACTGGGTACTGTGAATACAAGCAACCCCCTTGTTCAATTATATGTTCCTACGTGTAGGTCTATATATCAAGGCAACTCAACTAATTTAAGTAAAGTTACATAGTTACAAAAGTTGAAATTTGTTCGGGTCCGAATAACTCTCCGGAAATTTACAGCCAGACGAATGTAATGCGATATAACAATATACGAAATCCAGTTTATCGGTACTAGCAAAATTAATGAAAGAAATGTATTTATTGTTCTGTCAGTCAAAGCTAGTGGAAGAATCGACATCTATGTCTCCTGCTAGTTTTTTAAATCTTGGTTCTAAAGTGGAGAGAGCAAATCGAAGTGGTGAAGGTTTTCACTGGCCAGTTACCATACGTAGGGTTGCATTTAAAACAAACATGCTTAAAACAGGAAAAAAAACATGTTCTTTATTATTTTTTCAAGCCATGACGTAAAGAATATTGAATTGGGACGTCATAGTGCATTGACATTGGCAATTAAAATTATATGGTCAATATAGCTCATTTGACGAAATATATGGACTAATAATGTTGAACCGACTATTTCGTGGGTTCCAACCATCCCGTATCGATTTACGTTTGCTATATCGGGTGGTAATTGTCCGTAGGTTCATACAACATGATTTTGGGAAAGTATTTACACAATTATGGCATAACTTTACAACTTGAAAAAAGCATTTTTTCAAAAAAGGCCTTTGTTTTAAACACTTTTTAAAACATGTTTTAAACAAAGTGATTTAAAACACCGTTTGCTTAAAATGCAACCCTGACCATACGAATGCGAAATTGATTCAGTTCCTATACGCTGAATACGCTGACTCGCAAGAAGTAGACCCAAACAAACTGAGAATACAAATCAACGATATCAATATTTAGTTATATTTGTGGAAACCCGAGGTTTCCAGAATGTTCTGTATTTCGCGTTTACAATATTGTTGCGCGTGGTATGGCTGAAGACCGCGTGTTGACTTAGTTGGGTGAGGAGTTGGCTGAGAGCGTGGCTGAAGATGGATGCGAGTGAGTATGTCTCTGTGTTAGTTAGCGCGAAGTATTAGTAGTTGGGGGAAGCAGAGTGAAGTATTGGTGACTGTTAGGCAGTTAGGGCGTGAAGTAGTAGGTCTTGAATTTGCGGGCTTGAGTTGGATGTACCGGTCGGAGTCTTTGCGCGGATAGTTGGCTGGGGCACAGCCTAGTCACTGACGGTGCTGCGCGAGCACCTAGGGAGTGATGTTGCCCCGTTGGTAGTTCGTACTCGCTTGTAGATGGCAAGGCTGCTGCTGGGCTAGCTTCAGGCTGATGGGTATGTGTGCGTGTGGCAGGTGTGGAGTTTCGTTACAGTTTGCTGTACAGTGTGCATGCGTAGTATATCAGTTTTATAGATCGCCTGGGTTCCGTTATATGTGTCCGTGAGTATCGCTGTCGTGAGTTTGTTGTGTCGTGTTAGTATAATTATAACCACATAGACTTCTGGTGTTGTCGGTTGTGCCGTGATTGTAAGTGTCTTTTGAGCAGGCGGCAGTTGCGAAGAGACGAGGTCCCGAGCCCAGTAACACACCCGCGTCCCCGTTATTGCTACTGGTATACGCCGTAACGGGGTAGCTACATATTTAAAAAAATAAGTATATACTTAGACAGTTCAGTTCCGGACTCAACACTGCAAGGGTCCGACAGTTGCGTATCGCTGGTCTATATTGAAAAGGAGTTACCTTTCTGCCTTCAACTTGGAACACTTTTGTATCAGAAGTCAGCATTTTCGCATCAACCCCAGCCAATTTAACTTCCACATCGATTGTGACATATCCGTCATTGTCGTCTGTTACGATCGCTCTTGCTGCGCGGTTTCTCCTTTGCTTTTTACTGCGAGGCATAATGAACGGCAAGCTACCTAACACAGTATACTAATGCAGTAGCGTGGACTCCGACAATATCTTATTCGCGACAGTTCAACGCAGCCGCTTGTGAAGCAGAAACAAAGGTAAATGAAGCCTTATCAAATGAAACAGTATTAATGGGGAACGCTATTAGATGTAGGTTTCGAGTATGGGAAACTCCCGAATTCGGTAGACGAGTGGGTGCTTCAAGCTTGGGTAAATATGTATGTGCTATAATTACAAACTATGTTTGCTTTCACAAAAGATCTGCGAATCGTCACGCCGTTTATATTCAGGTGAGAATAGAGTTTCAATAACAACTGCAACTTATCATGTGGTAAACCGAACTATGGCTATATACACTCTTAGCGAAAAGGGTGGCACACGAAAACAGAATCTTCATACGTTCCTACGGGTTTGCAAAATTTGGATTAAAATGTTGTACTCGATGTATTCCGCGGTATATGTCTGGAGTAGGTCTTTCATGGGTGTATACTGTATATTCACACCCGTATATCAATGGTAACAGAGAGGTGGAAATACACACTATTTTCGCTAAGAATGTATGATCATAAATATTAAATGCTCATCATAGTATATTTGTGAAGCCTACGTTAGCATTACGGTAATACGCGAGTAGATTAATTGTACTGGAAATCTGAGGCATTTAAATCAGTGGTTGGATTAGGTCAGTGGTTTTCAACCTTTTTGTCTTCGCGGACCCCTTTTCGACTGTCACGGACCCCGTGGACCCCCTGAAGTTTTCGTTCAAAATTAGCTCAATTATCGTGCAACCGTCATCTGTCTTGTGCACATAATAATTGTAGGCTAGTGATTAACAGCCACAAAATGTTTCTTTTTTAATAACACAACACTGTTCGTAGAAATTGGGTAGTCTTATATTATTTCAAAGCGAATTTTACAGCTATATTTATTTCTTGGAAATACGCGTCTTCGATTTGATATGAACGAGCGCCAAATATTTATTTACACAAAGATTGGTGATGGCGAATGTAACATTAACGCGAAACGCTTTCGACGACAGCTTTTGGTGTGTATTTTTAATGAGCATATCACGTCTAGCCACCACAAAAGAAAATATAATTCGTGGCGAGTTTTCAATTCCTTTATTGAGACAGGTTGGAAAAATATTCAGGAATTTATGTTTCAAACGATCGTTTACTCGTTTGCTGAGACTGACAACCTCCAATCCAAAATGTGTTGCGAACATTACGAAATCACCCTGTTTGGTCTTGCTATCTCCAACATTTAATTTTTCCGCAAACCATACCAAAACAAGTCTAAGCAGAAATCTGTTTGCATTGGCAGGCTATTGGCAATTGGACAATTTAAATGAGTTTGTACAGTCGGATATTTCATCTCGGACGACCATTTAAATGATGTGAGTCATAAAGTTTTGGCAATTATGAAGCGAAACTATCTCATGCTTTCTCTAATTAAAAGAATACCAATTTAGTCATCAATCATTTTACAACTTTAGAGGTATCGTGGACCCGCTGAAAATGCTTCGCGGAACCCCGGTTGAGAACCGCTGGATTAGGTGTGAAGCATTATGATATTGACGAAACATTCACAAACACGGCGTAACGTACGTACATGTGTATTTTCGCTATTGTGTACATACATGTATTGCACGATCATGATGTCCTCTGATGTATAAATTGTCCACATTGTAGCCGAATAGCATACATCACATGATAAATTGTTGTTGACTGGTATTGATATCATTCTTAAGATCACGGTGGATGATATCCATAATATTCATGCATTGACGTGGATTTACCATGTATTCAAAATTCATCATTAGAACTGGGAAAGATCGAGTATATGTAAGATTCGATTAGCTAGGGTTACCATACGTCCTCTTTCAAGAGGATTTGTCCACTCTTTTCAATGAATTGAAAGTATCCTCGGGGGACGCCTAAGCGATCTATTTTTTGGGAACTTGTCCTCTTTTTCTATAAAAAGGACTAAAATGCGACCAAAAACGCGACCCCGACGCAGCAGCAAACGCCAGAGTTTTTTTTTTACAAAATGGGAATATCGGGAGCCGAGTCAAAATGATGACAGTGTAATTTTAGTCAACAGCACACGTTGCGTCAAAGCAGGTAATTTGGGAGTCAAGCCGAAGTGATGACTTTTTTTTAGTCAACACAGTTTCATTAGTCGAAAAATATCCACAATCACCAGATTTCAGAATTTTTGAAAAGTGTCCTCTTTTTAGGTTCTCAAAATATGACAACCCCACCTAGATTAAAAGGTGTTCGGGTATCCCTCATAAGGGCATGGATGGTATGGAATGTTCAAATACTTACTTTTCACGCGACAACTGACATATAATGCCAGTTTTACGCAACGCATAAAGATAATTTGGTATTTTTTCGACTCCGCCAATTTCAATGCACTTCGTGACAATGCTGTGAGTTGATCACGATTTCACGCGAAATATCAGTTCCGCAAACGTGCGTATAGCTTTGTATTACATTTTCCGTGTGTTGTGATTCGACCCATTGAGTTCCAAGGCGTCCACGTGGAGAGAATGTCCCGAAACTATAATTCTCGTTGATAGCATAGCTTTTAGTGAAGAAAGGTGTATAAATTTAGTACTCGAAAATTCGTCTTTCACTCCTCAACTCAAAACGTTACAGTGGGTACTCAGATAGGATACGAGCACTCGAACCATTGTGCCAATCCCTAATCATTATAATTCATGATTTCTTGATGCGAGTAAGACATCGCAACTACTTCACAAATCAAAGTCTGATTGCCACGATCGATCATGGTAAATCACGCTCCCTCGATATTCCGAAAATCATCTCCATCTATAAATTCTGAACCGTATCAAGCGCTCAAAATGAAAATGCAGCGTCTAACGTTGACGGTATACACAATGAAAATTTATGAAAGGCACCAGGATCATATAACATAACAATAAATTAATTCATATATTATACATCACATTTTTTAGTTTTGTGTAATTTTACTTTTACCAACCAGTGTATATGTGATGGATTAGCTAATGACGAATAAATAGTGGAGCATCTGTACAACGCAAAGGTGTATATAACATGTTCGTCTATAACCGATCGTTAATATCATAGAATAGATAGTTCCTGTACACTCAAAGCGATGTGAGCTTGAATAGCATTCGACACGACATTCGATTAAGGTGCGCCGACTACCATTAACACGGTTTGATGGAAGTGTTTATCGGTACCGCTTGGCCAAAGTGTTTTGAGTAGGCTACAATATTCAACGCACATCAAAATGCGTTGGTGATAGAAGATGCAGAAGGCCAAAGTTCAGATCGCTGTTTTAGTTCTGATCGCTGCAGTTCTATTAATCTTTAAAGTATTCCGCCACAGAGATGCGGTTAGGACGTGAGTATGTTTTCATGTCGGAATAAACACGGAGACTTAACTGACGTGACATTATTTTCGGTTGGTAACGCAGAAAAAGCAGCGATGATCCGATACCGGCGGAAATGGTAAAGACACTGGTAAGACATCAATTCTATCCGAGCTCAACTACAAATGGAGTGACCAAGAAAGTTTACACAACGGATCTATAAGCCAACGCGAGAAAAATTTAGCCGTGCGCTTAATCACCTTGGAGGAAGGCGGAATCACTGGATTTTAGACCTTCAGGATTTGTATACAGCTGTGTAATGACCCACGACCCGCGTAGCCGCATATAGTTTCAGAACTCCTACCGTAGATGGGTGGATGGTCGCGTTTCGAGATGATAAAGAACTGACATAGGCTACAGTTTTGACGGCCCCAAATCTGTATATTTCTCAATTTGAAATTGTGCAAGCAAAGTTACCGTAAATGGTTATGCGCCAACATAGTGTTCCGCGGTAGATATATGTAAATTCCAATATAGCGGTAAATATTCCAAGATGAATATATATATGACCGAGCGCCACGTATCGTGCAGAAATGAGCTTACGTTTTTAAGTCTTCTGATAAATATGATTATGACTATAATCATTGCATTGTCACATGGGGGATATATATTCGCACTAATTCAGAATAAACAAAATGAGATAACCGATTGCCTTGACCTCCTCGTTTTAATCGTTTTCACGAACGCAAACACTATCCTCTGAACCTTTGATCCCAGGAGACCCTTCATTTTGATCAAATTTGTAAGAAGGCGGAAGGGTACGATCATGCATACGTGGAGAAATTGAAGTCGTGCTTATCGTGTGAGGAAATATGTGGGGACGCCGACCTGAAGCAATTTCGTGCCTACGAATGTAGAGGTATCTGATAACACTGTTCAAAAATTTTCAAAAGTTGTTTGCTCCCGAAAAGAAAACAGTCGATCCTTATATATTTTTAGACGCAGAAACAAAGGTTGGTTCAAATTGCTGATTAGCTCTAGTTTCTAAAATTTAATCTGTGTTTCACACAGCTGAAAAAGTCTGATGAATTTCAATCATCCCTCACACTTCGAAATTTAATTTGACTCGAATTGTGACTTGACTTACCTCGTGTCACCTTCAAAAATCGATTGACTTGACTTGACTGAAGTCAAAATGTGCAATGATTCGAGATGACTCGTGACTCGATAGCAAATTGATCCCAACACTGACCTAGTTATTACTGGAAATTTTGATAATTCACACTCAGATTATCTGACCGTGAAAGACGTGGAACGTTTGGCTGCGAATCGAGGAGACAGTAAAGAAGTCAAAACAAGTGACGGAGACCGTCTCACGGGAAAAATCGCGGAGCTGGAAAAGATATCCAAGAAATTTATAGTGCTTGAACAGTTGAAGAACCGAATGGATCTGATATCCAAGACGATCACGGAGAACGAGGACAAACTAAGGAAAGAAGTGACGCGCGTCGAAAAGGTTCAAGTAGAAATGATAACGGTGCGTTGTGAGTCGTTTGTTGTAATTAATTTGCACTCTGTTATGGTCAAAATGGTCATCACTGCTACAATATTTTTTAAAGAGTGATATTATCGCGCTATTGCGATCAAGCTCATCCTGAAATTTAAAGAATATAGAAATTTCCTGATAAGCTCCCCATCGTTACATTTCTAGAATCTAGGAATATTGAATATACTATTCGATTGTATATTGAAGTTCTGTACCGCTAAGAGGCTCTTTAAATATAGGAATAGGAAAAGGACGTAATATATTTCGTCCTTGATGTCTTTGCGGCATATACACCGACTCATGATATACACACGCACAATCTCCAGGCCGAGATATCCATACCATGAGTGCATTGTGTACATGTATCTGTCGCACAATACCTTTACTACGTTCAAGTACGCAGGTCACGCCATCAGTATTAAGTCGTAAACTGGCGCAACGAGATTTCAGTGAAAGAATACGGAATTTTCTGCGAACTGTGGACCGAATTAACTGCATACGTCCTTGTAGACACGCTATAAATTTGAGTTGATATTCTGTATATAAAAGAAAATAAAACATACCAGTGCTGTGTATAACTGGGCACAATGGTTTTAGTACTCGAATCAGAATCGAGCGGTAATTCTACTGATTCCAGTTTCGTTTGTTGCTAATGAGTTTCTTCGAGTACTGAAATTTTACGCCACTAGCCACAAAGACAGGGGTGTCAAACGTACGGCCCGTATCCGGCCCGCCAGACGATTTCATCCGGCCCGCGAAGCAATTCTGAGTAGATCTAAGATTACTTGTATTTTCCAGCACTTGGGAATCAAATTTTCTCTTAAATTATTCCTCAAGACAGAAAATTTCAAGTAGATTCATACGTCACATTATAAATATCCGACACCGGTGTTGTGGTTTCACTCGAGTCACCATAATGAGCGAATTACTGACATTTACACTCACTATCGGGAAGGCAAAAAATTACGCTTTTTGTACAGAGTTTTATGCAAAAATGGACAAAAAAGTAGGTATTCGCAGAAGCGAAAACGCTAATGCAAAACGGTTATATGCAGGTTACTTGTAGAATATAATAGTTACTCAAAAATATAATCCAAACATGGGTGGTCGCACTTCTTTATCACTTCTCTCTCAAAAGGTGCACGTCGTCAAAAGCAACACGGTTTGCTATTTACTGAGAATGAACCAAATTCAAATATCGCATTCACACTCAAATCTGTTGTATTCCCAACAACGCATACACAAGGCTAACGCCTGATTATGACTGACATAATGGAAGCATAGAGATACCAAATTTTTTCGTCGTTAGAGCCACTGTTTTGGCGGTTTATATCTGTATTCAATCGGCCAATCACCGTATTTTGTCAATTCGATTGTTTTCGAGTAAAGGTGTTGCTGGAATAGAACCTACATGATCCGCAATGTCATTTACGATTATGTACAATGTAGGCTAGCCTACATACACTTGATAATAAAGCAGCCTATTCAAGTGAAACACAAGGGCATGGATCGTGAGGTAACATTTTCCAATCATTTGACTGGTCCGGCCCGCGTGCGATCTGAAGGTTTGAATCCGGCCCGCGACGCAAATTGAGTTTGACATCGCTGCACTAAGAGATCAACGACAATTATAACTTCCGTAATATTTTCCGACGTGGAAATGTTGAGACCTCGATCGGTCGTATCGCAGTATATGAAACATGTAGTACAAGCACGTCTTTGGAAATGATATCTCAGTGAAGTAATGATAAACCCGTAGCATTGTTAAAAAGTGCTGCGAATTAGGTACGGTCAAAAAGATACCAAATCATCTTTAATACGGTATATAACTGGCAGTGTATTCTTTGTGGTCGCATAACCGGTACATATTTGAAATTTTCACACCAACCGTACCTTCGTAATTCGTAATGACTAGGGCTGGGCAAAATCGAGTACATGAGTGATTCGATTCTGAATCGAGTATTTTGCTTCGAGTCGAGTCGAGTAATCGAGTATCACTTATTATGACGTCACATCAGTATGGAAAATGACAAAATTCAAATATGAACTTTTATCCTGCCATAAATAATATAAAGCCTGTCGTACACCATGTAAAGGTAATTTGTAGCTTTGCAATACATGTTACGTAAGCTGGTACATGACCAATCGAAGTTTCAAGGTTTCTAGAGTGGAAAATGGTATCGAATTACAATTTTCGTTGATAAATTCACTCTTATTGGCATGGAGCGTACAATTTCAGTACTCGAAAACATCACCTTTTACTACTCGACTCGAATCATTAGAATTAATACTCGATTCAGATTCGAGTACTCGAATCATTGTGCCCAGCCCTAGTAATGACTGATACTTGAATAGTCGTCCCGATTCGAAGCCTAATACTCTATTCAGAATCGAATCACTCAGGTAGGCCTATTGAATATTGCACAGCCCTGGTGCTTTTATTTTCGTCCGGTGAGAATATATAGGCTTCCTTGGTAAGAGTCATGTTCAAATCGAACTTGATGACACCAGTTCGTCAATCCAAGATATATTACCAAAATATATATTCGATACCAAGTACTCAACCAACCATGCTTATCCCACTTCATTCCCAGTCACGCGATTATGATAAGTCTGCTGATGAATGGTGTCATTCCTACTTTTTCCACAGGAGCTACAAGACGCAATGGACGCCGTAGAAAGAGCTCAGAAATACCTTCTATTCGGACTCGCGGCCGGATGCGTCGCAATGTCTATAATAGTTGGGATGGCATTTTTTCTATTCAAATCGTAAGTGGATCCGCCGTGGACAGTTTTCCGCCAATATTTCCACACGTCGTAACATTCCCTGATGACTTTACATTTCGAAGTACCATATATTCCATTAGCTGTGTAGCGAAATTGTGCATTAATGGAAAATCATGCCTGTCTCTCAACAAAGGATTGATGTTTTGTTACGTAGCACGTTCAAACAATTTTCTACCGCTTCTCATGCATGTATGCTGAAGAAATTTTATAAAACTGATAGAACTAATCGAGGGAAATTGGGGGAACTCATTATGTGTCGATAGTGACACCGTGCGGCGCGTAATATTACAAATTGCTGGAGGGTATATGTGTTCCTGTTACGCAAGGACTCCCTATCTCTTCAGGGATATAGCGTACGGGACTAACGACACGGTGAAAAGGAAATGAACCTCGTTGGCTTACATCTACGGAACAAATCAAAGAAAAAACCTTCCGAAATCACGGATTGTCGACTCACGTGCTATACCTGTCATTACCCATGCCCTTATATCAGGGGTCACCAACACGCGGCCCGCGAGGTCATATTTTGCGGCCCACGGACTGATTTGGAGAAATTTTGGAAGAACGCTCAGTAAACCATTTCGAAATGCCGAAATTTATTTCAGTTTGAACATATTGTTGTTGTTGTTTAAAGTAAGCCATTCTACTGTGCCCAATATCACTATTCTTTCGGTTCGGCATGGTAATATCATTCTATGGAGGAATAACAATTATGCGGCCGTCGACACTCAATTCAATCCGGATGTGTTGGCGGCTGTCAATATTATGCAAATTGAATTTACGAATTGACTCCCTAATTAATGATAGGTTTGAATTATCCTTGAAACTTTCTTCGCGTTCTGCGCGCTTCAATGCGAGCCGATTTTTGATTTTAATACAGCAGGGTCCTTTGTAATCTGAGTCCCACAGTACAGATGCGAACAGCAGAGACAAATGATGCGCTCCATAAAGAAATACCCATTTTTAATCGTGTTCTCCTCATCCCGAATTATTTTTTTTCTGGTAGGCCTGCGTTTGGGCGAATCCAATATATTTCCACTATATCGACAATTCTAATGGGAGGTCAATAAATAACTGCATGCAACATAGGGGACTAATGAGAATTGGCCCAACCAAAGATGCTACACAGCATTAATGACTTCTCCAAGTTTTTGAAGACACCCCCTGCATATACTCTACCGGTGAATCTGATCACATGGGCCGAGAAAGGATGAATATTTGACAGTAATATGTGAAACTATACTAATATCTAATGACGAAATTCACTCATGAACATGAAAATTTTTTCGCGCTTCGCGCGACTACAGTACGAATCCCTGTCGCTCGTCACAACATGACTATATTCACGATCTCGGTGTCCATAGTGAGCCGATATGAGTAAATAGATTTGTCCGGAGTGAACCAGCAATGGACATTGTGAGCTTAACGTGGTTATTTGGCCCCGCAGTTTGTTTATTACCACTATGCACCGGAATGCGACCGCGGGCTACATGAGTAATCGAAATGCGACCGTGAACAGCAAAAGGGTTGGCTACCCCTGTTTAAGTTGCTACAGAGTGTTGTCAGGTATCGTGCGCAGCTCATACTTGAAAATATAATGAAATTGATCAGCATGATATTTTTTGTTTTATTTGTATTTGTTCAATAAAATATTATTCATTTTGTGGTGACTGTGCCCATCGCCCATGCAAGAGAGCACAGCATTGTACTTAGCCTACGTAGAGTTATCATACGTGATTGTTAAGCTGCGTTGGCTATGTTAATCTCGATATTCAAGTCATGCAGCCCGCGGCCTCAAAGAATTTTGAAAAGTGGCCCGCGACCTATTTTGAGTTGGCGACCCCTGCCTTATATCCAGTATTCACCGTCTGTAGTGCAGTAACAGTATGGATCTCCCCCAAGGTGGCGATATTGAGCTGTATGTCGGTACTGCATATCATTATAATTATTCACGTATTGCAAAGGCAGTCACTTATCGATCAGAAAAAAATTACACATATTGCGAAAACAAAACTTGTAGTTCGACTAATCGAGGCCTCACCAAACAGCTGACACACTTTCAGTGAAGTGAAATCGGCAACATAGCAATTATCATTGTGGTCGCGTACTCGTTGCTAGAACAGCCGTAGGATAGGCGTATGTTGTCTATCATTGTTTTTACTAAATGCACCATATCGAAAGCAGGGTATTTATTAAAATTAGGCATTTATGTGTGATGATTGCGAAGTTGCGCACCCACAATAACCATAGCAACATGCTGTTCCACAATCAGGTAGGCTTACGTCCCATGTAAATCAGATAAGTATCGAAATGCTGTCACTATGCCAAACCAACCACACTGAATAATCAAATCAGAAATTTATCTTGGCAGCAGTCGATTATCTTCGCGGTTAGCACCGAAGCAGCTCCAGACTCATGCTCATGTGTATGTTGTACTTGATCGGATGGATGCGGACGTAGCGGGCTATAATCGGCTGGGCGAATTCGTTTTTCGCTATCGTGGTAGCGTCTATGTTAGCATCAAATATCTGGAAAATGGATGAGGACTGTGTTGTTAGGTTATGATCACCATACTTTGAGATCCTAAAAAAATAACATTTAAGAAAAATTCTGAAAGCTCCAGCACCGGACAAGAAAACCGGTGATTTTGAAAATCTTTCGACCGATAGTACTGTGCTGAGTAAAAAAATGGTCATCACTTTGACTTTACCAAAAAATCGGACGCTCGCTCCGTCGAGGTCAAGATTTTGATGGCATCTTAATACTTTTTCTAGAAAAAGTGGACGAATTCCCCAAAAGATGACATTTAGGCTTCTCAGAGGACTGATGGCATCCCTATGTTAGGATGCTTGTCTCTTAGTTAATTAATTATGATTCGGCGCAGAACACGGACGTTCATACTGATTGGAAGATTCACTTCGATAAATACACATTTTGCTATATATCGCGAAACAGAAGAGCTAACTCTAGCAAGGGAAATAGCATCAAGTTACTTTTGAGCTAATATATGAAACTATATATTGGTTGTCACCTATGTATGATGCTAGAGCAGTTGCTGTTAACCAGGACTCCCAGGAGCACTAGAGTTTCTTTGAAGAAAGTGTTCGAGGTTTCGCAGGTGGTTCAGAAACGCAGTCAACTCACAACTATGATTCTCTTGGCTACCATTGAGTGCAGTCGATTATAGGCGCAGTCACTAATGGAATGGTGACTGCTGTGGTGGTACGTCGTGTTAAGTGGAATACGTAGGGGATGTTGGGAGTCCGAATCGAAACCCCGTATACATTTGAAATGACGATTCTAACTCAAATATTTAAAAGCTCATTTGTAATTGAGCAACTGATATCACGCTGTTGTCTTTCGACATAGAAAACCGACTTTCTAAGACAAAGGCAAAATATCAAAGCGCATCTGAAGACGAATGGTAGAAGTCACACTGATTTACAATACATATTCATTATGTTGCTGTCTTGTTGTGTGAAAATCCACTTTACATGGTATTTATAGTAATGCTTTAGATGCATAATGTGGTAGATGTTTGTTTTTGTGACTCAGCGGAAATTTAGGGCTCTCGAATGCTTGCATGTTACGTGACGGTTCCTCAGGCCATTCAAGGTTAGCCACTGATGAGCTGATCAAGTAAATTATGTACTTTTGGCGATCCCTTCTCCTTGTAAAACTGCAATCTTCGAGTAGGTTTCATTCCGAAGGATACTCTGTAGGTCTTCACCCATTGATTGTATGCGTATCTTCCTCGAGTCAGGACTCCGTATATTGCGGTGGGCTTTTGCAAATCGACCTGAACGTATTGCTCGTCATCGTCTGCAAATGGAAAACATCGTATCAATTATGTGCGCGAAACTGTCATCCAAGTGACTATCAAATGTTCGTGTACTTAATAAACGTTCCATAGCTCGCTCTCAGACAATGAATGATGCCAGTAAAATTTTTGCTATGCATACCAGATTTGTACAAACGACTCTATTCTCAAAATGCGCATCAAGAATAGAACTGCAACAATATCCATTGATAAATCCACAACTAAGTAATATTTGTTTTACCGGATTCGGATCAGCTTTCCACATGAACTGAACATGAACATGAAAGGTTTCGATCCGTAAATCTCACCCCCGGATACGCCACTGTTAGTAGTGATGACTCTGAGCTAGTAATGGCTGTAAGAACTTCACACAATAAAGCACCGATATTAAGATTCGCGCTAAACCACGCCAAGTGTGTTTTAGTGGTTCGGGAGCTAATCTTATTTTTTAAATGCGCAACTATAGAACTAAGAACTAGTAACACTCACTTTTCAAAATCCGCCACTAGAACTGGAATTACCGATAAACAATTGTGAACCAGGTTCAGGTTCGTGTGAACGTGAACGTGAACCTCATGACGTCATGTGACGTCATATTGGTAATTTTAACCCTGCATTTCTGTGAAGTGATATATACACGATACCTAGCGACGACCCAGACCACATAATGCCATAATGCTGAAGAACATACCGACTTTTTAAACGTAGCCATATATAACAACTGGAGCAATCAAATGATATAATCATCCCATAAAATCAATATCAACCGTCAGTTTGCCAACAGTTTGAACGAGGACTTGCAAGGGAATATAAGCTTACGCCTCAACGGTCTAGGCCAGACCGGACAATGGATTCGGCTTCTGAGTGTTGCTACGTTGATATTGAGCAGAATGTGATATGGGTTTTACCGCATTAAAATGTTATGCAGCGGTAGCCAACACCCCGATCGCACGAATTTGGTTTTAATGAGATGGATTTCTTCGAGATGGACCCCGTGCGCTTGCTAGATTTTTTACATCAGACAACGATATCAATTTCATTTATTGGTTGAATACGCATCATTCGCTGACTACTTACATGTAGCGTATTTCGCTCTTGATGTTGTGTGATTGCGGGTTAAGCTCACAGCAGATAGTCACTAAATATTCACAAATAAAAAGCTGGATATTTCGAGCAAACTTTTTTGACAAAGCAGGTAAAATTTTTGAGTTTGTCAAAGTGCATGCTCGTCCAGTGTTGATTTTTTTTATGCTGTCAGCGCCATGCTTGAGTGGCCAGCCGTTGAAATGCAATAAATTCCAACCAAAGATGTTATAATGACGTGAAAATTGTAATATATAAAAAAAGGTTCACATTGCAGAACCTACTAAGGTTCGTTTGTGATTGTGAACCTCTAAATTTCCGAAGTTCACACACAGAACGCGAAGGTTAACTTCACGTGCACACCATCCCTAGTAGTTATATAGTTGACGGTCAAGTCGTCAACTGACTACATCGGTAATTTATACAAATCCGACGCATAGGTTTGTCTACATCTCCTGAGCTTACATACGTTGTCTTATATATCTACATTTGGCTATTGTAACCGTATCTTCCAGCTACATTTTTGCGACACCTCACAGCAAACATAGTTGCAGCAGATGAAACAACATTACTTTACCACATGTGAATAATGCATTGCGCCGTCGGATGAAAGTTTCTGGAAACCATAGTTTTGATCCCATGATATCAATGACTCTGTAATTCATACTAACCCGTTTTGCATTGATAAGAAGCTATATAAAGTATACCTTAGTGTCGTAAGACATATATACTCACTGTTTTCTGCGCACCATGCGTCGCTGCTACTCATCGATATATAAGAAAATGAGCACGACGGATGAGTCGACGTAGCAGACACGTAGCTTATTGGAATGGCGCCGGTCGATATTCCAGCGTAGCAAATATCTGGAATTTGAAAGCATCCTCAGTTCAATGCACATACTACAGTAAGTACTCGTATCCACAATCACATAAAACAAGCACTACGAAAAGTATGCAAATAATTACACTTGGATTATACGAGTCCCTTATCCAGGTTTCATATTGGACGTTATCATGACGAGTTCTTATCGTTTATACCCTACGAATTTCATATTCTTGGAATATGAAGAATCCTCTATGTACATGACCAGGACCGTAGCTGCCGCACCCCAAACCTCACAATTTGGGGGGTCAAGCTCGAAGGGGGCCCAAAATTGCTTCGTAAATTAACATAAATTATAGAGTTTTTTAGAAATGTGTACAACTTTCAAAATAATTTTTCGCGCAGTGCGCGGTTTCATGCTGCGTAACATCTAGATTATTGGGTACTCTCCCCACAAAGAAAAAAATACGCATGATTTATACAAATTGCCATTTCGGCTTCGGCCATTACCGCGCCACGACGCACCAAGACATATACAGTTTCACGCCATGAAACATGTGACTCCAAGAAGTGTGCCAGAACGATTGACGGCGAGAAAACCTGGGCCGAAAAGGATTGCCCTGCTGACCGAAACTTCGATGTGTATACGTACGCTTATATGTGTAATTGTCCATAGGCGCATAAATGGCTGGCGCGTTCGGGCGATTTCAATATCTTTTGACACATAGCAGATAGTAGGTCACGGAACAACATCATGTAATGAAGTTATTATACCACCGAATGTGTTTAATTATTATTTATGGACCCTAGAGTTTCCAAGACACCTCATTCAGCTCTACCGGGAAATCTGATCACGCGAGCATGAGGATAAAAATTGATAGCAACATATATGCAATTGCCGATCATATTGACAGATTCAATCATGAATTGGTAAATTTTCGCGCAACCCACGTAGCGAAGTAACGGGTCTCACTAAAGGTTACCCCAAACGTCGGTGATAAGTTTCGGCAAACACCAGTAATCTGATGCGGGTCTGGGGAACGAAGCCCCCCAGAAGTTTGGTTTATCACCAGGCCGTGTTATTTTTGGCATTTCAGGAACCAGATGCCAAAACTGCCAAAATTAAAAATTTGAAAATGCCAAAAATAAGCAATTTTTGGCATATGCCAAAAATAACACGGCCTGCCAAATAGTCTATTTCGTTCATGGTGTTGTGTTAACAGGACCGCGTTACAAGCGAGAAGAGAGTTTGTGAAAGGCAGGTTTCTTAATCTGGGTCCATTCCACCCATTAGGGGTGAAAGCATGGTGTCCTAAATGGTGTGGGCACAGCGAGATTGAACGGCTGACTGCATTTGGTTTACGTCATACTTTCCATTTGTCCAAAGGCAATTTTACGACCATTTTCGACCGGCTTGTCGAGCGCTAAATTTGATGAAACGGGTATCAATGAAAAGCTGCCGCAGTACTGATTATTAAAATATAAATTATATTCTGCTCATGGAACTGCAACCCCCAAAATCAACCACGATTTCTGCATTGTGATCGAGTTGAACATTGTGACGCAACAAACTGTCTGGCTATTTCTGAGCTGCATGGTCTAGTTTTGCCAGACAGTCTTGTTGCGTCAATGTTCTTAAACAAGCAAACCTTCCCAGGACTCTTCCATGCGAGTTGGTGATATTAAAGCCACCTGAAGTGACAAAAGTCCTCCGAAAATATATCGGGAGACTGAAGGAGAAATGATAGTAGGGATACTAAATAGAATGTGTTGAGAGATAACACAGGAAACTCCTGGAAAAGGATCACGAAGAAAATCATTTCCGCGATGAGATCGATGGCACTGGCGAAGTGATCTCTTTTCATGATGCATGGAAGCCGGTTCGACCTTCCAAAGATTTTGAAGCTCTGAAAACCTTTTGTGGATGACTGGCAACATTCTTTCCCTCAGTGGCTACTGTTGAAGCCGATATGTCCCAGATTCGCTGGGCGAGAAATGAATTTAGGAGAAACTTAGCTGACCTGAGTTTGGAAGCACTTCTACAGCGCAACGATTTAAGTCTATTCAACAGCTGTAACAATCAGCTGTTGAGTGTGTTTGTTAGGATTTTCTTTCTTTTTTTTTGCTTATTGGCACCGATTCCGATGGATACTGCACATTTTGTGGTTTCGTTTGATATAATTAACCTATGAAATCGTTAGGTTTTTTCTTCTTCTTATTGTTTGTTGGCACTGATTATATGTGAATGCTGCACATTTTGTGGTGTCTTTTGACAAACTATCCCAAATAAAGTGTTTTTGTGACTAATTCGAGGCTGAAACTATGTATTTAGAGGACGATGCCAAAACTGCCAAAAATAAAAATCGAAAAATGCCAAAAATAAGTTATTTTTGGCAGTTTTGGCATATGCCAAAAATAACACGGCCTGTTTATCACCATATGAGGGCCCAAGACCAACGTTCGGGGGGGATGACGAAGTGCTGCTACGGTCCTGTACATGACTCCTGCTTAACCCTTTGCACCCTGCGATTGGACACGATACAAGGCTTTGCAGCATAAAAGACATTATATGGAAAAATGTGTCAGTAATACTTTGGTCAAATGGAACAAAATGCTTAGCCTCAGACACGGCTTTACAACGGAAAGCCATTACCTATACTTACAGGAGAGCCATGCGAGGACATGGTAAATTTCTCAGAATAGCATGAGCATGAATGTGTGGCATGCTTATACGGAAATTGATCAGGGGAATAAACTGACCAATAAGTCACAGTCATTTCGTTCGAACATTGAAATACGCATGTATTATATGTTTGGCGGTCTGATTCTAGAACAGGGATATGCGAACTAGATTTAGTGGGTAGCCTACGCGAAAGAGCTATGCATCATCAAAAAACTACGAAATCAAGGTATACAGGGAAGATGACGTAGTGAATGGGACTGTGACTACCTTGTTCAGTCATCACAAGATGTTAGAACCCTAAGACATTGTGATACGAGCATCTAAGAGTATTTTTAAACTGCTCCAATCCGCTCACCATTTGTATCGGTTCGATATAAGTAGGCACAGGCTTATTTTTAAGCATCCCATTAAAAACATTTCAGCAAATAGCCAATAGCTCGTTGCGGATAATATCGCCAAATCGTCATTTAACATTCGGAATGAAAGTCGTTTCAACATATCATAAAACTTACTTTCATATTGTGATACTTGCCTTCGAAAATCTGCAAAATAAGTCGTGGCTTTTTATCGAGGTCGGGAGAACACCAATCACACACATCACACAAGGTATAAGGCAAAATTGACGATAGCTGAATGATTCCATTCGGAATCGAGTTTTAGGCATCGAGTCCAGTCGAGAATTCGAGTATCTCTCATTATGACATCACACCAGTATGAAATATTATGTTACTACAATGAATAAAATGCCACTTCTAGATTACACTCAAGAAAATTTTGTGTTTTTGACCATACTTATTTCATTACCCTTTGTAACAATGTAATGGGCGGAAAACGACTCTGCCTGCAAATATTTCATTCCCACTAACTTGGGTAGCTGTGTACTATATGTTCCGTATGCTGCGATACAACCAATCAGGGATTACAGCCAGTGGAAAATAGTATCGAAACTATAATTCCCGGTAATAAAGTAACTCTTAGTGGCAAGGAGCGTATCGTTTCAGTACTTGAAAAATCATCTCTCTCTACTAGAATCGAATCATTACAGTTAAAAGGCCTATTCAATTCAGATTCTAGTGCTCGAATCTCGTGACCAGCGCCTCGCTACACTCTAATTACTGCTGCTAATATATATTGTTGCTATTGTTAACGTGTGGGCCTGAACATAAGTTTATCAGAATATATACCTTCCAAAGCTTCCAGTTTCTTCTTCAGGTTTTCTATAGCGGAGAAACTGCAATTGCATTTGCCAATTTCGCCTACTGGACCTTGTACACCAACTGGCCCAGGTGGTCCAGGGTCACCACGCTTTCCAGGCGGACCTTGGCAAAGCGAACACACGTTCTTGTCAGCTTTTCTTTCTTGAGATCCAAGCAGTGCTTCTTGTACAGCGGACAGTTTGGCTTCGCAAGCTTCCTCAGCTGCGCAATCGCCGACTACGAGCCCCAATGCAAGTAAGCAGGCAAGTAAACTGGCCTGCATTGTGGTATTTTTAAATATCGACTATGTCGAGAATCCTGTCTGCCTGATTATGTATTAAAATGCATTTAATTCCCAACCTCAATCAAACATGCCTTAGTTATGAAAACGGCTTTAACGCCAAGTCTGTGTAACCGTAAGAATTCCAACACTACATATACATACCCACCATAT
Source organism: Botryllus schlosseri (assembly GCF_051294905.1). NCBI lineage: Eukaryota > Metazoa > Chordata > Ascidiacea > Stolidobranchia > Styelidae > Botryllus > Botryllus schlosseri. The sequence continues at coordinate 2,906,474 of NC_137241.1, forward strand.
GCTTTGCCTTCAAAGATTTTGCGCCATAATCAATATTTCAAAATGGAATGCGAAAAACAGTTTATCAGATTATTTGATAGATTCCCTGCAGCGATGGAATTTAAAGCGTGTGCAAAACGAGATATGTCTCACATGTTTGTCATGCTACATAATCTCCCGTCGTGATGTATAGCTACCAAATATTAGTATTACTGCATAATGTTTCGATATGGGTGATTAACGCGTAAATACCTTATGTTTCCTGATTTTCATCTTGATCACGTTTCGGCGAAGTCATCTATGCGGTAATCTCTAATGCTCGGAGCAGTTTTGAGTCATAATAACTATTCAGTAAAGTCACGTATAGCTAAACAGCTGTTGTTAGCTTTGTCTCTAATGGATGTGTATGTATTCATGCCCATATATACAGGGCTGGACAAAAGTGAGTCAGTCAGTCAGTATGCTTTTATTCATCTCACCAACAAACACATGTAAATTGGTATAGATTGGGAGACGACGGGGGACCGGTAGGTCTTAGATTCAGTCGCCACCCAGAGTAACTGAGAATGATTCCATTCTAAACGACCAATCGATGTTTACAGCCTTCCGCAGTAACAATAGTATAGGAACTTTGTAATTACTGTTGATAGATAAACTCTTGTGATGATAAGGAGCGGATAATTTCAGTAGCCTACCCGAACAATCATCCATAACGAATTAACCATCTATAACTCGAATCCTTATGGAATTAAAACTCGATCCAGAGTCCTATAGTCGAATCAATGTGTCCGGCCCACAATAGAGATACAGGGGTGCAACGACCCAGATACCCCCCGACACTTCCAAGAGCTGAGACCTGAACCGGTGTTTCATGGATTACATAACTCTGCCAACTTCCCCATATCTGGTCCTCTGCCACGCTATTACAAAATGGTACGATTTTCTCCAATTGACATAAATATAAGCTGAACATATTAATTGTGTCTATGCATTAAAAAAATTTACTGCATCAGCAATATTTTTCGTCATTAATTGAAAGCTCAACGTCTACATACATTACCATATACCATGTAACACTCCTATAACGGCTCCTTTTTATTCGGCTCCACGAGATATAACTAAGAAATCAAACAATCAACTTTATTACAGTTGAATATGCTGTGAAATAAATCGATGCTGCATTCGGAAATATAGGATCAAGCTCTTCTCCATGTCGTTTCGTGGCGATTTTCATATTTACAAACGCGGTAAAGTGTTCGACATCTATGATTGGAAAACGGATAGATGTAGGCATTTTCCAGTTAGCATAAAAGCAGCTCCAAGCTCATGCTCATGTGTCCTTTAAATCTGACAGGGTGGACTCGTATGAAACGGGCTTGGATTGGTTCTGCAAACTTGTTTTTCTTTATTGTTCCTGTATCGACATTAGCTTTGAATGTCTGAAAAGCAAATTGGCATCATCTACACCTGTTATACTCATTCGAACACGGCATATTGCTAACATCCAAGAAATCGCATTTGTCTAGCTTAGCATCAACTGATTTGAACCTTTAGCGGTAAAACGTTGTTTCCAATATAATTGTTTTAGGTTAAATTAAATTTTGAAAGCATATAGCCTGACCCTAGCTGCCTGGCACTCACGTACAATGTAGTTTTCCAATGACTACAGACATTTTGAATACTGTGTCAGGGGGTTCTCTACTCAATAAGCCATACAAAAATACTGTACAATAAATTTATAATTAAATGAGAATTGAAAAATATATGTATCTCTTGCCATACTGCTTTACATAATTACTGTAGCCGTAAAGAGTCAACACTTGGGTATCATTCAATTACATAAAGTTGTACCATATATGTGGGGTCAAGTCATTGCCGAAGAGTCGCAAAACGCTTCGACTTAACGCGATCTTTGACAGGAGTTAAGTGAAGTCATTTTAAATTTGAAAAGTCAATTCAAAAGTTAAGTCATGCAACGTTTTTCGCAGTGACTCGAGTCGAATAGAGTTTTGTGAAACTTCCGGATTTAACTGTATTTTAGGTCACCATTTATCATCGAGAGAAGTCAAGCAGATGTGTTCAATATTGCCTAATAGCGGGTGACATACGTATACACACGTACCTTTAGAGACCCCTTTACTCGGTAGAACGGCAATCGTCGAGCAGATTTCAATCCGTAAGAAATCTGGAAACTTCTCACCCACTGATCGGCGCCGTATCTACCACGAGTAAGGATGCCGAAGACGTATGTGGGTCTTTGCAAGTCGACTTGAACGTATTGATTCGCATCATCTGCCAAATTTGCAGGTATTATATTGCGTGCTATTAGAATAATTTCTTGGACGATGTTTTGTGACGAAGCTTACTTTTGTCGGCGCACCATGCACCGCTTGTTCCAAGGGAAATATCCGAAAATGAACAGGATGGATGAGTCGAAGTGGCGGAGACGTGATTGATAGGGATAGTCCCTGTCGATATTCCGGCATTGCAAATATCTGAAAATTCAATATACCGCATGTATCACGACAGCATTGTTAGTATTATTTTTTGGAGAGCGCCGTTCATAACAGACAGGTTTTTATGCACCACTTGCGTGATACCAAATATAGTCCAGGGTCACATTATATTTCCTACAAAATAAAACGTATTCAGCATGATCCATCGCTATTTGGGTACATGTGAAAACATTTTTTTAAGTAAAAACATGCAAACAATCACGATACAGGTGTCAATGGGAGATTACACGATGAACAAACAACTGGAGAACACTTCCATCTGAAATACGTAACCATTTTGGCTGTTCCAAGTGATTCACAGTTCGGGGTGTTCGACTACAATTCATAACGTTATATAAGTAAAATTTAGACTATTGCCGAACCTTATAGGCGGAGTGGAATAGGGCGGTGTATAAACACCGGTGCTTGAGACGGGTGAACGGAAATCGATTCCACAAATTGCGTGTCGATTCAATTTTGATCTTACCTTTGAACTCGGATACTTTCTGTTGAAAATCTGGAAATGAGAATATACTGTATGGGTATGAATATTTTACCAATAGGCAATTTCTATCATAACTGATCCGTGTTTCAATTGCCAAATTCGCACATTAGCGCACCAGTTCTCTCTCAGCTCACGACGATCGTACGTAGGCCATTCGAGAATATGGATGCATGTAGGGTTGAATTAACACTTACGGTGTTTTAAAACACTTTCTCCAAAACATGTTTTAAACAATGTTTCAAACAAAGGCCTTTTTAAAAAAAAAAAAATTTTTACAAGTCGTAAAATTACACCATAATTCCGTAAATACACTGAAAAAATCATGTTGCATGAGCCTACGGACAATTACCACCCGTTATAGCCGAAGTATATCGATATGGAATGGACGGATATACGGATATATCGTCAAAGGAGCTATATTTACCCTATATATCCAACTTTCTATGTCAATCCACTATGACGTCACAATTGAATATTCGTGACGTCATCATGGCTTTGAAAATATATATATGTAAAACATGTTTGTTTTAAATTGATTTTTGTTTCAAACGCAACCCTAGATACATATCTGCATCTGTCTTTGGGGTATAGTTTGCACTAATAAGGCTATATAAAAGCCTATCTATTCCAAACTATGCATGTTCAATATTCATTGTTTATAATTACAAAATCGATCAATGATCACTGATTTTTGACTTGATAACTACAATCTAAAATTAATGGCTACGGGTTATATATATCCAATTTCATTTCGATTGCATAAATTGCGCGTAGCTCGGACATGCTCTTTAGTTTTATTAAATGACAACCGTCAGTATATATCTGTGTTAGGATCTTCCAGTCATCACCATATATTGTCATTGGTATATTGTATATCGTAGTAGATATGAAAGATGCAAAGTAGCCTGTGCCTAATTCAATATTGTGGCCACACACGCCCGCTATCTAAATGTTTGGTACAAACCAGTGTTGGGATGACTTGAGTCATGACTTGACTCGAGTCAGACTCGAGTCACCTTTTTCGTATGACTTGACTTGACTCGAGTCACTTTGCTAAAATGACTTGACTTGACTTGACTCGGCGTATCAGAAATGCGGATTGACTCGTGACTCGAAGCAAAATTCACGAGTCAATTTCAAGTCATCAAGCAAACGATGTCGATAAAATCACTCTATCTTGCTTATGGTCGGATTGTTCTGGAAACGCTGGTGTAACCCGTGAAAGCGACCAATCATTCAATAATCGTGCGTTTTACTGAATCTCCATTGTTCTCTCACAAATAAATAGACCGCAAACGAAATGACCGGAGCATACAGCTTACGCACTAGTATAGTAGAGTAATTTAGCGGCAAAATGTATACTTCTGTTATCTGTACCGAACCTCTTGTTTTATTGAAATTGGATTCGAATATAGTTTATATAGTTCGCGACCATTGGCGCAGTTTCGAATTGTTTCATATCAATTTGTAAATGGGTAGTGTATTGCATCTTATTAATTCGTTTCTCTATTTTTTATTTTGGCTGGTAATTAAATTGAGGCTATGTAATTATTTACGTAGTTGTAGCATTGCTACGTATATGTGAGCCATACAGCGCCTTCTTGCGTGAATATTTAACTCTATATTCGTTCATCGGTTCAGAATCAATGACCACTTAATCTGTTTTTTAGACAGCTAGCATAATACAATGACGTAAGCATGCTTCATACTTCGAAAAGGCAACTTGACTTGAATTGTGACTTGACTCGTGACTTGACTTGACTTGACTTGACTCGAGTCAAAATCTGCAATGACTCGAAATGACTCGTGACTCGAAGGTAGTGACTTGATCCCAACACTGGTACAAACCCCAGTCACAATTCAACAATTTAACCCACAGCCCAACTTAGTATCGGAAGAACTTGTTTTTGAGACATTACAAGCAAAAGCAATTTAAATTGGCCATATGTCTCAGACTTAGCATAAACTTGACTGAAGTATTATACTTTGATTTTATTTGCGTACTTCTCTGCCGTCAAAAACACGCCTGCATATATTGCACTCTGGAGACGCCGCAATACTAGCAAATATCCCACCATTAAATCTTGAAACCTCTACCAACATATGTGGAATTACAGCATGAAATTTATACCTTCCAAAGCCCGAACCTGTTCCATTAATTCTTTCACGCCGAACTCGCTGCAGTTGCATGCCCCAATCTCCCCTTTCGGCCCACTAATTCCAATTGATCCGGGAGGTCCGGCCGCCCCTCTTTTTCCGGGCTTTCCCAGACAGTCCGTGCACACATCGTTTTCACTAACTCTGTTGAATCCCTGCAGAGCTTCTTGAACAGCGGAGAGCCGCGAGTTGCATGCAGTGACATTTTCGGCTTCAATTCCGACGAATGAGCATAATAACACAACAGCTACGGTCAATAGTGTTGATTGCATGTTGCAGCGATATGATAAAGCTTTAACACCAAAACTATTTTCATGTTTGATTAATATAATCATATCGAAATAAACCCGAATACTTTCAGTTGATCGTCATCAGGAGTAATCGATAGCAACAAAAGAACTTTGTATAACAACAGTGCGGCGACAGTGATACGGCTGTTGATAGAAAACGTTCTTTCCAATTCTCTACTAGCTGCTGACGATTAAGCCTAACCCCGAAGAGTGTCAGCTGGAAGAATTCAGGTTTATTTCAATATGAATACACTGTTCGGTTGTGAATTGAAGTTCTGTATCTCAAATAGTCTCTTCATAATAATATTTAAAACGGCATTATAGAAATCAACCTAAGCACGCATGGAAATCCCACATGGTGGCCTCGGTCATTCCAATATCTCCAAGCGTTATCGAACCCTATTAAGTTGCTCGATACTACCATGTGAAGTATAACCGCTTTCCCTCGAGCGATATGATTTCGAAGATATTTTTTAACTTGAATCGCTGAGTCGCGGTCAAATTAACTCACGCCAGTATCGTGTGTTATGATCTACATGTGTCTGACTACGACTTACATCATTTGTTTGGCTTAATGAATGCGATATAGCCAGCGATTATGCGCTAGGCGAATTTTTTTGTGATTAACTCGTGTGATCCTCCACTGCTATAACGCTTATGCGATTAGTCAGCAATGACTGATGGAATTCGTCTGCCATAGTTGCCGGGCTGTGTTATGAAAAGTTGTTTGTGAACATCAAGCGTGCATTTGTTATTCGAGAGTCACATTCGATTAATTCGGACACCGGATAACCCGAACAGCTGCTTTATTCTGCCGAAACGCTCGGGAACATAACAAAATTAGATTAAACATTGTATGTAATAAGTAGAGTCATTTTTATATGACCTTAAAAAATCCATAATATGACTTTATTTTTCGGAAAATATGACTTTATATGACTTTATGGGAAAATCGTGTATTTTTACATGCTAACAACGTCACTCACGGAACTGAAGAGTAAAACATACGCAACATAACACATCCTTTTTTATTTGAAGCCACTGTTGTAGTACAGTTTCATGTAGTGCGGAATGTTAGAGTCTTTGAAGTTACGATTTGGACGTAAAATGACTTTAGTAAGGAAAATGAGCGCTCCACAGACGCTGATGTGGGTTGACACTTCTGCAGTTTTGCATAAAGCGATGGTGAAATGTCTCGTCTTTGTAGCTCCATAATTTTTTCACATCGTTTTTGTCCAATTGCTTCTCAATGTAATTTTTGAGCTCAAGCGGATCTTTTCCGAAATCAAGGGCATTTAGATCAGCATGGGCGTGTTCGTAGGCTATAACTTTCCATTACAACATCACATCAGGTTGACGGTGTACGTAGGCTATAATTTTCCATTTTCAGTATTAAGTTTGAAATATTGTTATAGTTGAGGCAAATTGGCTGAATATTCAACTTTGGATCGTTGACTGAATTTTTGATGCTCTTTACAATAACTTCACCTTCCTACGTCTCGGCATAATATTGAGCAGCATTCGACCAGCTACCCCAACGAGTAACTGCCTTAGTTTCTTAGTGCTTGATTGCTTCACCGCTTAAATTGGTACTTTTTATTTAAACTATACTAAAAATATGACTTTCTAACTTTTTATGACCTAACCAGCAAAATATGACTTTATATGACTTTATAACTTTCTTAATATACCCCATAGAGATGCGGTTTTGCGTTAAAATTGATTTCACGACTTACTGATGCATAGAAAAAAATATGACTTTAATGACTTTAAATGGCCCTAGTAATAAGCCTTCAGTTTGCGTTGTTAGCTCTTCCATAAATGATATTCTGTCATTCTAAAATGATTTAGATTGTTATACCTATGGTTTATTTTATGGTATGCTTATATCAAGCGAAGATACCTTTGACTGCACAAAGAAACCCTGTATATGTGATTATTACACAGTAATACAGTATACAATATTTATTGAGTCCTTTGGTATCGCAATATATAACAATACAACTGAACTTATGACATAATTCTTGTGCGTTTTATGCGGTCTGTGCTGATTACTGCAGCCTAGCTGCAATTCATTTATTGTTCGCCAGTGCACCATTTCTAAAGCGTTGCCCGCCTTTACGCATGACCATGAAGCGAAAATTTGATTTTCGCCTAATTCGGACAAATAAATTTCTCCGCTTAATTCGGCGGAACCAAAGTGTCTGAATTAGGCGGAGTCGACTGTATACATATATACAAATATACTCGAAGCCAATGCACAGTACTCATCGGTGCACGCTGAAACAAATGTGTCGTGTATATTGTAGTAACATTGCAAAATGGCTGGCGCTACCAATTATCAAACTGAAAAATTGAGGTTATTGTTATGCTATACGGTTGCGATGAGTGACCAGATTAACTTCAGGTAAAGTATATCGACGAATAAGAAGATGTACTTTCATTGCGAATTTGCTAGTGTTGATATTTAATGCGGAACGTCTAACTGGATTTCTATAAGCTTCAAATCTTTTCGTTGAATAATCAAGAACAACAACTTCCATTGCAAAGTGCCTTGATGCGCATTTTCCATGCGTTAGCCGTATCTAGAACAGGGGTTTTCAACCTTCATTTGGTAGTGGCCCATCAAATTTGTTTGAAAACGGTTGGCTGGTCATTTCCGTTAGGGTTATCATATTTGGGAATCGGGAAAAAGAGAACACTTTTTCAAAATTTTCGCACATAATCCGGAAAAATGGTAAATTTTCCATGACTGTGTGATTGGTTGACTAAGAAAAAAAGGTCGTCGATTTCGTTCGAACCACGAATTTCCTATTCAGCGCCATTTATGCCCATTATTTGTACACTCGAATCTGTCCATTATCTTAGCTCTATCTATACGCTTTAGCCCTTTGTAACCGGCCCGCCTACTGACCAAAATTTTACTGCATCCACAAAAAATAACGATAAAATGTCATCCATATGGCTTAAATCGACGCCCAATATATTGCCGTAAACCTGAAGTAGCCGCCTAGCGGTCTGAGATACTCTCATGGCTCAGACGCTAGAGGGAATAACGTTATGCGAGAAAATGTTTGTGATTTTATTGAAAACAAAATATAATTTTGTTCTTCTATATCTCCTGACGTCATACCTAGGCCCTCTTTTGGTATATGGACACCTGATTGCCTTCCGCATGAATCTCTACGTTCCAATGATACATTACACGCTACTATAGCGCTTCATAGCCCAGCGCTCAGTGATGAGCACCGGAGCGGAGCCGGAGTGGATTCGGAGCGGAGTTTTGCCAATTTTGTGATACCCGGAGTGGAGTCGGAGTTTACAACAGATATTTTTCCGGAGTTTTACGGAGTATTGTGAGTTTTGCCCCCGATATCTTTCGATAGCTTTGGCCAGAAGACACTATTGATTACAAACCAAAACACAGACAGTTGACACCTTGTAAAGTTGTGATATGACTGGTAACATGCAAAAATGATTGACAAGTGCATAAAAATCAGCCATCTGCACTGCAATTGGGGACTGGAGAGTAACCTAGTGATCTAGCAAGGCATTTCCGCTGAGCAGTGTCTGTAGTTCACAAACTTGAAGACACCCAATATCGTTCGCAGCGCATCATTTTCTCCCTGCAATGAGATGCAGTCTTTGAATCCACTGCTGAATGTCACCATATTATGAGATAAGATCTCCAGAATCTTCCACGTTGCTGTCATTGCAGTCTTCTATAGTCACATCATATTCCTCCTTGCGTATTTGTTTCGTGACTAATTTCCATGCTACCCCAGTAATTGTGCAACATTTACAATCACTTCAATCAGCAACACACAGCGGGGCTTCCCTATGGTACAGCCTTTGGCTACCGTGATTCTTCCAGCAAGTTGATGATCATAACGGAATATATCCCATTATCCTGATGACATTCAAGATAGTAATAGGTCCATTTTGTGAAAATGTATTCCCGACGTTGGTATCAGTTGAAACAAGATAATATCCGATACCACTTTTGTGATAACTTTTCGCAACTTTCATCGTACTTGCAATTTGCAGTGAGAGATATCGATAATAAGTGTTACATCAATATTACCTTTATATCTGTGAGAAATATACATACAACAAGCAAGTATCTGAATGGAAACAATAATAACTTATGCAATGTGTTACATGATTTAATGACATTGCGACGAATTTTCGCTAGTAAGATCCGCTCACAGAGGCATACCAGCATCTAAGCCCGCTTTAAAGATTTCAAGAATACATAAATCACTAAGGTAAGCTGATCTTACCCTGTAAAAACAGAATATTCCGAATTTCTGAACAGCCACAGTAAATAACTACAACCGTCTGCTTTGCTCTGCTCGCATCAACTCAACTACGCTTCCTTCAATATTGATTGACGTAATCAGTCATCCAGAACTCTTCTGAATTTTCGTCATGTAATGTTTGGTTTGATTGAGAAATGACTTTGATGTGATATGAAAAATCAGCACCGCAATCAAGTTTCTGCTGCTGGTCTGTCTCAGACTCCAAATTCCAGATATCATGTATCAGCTTCAAAATTGGAAGTCACTAGTCATTTAGTCAACTTCAAGGAGCGTCGATCGGTGCGTCAGTGATGCATCAATGTATGTTTAGTGTAGTGCAGTTCCATCAACTGTTTCATGGCGATGCGGAACTTAATTTACTGAAACCTATGATGTGATCGTCGATTTCAGTGGTGTTAGTGGTAGTTAGTTCGAACTGACTGGTCTTCCTTCGTTGTTTTAATATAATGGCTGAAGCACCGTCGACGTCAAGTGGGTTACTCACTAAGACGCAGAAAAAGAGTGACGTGTGGAAGGATTTCACTCTGATGCTGCATGATAATAACGGCCAGTATACTGGGTTTGCGATATGTCAAAATTGCAATGTACAGCTAAAGCATCACAAGTTGACAAGTGGTACGTCGCATCTTCGAAGACATATCGAAGCTTGTAAGAAGAATTGATCGCAGTTGAAATGCAAGTAAGCGAGTAATCCAAGGAGAAGGTGATCATGGGGAACACTGATCGCCGGGTGGAGAATACCGAAGAAGTGTCGGTTTGCCGTGGTGTTGTGCAGAAGACGTTTTGCCATCCAGATTTACGGTGAAACGTAAGTTCGATGAGGAGGCTTCATCTTTGAAGCAGAAGCTGTCAGAGGAACTAAGAGTTGCTATCAAGTGTTATGGGCTGGTTGGCATCACCACAGATATGTGGACCGATCTAAAGGGTCGCAGTTCTATTAGAGAGAGAGAGAGTCTTTATTTTCATCCAACCAAAATACATAACACACGGCAGTGATGGTGGTACAGAAAATATGCTTGCACAGTATTCGGTATTAGATAGGAATGATCGATAAGACCGTGAAGGTCATCTAGTCTGATCACACCAGCATCAAACAGGTACACTTGACTCTAAGCAGTCTGGCTGTAAAAAAGGTTACAGTAGTTAAAAAAATAAAATAGAAGACAAATTAAACGATGGTAGCAAATGATCAATGAAGCAATGTCTGGGCGAGGTAGGGCAACAGTGTTAGTGTAACGACAAGAGGTGATCAAGTAGGGCTTTTTTGAATCTATTATAAGGCAATTCACGGATGTGTGGTGGTAATGCATTCCAGATGATAGGTCCCGAGTAGTCGATAGATCTCTTAGTTAGGTTGCTATTGGGTGGGGGTAAGTAGATGTTTCCTTTAGACGAGGATCTCGTGTAGTGGGAGTGGACATTTTTGGCAGGTATGAAAAAGTCATCAAACACAGGAGGCAAACTATTGGAAAAATATTTGTGAATGACTTTTGATACTTCGAAGCGGTATAGTTTGTCAACTTGCAAAATTCGATGCTTACGGTAGTAAGGCGATAGTTTGGTACGTAAAGGTACAGATGAGATCAGCCGTATCGCACGGTTTTGCAGGGTTCGAATTCTGCACAAAAATGTTGTGCATGCACTTCCCCATACTACGATTCCATATTGCAGGTGAGAGTGGAAAAGAGAGAAATAGATGGTTCGTAGTACTGATCTGGAAACAAAAGATTGCAGACGGGTCATTATTCCCACACACCGAGCTAGTTTTGATATTGTGCATTCAATATGCTGCTTCCAGGACATTTTGGCATCAATGGTGACGCCAAGATATTTTGCTGAGTCACATATGGAGATTTGTTTATGATTGATGTCCACAGTGAAACTATGACTAGCGTTATTTAAAAGGAGCATCTCGGTCTTATCTGCATTCAAACTTAGTTTGTTTGCTTGCAGCCATCTCGACACTTTTGGGAGTTCCCTATTCACAGATGCATGCAAATCATCGACAGTGTTGGAGGTAATGAAGAGGTGAGTATCATCAGCAAATAGGGTTGTGCGGAATAAAGATGCATTAACAATGTCGTTAATATAAATGAGGAAAAAAGTCGGTCCAAGGACTGAGCCTTGTGGCACTCCACAAGTTATATCTCTGGTAGTCGTTCTTAATGTCCCCAGTTTAACAAATTGTTTGCGGTTTGCCAGGTAGCTTCCAAGTAGAGTTGCTGCAATACCCCTGATTCCATAGTGCTCTAGCTTGTATCTTAAGATTCTGTGGTTAACTGTGTCGAAGGCTTTGCGGAGGTCGATAAAAATGCTGCAGCCACTTTCTTTTTGCTTGATGGTTTTGTAATAGTCCGTTACTATTGATAGTATTGCATGGTTGGTGTTGTGGTTTGATCTGAATCCATGCTGAGTCGGGGACAGTACTGCATTCAGTTCGAAAAAATTCTTGAGTCTGCAGTCAATCAGTTTCTCAAAAACCGTGGCAAGATTTGGCAAAACAGAGATTGGTCGGTAGTTCGAAATTAGCTTTTTACAGCCTTTCTTAAACACTGGCATTACTCTGGCAGTTTTCAGTGCATCTGGGAAAATGCCTAGACGTATCGACTCATTAAAGAAAATGCATATAACATCACCAATAATATTAAAGACTAGCTTCAGAAAGTGTGTTGGGATGAGATCGGGTCCTACTGCTTTGTTACTTTTCATTTCAGATAATATGATCGCAACTTCTCCTTCACTTGTCGGCTCAAGAAAAATGGATTTCTGAGGGCCAGGACTCAAGTACGAGAGAAAGTCATCGTTAGCTTGACTGTCCATTTTGTTGGAGAGAACTTGACTCTCAGAAGTAATGTTGCGACTGTTCGGCAATTCACGGATACTAAAAAAACTGGTATGAATATCAGACAGGCTATCGAAAACATCGATTGGGATTCTTCGACAATGGTCTAAATATATTTCGGGGACTGGACAAGATTCTTCGGGTTATCTCGGAGTCTGGGATTGAGATCCCCGGAGTCGGAGGGACTTTGCCTCAGAGACCAAAGTTGTCGGAGGGACTCGGAGTCTCGAAAAGCAGACTCCGCTCATCACTGCCAGCGCTACGATCTTGGAAAGGTAGGGATGATAAGCACAATCACGCGGCCGCCGCCGATGAGTAATCGATTACGTAATCTCGTATTCTCGCTGAAGGCAACGCGCGTGCAGCTCTACATAACATAGTAACTGCCTGCGCAATTTTCCCTTAGATTGTATATATCTCCATGCTATTGAAGTGTTATCCAACCCCAGTTGCTTGTTATATGTAACTTGCAACTGCATAAGGGATCCGTAAGTATACACATATTGCCTTATTCGGCACTGCCCAGCTCCCATATACGCTCGAAAAGTCATTTCACGTGATACATTATTGCTTTATTTCACATCAATTTGAACTGTATTCTACACGGCTAGTGTTCCATGTATGATCAACAGTATTCATAGAAGCCAACAGTAACTTCGTGTGTCATCTAAGACTGATATATAACTGCCTCTATATGATGTTGTTATTACAGGCTCGGGTACCAAAATAGCCTAACTCGCACGCTTATTTGTGTAGTGTTAGGGCTGGTGTTGGCTTTCTTATACAAAACTAAGCTTCATGATAGGGATATTGATGAATATGTCAGGATAATGGCTAACCATACGTACAATTTGCTATTGCATGAAGCAATTGTACATCTGTTTGAAACTGCAGCGAGTCGGGTGATCTTACGCAGCCATGATTTTCACGTAATAAGCTATGCTTCTTTCACGTCAATTTGAAACATCTTCTACGTGCTAATCTTCGATATAAGGACTTTCATAGAATAGTATGACCAACAACAAGTCATAGAAGATAATTGTAATTGGTTATATCACGTCTAGAACGGAAGATACAACCCAGCAAACACCCGATATCCCATGGATTTGCTGGTATGTCCACAATTGTTCCAACTCGTCCCACCTCCCAAGGTTAGTTACTGAGGACTTGCTCAGTTTGTCACAAATTGGACGTCCAGTTATGTAACTCCAGGTGACTTCCGGTGGAAGAAATTTTTAGAATCTTCCTATTACCGTCACCAATGAATATTCCAAAGGATGTCATGGTAGTCAGTCACCTGGATGCCACGTACATGGGAGTTCATCAGGATACCCCTACTTGGATATCGTTTTCATGGAGTCCAGCTGGCTTGTTCAAAATAAAGACTCTCTCTCTCTCTCTCTCTCTCTCTCCGTTCAAAATGGCATATTATCCTTATTCATCCCCACGGGGGATGCACATGCACATCTCGCGGACGAAATCGTAAGACATATAGGCTATATAGCCATTTATTGGTGTACTGTTTTTTTTAAATATATCGCAATCCTGCTTTGTATTGATTTAATGAAATTGTTAATAAGCTGAACTATAGGCCTAAAGAGGCATATAGCAAGACCCAGGCGTGCACCTGCACCTGCACAACTGCACAGTGCACATCATGGCGAAATAAGTGTTCTGAATATGTATACTATCCCAATATGGTGAAATACAAGAACAAATGTGAGCATCAAGGTGAAATTGTGATGCATGTGGCGGCATCACAACGTGATTCAGTAAGCATGATACGCCATGACCAATTGACCATTCGTAGCACACAACACGTCAAGTCTGGTATCTCAACAATCGCGGCCCAGACAGCCTTCTTCCTTCTCCGTCACGTGATACCTGCTCAGTCCAGCGCGACGGCGCGTGCTTCTGGCATTTGAATCTGAGTTGATGTCTGTGTGACTGATGCGACGAGTTTCTTAGAGATAATGGACGCAGACAAAACAGTCATTAGTCATTGATTAGATTGAGAAGCTGTACGAAGCGAAAGCTGAAGACTTGCTGTCTGTTGTTAGTGTTGTTGATTCAGAAACTCTACCCGAACCGCTCCGACATTGAAACAGTTTGAAATGGTAAGAGTTCTAATTAATAATGATATAGAATGATGCGTAAATAGACTTAACCACCGTATACACTTCTTGTGAGCGTAATTTAGCTTCTCCTTTTTCGTTGATAGTTTGTGTTCAATGTCGATATATGGTAGAACACTCATTGTTTGTTACGCCTCGTTATTTCTTGGAATGCAGATACGCCATACTGTGAAGTGTGAACACGCTGCAGTATGATTGAAACGCCATAAACACCTATTTGCTGATTCATTTCAATAGCAATGTTATGCTGGTCGGTAGACTGAATGTTCCTCAAGATAGTGATAAAAATATCTCATGTATTTGCGCGGTCATACCATAGTAATTTATGTAATAAGGCATTTATATATTGCTTGATCACTGGCTAACTCTATATGGATTGTACTAGTTTGGTTGCGCCTGAGACTGATTGCCGCCATTGTGAATTATTCCCAATTAACAACTCTTGCTGAAAGTATATTCTGCTGACTTTTCCTTCAAAAACCTGATAAAATGAGTACATTTGCTGAAAAGTATGTCCCATATACAACCTATATGAGTAATTGATTATGAACAAGTGCAAGTTATACTTTGATAGGATACCATGATTGATTATTATGTAGTTCATTATTAATGACTATGCCCCTTTGTAGTACATGATACGCTCTTGCCGTGGCCAAATTCACCCTGTATATATAGCCGCACCCCAGACTGGAATCGGTGGTTGTTTTCGACAACATGTTGTGCGTGACAGACACATTTCTCGCGTGATTGAAAAATTTCATTCGCGTGGCGGAAATTTTTTTCGCTCTGATTCGATACTGAATTACTTTTTAACAACAATATGTGCTGAAATAGACCTGGTATACACCGGACTAAAGTTACACTGTATATTCGCTGTTGCGCAAATGCCACGGTTGCTTGCGTTCATTGTAAAGCGTAAGCGCCTTATTCTGCATCTGGACTATGATATCGCTTTGTGACGTCAGCATAATTCATTAATCGGCGTGATCAGATATAAATGCTCGCGTGACAACTGATGTTAATATACAAGCATATTGTCTAAACGTGATAGAAGGCATTATTTAAAATTATGTTGACTCCCTCTTCAGGTTGAGGAAATGCATGTGCCGCAATCAAACCCTCAACTCAGAGCCGCGGTCTGGCCTATATCGCCCAGCGAATCTCGGCTATCAAAATGAATTATCGAATTACCATTGATGACGTAATCATATTCTGGGTGATTCACAGTAGCCAATATTCTCGCCAACAGTAACCTGATAACTGATCAGTGTGTAAATGTACTATAGGCAGCATGCTTGCACCCGCATCGGTTTGTTTTTGTTTTTCGTACTGTCAGATGACTTGAATACAACCATTCTAATTTTTTACCTAGATATCAGCAATGTCCGCCGTTGGTGATGACCACGTCAAGCAGACTGCACGAAGAATGCATTATAAAGTGGGTAGTGTACCGTCAACATAATGAAGTACTAAAATACAGCATGGGCTTCAACTCGACAAAAAAGTGCACGGAACAAGTGGTGCCCGTATAATATCATTTTCTGTAAGTTGAATGGTAGGCCTACCTATCATATGCGAAAATCAATGTTCAAAATCAGAATCTATTTTCAGGCACCCGATGCGAAATCCATTCATCAACAATGCGAAGTGTGGCGCCAGGCCCAGGCATGAAAGTTGGAGAGCAAACGATGGTAAAATAAATAGCTTGGATACAATTTGCAAAAACCGAAGGTGGTTAAAGAATTTAGTGTTGGTACTCAATCAGTCGTAGCATCATATCATACATTTCTGCTCAAGTTCAAGTAGCAGTAGTGAGCGATTGCTCAAGTGGAAATAGAAAATTGAGAAAATTGCACGAGCATCAAGAAGTAGATTAGCCTGAATTGTGGAATTCTTTAGAGTGTAATCGTAAGTGGCCATTTCCGAATATAGGTATAGTCAAGGTGGAAGTAATATCCTAAATTTCTGTTGAAACTACAAGCGGAAATAAAAAATTGCGTTGATAAGTCTTCAAGAAATTTTGAGAAGTAAATTTGGTCAAGGTTTTACCATCATCTTGCCACGAAATCGTGACTATTTCTGAATATAGGCAGTCAACGTATATCCATGTTGACTAGCGCGTATCTTTATGTTGAAGATGATCAGCACTGGAACCCAAGCAAAGCATCAAATTTCTAATCGAGTGTATGTAGAGATCTATAAGGCATGTAAAAGCTGCTTCCAGTACAAGCAGAAAATTGAGTTCAAAAGAAATATTGTTATTTGTTTCATGGAGGAGATTTGATCTCGGTCAGGAGTAGCCAACCCGTGGCTCGCGAGAAGGTTTTCAGTGGCCCGCGAGTTAATTATCGAAATAAATTGCATATCAAAAAATAAATTAGGCAGGTAATTTATTGTGAGCTTGCAAGACCAACGAAAATTTTTATTGTCCTAACCACAAACTTTGAGATGTTGATGACGAAAATATCAGTTCCGATGCATTGGCGTAGCCAGGGGCCATCCACATTTTCGTATATGAACATAAAGTAGAATATTTTGTCGCAGATTTATTTGACTTGATATTTTTCTTAGCTCTTCGCGCGATTTATTGTCACTCGATTTCTAGTAGGGCTGGGCACAATGATTCGAGTACTCGAATCTGAATCGAGTCATTATTTTGATGATTCGAGTCGAGTAGTAAAAGAAGAATTTTTCGAGTACTGAAATTATATGCTCCTCGCTACCGAAAGTTATTTTATCAACGATAATTATGGTTTCGATACTATTTTCCACTGTGGAAGCCTTGAAACTGATTGGCAAGTATCGCAGCATACGAAACATATACTACAAGGCTACGACCGTTACTGGAAAAATATCACCGAAGTCATGATCCACCCACAACATTGTCACAAAGTGCAATGAAATCGGTAGTAGGGCCGAAGAAATACCACAGTATCTTCAGTGTGATGGATAACAGGCATTATATTCTTTGTGGTGGCACGAAAGGTACATATTTGAACTGTGACATATTACATTTTGTTGTGACGTCATAATGAGTGATACTCGAATACTCGACTCGACACGAAGCATAATACGTGATTCAGAATCGAATCACTCGGGTACTCGATTTTGCCCAGCCCTAATTTCTAGCTTTTATAGTATTGTTTCCCTCTCATGAAAATTAAATATGCGCCCAATCTACGGAATTGAGCTCAACTATATTTGCAATTATGTGAGAACTTGTTGTCCTACATGCGACTTCGCGCCTGCACTCGCTGAAAAATAGTCGTTGATGAAACCTTTGCGCAAAATGATAGACACATGTTCACTGAAATCTTCGATTATTCGTGTCTTGGTCAATTAAGCCCTGCGGTACACAGATCTGGTCAATTGAGCCCAGCGGTATACAGAGGTGACCCACAATATATGCAACATTATTATTGCCAGAATTCATTCATTAACTTTGAAAAAATTTTGCGATTTCGGATCATATAGGTTCTATTCTAGCTGCACCTATATTCACAAACAATGGAATTGTCAATAATATGGTGATTTGGCGGCAAAATACAGTAAAAATCAATAAAACAGTAGCTCTTCTAACAATGATGTAAGTCGGTATTTTTCTATGCTACCTATAATTTACTCGAACACTGCGGCAAACCTGGGTATGCGTTGAGGTAGACAAAGTATGTTGCTGTAAACGCGAACGTTGAAATTTTCTTCATCGTCTTAAATAGTGATTCAGGTTTCCCTCAAGGCCAGGGATCATTTGAGTCTTTTGTGATGCACTAGTGCAGGGCCGGACAACCCGTGGCCCGCGAGGTAATTTCCGAACTTGGTAATGTTATAAAAAAAATGAATTGCACAGATTGTGAACTTGCAAGGCCAACCAAATATTTGATTAGTCTCGCCGCAACACTTGAGATGTGATGACTAAAATATCAGTTACGACGCATTGGCATTTCCATGAGCCGCACTTTGGTAGATCGTACACTACAAAGCAGAATAATTTGCGATAAATTTATGAAAAGTAAATATTTTCTACACGCTTCGCGCAACATGTAGTCATTCGATTTCTTGCTTTTAATATTGTTACCCCTTTTTGAAAATGAATGAACGCCTAATGTATCAGATTGAGTCTAACTATATTCTCGATTACGAGACAAAGTGTCGTTCAACATATGCGACCTAGCGTTTGCGCTCGCAGAAAGACCGTCGACTATGAAACCTAGGCACAAAATAATTGATGCATGTGGGTCGAAGCTTTCGAAATTGATATGTCCAGGCGCTGAATAGTCCAGTCCTGGCAAACTGAGCCCAGCGATATACTGCAGGCCCGCAATATAGTCAAGTGACAATATTATTGAGCTATGAACTTCGAAAACTTTTCGCGCGGCTAGTGGCCCGCGCAATATTTCGGCGTTCGAATGTGGCCCTTTGGCTGAAAAGGTTGGTCAGCCCTGCACTAGTGCGACCACAGATATTGTAATTATATTTTTGTGAAACTATTGTCTTCACCATGTAACTTGCATGTATCAGTTCCGTTTTGGCGTTTGTGCTTCTGTTTTTGGTAATTTTTTCATAGAACTCGGAACGCAATATGCATTTTTTCCGCACTCCATATTTGCAGTGTTGAGGGATTATTTATGGAAGTATTTCTTACGGAAATTTCAAACGTTGCATTGCATCAAACAAGCAATCTATGCAGAATTGCTGGGCGGTCTGTATGTTTGACAGCCCTGATGTAATGGAATTTGGCTTCTTGCCAACATGGGTAGTCGAAGTAAAAGTAGTCAGTACTGCTCAAGTAATACATGATTTCTAGTGAAGTATATGTAGTGGTTTACAAGACATGTTAAACCTACCTCAAGGAAGCCGTTAGTGTGATGTCGTAAATTTGGTCGAGGTGTCGCTTGATTTTTGCATATAAGTGGCATTTAACAAATTAAAGTATTCAACGTTGGGACTCTAGTGGAAGTAGAAGTAACAGGAATTTATACTGGAGTATGTAATGATTTACGAAGTATGTTAAAACTACTCCAAGTTGAAATTGAAGTTGAAAGGTACTCGAGTTGTTTAAAAATGGTAGATTTGGTTGTAATGTTTCATTCTTTTACCATGTAATGGTGCGAACATGGGTAGCCAAAGTAAAAAGTAGCCGTTTTTGGTACTTAAGCTGAAGTAGAAGTAACATCATAAATTTCAACTGAAGTAGAAGTAGCAATTTTCAAGGTATGTCAAGATTATTTCAAGTGGAAGTAGAAATATAAGTTGATAAGTACTGAGAAGTGGTCTTCGTCGAACAGGAGTTAGTTCTCAAGCAGACATGTACCGGTAAGTAACGTAAATCTGTAGTGAAGCATATGTAGCACTTTCCAAGGCGTTGTATAACTACTTCGAGCAGAAATAGGCAACATACGGAATTCACTGACATTGCTGTATATATTTCAGCCACAAGCGCCGAGAAAAAACGTTTTGGTGCAGCCACTTGTGATTGACGAAGAAAAAGAATAGGCACTCGACATCCGCAAACGGTGCATTGATTTAATTCTTGCAGAGTTGAATTTTTACGGAACGCTTTTTGTAATGCTCGTTTTAAATTGTTGCGGTTACTTTATTCCTGCGATACCATTCTTTCATTTCATCAATCTTTTGCACATGGACTGTTCCATTAGCTTCGAGTTGTCCCAACAGTTGCAGTGTCTTATATTCCTGTGACACCTTTTTTTATGTATATAATGCTTTTTTACTTTGACTATTTGTCATTAGTTTGAGTGGTATTAGCAGTTGCTGTTTGCTAAACTACTGTGACACATTTTCTGTGATTGCTTGTCGCAGTATGATTTTTTACTTCAGCCTTGACTGTGTTTAGTGGTAGTTGTTCTCGCCTTATTTCACATTTTGTGTTTCGTAAATTAGATAGTTGTAGTTTCGTTAATAATAACCAATATCGTATTTGTATTTTGCCAGTTTCATTCCCCACTCACCCAATATACGCTGTGTGTGAGCTGATATGATGTTGTATCCCATGTTGTTAGTCGTGAGGTGTTGAACCAGGTATGGAGTGGAGGTGATAAAGGGGGCGAATGACACTTCCATAGGAAGTGGCGTCATGTCCACAGTACGTCAGGCGTGTCTATAGGGAGTGACGTCATGTCCACAGTACGTCAAGCGTGTCCATAGGAAGTGGCGTCATGTCCACAGTACGTCAGGCGCGTCCATAGGTAACCACGTGACGTCCAGGCTAGGTCAGACGCGTCCATGACGAGTCTCTCCAAGTCCACAGCACGTCATTGCGGACGTACTCAGCGAGTGGACAGGACGTCTCTAGTTGTCGACAAAACCACTCCAGGGAGGTAACGGCCGGAAGTAACCGGATGTCCTGCCAGCTATTCCACCGGAAGTCAACTGGACATCGAGTGTTTGCTGGGAATGGTTTATATTTCAGGCGGTCATTCACGCGAACATCATTATAAATTCAATTTTGCGGGAAACGTTTTTGCGTGTTTTATCTGCATTTCAAGCAGGATATACATTGCAATAATAGGTTATACATAGTCTGATGTATGCGTATTTATAAGAGCTATCCATACAAACCGATTGCAATAGTTTATGACCAATACAGGTCTAGCTATCTTCGATTAAATACCGACTTTTCTGTGTTAAACAGTCGCGGTCTAGTATACTAGACCGCCGGTCGCAAAGGGATAAAGGAGAACAAATTACCAAAATGGAGGACATTTAGGCGTCCTCGGGGGACATTTTCAAAAACCTGAAAAAGGAGGACGAATCCCCCTAAAAGCGGACGTATGGTAATTAACGTTAAATGTAAAACACCAAGTTTGAATAATCCAATAGATTATTCAAATGATCATTCACGACCTTGTATTCTAAGCCGATCATTGCGAGAAGCGTATATCAGCTGACACATCAAGTCTGATACGTGCTTTGAACTTTATGTATAACTGGGATGACAATACTGACTCCAGGGATGGTGTGAACCCCTGAAAGGTTCACGTTCGTGTGAACGCGAACCTTTCTGAAATGTTCTATGTGAACGCAAACGTGAACCTATGACGTCACGTGACGTCATATTGATAATTCCAACCCTACATTTCAGTGAGGTGATAGCCTATACAAAATACGTAGCGACGACTCAGGCCATAGTGCTGAAGTACATGATAACTTTTAACACGTCACCAGATGTATCAAATAGAGTAACCAAATGCTATAATAATTCCATACAATCAATTTGCCAACAATTTCGACGAGGACTTACAAAGGTATTGGCTTACGCCTTAGCGATTTAGGTCAGATCGGATAATCTATAAGTCTACTGACTATTGCTACATTGATATTTCGCATAGTGTAAAATGGGCTACTATACCACCCCATAAACAATTTATACAGCAGCCAACGCCCCATTGGATGGATTTGGTTTTTATGATACACTAAACATATCAAATCAAAATGGATCCCGTAGGCCTGCTTGATTTTTTACATTGGACAACGATGTATTCTTCATATCAATTTCATTGATTGGTGTAATAAGCATCATTCGCGCACTATACATACATGTGGTGTATTCCGTTCTCAATGTTGTGCGATTCAGTAATGGGATCAAGTCACTACCTTTGAGTCACGAGTTGTCTCGAGTCATTGCACATTTCGACTCGAGTCAAGTCAAGTCAATCGATTTTCGAACGTGACTCTAGTCAAGTCAAGTCACACGTTTTTTGGAGGTGACTCGAGTCAAGTCAAGTCAAAGTCACGAGTCAAGTTACGAATTGAATTTTCGAAGTATGAGTTGTGATGCAAAGTCATTACATTTTGCCAACTGGGTGAATAACAGATTAATTGGCCTTTTCTCTTGAATCAAATAACGATTATAAAGTTAAATATACATGCAAAAGATTTTGTATCACTCACGCACACGTAGA
Organism: Botryllus schlosseri; assembly: GCF_051294905.1. Lineage (NCBI taxonomy): Eukaryota > Metazoa > Chordata > Ascidiacea > Stolidobranchia > Styelidae > Botryllus > Botryllus schlosseri. The sequence goes on from NC_137241.1 coordinate 2,929,118, forward strand.
ACTGCAAATCAAATACGCGAGAGCGACGATAATATTTTCGCGCTTCGCGCCTTGATTTGCAGCATACAAACAGTATAACTACTGTCGGTGCAATAACGGAGAGACGGATGGAGGGTGGGGGGGCGAAGCCCCCCAGAGGTTTGGTTTATCACCATGTGGGGGCCCAAGACCAACGTTGTGGGCGGATGGGGGCTGACGAAGTGCTGTTACGGTCCTGAGCTCACCGACAGTGTAAACATCTACGATGCAAACGGAATGCAGGTGGCAAAGTTTTTTTAGACAAAAATCAACAAAACTTTGACATATTTTAACATGTCAGAAAACATCGCTCTAGTTATGACCTTTTTTAGTCAACTCTCGTGTCATATGTGAAACAAGCCGTCTTTTCGTCTATCATTTGCGCGTGACCTGACGTTCTAACATTTTCACTCCCCATCGCCCCCCTGTCGCCCTCTTTGGCCTTTTCGCCCCCTTGTTTCTCAAAATCGCCCACTGGGTGGGGGGCGATATCGCCCACGGTGGAAACCACTGGTCTAGATCCTGCCAAGGTTCGTTTGTGAACGAGAACCTCTAAATTTGTGAGGTTCACACACAGATTTACACACAGAGATATACACAAAAAAACGACTCATCCTATTCGCTCCAAGACTCGAGCCGCTGTTTCAACCCTCAATAATTACTGTCTTCCAAGAGACGGGATTTTGAGCGGCGCTCAGACACTTTCCTGCCATACATGATAATGCGGCCCGCCTCTAAAGTCTGTTACAATCTAAGAAATATGGCCATGAAACTACTTTCTCTGTTCGGGTCCACAGACACTTGCGGGCAAATATTTTCGACCATTTACATTACCAAATCAAAGCTACGTTCTAATCTAACTGATGTTCAGGCGCAGTCTTCACTAAGGGTTTCTACGTCCGTCGCGCTGTCAGAGTTCGAAGAACCTCTTGACAACTTTGATCGACCACAAATGTCTCATTGACTGCGACAACCAATTGCAGTGCATTATGGTGATAAAAATTCCTCTTCGCCATCTCATCCGTGGTGTGCTGAAATGCCTCGTAGCCGGCCGTGCTACAAGTAGGGCTGCATTCAAAACAAACGGTGTTTTAAAACACTTTGTTTTAAACAGTGTATTAAACAAAGGCCTTTGAAAACAAAATTATTTTTTAAGGTGTAAAATTATGCCATAATTGTGTAAATATTAAAAAAAAAACATGTTCTATGAGCCTACGGACAATTACCACCCGATTTAGCCGACGTATATTGATATGGGATGTTTGGAACCCTCCAAATAGTCGGTTCAACAGTTATAGGCTTATAGTACATATATTTCGTCAAAGTAGCTGTATTTACCCTATATTTTCAATTGTCAATACCAATCCATTATGACGTTACAATTGAATATTCGTGACGTCATTGATTTAAAAACAAAACAAAACAAAAGCAGTAAAAACGTGTTTTGAATTGGGGCCCTTAGTTAAACATGTTTGTTATTATTTAATTTTTGTTTTGAATGCAATCCTAGCTACAAGCGAGCAGGTACCGAATCAAAATGATGAAAATAAGCCTGGTGTAAATGGTCATTGTAGTCGTCAAACACCATAAATACCACAAACAACACCAACAACAACGGTATAATTAAAATGTTTTGGGTCTCAATGATTTAAACTTGAAGTTTACATTGAATACACTTTATTCCTTGCATAGGTGAATAATTTCCGGATTGAGGCATCGATTCAAGAGTCCGGCTCGCCAAGTACTTCGTTTTCCCAGATCAGGCCCGCCGACTGGAAACGTTGCCCGCCCCTGTGTTAGAATAACACTTAGGCATATTTGAGAACATTTGGTTATATAGATTCAATTCATTTTAACAAACTCTGACCTCAACCTTGGTCACTATCGTCTCTCCCACTTCGACTCGAGAGAGTTTTCATAAAATTTACATGACTCAGACTCCATATAGTGAATATTTAGGAAAAATATTCGACGCCGAATTCATAGCCTGAGATCCGCTGACATTTTTTTCTAATTACAATGTTTTGCGAAATTTTGGAGATGAAAATGTTTTGAACGTCACCCCTTTAAATCAGATGGGCAAATGAGATCAATGAAGTCAATATTTTGGTGTCCATGTAATATATATTTCTATGTTTACAAAGATGGGACAAGGAAACACATTGAAATGCATGACAGGATGGAAACAACTGTTATAAAGTAATAGACAAAGAATGCAACGAATAAATGCCACCTTCTCAGAATTTACGTTTGTAATTAATTACTTTGGCGCTACCCTGATATTAAACCTCAACGAATAACCTGCAGGGCACGGGTTTCGTGATATTGAGGTTTAATACCCTGACGTTAAACCTCAACAAATAGCCTGCGGGGCACGGGTTTCGCACCCCTGCGCTAAAGGGGAGTTTGGTATATATGCGTACAATCCGCGACAGCTAACATCTCGGACTCTAGCATTTCAGACCCTTAAATTCCGAGATTCCAACTAGCAACACCTGTTTAAAAAGCCTGCATAATATTCATTCGAATTGTCATCAACGAGCACGTTTCATTTTAGTTTTTGTGAAACCAGTTAAAAACTGTTACAAATAAAAATTTAAAATATCTAAATTGGTACATTTAAGAAATTTGAAATTTGAGATTTATGAAATAAAAACGTTAGTGGGGATTCAAAAAGAACATGTTTTAATCGAGAAGAGCATGTAGCCTAGGGAAAGCAGGAATTCATAAACTGGGGCGTGTGAGTGACAGCCCACCCATTAGGGTGAAATATATGAAGTATATTTTCCGATGCGTCAAAGTAAGATTATGAAGCCCCGAAGATCTTATATTGAGGACGGGTAACATTCTTTCTATGAACGGGTACGGTGGAAGAAGATTTATTTTTTAAATTCGTTTCTATTAAAGTGAATTCTGAATAAACATTGCTGACATGAGTCTGGAAGCACACACAAGCGTGTCTAATTTATTTGGCATTGTTTCATATCAGATTCCAGTTAATACCCGTAAAAGTGTTCACGCTTGAATTTACGGACTTAATCTTACCGTATGCAATGGTCGGTGCAGTGCGATGCGTCGAAGCAGTCCTTGGCTGTGTCTGTTCTTCGCGTAGGCAATATTTTGCACACCAACCCACAATGCAAAGAAATAAGATGACTCCAGCTATTGAAAGTCCCGCTATCCCCCTGCAATGTAGCCGACATCAAATACCATTCTGTTAAAAGGGGGAACCAATACCATATAATTTTTACACACAGCGAAACATAAATATTTATTGAAAATCAGTAGGACTCCGGCCTTTCCTTGTAATACGCTAGTTAAGAAATTCGAGGCGTCACCTCAGACAGCGTCATCGCACTGTTCCACGGAAAGGCAATGCCGTGATACCAATTGCCTATTTGCAAATGAGCATGTAAATATTGGTGATATAGATTGCATTTTAGAAGGATGGGGTTTTGATGTCGAACACCAACGTTCCCTGCGGGTACGACAGTGCTCACGACTTAGGCGCATAAACATCAGTGGCCATTTATTTATGACCCTAAAAAATCAATGGGCCTAATATGACTTTATATTTTGGAAAACATGACTTTATATGGCAATGCGTGAATATCGTGTATTTTTATATGCGAACGCAGTCACACATGAAACTAAAGAGTAAAACATACGCAACATTACAGTAATACACATGCATTTTTATTTTTATCAACTGTTATTGTACAGTTTCTTGAAGTGTGGAATGTTAGAGCAGGGGTGCCCGCGGGGGGTGGGAGTGTCTGGTACCCGCGAGGGCCACATGAGTAACGGCGGGCCTGTTCTAAAAATATATAGAATAGAAACACGTAACAGAGAGCTTTTATACATAGCCTATATAGATTGATTGATTTATCTATGTTTGTTTCAATCACATCAACATGTAATTTACTAATGAATTTAGCTGATAGCTTATAGATATGTTTGCGATTTGAGTGTCTAATCCCTTTTGTTGTCCCACTTGAGCTTGACTCACGCTAAAATCAATAACCAATGGCGCGGACCGCGTGCCATTTAAACTTCAAACTTTTTCACAGGACGAACAATTTTTTTCTACGTGTTGCAGTTGTTCAGCAAGAGAATAATCATAATGAGAAATACAGGCTTGGTGTAGTCGAAACATTATAAATACTGGAACAATAACAATAAATTTTCCTCGAAGGAAACTTGCCCGTCCTATTGATTTCTATGATTAATGACAACAGTGGGGTTGGTATGAACTCCCGAAAGGTTCCTGTTCGTTTGAACGCGAACCTTTTTGATAGGTTATATTTGAACGCGAATTTGACGCGAACGTGCACACGAACCTATGACGTCACGTGGTGTCATATTGTTAATTTCAAGCCTGCGTTTCCGCGAAATAGTACATCAAAGTAACGCACACTATACCTAGCGACGACTCAGACCTCAACATGCCGCAATGCTGAAATACACGCCGAGTTTCCACGAATCACGAAATGTATCAAGTGAAACAAACAAATGCTATAATTATTCCATAAAATAAATATCTTCGGTCGCTTTGCCAACAATTTTCATGGGTACTTGCACGGTATGTATAAGCTTACGACTAAACGGCCTGGCTAGACCCGACATCGCCGGGCGACATGGCCAGGCTTCAGACTATTGCTACATTGATAGTAGTTTTATGATACAATAAACATGCCAAATCATGATAGATCCTCTACGCCTGATAATTTTTTTACAATGGACGACGACGCAATCTTTATATCAATTTCGTTGATGACAATAGTTGATTGGTTGGATAAGCACAAATCGCTGACTACCTATATTAGTCTCCATACCCTGTATCGAGCGATCCATCGAAATTGAATGAAGTAGGTGCATAGTCGGAAAGAGCTTTATAGTCGATAATTGCTCCACGTTGATATCCATAAGTCCTTCGTCGCCATTGAAGGTTTTTGCGGAATCCTACATATACATCTCAATTGTAAATATAGCACTATAGCTCTGATGCGAAAGCTCGTGTTCAAAATGCAAACTTGCGAAATATGCGAACAAAAAAATTTGGCAAGTTCGACATTGCAAACATTTTAGTGAAATTTCGCAATAACCTCATTATTTTTGATCAAAATATGTTGAAGTTTAATAATTTCATATCACTAGCTGTATCAAAGGGGCAGCAAGAGGGCAGATTTCAACAAACTACTAATTTACTAAGATTACGGTCAACTAACTGCACGTTTTTCTCAGTTATTTCGGTCCTACTGCGTTTATAAGAATTATAGTTATAGAACAATCACAAAACTAATATCGTCGCTTGGCAGGAATCCAGATAACATTGTTATGTTGTGCGATTTTATTGCATCCATTGCTAGCTAGGAATGGCGTAGTCAGGGGGCGGGTTTTGCATGGGAATAGAAAATTATCCATTCCTAGCCAGTACTGGTGTTCTTGCGGAAAGCCTATCCGATCCCGATGAAGTAAAAATTATTATGATGCTTCGGAATCAAATCTAGTTATTTGTGTTTTAGTTAGCTATAGTTCCAGATTTTCAAAGGTCGTGTGTTCTAATTCCCCAGCTGTGCATTTCGTGAATGAATCCTGTAGTATGTACAAGACAGCAAGAAAGCGGATTAAAAAGTAAATCAAAGGCAGACCGTCCCTCCCCAAAAATAGTTATTCTCGAGAGCGTTGCCTACATACCAGGGATGACGTGAACTTCAGGTTCACGTTCGCGTTCTATGTGTGAACCTCAGAAATTTAGAGGTCCACGTTCACAAACGAACCTTGGTAGGTTCTGCACTGTATAACAATCTTTACTTTATTATAACATCTTTGGTTGAATTTTATTGCAATTCAACTGCAGGCCACTCTATGCATGGCACTGGCAGCATAAAAAATCAACACCAAACGAACATGCACCTTGACAATCTCAAACATTTTATTTGCTTTGTTACAAAAGTTTGCTCGAAATATCCAGCTTACCGTTTGTAAATATTTTGTCACTCTCTGGTGTTAGCTTGGCCCGCAATCCCACAACGTCAAAAGCGAAATGCACATGTAGGTAGTCAGCGAATTATGCTTATCCAACGAATCAATGAGATTGATATCGTTGTCTGATATATAAAAATAAAGATCTAGCAGGCGTACTGGGTCAATCTTGAATTCATATGTTTATTGTGTCATAAAAAACAAATCCGTGCTATTGGAGTGTTGGCTACTGCTGTATAACATGTTATTGGGGTAATATCGGTACCAAGTATAGAAACCCGTTTTACACTATGCTCAATATCTACGTAGCAATACTCAGACACCGAATACATTATCCGGTCTGGCCTGGACCGTTAAGGCGTAAGCTTATATTCCCTTACAAGTACTCGTCGAAATTGTAGGCAAAGCGACGAAAGATATTGATTTTATGGGACTAATATATCATTTTATTGTCCCCGTTGATACATTTGGCGACGATTAAAACGCCAATATGTACTTCAGCATTGTGGCATTATGTTGCCCGATTCGTCGCTAGGTATCGTGTACATAGGCTACCACTTCACTGAAATGTAGGGTTGGAATTAGCAAATTGACGTCACGTGATGTCATGTGGTTCACGTTCGCGTTAACACAGAGCCTTTCAAAAAGGTTCGCGTTTACACAGACCTGAACCTTTCAGAGGTTCACACCATCCCACTAAGTACAATGATTTATATATCATTGCTTAAATGCCACTAAATTCTAATTGCTTTCAGTCTTTCCAAAACAATAAATACTACGACGAACTTCCAACATCAAACCAACGCAAATAATTTTGTACAGCAGAAATACTTCGAGACCGACGATCACTACACACCACGCAGTTACGGAAATACCAGTAAATGGTAGAACAGGTGGTATAAATATACGAAGCAAGGTACGTGTGACATGCTGATTGACGGCGATCAGTATTCATGTACAAATGAGAGTCAGACGATACCAACGTAAATGCGCAAACATAACAGTCGCAAATAAAGATGTGGCTCGATTTCAATTTCAGCTCCCATGTTGATGAGATCATGAGATGAACAGTCTCTGCATTGCCGGAATGAGGTAGCCGCATGATATTTTCGGAATTTTAAAACTTCGCTTTCTCAGTGTATGTCACGCTGGTCCACCGACAACATGTGAACCATTCAGAAGTACCTGGGGTTTCTGAATTGCCACAAAACAACATTATGTAACTCCGCGGATTTTACTATCAGTGGCAGAATTCGTCATCCTCACAGGCAGACAGTTGTGACGCTGATGGATTTATCAGACTCTTAGACCTGGCGTGAAAGGCCATAGCAGCCGATCGCCATATATTACAATACTAATAACAACAACATTGGGAAACGAAATGTTTGTGAAAACTTGCATTGCGATAACCCAAAACCTTACGCTGTAAGGCTTACAACAACGATAGATTTCACGAGGAAAGGGGACAAGTGAGCATTGACGATTCGGAGCCCACGGAACATATATTCTTTTTGTTTCATTTATTTCAACATCTATAGGCACTAATAGGTCAAGTTACAATATAATATTACCAATGATCGCTTACTTAAGTGATCTTACCTTCTGTCACGTAGGTTGCAATGAGGACGAGAACCAGTGTTACCGAAGTAAAACTGGACGTATATCTTACATTTCCCATCACAAGATGTATCCACGCTTCCAACAAATATGACTATTGACAAAAGGAATCAGTAGAATATTCGAAAATATATATGCAGTCACAGCGACGAAGGCTACTTCATTCGGCTCTCAGGACATTTCCACTCGTAAAAGTGAAGTTTGCCGATCATACTAGCGCTTTGGACTGATTTGCTGGTTTTACTAAATTGCCATAAAATATATTTCTATGTTCAGAAATCGATTGAATTTAAGTCACGTCCACCTAAATACTGTCCTATGCTTCTCGTTATGAAGCGGATTGCTATCTCCGAAAATTACTTGAAACGTTATAGTGCCGCTCGCGTCCAGGTCTATGGTCGAAATATTCGTAAAATGTTCAAGCCCGCGTGCACCACCGAAATATATACTTCCTGATCAGTTTTCACGCCCGTTGCTACCGTCACTGTAGCAATGGATCGCATCAACCAATCATTTCCGGAACGAGGACGTCCACTGGATTCATACCACGGCAAGCATTAAGGTATCAGGATTTGCGGTTGATGCATTCAAACAGAAGGAAACAACCAACCTCAGTTACTAACGGAGGCATTGCATGTCCAATTGTCCATGTCCATTATTCGAAACGATTGCTTCGCTGAAACTATACAATGCCACGCATCGTACTCATTCACAGGTTCCAAACATTTATTACCAACTAGGAATGTGCTGCACTATTATGAGCCCTTATTATAGTCTAAAGTAGTGATCCTTTGCCCGTGTTGTGGCAATATCCATTGTAATGTTTCAAGTTTATGTGCCAATCATATTTTAACGGTTTTATTCTCTCCTCTCTGTTGATATAGAGTTCAGTTTGTGCAGCAGTAATGTATAGTAAAGAGCTTTTCTGAGATACAGAACATCAATATACTATTCAAATATATAATGCATAGTATTGTATTATCGCATGTCAATCAATAATTATATAATCAATAATCGTCAGAATATATTTTCATATGAACACGACACACACACTGTACAATGCGATAAACTGCTATCCAACTCGGCCTAGTGCTTGATGTCACAGTTTTTTCTCGACGTTGATCTTCTTATGCCGTTGCTCTTTCTAGCTCTTTCCGTTCTTTGTGAATGCTTTCTTTCATGAGGTCTTTTTCTGGGCTTTTGTTGTTGCCATAATAACAGCGACGCGGGGGAAGAGAAGCCCAGATGAACCTCCGCTCGATGGATTGGCGCTGGTCGTTACCCCTGCACTATCTCCCGCAAAATGCAGTACGAGGTATATCGCACAAGACATTTTTGTGAGTATTTTTGTGTTGCGCAGAAGGCTTGCAAATTGAAGTGAGTGTAATTCAGGTTGGTAATGAATAAGAGACCCTGGTCTAAAGATATTGGAATCTCCCGAAAGCGAAACAAAACACTTCTTTTGTGAGACGCACATGATTCTCAAATTTTTATTTCTTGACGGGTGCATCATTTGACGCTACGGTTCGCATTTGTACTCGTTGTTCATCAGATAGACGGTGTCTGGTTTGTTTATCTTTTATAAATCAGGTAGGCCAACATAAGTAATGTTTTTCAATGCATTCGTATAAGAATATTGGGAGTTGAGAAAAACTGCCATAGTACAGAAAGATAAAATGCGGTTCAGGCTGGCAAGCACATCGCGTTCCAACGAGAGCGAAAGCAGCACTGTGGTTGGATCGACCACAAATGTACTTCGTCCTGGTTGTATTCAAGTGACGCGATGCCAGAAGCCTCTACATTCTGTTTATGTTCTGTTTCCATAGTTTTCTTGGATTCATTAGTAAATAACGATGGATTCCTGAAATCAGATTACAATTTTAATTAGAGGGTCAAATATTTCCCAAATAGGTTGAAACTATATTACCGGCATTCCCCGCTAATTGAATATCTATAATTATCCACTCGCCAAACTCTTTTACCAGAAGACATCCACGCCGAATGCAACGGCGCATCCAATGGCTATATCCTTTTAGTATTTTGAAAGGTTTCTGATAGGCTGCTGTTACTACGGAATAGTGTATGAGTCCGAGTTACCACTATTTCTGCGTCATCTCTTTAAAAACATGCTGATTATCCATTACGAATTACTTCATGCATTTAAAAAACCGCAATACGTCCGGTGCTCTACCGAGATCGATTAAATTGATAAAACTGTGGATCACATTGCGTTACAATCAGCGCCGTATCAACCACGAGTCAGAATACCAAAGACGTATAGGTGGGTCTTTGCAACATTTTTGCAATATTACATGCATTAAACTCCCGTTAATTCGGAAAATTCTCCGCTTAACTCGAACACACGCTCGCAATTCGTTAGGAGCAACAATAATTAACCATGCAACAGCAAGCAACAATGATTTCATGTCGGGGCGTATTAACCCACGGAAGGATTGTGTTTTGCCAATTTAGCGCTAAGTTATTGTTGTTAACTTTTCCACAAATAGTTTTCTTCCATTCTGGTCACTAGTATGACGATTGAAGTGTCAGGTACATAGAAACCACGGTGGTATGTGTTAACGGTAATACGTACACATGATATACGTGCACGGCGTGGTTGAATAAGTTATAGGTCGTTAGGTGTATTCCGCGCGACGCAGAATTTCGCGTGACCCAGAATTTCAAGTAGGACAACTTGAGTACTTAGATTACATGTAACTGGAAATAGTTCCAAAAGTACCAAAATACGTTGCGATAGTCTTAATTGAGATTCTGAATCTAAAGATGTAGGTTGACGAGTTCACAATTGCGTGATTGCTATCACTGCGAACATATATAGTCGCCATATGCAGCTTTCCGACATAGGACGTGAATAAGTTTGGGCGAGAGTGCGGACCAGCTTCTAGTTTGTTGTTTGTGGTATTCATGGTGTTTGTCGACTACTATGATAATTTACAATAGGCCTTCTTCGTCATTTTTATTCCGTAGCTGCCGACTTGCATCACGACCCACTTCTAGGCTTTTATAAGACACCGCTTACACGGATGAGATGGCGAAGAGGAGCCTAGATAAACCTCCAACACTTAGGTAGGAATTCTGGAGACCAGGTTTTAGGAATCAGCACGTCAAATTTTCAAATCGAAATTTGGGGTCGCGACCACAAAACTTCGAAAGCCCCGTTGTGTTGCTATTTGTGGTCGTTCTGGTGTTTGTCGACTACAGTGGTCATATACACCAGTCCGACTTTCTTTATCTTGATTTCGGTGCTGCTGACTTGCAGCACGGCCAACTTCTGTAGGCTTTTTTACGACATCGCTCACGCGGATAAGATGGCGAGGAATAGTGTGGATAAATCTCTTACACTTAGGGAGGAATTCTGGAGTCGACCTCGGTCGGATTCGAACCAGCAAACCATAGGTGTACCACTGCTGTACCACCACTATATCGCTATCTAAACCCCTGCTATAAAACAAACCTGGAGTACAAAATAACGTGGAAGAATTCCCTACTTTAGGCATAAATCCTGGCATGCCTGGAGATATTCGTGAATATAACTGCTGTAGCCTATGGCCGCCCGGCTACCCTATAGATACTGAAGTTGAACGGAAGATGCAGTAACATTTGGGAAATTTAAATTTAAGCAACCGCTACACCGATGTCTATTATGCTGCAAGCATGAAATGTAGATATATGGCGTCCGTACTTAAGCCTTGGTAGATGCTGTTGATAAATCCCTGATGTCTGTGAAAATGCACTTTCTGACTTCTCATTAGGATTACTTCTCCAGTCAACTGTGGTGATTACAGCGAATAACAAGGAGAGAGATTCCACCAAGACTTTCGCAAAGGTATTAAGCATACAGGGACTTAAACATGTTTGCAGATCACCGTTGGTGCTTAAAGACAGATCCACATAACTCCACACACAGAATAAAATCATTGCAGGGACATTTATTGTCAACATAAATCATTTACATCAGTGATTCCCAAGTGCGGCCCTGAGGGCCGCATGCGGACCCCAGCTAGCCTTATTGCGGCCCCCAAAGATATTAAGAAATCGAGTTATGAGAAAAAACTAATTTATCTTTATAAAATACACTAGCTTGGCATGGAGTCTGGAGTTTTCAATTAAGATTGCAGGAAAGTCGTGAGTAGACTGCTATCGTTACGTCCAGTCAAACGAGCAGTAGCTGTAGATATAGGTAAATACAGGACTGTAACTGCCGCACGCCAAACCCCAAATGAAGGGGTGGGGGAGCTCGAACGGGGCTTAAAATTATTTCGTGAATTAGCATGAATTATAGAGTATTTTTTGGAAAATTTATGCATCTTTCTCGATTTTTTTTGCTCTAGGCGTGATTTCATGCTGCCAAATATCTTGATTTTTGGGTACTCATGCATCCCCATGAAAAATGCGCGAGATTTATAGAAATGGGTAATGGGCATATCGGCTTTAGCCTTTACCGCGCTACGACACACCAAGCGAGAAAATCTTGGCCGGACAGGACTGCCCTCATGATGACCGAAAATGTCGTTATATATACAAAATACTGTCTTGGAAATTTCAACCTCACGAGACAAATACCATATCCCGCAGGGAAAATTTATATTCCACTGAAGAAATACCAATTTGAAATCGTGTGCGTCTCTTAGATTAGAAGCTGGTATTGGGCGATTCTATATTTTTTGATATAGCAGACAGGAGGTCACGAAATAATATGTTACGAAATCATACTAATGGGCCCTACAGTTTTCAAGACACCTCTAACAGTAAATCTGATTACATGAGCAGTGGGGACAAGTAATTGATAGCAATATATAGGCAATTCCCGATCATATTAACCGATTTTATCATGAATTATTGGAAATTTTTGCGCTTCGCGCTGGCTCACTTACAATACAACAAAAGTTTCGTGGGAAAAGCGAACAGGGTGATAGGGATAGGTTTATCACCCTATGGAAGACCAAGACCCAAGTTTACTATTTTATTTGGGGGGGGCTGACGAAGTGCTGTTTCGTTCCTGCCAACGGGTATATACGTCCGAAGATGTTTAATTATTATTGAGGAGCCCTACCTTTTCAAACACACTTCCCTCTGCTCTACCTGTAAAACTGATTACGTGAGCAGAGAGAGGATAAAAATTGATGGTAATATATATGCAATTCTCGATCATATTGACCGATTCAATCATGAATTACAGAAAATTTTCGCAGTTCGTGCGTCCAGGCGATAAAACCTGAATCCCTAAATCGCCCCGAAAGCAGCATATTGGTAGTCCTATAGCCAGGGTTGCCATCGACATTGACCCAAAAATAAGGACAGTCCAAAAATTAGATTAGCATGAAAAAGCTTTTTTGTACATATACGTTGTATTTATTCGAGCCGTGGCATATCACATTCCATACTTTTCGCCAGAAACAATCTGCTCCAGCACCAGCTTGTTATTAGAAAGTGCTTCATGGATCTCACGACAGCTCATAGGTCTAGGTTTACTTGGGCCGAAACAGGACTGCATCCCTCACCTTCGTAGGGCGAGGCGTCAACCAAGATGGAAAAATGCCGTTCACCAAGTTTATACAAACCCATTTTTAAGCGCATGGAGCAAGAACTCCATTAACAATGCTTGTACTGATGGTCCTGGCCTTAGAAAACTTATTTGCGACGTTGGGGTCGGGGAATACTGTTTTGAACAATTGCGATGTGCAATCGTTGGTGAGGAATGATTGCTGGTGTTTGACGGTATGGAATTCCCAGGTACCCTCAGCAGCAGCTACCTTGTAGTTTGAGGTCGTTGGTGCTGATCGAATTGTGGCAAAATTATTCATCGACTGGCTCAAATTAATCATTATGACACAGTTCTTGTGTTTTGGGGTATCAATGTGAGTTGAAATAGCGGTCTCTCTTATGACCTCCAGGTTAATGTCACAATTGCAGATATTAAAATGTGCGAAACCTTTCAAGTTTTGTTTGATACCTTTGAATTCTTTCTCCTATAATCGTCACGAAAAACGTTTTTGCGCCTGCTCATTTTTAAGTAACCAGATTTAGCCTTATTAGTGGCTAAAACTATATGCAAAAGTGCAATATAATTTGGAAAAATTTATCAAGGATTTATAGCTTTATTACTTTTTAACCAATGTGTCAACTGCACTGCACCTTTTTTCACTACGCAATAAATGCGGCCTTCCCCGCAGCTTGAGCTTATTCTGCTGTAGACCGAACAGCCGGAACCTGGTACTGATGTTAAGTGCTAAAATGACGCCTGCTGCGGTAGCTTGGTGCAGACGAAACTGCTATACCGCCACTCAGGAAATCACTGCCGTAGCTCTAACCAGTTAGAATTAAATCTTGTGGTATGTAAATCACGAGAATTCCTATCATTCATGATATCATGGAATCTCAACGTAAAAGCATAATTTTAGAATATTATGCAACATAACCAGATGAAAACGATCAAAGTTGTTGAACGGTTCAAAATAAGACAAAATAAGGATGAAAGTCGAAAATAAGGACATTTCTTAGAAATAAGGACAGTGGAGTTTTTCAAGACGTGGCCCTTCAAAATAAGGACAAATCTGAGAAATAAGGACGGTATGGTAACCCTGCCTATAGCCCACGACCGAAGCGTCCGCATACTTTGATAGGTCCGGTCTTTATCGAAAGCTAGTTTCGCACTGATTCCAAAAACGCAAATTGGAATCTCGCCAGTGCAATAAAACTCCGAAATAGCCTCCAAAGGTCGACTGTTCTGAACAATGGGAGCGCAGCAACACAATGATCATAACAATGGCCAATGCAGTCAAGTGAGTGATCGGAACAATGCCAATTTTCATATTTCGATGACATTTGGGTTCGTTTAATTGTACTGGTATTCGTGCGGCCCCGGCCGTGCTCTGAAATTCTAAATTTGGCCCTGACACCGAAAAAGTTTGGGAACCACTGATTTACATCATATATTTTTATTGTATTTATCGTTGGAATATCAGTATCAGCTTAATTTATCATCATGTTCCGCACAACGCTTTCTTCGTTAAGCTATTTTGAATACTTCGTTTTTTATTTCACACTTTCCATATTGATGTTGGCGTGGATTTTGGATTTAAAACACATTTGTGATGTTAAAAGTGTTTACGTGTCTATAGTGTAACATATCAACTTATACCTTAGTCTGTTAGGTTGAGCGCCATTGAACAAAATTATGCTTTCTTGTTTAGTTGTAAGTGTCTTTATTTCAACTGTGTTATCATATTTTAGTAGTATATAAAACGGCTGTCATGGCAAAAACCTTGAAGTCAAATAAAAATACCATCTTGCAAAAATTTACAACTTGCATAACCAGTCAAGCTAACACAGAAATTACTTTCTTGGTGTAGAATAATGGCCAAAAGTTAGCATAATTGAATATGCCGTGGTGAAAAAACTTGACCTGATTGAGAAAAACGATGGATAGATTATAGAGTGAAAATGGGCATAAATGACGCTAAACAGGAAATTCGTGGTTTGAACGTAAGCGACGACCTACTAAATAATCATTCTATAGCCTATCTCAAAATACAAGAAATCAGTATCACCTGGTATAGATTCTAGGCCTACATTGCCTGGAGATCACCGCTACGTAAACAATGAGCACATGTATGGACCATTCAATGGATCGAAAACTACGATAACATATTCCTCACGGCGTGAAAATCCTTTGTCTCACTTATTGTAGTATTTTTATTGTCCTTGGTTTTATATGGCATGTGGTTTTAGCGAAACCCTTTGGTGAATATTTCGATACTACTTTCTCAATTGGGAACGTGGTCGGCCTACCACATTTTAAACCTTACCTAGGCCTATTACACGAGAAGTGAGTCCCGGTTTTAGTGCGAAAACCAAGCGCATCTATTCATTAAATGATGCGATACACATTGTCAGATATTTCTAATTCTCATGTTATTTCTGCTTTTCCTGACAATGTTACAGGAGTGCATTATAATGCGAACCGAGTCAAGCTTACTGGAATGACATATTTTATTCTCGTGCATATGACAAGGAACTATTATGTGATACGAACTGAACTTGATTCAATTTTCAAGTTTCCGGGAACGGCGGCGCAGCTATAATTCTTATTCTTACTCTAATTTGAAGAAAAACGTGTAGCTATAATTCTAAATCTAATCTAATTTGAAAAACTCGAAACTTTGCTAGGTTTTCAACATCTTCTACATTAAGCAGAGCAGAGATTAAAGCAACTTTAGTCGATACGTCGCGGGCCTCTCGAAATGTACTGAGTCGAAAGTTTACTCCTGCTGCTTGAATATAGAAACGTTTAGTTCAGTGATGATATGCCGTAGGTTAGGCGAAATCGGCAAAATTATTAAGATTCGTTAATAGCGTAATACCTCCCTGGTGATCTGCTGTCAAACGATTCAAGCCGTTTATGACATATTGTCTATATTAGGAATAGTATGCGAGGTCTTTAAACGTGTCGATTTAGCAATACTCCAGTGACGAGCTGGCTTTATATATCAATGATCTATTGTGTCCATTGTTACATATTACTACTGTTTATTGTTGAAATATATTTACAATTTCAAAAGATTTCAACAGTGACCAGAGGCAATTTAGAAATCCCCTTACAATACCAACAACCAAGTTTCGGGGTTTTACCAGGGTTGTATATCGCTGAATATAGATGGTGTAATAGCCCACGTAAAACTATGCAATGCGTGTAGAGAGGCAGTATATAGTATACAACGATATTGCTCTGTGTAGCATCGTGGCACAGCCAGTAGTATTGCGGATTTTAAAACCACGGTATAGATATCTTCTCCGATAAGATATCACATGATGGGGCAGTCCATGCATAAGTTCATAAGTGATACAGCGGGAGGGAGCACAACAATTGCTGTTTATCAACAGGCTAAAATTGACAGGATACGGATTATAGCTGATAGACTTGCTTCAAATAAAGTAAACGAGAACATAAAATTAGTCGATACTCCCGTAGTAGCTGAAGTGCCTGTGAGTGACACGTGGGGTTTCAAGCTTGGAGACCGAGTTCGAATTAGGTATTCTCTCTCGGAATTTAAAAGCATACAATTGCAGACTGTAAGATGGAAGACACACCTGAGCAAGATTCATTCGTGCGAGTCTGTTGTGATTTGTAGATTGAGCTCGTTTCAAAATGTTATCACAATCTACACTCCATCGACTGACTCCATTTCCGAAGTTTACTCCGGAGTTTTGGAAAAGATATCGAATTCTGGAATTGACGATGAGTCATCATCTGCAATGCTACAATTTAAAGTCAACGACTACGTTCAATTCAACGGTGAGAAGATAGATTGTAAAAATAGCGATATTATCTCCTCTCGATATCATAAAAGACGGGGTCGGGTAACGGCATTGGCAGAATCACACCTCTACGTGACGTTCAACGAAAAGACCAGTAAACGCATTAGCTCTGCCATACTTGATAAAAGCGAAGACACATCTGAACTGGAGATTCCAGAGAGATTTCATTGCCAGGGGTTACGTATTGGACAGTCCGTTGAAATTCCGTTTCGCTCGATCTCTAACCAAAATCTTATCGTCACGAAATGGAAAGAGGTAAAAATCATCCACATTTCCAGGAATGGTGACTTTTTACGCGTGCAGCACGGTATCGGAAAGGATTTCTTAATAGAAATCGATGAGGTAGAGAGGGATGGAACACAAGTGCGAATTCGTGTATATCCCCTGTGTTTACCAGGAAATATTGTCACTATTCGGTCCCTTCCGACCTCCTTAGAAAATATTTTTTTGTTCACCCAAACAGCAGTAATTGAATCGGCAGTAGACGGTGATTATGTGCGCGTTCGATTCGGCTGTGATATACATCTGGAAGTACCTATCCATGATCTACGGTTGGCAGATGCTGAAGACTTGAAATGTCACTACGAAATCCAATCAATGACTGAGAATATAAAACCAGGATCTGCAGTTATTCCCGATCTCGGGCCTTCGGAATTTCTTAGCAAACATTCGCTCAGTCTCAAAGTCGCCGACGATGTCCGTACGACACTCACGAAACCGTCCGTATTTGTGGGGTTCGATGGTCATTTCGCAGGGGTGATTGAAAACGCGAACGGTAAACGGTACAGGATTCCC
This sequence comes from Botryllus schlosseri, assembly GCF_051294905.1. Taxonomy (NCBI): domain Eukaryota; kingdom Metazoa; phylum Chordata; class Ascidiacea; order Stolidobranchia; family Styelidae; genus Botryllus; species Botryllus schlosseri. The sequence goes on from NC_137241.1 coordinate 2,946,872, forward strand.
ATGAAATACTTGACGGTACCTTGGAAACATTGTGTATCGGATCAGTTTTACTGTTGCCAACAAAAGGCGTGTGACACTGGTTTTTGGACGCGCCCACTTTGGAATAGCAACAGAAGAAATATTATAGAAGTCAAGCGATGCGTAGGGAAAATATTCACCTTACCTGCCTGAATTCAGTTGTGGTTTAGCTTCATCATTGACTGAATTTTGATTTCAGTCGAACACAGATTTACCTGATCTATTATAAAAACGTTATCGTATATCAATTCTAGAAATTTATTGCTCAGTTGTCATGTCCGCTTCCTCGTCTTTATTTAGTCGGTGACCGATGCGTATATACTACCCTCTGTACTCAGAGACTTTAGGTACCAAATATATATAAGACATTTTATTATTGTAATGGTGAGACCAAGCTCGTTTCCACGTGAGTTTTGTATTATATTGCGTAGGTATAGTATGGGTAATCAGTTCAGTTTATCTTCTTCTGTATTCAACTTTACCTGTTTTTCCGTATGTTATTTGTAGTTTAAAGTATCTGTTCATTTATTCTCACTGAACTGAGCCAATACTTGACTGGCATGACCAATAAAAGTATTCAATCCATCTTTATTTCTATTTGTGTAATGTATGAAATTATTTCAATTACATCAATTTCGCGACCATACACGGCAATGTGAGGCGGATATGCAAATGTTTTGACTCGAAGAAAAATTCGTCTGGGAAAACAAAACAGGTCGCCACACGACAGTGGTAATGACATCCCATACATGGCATTGAAGGCATAACCAAACATGGTGTGTCCGCGGCGGGCTGGGTATTCCATGAGAAACAGATTGCGTTGTGTCAGGCTTTATAAGCGGGTAGATAGGGTTGTGACTAGGTTCTGGGAGGTTCTTACTATGGACCTCTACACCCGTGTATATCCTGTCGACGTAACAAATGATGACACAAATCAAACAGTGCCAATTGGCTAAAGGTAATAAAAATTATCCATGGAATACTTGCATCGAGTGAATTCTTTAGCCAGCATATTCTCATGTAATGGGATTTCTACCGAATTCAGACACCGATTTAAAATTAGGCGGCTGTAAATGTTGCCGACTAAAAATCAACAATTGATTGAGAGTGCATTGAGCATCTGTATATAATATGTCGAACACATCAATACTTGGCATACTTCCATTGATTCATATGTCCTGCGTGTACGTGTACGTGCATAGATTCTGACGATGTACTATGGGTAGTGCGCAATGCTAATTGACATGCTCATGATGAATCAATCATCCTGAATGCACCGGTTTTTAGCCTGTGAAGATAAAGCTCTACTTATTATTCATCGTATCGCAATGCATTTCCGATGCAAAATTCATTCGATTTTATTTCTCTCAGCTCATGCTATTTTATTTTTACTTCCTAGAATCCGCAGACTCATTAGCGCAGCATACCAAAGAAAGCATCAGAGTGACGCTGTATCGACCTAATCTATAAATTGAAGTGGCCGAAGTGGTCAGCATTAGGAAGCTTAGTATAACCTTGGCTATGCATAGCCAATATTGAATTAGCTGCACTATTGTAAAAATACATAGCTCGATTACTTCATGCTTGCGGGTTCCAAATTCATGTATTGTACAATCAGCCGCTCATTTCATCAACAGTGGTTCTTAACGTGGGCGATATCCCCCGCCAGTGGACGATTTTCTGAACAAAGGGGACGAAAATACAAAAGGGGGCGATAATGTTAGAACGTTCGGTGAGATATATTTGATTAACATGGTCAGAAAATGCTCTTGAAGACTGCCTATTCTCATTACGACGCGAAAAATGGCCAACTAAGCGGCAACAAGACGTGGAACCCGGTTTTCCGAGCACCTACCTAATTTTTTGCCGTCAACCCCATGAAATTGTTGGGTTGACTCAATTCCAACTAGTAGAAGCGGAGTTATTTGAGTTTTTCGTTGATAATTCTCGGATTAACCTTGATGGGTGAACCAAATTTGGTGTGCAGCGGTTTTTAGGGTAACAATGTAATTCAGTGAATGGCTGGAATCCGAAAAATAAGTTATTTTTGAACAGCTCTAGTGAACACATTTCCCGATTACATGTTCTCTCTTTCGGATCCGTAAATATGGGGGGGGGGGCTAAAATTTGTGTCGAGATGAGGGGGAGATGAGTCGAAATAGGTTGGGAATCACTGCATCAGATGACATCATCGAAGGATGTCGATTTTTTCGATTTGACCAGTTTACTGCGATTAAACAGAGTCCTTGAACGACCAACTGAGTGATTTCATGCGAGATTAAACTGTGCAGCAGACGGTAGCAAGAACGCTAGAGCTACTTTTAGCTCTTAACAGCCTATACAAGAAATATGTTGAATAATTTAGGCACAAGTTTGGCAGTTTCGATCTAATAGCGTGTGCCCAATAATATGTGCTTCTACACAGCACAATATGTCGTGATTTGCAACAGAGGGAAGTAGCGCTCCGGGATCCTCAAGAATATCTCGCCTCTTCATACACTCCTTCGACTCTGCTCCTTGTAGCAACCAATTTAATTTACAATCCGCAACATTTCCGGTTCATGCTCATCATTTTTCGCATCCGTTTTGCTTAGATCTACCATTGTTCGAAAACTGACAAAACGCCGCCTTTGTTACTCTCAAGTTTCGTATAGGTTACATAGAGCTTAACCATTACTCAAAGTTTTATTGACATCGTCCGTTGCATTATGTGATCCCCTGATATACTGACTAAGCCCCTAAAGACATAGCGAACAGAAAATGAAAATAGCAATTAAATGGTAAATAGACGTATCATATTTTCAGAACCCACATTGTGGACGCTTTGTTCTTGGCGTCAAATTTTGTGGTTGCGGGGAAAAATAACAGATGTAAATACGGAAAGTTTAAACTGAATGACCTGGTCGCGGGGATAGTTGACCTTATTTTTTAGTCATCACATCGTGAAAAGGCCGAGGAAAAACGGTATCCACGAGTAGGCTAGATTGTGCAGTTTTATTGATGCAGTAAACCGATTGAAGTATTACCGATGTTCTCTAAAGTCATGAGTCTTTCTGAATTCTGGCTAATTTATTTCTGCCAATCTTACTGAAGATATTACTTCTCTGCAGTTACCATACCGTTGATTGCGAAAAGAAAATAGCAAGTCACGTAGGAGCCTGGTTAGATTTACAAGCAATTTTCGCAGCCCCGATATGAAATATCGCAAACTTGCCAAGATTTTAACTCTGGGTGTATGCGTGTTGACGATGACAGCGTTTTGGACTGGCCGGAATGTATTTCGCGGAAAATCAAACGACGCATGGGGTCGTGAAATAATTATCATTAGGAGGAATCCTTCCAGGTGTCCTCCTACAGAAAAAGGAATTTATTTTGATACCTCACTTGACTGCCTACACCGGTTTCAATCTTTCGCGAAGCCAAATATAACAACACAATCGTCAAGCATTGATATAACTTCCAGTAGGCAATGTAACCTACAATGGAGTGAGTTCATTCTCAATATTACCAACTACGAAGCAAACGATACGGTGTTGGCAGCACAGAGGCAGATAAATCACGGGAAGAACTACATACCCGCTCTTCTGTGCAGTGACCCGAAGCTAAAGCTGGATATCCAATCATATTTACTTCCTGCTCTGGACGCGGGGCCGAACAATCAGTTGTTTGGATTTCTTGACAGCATATTTATGGCGATTCAGTTGAACAGGACGCTTGTCTTGCCAAGCTTTATCAAGCACAAAACAGATAGGTATAATTTACCACTTGAGCATTGCGAATTATGTTTGTCATATATCAACAGCAAGCCGATTTCTAGTATAGGTTGGACCAGGGCTGTAATGACTCGAGTCACGATTTTCTGATGACTCGACTTGACTCTAGTCGTTTACTCAAAATACGGAAATGACTCAACTCGAGTCGTTGCGCATGACCCGAACCAAGTCACATGAATCGAAACTCAGACGGCCAAGACATTTCATTTCAATTTCGAAGAATAGTAAAGTAACCATACTATTGAGATTTCGTCTATCGGTACTATATGGTACTTCAAAATGCGACTAGAAACTGACAAGAGTGAGGAAAAATAGTATACTATGAAGGCGAACCATTCGATATCACCAAACAGACTTATAAAAAGTGGGGTTAACAAGACTTTAACTGGAAACTGAGCAATTAACACAATGACTTGGTGCGATAATACCATGACTGGGACTCGAACTTCTGCTCATTGACTTTGAATTGGATTGGACTCGGTAGAGAATTGAAAATGACTGGACTTGACTCGACTCAAAACTACAAAAGTGAGATTGACTTGTGACTCGGAGCTTTGTGACTTGGTTACAACCCTGGCTTAGACGCGAGATCCACCTATTTAATATTGACCCTTTCTCTGATTAGGGCTACTGCCGCAGACGAGCTTGCCCTTACAACAGATTTACTGCATAACGCTCGTTGACCGAATTTACTATCATCTTACCCGACTATAGCAACCTGGTATAAACATGTATCAAATGCCTGACCATTTTAAAATCATAGTAGTATGACTGTCCCGAATAATTCGCGTTGCGGACCTTAGAGGTCATAGGATGTATTGCATAGGACTGATTACCTGAATCATATGATTCTGAAACGAGCATTAGGCTTCAAGACGAGTATTCGAGTGTCACTCATTATGACGTCATGATAGTATCGAAGGCGAGAAAAGTTCAAATATGTACCTGTAGGCAGCCGAAAATATCATGTCAGTTCTAAATAATGCACATTAATGATAATGTGGTATTTTTTCGATCATGTATATTTCATTGCACTTTGTGGCAATGCTGTGTTGTTGATCACGATTTCAAAGAAATCCATTTCCAATAACGTGTTGCGTAGCTAGCTTTATGTTTCGTATGCCGTATTCCTCCATAGTGGAAATGGTTATCATTTTACTTCATAAATTACCTCTTAATAGCAATGAGAGCGTATAGGTTCGGTACTCAGCAAAATCATCTCTTACTATACTGGACTCGAACCATTAGAATTAAAACTCGGTTCGGATTCGAGTATGCTCGAATCATTGCAATCGACCCTGACCAAATTTTGTCCTTAGTAGCTGCATGTCGTTTTCCAGACACTTTGAAAGAGGATTGAGTAATAAAATCAGCCCTATTCATCGCGTGGACGTACTTTCCCTGTGTAAATACGTATCGTGTATTGCAATTGACCAGTTCCGTCGTGCGTGCAACTTCGAAATCGATGGCGTACTTAACACCAGGTATATACGAGCTCAACAGCAGATATTGTATGGAGAGATGGTCATTTATTATCATTTAAATATATGCATCCGTTTGAGAATACCAAATATACATGCGTTTCAACGTAAAAATACACCTGTGCGTGACGGTAAAAGTATGAGAATTTCGGACGACGATTCAGTAGCATGCTGCTTAACGCTATCCGCTCATAGGTATCTCAGGGAAAAAGATGTCAGTAAAATTGAACAAGATTCCGGGATGAACCTGCAGATCGTTGATCGTTCCATTGACGATATTTTAATTCCTAAGAACGCAACATCCCGTATGAGATTCAAGTTCACTTTTTCTGTCGACGAAATACCATCGTATTTCACCAGCAAAGTAAGATGAATTATATAGATCAGGGGTGTGTGTAAGATACACTTTAAACTATTTTTTAAACCCATAGACACGTTTTTCCAAGACAATGCAATGAATGTATTTACCATATTACGAAGCTTGTCTTGATAGCTGCCTTCCGAGCAGTATGCAGATTCGTGAAATAGCCTTGCTAATTAAAAACAAGAATTACTTCCGAAAGTAGCCCTCTCTTAGCCGATTGTCGTAATGTTTTTGTCATAATACCGACTTCAATTTGCTCCACTGGCACCTTCCCCGCCACAAACTAAAAAGACGAGTTCACCCCGGACTCCGTGAAAAAATATTCAGTGCTCCGAATATTGTTGGAATTTCGGATGACGACCCCACTTTTCTTTTTTGGCGTGACCGCCTTTTTCAAGAAATGTCCTCCCTTCGACCAAATATCCCCCTTTTTGTCAATAATCGGTCCACTTTTCAAGCTTAAAATACCTCAAAAGACCACAAAAGGTGTGCCAAGCGGACGGGAAATGTATATTTCGAGAGTCGAAATCTAAAAATATCCTTTTTAGTCAACTCGCCCAACATGAGTAGGGGGCGGGTATTTCGGGAGTTGGATCGGAAAAATTACCCTTGTTTTTTTGTCAACCCAATGAAATTAGGTGTATATTTACGAAAATCACTTTTACTTAGCCACTCATTCAAGTGGCAGTGTGTTAATGCACATATAATATACATGCACTTCCACCTAAATATCGCACGTTATCGCCCTATCTTAGGATAACAAAACAGTGTAACAGGATTTATTCATTAAATCATTTTCAGACTCTGACATTCCCACTTCTGCATGGAGCAGCTGTGTTTGGGTGGAAAATTACGAATAAAGTGCTGCTTGTTTTGGCGCATTGGAGTATATCATCAATGACTGCCCGGAGCGCATACGACCCATAGAACAGTGCTCCCTAATCGTTGTGCACGATGTACGTCAGGGTGTATGAAAATCTGTGTCCACGATGTACCTCAGGGTGCATGAAAATCGGCATAGGGTACACCAGTAAACAAGTATATGAACCATTGCGCTTGAAATCCGTGGTTCATGTCCTGCGGGTGAATCTCGCGAGTTCGGCGCACTAGTTTCAATAGTCAGCCTCTATAGTTAACCACCATTCTGCAGCTATATAAAAGCAGAGGTGGTCAGTAACGAAGTACTTCTACTTTTTCGAAGTACTCAAGTAGTTTTCCTCTACTTGTGGTACTTACTCAAGTAGATCTGCTTTTCGGTACTTCTACTTCTACTTCGTAATATTTTGTGATCTACTTACTTACTTTTCGCTATTTTCAGTTTGTCAAGTAGAAGTAGTTCAATCTTCTAATCAGGAAGATAGCCTGAGGAATTTTGAGTCTGTTTTCACGGAGCATCAACATTTAATTTTCATAGAAGTTGGGTAAAGCCGAGAATTTTCGTCGCGCTTCGCGCGCAGAGGTTACGGCGTGATCAGTATGATTTCACCAAAGTATTGATGAATATAATCCAGGTAGCGGGTTGGCGTGGTTTCGATCACACCACATTGTCGCCCTTCGCCCATTTGAAATAATTCATCACAGTATATGTGGCTCATCATAACGTTCGAATCTGATGTTTCGCAATCTAGCATTCACTTGTCATATCGTAATCTATCATGTCCATGGCGCGTCCTAACATGGAAAAGGGGACTCTGACTTTTTTTGTTAGTTTTAGAGCTGTATTAGCATACCACCTTTGAAACTTTCTGGACTAAAGGCATGAAATACATGTTTCACTTTTAGAAGTAGTATTTATGTTTCAATTTCAATTCCCAGTATCATATACTTTAAGTTATAATTAATATCAGTTATTTTGTCTGGATAACATACATGTTGAAGTATAAAAGCAAGTGTAGTAATGCCTTTAATTTCCGGAAATAAAGCTACACAACATGGCCTTTTTACGGTCCACCATATTTTTTATTAACGTTTACTAATCGCGCAAAGTGTTTACACCGTATGCTATACAACTTCTCCGTATTGCTCTTCGACTGAACTACGGGCCTTATAATATGGGGAATAGCGCGCCATACCATGCTATTTTCTAAAACGTGCTGTTCGAGAAAAAAGAGGATTAGTATCGCAATTTCATATCCATACTATCATTTTCATCCCATGATGTGGACGAATGCTTATGCTATCGAAAATTGGATACCTGCTGGTATGCATCAATATGAATCAAGCTCGTCACCTTACGCCTAGCTCAATTTACACCTTTTTACAATCCATGTGAACGAATTAGGATCGTTTTCACAACTACTTACTTACTTGAGTACTTTTAAAGTCAGTCAATTCTACTTCTACTTCAAGTAGTTTCAGGCTGCTTATGGAGGAAGTACTTCTACTTGTACTTGAGTAGATTTTTTCGTCGCTACTTCTACTTCTACTTGAGTAGCTTTCTTGACTACTTTGACCACCTCTGTATAAAAGTGACGGCCTTTATTTAGTCGGGTAAAGATATATTGACACAATTTCACAGGCAGATGACTTTTTTTTTATAATTGACACGTGCAGTTGAAGTAGCTTGACCTGAGAGTGGTGCATTAGGTAACGCTACAACTTTGCAGGTTCTCCATCCCAATGATGAACAGCACTGACCTAGAATACATTATAATCGACAATAGTATCCCGTGCGTCCGCTACAGGTATAGTTCCCATACTGCATATATATGTTCATTTGGCAGGCAAGATGCGTTGTTCATCCTTTCCCGTTTTACGATGTTATGCATAAAGAGGACGATGGATTGCCACGTGCACTGCAAAGCACACTCGACGAAAATGCATTCCAAGGTATATCGATCTTTAGACCAGCTTTATTGTTTTTTTTTTGCAAAGTTTCATTCAAATCTCAATCAGCCGATCGACTAACCACGATTCACTTTTGTTCCGCAAGATCATCACGATAGAAATGTGTGATTTGGGGATACGACAGAATGAAAAACTACATTAAGAAATCTGTATAATACCACTGAAAATATTTGAAATTGGTCTCACAGACCTTGGGTATACCTGATGCCCTACTCTTCCCCTTCCTCGTCTGCACCTCTTGGGCAGGATATGTATGATATCATTGTCAAAATTTATCGCAATGGGTATTAGAATATGCAGCCTACACTCATTCTGTATATGCAGCTGCAACCGATGGCGTAATTTGAGGCATGGACGTGAATTTATTTGACCAACTAAATCTACAAAGATCTTTCCCGGTAATGTGGCGCATTCATTTCTTGCACCATTACTATTCGATATATTTTAAATCACTTCTTAATATCTTGTTGCTCTCAGCTACATGCATACAGGAATTTTGATATCGTATTTTAGTGATCACTGATCATATATTGCTTTGCAATAGGTGAAAATGTGCCGCCCGATACTGCACTAATGGCTGACATATTTCGGCATGTACCAAGGCCAACATACGTACGGGACATCGCGTCTCAATTCATTGATGTCTTGATTGGCGGGAAAGGATTTTTAGGTGCACACTGGCGTTACAATGAAGGCGATTTTTTGGAACAGTAAGTACGGAACCGACACTTTATCGTACGACAGGGAAGAAAACACCGATGTGAACATCCTCTATTATATAACGACAGTGAGCCCTGCTACAATTCGGAAAAAGAGGAATGATAGCGACTATAGTAGTCAACCACCATGAATACCCGAACAACAACATTTATAATTACTGTGGTAGTATCAATAAGTTTACTCTATCAGTATCACAAAACATATGTACTCTTTTCCCCACAATTTGTGCTAGAAACCAATAATAACAATCTGCCAAAACAGGAATTCTCTATAACGGAGATTACCTATACCTAGGGGTCGGTCGCGTATTCTCTTAGGGTCCAGATGCTATTGGCAGTTCATCTCTGAACATTTTAGTTAATTTTCAAAATGAAGAATACAAATAACCTCTGAGGAATGCGAGCCCGGCAAACAAGGTATCAGATTATGCAGTCGAAGCGTCGTTTTAAAGCGCAACTTACTATAACTAATACGGTTGGTGTTTGGGCAGCTCGTCACAATGAAAATTAAAGTGTCGGGTGCCTGAAAATTAATAGAACGGGAATTTCTGCTTTCAGGAGAACTACAGGCGACCGGTATTATGTGTTAACATTATACATTCAGTCACGGTCGGCGCGGCTAGATAACTCGTGCATCGTTGTCTATAGGACTATTTCGCGTGCCGCATAATTTCAATGTAGCACTATAGCTCACTACTTTGATTGGATATAGATTGAAATCTTTCCTAAATACCTATAGACGGTGCTATAGTCTGGATCAATGGTTCCTAACATTGGTGATATCGCCATACAGTGGGCGATTTTGAGAGACAGGGAGGCCAAAATAAAGAATGACAGATTGGGGCTAAAGCGTACGGAGGGGGCGAAAATGTTATCTATATTTAACTAAGGGGCACGAAATGCACGGGAAAAGCGGGTTGTTCTGGATATTCTTCGAAATTTGACTAAAAAAAGGTGAACTCCCACCGATTATACGTGAGTCTTCTGAGAGTAATGTCGAAAAATGGCTTTTTTCAAGTCAATTAATCAGCGATCATAGTTTAGTTCTATAAAATTTCCCCTTTATATATCCTCTTTTTCGTTTCCGAAATCATGGTTGGCGTAATTTGTGTCGAGCTTGATAAGGTTGAAAAGGTTGAGAACCCCTTGGCTGGATACACAGATGTAGACTCGCTCACAATTGCATAGTTGATATTGCTGCGCACGTGTAGTCACCAGCTTCCCTTAATGGACGTGAGTCAATTTGGGCTGACGATTTTTTGATAATCAACATGCTAAATTGAGGTTGGGGTTGTGCAAAATTTTCGAATGGAAATTTGAGTTCGCGACCCCGGCTCTATAATGATCGAGCATACATCTATGATTCGTTTCGTACTTATACCATGTGTTCCGTGATCTGAACGACTCGTGTCTATCTACTCTCTGCACCCTTAAGCCTATCTTGTTTCCCGTCTTGGTGATTCTGCTATTGAAGATTGAATGGTTTGAATTCGTATTGGACGTTTGTGGCATATATTTACTGTTCTACAAATACATAAAACGCGACTATTCTACAGGCTTTTTGCAATGACCTACATTCTTGCATTACGCTAAAATTGATTTACGCATGATATCACACGTCGAAGATTACGAGACTAATTTATATTTATTCAAGCAAACACTGTCAGAGGAAAGAATTGAACAAGAAGAGGTGCGACAGAGCGCGGAATTACACGAGTCAGAATTTCGCCGACAGATTAGCCACGAAAGCGAAACTACTGATGAATGGGGATTTCAAAATTCACAGCTTGTACATTGCGTCGCCGAGGACGAATCTGCGGTTCATCAACGATACCGCGGAAGAATTGTCCAGTATGCGGGTTAGTAGTAGGGATGGTGTCAACGGGCGGTTCACGTTCGCGTTCTGTGTGTGAACCTCGTAAATTTAGAGGTTCGCGTTCACAACAGAACCTTGGTAGGTTCTGCACTGTGAACCGTTTTGGTAAATTGCAATTTTCATTTCATAATTAGATCTTTGGTTCAAATTTATTGTATTTCAACTGCGGGCCACTCTATGCATGGCACTGGCAGCATAATAAATTAACACTAAACGAGCATACACCTTGACAATCTTCAAAGTTTTACTTGCTTTGTTACAAAAATTTTCTTGAAATATCCAGCTTTCCGTTTGTGAACCATTTCAACGATCGGACATATCAATATCGAAGGTCTTGGGTAACCAGCTACCGTCATTTTGGGTCAAGATTTTATCGCCACCTATTTTTTGATTTGCCGCAGGTTGGTCACAAAACTTTATGTTCGCAAGTGCCCTAACGCAGAAAGGGTCGGCCCCGAAGTACCTGTTATACCGCTCAAGTATGGGCTTTCCAGAGAAGCCAATGTCAGACAAATAATATCATAGCAGCAAGCCGATTAGTGTAGTTCAAGGATCGGCACATTTCCATGATCAAGACATATTGCCGTAAGCAGCAAGTCTCGCTTATTGACTTATTGACAGTGACTGTTGAACTGTACAAAATAACCACAGGAGATCGCGCGAAACGAGAAGAAATCTAGCTGATATAACAGACATATTAAAATATCGCTGTGGTGTGGTCGTGACCCAAATTTATACCCTACGCGACCCATACTTTAATAACCCCTGCGTTATAATGACATGAAGCGAATTCCAACGCCCGCGTTCACAATTAAATCTATTGCAAGCCTCACAAGGCATACGCATGGTTGATACCAGTATACAGGCTACTAAAACAAAGTGAGCATAGAAATATGCCAACTTACATCTCGTTAGAGCCACTTTATCGGTTTATAATTGTATCCAGAAGCCCATCGTATTATCGCCAATTCTACTGTTTGCGAACAAAGCTGCAGCTAGAATATAACACTTATGATCTGTAATGGAATGGAATGTACTATTGTGTATATAATCTAGTTAGTGAAGTATTCAGATCAAAAAGAAGAGCATGGATTTTGAGGTATTTTGAGATTGAGGAATTTTGGTGCGGCCCCTGAGCGATATGGAGTGTTGAATCCGGCCCGCGACGTCACTTGGGATTGACACCCCTGTATTAGAATATATTAGTCTATGATACATAAGCTTTTAAGATATGAAAAATGAAAGGACATTTCGAAATAAATACTTGCATGGTAATCGTGCAGTATTTCGAGATGTGCCACGAAGTTAACAATTTTGCATGTCATCGTGCATAATATGTTTGCATGTGTTTAATGGTTACATGAAAGTCATCAAATCATCGCTGTGGCATAGAATTTTCGAAATAAATTCGTAGCACTGTTGCAGTCGTAGTTGGAGTCGGAGTTCTGTGAGGAAAATAGTAGGAGTCAGAGTCGTTATACGGAAAATGTTAGGAGTCGGAGTTACAGTAGGTGGTGAAATTCACCGGCTCCATAGCCCTGGAGCATGGGACACCTTTCCGCATCTGACTTTATAACTCCCAAACTATAACCTTTACCACAACTATAATACCTAAATGTACCCTTATATATATCTTAACCCTAACCTCATCCTATACAGTATCTAACCCCAACACACTCCTAACAGGAATGTTAACCTACATGCTTATGTGTCGCATGTCCAAATGTCCACGAACCAGTACTGTGAATCCCTGGGTTGTCATACGGTGTTCATGAGTCTGTTTAATAATCTGTTCATTTGTTCATTCGCTCTCTCGCTCGAAAGTCGAGTCACCCCAAAAGCATAGGATATAGAATGATTTGGCAATAATAGAATACATTTGTCCGCCTCAAATTCTCCTGTAACGCACCTACATTCTCTGATACCACCATCCATTATTCCATGGTATTCCATGCATGCAGCTCGCTAACATATCGGACACCACGCGATATTTCAGATCAATTTGAAGATTTACCATTCCATTCACTTGGAAAGATTTATGAAGGAGCGATATCACGTCTGCGATTTCATTGCTACTCATTTCGATGACATCCTATCGTCGGTCGAGATGGAAATATGTTCTAGAGGAGTTTCGTTTTTAGGGTAAGTATTTGTGGATCTGGCTAACTTGATTCAAACTCAAAATACATGAGCGTGATCCTGAACCTACGAAAGTACAGCGATAGAACTAGATAGGTGTTAACATATATAGGAGCATTTGATATACGTGTTGTACGGAAGTTGAAGTATACCGGTCACTAAATCACTAGTCCTTAAAGAAGGTTTTTGCAACTCTTGCAACTTCTTTTACAGGCTCCGGCAGCTTTACAAATACTCAGAATTTATTTAATATGATGCTTCAAGCTGTTTATAGGATTTTTTGGCAACTGTTTACTGCAACATTTATCAAGTATTGTGCACAATGTAAAGGAGTAATGTAAAAACATTCTTAAAAACTATTGCGAGTATGATTTTATTCTCTTTGATACGCATAACAAATGTAGGCCTACCTACGGGATGGACTAGCTGCATCCGGATGTTATCTATGGCGCAATGACTTGCAAGCTAGAAGTCAAACAACCCATACTATACCTAGTATATCGCTTGATTTATTCTCAGACCTAAATTTAGGTAGTTTCCCATGTTACGGTTGCCCAGCCGAGACCGCCGAAAATTACATTTTCATTGGACCACCCTTCTCAGGCTATTGATGTTGTTAGGGCCGTCCGCACTGAGTTTCGCTGCAATGTCTAGAGTCAATCTTGCAGAGCTTCGGGCTGTGGGGTGTGGTATATGGCTTGTTTTGTGCGTCGCTTCGTTGCTTGGCTTTTTACGGAAAATTATTTCTGTATTGTAATATGTTCTTGCTCCGTATATATATAAGAAATGTAAATTACGGCGATCTCGTCATACCAACCGTGAAATGGAAAAGTGCCGCCATACTTTACAGCTCTGCCGGGTATGACAGCGAAATGCTGTCGTGTAGGTTTCAAACCTAAGGAACATAAAAGTGTGCGTGACACCAATTGCGGAAAGAAAGCGGAACGAGCAGACACCCTGCAAATCTTAAACTGTTAGATTATACAACGGAACCTTTCGCGTATCTCGTATACCCTAATAACTAAATATATAAATATATATAAATGCAACTTTTTACTGCAACTCTTGGTAAAATTAAGTGCAAGTTTCTCAGGATTTTAGTACAACAGAAACTTGCATCATTGATCATTGATCATTTATATTCAAGACATTGGTGTACAATAGGTTTGAATTGACGTTATCCAAAATATCCATGTACATTGTACATTGTACAAGAATCTCTACAATGTGATAGATTGATACGCCAATAAAATACCTGAAATATACTAAAACTCAACGTATTTCCCTTGTTCTGTTAACAAAGTAATGTATGAATAATGACCACGCAATACTTACCAATTTCATGAACTATACTGATATTATTCCTATATATTTGTTTCAGATCTCTCGGTACAACGTGGTCGAGTAATGTCTTCAGGAGCAGAATGCAACTCGATAAGCATCACTATGAAATCTCTCCTCAATACATATTTCGTGATTGAATGATGCTTGAAAACGAGTGGTGTGAAAGACAAGACTGTATTTATATGCGGATGTGTGGATAGTAACCAGTGCCGAGATTTAGACTATTGACACAAATAGACTCCTTTTAGACGCTAAAAATAGTATTTGCTTTTATCATGATCATGAAGTCCCAGTTTATAGGAACGATTGCCGGAAAGCAACAGTAATGAGAGGTAAATCACAAACAAGAAAACAGCTGCAAGGACGGCTGTACCAGCAACACGTAGCAAAGTCCTACAGATAGCTCATATATATTCACGCGCATCCGAAATTTCCAATAGCAGTAATATCGATTTTGAGTTACATCAAATCATTCATCCAAATTCGCGATTCTGATAGTTAGCTCTTGTAAATCTAAACAATGTTGAAGACCTATTTTCCCATGAGAAATACACGTAAGGTTTGTGCTCGCAGATTTGATTCACGTTTAATGCTATATATGACGGCCAGAATAATTATTCTTGTGGTAGCATAAACACTTTGAGAGGTCAAGACAGTGGGATCGCCCCTATGCTGGATTAGGGGCTAGTACCGCCCTCTTTACAAAATCCCCAAATTTAAGTTTCTGTCACGCCCGCGACCAACACCACTCGCGAATTCGATCCACCCACCAGTGCGCGCCTTGAAATCTTGGATTGCACGAAACCTTGGTTGATCAGAGAGAATAACAGACATGGCAACGCTGGTAGGACAATACAGCTTTCTAATACACATTGTATTCCAAACCCACGCCCGAGAATTGGACTGCCTTGGAAGTGACATTCACAATTACAAATTAAAATTAAAAACAATGCAATAGCTATCAATGTTCGTGATTCGAAAGTAGCTTACTAGCACCGCCGTAAAAACATAGGTGTGTACCGCAACGTTACGTTACGCCTAATACTTTAAAAGTCGATCAATACTTGAATTTACGGAATCAGCGCGACAATTACATTTGCTTATTATCATTGATTATAAATTTATATAAATCTATATAAATTTATATAAATCTACTTACAATGAGTCGCGCTATCACAGGTGAGTCTTGGCCCGCTTGTGCATCGTTTGTGTCTTACCACCCCTCTCGCGCTTTATTTTTGGACACTAAATATGAAAATTCCGTGATTTTGAGAATATAAATGTTTAAAATTTGGTCTTTCATAAACAGCGATATAAAATACCAATATTCATTGAAGGTTCCACAATTTCCCTCGATTATCCAGGACGACATGTGCCATGTTTGGCTCCACCTACACATGTGGGAAGAAAAATATGACGCACACTACGAATCCCATGCCAATACGGAGCTACGATTGAAAGTATTTGGCAAATATGTCTCTTCTCTGAATAATGGTTTCCTACCCCTGTCATAGATCGTTTGTTCGTCGTTGATACGTCACAGCTGCAAAATCCTATCTATTTTCCGAATTTTGTTTTCTGCGTATACTAACTCTAATGGGTAGGAAGATGAGTTTTCGACCAATATATAAAGGAAAGGAAAGGACGTAGTTTAGTTTTTTCCGTGATGTTTTTGCGGTATATACACCGACTCATGATATACATACACACGATCTCTGCATATGCATACCATGAGTGCATGATGCGCATATGCCGCTGGACAAAGAAGGTGCAGATATAGCCACCTCTCCACGTTGTCCCAGTAATGCATGAGCGCCAAACAGGGAAATCATGGATACCAGTGTTACTAATCAGGTCTTTGGTCTGACCCGGCCGTGGATCGAACCCACGACCTACCGATCAAGAAGCCGGACGCTTCACTATTACTCTACCTTGTCGGGTAGAAATTGCTCCTGTAAATTTTGCTCTAAAAATGAAACAATTATTGCAGTACAATTAGGGATAATTTGTTACAATTGCTGATACTCAAGTAATTTAGTCAATAATTTATTGAAATTCCTACGGTTCAAAAGAACCACACAATTGCGTTATATTGAAAATGTTATGGAATTTTAGACTACTATATTGAAATCTATAAAAAATTCATAGTATGGTTAATAGTTGCGCTTTCGCTCCATACCCTCGCCGCAAAATGAATTAGAAAAATATGTCGAGGTGTGTTGATCAATAGACCATGCCGACCCAGATATTGGACTTAACGGTTCACTGTATATTGACAATGTACCGTCTACAATTGTAGAAAGTAGGCTAAAAGGCGTAAAATGTAAAATTAGAATTTCGTATACAGTGCAACCTCGACGACACAAAAATAATTCGGGTTGAAAACCAATTCTGATTTTGTAAACAATGTAAACAATGTAACCTAACGCTGCAGTTTTGGCAAATTTTGTCTAAAAATAGTCGCTTAACTGATGACATTCGATCAAAAAGCGCAGAGCTGGATAAATATGGCGATATGAATAAGTTACAATTCTATACTCCATTATTGTGATGAATGCCGCGCGTGCGGACCATTGACCTATATTCAAATCATCGCATACATCGGACTGCATGTTTGCTCTCTATTACTTTCTCCCATTTTATTGTGTATTTGCTCTTTAGGTAGGCACAACCCGAGAAGAAAACGCTGGGCATGTCCCAATTAGACTTACAGTCTTATTCCAATTTGTACAACGCCGCATAATCTTGTCCGGTTGCCACCAGTCGTTTTGTAACTTGTTTTAGGATATTATAAGTAGTAAGGCTAAGCAATTTTGGTACGCACCAATCAGAGAGCGCCACGTCATCCTAATTGCCACGCCTATATGACGCCCATTGCCGCACCTACAGGATAGCGCCACGTCATCCTAATTGCCACGCCCCTTTTCATGCCCAACCCTAATCACCACGCCTATATGACGCCCATTGCCACGCCTAGATATTCTAATGTTTTGTGAATTTCAATACCGATTTTTCATGTGTATTTAGCAATATGTATTGAATAACTTGCTTCCGAGAAATAAATATCATTCATTATACGTTAGAATTCAGCGCTTTTCATATCTTCTAACACTTTACTCAGTCTCCTTGAAATAGCATTGTATAGTGTACGAGTTCATTTTATTGCCTAAAAAGAGCATATCAATGATATCGTTGATCGTTATTGCGTCGATTCACTAGCTGAAATCCTCCAGATCGGTTGATGTTTCGAGGTACACCGCTTTGCTGCCGTCCGACACTGCGATCCGAGTTCTTGCGTTCGATCTGACCGTTTTGTTTGATGTAGCGATCACTGGCTTGTAGTATATACGATACGAGCGGAAGGTCGGGATTAGGAACAACTACGCTGGGCGAATAGATGACGAATTCATCAGCTCGCAGTATAACCGCTACCTGTATAATGTTTGCATGTCGAGTATAAGGGTATTTAACTCAGCACTAAAATGCCAACGGCTAGCCGCAGGGGTCCGGTTCTCGTTGCTATAATTAAACGAACACCTTCGCCGCAGGTACGCGATCACCGACGTTATAATGATAAGGACAAATTAGCCGCATGAAAGCGAGTCTAATGAATATAACGACAGACAACAAGTTAGTTGAAAAGTAAAACTAATCGTGACCGATGCAAGACGGCGTGAAACAGCGCTTTCGCTCGATTCTTGTAGTGACCACATTTCATAAGATTCAGTCCTTTTCATGTCACTAGAATAAGGGTGATTAAACCGACAGTGAAACGCCGCCGGCGTCTTATAACGTAATAATGTAAGCTGCGTCGGGTGCTGCTATAATGTTCGGAGCGAATATAGTAGAAAGTCCACGTCTGGACACCTGTATGCAGATGCGCATACTACCGTAGTAAAACGCATAACAGAATGCAGGCAAAATTCGATATTGCTTTGTGATGATTTTGATGTTGTTCCATAGCGATTGGGAAGATAGGACTCCTAATTTCCTAACTAAGTACAAAATCCCTAGTAACATAGTCGGACGCATAACGGAATTTACGCAAAATCGGTATTGCTCTGCGATAATTTTGACCACTATGTTTTGATAATAACTTGCTTCCGAGAAATAAATAACATTCATTATACGTTAGATGATACTTTTCCTTGATATTCTATTATGTGTATCTAGGGCTTATGCGACATCACTATGTTGGCGACAGGCCTGATTTGAACACACTAATTTTGCGAATTAAACTTATCGCTCAACACGGACACTCAATGAAGAGCACCCTGGAGACCCACATAGATGCTCCACAATTCTTGACATATAATATACTGAGCATATAATAAGATGACAAAACCTATACTTGAGTACTCCGAAATGTATAAGTACTTTACCTTTTCACGACGTTTTTGTAAGATGAATACTAATTTTATTGAAAAATGAAATTTATGTTCTCAAGTAGGTTTTTGTCTACACGCACCGACAACTCAAGTATTTATGACACAGGAGTGATTCATTAAGTATAGCGCAAGCAGCCCAAACCTATAATTGAGTGCTCCAAAATGTACAAGTACTTCGCTATGTACTCCCTCCACGTAAAAAGTGACAGATTTAGGCAAAAGTTGCTGTAGAACTGCGTTAGTTTTAAAGTTGTTCCATCATGCAATGTGTGATGAAATTTGGTATGCTGCATAATCACAATGCCCTGGAGCTCATTTAGATACGTTTTTTTAATGTAGTTACACATTCTAGTTGTTTTGATGTAAGGAAAAAATCATTCGATAACTCTATAGTTAACACGCGTTGATGTAACTTTCCTCATTTGTATGCATAGCCTACGCGAAATTATTATTATGTCATGAATAAGTAGTTTACAAATTCATACGATTTTTCTTGTTGCGCTCCGGGATAAAATGTAATTTTTCGCTCTTTTTTATTTTTTCAATAAAATTAGTATTCATTTTACAAAAAACGTCGTGTAAAGATAAAGTACTTGTACATTTCGTAGTGCTCAAGTATAAGTTTTCAAACCATTACCGTGACAAAATTTTCAGAATAGCAACTTTTGCGTAAAGTCTCTGTCTTGCATTTAGTTGCCGACTCTAAAAGCAAGCAAAGTTTGTGGTATTTGCGCAACATCGAAATTTGTACACTTCACGCGGGGCCTACGATACTTACGACCTAATATGGCACATTCCACTTGCTGGATATAAGAGGCCGACAGTCCCAACCAGACATCACGACTGACTCAATGATTGCTTGCGATCTCACTTCTCGATACCAGGCGCCTCGCCATACACGTCTAATAAAGTATTATAACAGACAAAATTAGTTCTTTCAGATGAAACAACCCAATTAAGAGCCAAGTGACATCGTCGCAATGTATTTAATCGTTCAGGTAGACTTGAATCGTGATCCGGATCTCGTAACATAGTAAAATCGAGGTATGTAGTTTAATTACTCACTCACTACTCTATATGTTGGTGGTGGTCATACCCTGCAAACTTTTTTGCTGCGAACGTAGTGTTTCACCTTACATCAGTTGGTTCAATGTATGTACCGGGTTGTGAAAACTGTCGCTGTTTTGACTATGTGTCACAATCAATACTAAATACGAGAATTCGTTACTCGTCGAAACGCCGCAGTCAGACATCGTTAACAGCGATTCCGTGTATGGCAATCTTGAGTTCAATTGCGGTTTTGTGATGTTAACCAAGCGGCTGTGTTTCTGCGGTGTGAAGACTGAATTCGTGTTGTTTCCCCGCAAGAGTGCGATGTCTATTTCACACCTAGAGCAATTATAAAACGCATCTTCGAAACTTTTGGTCCAGTTCATCCGCTTGCATTTCGAAACGGACCATCACGACAAGACTCTAACCCACCACATCCGAGGTTTCAGTTGATCATATCGAAGAATATCATGTCCATCCGTGTTACCACCCACAGATTTCGCCATCCTCACACGGTAGTGCTAAGACACAGACAAGATGCGGTGGTGGAAATATTGAAAATGAGAAAGCAGACCTTGGTGTCATTTGATTTGGATTTTACACCCGATGAACCCACCATTCGTACTGCGCATTGGGATGAGGATTCTATCATTGATGTCGAGGGAAAGGAGACGTACAGATTTGTTGGTGTCGTGAATATGCAACGAAAGTCGGGGTATATGCTTGTGCATGGTTCGCGTATTTGACTGTGAAGATATCTCTATACATAACGTGCTGTTCACCGTATAGATAGCACCAACGAATATCCGTGAAAGAGTTGTAATCTCGGTGAAATAGTGTGCGACACATTTTTCCACAATTCGAATGCATGTCGGTTCATACTAAGACCATGTTACGGTCAAATATGTGTGTTTCTCTGTCTCCAAGTCAGCTACCCCCACATTGAATGTACAGAGTCGGTGCATGTATGAGACTTCAGAACATGAATTTGTAATCCATGATGCTTGTAATGCCGGCCATGATGTTATCCATGATGTATGTAATGTCACACACCTCGTTTACGCGAATACTTGGTATCTATGAACAATCGTGAAGTATACTGGATGTGTAATGTCTTGTTATTTTCATGGAAACACGGGGGTGTAACATGTTTGAATATTGTTCATTGGTTTGTCGATTCAGAGTTGATATCCGGATCCGGTTATTTGTAAAGTGGATAGAAAACTACACTATTCCGATGCAGTAAAGACTCTTACACTTTGGATTTTGTGCAGTATATACTAATTTTACATTGCGGAGTATTCCATAAACGTTAATCCAGTGATCCTCCTTCTATTTTCAATCACGATCCGCTTATTATTCTAGGCTTCGAGCCCCACACCCAGTACGTTTTATGGGGATTAATATTTTTAGATTAAATATAGCGTATCAAGACTCCGTGAAACTTACTTGGAAATAGTCATTTCTACCCTAATTTAATAGATTTCTCAGATATCGTAGCAACGGAACTGGCTTGAGCGAGCGGTTAAGGCGTTGGACTTAAGTTTCAATGAACAAGTGTTCTAAGTTACTCATGTTTTCAACACAACCTTAACGCAAAGTGCACTAATTTCCATATTGATCAAATACCACAAATTTTGCTGGCTTTCAGAGTTAGTAACTAAGCTCGTAACAGAATTTACCTAAAAAATTCAGTACTCCAAAAATTTTGTAAAGTATAGCTTTTTGGCGTTGGACTTAAGTTCCAATGAACAAGTGTTCACATAGGTTCGAATCCCACACCCACTACGTTTTACGAGAATTAATATTTTTAGATTCAAATTTAGCGTATTGAGTACTTTTTCTGCCTTTTTCAGCGCATTAGAGACGTTTACACTATGGATTTCGTGAGCTTTACTTGAGTTTTATAAATTAACGTAAAAGTAGTCATTTCCGAGTAAGTAAAACGTTCGTATTGTAGGTTCATTTCTGCCTAATACTATAATTATCATGGAGTTGGAGCAGTCCAATATCAAAAACACCCGAAAGTATTTGTTGCATATAGCTAAAAACCTAATTGAGTACCCTGAAGAAGTGCAAGTAGCACAGTTTGTGGTATTTCTATGACATCGAAATTTAGCTAACCAGAACTTCTACTTGAGTACTCCGAAATGTACAAGTACTTTACCTTTACACGACGTTTCTGTAAAATGAATACTGATTTTATTAAAAAATAAAAAAGCACGAAAAATTACATTTTATCCCAAACCATCAGAATACTAAAGTAGCTTATTGCGTATATGGACCTAATACTAAAGTGTTTATGATTTCAGTTCGCTTCAACTTCATGACATTTTCAGTATGAAACAGAAGTATAGGCCTAGAATGCTAACTTTCTTCGTAAATTGCTACTTCTGCCTTAATTTAACGGATTTATCTGAGATCATTGCTTTACTTAATCTCTCCGAAATGTGCATTATACTAGTACGTCACCATTGATACGCAGATGTAGGGCATTATGGCAATGCACCATGCTAAATTTCATCACACATCTAATGATGGAACACCTTTAAAACTAACGCAGTCGAATACCGACTTTTACGCATATCTGTTTTGCGTGAACATAGCATATACCTATACATAGTCAATTTTAATAGCAGAATTACCGTGTTAAACATTGAATTCCCACCTTGAAAGTCGGTACGCGGTTATAGGACATTACAAAAATGCACGATACCAAATCCCATCACACATTTCATGATGAAACAACTTTAAAACTAACGCGGCTCTACATCGACTTTTTGCGTACATCTGTTTTGCGGGAGCGTATAGCACGTACCCATACATAGCCAACTTTAATAACGGAATTACCATGCTTAACATTGAATCCCAACTCTAAACTTGATACGTAGTTGTAGGGCATTATGGCAATGCACCATGCTAAATTTCATCACACATCTAATGATGGAACACCTTTGAAACTATCGCAGTCGAATACCGACTTTTACGCATATCTGCTTTTCGTGAACATAGCATATAGGCCTAGCCATACATAGTCAATTTTAATAACAGAAGTAGCATGCTAAACATTAAATTCTCACCTTGAACGTTGGTACGCAGTTGTAGGACATAATAACAATGCACCATACCAAATTTCGTCAGACATTTCCTGATGTAACACCTTTAAAACCAATACAGTTCTATACAGACTTTTGGCTAAATATGTTTTTCCGTAGCGTAGCACGTACCTATACATAGTAAACTTCAATAACGGAATTACCATGCTAATATTCGACTCGCCACCTTGAAACTCGGTACGCAGTTGTAAGACATTATGACAATGCACCATGTCAAATTTTGTTAGGCATTTCATGATTGAACAAATTATAAACTAACGCAGTTCTATACCGACTTTTGCGGGAGCGTAGCACGTACCTATGCATACTCAACTTTAATAACGGAATTACCAAGCTAAACATTGAATGCGCAACTTGAAGATTGGTTCACAGGTGTAGGACATTATGACAATGGAACATATCAAATTTCATCACACATTTCATGATGGAACACCTTTAAAACTAACGCAGTTCTATACCAACTTAGCGTGAATCTGTTCGCAGGAGCGTAGCACGTAGGCTACCTATGCCCGATCAACTTTAGTGATGGAATTACATATGTAGGCCTAATTAAGTTGCAACACTTTTACAATGATTCGTCTTGCTTCCTATAACATCCCACTCGATTCCCGCGCGTTATTAGGCTGTAATCTCTGCCTGAGCTATGTCTTGACGCCTACGGGACTCTGCAAATTGTTTCGATTTATTCTGTCCGTTTCAATTTAAGATAAGGAAGCCCATTTCACTTAATGAATCGATGCCTACGGTACTCTACAAAATTTTCTGAATAATTCTCCCTAAGCTTATCAATCATAAGAAAGATGATTTGACACCTAAAGTACGAAATACTTGTTCGCTTGAGCTAAGCCACAGCGCTTGGAGCGGAATTTTACGGGGTATGTGGACTCATTTCGTAGGGCTCTATGCCACAGGAGCATACTTTACGATCCAATTCGATTCCCACACATTCCATATAATTACTAACAGAACCATTGAGTACCAGCCTTGACCCTACAGTACGACGGAGACTATCAAAATATCGAGAGAAGCCCTCTATTCTTTTCTGAAATAATCAAGGTTTTATCAGGACTTCCCTTCATATAAACTCCAGCAGAATCACTAATAACCTCTCAAGTTTACTCAATTTACTTTAATCTGATACTCGTGTACCAAATCTTTATTTTCCGCAAGTATGATAGAGGCTATCGCTCGACACTCAACGATTCGTAATTTTGCTGGAATACAAGTACAATTAGGGATTGAAAAGTAATTGATATAGGTGGTTATGTTCGTAGGTTATTTACACTTCTACTTACCGGTTTTTCAGGAGAAACTACCCACTTTTAGGACTTTATATTTCAAAGTAGTTTGAGGTTACGTTTGTATCACCTTGATAAGTGCTATTATCAAAAACTGCTTAGCTTACGTTTTTATTACCTTGACATGGCATTATCAGACATGAAAATGATATTATCACCCAATACCAGAAGTTAACACACGTCAATGTGGTTCAGAATTCACGAGAAATTGGTTACTAAGAGAAGTATATTCTTGTATACACAATTGCGGAGAGAATCTCTAAAATGTAGTAAGCAGGCCGATGGGTATTCGTTGAGTTGTACAAGCATAAAAAACATTCCCGCGCGCGTCTTAGGATTAGGTGATAGGGTTAGGAAAAATTAGGTTTATGAGCGCGCGGGAATGTTTTTTATGCTTGTACAACTCAACGAATACCCATCGAAATACCACAAACTGTGCTACTTGCACTTCTTCAGGGTACTCAATTAGGTTTTTAGCTATATGCAACAAATACTTTCGGGTGTTTTTGATATTGGACTGCTCCAACTCCATGATAATTTTAGTATTAGGCAGAAATGAACCTACAATACGAACGTTTTACTTACTCGGAAATGACTACTTTTACGTTAATTTATAAAACTCAAGTAAAGCTCACGAAATCCATAGTGTAAACGTCTCTAATGCGCTGAAAAAGGCAGAAAAAGTACTCAATACGCTAAATTTGAATCTAAAAATATTATTTCTCGTAAAACGTAGTGGGTGTGGGATTCGAACCTATGTGAACACTTGTTCATTGGAACTTAAGTCCAACGCCAAAAAGCTATACTTTACAAAATTTTTGGAGTACTGACTTTTTTAGGTAAATTCTGTTACGAGCTTAGTTACTAACTCTGAAAGCCAGCAAAATTTGTGGTATTTGATCAATATGGAAATTAGTGCACTTTGCGTTTAGGTTGTGTTGAAAACATGAGTAACTTAGAACACTTGTTCATTGAAACTTAAGTCCAACGCCTTAACCGCTCGCTCAAGCCAGTTCCGTTGCTACGATATCTGAGAAATCTATTAAATTAGGGTAGAAATAACTATTTCCAAGTAAGTTTCACGAAGTCTCGATACGCTATATTTAATCTAAAAATATTAATCCCCATAAAACGTACTGGGTGTGGGGTTCAAAGCCTAGAATAATAAGCGGATCGTGATTGAAAATAGAAGGAGGATCACTGGATTAACGTTTATGGAATACTCCGCAATGTAAAATTAGTATATACTGCACAAAATCCAGAGTGTAAGAGTCTTTACTGCATCGGAACAGTGTAGTTTTCTATCCACTTTACAAATAACCGGATCCGGATATCAACTCTGAATCGACAAACCAATGAACAATATTCAAACATGTTACACCCCCGTGTTTTCATGAAAATAACAAGACATTACACATCCAGTATACTTCACGATTGTTCATAGATACCACGTATTCGCGTAAACGAGGTGTGCGACATTACATACATCATGGATAACATCATGGCCGGCATTACAAGCATCATTGATTACAAATTCATGTTCTGAAGTCTCATACATGCACCGACTCTGTACATTCAATGTGGGGGTAGCTGACTTGGAGACAGAAAAACACACATATTTGACCGTAACATGGTCTTAGTATGAACCGACATGCATTCGAATTGTGGAAAAATGTGTCGCACACTATTTCACCGAGATTACAACCCTTTCACGGATATTCGTTGGTGCTATCGATACGGTGAACAGCACGTTATGTATAGCGATATCTTCACAAATACGCGAACCATGCACAAGCATATACCCCGACTTTCGTTGAATATTCACGACACCAACAAATCTGTACATCTCCTTTCCCTCGACATCAATGATAGAATCCTCATCCCAATGCGCAGTACGAATGGTAGGTTCATCGGGTGTAAAATCCAAATCAAATGACACCAAGGTCTGCTTTCTCATTTTCAATATTTCCACCACCGCATCTTGTCTTTGTCTTAGCACTACCGTGTGGGGATGGCGAAATCTGTGGGTGGTAACACGGATGGACATGATATTCTTCGATATGATCAACTGAAACCTCGGATGTGGTGGGTTAGAGTCTTGTCGTGATGGTCCGTTTCGAAATGCAAGCGGATGAACTAGACCAAAAGTTTCGAAGATGCGTTTTATAATTGCTCTAGGTGTGAAATAGACATCGCACTCTTGCGGGGAAGCAACACGAATTCAGTCTTCACACCGCAGAAACACAGCCGCTTGGTTAACATCACAAAACCGCAATTGAACTCAAGATTGCCATACACGGAATCGCTGTTAACGATGTCTGACTGCGGCGTTTCGACGAGTAACGAATTCTCGTATTTAGTATTGATTGTGACACATAGTCAAAACAGCGACAGTTTTCACAACCCGGTACATACATTGAACCAACTGATGTAAGGTGAAACACTACGTTCGCAGCAAAAAAAGTTTGCAGGGTATGACCACCACCAACATATAGAGTAGTGAGTGAGTAATTAAACTACATACCTCGATTTTACTATGTTACGAGATCCGGATCACGATTCAAGTCTCCCTGAACGATTAAATACATTGCGACGCTGTCACTTGGCTCTTGAATGGGTTGTTTCATATGAAAGAACTAATTTTGTCTGTTATAATACTTTATTAGACGTGTATGGCGAGGCGTCTGGTATCGAGAAGTGAGATCGCAAGCAATCATTGAGTCAGTCGTGATGTCTGGTTGGGACTGTCGGCCTCTTATATCCAGCAAGTGTAATGTGCCATATTAGGCCGTAAGTATCGTAGGCCCCGCGTGAAGTGTACAAATTTCGATGTTGCGCAAATACCACAAACTTTGCTTGCTTTCAGAGCCGGCAACTAAATGCAAGACAGAGACTTTACGCAAAAGTTGCTATTCTGAAAATTTTGTCACGGTAATGGTTTGAAAACTTATACTTGAGCACTACGAAATATACAAGTACTTTATCTTTACACGACGTTTTTTGTAAAATGAATTCTAATTTTATTGAAAAAATAAAAAAGAGCGAAAAATTACATTTTATCCCGGAGCGCAACAAGAAAAATCGTATGAATTTGTAAACTACTTATTCATGACATAATAATAATTTCGCGTACGCTATGCATACAAATGAGGAAAGTTACATCAACGCGTGTTAACTATCGAGTTATCGAATGATTTTTTCCTTACATCAAAACAACTAGAATGTGTAACCACATTAAAAAAAAACGTATCTAAATGAGCTCCAGGGCATTGTGATTATGCAGCATACCAAATTTCATCACACATTGCATGATGGAACAACTTTAAAACTAACGCAGTTCTATAGCAACTTTTGCCTAAATCTGTCACTTTTTACGTCGAGGGAGTACATAGCGAAGTACTTGTACATTTTGGAGCACTCAATTATAGGTTTGGCCTGCTTGCGCTATACTTAATGAATCACTCCTGTGTCATAAATACTTGAGTTGTTGGTGCGTGTAGACAAAAACCTACTTGAGAACATAAATTTCATTTTTCAATAAAATTAGTATTCATCTTACAAAAACGTCGTGAAAAGGAAAAGTACTTATACATTTCGGAGTACTCAAGTATAGGTTTTGTCATCTTATTATATGCTCAGTATATTATATGTCAAGAATTGTGGAGCATGTATGTGGGTCTCCAGGGTGCTCTTCATTGAGTGTCCGTGTTGAGCGATAAGTTTAATTCGCAAAATTAGTGTGTTCAAATCAGGCCTGTCGCCAACATAGTGATGTCGCATAAGCCCTAAATACACATAATAGAATATCAAGGAAAAGTATCATCTAACGTATGATGAATGTTATTTATTTCTCGGAAGCAAGTTATTATCAAAACATAGTGGTCAAAATTATCGCAGAGCAATACCGATTTTGCGTAAATTCCGTTATGCGTCCGACTATGTTACTAGGGATTTTGTAGTTAGTTAGGAAATTAGGAGTTCTATCTTCCCAATCGCTATGGAACAACATCAAAATCATCACAAAGCAATATCGAATTTTGCCTGCATTCTGTTATGCGTTTTACTACGGTAGTATGCGCATATGCATACAGGTGTCCAGACGTGGACTTTCTACTATATTCGCTCCGAACATTATAGCAGCACCCGACGCAGCTTACATTATTACGTTATAAGACGCCGGCGGCGTTTCACCGTCGGTTTACTCACCCTTATTCTAGTGACATGAAAAGGACTGAATCGTATGAAATGTGGTCACTACAAGAATCGAGCGAAAGCGCTGTTTCACGCCGTCTTGCATCGGTCACGATTAGTTTTACTTTTCAACTAACTTGTTGTCTGTCGTTATATTCATTAGACTCGCTTTCATGCGGCTAATTTGTCCTTATCATTATTACGTCGGTGATCGCGTACCTGCGGCGAAGGTGTTCGTTTAATTATAGCAACGAGAACCGGACCCCTGCGGCTAGCGGTTGGCATTTTAGTGCTGAGTTAAATACCCTTATACTCGACATGCAAACATTATACAGGTAGCGGTTATACTGCGAGCTGATGAATTCGTCATCTATTCGCCCAGCGTAGTTGTTCCTAATCCCGACCTTCCGCTCGTATCGTATATACTACAAGCCAGTGATCGCTACATCAAACAAAACGGTCAGATCGAACGCAAGAACTCGGATCGCAGTGTCGGACGGCAGCAAAGCGGTGTACCTCGAAACATCAACCGATCTGGAGGATTTCAGCTAGTGAATCGACGCAATAACGATCAACGATATCATTGATATGCTCTTTTTAGGAAATAAAATGAACTCGTACACTATACAATGCTATTTCAAGGAGACTGAGTAAAGTGTTAGAAGATATGAAAAGCGCTGAATTCTAACGTATAATGAATGATATTTATTTCTCGGAAGCAAGTTATTCAATACATATTGCTAAATACACATGGAAAATCGGTATTGAAATTCACAAAACATTAGAATATCTAGGCGTGGCAATGGGCGTCATATAAGCGTGGTGATTAGGGTTGGGCATGAAAAGGGGCGTGGCAATTAGGATGACGTGACGCTCTCTGATTGGACGGTACCAAACGATTCAATCCTCACTACTGTAGGCCTACTTGATTATCAAATTAGATTTACTTGAGTAAACGTGAGGAGTTATGAGTTATTCTACTGAAGTTTCTACGAGGTGAGGTCCTGTTAAAAACCACTAACTTGATTATTTCGGAATAGAATGGACGATCAACTTCATTTGTCAAGCGGCATAAGACCCCTCATACATACATACACACTACACACTTATATTAGCTGATTGGGGCTGTCTATCCTTACGAGGATGCCTGGTAAAAACGAGGAAAAGGCCTTGAACAGTACTTGCGGACTTACTTGCGCTAATTACTAGCTACATAATACAACAAGTTACCACTCGTTGATGTAACTGTCCTCATTTGTATGTATAGCCTACGAGAAATTGCTTACTGAGGGAGGTACTTTTTTGAAGATTGCAACAATATAGCCATATATGTATTTGTCCCGTATACACAATATTTGTATAACACGATATTTGAAGGTGGAGATGAACTAACGAAATTTGGTGTCGTAAGGTAGATAATTTTAAACTGTCGTAACTTCGTATCGCTATGATGTCATATAACACTGTTCCAAGTCCCGGACTATCACTGAAGAGCTCGTCGAATGAATATCGTTAGTCAAGATGATCAAACAGAACGAAGAGAAGCTCACCGTAACATATACTGCTATTTGACAGACTTCAAATATAGCGAAAAGTAATTATGTAAGTCTTAACACATGGTCAAGTGTACAAGTACATGTAGAATTAATATAAAATGAGATTTACTTGCTACACTCAAGTACAGGTTAAAGAAAAGATTTCCGAATGGGTGAATGAGCTAGTTTTTTATTCCAAATTTTGTCTAAAACTGAAACTGTCAAGAAATGATAAAGTACTCTAAAACCTAGTCACTTTTTACGTGGAGTGAGTCGATAGCGAAGTACTTGCACATTTTGGAGTACTCAAGTATATGTTTGGCCTACTTACTCTATACTTAATCAAGTGATTAACTATTTACACTGCATCTACTTCTATTTCAGAGTTGTCGGTTTTTCGAGCAAACTATACCTTCAATACTTGCTTTTTAACTCACTCGGAAATCATCACTTCTTGTCCTTTACTAGGAATTTACTGCTACTAAAATGTTGAAATGTACTTCTTTTCAGTGGCCTTGGTGAGCGGTGTCAGTTTCATCTATATCCTACGATGCATTATCACGCCGCAGAATGACTTACCGCAATTAAAAAATACCAAAAATACATCGAGAATTTACGAACTCTCACTGTGCAATATTTGAGTTTTACGAAGTACCCTTCAAAGTGAGCCTATATGTTGGATATTATTAAAAACCTCATAAAATTACGCGTCGAGCGAGGAATCCTTTAAAATAAGATAGAAGTAGTCATTTCCGAGTAAGTAAAACGTTAGTACTCAAGATATATTTCTGCTTAATACTATAACTAACATGAAGTTGAAGCACTCCGATATCATAAGGACTTGAGAGTATTTGGTGAATGTAGGCAAAAAACCTACTTGGTATACTCTGAAAAAGTACGAGTACTTCTTTACTTAGCAACTCCAAAGGTTGGCACAGTTTGTGGTATTTCGATTACCTGCTAATAAAATGTTGAAATGTAATGTACTTTTTTTTCTGGGGTCTTGATGAATTGTACCAGTTTCATCTATTTCCTACAATGCATTTCGCTGTCCTGAATGACTTATCATCACCGTGAAAAATTAGCAAAAATATACCGAAAATTAGTTTCAAAGGTGTTCCATCATGAAATGTGTGATGAAATTTGGTATGTTCTATTGTCATAATGTCCTACACCTGTGAACCAATCTTCAAGTTGCGCATTCAATGTTAAGCTCGGTAATTCCGTTGTTAAAGTTGAGTATGCATAGGTACGTGCTACGCTTCCGCAAAAGTCGGCATGGAACTGGATTAGTTTTAAAGTTGTTCAATCATGAAATGTGTAACAAAATTTGACATGGTGTATTGTCATAATGTCTTGCAACTGTGTAGCGGGTTTCAAGGTGGGGAGTCGATTATTAACATGGTAATTCCGTTGTTAAAGTTTACTATGCATAGGTACGTGCTACGCTACGGAAAAACAGATTTAGCCAAAAGTCTGTATAGAACTGCGTTGGTTTTAGAGGTGTTACATCATGAAATGCCTGACAAAATTTGGTATGGTGCATTCATATTATGTCCTACAACTGCGTACCAACGTTCAAGGTGAGAATTTAATGTTTAGCATACTAATTCTGTTATTAAAATTGACTATGTATGGGTATATGCTATGTTCACGAAAAACAGATATGCGTAAAAGTCGGTATTCGACTGCGATAGTTTCAAAGGTGTTCCATCATTAGATGTGTGAGGAAATCTAGCATGGTGTATTGCCATAATGTCTTACAACTACGTATCAAGTTTAGAGTTGGGATTCAATGTTAAGCATTGTAATTCCGTTATTAAAGTTGGCTATGTATGGGTACGTACTATACGCCCCCGCAAAACAGATGTACGCAAAATGTTGATGTAGAGCTGCGTTAGTTTTAAAGTTGTTCCATCATGAAATGTGTGATGGGATTTGGTATGGTGCATTGTTATAATGTCCTATAACCGCGTACCAACTTTCAAGGTGGGAATTCAATGTTTAACACGGTAATTCTGCTATTAAAATTGACTATGCATATAGGTATATGCTATGTTCACGCAAAACAGATATGCGTAAAAGTCGGTATTCGACTGCGTCAGTTTTAAAGGTGTTCCATCATTAGATGTGTGATGAAATTTAGCATGGTGCATTGCCATAATGTCCTACAACTACGTATCAAGTTTAGAGTTGGGATTCAATGTTAAGCATGGTAATTCCGTTATTAAATTTGACTATGTATAGGTACGTGCTATACGCTCCCGCAAAACAGATGTACGCAAAAAGTCGATGTAGAGCGGCGTTAGTTTTAAAGTTGTTCCATTATGAAATGCGTGAGGAAATTTCGTATGCTGCATAATCACAATGTCCTACAACTACGTACCAAGTTTCAAGGCGAGCAGTCACATATTAGCATGGTAATTCTGTTATTAAAGTTGACTATGTATATGTACATGTACACGCTACCGAAAACAGATGTAGGCAAAAGTTGCTTTAGAACTGCGTTAGTTTTAAAGTTATTCCATCATGAAATGTAAATGTGTGATGCAATTTGGTATGCTGCATAATCACAATGCCCTGGAGCTCATTTAGATACGTTTTTAATGTAGTTACACATTCTAGTTGTTTTGATGTAAGGAAAAAATCATTCGATAGCTCGACACAACTAGTTAACAC
Organism: Botryllus schlosseri; assembly: GCF_051294905.1. Taxonomy (NCBI): domain Eukaryota; kingdom Metazoa; phylum Chordata; class Ascidiacea; order Stolidobranchia; family Styelidae; genus Botryllus; species Botryllus schlosseri. The sequence goes on from NC_137241.1 coordinate 2,979,690, forward strand.
GCGTTGATGTAACTTTCCTCATTTGTATGCATAGCCTACGCGAAATTGGTTACCGAATTTTTCGATTAGTTTATATTCCGAAATATATATACTGAAACTGTTAAGTACTACTTAAAGTGTAATAAAATGTGAAAAAGTGTACAAGTAGAATTATTATTATGTCATGAATAAGTAGTTTACAAATTCATACGATTTTTCTTGTTGCGTTCCGGGGATTTGCATAAGTTTCATCTATATCGTACAATGCGTTTACGCGGTCCAGAATGACTTATGGCGATGAAAAATAGCAAAAATGATCTATTAAGCATTGAGCACGGTTCAAGAACTATGATATTCCTGTACTTGTACAAGTTACAAACGCGGTATCGTAAATTAGTATATACTACTAAAATACAAACTCGGACGAAATCATGAATGCGTAGGACTTACCTTAAACATATATTGTGTACAAACAACTTTTTACAAGAACTATAAAATTCCACTCCAGGCGCTGCGGCTTAGCTCAAGCGAACAAGTATTTCGGACTTTAGGAGTCAAATTGTCTTTCTTATGGTAAATTAACATAGGGAGAATTAATCAGAAAATTTTGTAGAGTACCGTAGGCATCGATACATTGAGTGAAATGGGCTTCCTTAAATTAAAACGAGCAGAATAAATCGAAACAATTTGCAGAGTCCCGTAGGCTTTAAGACATGGCTCAGGCTGAGATCATAGCCTACTAACGAGGGCTTCGAGTGGGATGTTATAGGAAGCAAGAAGAATCGTTATAAAAGTGTTGAAACCAGGGGTATGCTTGTATAACCTTGATGAGTGCTATTCGGTATGGAACAACATCAAATTTAGCATACTGAAAAAGATCTACTTGACAAAATTTTCATTTCGTTATGTCCATTAGAGTCGTGTTCATGCGACGAATTTGTCCGACTTACTTGCATGAGTTGCAAGCTACATAATAATGAATACTCCGCAATGTAAAATTAGTATACACCATACAAAATCCGGATTGTCAAAGTCTTTAGTGTAGCGGAATAGTGTAGTTTTCTAACTACTTTACAAATTCATACGGTTTTTCTTGGTGCGTTCCAGGATAAATGCAATTTTTCGCGCTTTTTTATTTTTATTTTTTCATTAAAATTGGAGCTACTGTATATTATTTATCGCCTATATTTAAATTCGGTGTGCTAATGCGTTGAGGTTGAAGCTAAAACATCCTATTTCATGCGGCCAAGAAGACTAGCACCGCGTAGCCGAATTTAGCATACCGAAAAATATCTACTTTACAAAATTTTCATTTCTTTATGTCCATTAGAGTCGTGTTCATCCGACGAATTTGTCCGACTTACTTGCATGAATTACAAGCTACATAATACAACTAGTTAACACGCGTTGATGTAACGTTCCTCATTTGTATGCATAGCCTACGCGAAATTGGTTACCGAATTTTTCGATTAGTTTATATTCTGAATTTTATTTAAAACTGAAACTGTTAAGTACTACTAAAAGTGTTATAAAATGTGAAAAAGTGTACAAGTAGAATTAATATTATGTCATGAATAAGTAGTTTACAAATTCATACGATTTTTCTTGTTGCGTTCCGGGATAAAATGTAATTTTTCGCTCTTTTTTTCTTATTTTTTATTAAAATTAGTATTCATTTTACAAAAAACGTCGTGTTTTGACTTTTGAAAATGGAGGATGCGTGGGCTGGACTAACTTTTTACGTAGTTCGAAATCGCCACTTCTATACATTAATTATAAGTATTTGTCAGTCATCGCAGCACCGCTCATATTGCGCACCATCTATTTATTTCACGGATAACAAATTACTCCTGCTTTTATCAGAGGATACTTTCCTAGGGTTTGCCTACTAATAGTACTTATAGTTTTGATTAATGAAAAATATAGTGATTGAAAATAGATCACTGGATTATAGTTTACAGAAAACTCCACAATTCTATGTGACGTCCTTGCATGCCAACAACCTTCGAACTATTCGCCACATCATAAACACTTGAGTAGGCCTACATTTGATGCGTGTGGGGAAAACCTAGGTAAATTTTCATATGCATTTAGTTTCCGGCTCTGAAAGCAAGCTTGGTCTATGATCAATAGCAACTTTTGCGTAAACTCCGTTTTATTTCACTTCATACCTACACAATGTAGATAGTCTATTCGAATAATTCGATGTATAATTGAACTTTCCTCCGCATGATCATTAGGGCTTCTATTTTTTGTTGCAGGGCAACTTTGTTGTAGCCGAAAGCGGTATTATCTAGCAACAAGGTTTAAATGACTCGCCTCCGGCGTTTATTGACCGTATTACCCGTATTCTCGTCATGCAAAAATTATGCATGTATTAGTATGAAGCTCAGATGCAGCAAAGTGTGTGTGACTGCCTGTAAAAATGCTGCGAAGCAGCGACTCTAATTTCCCGGCTTATAGCAAACAACGACGCTGAAATTTTACTTCAGACGCAGCAAAGGGTGTGAGACCGCCTGTAAAAATTGCGCGAAGGTACATTTCTCGGCTTATAACAAATAACGACGCTGAAATTCTACTTCAGATGCAGTAAAGTTAATGCATTTGGCTATATAAATTGCGCGAAGGTGCATTTCTCGGCTTATAGCGAATAACGACGCTGAAACTCTACTTCAGATACAGCAAATGCGGCAAAGTCTGCGCGAATAGTTGCATAAATTGCGAAAAGGTGCGACTCTAATTTTTCGGCTTTATTGCAAATACCGATGGGGCAGAATTGACGTCGGATCAACTCTTTGTACATTCCACAAGCGGGACCATTCAGAAATATCGAGCCACTCTGAAGCATGAAGGAGGTTTGGTCGTTACGTATACTCGCGACGGGATCGAGCATTATCAACCTCCGAATCCAGCTATTCATCCAGCGTAGTTGTTCCTAATCCCAACCTTCCGCTCGTATCGTATATACTACAAGTCAGTGATCGCTACATCAAACAAAACGGTCAGATCGAACGCAAGAACTCGGATCGCAGCGTCGGATGGTCAAAATCGCATTTTATATTAAGTAATTAGTGATGATGTGTAGAATTTTGATATATCATCATATAAAACCACATCCAGTTCAGCGTTGCTCATATTATCCGTGAAAATACAAAGTCCTAAATACACATAATAATAATATCTGGCGAATACAGCCTTGCATATACATCATAGTTTTTGGTTATCATGACAATAACTGGTTTCCGTTAGCGAAGTGTTATTGCAGATATAAATACGCACATAAACCAAATGAATTCAAATTCACATTCACAGAAATGTGTTATCTGAGAGCTCATATTATCCGCGAAAATATAAAGTCCTAAATACACATATTAAAAGGACTGAATCGTATGAAATGAGTGGACTTTTTACTATATTTGCTCCTAACATTATAGCAGCACCCGACGCAGCTTACATTATTATGTTATAAGACAAAATTATCGCCGAGCAATACCGATTTTGCGTAAGTTCCGTTATGCGTTTGACTACTTTACTACGGATTAATATTATGTTGATCGCGCGACATGTGCGTAGAATTTTAATACATCATTAAAAAACCACGCATAGTTCAACGTGGATGAGTGTTGTCTGAGAGCTCATATTATCCGCGAAAATACACAGTCCTAAATACACATAATAGAATATCTTGCGAATATAGTCTTGCATAGACATCATAGTTTTCTAAATTTGCTCATAAATACACGAGGCAATAGTCTAGCGGTGAGCGATGAACATACAGTCCTAAATACACATAATAGAATATCTAAGGAAAGTATCATCTAACGTATAATGAATGTTATTTATTTCTTGGAAGCATGGACCGGGCATAGTCCAACGTTAATTATATTATGAGAGTGTTTACATTCTAAATAGCCTGAGGGGCGGGGCGCCAAACGATTCAATCCTCACTACTAATAGTAACTGATAATATGAATTACTGAATTGAAATGAGCCAGGTAATGTGTGACACAGAATCGGCATTCAAGAAGGTAAGGGTTTCGAATTTGAAATGGGGTGGATTTCGACCCCAATCAACCACCTCATGGACCTACGTCACTGTTAGCACTGATGATTTTGAGCTAGCAATGATTATAAGAACATCACACAACAGAACGCCTCATCAAGATTCAAACAAAATGTTGCCGTAGCAGCAGAAATTTATGTTGGGCAAAATCAAGTTCAAGACCAGTATCCAGCGCCGAGTCAATATTTCGACCGTAGGCTCGTACTATACGTGTTATTGCGGAAAGATTTACACAATTATGGCATAATTAGACAACGTTTGAAAAGGCATTTGTTCGAAATACTGTTCAGAACATGTGTTAAAGAAAATGTTTTCAAACTCCTTCTGTTTGAAATGCAACCCTACCAGCAACTTGCCGCATGATATTGGTTGTTGTTGCTGAATATAGGCTACTTGTTTGACGAATAGAATGCAAGAGGGATAGTTCGCCATATGCAAGTACCCAGCAAACACAAAACCGTAAAAGGATCATCCGGGATCATCTCGATTAGGTTCTGATTTTCTAAGTGTCGAGGGAATGTCTAAAATACGTAGTAGGATGGTCTTGTGGTTATATTCAATCAGAATAAATTCATACTCGGTGTTGTTCCATCTCATGCATTAGGCTTTGTCATATCCGGTAGTTAACCTAATAATGCAAATTTTCTATCTCTCGCGGGTACGACTAAAATACGTAGAAAGGATGACTTTTTCGGTACATTCAATAACGATGAATTCTATCCGGTTTTGTTCGATCTCATGCGGTAGCTTCGTTCTATTCATTAGAAAACAATGTTCTCCCTTCGTTTTATTGCGTGAGGATGTCACCGGTGTTGTATATTCGTGTTGTTGCTCTAAGGTCGAATAGTTTTGTTTTCCTCTGATATATATGATCTTCATTATATATATATTCGCTCTTTCGGTAATCTCGCATGTTCAACGAGTATGGTTAATAGTTTTATTCAGAGAATAACTAAATAAGTGATATGTTGTACGTTTAGGAATATGATTATCGATGCGTGACATCTAGAATATTTCGGCGATTCAAATTTTACGTCATCGCGCCGGTCAAAGATTGGACGCGCAACAGGTCGCAGCCAGGCATAGTTCGCTCTTTCTGTATGGTAAATGCCGTAAATATATAGGAATTGTGACTGACTGAGGTAGCGGGTTAAAGGTATATATGCAGTAGCATATAGCTTATGGGGTATTTCGAATTGCCTGTAGTATATGACGCCTAGAGCTGTTTGACTTTCTGCAAAACAGGTGTAGACAACTATAGAAAAGTTTCAGCTTTTCCAGGTTAGAATTAGAGCTAAACCGTTTTTCCGAATTAGATTACAATTATATTGCTGGCATTTCGCTCTAATTTAGTGAAATTAGACCACTATAATTCGCTTCAAACATCTGAATTACCGGTACCTATACCTACGGTATATCATAATATTTATGCTTGAATTTTCTAGGTATATAAGTCATATAGATACATTCCTGTAGAACACTGATTCATGATTTTATAAAAGTTGGTGCAAGAATGGACATTTTCAACTTGATGTTGATTAATGGAGCAAATTTGATATTTAAGTACAATTATACCTCGAATCCAGTGACAAGATTATTAATCGTTGAAACCAAACGCAGCTTGATAATGTTGGCCCAGAGAATTTGGCTAGCCAGACCATATTGATGGAATATGGTCACAGTAAGATAATATTTTGGGCTATTTTACATGAACTTTCCAACATTTGATTTGATATGTCCACTAAAACAGTTGTTATTCTGCTTTCGAATAAGACCTTAATTGCTGGTTTCAATGGTAACTGTGTTTGTCAAAGGCTGCAAAGGTAATTTCTTTTCCTTGTTAGATGTTTATTTGTTTGTTTGTGGTGTTCATGGTGGTGGTTCGACTACACTGGTCATTTTACACCAGGCCGGTTCTTATTATTATTATTCCGTATCTGCCCGATTACCAGTGAACTCGGCACTTAGTGAATTCGGCCGCACAAACTCGGCACTTGGTGAATTCGGCCGTGGTAGATCTCGTAGCGGTACCGGTCACCATGATTGGTTACTGGAATGTTTGCCGGTGAACTTGGCACTTTGAGTGGTTGTCAATGTTGTATGGCGGTCAGGGCATGCGTAGATCACACAGTCACGGCGTGATTAGATCACAGATTGCGTAATTGCAGGAAATAACGCGACGCTCTTCACTTGGTGAACTCGGCCCTTGGAGGAATTGGCACTAGAACACCTTCGCATTAGAAATGCATTAAGTATGAATGAACAGTATCAAAAAGGAAATTTAAACGTGTCGTGGCTCGTGGTAGATCACGTAATCTTGGGATCCTTCAACCTTGTTATCGAGACACCCTAATCCCAGAGTGGAATCGTCTCTCCAAAGGCAAAAAATAATTTATTTTGACGTGATCATGCGAAACATTTGTTGATGAGGAACACTGGCTTGTCGTGATCGATAAACGAAGAAGCGCCGCTTGATGTTCCACGGTTTTGATCTCACATACAACGCCAAGATCCATCTTCTCAAAACTTACACGACACAGGCCCGTGACTCACGCCATCGATTCCAAGCAGACCGCGCGTGGTAGGTATATGAGCGCTGTGTTATTTCCCGTGGCTACGCAATCCGTGATCTAATCACGCCGTGACTGCGCGATCTACGGATGCCCTGACCTCCTTACAAGATTGACGAATCACTTGATAATACTATTATTAGTTTGATAATTCATATTAATAGCTGTAAATACACTTCATTTCAAAATTTCCCGAGGGCCGAATTCACCAAGTGCCGGGTGCATCGGCAACCATCTGCCCACTTACAGCACGGCCCACTCCTAGGCTTTTTAAGACATGGCTATGCGAATCAGATGGCGAGGAGGAGCCTAGATAAACGGCCAACACTTCGGTAGGAATTATGGAGTCGACGTGTCACGCTCGAACCCGCAATTCATTGGTGTTTAGCTATAATGGAACGTACCACTACGTTTCCTCGCCATACCTTGTAAAATGAGACCGTAGCATTTGGCATTTCGTGTGGCAACTGACTTTTGTGTGGAAAATTGTGTTCGTTTTAGAACTTATCCGAAACTTTTATTCCGCCATAGATTGTATATGATAAAACAATATCGGAATTGATCCTAGAAGAATTCCAAAGCAACTCACCACAAAGGAGGATTTAAAGAAGTTTGATGAAAAATTGAATGAAAGCAAAAGCCTTTGCAAGAGATGTGGTATGTTTAATCTGTTTTGGTATTTTTAAATAGGCCTACTTTGTTGTGCCGATAGCAGACAGTATATATAAACGTAAGATGTGGAACCTATCAAGGTGTTTTTAGAAATTCAGTCAGTCAAAGTGGACGATCGTATTGCTTGGATTATATTTAGGCTTATTTTAGCATCTTTGAGATGCAACTCTAAACGTGGACGGTCATGAACAGTAGGGCTCTTCAAAAATGACTTTTTTTCTCAAATCGTACTGGCTACTTGATAAAATTGTTAGGTTACCTAATTTAAGCCTACAAACAAAAAATGGTTCAAATCCAGCCAGTATCCGCTTTGCTACAAGAGAAGAAAGTTCCTATTTATTATATAAAAATGAATAATAAAAAATTAGAAGATTTTCTGTTAACCCCATGAAAGTGTTCGGCTGTCTATAGAAACGATGCTCACCAAATTTGGTTCAATTCCAACCAGTGGAAGCGGAGTTATTGCTGTCGAAAAATTTGGATTTTAATAAAATAGTACTTACGGTGAGCACAACTTTAATAAGTAAACAAAGAATCGGTCACCGTAAATACTATTTTATTCAAATCCAAATTTTTCGACGGCAATATCTCCGCTTCCACTGGTTGGAATTGAACCAAATTTGGTGAGCATCGTTTCTATAGACAGCCTAACACTTTCATGGGGTGAACAGAAAATTCTCAAATTTTTATTACCTATTTATTTTTATATAATAAATAGAAACTTTCTTCTCCTGTAGCAAAGCGGTTACTGGCTGGAATTGAACCAAATTTTGTGTTTAGGCTTAAATTAGGTAACCTAACAATTGTATCAAGTAGCCAGAACGATTTGTGAAAAAAAAGTCATATTTTAAGAGCCCTAATGTCCATGTCAGAGAAACGTTTTAGGGTAGGCCTACTCATATGTCTCGCAGCGTTCTCTACATAATTGTCAATTGCGATACAAACTGTTTGCTTGTATTGGTAAAGCCATCCAACTTCGAATTGTAAAATGTTGGGAGTCTTGATATCAAATTTTTGAAAGGTGCACTTTGAGAAGATTTCGGAATCTGTCAAATTATACAAAAATTTAGCAAATTCTTTGACATATTTCATCTATTTGGGACTCGATCAACGTAAAAGAATTGGTAATCATTTTATACAATATATTGTATTTGTAGTTGAAGTATAGTAATAATTCTTATGGTTACCGCACTTGTAACGATTCACGGCCATCACTGGAATAATTAGAATGATGTAACTTTCAAATTGTCATGCATTTTGCAACAACATTGTTCTCAATTTTCAAGGTGCTGACCATTCGAGGAAGAATCACCCACCGGGAATTCACGATCCGTAAACGCGGCCGACTGTTTCTCTCCTCAAGCGGAAGCGACAGAGAAGAGGAACGAAGAGAAAAAAGGAGCAGAAATAGCAAGAGTGTGACAAGTCGCGTCCGTTCGCTTTAATGCGTATTTCCATCCGCGAAGTAGTAGGTGGGAAAACTAATGGGCGTTTGGTTAGGGCTTATATAAGGTTGACTCCAGCGCTGTATTTGCTAAATGTTGCTATGAAATAGGGGTGGTGTCATTTGGTATCAATATTGACTATTGAAAGACCATTTGTTAGTGGTCATGGATTTGTTCGGCCAGTATGCAGTAATTTCTGATGGTCACTTCCCGGGCTTCTGTTCTCTAACCCCTCATGATTGTTATTCTGCTTCTAGTAAGACTGTCGATTCTAATGTTTTATCGTATCATTTGTCGGAGGTTTCACTCGCTTTATTTACAACGTTTTGCTCTCTGCTAGGTCAATTACTGGCTGAGTATCACTACAGCCTAAGAAACTGCACTAATTCTCATTTTAATGTCTTGCTGGTTATCTTGCTGTCAATTCTAATAATTTATTAATGTATATACCAGTGCCGCCACTCAAATGTTTTGTTCTCTGTACACAATATTGTTAGGTCTTCAGCTTTCCAGGCAGAGTATCATTCCACTTTCTAGACTTGAGTATATATCTCTCCAACTAGCTGCCAAATAAATGATTCATTTGGATTGTTGAATTGATCATTTTGGACAGAATGTGAAGAAATTTTAGTCAAGAATTCTTTTTGTGTTAGTGGCTGTTTTCAAAGAGGAGTGAAGTAGTCATCGTTGATCTTGATAATCAAGTAGAAGTGACGATTGAAGTCAGTTCTCTATCTCAAGAAAAGGTGAATTAATTCCACCACCGGCCAAACTTCCAGTTGTTTCTCTTTCTCTTCCTCATTCCTTCTGTGTAACAAGCAGTTCCACTGAAAAGAATTCATGCATAAGTCGCTACCTCTGCCATTTTCGCAGTACGAATGTCTTAGCTATTAATCATCATTTTCATTTTATTTCTGCAGGGTGTTGAAAAAAAAAGGCCGCATGCTGGTTATTTAACTGGCTCATCAGAAGATGAAACCTGATGATAAGGACTGTTTTCACTTTCTTTCTAAAGACATTCGTTCGTTTGTTCGTTTTATTTTTTACAACGGCATTATTGCCAATTCGTTTGAAATTAAATTATCACAAATGTGATTAATATGTAGTAAATAATGTGGTGTGTGTACGCAGCCGTGATCAGGTTAAGCCCATAGTGGTAGAAAACAGGTTATTATATCAGGATCTTCTTCTTCTAACGTAGGATCTACATTCTACTCACCATGTTTAAAGGCTGTAGCATCTGCATAATATTTACATTATTGAAGGACATGGAAAAGACGTTGAATTGAGTCGACACAAAATCCCCCTTTCTACGACCTGCCGAGATCTAATATCTACTATATCGGCTCGGCTTTTCTACATCTTTGGTCTGTACTGTGTTTGCTGGGTAGTCTCTTAATAACTATAAGGGTGGTTATTAAATTATAAAATGTTAAACTCATGTCATGGGTGATGTCGTATAGGCAAACGTCAGATCCAAGTATTCTTATGTAAGATCTAGAGGTAGTAGATAGAAGTACTCGAAGTGATGTTTTAAGTTCTAGTATAGCCGCTAATTACAGAACGCCCGGTGTCATATATCGTGATATTCTCCCTGACAACTACGTGACTAAAGCAAAACGTTCTATAGTTATAATATTAGAAGTCGAAATTGAAGGAATCTTTAAACGAAAAATCTTGATAACTGTGGAGGTCTGATGTTTCAGAACAATTCCAGTATGCAGATCATGCTAAGGTTTATTAGCAAACGCTAAACTCTGAACCCTAAACGTTCGCATATACCGAACCTTAACTTAATGTTAAAGTAGGTACCATTCTAAATCAGTAATACCCAACTTCGAATCCGAGCTATCCCCATTGCGGCGATTCTTAACCCTGCAAAATCCCACATAAATAAACTAAACAGTCATACATAGTTGCAGTTAGTTTCCATGAACTTACGTATGTGAAGCACGCTTCAGCTAAATGATCAGAATCAAACATAAATATCGCAATGGGTTGACTGATGACGTCGTCGAGCAGCTACTACACTATGCACGCTCTCCAGTTGCACCTTGTTTCGTGAAACTTGATAAAGTCCAAATATAATACAAAGTTGTACATTGAATTGGTTTGCTTTACTGTCCTGTTCGATATCATGACTTGTGCTACTTGAGTAGCAACGCCTATCCTTTCGACCAAATCTAGTACATTGTAAAATATTACGGCAAATCAGAAACCCCCAAAATGTAAGCTGTTAGTATTTAAAGCTCGCCTTCAATCCTACAAAACACTAGGAAAAAAAACTCGAAACCATATACAAACATCACTAGAAATTAATCAAGGCTCATCTCTGACTCTCTTCCAGCATAGAACACATGGTATTTGGTGTAGGCCACAAAATGTCCTATGTCGACACGGACCGACTGTCCTAGAAACGATGCATATTTGTTTCTACTGTGAAGTAACACCCACTTCAGGTTTCGTGTTTAGCAGTTAGTAAGCAGTCTTTATTCATCTGGTTATCTATAAAAGACAATGCAAAAGATGCCCGTATACCATGCCAATAAACCAAATGAAGTAACGCGATCAGAAACAGCTTTCCTCGATTCTGATAAAATGTAACAGAATATGGAAACTGGAGAAGAATTAGCATGATAAGTACAGGCGTAGATTATTGATGATAAATTCTTTCAAGTTATCATGATAAGCCCTTCTTTCTTCGGAAAAGCAGACATCCTGTTTCTTCTAATGTTTCTAATGTTTTACCAACAACACAATGTCTGTTGTTTACAAACTTTTTAATTTTACGAAAGAGCCGTGTGCTGTCACAAAATACATTGACCTATTAACTCTACCGGACAGATGTATAAAAAAAGATAACGTAGGGAACTAAATTAGGTACGGAGCTACTAATCATATTCTTTAACTGAAGAGGGATATATGAACATGATTACTGCTACAGACTAAAATTAGTTGCAGCCACGTATAAATTTACTGGTCAAATAGAGGTCCTGATTGAAATAAGATAGAGAACCACTGAATTCAACTTTACCGAAAACTCAGTTATTCTGTTCTACAACAACCCAGGTTTCATCATTATAGATGATTTCAATAACAATATTTGATTGGTTGCATTTGTACGCTCACCATATTGTCACTAATGAAAGCCGAAATTTGATTCCTTTATTAAAATGAGAAATATACACATCGAAAAAAAATGACGTGATGGAGAAATTCTGGACACAGAATTGGATTCAGCAGCTTAATATTAGCCTTACTCAATCATTAAAATATTTGGAGCAAAATATTTTGAAATTTGTAGATCAGTGTAATTTTATTAGTCGAAAAGAGCTTCTGATTGAACGAAGATAAAGAATGAATAGTTTCATCTTCATCGAAGACTCACTCATTCTGAACTACAACAACCCAGGTTCCATGATAGATGATTTCAATAACAAGATTTGATTTGTTGCTGTTGTATGCTAACGGTGATGTCACTAACGAAAGCCGAAATTTGGAGAGGGCCACCAAAAAAGGTTGGAAACCACCAGATGTGTATAACCTGCTGGTGCGGACTTGCATTTCAGCTCATAAATACTCTTAACTAGAGTAGTGTTCATTCCGCCCTACAACTATGCACTTCGTATTTTATACATATCGTTTACTTTTATATTTTATTGCCTTTTATGTACAGCGCCTTAGAGTAGTAATGACATATTGTTATATTCGGCGCTCTATAAATTATTATATTATTATATTCTTTATTCACAGTAAGAAACTGGTCAATACACACATAATCCGGGGAGCAACCTGAACCCAAAGGAAAATGGCGAGATTGGAGTAAATTTTATAAAATTTCAGTAATGCAGTCAAATTGTTATTCCTATGCAATACATGGAGAAGTCAGATTACAGAATTGCAGTAGATGAAGAATTGGCAAGGGTTACAGAGCAGAGGTAGAGATGATTGAAAATGAAGAATCGAAATTACAGAAATGATGCTGTGATTCACTAGTATAATTTTAGTCCAGTGGTGCATTCAACGCCTTCCGAAGAATATGCACAGTGCCCAATAACGTGATCTTTTGGATCATGTCGAATCGAACGTTACCCGGAATCTGTCGGATATGTCTCATGAGTTTTTTGCTTACGACCCCTGTAGCGCCAATGACTATCGGTACAATGTTTATTTTGCATCGCCACATTTTCTCACATTCCATTCTGAGGTCTGCGTATTTGGACTGCTTTTCTGATTCTTTTTGTTGGATATTGTGATCAGCTGGGACAGCCAGTTCAATGAACAAGCATTGTCTTTTCTTTTTTAGTTTGATGATCATATCCGGGCGGTTGCTTCTGATTTCGCGGTCAGTTATAACTGGTACATCCCACAGAATTTTTACCTGGTCGTTTTCTGTCACTGGTGCTGGGCTGTAATCGTACCAATTTTTGTCGAAGTGTGTGATGTTAAAATGTTTGCATAATTCAAGATGAATGTAGTGACCAATCCTATTGTGTCTCCATGTGTATTCGGTAGCTGCAAGTGCACCACAGCCGGACATGAGATGTGCCACAGTTTCATTTTGGTTGTGGCACATTCTGCATTTGCCGTCCGTGTTTTGCTTCAGAATTCTTTTGCGATAGTATTTTGTAGGAAGCGATTGGTCTTGTGCTGCGAAAATGAATCCTTCGCTTGCCGGTTTCAGACCAGAGCTGGATAGCCAGGTCCATGAAAGCTCGTCTACATGGGGCTGTGAAAGTAACTTCTTGTGCTGTCCATGAAGAGGCATTGACTCCCATATCGTTTCTCTCATTTTGAGCGTTGCATTTTTGTATCGAACTCGTGCTGCTTTTGCTATTGTTGTGGGTTTGGCAACAGTGTTTTCAGCAGTGTACAGGTTAGCTGTTTCTATGTTGACTTCTCTGACGTACTTGTCGTGACGATAGCTCAGAGATTTTGTTTTGCGCTGTTTGTCTTCCTGTGCAATGAGTTTGCAGTAAATGTTATCGCTGTTGTTGATGTACTGTGACAAGCCAATGATTTCTGTTTTGAAAGTTTGTTCAATTTCTTGTAGTCCTCGACCACCTTTTTTTCTGGGGATATACAGTCTTTGTGTATCAGATTTTGGGTGATGCATGTGGTGCATTGTCATCAGTTTTCTCGTCTTTGTGTCCAATTTTTTAATTTCATCTTTGCGCCAGTTCACCACACCAAAGCTATATCTCAAGACTGGCACTGCAAGACTGTTTATGGCATTGATTTTGTTTTTGGAATTGAGTTCAGTTTTGAGAATTGATTTGAGCCTGCTAATGTATTCTTTTTTTAGACTTGATTTCATTGCAGCATGTTTAATGTTGTCGCTTTCACAGATCCCTAGATATTTATAGTGATCTTCAGCATTCAATTCTGTTATGGTTTCGTCCATTTTGAAGTTCATGTCGCCAGTGCTGCTGGCTCTTCCACGTCGTATGGTAAGTTTTGAGCATTTATCCAAGCCAAATTTCATTTTTATATCATCCGAAAACTCATGAACAATTTTCATTTGGTTATTCAGGTCCGTATCGGATTTCGCATACAGTTTCAGATCATCCATGAACAAAAGGTGATGAATCTTTTGACCTTCAGAATTTGCTGCTTTTTTCATCACGTATCCTGTTTCATTTTTTCTCAGCAACTCACTGAGTGGAGCTAAGCTGAGGCAGAATAGAAGTGGTGAGAATGAGTCGCCTTGGAAGATACCATTGCATATCTGAATTGTACAGGTTTCTGTTTCACCTTGGTCATGTTTGATCAACAGTTTTGTATGCCAACTTTTCATTGAATTTTCAATAAATCTGATGATGATCGGATTCATTTTGTACATACGCATTGTTTTCAGCATCCACGTGTGAGGGACTTAATCGAAAGCTTTTTTGTAGTCTATCCATGCCATGCTGAGGTTAGTGTGTCTCCTCTTGCAGTTTTCCAGAATGGTTTTGTCAAGGAGCAGGTGGTCCTTACAGCCAAGGGCGCCTTCCGTGCAACCTTTCTGCTCAGGCGGTAGATGATTTTCTAGGTGTTTGTAGCTTCGTTTTGCCAGGATTTTGGTTATTGTTTTGTACATGGTTGTCAGGCATGTTATTGGCCTGTAGTTCTTGGGGTCCCTGGTGATTCATTTTTTGGAATAAGATAGGTGATCCCTTGTCTGAACCAGGCTGGGATCTCGTGCGAGCTGGTTGAGGATAAAAGCTCATTGTAGGTCACCGCTAGGTAACTATGTGTTGCAGTTAGTTTTTTTAGCCAAAAGTTTTTGATCTGGTCAGGACCAGCTGCTTTCCAGTTCAGTGAACTTTTTAGGGCCTCCTTGATTTCTTGTTTTGTGATTTCTGACCATTGTTGTTCTGGTGTTTGTAGATGGTCAGTGTGGAGGTCTTGTATCCAATTTGCATTTGAGTTGTGCAATTTTTTGGTTTCCCATATTTTCTTCCAAAATGATTCCACATCTGCAGTGGCTGGTATTTTGCTGCTGGTAATTTTTTGATTAGACTTTTGTTTCATCATTCGAAAAAATTGTCCAGGTTTGCGAGCAAATAACAAATTTTGGCGATATTGTGTTTCTCGTTTTTTATATCGTTTCAATCGTTGTGCTTTGGCGCATATTCTCATTTTTAATTCTTCTTGCAACATTGTCACTTTTTCGGTTGACTGCAGTTTGGTTTGGTGCTCCAGTTCTATTCTTTTTACTTTATTTTTTACTTTGCGGGAAACATTTCCTTTTTTTAGTTCTGAGAGTATCGCAACGTCACACCTTAGTTTTGCGATTTTGTTTTCAATTCTGCGTTGCCAAGCTGGCGTATGCATTCCCCTTTTTTTGTTGACAGTTCTTGGTATTTTGCAGTGCCTTTCTGAGATAACTGCCGCAGTGCTGTAAATGAGGTTGTTGATTGTTGTCAAGGGACATTGTGGTCTTTCTCCTTGTTTGTCATTTAGAGTTGCAGGTAGTATGGTTTCTGTCAAAATTTTGTTCGCTACTGCAATATCAGTTTTCAGTTTCTTTGTAATTTGTAAGTCAGGTAACTGCACTCTGTCATTTACATTCAATGTGGATTTCATTCGGTCGATGATTTGATTTTTGATCTCCAATTCTAATTCCGTGTCTATGTCGCCATCATTAGGTGTTGTTGATTCATTCGGGTGCCCGGTGGTATTTTGTAATTCTACTTCTGCGATGTTCGGGTCATCAAGTGATTGTTGTGGGTTCAGGTCATCTTGGCCGAATTGCAGTTCCATTGCCTCAGAGTTTTCTATGTTTTTGTTACACATTTCTCCCTCGATTTCTGCGAGTTCTTGTTCAGATAATTTTTTAGATTTTATTACACAACGTCTCATTGTTGCCAGGGTATTGGCAGTCATGGTTGGAGAGTTGTTCGTTCTCTCTTTCCATTTTTGAAAAGTTCCTTCGGTTACTCCTGCCGAGTTTTCAAATTTGGCTAAGAAGTAACATCTCATTATTTCTTTATACTCTTCTTTACTCCATCTGTGTCTCTTCTTTTTTTCTTTTGCAGCAGAGCTGTTTTGTGAGCCACAGTTCGGTGTTGCACAGGCGCCATGTTGAGAAATGTCTTCTCTTTGGTGTTCCTGTGTGGTCGGAGTTGACGGGTCCTCTGGGGTCATCCGCTTGTTCCCACGGCGCGTACGTCCAGGTGCGATATATCCAGATCGTTTCGCAGGCATCCACAGCAGTGATGCGTCAGTTCAGAAGTTAGGTTAATTTGAAGTAATTAATTAAATATTAATTAATTATGATCTTAATACAACCAAATACTCCTATTATCCGTGTGAAATATATATGGCTTAGCGATGTACAATCAGAGGTGGTCAAAGTAGTCAATAAAGCTACTCAAGTAGAAATAGAAGTAGCGACGAAAAAAATCTACTCAAGTACGAGTAGAAGTACTTCTTCCATAAGCCACCTTAAACTACTTGAAGTAGAAGTAGAATCGAGTGTCTTTAAATCTACTCAAGTAAGTAAGTAGTTTTGAAAGCAGTCTTAATTCGTTCGCATGGACTGTCAAAAGCTGCAAATTGAGCTATGCAGAAGGTGCAGAGAGCTTGATTCGACAGAATAAGCATTCTTTCGCATCATGGGATGCAAATTATAGTATTGATATGAAAATGCGATACTAACCCATTGTTTACTAGAAGACCTCCTTTTTTGAGAATATCATGGCATGGCGCCCTACCCCATATTATCAGGCCCCAAGTTTGGGCAAAGAGCAATACGGAGAAGTTGTATCGGATACGGTTCAAACACTTTGCCCGATTAGTGTAGATAACAAATATTGTGGATCGTAAAAGTTAGATTTAGTGTAGCTTCATTTTCGGAAAATACTACGCTTGTTTTTATGCTTCAACATGTATGTTCTGCAGTCAATACAACTCAATGTAATTAGAACTCAAAGTATGATACTCGGAATTGAAAGTGAAATACAAATAACACTTCTAAAAAGCAGAAAATATATTGCATATCTTTTGTCCATAATGCTTCAAAGGTGATCTGCTAAAACCGGTGTAACTTTCATAAAAAGCTGGATTTTCCAGATTAGCAGGACACGTCATGGGCTGCTAGATTACGAAATAATAGGTAATTGCTAGATTGCGAAACGGTAGTTTCAAACGTTATGGTGGGCCATATTTACTGTGATGAAGTATTTGATATGGGCGACAATGCGGAGAGAGCGAAACCAAGCTATCCGGCACCTAAATTATATTCACTGATAGTTTCGTGAAAACATATTTCTCACTTCATAACTACGGTGCGAGAAGCTCATCAAAATTTCTGGGCTTCACTTGACATTTATGAATATAAAATGTTGGTACTCCGTGAAAACAGCCCCGAAATTTCTCCAGCTATCTTTCGTATTGGGGGATTAAAGTACTTCTACTTGACAAACTGAAAATAACGAAAAGTAAGTGAGTAGATCACAAAATAATATGAAGTAGAAGTGGAAGTAGAGAAAATCAGATCTACTTGAGTAAGTGCCAGAAGTAGAGGAAAACTACTTCAGTACTTCCAAAAAGTAGAAGTACTTCGTTACTGACCACCTCTGTGTACAATTACGTTCCCTGCATTTTCAAAGTCGATATCTCCACCAGCTCTATCGTCAACATTGACACGTGGGCTGAGAGAGGATGGGAATTTTGTAGTGGTATATGAAAGAATCAAGATAATTGACAGAATTAATTCTTATTATTTAATCGCGACATTCACATATATACATATATAGTAAGTCCACCAGAAGTAGCATCGATCACCCATTGGTGGGCCCCAGACCAGTGTTTTTGGGGCGGGAGTGGGCTTAAAAGGGTTGATTCGGTCCTGACTACAACACGCAATCACATCTATCTGCACCGACAGTCAAACACATGAGCGGCGGGCTGGACAATGCCATCCGACCCTTGAAGAAGCCTGTTGCCGATCAAATGAGAATACTGACGCTAGCTAACACCAGAGCACAAATTCGAAAAGGTCAAGAAATCCAGTCATGTATGCAATCGATATACAAGTATTTTCATTGTGACGTCATATGTGTTCATACCTCATTTTAGAATCCACTAGGAGGCGCTAAAGTGCGTCCGGAATTTGGGTTCCGAAAATATGGTAACCCTGCATTCAATGACAACTGGAATGGTTTTAATCATCTGGAAAGCCCAACACAATATGAAAAATGTACAAGTCTTGATCACATTCAAATCCAGTGATCATGTTGTAAAACTCCAACTTCAGTGAGGTTGGTATTTTCAGCATCGCTTCCTTTTCATCCGCATACTGACATCGCCATTGATCAATATAGGTAAAAGGCAGAATTCGCAAGTATCGCACGATAATTGGTACGATGAATATGTTAACAGTGATAGAATTATGGTATGAAAGTCCATGGCATATCTCGAATAGAAAGCAACAACTTGTGGAACATTTTCCACTAGTGGTACGCAAAAGTATTTCACCAGCTTCCTTATTTACACAAAAACCTGTATTCACATATAATATTCTTTTATCTGACTCCGTTTTGAAACACATCAACTTGATGTTCCGCGTGGAATCGGTTGGAATGAACGAACTGTTTCGCAGACATTTCTTGAGAAAGACACGCATACCAAACACCAAACACAGCACACAAGGAATGTTCTCTAATAAACGTGTGGCATTGTATGGAATCCTTATATCCAGCTACAGTTTTAAATGTTGATTCTACCTTCTTTTTGGGAATGTACGTGGCTATGTTTAACGCCAATATGAACACCAAGTCTATATGGTTTCAACTCGGTGTCCCTTGACTCCGTCTTGGGGGTTCCGCTGTAGGTATATATACACGCACTAAACCCCTCGTATGATTTATGAAGAGATGCCCATCTCTGCTATTAATATGGTTCCGGATATAAGGCTTGATCGGAAGTCAAATAGTGACCATTGCGGTATTTTGTCGTGTGCAATGGCGTAAGCAGGATAGGCTTGGGTTCAAAAGCGAAAATCCGTCCTTTTGAAATGCCAATTCTATCTTCAATATCTATAAACTCATTCGCAAATAAACGATGACATCTTCCATTTGGATCACGTTGTCATTTCAAGTGTGTCTGAGAGTTTTGCGAAGTAGAATTATTTGGTGACCAGAAAATTGAATTTGAAATTTCTCCCCGAGTCAGGAAACATTCCACAGTTATCATACGTAGAGTGGTTGGGTTGTATTAGGACATTGACCCGATGTGCGTCAAGTCATTTCAAAAACGGTTACTCATGTAACCCTAACACTGCGTTGTAGTCTGGTCAAAACAAATGTCCGGTTGTAAAGCAGCTTAACATCTTCGTATCTCTAGAAATGATTTTTGCCAACGAACGATTTCATGCCACTTTTCCTAGTGGTACATCCTCATTTGGTGTCGACCTGCCACACATAACAATCACTGCCACGGTATTCGTAGAATATTTATTATATAATGATAAACACTGAGATATAGAGAATCAGTTTGCAGTAACAAATAGCTGCATATATCCAATTATGTAAACACATATACTAAATCCTCAATATATATGTCTCTGAAGAAATCTAATAAGGAGAGAATTGACATGTACGTTTATAATTGATCATTAACGTTCGGCATCAGCGATAGAAAATCATCACGACGGACTCTGTCATTCTTTGGTTCGAAGACGCACCCTTGCCAGTCGCGTACCCGTTCCAATCCTTAGCGGCGAAATCCCCGCAATATCCTGATACCCTGTGATAACTTGTACCGCCAATGCACACGTGCTCAACATGTCCGTAATTCGAGATAATCTTCAAGCCCGGACAGAGTGCGAAAGCACTTCTTTCATAGTTGATCGCTCGAAACTGGAAAGGCACAAAAGAGTTGAATATTACCTCTATTATTGTAGTGGGATCGGAGTAACCGTGTCTGTGATAACGTGAACTCGATCTAATCGTTGGCTTGGTCCTTTTTTAAAATTTGGAAATTGACGAAACTCTGTAGTGGCATTCAGGAAAGAAAAGAATACCCTCATGATAGGCCTCTTCAGAATTAATTATATTTTTCGTGGTTGTGGAATTACATATATATCGGACCACGAATAGATTCATCACGTGTCAAAACATCGCTGTAAGTACAGCAATAAAAACAATCCGACCAAACGTATTAAACCGTCATAGTGACATTGATAACACGCTCGAATAATTCGCTTTTTTCTCCCGATGAACTCATCAGAGACTTGATTGTGGATATATCATGGTCCTCTTCCAGTTCGATGAAAGATGTTGTAAAACCCTACTTCGTCTATTTCCAGAACAGCTAGCAATAACAGTCGTACAGGGTAATTCAATAGTCGTTTTCTGGCAGGAATTTTCCTGATACCGTATTAGTGGTAGTTTTTTGCTACGGCTTCTTCATATCAAATATACAAAATCCATCAAAAGTGTCAAAGTAATAAAAATTTATTTATGCACGTCTTGATCACATTCAAATTCAGTGATCATGTTGTAAACCTTCAACTTCAGTGAAGTTGCTATTTCCAGCATCACTTCATCTTCACCGCATACTGACATCGCTGTTGATCATTATAGGTTAGAGTTAGTTGAAAGATGTTGTAAACCCTGCTTTGTCTATTTCCACAACAGCTAGAAATTAACCGTCGTACAGGGTAATTCAATAGTCGTTTTCTGGCAGGAATTTTCCTGATATCGTATTAGTGGTAATTATTTTGCTGCGGCATCTTTGTATCAAATCTATAAAGCCCATCAAAAGCGTCAAAGTAATACAAATTTATTTATGCAATCTAGTTCGTATTTGTAATCGGCTTTCCGAGGGGATTTATTATCTCCACCTGCATGAAGCCTGGGGCGGTGCCTGCTCTCATCTCCGGAGGCGTATTCTCAACCATCATATAATTGTCTCCTTTAACCCACACGACTGGAGGTGCTGGACCGTTTCCAGTGAAGACGGGGTAAGTTTTGTCACGCAACGGAACATGTCGATACAGCTTATATAAGTTTCCTCCGTAGTGATGCAGAAATTCATTTGCAGTATGATATTTCATGAACGCTCTGAAATTCAAAGAGTAGTTTCATCAGTTTTAGAACGCCATCATCATTCCACGTAATTTTCTACAGGAGAATGTATAAAAAGAATATTTTTATAGCACAAGAAATACAACTTATTATACTTAATTGGGGGATGAGTTTAGTCGCATTATCGTCGGACATAATGATATATTGTGGCGCGATGAGGTAGGCTTGCAGCTAAATGAAATTGCTGTTCAAAATCACATTGCTTCAACCATGTTTTAAACAGTTTTTCAAATAAAATCCTTTCAAGTTGTAAAATCATGCCATAAGCGTGTAAATACTTTCCAAAAACATGCTGTATGAGCAAACAAAACCCTCGAAATGGTCGATTCAACAGCCATCGTCCGTATATACTTGGTCAAAGAAGCGATATTTTCCCTATATTTTTGTTCGTCAATGTCAATCCACTACGACATTACAATTGAATTTTCGTGACGTGATATAAACAAAATAAACAATCAAACAAACAAAAAACATGTTTCAAACACGGGTTTCGTTTTAAACATGTTTGATTTGAATTGATTTCTGTTTTATATACGAACCTAGAGGAAGATGAAGCTAGTGATGTGATAAAAATAGTAGAAATCATGTAAGGGTTCTATCATGAAAAATATCATATTACATTTTCTATTCCTAACAACGAAATAACATGTCCACAAAGATGGTTTTTGAGCCGGAGCCAGTACAAGGAGTCGCAACTCTGAATAAATACATTTTCAACGGAACAGGAGTCAGAGCTCTACGTGACATTGTGGTGGAGGCGGAGCAGCAGTGGAAGCCACTTGATTACACAATAGCTCTGGCTCCAATACATTTCCTGATATTTTATTCTATTTCTATTGGCTGAATTCGCAACATCTAACCACGACCCCTCACATAATTCAGAATTGTTGCTTCGCTGCGTCTCCTTTTCCACCAATAGCCGCGTTGTTGCTGATTTTAAAAGTAGAACCGTCACAATCGAAGATACTAAGTACTGGCTACCGACTATTACATAGGCTAAATTTGAATGGGGTATTTAACTAAGGCGAAAATGGAGGCGCAGAAGTGGTTTTCATCAGCTCTGGAACTGTTGCTGTAGCTAATTTATTATAAGAGAGCTCCGAAGCTGGAGCGGAAAATGCAAAGTTATACGCATGCTACGAAGTTATATAATTATACAATGTACGCGACACTCGACTGAAAAAGGATTACCAAATACAAGGATATCACAACACGAATGACGTCTTTTATGGTTCCGTATTTTGATGCGAAATTCTACGAACCATTCGAAAGTCACAGGCATGATTTTGAGATTTGCAACGAAATTAGAGCAGTTACTAATAATAGAGACAGAGACAGTCCACCCTGTATTGGCATTGCCGGAAACAAACTGATCTTTTATTATATAACATAAGCAATTTGAAAACACGATTCAGTACAGAAGCCGCCCTAATATTATGCTAGTTAGTCTTCCTTCCAACAGCATCATATGAACTAACACTTCCGGAAGAAAGACTAAACCGCTATAGAGAAATATATAAATTTTAAAACAATATGTAGGCAATGTTCGTTCATTTGGTTTTTAACCTACGAAGAGTCGGTTCATGAAATTCAGGATCAATGTTTGCTGATTGATGTTTCCCATTTGAATTATTATGAGAAATAATTGATTATAATATTGATATTTACTTTTTCGAGAAGTCCTGCATTAGGGCATCATTAGGCACATGCCAGATCATGACATCGTCGGCCTCCATGTTGAAATACCCTTGGTTTTTGTAATCATCGCTCGCTGCTGATTCCGCTCGTCCAAACGTCTTGGTGTTCTCCCAAGCTCCATCTCCGTGTGGATGCGCTGCATTATTTCCATGCTCGCTTGACCAACGATCACCTGTAGTGCACTTTCCAGCCAGAAAATCTTCATGAACAGAAGCCACTAAAGTCCATCCTCCGCCGGCGACCGCCATGTCACAGTATGTTCGATAGATTGATCCCTATGTGGTTAATTTCGATATTTCTGACGGGTAATAAGAAATATTCTCAGACTTCAGTAGGCCTACATGTTGGAAGATAAGAAGCATTGCCTATAATGAGAACGCACGCAAAGGCAAATTACGCGTGTACTATTCTGAGGTGGTCAAAGTAGGCTGGTCATTGAAGTTCCTCAAGTAAGAGAAATTATATTTTGAAAGCAACCAACAACTACTTGAACTAGAAGTTAAGTTAAATGGGTGTAAACAGTTCAGAACACAGTCTTAATAGGTTCGCAATTCACATGGAGTCTCAAAAGCTGCTAATTGAGCAATACGGGACGCGCAAAGAGCTTGATTCATATTGGTGCCTCCCAAGAGGTATAAATTTTCGACAGCATAACCATTCAACCGCATCATGGGATGAAAATAGTATAGTATTGCTATGTAAAGGCAATTCTAATCTTTTGTTTACTCCAACACCCAGTGTTAGAAAATGTCATGACATAGCGACCTCGCCATTGTTATAGGGCACGTAGTTTAGAACAATAGCAATACATGGAAGTAGTATCGGATAAGGTGCTAATGCTTTGCGAGATTAGTATACGTTGAAAAAAAAATATGGCGGATCGTAAAAATGTCATATACTTAGGGTTGCATTTAAAAGAAAAATCAATTTAAAACAAACATGTTTAAAACGAAGCCCTTATTAAAAACATTTTTTGATTGTTTTTTGTTTGATTGTTTGTTTTTTTTTCTTAGCAATGACGTCACAAAGATATAATTGCGGCGTCATAGTGGATTAGCCTTGGATATTGAAAATGTAGGGTAAATATGACTTCTTCGACGAAAAGGACTTCCGATCACTGTCATAAATGGACCAAAAATATCCTTAACCCTCACTACATCGTTATGAAGCATTTTTACGGTCCGCGGTAATCATCATCAGATCCCCCATACCGTACCAATGATATATGTTTACGAGCAAAAACTATTGAACCGTCGACGATTTCGAGATTCCTTGCCCCTCCCCCATATATCGTAGACGTCGATTATTTCGGTTGCAGATCGTCCGTAGGATCATACTACATGTTTTTCAATTTACAATTACAATTACTATTACTGCTGAACTTGTAATTGATCACAATTACAATTACTGTTAAACATGTAATTGATTCGGCGAATATGTGTTCTTTGACAGCCGCAGCGACGTAATTAGCAACAATCTCAAGCTATCTAGTATTCATGTTTCATTCATGTTTCGTACAATACCTGGTTATTAAAAAGAAACTCGAATGTATTCGAACTATTCCTAATCATGAGTACTGGAAACTACAAACACAGAAAAATGTTTCAAGCGACTGTTAACAACCAAAGGTTTGAGCGACAGTCAATCAAATGTAATCCAACGATTAGGCTACTCAGAGCTGAGTCAGAATAATGAAATGTAATTGATAAGGCACCAGCGATAAGGATGATTTCGATAAGATGTGCAAAATGTAAATAAATGCAAAAGGAAAAACCCTCTGATAACTACGAATTACAATATTTTGGTTCGCATTTACATTTTAACTTGCTCGGAAACTGTTAGATTGCATTTCATTACCATTAGGGTGCGAAAATTTCAGGCCCAGTAAATTTGGCCAAGATTGGAGGTAAGATTGGATTAACATCTCAACCAATGCATGATCAAGTTTGATGAAGCCTTGGTTGGAAACTTGGATGTATTTTGTAATTGTTGCAGCAAGCCTCGGTACTGGTCAGAGATTAAAAAATAAAACTATGACAGTGGTGTAGGAAATGGTTCAGCACAGGTTTCCGAAGAGTTTATTTGCTGTTCATCTTTTTTAGGAATATTAATATTTAGTTTTGCCCACTGGTTTTCTAACTTTTTCAGGCACGCCCTCGTTTATGACAGTGAAATATTTCGTTCCCCCTCATCGTCATATCACACAATGAAACCAGAATGTTAGCAATCCTTACAGATAGTTTGATGGTATAGAAGTTATGACTATTGATGATAGAATTCTCCAATATGAAATTGGGACTATACACAGAGAAATACCTATGAAATGAAGGTGAATCGCATCAAACGCGGAAGTTTTCTGTTTCTACGGAAGTATGGTAAACAGTTTAGCATGGCTGAATTATCTATTATAACGCGGCACGCATAGAACACCGATGTAAATAGGCTGATTAATACAGATGGTGACTGTGTACTAAGGCCTCAAGGCCTTGCGGCCCCTCTTCGTCATCCTGGTCCGTACCGGATTTTCACTGGTATGACGAATAAATGATTGATTGATTGATTATTTTATGTTGGTTTCCATAAATTGTAATTGTAATCCGTAATTGTAATTGAAATTGTAATTTACCAAAATTTTTATCAAATTACAATTACAATTACAATTACACAAAATAGAAATGCTTCAATTACAAATACATGGCAAAATGTAATTATTACATTCTGCTTAATTGCAAATTACAATTGATCCAACTCTGGTGTGAATTAAAACGGAAACACCAATACTTTCTAAAAGGTGGGAAATATGTTCCATGTATTTTGTACAGAAAGCTTTAAGATCGGTCGGATAAAACAGGTCTAACGCTGATATGTCAGAGACTACATTCCAGGCAAGGAATGCCATGTGCTACTCGATTTCGATATGATAGTTAGATGCTACAATCCGAGATGATTATTCAAAAGTGTATTAGAAGCGCCATATTTACTGTGATAAAACATGGCATATGTGCGACAATTGGATGTGAACGAAACCTCGCATCCCGCTACCTAAATTATATTTTCCGATACTAACGTGAAAGCATATATGTCACCCTATATATTTACTTTGCGGGAAGCGCGAAGTTAGTCCTGCGCTTTTTAATTTTGTTGAAATTCAATCATTGTGGGCACTACGCGAGAACATCCCCAAACATTCCTCAGTCTCTCTCTCTAATTTGGGGAGTATAATACTTGTACATGAGACAAATTGAATATATAATTAGGTAAGTAAATCTGAAAATATTACTAAATAAAATTAGAAGTAGCGAAAAATTAAATTTTTAGTAGGCCTAAGTACTGCAATAGGTGGAAAACGACTTGTCTGCTTCGTAAAACTGAAAGGGCTTCGTTACTGACCACCTTTGATATTATTTTGACTTCATTGCGAGTTGGACAGTTTATTCCAGATGGTGTTGGTTATGAAAATGAATTACTTCATAATATTATGATGCGATATTTGGCAAGGCGGAAATCGTTGTAAATGTTGTTGGCCGTATGCGAGCAAACACTGAGCTTCACCGAGCGAGATAGTGTAATGGTTATGCGTCCGGCTTCTCGAGCGGTAGGTCGTGGGTTCGATCCCCGGCCGGGTCATACCAAAGACTCGAAAATTGGTATCCGCAGCTATCCTGCTAGGCGCTCAGCAATCACGGATAGCATGGAGGAGAAAAAACCGGGGGCGCAGACTAGATGACCTCATGGGGCCGTATCGCAACTCCGTCGTCAAAGCATCTCGATGGTGCAGGCGAAAAAGAATATCATATCTCTCTCTCTCTCTCTCTCTCTCTCTCTCTCTCTCTCAGATCCCCGTGCACATTCTTGATCACTTGTATAGTCATAAACCTTCATTATCTATATACTAGATCAGTGGTTACCAGCGTGGATGTTATATCACCAGTGAGACATTTTGAGAAACAGGTGGCGAAATTAACAAAAAGTTCAGGAACAACTGTGCCAGAAGTTGGAGTAATAATGTTTCATACTTTTTCGTCGGTTATGGTATACATCCCATTAACTGCAGACTTTACTCGCTTCTTTATGTCCAAGCAACTTGTATATTCTATAAATAAAAAAATCGTTGTTCTACAAGATCATACCGACAATATAGACACGAGGAACATTGCTGAGATACCTGGTGCCTTCGGAGGAGGAACATTGTCGCCTCCTTGTCCGAACAAGGCTCCTGCTTCCGCATAGCACTGTCCGAGAATCATCAGTGATACTAATATGTGGCAAAACATATTACGTTGTGATGACTTCAGTAGTTGCAACCTGTGCGAAAGATGCAACTTTAATACCAAAGAATATCGTTACACCAACCATACCCTCAGTATGAGCTACGGCTAGGCAAAATTCCGCATCTGGTTGATTCAATTCCGATCCGAATGCCACCCTCAATGAAGGCATAACAGGAATAATGGCTTGAAAAGTACCAACATCTACTTTTTGCGTCCAGCCACAATGAAAATGACGTCAGTTAAACCTCATTCATAATACGTTGATACTTCAGGACCATGACTTATTTCCTAGCGCTCTGTCACCATTGAGCGGGTCGAACATTATATTTGACAGAAATATCATTCCATGAATATTAGTAGTCTTTTAACGAAAATCTTTTGATGCCGAACTGGGGCTAACCTAGGTTTCGAGGATCGAACAGTGGAAATGCAGTCTTGAAGCTATATTTTTCATTGCTAAAATGTTTAGGGAGTCTTTTGGAGATACAGAAATCCAATTTACTAATAAATAATATGTATCTACATTGAAGAAAATAATACTATTTTCGGCTGACACTCTTCATAGGTAATCGTCGGCAATACAGACGAATTGCGTAAATATAGTGCAGTGGCACCAAATACGACATCGCCGGCATAAACATTCGAGTAATCAAGGCATAGCAGGACTAAAGCTCCATAAACTAGTTTTATATTATACACGAAATTCTTCTGTTGGCACGAGCGTTTGCGAATCATTTGCATTTGCGTTTGCGAAAGTCGAGTCCAAGCTACATAAATGGAAGAATTAACAGCCTCTTCCGACGACTCGAAATCTGTGTTCGTAAGATTCAAATTTTCCATCTAATGTTTTCCAATGGCGTAATTATTTGCCGTTGCCTGTTCTGATCAATGTACGGGACACGATATACGCAAATCGCACAACAATCGTAAAATGAAGGAAGAATCGCCATATTATTCTCATTATATAATTCGATAAGATGAAGCTAATTAAACTTCTCTAATATCATAAAAAAAACTGCCTGACCGACTATGCATCGATATTTCGAGAAATTCACCAAACAAATATTGATGTCGCATATGTATAATTAATTATGTGCAAGCATTGTATACTTGAAGAATCAGTGAATCAGATTCACTGGAATGGTCACAGTGGTCTCAGAGTAGCCTTATATATTCGCATCCTTTGTTGTGCTGTCGTTATAGCAACATCATATTCACTCGTCAATCAAAATCTTTCCCGGTTGGTCAGGGGGATAAAAATAATTGCCATGTTGTCAAGCACCATGCTGAAATCTGGTCTCCTGGATTGAAAAAAATATTTGTTTTCTGAATTGCAAAGTAGCCTACAGCATCCTACTTCTTGACGGTATAGTCAATATCCAGCGTTCCGAAGTTACGTACAAACAATCGACAACCGCAAATCATACAAAAAGCGACATGAATGATGAATTGTAACTCAAAAGAGGCGGGATATCTGTTTAAAACCTCGAGAGGGTCTCGACGCCATTACGTGACCTATCATGCCTAAACACAAGTGACCGAAATTATTGGCCGTCTAGTGATTACCAATAACTACCCACGAGGTATATGAAATAGTATCATGATGTTTGGTGATACTTGAGACTGATATAGTGCCTGAAAGCTCAGCAGATTATGTTGAGTATCATCAGGTAGTTTTATGAAATACATATAAATCGATTAAAGCAGAGGAAGTATGAGTACAAATATGAATTGTTCCAAACGTGATGAGTTTGGATGGTAAATCAAATTTTTCAATTTGATCGAGTCAAAGTTGATATTGGGATGAGGTGGACCCTTTTAACAGTTTGCATGTGGCAGAATAAATATTTTCAATGGGTTGCTATTAGAGTAGGGTTGCCATACGTCCGGAATTTAACTGTTTAAAATGCGTCCGGGAGGAAAAGATGAAATGTGCATAAATGTCCCTAATTTTGCAGGCAGGAAAGGAGATGATATTTTTTTCGTAAATCAACATAAACAGTATCTTATCTTGGGGAAGATTTATGCTACTGGAAGTTTCTCATCGCGCCACGCACGATTTATAGTGTCACGTTTATTAGTTTTAGAATGGGAACTTGTCTTCGCAAAATCTACAGTCAAAATCTGGAAGCCAACGCACGTGCAACCTGCTGGTGTGGACCGGCATTTTAGCCCATTCATATAGTTTTATCCGTATGACATGAACATGACTTTAGCGACTGGGTTAGAACTATTGAGGATATCGGAGCGACTCACATGACCAAATCTGTAGTACAAGATCAACAGCACCTCATTTAACGCCCTATCCGATGAACCATACCGTAACAGCGTTCAAAATTAGCGACATCGAGTATACGATCACAATGGTCGTTGTTCTGACCTAGAGATAGGCTTTATTAAACTTATACTGCAACAGACGACAAATGAGATACACAGTATAAGAACAGTTCAAGTACGATAACACAAGACCGACACCTAGAACAACTGACGACGGATTTCCTACTCACAGCACTATGTAAGTAGAGTGAAGGAAAGGAAAGGACGTAGTTTATTTTTGTCCTTGATGTTTTTGCGGCATATACACCGACTCATGATATACATACACACGATCTGCGCATATGCATACCATGAGTGCATGATGTGCATATGCCGCTGGACAAGGAAGTGCAGATATAGCCTTTACGGCTTTCTAAGTCGTGCACCACCCCTCCATGCTATCCCAGTAATGCATGAGCGCCAAGCAGGGAAGTCATGGATACCAGTGTTACTAATCAGGTCTTAGGTCTGACCCGGCCGGGAATCGAACCCACGACCTACCGATCAAGAAGCCGGACGCTTAACCATTACGCTATCTTGATCGGTGATCGGTGAGCGCAATCAACGTGAATCAATCAACTAATGATGGAAAGTACAGATAAGGAATAGTACATTCTCCCCCGTAAAATATTAGCGAAACAAAGTTTGTGATACATTGTCAATAATAGGATACTGCGCCATATCGATCTACGGCTTTCCGAACACGCGTTGAACGACGAAGCGGTGATATTTCACGATCAATGTTCGGTTGCGAACCTTCGTTATTTCCTTCTTCGGTGCTAGTGGCAATGGTCACATCACGAACCGTGGCGTCTTCTTTAGAGAGCTGTCCACCAGAACAATCTTCGCTCGGGCCGCGGTTACTGAATTCAGCTCTGCTGGTGCTATTGCGCGGTGAAATATCCCGAACCGATACCGTAGTTTCCCTGCCGTCGTTAAGTCTGACATGGGCGTAAGCAGGGTTTGTCTCGAGGAGCTCCGCCTCATCCACCAAGGGTTCGTCCTTATTGCGCACATGTCGCTTGACATAGATAGGACCTGGTTTCAGCCATGACGGAATGGAGGTGCCATTTGTCGAGCGGCGAGAGTGATGAAACATTCTCTCATGAGGAGTGCAATTTGTCGATGTGCAGAGCAACGACCGAATTGAATGTAGAGCGTCCAATAGAACATTCTCCCAGTGGCCGAGAGGAAGACGTCGAGATTTCAATGCGCATTCAATAGCCTTCCAGATCACACCGTTGTACTTTTCACATTGTCCGTTTCCACGAGAGTTGTAGCTAGTAGTCCTGCTTGTAGAAACCCCTTTAGTGTTGAGCCAAGACCTGAGTTCGTAAGACTGCAAAGACGACCATCGGTCGGAATGGATGTATGAACACTAGGGCTGTTCAAAAATAACTTTTTTTCCCGATACAAGCCGGTCACCTCTTAAATCGTCAGGTTGCAGTAGAAAACCTTGCTCACCAAATTTCACTCGATTCCAACCAGTAAAGGCCTCCGCAGACCCAATTAAAATTTTTAATTCATTATGGAAAATTTAAAAAAAAAAAAATTCCAAATTTTACTGCCAACCCCATGAAATTGTTGAGCTTGGTTCAAAGACGTTGCAAAACAAATTTGAGTCAATTCCGACCAGTAGAAGTGGAGTTATGTGAGTTTTTCGATGATAATCCTCGGATTATCCTTGATCGGTGATAATCTGCGATTTATCAACGAAAAACTTACATAACTCCGCTGCTACTGGTCGGAATTGACTCAAATTTGTTTTGCAACGTCTTTGAAGACAGCTCAACAATTTCATGGGGTTGGCAGAAAAATTTAGAATTTTTTTTTTAATTTTACATAATAAATTAAAATTTTTAATTGGATCAACGAAGTCCTATACTTGTTAGAATCGAACCAAATTTGGTGTGCAGCGTTTTTTAGGGTAACCTGACAATTTAATCAGTGAATGGCTGGAATCTGAAAAAAAAAGTTATTTTTGAACAGCCCTAATGAACACATCCCAAATACAGAAAACAGTGTCGTTAAGCATTTGATAACCGTCTTCGCAGACATGTCTGCGCAGGGAAATGCAAACGGAAATCGTGAATATTCGTCGACGATAGTGAGGAAATACCTGTTTTTCGTGACGCTGGGTAACGGACCCTTGAAATCGAGGCTGAGACGTTCGAAGGGTTGAGTCGCCTTGATTAGTTTCTCCTCGTCGGAGCAAATGAACTGAGGTTTGATTTGTTGACACTCCTCGCACTGTGAAGTGATGGTACGTATCTCTGACATAGAGAATGGCAAATTCTTGACTCGTACGAATTGAGACATGCGGGTCACGCCGGGGTGACAGAGTGAAATGTGTAGATCGCGCAATTGGTGTTTTCCCATGTATCCGCAATGGACGCGCGTTAGAGCGTCGGGGCCGACATTTTCGACGCCGGGGCGATGAATGACAGTATAGCTAAACGTCATTAGTTCCAATTGCCAACAAGCGATTTTGTCGTTTTTGATTTTGCTGGTGTGTCGATTGTCGAACATGAAGGAGACACTTTTCTGGTCAGTGACCAATGTAAAATGCCGCTCAGTGAGCAAATGCCTCCACTTCCGCAGCGCTTCGACCACAGCATATGCGTCCTTTTCAACGGTCGAATGTCGTTGCTCGCTTGGCGATAGGGTGCGCGAGAGAAATGCAACGGGGCGCCCTTCCTGATTCAAGGTTGCAGCGATGACAAAATCGGAAGCGTCAGTTTCTACTGTGAAGGGCATAGATTCATTGATGGGTCGTAATGCGGCGTTGGCCAGGTTTTGTTTGATGAGATCAATTGCTTCACGAGAATCGTTGTCTAAAGTAATCGTAGCTTTGATTAGTGGTCCTATTTTAGTCAAGTAATTCGCGATCCATCCAGCGTAGTAGGCGAACAACCCTATCATCCTCTTCAGCTGAAGCTCAGGCCAGGTTTTGTTTGATGAGATCAATTGCTTCACGAGAATCGTTGTCTCAAGGAATCGTAGCTTTGATTAGCGGTCCGATTTTAGTCGAGTAATTCGCGATCCATCTAGCGTAGTAGGCGAACAACCCTATCATCCTCTTCAACTGAAGCTCAGATTCCGGATATGGGAGATTTAGGAGTGGAGTCACTCTCTCTGGGTCAGGCTGAACAGACTGACGTCCGATTTTGTACCCCAAAATAGCTATTTCGGACTTAGCAAGTTGCGTCTTAGCTTCGTTGATGGCAAGATTGGCGCGTGAAGCAGCGTTCATGAAGTTGGTGTCGTGGTCAGCCTGATCCACCCCAGCGATTGTTATATCGTCCAGACACGGAAAACAGCCTTTCAGGTTATTCTGCTTGACGATGTAATCGATTGTTCGTTGAAATTCAGGTACAGCATTTGTCAGACCAAATGGAAGTCGTCGCCACTGAAACAACTCGCTTCCTGACTGGAAGGCAGTAAATTCCCGGTCACGCGGATCCAGTTCGAGTTGATGATAGGCCGATTTCAAGTCAACTGTTGTGAATACTTTATACTGAGCAAGATTATTCACAATGTCCTCGATGCGCGGCAGAGGATAAGCGTCGAGTTGAGTGAATCGGTTAATTGTCCTGCTGTAATCAATGACCATTCGTCGTTTGGTACAGTGTTCGTTTTTGACAACGAGTACCTGAGCTCTCCAGGAGGAATTACTTGGCTCGATACGATTGTCAGCAAGTAGACGTTGCGTTTCTTCTGCGATAAAGGCGTGATCTGCCCGTGAATATCTCCGTTGCCTGTCCGCGACAGGGCGGCAATCCTTGCTACGGTGACTGAATGGTTTCGGATACGGAACTACCATTTTTGATAAGGCATTCAGGGTGAGCGGAGGCTGTCGTCCTGAAAACGTGAATGTGACGCTTTCGTGTTCCTTGAAAATTCTTTCGCCGATGATGACGTCTGTTGCTAAGATCTTCAGTATATGAAACGAAACATTCCGATAGTCGTTATTCCCCACGGTGCGGCGAGCAAGGCACTGACCTTCAATTGGCATGCGTATAAAAGTCTCCGCTAGCGTGACCTCGCCAACGATTGGCTGGATGTTTAATTTTTCTCGATATTTGTCGGCAAATTTTTGATCCATGAAACATTCCCCTGAACCAGTATCCATCAATGAAGTAGCGTTCAAATTGTCCACCTTGACATCGCAGACTACTCTAGACCGATCCGTAGCTGATAGAGTCGTTTTCGGGTTAAATTCTATTTCTCCTCTGCTGGGAGGTGCGGGACCTTGAATCGAGGCAGTTTCCGTATTGATTCGTGGAAGGTTTCGAAGGCGAGATTGACACACCTTCGAATAATGGCCAGTGATATAACAATATCTGCATACGGCATCTTTTGCCGGGCAATTCATGAGAGGATGCATAGCGTCTCCACAAAAGAATTAAGGCCGTTTCGAAGAAATTGGTGGTGAGCACTGCCATCTTCATTTTAAGTCTCGCCCCCGCCTTGTTGTCTCGGCGCACGCAGTCTTGTGGCACACGACGAAGTGGGTTGGTAGGCTTCAGAATCCCTGGAAGCGATTTCCATTGCACGTGCCTTCTTGAAGGCATCACCGAAAGTCAACGCGCTTTCTTCCAGAAGTCTCTGGCGAATTGACGGTGATTGCAACCCCGCGATCAAGGCATCGCGAATCAGCTCCAACCGATATTGTTCAGCTGAAACTGCCTGACACCCGCAGTCTTTGCTAAGTGACTTCAGTCGAATGACAAAACTGTCTATAGCCTCGCCAGGCAGTTGTTTGCAAGTCAGTAATTCATGCCTAGCCGCAATGGTGTTCTTCTGCTTCACATAGAGCTCTTTCAAAGCACCAATGACAAGGTCATAATCATCAATATCCGCTATGTTGCGGAGGACTTGAAATTATATCAGATTTGCTAGCACCTTGAGTTTGTCCGGATGTAAGTCAGCGGCTGCTAACGCTTCCAAGTAGTCGTTGAACGTTTTAAGTCAATGTTTGACCTCAGCAGCTGCAGTCTCCGAGCCTGGCTCGACGTCGAGGCGTTGAGGTTTCAGAACCTTGTCCAGTAGGGCGGTTCAAAAATAACATTTTTTCCTTAATCTTGCGGGCTACATGATTAAATCGTCAGGTTACCTTAAAAAACGACGCACACCAAATTTGAATTCATTCCAACCAATATTCGCGGTTTACGTAGAGTTTGAAAATTTTGAATTTGCCCAAAAACGCAAAAAAAAATTTTTTCAAATTTTTCTGCTAACCCCATGAAATTGTTGGGCTGTCTTCAAAGACTATGCAAAACAAATTTTACTCAATTCCAAGCCGTAGAAGGGGAGTTATGCCAGTTTTTCGATGAAAATTCTTGGATTATCCACCAATCAAGGATAATCCCAGAATTATCAAAGAAAAACTGTCCGATATCCGTCCGATACTTCTACTTCTACTTGAGTAGCTTTCTTGACTACTTTGACTAACTCTGAAGATGATACGAAACGGTGCATTGTAGGCCTACTTGTGATTCTTTCGCGGTAGGCCACTGTCTGAGCATATTTCGATCCCCTTACCGTTCGGAATTAGAGAGTAGACAACACGCCCAGTTGTAATCAAGTTCATGCCGAACACTGTCATATAGTTTCCAGCAAGTTTTAGGGACGTGTTTTCGAAACAAGTGAATTCGGGTACTAGATCAGAATCAGGACATGATTCTAGAAATTTATAACGCGCGATAGTGATTTTCGATTTACTATGGTCTTGGACCCAGCTTAATAATCTCCGTTGCACAACAATGTCGGAAAATAATATACAGTAGTAACAATCAAAGCATTGCCGGGTTGTCGTTGAAAAAATATCGACGGCAAAGGAAGTAGATGCACGGCCTTGAGCATTACTTTTGTGGGTCCGAATTTTAATATCGAAGGCACCGCCTACACAGGATCCGGATTCGATCGGTATTACGTTTAATTGAACATGATTGGATCCGGAAAATTAAATTGCTCTATCACAAACTTACGGAAATGAGGGACGGTGCATGTATTTTATGCACTTCGTCAGAAGAGTTGGTATTCACACCCTTGTACCGCACGTGATATACGGCTGTGAATATACATTATACACCCGTGATGCACTAATTTATAACATATCTCAGACTTAGGCTACATCACGTTATAAATCGAACATAATATTTTAATTGCAGGAAGGTATGTTTATAGGCACGTGGGATTTATGACCGAGATAATATTCTGAGTGGTTCTGTTTTCGTGTAGCGCCCTTTGGGTGTGAATATACACTCTGTGGGCTATAATGGGATCCCAACGAGCCGTGATTCGCACGTCTCTACTTCCTATGGATAGCAGGTAATCGTCACTGTGTCCCTTTAATC
Organism: Botryllus schlosseri; assembly: GCF_051294905.1. NCBI lineage: Eukaryota > Metazoa > Chordata > Ascidiacea > Stolidobranchia > Styelidae > Botryllus > Botryllus schlosseri. The sequence goes on from NC_137241.1 coordinate 3,015,641, forward strand.
CATACAAATTCATCTTCTTATCTGTATCAACTTCAGTATCGCACGGTGTGTTTTGTAGTTTGCGATGGTGTCAGCGGTTCAACAATGAAAATACCATCGATGCTAAGATTCTCGTTGATAAGTTAACTCTCATAGTAGCAAGGATCGTATTAATTCAGTACTCGGAAAAATCATCCCTCACGACTATACTCGAATCACTAGAACTAAATCTCGATGCATATTCGAGTACTCGAATCATTGCGTCCAGTCCCTGGGATTACTTACTAGGAAATAGCATTAAAAATATCAACTCTGGAAAGAAATGAGCTTGATCCTGTTTACAGATTTTCATACACTCACCATTATTGTTATCATATTTTTGAACCCGGAAAGGAGGAAACATTTTACAAATCATAAAAGTCAGATTACCTGTCTAGAACACTTCTGATTCTAAAATTTCTACTAGGAATCTTGCTGTGTTACAAATTTTAAAAATGTGATCTTTCCGACTCGCCTCCCGAATTATCAACTTTTATAACGACACTGCTGTGGCTACTAGGTGTCAAGGAAAAATAACATTACCTTCGTTTTCTAAGAAATTGTCACAAAACAGCTTCAAGGGTGCCAAGGTTTGGAATGACCTTTCAGAAGAATATAGCAGGGGTCACCAACCTTTTGCAACCGAGGGCTACTTTAGCGTAATGATTGAAGCGGCGGGCTACTATTTACTCCCGCCGTTTATCCGTGTCACACTGAATTTCCGCTTTGATATTCATAGCACTGGGCAGGACTGGACATCATGTTATCTGTTTCTATAGCAGTCAGTGGGAAGCCGGGCATTGTATGATATCAACTAGTGCGCTGTACTCTGGTATTCAACTTGACACTGCAATTCTTAGTGAGTGTTCCAGATGTGCTTTAAATAAGCGTGTTGTGTGTTTGTTTTTGATGAAGCTCATGTCCGAAAAGGCTGATTCACAACGATAAGTTGAATCATAGACGCTTGCAACCTTCATAGCTGCTGCGCATACACCACTGTACTTTTCCGTATCAACAATGCACAAACGTTTGCTGCAGACTGAGGTGGGGTTCATTTTGCAGTGTTACAATTTCAATCTCCAACTGTTCAGCATCCAGAAATGACCAAGATTTCAATATACCGGATACCAACAACGAATACAGAAAGTTAGAAACATATGGTATATTAAATTGCGTTGAGTGTAACAGAAACAAGCTGTGCCAAAAGATGCAATACGTATTCGGTATACAGATATTGACAATCTGCTAGTACTTCACGGCTATCTGACTCCGAATAGTAATATTGTTTACTACTTTGGCATTGTCCTGGTCGTCGAGCTATCGTAACGGAACGCACTACCATTTCAAGATGACCGTGAACGGCATTCCGTCATGTCGCCTTTATAGGCAATGCGCCATATCTTGAATTTCTGGTGATTCTATCACATACATCTATATATTACTAATTGTAAATGAAGATATTTTCAAGTGTTTATATATTTAAGTTACATGTTAGTGTGTTTTAAACAAGAGTAGCTGAATCAATCAATCTATATATTTAGAAGCTGGTAATAATCTGACGAATATTGGTAAATGCTGCTATTTCACATATTTTTAGAATGGGCTCGCGGGCTACTCATCTAGTCCTCGCGGGCTACCTGGTGCCCGCGGGCACCGGGTTGGTGACCCCTGATATAGATCGATGCAGCACAATGAGTTAAGATGAAATACCGTATAATTTACTTGTTTAAAAATGGTTATGATTTGCAATGACTGTGATGTATCACTTTTCCTCTAGCTAGGTTGTTGTTTTTGCTTTGATGCATATTTTACGCTGTGCACGCTGTGTACACTGTGTGTGTATACTCTGCTTGGATGTTTACTGTGGATTATTCATGTCTTTACCTTTTGTAATTTTATGTGCATTTGTTAACTGTCATATTCATTAGTCTTGATATCTCTACATCTTACCATATTTACTCGTATATAACTCCGCTGGGTGGCGACTGAAACTAAGACCTTCCGGTCCTCCGTCGTTTCACAATCCATTACAAATTGCATGTTGTGTTTGTTGGTGATATGAATAAAACATACTGACTGACTGGTGTTGTCGACTAAAAGAAGGTGATTTTTCCAGTCCTACTTCCGAATGAACCGCTCGTACGTCCGTATTACAGATCATTTCTGGCTTTTTCTAGCAAGAGGGCAGAGTACATACATGGTAATCCGACTCACCATGGCATTGTTGGTCGTATGAAATCGTATCGTCGACCGGATGATTGACATGTTCTAATATATAAAATCCTGCTCTACCAGTCATTTTTGCTCAAGTCCTACATTGGAAGCAATTTGAAAATTCTAAAACAGTCCGACTAGGTATAAAATCCATGCAAGCCTGATAATTCCCCAGCTATTAAGCTTGGTAAAATTTAAATCAGGTATGTATCGATTACTCAACTCTTATTCGCTACTGGTGTCATTATTAGAACGCATATTACGAACGAAATTACAAATGCATTCAGGATTGCATTTAGCAGCATTCCATATATTTTATTGCCATGCCGTGGCATTATATTGAAACATAGAAGAGTAGCTTGGAAAGTGATCCTAAATTTCAAGTTCACGTGATCCACTTCTAGTCCGAATTTTCTGAATCATTTTTGTTATAAGAAGGCACTATCGTACATTTCGGATATCGTTGTTAATCTTACGAAGTGAAAATACAATTAGCGAAATAATGAATATGGTGCAATCAGCAAACATTTGTATAGCACTGCAATAGGATCGTGGTTGTCGTGTGAAACTACATTATGATGTATATGATATTCATTCAAATCTTGTTGCATGACAGATGGGTATCGCAACTTTGATCCGGTTTGTACTGCAAGAAAGATTCAAGTCTGCCAAAATCCACATGGTCCACTTATCCACATTTTGCACGAGGAAACTAGTAATGATCGTCATGAAACTTTATGATCATTTTGAAAAATAACTGAATTAATAAACATATGAACGTAAAACAGTGATGTCACCTGAACCAGAAAATAGTAATAACCGTTATGAAACTACTCTGTCCTCCTTAACTGTGGATTTCGGAGATCCTTATGGTTTTTGTTTGACCGTCGACATCGTTTTTCCATTTCTCAGTAATAACGTCGACTTTGATGGATTTCGCAGAATTGCAGTCAGGGTGAACTGCCGCCCGCTTCTTCACGCATCTGCACCAACATGATACGGCCTCTTGTAACTCGTTTGAGCCCAAATAGTAGATCAAGGGGTTTGCGCATCCTGCTAGAGCCGCCAGTATTTTTTGCCTGTCCGCAGCCTTTTTCCAGCGAGACATGAAATAAAATTTGTTTCCATAGTCGCAGCAATATCCGAATAAAACAGTGAAGGCGATGTCCAGGAGTTGATTTACTGCATTTCTCTGCTTGCGTTTGAAGGAAGCTCGATTACTCGACGGAGATTTTCTATTTTTGAAAAACACGATCATGCGAGAACAGTATCCAACTATCATCACGATTGGTACTCTAATTCCGACAGTTATCGACAAAGCCGTCATGACCTTGATTGCTACGTGAGCGTCTCTTTTACCTCCACACACGACTCCTTCTGGAGTTACTGCAGAGGTAATTGCGAACGGGAAAGGTATTGAAATGACCGCAGTGAGAAGCCACAAAAGAACCACACGTACGATGTACTGATTAGCGATATTCTCATTATTCCGATTCGGAATTACGCGATTGACGACTACAGCTCGACATCTCATCTAACTTAGCAAAAGCACGTGGCTGAGAGTTCCGAAAGTGGTGAAATAGTCAAGTGTGATGGTCGCTGGACACAGAAAGCTGGAAATGTAACGTTCGCAGAATGAATTTGCCCTAAAACATACAGAGGGCTGTTGCAAGCCGACAGTACATCCGACACGCACATCCCGATCAATATGATGTGGAAGGCGGTTCGTTCCATGCTCAGCAAAATGGCAATCATCATTGTAGCCTACTTCCGAGTGTGCCTAAAATCGCCAGGAGTGCAAACACGATCAAAGCTACTGTACACTCGATGACATTAAGATTGGGGGCTGACACGGTATGGTTCATCAGCTCGGCGCCGAATGAAGTGCCGTTCATTCTGTAAAACAGGTATTGTCCTGTGAATCACACCAAAATCGTTAATAGTTCTAATCTGATTAAATCGGTTATAATGACCTACACAGGCGAATGAACTATCCAATACGACTCCGACGGCAAATTGTATTGGTATTGCAGATTTCTGAGTGATCCATCAGGGATCAGTGCTTAAAAGCAAGTAAAAGCGCTTCGCAAAAACACTTTTTAAAATTGATGTTCATAAGCGCTTATTATAAGCCTATAATGTTTTTACTTTACATTAGTAGCCTATTTATTCGGAAATTTGTAAGCTGCAATTTATATATAGCAACAAAAAACATAATGGATGTTGAAGACATCCCTATAGCTTTCCGGTCGAGTTCCACCATAATTTCCCAGCTCGGCCAATAAAATATTTTGCTAGTGGACAGCGATGCTGCGATTACCATTGATACTTGCGAAATTTAAATTTAGAGGTATAATTTCGCGTAATACCGAATAACGCGCATGGGTGGTTTCAAAGCTTGACAGTCGGTCATACTACGCTGTGTTGATTCGATCAAGCGTTGTTTAAATGATTATGAAAACAATACATGCTATGAAACCGACAATATGAAATATCTATCTGGATTTAGCGTCGAAGAGAGCGGTTGCTTGATTTTTACTACAACGCAACTGCTCCTCCCTTCAACACGTACAAGTACATACGTGCATCCTGCACTTCAATAAAGTATTATGTTATACGAATATAAGTAGCCTACTATGTGATTGTGGTTACGTAGGTAGAACGTCGAAGCGTTTGCCGCAACGCATTTTGCGTCATCCGGAGGGGCCGCTCACACTTCCATTTGTGTGCCTTGGAGTCGACCTTTATCAACACACATCAGCTCAAGCTTTATCAACAAAAGGAGTTCGTGAACCATCTTACAATCGTACATTGAACGCTCTCTTATTTGAGATCTCATTTCACGCTGGTGACGTCATATTTTGTGATACGATAGTTGATAGACAATGTTCTTTCCAATTCTCGATTAGTTGCTGACGATTACCCCTGACGAGTGTAAGTTGAAAATATTCGGGTTCATTTCAATATGAATATACTATGCAAGATATTGCGAAACAGCTATATATATATATATATGAAGGTTAACAGTCGAATCATCCTAATGCTCTTTAGTATGGATCATTAACCTGATCAGCCCCTTCCAATCGGATAGCTAAATGCAATAAAGAAAGTGTGTTATCTGAGACAACTACATTATTCTTATGAACAAATATATGAAGCGATTCGACCGGGGCCTATGAATTATACGGGGGCTTATAAAATGAAATAAAACCGTTAGTCTACTTGCTTTATCAACTTTATTAAATACGTCTAAAAGCGTAACCAAGCAACAGTACAAAGAACAACTTTCGAATAGACATACAATTTCTATATATTTTTGTTTGCGCTGTTACATTGTTTCACTTTAGAGCGTATTTGGTGAAGTTTATACAGCTGAAACAGTTATCTGCTCAGCAATATCATCGCTGAATAGATAGGCCGAAACGGCCACCTATGACGGAATTAATTACCGCGGAAAGCTTATAAGGAAGGTTTATTGGACTGATAGCCCATGTACTCGAAATCGTCTTCATTGAAGTATGATATTCTTAAAAGTTTCGATTCTTCTGGTCCTGGTGCTTTGCTTAGTACCAAAATGTTTCTCGAAACCGATGGAAGAGACAGCGATTGGAACACAGCTTTACGACGCTGACGAATTTGATTCTCCTGAACAGCTTTTTGATATTGATCAGCATCTACAGGAAAAGGGTTATGAAGTAAAAGCGGGCGTTCGAAATGAGACTGCTGAGTCATATAGTCGAGCTCCTCGCCAATCATCATCAAATCATTTTCAAGGTAGTAATATTATTGTTTTGACTCTTCTAGAATCACACGCGCAATGGATTCAGTATTGAAACCTCGTACACTAATAAATCGACTTGTAAGGGAAATCAGCAAGTTACTGACATATCGCACTTTTGAGCGAATTCGTCAATAGAGATATAATTGGGTGCTCACGTTGTATTTGCCGTAGTCAATATGATAAACTTTGGTAAAACTCATGTCGATTTCGTGCTTTAGATTCACTGGCGAACATTGGTATTTTCATACGAGTTTCACAAGTGTGAGGGGCCGAATGGCTTGGTTTGGTTAAGAAGGAACGGACTTTCGAGGATTATTACAATTGTTTTTAATAACTTTGTTCCTGTTTTGTTGGTGTTATTACGGTCGGATGCTTTTCGTTTAGTTCGGTGGTTCTCGATCGGCGAGCCGTGAAATCCTGTTGGTATTCAGTAGTATTCATGATGTTTTTCGACTGCAATGGTCATTTACGCCAAGTTGATATTCTTTATTATAATTCCTCATCCGCCAACTGGTAGCACGACCCACCTTTATGGGTGTGATCGCGTCGTGTTAGTGAAAGTCTTGCGATTGTCGCAGTTACAATAGCCCTCAGTCTAAAACAGTGGTTCTCAACCTTTTTGGCTTCGCGGACCCCTTTTGACCGTCACAGACCCTCGCGGACCCCCTGAAGTTTTAGTTCAATTTTAGCTCTATTATGGAGCAACCTTCATCTGCCTCGTGCAAATGTGAACTGTAGGCTTGTGATAAACAGCAAAATAATGATGTTTCTTGAAGATAACATCATACTATTTATGTAGAAATTGGTGGACTTTTATTATTTCAATGCTAATTTTGCTGCTGTATTTCTTGAAGTACGTGGTCGTGTCTTGAAAATCCGCGTCTTCGTTTTGATATGAACGAGGAGTGCCGAAAACCATTTCCGCAAAGATAGATGGAGGCTGATGCAATATTAACGCATAACGCTTCCGACGATACTTTTGGTGTGATCGCAACATTCACGGCACCAAAATGAGGAAAAACATATTTTATGAACATATCACGTCCAGCATCTAGCGCAGGGACGGGCAACATACGGACCGCTGGCCGGATTCGGCCCGTGACGGCATTTTGTTCGGCCCGCAGAAAGTTTCTACCGTCAAAGTGAAATCCTAATCTAAAAGTATAGACAATTTTTATGCTCCAAAGGATGCGATCCAAGTTTTCTAACCAGAGAAAGACTGTCATGAAACGACTAGTTCTCTTCGGGTTTACTATTTACGAGCAAACATTTTCGACCATGAACAATTGAACATTAACAAGACAGAGCTGCATACCAATATAACTGGTGATATGAATTTCAGCGTTGGAGCGTAATGCTTTGATAGCAACGAAACACTCCTTGTTCATCAAAAAATCAGCCTTGTCGATAGGGCATCCGCAATAAGAATGCGCAAAATCTGATAGCCGAGCTTTAAGAGCAGGTATATCATTGTCCGATTTATGACGAGTGTCAGCCGAAAATATTCGGGTCCATTTCAATATGAATATTCAATTGTATATTAAAGTTCTCTACATCCAAGAAGCTGTTCCCTGCATTGGGACAAATTATGGAAATACTTCGGAAATTTTTATTTAAAACTACTGTTCACTAATTTGATGAGAGTGACAACTTCAAATCGAAAAGGTTTCGCAGACATTACGAAGTCACCCTGATTGACGTTACTGTATCCATATTTTTATTTTTTCCACAAACCCCCCACAAAACTTCTCTAAACAGCACTATGTTTGTATCAGCATGTTATTGGAAAATTGGCAATGAAAATGAGTTTCCACACTACGATAGTCCATGTCAGACGATTATTATGATGATATGAGTCATGAGGTTTTAGCAGTTGTGGTGCGAAACTGCCTCATGCTTTCTCAAATTAAAAAAATAGAATACAAATTAGGTTATAAGTCATTTTAAAAATTTAGAGGTCTCGCGGACCCCCTGAAATTGCTTCGCGGACCCCTAGGGGTCCGCGGACCCCGGTTGAGAACCGCTGGTCTAGAAGATTCGCATTTAACTGAAGCTGCAGCGTAAATCTTGTCGTGGTATGTGGGTCCGCTTATTCCAAACTATAGTGAGGGGTCTCATAAAGTCATCTTAAAAAGATATAAATGCTGTGAATAATTCACCACTTTTTAGTCCTTATATGCGAACATAAACCGGTAGTCAACCTAATGATTTGGACCATTGTTCCCAAACATTTTGACACAACGCCCTGATGACCAACGAACCCGATACCGAATTCCCCTACCCTCTTTCATTGACAAAATGTGGTATTGTGTAATCAACATACAAACTACGATAGCGCTCTTATCCTTATCAGGTTGATTCAATCCAATGGCCAGCATGATCAACGCTGTTTTGGAGTCTTAACTCTGTAGAAAATTCAGGACAGAGACTCTCAAACTATAAAATCTTGAAAGGCAATTCCCCTTTGAATGTCATCGTACTTCATTGTGGTGCATTGAGCAATTACATTTATTATTCTGATTGCACAAAATGCACAGGCGGTTGGCTTTTCAATTTGCTCAGGACTTACACTAAATTTGATTCTTTCGCTATTAATTCTGTTCGTCGATTGATTGGATAGAAAATTCATATTTGTATAACCATCAAGTAAGCATCCATGGACTGCGTTGTCAGAACAGAAGACAAAGGAATGTCACGGTAACGATAATGAAACAGTGGGTTATGTAAAGAAATAATATCTGATGAAAGTAATTAATGCTTGTATACGCATCATCACAGTTGGTAACGATTGCAGAATACATGCGCCTGCAAATGTTGTCACCACATCTTCACATATTTCCTCTTAGTACACAAATATGGCAACTACTTAACTGATTTTTCATAGATATGTTTGTAGTTTATGTATACCGCCCCGATTTACACTCAGTGCCACAATCGGTTCATAGCTGGCGCCCTCTTCGAATTCTCAGACACCTTGACGCCTCCATGAGGTACTGGCGCCAACTTTGAGAACCATAGAGTTAGACGTTCGTCATATTAGCATGTCAGGTTTGTTGCACTGCAGAGAACGAGTTTCCGTAGCTCCATTACCGGTTCCAACAATTATTTTCATCATAAAAAGAGTGTTGAAATACTAAAACCTCTATCAAGTTATATATAACTCGCTTCTACAGTGCCAGAAAGTGGATGCTCAATGAATCTGAGGTCAAATATGGACGGGGTTGCAGTATATTCGTCCTTAGCGTCTGATTACCAGATTGAAGGAATATTTGCGGAACTTGACGGACGTTTGACAATTGCTTTAACTGAATCATGGTGTGGCCAGCCCGGTGCGTATCCGATTGTTTCATTAACAGACCTTAAGTTTAACTGCCGACAGGTCTATAATTATATATAATCAATATAGCTGCGAAATGTTCAACAGGGCTGATCACAAATCACACGACGATAGAAAACTTTTTTTTTTAATATTTTCCTCGTCGTAGTGAGCACGTATATGAGTACGTCAACTACTACTGGTAGTAGATGTCTTTGAAATTACATGCCGAATATACCTCATATTGTGTGATACGATTGTTGATATACAATGTTTTTCCTAATTGTCTACTAATTGCTGACGATTACTCCTGACGAATGTGAACCGAACATATTCTGGTTGATTTCAATATGGATACATTATTCAAATGTTTAATTTAAGCTCTGTACCTCATCGATTAAAACAGTTTAATTTAACATTATTTCAAATTTTGTTTAAATTTAATCCAAATCCAGGACACAGTGACTGGATAGAAATAAAATTTGAAGCACCGCGGTTGGTTGCTGGCATTGCTACTCAAGGAAGTCCTTCTAGTGACCATTGGACCAGGACATATCGTTTGTTATGTCTCAGTGAGCAAGGATCGTACAAGGAGTATATCGAAAATGGAAGAGCTAAGGTACGTTAAGTTTATATATCTTTATAATTTGGTGTCGGTCTGTATCAAATATTCATATAGTACAGTATGTTCATGGAGGAATTTAACACAAACAAACTTTGTGTTGTGTCAAGGGTGATTTTTGAGATAGTAAAAATGCCTAAATTTTTGACGAAATTGTAGCTTTGGTGGAAATGATTATCAACATTGTTTGCAAAGTCAATTTTTTTGCAACATGCATTTCATTTGTACCGTAGATGTTTGCACTGTCGGTGATCTTTTCATTTGAAATTTGAGATCTTGTAACCCACTGTTGTAGACGGCCCAGTGTCTTCTCACGTTGAATCATAAACGGTCAAATGAAAGAAACGGGTTGACATGGTGTTATGCTCAACGTACCGCAACATAATATCTGAAGCAAGACTGCGTGGGCATTGGATAATATATCGAGAAGCGTATGATCAAAAATTGTGACGTAGACATTGTCAGAATGAAGCAGCACGATGTGTCACCAGCAGTGCACGCACAACTTCATCGTTGGCAACCAACTACTGCTGCCACTACACGTTCTTTCTTCATTCGTAGTAAGCTACTTAGTATGGACAGGGGCATTCTACCCGAGAGTGTATTAAAGTATCTGTCGCTGTACTACAAGAAATTTAAATAGTTTAACCATAATGCGTCATGTAACTACTGGAATTCTTCGTAGGTCCAGATTTCGATAAAATAATTTTTTATGAGTGTAGCTCATAGCCAAGAAATTGGTAGTAAGGTACGGTATGGTATTTGGTAGATTTGCGCTGATATTTTTGTGACGTTTATCGCCAAGTATCGTGCGATAATAAATCACGATCTTTTAGGTATCGTACTTTTCGTACTTCTTGCTATGTAGGCCCTATTTGCAAATTTCTATTTGCAATATAATGCAGATGTGTTGCATGCGGTAGCAATAATATCTAATTATATTGCGTTACGAACTGCTATGCTGCGGAAATCCTGGCATAGCTTGCAGGGATGATAAGGTGCTAAGTATCATATGTTTATTTTTATAATTATTAATATTAATAATGCTTTATTATAAAAACTTTCAAAGTCCACCTGTGATCAGAAACGGTGTTCTGACTACAATTAGCCGGAGCTGTGGTGTTTAGTCAACATGATATTGAAAAACTGAATGTAGCAGAGACTTTTCTGCATACTTGCTGGAAATCTGACAACAGGCGTACAACAAATACCAAATAATTGTTTTAGACATTCACCGGAAACTCGAACCGAAATAGTAAAGTATTCAATATATTTTCTGAGACACTCTCGTGTCTTTCAATTCGTATCATACCAAAGACGTGGCATTCGAAACCTTGCTTACGGATCGACCTACTGCATGAAGGTTGCTACGGTAAGATGAAATTCTAATAAATCGGTTTTATTTTATTGATTTATCAGGATTGAGTGTAATTTGCTTCGTGTCGCTTTCATTACTTTCGTCAGTAATGATCTCTCATCCACATTCTGTTGAGGGATCCTGCAACCATGTCATCATTCAACACCTATCGCGGCACAGACGCGACTAATTTCCCCTTTAGCAACAACTGTGGACATAAATAGGAATATGTTCTGTCATATAAAAGGGGTGGAAGACGCATGCTCCAACTCCAAGTTTTCGACTTGTAAGTTGTACCTAGTGTTGCATTTAAAACAAAAATCAATTTAAAACAAATATGTTTAGAACTTGGCCCTTGTTTATATCATGTTCTTTATTGTTTTTGTTTTGTTTGTTATTTAGTTATGACGTCACGAGTATTTCAACTTTACAATGCATCTTTGATGTCAACTCATTATCAGAAAAAAATCGTGCTGCTAAAATTCCAATCGCCACTCCGGAAATGTTACCAAGGCAATTCCGGTTCTGGCTCGTTTTATCATAATGTCGTCATTTCGAAACACCACATGATTGTTATACAATGGAAGGATACGTAGGTGTCGAAACGACTTGTAGCAGTATAAAATTCGGTCCCGCAACTTGGCTTTGAACATATGGTAATCGGGCGATAAGAAGGTTCGTTTTTCGTACTTATGCACTTTTGATTCCGAACTGAAAAAGTCATTAAGTTGGGCAGTAATGGAAGTTACACATAAATCTGGCAATTTCTAGTCTCCATACATTCATAAATCCACACGAAATTCAGGTCTTTATAGCAATAAAACGAAGCACCCGATATTGCAGTATTTATTGCAATGGATCAAGTGCATTCTCACTGGCGGCACCCCAGCAAATAATGTCATATTTTAACATTGATTGGAATAAATATTTGTAGATTATCAGCAAAACGCACGCTGCAAATAGTGAGTGTAGGGTGGTAGAACGGACGTCATACCTGCATACCCGCTCCTTCTGTGTGGCAAGATAGCGTGGTGGTATAATCCACAGCTACCACACCAATGGGTTGTGGATTCGAGTCCGATCGAGGTCGACTCCTGAATTCCTACCTAAGTGCTGGAGGTTTATCCAGGCTCCTCTCCGCCATATCATCCGTGTAAGCCAGAGGTGGGCAAACTTTTCCGCTCGCGGGCCGCATTCAATATCGGATTACATTCGCAGACCGCACTAGGGTAAAATCGTATTTATTAAACAAAACGCAAGCTTTTATTCGATTATATAAAGCAGTGGTTCTATTTTGACTGCGACCCAAATCCTAGTTTTAGTGGCATCTCGCGACCCAAGCCTCACACATCAATGCTACATTTTACCGGCACGTATACTATATGGACAACGCGCAGACAGCAGTCGTACGCAATGCGGCGCCATGGAACATGTCTATGTCACCGGATTCGAAATTATAGTGTATTATTTCATCATACAGGTCGCATTTGTACTACTGTCTACTCCAGAGGTCTCTAACTCGCGGCCCGCTACGGCATTTCGGAATTTCAAGTATTCAACATTATATTCAAGTGCCATATATATATCTTTTTAGATATAAGAATTTAAAGTTCAGCTAAAACTACGATAAAAATCACTGAAATCTCAACAAAGTTCACTATAATATCACTTTTAAAAGCTACCATGCGGTAGAAGATCAGCTCTTACGTCACATTTCTATTTCATTATGATGAAACATGACCCGTTGATGATTCGTGACTGAAAATTGTGATTTGGTTTGGTGCGAGCTTCTCGTAAAATTACTCGATTTCGGATTGTCTGGGTGATTAAATAAAAATGAATCGAGTTGGTTCGGGTCAAACGTTAAAATCAGAGAAGGACTTCCGACTCGGAACGGTGACTTGGTAATCTTACGGATGCAACAATCTATGAAACTCTCATGGGGAATAGATATCAAAAGGTCGTAGCTTGCGTTGCGTAGTGTATATAGCTATCTAATCAGGTCAGTATGGCAACCATTGGTATTCTATGACATCCGTGACGTATAGTTGGTTACGTGCTGGGTGTTGTTTGTTCTCTTTATCAGTGTTATTATCAGTGGCGAGTAAGGTAGTACTACACTTTACAGCTGTAAAACCAATGAATTCTTCGCTGTGATGCCATCGCGACCAAAAATTATAACCTCCGCGTCCCATACTTTCAGAACCCGTGATATAAGTAACCAAAGACTTAGAGATAATACCTATGTATAATAAAACAATCTCAATGCTGATTTGATGCTGATAACGCACATTAATCAAAAATGTTACCAAGATTTTGTAAATTGGCCATCCTGAATCAATTCGCTAAAATAAGGAATGGAAGTAGGTTGTGGCGATTCTTAGGATAGGATGGCAATTTGAATATGTAAGCAAAGATCGGCGTATAGATATGTTGATTCCGCGTTTGGTCAAGCTTCAGAACACAGAATGCTGACATGAGTATGTTACCTTTAAATGCGTTTCAGCAAAGGGCTTCATGTATTAAAGTTGCATATTTCACGTTCTTTTGTGGGACTACATCAACATAATTTACTATAGTCTCAAATATTTTAACGATTGGGTTGATTTATTTTGTACCTCATAATTTGATAAATTGTGCCTATAATTAGTATGTTTAAATTTGAAAGGTGATTTGGATTGCAAAACCAAAATGAATACAATAATGGCATACTATGCCAGTATAATACATATTGCCTAGCCATCGACGCCAAGAACAGAAGTAGGCCTACCTATCCGTTGATTCTTTATTGATTGCAGCATTCATAGCATTCAGATTCAACTTTTCGCATTTTGTAGTACTTCGGACAACCCATTATGAATGAGTGAAGACTGACATTTTAAATGATTTGCCACTAACTTCGCATATTAAGGACAAGTCTACCTAAGCCCGCACCAATCGGTTTTTCCCAAAACAACTATGACAGTTGCAATCTAAAAACACAAGTATGATGCGAAACTAACTCATTTCCTTTTCGATTGTCTCGGATACTTAGCAACCTACGCATTTCAAAATGATTAAACAGCTTCTTGGAGGTACATAACTTCAATATACACTTGAATAGTATATTCATATTGAAATGAACCCGAATATTTTCGGCTGACACTCGTCAGGGGTAATCGTCAGCAACTAGTAGAGAATTGCAAAGAACGGCGTATATCAGTGGTTCTTAACCTTTTTTCCTCCAGCGCCCCCTTTCGAAAATTATCGTGCTCCAGCGCCCCCCACCTCATATTGTAAGGCCCCCTAAAAACGATCGTCTTGCGCACCCATAGTGTTATAAACCAAACTTTTGCGGGCTTCGCCCCCAATACCCCCGTTGCGTTATTTCGACTGTCAGCAAAGTTTGTGTGGCCTGGTCGCCCTAGGCGCCACAATTTTTTATAATACACGAAGGAATAGGTGGTGATTGCATATATATGTCGCTATAAATTTTTATCCGCTCCGCCCACGTAATCACTGTAATCAGATTTACCAGTCGCGCTGAGTGAGCTGTTGTGTTGGAAAATGAAGGCTATTTAATTAATAATTGAACATATTCGGGCGTGCCCGTTGGTACAATCAATTCGTTACATGTTGTTATTTTGTTACCTCTTGTCCGTTATATAGTCAAAAGATATTGAAGGGCATTAACGTAACAAAGTAAAGTAAGTACACGATTCAAAATTGGTATTTCTTCACTGGCAAATAATTTTCTACGATGTATGTTATTTGTCCTGTGGGGTGCAGATTGCAACGGCATGATAATTCGGCACCAGCGATTTAAGCATCTATGGACAATTAGACTTATATGCATCGAAGTTTACGGTCAACATAAGGGCAATCCTCTTTGGCTAAGATTTTCTCGTCCCATATTGAACGAAACTTCATATGTCTTCGTGGCGTGGTAATGGCCGACGCCGAAATTCTTCTTTCTATTTACCATAATTATGCGTATTATTCCGTGGGGGAGTCGTCAAAACATGATATGTAATTTATGTTTACTCAGCGAAATAATTTAGGGCACCCGTCGAGTTCACCGATTGGGGGTTTGGGTTGCATTAGTTTCGGTCTTGGTAAGAGGTCAAAGTCCAGTGGGTCTTTTCGGGACTTGGGTATTGGAAATATTTCGCGCTTTAGTCGTGATCGATGACCATTCGACTACAATAAACCGTATCATAATTGTTTGTGGTATATTCAGAGTCAAATCTAGGTTGTTATAACAACAATCGGGCACGATCTCATACCCTGTGGTTCGAACCATCCCGAATTAACATTTGCGATTGGCAATACGGGAAAATTAATGGTATTTGATTTTGTCTTAGTGCTTTGTGTAACTACAAGTAGGGCAACTGAGAACAGGATGCATATTCTGCTCAAATTGAATTTAGTACTGTACCCAGTTAATAATTTTAACGTGAATGTATTCCAAACAAAGCACTCATATTATATATTATATCGTTCATGTGAGGTTGTGAACCACAACACTAGATAGTGTCATCCTTTATGATACGATTTAATTTTGTATCCCTCAAATACCTATGTATTTAGTCATTCATTTCGTGCACAAACCTTCAAAACTTATTTTATGTACAAGGGGGCTCCCACTCTCAAAACTTTTATACAGTGCCTCCTTCTTCGATTTTCACACGCTGTGCGCTGCGGGATATAATAGCCTACCTAATTCGAAACATTTTGTTGAAAATAACCCTAGAAAGCGTGACGGCAGTGTTTTAACGGGAAGTTGGCGATCTAAAGTACGCGCAATTCGTTTTACATGAATGATAATAACCCACTACATTTATGAAAACATACGTAGCAAACCTCGTCGCGTAGTGCGACCAAAAATTTCGGGATTTGACATGTTCTGGTGAATATTAATTTGCTCTGAATACTCATTAAGGGTATGTCCTACTACCAAATCATATACTGCGAAGCCATTTTTCTTCAGCGCCCCCCATATCGCCCCCCTGAGCCCAGCGCCCCCTGAGCGTTACCGCCCCCTTCAAAATCGCCAGCGCCCCTTGGGGGGCGCTGGTGGCAAGGTTAAGAACCACTGGCGTATATCAACAATCGTAGCAAAAAATATGACGTCACCAGCATGAAATGTCGAATACGAGAGCGTTCAATGTACTATTTTTAAATGATACACGTACTCTTTTTTGTTTACACAGCCTTGGCTGGTGTATTTTGATAAAAGTCGACTCCAAGGCACGCAAATGAATGTGTGAAGGACCCTTTCCGACTATGCGAAATCTGTCGTCTCGATAATTTTTCGCACATGCGAGATTATCTAACAAGTGTCTGCCAATTGTAGAATTTATGGCCTTTGATTGTTCCGCATCAATCTTGAGCAGATGAGTTAAGGGTGAGCTTTACATCGAGCGTGCTCTAATGAATCTAGGGACATGTTGATTTATGCGTTCTGCAGCGCTTTGACGTTCTTCCCACGTATAGCCACAATCACAATCAAAATGAGTAGGTTCCGACGTCGGGCTGTTGTACTAACAACAAAATCAGAAAGTGCAATAGTAAGATTATGACTTACTCAATATCATGATAAAATATATCAGGAAAAAGTTTAATCAATTTGCCTAGTAATTTGATTCTTTCCTGCAAATTTTTATCAATATTTGTATGACGTTTCTCGGTGCCTTCGCGGGCCGCACAAAATGTTGTTTGCGCGCCCCATGTGTAAACGGTGTCTTATAAAAGCCTAGAAGTGGGCCGTGCTACAAGTCAGCAGTTGCGGAATAAAAACTAAGAATTTGGCCTGGTGTAAATGGCCATAGTAGTCAACAAACACCATGAATACCTCAAACAAACAAACAAACAAACCCGCTTCTCCTCGCCACCTCACCCGCGTAAGCGGTGTCTTACAAAAAAACTCAGCAGCGGGCCGTGCTACGAGTCTGCATATACGGAATCACATATGAGGAATATCTGCCTGGTGTAAATGACCAATGACCATACTAGTCGACAAACACGAATTACACGATGAATACCACAAAAAACAATAACAACGACCCGTGATAATTTTCATTCAAGCCGATGTATCATGTTCTCCAAGCAGAGTACGCCTGTAGTATACCGTGATTTAAATAATTTTGATTAGATTTTGAATGTGATAAACCTTCAATTAACCTAAGTAGCTATGTGAATTGTGAATAACATGCGTCTGTGGGGATTGATCAAACAATACGACAGTTAGACCCATAGTTGAATGTCGCTCTACCTCATGTGTTACTTACTTTGAAATAATTGCACCTGCTGAACATGGGATAAAAAGCCCAGTTCCTCTATGGCAGGGTGGACAGACCTGCTTCGTGCGTGAGTCGCATGTCAAAAAACTTGGATTAAAAAGGGCCACAACACATAAATTCATGTGAAATCGATTCGAGAGTTCAATTCAAGTTTTGACCCAGTCGTGGTCTCGTCCCCTAAGTTTTACAAATCTTGCGTAAACCATAAGGAAAAAAACAAGAAAACAATACGCATAATACGCAATGGAATGCGTAAATCTATGATCAGGGTAAACTTCTCCAGCAAAATGGGGAAATGCATGTGCAATCAAGAGCCGCAATTTACCCACCCCTGCTTTATAGATTATATAAAATATTGCATAACTTCCATATTTATGGATATTACAGATTTTCAAATTTGGGATTTTGAATTAGGTATTCATCAATTCAAATAAAAATCATGGTGATCACGTATTTTAAAATAGTATTTTCTCACTGATACCATAGTCGCCGACAATAACTGCACCCGCAATTTCTACCATAATTTACTAATATCCTTGCAACATTGAAATTAGGATTTATATTTATGCTTTTGAAAGGCTTGGTAATTTTCAGCTCCCGTCCGTCATCAATTTGAAGTGACATCAAAAGGGGCAGATGACGGATGGTTCTGCAGTATACGAGTAAATGGGATCGAGAAAGCGCTAAATCGGAGAGGATTTTGCGTCGTGAGCTTCGATCCGCATTCTCTCACATTCAAAGCCTCTACTTACGATACATACGGCGATCATGCTGGACAAGTAATCATACACAATAAACATATTTATCGCACTCATCGTTTGATCTATCTTACCTATTCCATTTTCATGCAAACTCGATATCCATTCGATGAGTAAAGTCAACGCAAATGTCATCATTCCTGGCCAGCCTGCCAGCATATTCTGTCGTAGCAATTGCTGTTAAAGACACTGCTGTTGTATCGAGCGGCTCAACAGTGCATTCGAATATTCGTTCACACGCGGAAGCACTAGGAGCAGTTGGTATTCCTTGCGACCTCACTCATTACGGTAAGTAGAAGAACGTTGGCTTCGAGGGGTCGGTATCTCATGGATCACAGACTGGACCAGATCAGCTCATACACTTGCTAGTATGCATGAGGTTCCTGCTATATCTTCCATATAGCGGGATTGAATGGAGAGCAGCGATGGTGTTGGGGATATAAACTCACCTTCATCGTCAAAGCACATTGTATACATCGGCGGTGTAGAGTGTATACAAAACTAAGCTTGCTCTCTGAACGCAATTTACTTTCGAGCATGTGTTCTTTCTGTAGCGAGTATTTTAGTGGTTACGTGGACCCCATTAAATCATTGTACCTAAACAAAATTCCTAGTAAAATTTTAGGAAGTTGATGGTTGGAAAGATTTGCATATGAACTTGTGATGACCTCGGTGGTTCCCAAAGGGGGGCGTTGGCAAACGTTGACTGGGCGCTGGCCACGAAATGGGCGATTGGGTGCTCTGACTGCAAATTGGGGGGTAGGGAGGCGCTGAGATCAAATGGGGCGGTGGAGGTTTAGAGGGCGACTGCTGCGTAGTGTTGAAACGATTGATGAATAAAACAGCAAAATCGGTTACGTTACGGCATTTTATGGTCGATCCAGGCGTCAGGAAAGAAAAAGTCGATTGTTACTTAACAATACATATCCTGAATATGTGGTGAGATCTGCAATGTATTTGAACACTTATATTGATGCACAGTTAGGTGCGATGGCTTAAAAAAACTGCATTTCGCGATTTTACTCTCTGTTTCAAACGGTCGTGAAATTTTCACACTGATACGACCATGTCGCGAGTTCTGGTCGCGAGAAAAGATATCGCTTATAATTGACGGGCATAGGCCATTCATAAAGTTTTATAAGTCGAATTTATCCTTCTTTGGTAATGATGAAATCTGATCAAGGCGGAAATGGCGCTGTCTGAATTCAGTAATAAGCCCGTGGTAGATCATGGAGATTTACAAAGATGTGAACTTTTACAATTCTCAAGCTCGTCCGGGCTTGGTAACGGTCCTGCTCGCATAGGCCTATCTACCTTTGACGTAGAAGCATACAGCAATCATCTCAAAAAACTGCACAAAACTGCACAAAGCATGAAACGATTTAAGAGCCGTCTACATTGCAGAACAATATTGCACTCACGCCAAAGTTCAATGTCTTTTACTATCAATCGTTCTGGATACACAATTGAATCACATAGAAGCACATTCCCGGAATCGGGTTAAATTTTTCTTCATTGCCCCTTCTGGTCCAAACTCGAATTTTTTTGTCGCGCTCGGCACGAAATATATGCCAACAATATTTGCAACATGTTCCATGTATGCAGCGGCTTATTATAAAATTTGTCAACAAAATGAAACGAACAAATTTTGACAGAACATCTGGGAGTCGTTTCAGGGGTTTTCAAGGTTGCTGATTATGACCATCACTCCATGGAATCAATTCTAGGGTGTAGTTTTTGGAAGATCACACAGCACTCAACTATAAACAGTTTGTCCTAGAATTGGTATCTGCATATGGAAACCTTGAAGAAAACATGAGCATTACATATCACTTGCTCTTTACTCATCTTGATATATGTTTTGATAATATTGTTGATGAGAGGAAACAGTAAGAGCAAAGATGCCACCAAGGTATCAAAACAACAAAAGAAAGATATCAGTGAAGATGCAACGAACATATCATGGCAAACTATTGCTGGAACCTTTCGAGAAACTGCACTAAATTGCTTACAAGCGAAAATAGTACAGGAAACAATTTTGCTTTAAGATAAGTTGATAATACTATATTCCAACTGATTATTTTGAATTTAAAATTAGTGGTTGATATAACATTGATTGAAATAATGTAACGTTATTTCAGTATTTAGATAAATACTTATATACATAATTGGAGTTTATTTATGTACAATGTATATTGTACATGATCAGTGAAAGTCTCCAGCCATGATAAATCTAATATAACGAAACATAATTCTGTTGATATATTTTGATTTAAAACAGTACTCAGCCTGTAAAAATAACTAGTAGATTGAATTTCTGAACTTTATAGCACGACTGAGCCGATTTTTTTCATCTAGCCCAGTGATTCCCAACCTTTTTCGACTCATCGCCCCCTTTTGAAGCTCCACGCCGATCATCGCCCCCCAAATATTGGGAACCGAAAAACAGCACTTCGTGACGCCCCCCCTCGAAATAAACATTGGTCTTTGGCCCCATAGGGAGATAAACCAAACCCCAGTCCCCCTCAGCCAGTGGGCTTTTTGTCGCTACATATCAGCTATACCCTATTTCATGTACTGTTTGGTGAGTCACCGTATTTCGCCTTCACGCGCGAAGCGCGACAAATTTATATAATTTATGTTTGAATCGGTCAAAATGGTCGATGTGGTATGTTGAAAAAGGTAGGACCCCTAAATAATTATTAAACATCTTCGGACGGAATCGTTGCTATATTGACTTCTGTACATGATGCTATTTCGTGACCTCCTATATCTGCTATGTCAGAAGATATGGAAATCGTCAAAACGTACCAAACTAAAAGACGCACATGATTTCATATTGGTATTTCTTTACTGGCTAATAATTTTTCCTTCCGGGATGGCATTTGTCTTGTAGGGTTAAGGTCGCCAAGACAGGAACATTCGACGCCAGCCATTGAGGCGCCTATGGACAATTAAACATATATGGATTTATATCGAAGTTTTCGGTCAGCGCAAGGGCATCCCTTTTCGGCCAATTTCTTCTCGCTGCTGATCGTTCTGGCACACTTCTCGGAGTCGCATGTTACATGGGCTCTAACTTCATGTGTCTTGGTGCGTCGTGGCGCAGTAACGGCTGACGCCGAAGTCTCACATTTCCATAAATCATGCGTATTTTTGTTGGGAGACGGGGACCCTAACAACAAGATACATGAAATAATTAAATTGCGCACGGCACAAAATTTTTTTGAAAAAGTCGCATGAATTTTTAAAAAAATGACTCTATTATTCATGCAAATTCACGAAATAATTTTAGGCTTCCTTCGATTTCGGGACCCCACCCCCAATTGGGGTGTTGGGGGGCGGTAGTTACGTTCCCGACTCCAATATAGCCGTTTTAACTCGACATCGCCCCCCTATCGCCCCCTTCGTTGTTTTCGCCCCCTATCGCCCCCTTCGTCCGTTTTCGCCCCCCTATCGCCCCCTTCGTTATTTTCGCCCCCCTAGACCGCCAAATCGCCTACGTTGGGAACCACTGACCTGGCCCATACAGCGAAAATATGAGATTTTAGTAAAAATAGCCCCATGGGATATCTCCAAAACAATAGCTACTTTGAAAAATACGAAGGTCCTATTCGGAATCAATGCCATTCAGAACCCCCAAAACCACTCTTACTTTGTCTGCTTAAAAATATGTGTTCACCAATGTAATTCATGCAAAATGAATTGCGTGTACTGCTCGATCGCAAATTTCCCGCTACAATTCTCTCGTCATGCTAGCTCAAGATATTTTCCACATAATGTTTCGAGCTGTATTTTATCCCGCAGCGAACAGCGTGCTGCAATCAAAGAAAGAGACACTGTACACCTTTAGTGAGTGAGCTCTTTGTACATTAAAGATACTTTGAAGCTTTTTGGTCAAATTATTACCTAAATATATTTGTAATTGAGAGCTACAAAAATATATCTTCAGAATATTTCTTTGCCGTATCATCAAGGATGCTGATACTCTTTAGCGCTGTAGAGCGCAACCTCACAAGAACGTTATATAATATGGGTTGCTTTGTTTGGAATAAATTCATGTTTAAGTTATTAACTGGGTGCAGTACCAAACTGAATGTGAGCAAAGATATCTACTACTATCTCAGTTGATTTACTAGTCACAGAAAGCAATAAAACAAAATCCAATTCTATCAACTCCCCGAATTTGCAGTCGCAGAGCTGAGTTCGGGATGTGTTCATCAGGCTCGAGCCAGATGGTATGAGTTTGTACCCGATTGTCAAAACGAACTTGATTTGATCCCGAATATAACACATACAATTATTATAGCGTAATTATTCGACTTGTCACTGGTCGCGATTCCAGCTATTTCCAAGTCCCAACCTGAAAGGACCGACCTGACTTCAAATTCGTACCCCTTGTTTTCTTACCGTCCTTAAATATGGTAGCGAGGCGCACGACCTATGCAATTTTCGATAAGGCGCGCTGCAGGAAAGAAAAGTTAAGAGCCACTGGTATAAATAAGCGAAAACGTGGTTTTGTAGTTTATAGTTGAGGTTTCAATATTAACCTTCCTCATCACCCTTAAAAGTAGTCGCTGGAACTCAGTTTGAGAACCTCATCTTCAGAATTTTGAAAAAAAATTTTTTTTGGCGACGGATAGGGAAACATAAATATTCTAATGAATGTGAAAGGACTCGCGATGCGATAAAAGTCAAATTTCTGACACTGAAAAAGATGTAGTGTGCCGCATCGGTGTGTTTTGGAATTGACTCGGTGAATTACATGGTACCAAGTACCAAGAGGTAACATGGTACTTAGGCCTAATATGGTATTGTCCTGATATGTGACTCACTGATAAAAACATATTGCCCTATGAAGATGTTTTGTTGAAGTTCGTGGAAAAAATAAAGAAAATACAATAGAAACGTCCATCAGGGTAACTTCGCAGTCGTTTAAAGAAGAATTTCCTGAAGTTTATTCATAAATTGGAATTGAAATCCAGGACTGAACCCTTGCTCCGGAATCCGTTTTCTCCCGGTATATATACAAGTCTACTATTCCAGAAAAACATCAAGATGAGCTGCTGTTTGAAAATGACTAGGGTGGTCGTGATATGTTCATTATTTTGTATCAAATATTTTCAATATTTTTTTTAAATATTGGTGCCCTATATATTATGGTCAAAACAAAAGGTATCTTCAGAAGCAGTATGCGATATAATTCTATTTCCCTCCCCTCCACTCATCTTTGTGGATATGGATTTTCGGCTCTCGTTCATGTCAAATCCAAGGTGCGGATTTGCGAGAGACGATCACGTATTTCTAGAAACGTAACTACATAATTATCTTCGAACTGATTTAATTCCCAACCATTTTTTCATATAGTATGGTTGTATTTTGAAGAAAAGTGAATGTGTTACTATTTATCACAAGTGGACAAGCCTGCAATTAACAGTTGCATAATACAAATGATGGCTGCACGATTATCTAGCTAACTTTGGACTAAAACTATTTTGGTGTCCGCGGGAGCTCCTGGCGATCCAAAATCGGTCGGCGAAGACAATATATTGAGAACCACTGCTCTAGAATCAGATGAGCGCAATTCATGAAACAGACCGAAGCGAATTTACGTCAATGACGACTGGGTGATCATCAACGCAATCAAACAGCAGATATTTATTAGTATAGCGTACTGCAGGTAATTACCAAAAGCACAGCTGAAGCCGACTCAATAATTTTCAGACATATATTGTAGATCCCTGATTAGAGACGAGGACGATCAATATAATTGTCAACACATCGACGATGTGGAAAATAATTTGCTCCGTATATACTTTTTTCAAGTTGTTATTCCTACTTTTTGGTTATCTAACGACCACACTTCGGCCTTCAAATATATACAAGTACGAATTCGTGCATTATTTACAGGCTACCGTGATTCCTTCTCTTTCATCGGCCAGAAATCGACGAGACCAGCCTGGATCAGCTGTCAACACGTCCAACGACACAGAGGTTACGCAGTAGTCCACGCGACCATCTCCACATCAAGTATACTTATACGTATAACATGCAGTAGACTTCTGCAGCATGAAATCCTAACTTGACGTGTGTAATTTGGCGGTATACGGCATATATTCCGAGTTCGACTGGAACTAGGAAGTTAATGTAGCCGTGCACGACCATCATATCCTATGTTTTGTATAAGTATGTATTAACTACTGCTTTCGGAGACCAGTAATATCCGATTTAAAATAAACGGCCATGTCTCATGATGGTAATGAAACAGAGTTGTTGATTGCAACGCTGATACCTGTCCACTGTCGAATTGACAGTGTACCTGCACAAACAGGTTTTCGAAAAATATTTATAGACATGTATCGAATCATTTGGTGATCCCGGGCGAGTATTATGAAGTAGGAACGATATTTTGTTAGAAATCATCAATTAAAAACTTCATTCAGCGTTGATAAATTTAGACTGACATCAAGCGATAAATTAATGTTATCACAACCGACTCTTCCGATATTCGCAAACGTCAACAACGCCGCGAATCGAATTCCAGCTGTACGGAACGTGGTATTTCTGATACAGTAATCAGAGGTGGTCAAAGTTGTCCACGTTGATGATCAAGTAGAAGTAGAAGTCACTTTCTAGTAAATTACAAGTAAAAATAACGATTTTCACTATCTGAAGTGGAATTAGATTATATAGAACTGAAAGTGCTCCAGAGTGTCATTTTAAAAAAGAGATTTAGTCGAGGGTCGGATTCGCTTAGCATCAGGAAGGGGCTACTCTCGAAATTACAATACGTATTTTCGTAACTAACGCAAGCCACGTATGCCAATCCACAGATGGAACAATCGAGATTTTATTTTTAGTTATCGGAATACATGTTATATTTCAATGTGCAACTATGACGGTTTCAATCATAAACGTGATGCAAATATATCTTAAGCTACATTCTAGTTTAAAAAATACAAAGTGTAAAGAGTAAGTGATTTCTTCTAAATATGTAGGAACAGAAGTAGGGGCTCCACTCGATTAACTAACGCAAAATCTTATTGTCTACTCCGAAAGAGTCGGTGTGCTTCGTTACTGACCACCTCTAGATATCGATACAATAAATACTTCGGACCCTGTGTGTAGCTGTTGGCGTTAGACGGTGCATGTAACTGTTAAGTAGAAATGCACGTAGTCTAAAACTTGAGTAAGCAGCGAACGTAGACAAAAACTATTTAGGTATTCCGAAAAAGTAGAAATATTTGGTTACTGACCACCAGTGGCAATAATCGTACGTAATACTTGACATGACTTCAGTGAAGAACATGGTTATTAAACAACACACAGAATACTGAATAATTTCATGAGTGTATAATTGCTCCGTATCACACCAGGAATCGACCTTTGTGACTTTTTCATTGTAGAAGCCAGTACCACCAAGGGGTGCGTGAGCAACGGAGCAGTGAGCAACCATGGAAAATGTCATTATATGTTACTAAGTTATCGTATTCCAGATGGTAGCCATGATGACATACCCATCACTCGACAAAGGTTCCGCTCAGCACCACTACCCTGTGCTGGTTGATTTTACTTGTTCCAAGTTTCTCACAATTCCATTGGCTAATGCAACACCTACGTCTAGGTTATTTGAGGAGGCTATAAATAAGCGATAAAACACGATGTAGAATGGGCGATAGAAGCACTTATTTTAGGTGATTATCGAAGTTACATAGCGCAATGATATTGAGCGATCCCCGATTTATGTAAGTTACATTTAAGTTATACCATACGGCTATGACACAAAAAGTATGTGAAAACATGTAGCCTAATATGACTTTATTTCCGCCATTAAAATGTTATAGATAGATTTATAGACAAGCTGACATAAATGCCGCTTTAAAATCTGCTGCATATGCTAACTCTGAATTTATTTACAGGACGGTTTATTGTCCACTAAATGGCGGAGTCCTCATGAGATGGATAATCGACTTCAATTCAACATTGCAGGATGAACGCTTCACTAGCGTCAGCCTCAACTTGTAAAAGTAGCGTGCATTTGTTCACGAGGGATATCAATACACCATGAATCCTCAAGATTGAATTTTGAAATGTTTGTTATCAAAATGTTTTTAGATCCGGCGTTAGATCATAACGCGGAATTAAAGTGGGAGGTTTTATACTTTTTAACGCAAGAAAGGCAGTAGGCAATTCAGAAGATCACGCCTTATGACTTTTCGCAAATATTTACCGCTTCAATGAAACTATATACATCAAACCGCACATGTCCATTATATTTATGAGGCATCCTCTTGTTTATAGGTTTATTTTGAGCAACGTGATTGGCTGATAGGTAGAGAATGACTAGCGTCAAGTTGATTCAACGACAAATTGCGACTTGAGTCCGACTGGAGACGAGTCATGACTCGAGTCATTACAACCCTGTATCTTGGTGCATATCCATTAGGGCTGTTAAAAAAAAACTGCTCCTTCAGATTTCACTGGCTACTTGATAAAATTGTTGGGTTAGCTAAAAAAAACGCTGCACACCAACTTTGGCTCCATTCCAACCAGTAGAAGCGAGATTCGTGCAGTACAAAGTTTTGAATTCATCGTTAAAAACAATAAAATTGAAATTTCAAAATTATTCTGCCGACCCCATATAATTGTTAGGCTGTCAGTAGAGATGATGCACAGCAAATTTGGCTTAATATGGTCTGTAAATACAACACATTCATTTTGTCTATGACTTTATACGGGGATTCTCATGTATAATGATATTGGAAGTAGCATACGTGGAAAACCAGAATCACAGATATCGTAGATAATATTCAACAGTGGACCACTGGCACTGGCAGTCAATTTAATTGTTAAGTTGCGTGTGCTGGCGTAGACAAGCGTGGCCAAACGTGCCTGTTCCCAATTCAAGTTTTTTTTCGTTCGTTGTGACGTCAATACAGCGTGCTACCGTTTGATGGTTTTCAAATTTTTAACACATTCGTGGATTTGCCACTTGCAACTGTCGATTGTAAATGGTGGTAGTAATAAATAGTAGTAGCATTGATAACAAGAATTAGTGCATTGCATATGAGCTAGGTCAGTGGTTCTCAACTTTTCTGTCTTCGCAGACTTTTTACGGACAGTTTTGGACCCCAACGGACCCCCACGAAGATTTACTTCGAATTTAGCTCAATTAGCGTGCAATCGTTATCTCTGCCTTGTGCAAATGATTACTGTAGGGCGCTAAGCTTAGTGATTACCAGCAACAAGATTACCGTTCTTGAAAATAAGATCATACTATTAATGTGGAACTACGATTGACTTCTATTATTTCAAAGCCAATTCTGCAACTGCATTTCTTGAAATACGTGGCCGTGTCTTGAAATCCGGGCCTTCGATGTGATATGAACGAGTGCCGAAAATCCATTTCCACAAATATAGGCGGTGGCGAATGTAATAATAACGCGTAACGTTTCCTACGTTGCATTTGGGTATGATCGAAACAAATATTGCACCAAAATTGAAAAATAATTGTTTTAATGAACATATGACGTCAAGCCTGGTCATTTCTATCTAGCAACTTATCTTTAAATTGAAATCTATATCAAGAAAATGGACTTTTGTGAACATTTCAAAGTCAACGTGATTGACCTTACTCATCCAACGTTTTTTCCACAATCCCCAAAGAAAACATTCCGAAACAGCAACATGTTTGTATCAGTGGCAATTTCGCAATTACAGTGATTCTGCACAGTAGGGTATTTCATCTCAGATTGCCCTTCTGTTGACGTGAGCTTTGGAGCTTTACTAGTAATGAAGCGAAACTGTTTCGTGATTTTCCTAATTTACAAAATATGAATTGGGTAATAAACTATTTTAAGGCTTTGCGGACTCCCTGAAAATGGACCCCAGACCTCCGGTTGTGAACCACTGAGCTAGGTATTATTGAAGTAGAATCACCATTTCAAAAGTATAGAATTACTGAATTCGCAAAAACCTGGAAATTGAATTAATTTCGGAATTAGAAAGAAATACAAACTATTCAAGTTCAGTTCTTTCTCGTGAACATGAGAACGGCAAATGTTTGTAGACCAACCTTGGTTCGTTTTGCTATACGGAGCTTCGAGTTGAAACGGGACGGTCTTTGAACTTCAACGACGATGTCGACTTCGCGAATGCTCTTTCCACTTACAGCGACTATATAGTGCCGGTCATGCATAGTCCGTGGGCTCTATATCCGAGGGATTTTTATTTATTTTGGGCCGGAGCCGTATCAAAGCCGGATTCATAGGCTACTTCATCTGATAGGAATGGCGTCGGATTCACACTTTGTCAGATGCAGCAGGAGTACTATAGGGATTTGTGTCCAAGATTTAGCTAGGACAGGATATATATTGGCAAGACTTTTTAGTAATGTCAGGAGCCGGATTGTAAGCGGGTTCCAGTTTGAAGAAACAGGATCGGATTCGGACTGGAGAATATGTCGATCCGCCCGCGCTAATAGCGCCCAACTGCTATGCTCACTTACATAGTCTGTGTAGGGAAAGCCGATGGCGTAATGAATGGGATTGCGTGGAAAGCAATAAGGTGGCAGTCTCTGACTCGATAATCTTGGTCGGACTCTTGCGACTCCATCATCCAAGTACCTCAATGGTACCGATGATGGTGATTTATTTCGTTTCGAAAATCTAGTGCAATACACCGTGATAAATGTAGTCAGTAGTCTACTATGTGGGAATGGGATAGAATGAGTTACAAGGGGCTGTAATAATATTGGCAGGGTTGTTGTTGTTGTTGTTGTTGTTGTTTGTAGTACTGGTGGTGCTAGTCGACTACTATGATCATTTACACCAGGCCAATTTTCATCATTTGTATTCCGTAGCGGCCGACTTGTATTGTAGCACAACCTACTTCTAGGCTCTTATAAGTCACCGCTTACACGGATGAGATGGCGAGGAGGAGCCTAAATAAACCTCCAACACTTAGGCAGGAGTTCTGGAGTCGACCTCGCTCGGACTCGAACACGCAACCCATTGCTGTTGTAGCTGCGGATTGTACCACTACACTATCTCGCCACATATTGGCAGGGTTGCAACCAAGTCACAATGTCCCGAGCCACAATTCAATATTACTTATATAGTTTTGACCAGTGTTGGGATGTCAGACTCGAGTCAACTTTTTATTCGTATGACATGAGTATTGACTCGTGACTATAAGCAAAATTGACGAGTCAGTTTCAAGTCATGAAGTGATCGATGTCGACCAAATCGCTGTATCTTGCAAAAGTTAGGATTGTTAACGATACGCTGGTGCGACCTGTGAAAGCAACCAATCACTCAATGATTGTGGGTTTTACGGAGCCTCAATTGTTGTATCACAAATAAAGTGATCACAAAAGCAGTGATCGGAGCTTACAGATTATGTTGTCGTGAACTAGTAGTAACGTAATATGCTATCAATTTATCTCTGTTCTATAAATTGCTTACAGTGCATAATGTCCAGTGTCCACCTTAACCAAGTCTCTTGTATGTTTTAAATCGAATGAATATCGCTCATATGCCTGTAATTGTATATCATGGATATGTAGGTGGGTAGGGTATTGCACGATATCATAAGTTCCTGTGATTCCGTATTTTATCTTGTATTTTGGCTGACTTGGACTATACTGCTAATTGCCTAGTTTAGCAGTGCAGCGCCTTTTGTGGTTATAATCAACGTTTTATTTGTTCTTCAACTATGAATAAATAGGCACTCAATATATATTTGAAACAGCAAAATGCAATCGCTTTGAATGATGTCTCGTACTTTGAAAATTCAACTTGTCTTGACTAGTGACTTGACTTGTGACTTGAATTGACTTGACTTGATTAGAGCTACCTCCGAATATCGAGTCACTTGACTTGACTCGAGTTACCTTTAAAATCAAGTGACCTGACATGACTCGAGTCTAAAACTGCAATGACTGTAGATGACTTGTTACTCGAAAGTATGACTTGACCTGGTTTTGACCCGAGTCAAGTAGATTGATTTTCACTTCACCACCGAGTCAAGTCCAAGTCAGGGAATAACGGGTCGATTCCGAGTCATATTGAGACTTGAGTCCGACTCCAAATAATAGAGTTCCCTATTCAATATTGACTTTAAGACGGTCTCAACTCATTGTCATGATATATGATATCATGATTGCATTCATAATATACACATTTTTTCACTCTTAACATATTTATGCAAACGCATAAAATGAATTTCTGCGCCTATTCAAGGATAATTTCGGAGGGCGAAAATCATTTTCAGTTCACTGCAATTTCACGCCCCCTTCAAATACTTTCACGCCTCTCCAAGGAGGAAGCGCCCAAAGTTTGAGAAGCAAACTTGATCCTTTTGTGCAAATACCGATAATATAATTTCCACAGAAATACTTGATTACGTTATACGTGTGAAGTTTATGGGTGATTATGTTGCCCCAATTATACGATTTCTAATTGATTCTGCAGTAATAGCAAAGTTGGCTTTTGTTATGATTCCTTAGTCTTGTACTTTGTATGGTTTTGACTTTGAATTTCTGGTTTGCTGTATTATATTTCATTTGAGCTGATTAGATGTTGATTGTTTGTTATCGTTTTTCAGTAAATTGCAAGATTACATTATGGACTGTTACACACCAAGTTGAGAATCCAAGAAAGAGGGCATCACTCTGAGGACGTAAGGATTGTGTGACTAATAAATCGTGTCACATTATTACACATGACTAAATTACCACACAGTGCGAAATTACTTTATCTAGCAAGTCTGAACAGGACCGATCTCTCGACTTCAAGTTTTATGACTGTTTTTATTCGCATTGGTAAGTAGAAATATTTGATTGAAAGTGAAATCTTGCCTCCTGGATTGACTTAAGTCAATATATTTCTACTTGACCTCAACTTCAATATCCCACATTGTAAAGCTTCGGACAAGTACTGGTAAACTAATCGTCACAGACGTGATGTTTATATGTTTGCTGTCAACACTACTATCGTCGAGGAGGAGTCCATGTAGTCCTTTTTCAAGATATATAATAATATAAAATGATAACTCATATATGACTGGAAGTATAGCCGAATAATTGATTACCAATTTAAAACTCTCTGTAACATGATAACCTGTTTAATTGTTCGCTGTCCACAGGACCTATAATCCAATATTATACCCTTTATGATTTTCGAACTTCTGCCTGCGTGAGATAATGTCAAAATACTTTTTACTGAATTATGTTATTCGTGATATTACTGTCAATTATCTGCCTTTATACATATAGGTCTATAGATTTGTCTGAAACCACGCCGAAGACGAACGAGTATTCCAGGCAAATCTTGTTGAAATCGTCGAGTAGAATATTGGACCACAACCACCCGGATTATTATTTATCGACCAGCATATTTAAGAACAAACAACGAATCCACTGCATTATATGGCACGGCGATATGTATAGTGACATGGATAAAACATGAGTACATAGGAAACACTAAGGCCAGTTACTAAATGACTGGGACTTACAATTTATTGCTAAGCCCCATTTTCCCTTAATAAGTATTAATAATTAATAATAAATAATCTTTAACGGGTATGGTACACTGATAATACATATATCTATATGGTATATTTAGATTTTTGAAGATAAATATTTCACGTGCAATGAATTCCTTACAGATCAGTCAAGGAGTAGTAGTAAGGCGATTTTCAATAGAAATTTGATTATTCAATATTATAATATGGTGACCTGAAATTTAATCGTGACATGCTGCACGCCAGAATGCAACTAAAGTGTTGCCGGGAACTGCCAGCAGCCCACGTCAACAGTATCCGCATGTTATTTGCTCGTATGTCATGGCTACGTATCGGATGTAAATGATTAATAAACCAAGAGTACACCAACTATACATATAGTTATTGGCGAAAAAAAATTATCATCCTCATAGCAATATATAACGATGAGACATGGCAACAGAAACCATTTGACGGTATCTATCACAGCGATAATCTTATAGGAAGGTTCCTTTGAATTGATTCTACGTATAATCGAAATCATCTTTGTTGAATGATGATATTTCTAAGAGTTTCTAGTCTTCTGAGCGTGGTACTGTGTTTCGCACAGTGTTGTTTCTCGAAACCGATACAAGAGACCGCAATTGAAATGGAGCTTAATGACGAATTTGACTCTAATCAGAACATCCCCGATTTCACCCAATATTTACGGACAAAAACGTACGAGGCGGAATGGGGTGTACGGAACCAGACAGAGCCAGAGATTCGAGCTCTTCGCCAATCCTCATCAAATCATTTTCAGGGTAATATTATATATATTAGAGATATTCTTGTATTTTATCACCTGAACTATGAACCCTGCCAAAACCTTCCTGCAGTATAGCAGGGATTCTTAAACCTTTTCCCACTGTGTTCCTCTTACAAATGCACGTATGGCGTACTACGGAGTGCGGATATCGTACAGGAGGCGAGTAACGTTACATGAAAATACAAAATTATTATGAGCCATTAAACCTTAACAAACGCCGAGTTAAATGATCATACACTTAAAATCGATTTTCACGTAATTCCTAAACTCGCTGTTTCAGAAAATCGTCCCAATGCCTGATAACTTAAGCTGCCCAAGTCGCCTGGGGGTACGCGTACCCCGATTTGAGATCCCCAGCAACAGAAGTTGCATTGTACTTTGGGTCGAATTCGTTGATCAAGATATGTTAAGTGCTCATTGTCATGATACATTTCGATAACACAACCCCCAGAGGCCAATATGATATTCGACGAGCTTCTTGGAGGTACAGAACTTCAATATACAATTGAATAGTATACTCATATTGAAATGAACCCAAATATTTTTGGCTGACACTCGTCAGAGGTAATCGTCAGCAACTAGTAGAGAATTGGAAAGAACATTTTATATCAACAATCGTATCTCAAAATATAGAACCCGTGACGAGTGACCGCCGAAAATATTTGGGCTCATTTCAATATGAATATACTGTTCAATAATATGATATTCTTTGAGAATATCGAATATCCAATTCAAGCTAATATCGATTTCGTGTTTTAGAACCAACGAACAGAACCCACACTTCCACAAAAACACATTTTTGAAAAATCCAAAATAGAACTAAATACAAAACATCGGAATCTAATGATGGATACAGCCACGTTGCTTATGAGCGAAAGCTCCACGTGTTTTCTCGAGTGAAATTAATATTTTGTAACATCGTTGATAATTTATATAATTCGTCTGACCATGGTTTACAAAGCATTCGCATTACACTGCGAGTTTCTCACAGTCCAATGCAGGTATTTTTGATAGAAATAGTTTTGGAATTGGCTTCATGCATTTAATAAATCCCTCTAAACAGAAATGGACGTTCGCTTCTGATGATAACCAGTCGAAAAACTTCGAAAGTAGTATAAATTTGACCACGTGAACATATTGTTTGATGTAGCTCCACTTCGCTTACAACAGTTATATTCCTTATAAATGAGAACATATAATGAAATTCTACATACAGGATCAATATATATCTAACTCGCTTTTATAGTGCCAGGACGTGGATGCTCGATGAACCTGAGGCCCAATATGGACGGTGTTTCATTTTCCTCGTCTGTAGCGTTTGGTTCCGAGAATAAAAGAACATTGGCGGATCTTGACGGACGGTCGACAATCGCTTCAACTGAATCATGGTGTGGCCGGGCTGGTAAGAAAGCGATGTTAACTTGAAAGGGTCAGTTCGCTCTGAATATGATGTGGTCTCAAATTAAAGATAAGGTTAGGAAAAAAATTGAAAAAAAAAATACTGAAAAAGCCACCGCATTCGAACTGCAGCTGAAGTATTTTTAAACTATGCACGAGTCCGATCTCCATGAAGTCTTGTTTCCTCTCAGTCTCGCTTCACGGCTTCTTAACTAGATTCCAACCCAACCGATTATATATCGATGCGCCGATTATATCAAGTTGATATCACAATTTGCCAGAAATATCGATATCGATCATTT
This sequence comes from Botryllus schlosseri, assembly GCF_051294905.1. Lineage (NCBI taxonomy): Eukaryota > Metazoa > Chordata > Ascidiacea > Stolidobranchia > Styelidae > Botryllus > Botryllus schlosseri. Next base: position 3,049,999 of record NC_137241.1, read on the forward strand.
GGGGTGACAAAATCGGTACTTTTGTCGTGACGTTACAATCTTTTTAGCTTATTTCATGTCCAAGCATACGGCAATAACTGCAAAACTGATCTAATAAATACTCTGGAGTTTTGGAAATTCAATTTAGCTGAATGCCATATATTTCCGATATCGGTGAATATGTCGGCCTTATCGATGAAAGTTCTCGTTATCGCTATCGTTGTCGGTATTGGTCGGGCTCTATTCTCAACTAGTCTCGAGTCGGACTGGCTTGGCTATCCTCAATATGAGCAGCTATTCGGAAATTAGCACACTTTGACAAGGATTAGGATATATGTCTGGGTTCGCGCCACGGTATGAGCCAGTGGTTGTCAGAAATTGACTGCCATTGAACATTTTATTCGTTGTAAGTGGTTGTTAATGTGTGGATGAAAAATGGCGGCGTTTGATAAATCCACAATGGCGGCCGACTTGATTTCATTCTGACAAGATGTTGCATTGTTACATTGGTTGATTTACTATCGGCTCGATACGCCTTAGGTTCAAGTAGTTGGTGCACTCTATACTACATGCACACTATTTTCTTACATTGTTGTAATTGAATATAATGTTAATCCAAATTCAGGACATAACGATTGGATAGAAATAACATTTAAAGGACCAAGAATGGTAGCTGGTATTGTTACTCAAGGAAGTCCTTCGAGTGACCATTGGACCAAGACATACCGCATATCATGCCTTAGTGAACAAGGGTCGTACAAAGAGTACACCGAAAATGGAAGGACCAAGGTAAGTAGAATCTCAATAAAATATTTTCGGAGCAAGTCAACGCATGCAATAATAATTAAATGAATGTTGCCCACTCTACGGACGAGATAGCAAGTAGCGATAGAGCAGTGGTTCTCAACCTTTTTGTCTTCGCGGACCCAATTTTGGACCGTCATGGACCCCGCGGACCCCCACAAGTTTTCGTTCAAAATTAACTCGATTTTAGTGCAACGGTCAATTGACTAGTAAATGTAGACTAGTCATAAACGGCCACAAAATGACTTTTCTTGAAAATAACAGCACATTATATACAAAAATTGGGAAGACTTTTTTCATTTCGAAGGAAATTTTCCAGCTATATTTATAGTCTTGAAAATCAGCGTCTTCGATTTGATATGAAGGAGTGGCGAAAATCCATTTGCACAAATATATATTGGTGGCGAATATAATATTAACGCGTAACGTTTCCGACGACAGGTTTGGGTGTGCGTTTTTAATGAACATATCACGTCCAGCCTATATTCATTTCTCTCTCATCACGAATTTCTTATTTCAAACGACTGTTTACTAATTTGTTGAGACTGCCAACTACAAATCCAAAATGTTTTGGAAACATTTCGAAGTCACCCGGTTCGACCACCTCCAACATTTCATTTTTCCACATAACCCAACAAAACATCTCTAAACAGAAATATGTTTGGATCAGTAGGCTATTGGCAATTTGAAAATTAAAATGAGTTTGCACAGTCGAATATTTCATCCCAGACGACCATTTCAATGAACTGAGTCCTAACGTTTTAGCTATTATGAAGCGAAACTGGCGCATGCTTTTCCTAATAAAAATACAAATACAAATTAGGTTGTCAATCATTTCACAAATTTATAGGCTTCGCGGACCCCCTGAAAATGCTTCACGCACCCCCAGGGGTCCGCGGACCCCCGGTTGAAAGCCACTGCGATAGAGTGTAGGTAGAGCGTGGTTTCATATCAATCAACCGCGTGAAAGTTCATTTGAGTTAAGGAATTGTCATTTCTTCAAGTGACACACTTGTGAGTGTCTATCAATCTAAAAAGCGACAGAAAGATTGAGAAAAAAACGAACTTCATGTTGGCACACTCTGTTTGAGTCAATCGAGTCCAACCAGTTAAATTATTCCACAGAAATACCGTGCATAGCCTTGCGCTACATGTTTGTATTATGTTAGACTACAAAGTGACGTTTCATATTGTACACGCTGGGAACAGTCCTAAACCTATAATTTACTTCTATAACTACTATTTAACTTAATTTTAATTTCAATACTCTATAAAGTCTTCTTTTACTACTCGGCTCGAATCATTAGAGTTATTATTCGATTCAGATTCGAGCACCCGAATCATTGTGCTCACTCCTTGTTATAAACCACTAAACAGGGGCTATTCCCTTCGATTTAGTGGTAACCCTGCGTATGCGTTGTGAGGAATACCAGAGATTCAAGTTTAAACGCTGACGTTGGAGTTTGCTTCATTATTATTTATCGTGATTCCGGTTTCTGTCGCGGCCTTGGACCTTTCAAGTTAGAAGTGATGCAGCAGTGCTACTCAGATATTTGAGTAATGCTTTCATTTTACCTGCATATACCGGTTTTGCGTAGGCGTTTTCACTTCTGCGAATATAGATCTCTGATCACCGTATGCACTGTTTTGCCTTGGAATTGCCACTTTTGCCTTTAAATTGGGTATCAATGTTCGCAACTTGATCATAATGGTAAAACCACAATACCGCTATCGGATGGTTATAATGTGGCTTATGAAATACACTACATATGCCATCGGGGGTGGTACTATAATGGAGGTATCCCAACATTGGTTAGAAATGTGCTGAATTGTACACGCATTTATCGTCTACTAAGAATTGCTTCGCGGTCCTGATGTTTGCCAACCCTGTTCGAGATTGACCACAAATACTAAATGGTTGTTACAGACATTCACCGGAAATTCGAACAGGAATAGTAAAGTTTTCAACATATTTTCGGAGACACTCTTTTGTCGCTCAATTCGTATCATACCAAAGACATGGCATTCTGATCCTTGCTTGCGGATAGACCTAATACATGAAGGTTGTTATGGTAAGATAAAATTCCAATCGAACTTGATTGATTGATTGATTGATTAAGAATAATTGTAATTTGGTTCAAGTCCAGTCGCTTTTGGTTTGACCGATCGTTAAACCAGTGTGTTCTCAAAGGTGGTGTTACCACTAGGGTTGTTCAGATTTGGACAGCTCAACTGATAACGCCACGCCAGCTATAAAACGGTGACATGGTCAACACTACACATCCAATAGTAAGGATTATCGCCCCATGGATCATTGGGGGCTTTGAGGGGAAGGAAGATCAGGATGAAGGTGACCAAAATCGTTTTTAAAAGTTTTTTTACGTACTTAACTATCATTTGGAATTATTCAAGACAGTTTCCATAAAAATTTCCAAATCTGAACAACTCTAGTGGATACTCCGCCCAGATGCTTTTCACGACATTGTTATTGTCGATCCGTCTGCCACAATAATTGAAGGCAAGTCGCTATTGGTCTTTGTCGATATTGACTATGTTTCATATCGAGTTGAGTGACAAGATTTAGTATAGTATATTTTGATGCTGTTATCTAGCAATGCACCACGTTTCAAGACTGTGACTCGATGATTAGCGAGTATCTGTCGAGTATCTGGTAGATCGGCGCGCACCGATGTATTGCCGACTTCGATAACGGAATTACTATGCTAATCATTGAGTGACAATCCTGAAACCTAGTGCGAAGTTGTTACAAATAGTAACACATCCACCCAGAAGCGTGTGTTAACCAAATATTTCATTACTTACAATTTATGATTTATTAGAAATACATACACCGCCGTGTATGATGCAAACTTTTGACTTGGCTATAGCCAGAGTATTTCCTGCATGTCATTCTCAGAAAATAGTTGCTAATCTGTGACGTAGGCGTTCCTAACTCATTAAAGGTTTAGAACCGTGCAGAACTAGATTTCATTCTCCTAGTCAACAAATTAATTTTTATTTCATCGGAAATATCGGACATTGCGGTTTCGAGCTTGAAATGAGAGAGATTCCTACCTCAAAAAGTTACCGGCTAGCTGTTAGTAGTGATGGCTTTGAGCTTGCAATGGCTGCAAGAACATTATTCAACAGAACACCTGCATCTCGATTCTCCCAAAATCACGACACGTGTTTTCTAGTTATTCGACAACTAATATTTTTTTGAAATGTGCAACTAGAACTAGAACTGGAACTACTGAATTTTCAAAATCTGCTACTACAACTGGAGCTAGAACTAGTCAATTTTCAAAATCCACAACTACAACTAGATCTACTCAATTTTCAAAATCAACAACTAGATCTAGAACTTGAAGTACTCAAAAAATCGTTAGTCAGTTGACCATCAACTAACTAAATATTTAGTTTGTACAAGTCTGCAACCCCTGTTCCAATCCTTTCGATGTGATGCAGCTACATCGTCGAATGTACGTTTCTACAGTTCGACCAAAGGTGGTCAAAGTAGTCAAGAAAGCTACTCAAGTAGAAGTAGAAGCAGCAACGCAAATATCTACCCAAGTACGAGTAGAAGTACTTCTTTTGAAAGCGGCTGAAAACTACTTGAAGTAGAGGTAGAATTGACCGCCTTCAAAATGAAAATAGCGAAAAGCAAGGAAGTAGATTACAAAATATTACGAAATAGAAGTAAAATTAGCGGGAAATTAGATCTACTTTAATCCGAACCCAAGTAGTGGAAAATTACTTGAGTATTTCAGAAAAGTAGAAGTATTTCGTTACTGGCCACCTCGTAGTTTGAATGATTGTAAATTGCAGCTCCCGCACGTTTTCAATTCGAAGTAATATCTCGTGGGTATTTGGACGGAGATTCCTGCAGTATAAAAGTGAATGGGATCGAGAAGGTTCCGAATCGGATGGGATTTTGCGTTGTGGGATTCGATCTGCATTCTCTCACATTCAAAGCCGATAATTTCAATACATATTCGGATCCAACTGGACAAGTATTCATACATATTTATAAATTATACCTACCTCATCGTCTGATCGATTTTTTAATGATCTCAATTTCACAAAAACTCGAAATGCATTGGATGAGCAGTCGGCGCAAATGTCATCGTTCCTGGGCAGTCTGCCGGCATATTCCGTCGTAGCAATTGCAGCCAATGACGCTGTTAGTCGCAACGTTGACACGACATTGCAATCGAATGTTATTTCACCCATGAAAGGATTAGGAGCTGTTGGTATATCGTGCGACCCGCATCGTCTCGGTGAGGATGTAAATATTTTGTATTTAGCTTACTCTTATCGGCATCGTCGAGATGACGTATAGCGGCAGAGCCGCGGGTCAGATGTGAGAACCCAAGCCGGGTCTGACCGAAGCCGTCCATGTTACATTGACACTCATTACTTTCTGTGCAACACGAAATCTGGGATCGAGTCGAGAACCCAAATTATAGCGCCAACGCTTCCTTCACATCTCCATCTTCAAAGCACAAGGAATTATACTTACATCCTCCCGTGCTGTTTTTTTTTCACCACTTTATATGAATTGTTGGTGGTTGGAGGTTTAACCATTGCGGTTTATTTGAAAATTTAGAAGTGACCCGTGCTACAAGTAGGCAGCTATACCGAATCACATTAGCGTAACTGACCATCGATGTCAAAAAACGCCCTGAACACCACAAACAATATAAATTGTTTCACGTTTCTTCAAAAATTAGAAAACTGTTACTATCACTAATTCCTCAATTTAGGTCGACAGGGTGGGAAGCACAAAATGGGTTAATTCATATCAACGAATTCGCGATGTCCGGCAAAATTCAATGAGATCATGATGTTGCCAGTGGCGGCTCGTCCTATAGGGCAACTTGGGCATTGCCCCACCTAAAATTCTGTTCAATAACAATTTAACCATTTATAGACGCACAGCAATCAGTATATACCGAGATCACGGCGAAACCCGCATTATTCTTGTGCTTTCGCTAACAAATGCCCATCAATAGCGAAGTCTCTGCGAAAATCGAATTCTCTTCTGTGTTTTCGCTTTGTGAATGCCTAGCCGGGGCTTGCCCCGGTAGCGCTCATAACAAGCTTTCACTATCTATTCTCTCAAAGCCGCGCACAATAAAGAAACGGTGATTTACTCTCTCCTATTCGTAAAATGGCCGAGCAAGTGGGGTAACTATGCCTGTCGCCCTTAAGGTGTGATGTAACAATCGTATCTATATCTGAACTCGGTTACCGTGATATGCGTTGACTCGACCTTTGCTGGTATATGTCGATTTTGACGGTGTTTCGCACCATGATAATTCTTGAAACTTGGTACGATATGTCGTGAAGGTAGTATTTAGCACTGCTCCAAGTTTCAGGCTTGCTACTCAAAGATAAGGGTGGTAATTTCGTTTCCGAAGTTCAGTGTGTGCTGATCTATCATGTACATTGTACAGCAAACAGATTTTACTCAAAAGCCGGTATTGGTCTCCATTGATTTTGACGATGTTTCATACCGAGATCGGTCATGATATTTGGCACAGTAAGTCTTAATGTTAGTATCGACCGCTGTAATAAGTTTTAAGTTTGTCACTGAACTATGTGGGTGGTAATTTCGTTTCCAAAGTCGAGTGAGAGCTGACTCTTCATTTATCGCTAACAGATTTACGCAAAAGCCGTTATTGGTCTCTATTGATTTTAACGATGTTCCATACCTAGATCTGTCATGAGCTTTTGCACGGTATGTCTTGATTTTAGTATCGAACGCGGTGCCAAGTCTTAAAGTTGACGCTCAATGATTGAGGCAGTTATTTCGTTTTCGAGGTCGAGTATGGTAGAGATGCGCGCTGATCTGATACTTAGCCTACCTACATCATTGCGGATCTCACGGAAAAGCCGGTGTCTGTCTGTGCTAATCTAGTCTGCGTTCCATAACGAGATCGGTGATGATATTTCGAATGGTATATCTCGATGATCGCATGAAACAGCTAACTAAGATTCTCGGTTTGCATTCAAATATTCACATAATTTTATGTTCGCCAATGTGCATTTCACTGTGAAATTGTGGCCTTCAAACCATTTGCTTACAATCCCCTGTCAAATGCGATAGCTATTTCATTTTCGATGTCGGCTAACAGCTGATCATTCGATCAGCCTATTCCTCGATCTATTTTACTCAAAGTTCGGTGTTCGTCTGTTTGTATTGATTTTGACAGTGTACCATGCCGGAATGGGTTATGAGATTGCGAATGCTACTTCTCGATGATTTCATGTAACAGTATGCTAAGTTTACGGCTTTCATTCATGTATTTATTGATTAATATATTTTCCAACGGCGATTTGGCAGCAGACAGTAAGCCGTATGTGTTGCGTCACAATCTCCAGTTTCAAGGCCAAAATGTACTATGTTGTTCCGAGACCGAAGTTCCGAGGCTGCTGTCCTTAGTTCTTCAAAGACCATTCAAATTGATGTTCTGGATTCAATATGACAGGCCCAATCTATGAGATAACAATTGCGTATGTGTCCGAAGTCGTTGACCTTTGCAGTTAGGCTTACGCAATCTCTCGAGTTCTAATCATTGGAATTAGTCTGGTCAAGTCAAGTGCGAACATGAATCGTATTGAATCTTTGCTCCGTACGTAGGCTAGTTTACGCAGTTGCCTTTAGAGCGAAAATTAAAGGTCTAGAAGACTACTCCTTGTCGCTTCGACATATTCCTGTCTTTTCATTGTATCGCATTTTTGTGGTGTATTGAACTGATAAAATTGCTAATAAACCAATGATGATGATGATAGAAATTGTCCAGTCCATTGATCCAATCGTACGCCGGGTACCTCCGCTTTGGTTGCCTATCACCTGGTCGTAACTCGTAACCACCAGCTCAGTGGTCGTAACACACCAGGATCATGTACGAAACACTTTCGGACGGCCTATCGATTTGCGTAATCTCTAACTCTACCATGAAATCATAACGCATGCTACTAAGGATGACCTGATAATTGATTCGTGGCATAGGGACGATTCTTAGTTCACGTACATTATGTAAAATAATCCTTTAATTAAAAAAAAAATGAATAAAACATTTGTTACCACACTTCAAGTCACGGCTCACCGGCAAACCTCTCGCGGCACCTACGTTAAAATCACTGTTGTCGGGAAATTCATGTGACCATCATATTAAAGTTACTTTTTTACGTTGGAAAACGTCATTGTGACGTCATGTTGATAAAAGTCGCTCGCAGCCCTTGCCCCACCACCCGATATTGTCACGAGCCGCCACTGGATGTTGCATCGGCGTGTCCACTGATGTTGCAACGGAGAAACGCACCACTAATTTGACAGGGTCATCTTATGATGGTATTGTGCCACTGATGCAGTTGTTGATAGTCTGAAATCTCTCTTATTCTGTTATGCTACAGAGTCGAATTACCACAGTTCATCAAACCGATCGATGCTCCTTTTCTGTCAGTGATGATGAGTTGATCATCAACATAAGCAAGAAGGGTATATTCATTAGCAAAATGTGCAGTAGTTAATACGCAGAGGCAAAGTTGCTGACATCGATTACAGTCAACTCATTCGGGCCATCAATGCACAAAGTTATCAATACAATGATGGCATGGGATTAAATTATAAGCTCCATCTGTTCGCATTTCATGCCGATGCTTGCACTATTACGTTATCTAACGACAGCAAATCGTCTTTTACCTTTGTAACCATGGGAATTCGTGCTTTATTTACAGTGCACCGTGATTCCTTCTCTTTTATCGGCCAAAAATCGAGAAGGCCAGACTGGATTAGCTGTCAACACGTCAAAGAAAAGAGAGGCTACGCAGTTGCCCACGCGACCATCTATACCTCAAGTATACTTATATGTATTGTTGTGTAGTATGTAGTTAACGTCGCAATTATGATAACATTGGTTGTCGTAAATAACTCGATCAAACATGTATAAGTTTATGGGTTTTCAAACTGCACATGAGCATCTAGCAAGAACTATAACTGGAACAGCTCAATTTCAAATACTCGCCACTAGAACTATGTTATCATAACTACTTAAGATAAATTTGCTGTCGCGGCGAAACTATACGCCTACCACGCAAAAGGTATAGATCAGGAGTCACCAATAGGGATGGTGTTAACGTCTGAAAGGTTCAGGTTCGTGTGAAAGCGAACCTTTTTGAAAGGTTCTGTGTGAACGCAAACGTGACCTTCATGACGTCACGTGCCGTTATATTGCGAATTCCAACCCTACATTTCAGTGAAGTGATAGCCTATATTAATGTACACGATAGGCTGAAGTACATATTGACGTTTTAAACGTCTCCCGTTGTATCAACTGGGGCAATCAATTGGTATAATCATCCCACAAAATGACTATCTTCCTTCGGGTAGCCAACAATTTCGACAAGGACTTGCAAGGGAATATAAGCTTACGCTTCAACAGTCTAGGCCAGACCTGACAATGCATTCGGCCAACCAAGCTCCGACTCGCAAGTCATTCTCACTTTTATGGTTTTGACTGGAGTCATTTTCAATGCACCACCGAGTTCGTGTCCAAGTCAGCGATCAGAGAGAGGGTCGAGTCCACGTCGTGGTATCATGACTCGAGTCCGAGTCCAAGTCATTGTGTTGACTGCTTAGTTTCCTGTTGAAGTCTTTTTAAACCAACTTTTTATAACTCAGTTTGGTGATATCGAATAGTTCGCATTCATAATGCACTAATTATCTTCACATTTAGCAGTTTCTGGTCGCATTTCCAAGTAGCAGTACCAAAGACGAAATCCCATATGCGTGGTTACTTTACTATTCTTTGAAATGACAATGAAATGTCGGTCTTCGTCATCTGAGTCTCGAGTCAAATGACCTGGTTCGAGTCATGCGCAATGACGCGAGTCCAAGTCGAGTCAATAGACAGATTGACTCGGGTCGAGTCGAGTCATTTCCGCATTTCCAGAAAATGACTCGAGTCAAGTCGAGTCATCAAAAAATCGTGACTCGAGTAATTACAACCCTGTGATTCTGTACAGATGGGTCAATCATCATCAAATCTCTGCATTTGTTAGAAAAGTACCATATCCCGATAATCATCACATCTCTACATGCGGTAGAGTTACTTAGTTTTGATGTAGTCTATCTTTGCACACATGCAATAATAGATATGGCCTAATCCCAGCGCCTGGCTCAAACCTTGACATGTTGTGCTGGCTAATTACTAATGTCAGCCGATAGCTTTACAATTTAGTGTGGTCTATTTGGTATGCGGCAGTCGTATTATTTCACGCTACATATGCCACACATCTTCAACATGAAGACATAACACCTATAGTTAACTGATTCTCTTCTTTTACAATTTGGCAATGTATGATAGAAGAAGGCTCTGGAGCTAGAGCAATTTCGCATTTAAGCCACGTGTATACTGTCATACACACATCACGTCCTTTCCATATGGCGCAAAATAAAGTTGGTAATAATAGATGCGAAACGGGTGTGTGGGGACTGGGCTCCCAGAAGTTGCGATCACATAGCCTTTTTATAGGGGGCCCCCAGGAAGTCTCGCCCAGAGCCCCCAAATCGTAGGGCCACCACTGAATACACATATGAAATCAAGATTGAACCCGGACGCCTGCTAGATATTTGTACATCAGACAAAGACATCAATTTCGTTGGTTGGTTAAATAAGCTTCATTCGCTGACTATCCACAACTACATGTAGTGTATTTCGCTCTTGATGCTGTGTGATTGCGGGTCAAGTTTACAGCAGAGAGTCACTACATAGTCACAAACGGAAAGCTGGATATTTGGAGCAAACGTTTGTAACAAAGCAAGTAACATTTTTGAGATGGTCAAGGTGCATGCTGGTTTAGTGTTGAATTTTTATGTTGCCAGCGTCATGCATATATAGAGTGGCCCGCAGTTGAAATGAAATAAATTTTAACCAAAGATGTTATACCGAAGTTAAACTTGTAATATATGAAAAAGTTCACAGTCCAGAACCTACCATGGCTCGTTTGTGAACGTAAACCTTTAAATATCAAAGGTTCACTCACAGAACGCGAACGTGAACCGCGCGTCCACACCATCCCTAGTCACCAACCTTTGTGACACCAAGAGCTACTTTTTGGGTACTGATCAATGCGACGGACTACCATTCACTCCCGCCGTTTATTCGTGTTCGGTTGGATTTCTTTACCTTGAAAATCAGAGCACTATAGGCAGCAGGGTGGAGTGAAAATACCTTTTTTATATATATCGAAAAAAGTGGGTTCATAAATCCCGACAAATGGCCTAAAACTTCAATAAAAATAGATTTTAGCGGATTGCCACATTTTCCAGCCGGCAATCCCCCAATTTCTGCGCGTCTCGACGATCACTGGTCTCAGAGTCATGATATATAGCTCAACAGCTGCCAGAACATCATGTTTATATCCGTCCGAACAAGAAAGTTTACTCTATTCTGAACAGTGACGTGTGGTGAGGTTCATGACTGGTGAGGCACGGCCCCCCTCCAACATACAAACAAACACGTACGCACGTAACAATGGAAGCGGGCATAGATAGCATTTTCTGTGCACACCAATAGCCGTTGCAATTTCATATTTTACAATACATGTAGGACTGGTCGCTATTTTGCTAAATGGGCAAGTTTAGACGGATAGCAATTACTATCTCTTCAAGTACCGGTATAAATTATTCGAAGTGCATTAAAATAGCATCCTCAGTTACAAATTTGTTCAGTAAAAAAAACACTATTTGCCGAATTTCGAAGGAAAATGTACTAGGTCAAGTCAAAATACACCACTGCAGTGGCGGCTCGTCCTATAGGGCAACTGGGGCATTGCCCCACCTAAAATTCTGTTCAATAACAATTCTTTACCATTTATAGACGCACAACAATTTATATGTACTGAAATCCCATCGAAAATCGTATACTTCTTGTCCTTTCGCTTGTAAATGCCCATGTATAGCGAAGTCTCTGCGAAAATCGAATTCTCTTCCGTTTTTTCGCTTTTCGAATGCCTAGCGGGGGCATGCCCCGGTAGCGCTCATAACAAGCTTTCACTGCCTATTCTCTCAAAGCCGCGCACAATAAAGAAACAGTGATTTACTCTCTCCTATTCATAAAATTACCGAGCAGGTAGGGCAACATAGCATGGTTGCCCCTAAGGTGTGATGTAACAATCGTATCTATATCTGAACTCGGTTACCGTCATATGCGTTTAGTCGACCTTTGCTGGTACAGGCCGATTTTGATGGTGTTTCATACCATGATAATTCTTGAAACTTGGTATGTCATGTCGTGATGGTGGTATTTAACACTGTCCTAAGTTTCAGGGTTTCTACTGAAAGTTTAGGGTAGTAATTCCGTTTCCAAAGTTGGGTGTGTGCTGATCCGTCATGTATCGCCAACAGATTTTACTAAAAAGCCGGTATTGGTATCCATTGATTTTGACGATGTTCAATACCGAGATCGGTCATGACATTTGGTACGGTAAGTCTTAACGTTAGTATCCAACGCTGTACCAAGTTTCAAGTTTGACACTGAACTATGTTAGTGGTAATTTCGTTTCCTAAGTCGAGTGAGAGCTGACTCGTCATTTTTTGCAAACATATTTTGGGCAAAGACGGTATTGGTCTCCATTGATTTTAACGATGCTCCTTAGCTAGATCCGTCATGGTATGTCTTGATTTTAGTATCGAACGCTGTGCCAAGTCTGAAGGTTGTCACTCAATGATTAGGGCAGCAATTTCGTTATCAAGGTCGAGTATGGTAGAGATTTGCGCTGATCTGACACTTAGCCTACCTAACGTATTGCGGATTTCACGCAAAAGCCGGTGTATCTGTGTTAACGCTAAGTGTGTTCCATACTGAGATAGGTGATGAGATGATGATATCATGAAACAGTTTACTAACATCCTCGGTTCGCATTCAAATATTTAGTTTTATTTTATATTCTCCAATGTCAATTTCACCGTGATATTGCGGCCTTCAGGCCATTTGCTCACAATTACCACCCCTGTCAAGCGCGATAGTTGTTTCGTTTTCGATGGCGGCTAACAGCAGCTGATCGCTTGATCAGCCTATTCCTCAGTAAATTTTAGGCAAAATTCGGTGTTGGTCTGTTCGTATTAATTTTGACAGTGTGCCATACCGAAAACGGTCATGATGAGGCTGCTTCTCGATGATTTCATGTAACAGTGTACCTATAGTTTTCGGCTTTCATCCACGTATTTATTCGGTAAGATATTTTCCGAAGGCGATTTTGCAGCAGACATATAGACACTATAGACCGTAAGCCGTATGTGTCGTGTGACAGTCTCCAGCCTCAAGGCCAAAATCTCCCAAGCTGTACCGACCGAATTTCCGAGGCTGCTATCCGTAGTTCTTCAGAATGATGTTTTGGATTCAATGTGACATGTCCAATCTATGAGATAACAATTGCGTATGTGTCCGAACTCGATGACCTTTCCAGTTAGGCTCACGCAATCTCTCGAGTTATAGTCATTTCCATTTCTGCAGATAATTAGTCAGGTATAGTGCGAACATGAACCGTGTCGAATCTTTGTTCCGTACGCCGTTTACGCAGTTACCACACTTCAAGTCACAGCTCACCGGCAGACCTCTCGCGGCACATACGTAAAAATCACTGTTGTCGTGAAGTTCGTGTTACCGTGCCACTATAGAGTACTATATGTAGAAGGTAGAAGGACAAGAAGTGCGAGGTCATTGTGTCGTCATTTAATTGTTACGTATGGCGTCCGCCATTTTGGTCTCAAAAGCTGCAGCGATCTGCCTTCGGTTTGCCTACAGACGCGCTCGCCGGTTCTATTAAAATTTATTTTTTGGATAATTTCACCCTTTATTTATAAAGTCCGACTATGAGTGATTAATTTATACTCCAATTAATTATTACTTCAGAGACTGGAACGAGCCTCAACCCGAGAATATAATAAAAAATTAAGAAAAGTGTTCGTGGTATCAGAGGATTTACTCAGATATCTACACTATCAAATGTTTACATTTGATATAGAAACACTGTTGGAGCTCAAAAACTACCCATGCTTTCCAAATGAAAACTTGAAGAGCTTCTTGGAGGTACAGAACTTCAATATACAATTAAATAGTATATTCATATTGAAATGAACCCGAATATTTTCGGCTGACACTCGTCAGGGGTAATCGTCAGCAACAATGAAAACTTGATTTTCAGTGCTGACATAATTGTATCACCGGCCCATCTGCATCCAGAGGCCTGCCGTTCTCTTTTCAAAGCCTGAATGTGATCCTTGTTGAATAAAACCTTCCTACACTCCTCCACCTGTTCCTTGTCATCCGAGCTTACATGCAAGTACCAAAACTATCATAAATTGTACAATTCCGCTATTAATCACATCTGGGTATCTTGTATGGTTTTCAGCGTGTATTTGTATCGTCAAAATGCTACAATTAATTTCACAAGGATTTCGCATTACCAGCGATTTCAACCGCGCAATTTCTTCATCTTTCTCCCTGAATTTGTTCGCACTGTATTCCGCGGAACACAAGACCTAAACAGGTGAAAAGTGTGACTCTAAACTTTTAATAAAAATAATAACGCGCAATTTCTTCATCTTTCTCCTGACACCGGCCTTGTAGCTGCAAATTGTAAGATGGGTGACTTTATATCGTAGTGGGTGGTCTATGCTGTTACAGTATCTATGCGGAAAGTTACTATCGGCAATATTGAATCTTACTTGCTCCATTTCCTGCTTCAACAGGATACAATTCGCACAAGAAGCCTTTAGGTTGAGATTCTAAATATATCGCCATATGTAGGCCTACAATTTGGTGCAGCCCAGAAAGGAATTTTGCTGTGGTAGTCCGGGGTGATCTGAAATAAAAACGATCAGCAGACAACGAAAATACAAAAATTCACCTTGGTTTCTATGTCCAATATCCCAGTTGCGAGCGTAATCCCATAAATATCACTGCCAATATGACCGAAAACTACAGCGGCACGCATAGGTTCAGGCTGATTTTGTGGTCTTTTGAGACCAAAATGGATGCCGCTGCGTAACAGTGGCGTGACGCAACAATGACCTCGCACTTCTTGTCCTTCTACATTCTTTGGTGCCACCAAGTCATTTGTTTACGTTGGAAAACGCCATTGTGACGTCATGTTGATAAAAAGTCGCTTGCAGCCCTTGCCCCACTACCCGATATTGTCACGAGCCGCCACTGAAATACACTAAATCTAGTGTAAAACACAAGGAGTGGCACCACTGACCAAACAACGACAACGCAGGCTATGTAAGTGTAGCTATCACATACCACAATTAGGGGTTATGGGTATTGCAGTCGAACACAGCATAAAGGACACAAACAACGACAATTTAGCTTATGCAAGGAGCTATCACATACCACAATTTAACGTAGCTATGGATGTAAAATATCCAATATAACGTAGCTATGGATGTACAATATATAACAGCTACACAAGTAAAGGAAAGTATTGGCTCCACATTATTGCGTGTTGGCCGCCGCTACTATATAATTCCTAGTTACAAGACTGTTGGATTCCGGCATACATAGCGCGTTTCACTGCGCTTCGACTGTCCAAGTGTCCAATTGTTAGCGACTAGTGCATGAATCAGATTCGTTTGTGCCTCACCTGGCCATTGTTTCTCTGCGATGGCATTGTCTGTAATAAAGCCGAATGTCACCTTCACTGGCGATTTTGAGGGGGTTCTGGTGCTCTGACACTGTTGATATTTAGATTTCCGGAATCAGTGTGACGATAGCCTTTGATTGATACCCATTATTACGAATTCCGGGCTATTTGTGACGAATTGCATTGTCGCAGGTGCGGCACGACCCGCCCGTGCTTCACCTGTGCCTCACCATACGTTTGGCGCTGTATTTTTGAATAATAATTATGCAGATTGATGATGTTGGGTGATAAAAATGTTCAAATTTAGTTATTTATGAACATCGATGTAAAACGTCAATAAATCATCGACTCATCCAGGGTTTTCACGATTTTCACTTACTCACCCAGACGACAGGTGAGGCACTGCCTCACCTGCCTCATTGGACCGCACGTCACTGATTCTGAACACAAAACGACTTACAGCCAAAAAGAATAAAATTTTGAAGCGGGTGAATGGCGGGAGTAAAGAAGTTGCATGTTAGTGTGATTTACACAAGAACAGCTAAATAAATCAATCTCATCAAGTAAAGCTCACTGATAAGGGCTGTTACTCTATCTATTTTTAGAATGGGACCGCGGGTGACTGATCTGGTCCTTGTGGGCTACCAGGGGCCCGTGGGCCCTGCATTGGTGATCCCGGTCTAGAAGGGATTTTGACCGGCCCGCAGGGAGTTTCTACCCTGAAAGTGAAATTTCATTCAGAAAGTATTGACAAATTTTATGCGTCACAGAATGAATCCAAGTTTGCCAACCTGAGATAGATGGACATGAAACTAGTTTCTCTGTTTTGCACAATGAACATTAACGATGAGACAGGAGTGCTTTCCAATATAGCTGATGTTCACGTGCAGTCTTCACTAAGGATTTCTACATAGGACATGCGGACAGAGTTCAAAGATCTTGTTGACAACTTTAACCGAACACAGATGTCTGATTGATTTCAACAGCTATACTGTTTATAAATTCAATAAATACTATATTTGGTCTCTATGCTCTAATCTTAAATTTTACATTAAACACGATTCATTCCTTGTATAGATGGATAAATACCTACGCGATTAATGTATAGATTTTGTAATCCGACCCGTCAAGTAGGGCCTACATCATTTTCCCATATCCGGCCTGCCGACCGGAGAAGTTTCCCGCCCCTGCTTTGGTTGGTATAGAAATATCTAGTATGTCTGACTTGATGCGATCATGCATTTAAAGATAGATTTATAAATAATCTGATAATCTGATATAAATACCGCTGGAATATCTGTTGCATGTGGTTAGCTAACTCTGAAATTATTTACAGGGCGGTTTATTGTCGATTGAATGGCGAAGTCCTCACCCATGGATCATCATAATAATTCAGCAATGCAAGATACATAACCGCGCCCGTAGCACTGGCCGCATATATAACAATAGTAGCAGGAGGTCCACGAGCATGCTAAACTACAGGAATAATTATTTTTATTACGATACGACATATATATTTGTGCACGAATGAAATAAATACCCAGTATATCGCGAACATTGAAGTTCGTAATGCTTGTCATTACAATGTTAAGCAACCATTCGATACATGATTGCGCGGATTTGCAGTGTGAGGTTTTATTAATTTATAAATGCAGTGTAGGCCTCCGAGAAGATCAAACATTATAACGTTACGCAAATATCTGTCACTTCCAGTGTATTATATAAACAGAGTTCTACATCATCATCTTTTAAATGCATCCAAACTTTGTACAGGTTTAATGAGAGCATTGCGATAGTTAGACAGATGCTGTTTGAAAATACAATATTTCGTTTATAAAGTCAGGGATTTGTAGATATCACCTTGTTGGATGCGGCACATGAAGGAACTCGGAGCCACATGGCGTAAAATTTCAGGAAACCATCATTTACAGTCAAGTCGATTGTAGAACCGCGTGCGAATCCAGTTCAAATGGGGCGAAAGTTACTCGCTCCCCCACCAATGTTTTTATCCATTCAGCGTGACATCAATAAAGCTTCCTACCCGGGTGATAGTTTTCAAATCATCATCACATTCGTGAATTAGTCTGCTGCAATGTAATCAAGATCTGCAATTGGCAACATTCTGGATTTTGACGCATTGTCTCTGTGTACGGATCCATTCCATGTCAACCCCCGCTGGACTAATAGACACTTTCCTGAGTCTACATAGCAAGTTAGCGTATTTGTGAATTTCGCTTTTCAGTAAATTACGACCACAGCGATTCTGATATATAGAACCCTGGATTCCCTGCTGCGCTAACCCGTAGGCTCAGATGTTATGTGTCGGTATAAGTGGAGTCACGACACAATAATAATAGTGCGGGAGTCAGCGATTGTGTACAAACGAATAGGTTACTTGAATGCGAGCTATGAAGGAGATGCTGGAGCGACGCAGTGCTTTTAGTGTTTATCACCAGTATATGTTTATTTTTTATAAATACTTTTTCTCATTTAAACACTCGCGGACATGCTAGGCTGTGCGAAAGGTATCTCACAACACAAAATGACGATAACACAACAACTAGATCGAAGATTAGAAAATATATTCAGTTGTATGAGAGAGTAAGGTTATTCCCCAAATGACTGTTAAGTAGAAGTAGAAGTAGTCTAAAACAAAACGACCTGGCTAGGTAGTCACTTGGGTATAAGTGGTACAGAAGTAGGAAACTCACTCTACTACATGTAGCAGACCTGGAGGTGTCTAGAAGTGTCTAGCCCAGTGGTTCCCAACGTGGCCGATTTCGCCCCCCTTGGGGCGATTTGGCGGTCTAGGTTGGCGAAAATGTCGAAGGGGGCGATAGGGGGGCGAAAATGGACAAAGGGAGCGACAACGGACGAAAATAGCGAAGGGGGCGATGGCGCGTTGAAACGGCTAAATTAAAGCCCAGTCGGAGAAATGACCTTTTTTTTAGTCAACCCAAGGAAATTTAGCTGCAAAAGTGTAAAAGTTCGACATAGTTGACCTTTTTTTAGTGAACCAGCCGGTGATTACAGTTTGTATGCTCATTATTCGGTTCACAAAATTTGGGGGCCGATGATCGGTGTGGAGCTTGAAAAGGGGGTGATGAGTCGAAAAAGGTTGGGAACCACTGGTATAGCCAGTATTCCAACGATTATGCGACTGTAAGAAGTTGATGACTGTCTTGGTCAGTTGATTCTCATGATATGGGTCGCGACAACGTTTATTCCGAGTTTGTTTTGTTTGTTTCATTCCAAATAGCCTATAAGGCCATTTACGCACAGTAGCCTACAGCAATTGCAGTAACATCAGCAGTGTCTTTTCGGTCTTTCGTCATATTACGGACGACTTCCATGCACGCGATCTTCCGCCATCAGTCTGTGTTGCTTTTCATGTACCCTTTTAACTTGGTATTTACTGCCTACCCGGCTCGGCCCGCCATCCCTTTGGCCTTTTCGAACCACTACTATGGCAGTTTGGTTAGTGAGTGTATTTCTAGTAGCAGAAAAGAATATGTGAAAGGGAAGCCAGTGGTCTTCAACCGGTGTTCCCGGAAAACCAAGCGGTTCACTGAACCTGTCTCAGGGATGCCGCTGTACCTCGAAGACACACACCAAACTCCAACATGTTTTTCATTTTCTGCAGCTAATTGAACGCGGTCAGTGATCACTTGAGCAAGTTTTGTTGCAGTCAAATCCGTGGAAATTAGCACTTATTTTGAAGAAAAGTTGCAGTAAATAGTTTCATTGCATTTTCACAAAAGTTGCACCTAAAAGTTCCATTCGTGGACAAGTTCCTTCAAAATATTAGGGTATGAGATAGAAAATACTCGAATTGTTACGTATCCAAGGCACTTTAGCAAAACTCAGTGTTGGCGACTTCAGCAAAATCAATAGCCTGAAAAAGACCCGAGAAAATATCATTTTAGGTGGCCTAGCCTGAATGTACGTTCCATAATATACGACCTCAAATTTAAACAACAGGGAAATAATCAAGCGATTTATTTCCATATAGTGCCGAACATTTACAGTAAAAAGTTAATTGCCTACCAATTCGGAAAAACTTGCGAAAGAGGCATGAAAAATCGAAAAGAGTTGCAAAGGTTACATAAAAAAATGAATAAAGTTGCAAAAAGTTGCAATACAAGATTCCTCCAAACAGCTTAAAACGCCAAAACTGCATAACTTCTGATTATGTAGGAAGCTGCCGGAAGTTGTAAAAAAGTTGCACAAGTTTCAAAAACTTGCCCTAGTGATCACATAGTGATTGTTGTGGACGTACGTCGTCGTGTGCAGTGGCGTGCCCAGGAGAATTTGCGGTTCGAAGTCACAGTCGCACCATTCTGAAATCTTGAATCGCTGTCCAATATTTAACGCCTCATTATGGAATTGATCAAAGGGTATTACACTGTTGCATTTCAACCAAACAATACGAAGGCACTTTCTTAGGTAAATCCTCGTTTTCCAAACTGATTGTTGTTCCTAATAGTCATGAAGTTTCTCCACTGCAATGTTCGTTTACACCAGGCCGATATTCTTGATATTAATTACGTATCTGTCGACTCGTAGAGCAGCCCACTTTTATGCTTTTGTATGACACTGCTTTCAAAGATCAGATGGTGAAGAGGAGCCTAGATCTAAACCACCAACACTTGATGTTTGGAAGGGAACAGCAGATGGCGAGATAGCGTAGTGATATAATCCACAGCTATAACACCAATGGTTTGCAGGTTTGAATCTGACCGAGGTCGACTCCAGAATTCCTGTCCAAGTGTTGTAGGTTTATCTAGGCTCCTCCTCGCCACGTGATCCGCATAAGCGAGGTCTTATAAAAAGCCTAGAACAGTGGTTCCCAACCGGAGGGGAATTCCCCCCTTGGGGGGAATTTTGAAATTTTTAGGGGGGATTCTGGCCTAAATTTTTTAGGGGAAATCTGGCTTTGACATTGTATCGGAAGATACACTGGGTTCACAAGGTTTTTAGATTTTTATGGTATAGAACTGTTAAGTAGAAATTAGTTCTTTACAATTGTATGTTTCTTTGGCGGATTTCATGCTAGGTGTATGTTTAAATGCCTTCCCTATATATTACACCCACTGATCAGGTGAGGCTCACGAGATGATTTCGATGGGTCCACGGCAGCCTCTCGACCAAATTGCTGTTAAGCAGGAAAACGTCAAGCCGAAATCAGAACAAGGCCGCTAGTGAAATTGTTCGACGTTTTAAGCCAACATAAGAGCTAACGTGAAAAACATACCGTACGAAACTCATCGATTCAACTCAAGTCCATAGCAAACGGACTTGGTGATTTATTTTTCGTCAGCGGCTACCCTACCGGTCAAAAACAGGTCAAATTTTACTGTACTTTACCAAAGTTTAGTGCGGTCTGCATTCGCCATAGTTCGGACATATCTGAATATGTTTGGCCATTAATTGCTCAGTCAACAAATGGTTGCGCGTTGAAAAGCACATTTTTTAGTCACAGGCAACTTTTTCATAGGGGGGTAATTTTAGCTCAAATATCGGCCAAGAGGGGCACCAGACGTAAAAGGTTGGGAACCACTTGCCTAGAAGTTGGCCGTACTACAAGTCGGTAAATACGGAAGCAAAAATAAAGTATATCGGCCTGGTGTAAAATGACCAATATAGTCGAAAGATCATGAATATAAAAAACAAACAAACTCTGATCTGCAACAAATATAATGTAAAAATCATATTATTCATGGTTTCGTTCATTTAGCACTTTGTTAATGCACACTGCAGAGTCAATTTTGTGGGCCCTGCTGCATCTATGACAGACCTGGGCAAAGTGCGGCTCGCGGGCCAAATGCGGCCCATGAAGCTATTGTGTGCGGCTCGCGAAAAGTTGCTTGGAATTCAAAACATAAAACTTGCTTTTCTGATTGACTAGAACCATGGGCTGTATCAAATGAACAGGAAAATATTTTACTTCGAAGCCTGTTCATTAATATGCCCCGATTATGCCCCAACAAATCACTCTTTCCATATAGTCTAGTTCATACTTTCTCTGTTGTCATTGTAACATTACGCATTATACGGTACCTGAATCTAATTGATACGTGATACGTTTCCAAATCCCTAATTCCATATAAAGTCTATCAATGCTCGCGATTACTATATCACTCATGACTCATCCTATCTATCACCCATAACGGATTAACGGTCATGCCAAAGAAGGAAGTCGAAAACTGAAATTCAAAGAAGTTTAAAGTCGGTCTTATGACAAAAACACGGAACACTCAGTTGAGGGAGGGTGAAGTTCATAAAAACTGCAAGCTTCGCTCAACATACAGGCTATTTAAGCTTCACACAGCGCGACTTACATCCACCCTAGCGTTTTGCTCTGTATATTGTCAGACTTTCATATTTCAGAATTCGCTAATCTAGAGCCAGAACCTTCCGTGCCATCAAACTATCCGTTGGAATTGCTATCATTCTGGCTGCAATTTTTGATATTTCGTAATATATGATAAGAGGGCGCGAAATTTTCCACTATCATGAAGTGAGGCGTGCCTAAAAAAGCTTGAGAATCACTGTTTTAAAGTCTTAATAGAAGAACGTGCATAGGGGTTTAAGAGAGTTAAAAATGTATCATGCTTCAAATTGTTTCCAATGATGACGGCAATATATATATATATATATATTTATTTAACCGTCAATTACTCATTACCTAATATCAACACATTCACTGAGTAGCATTTACTTATAATGTAATTAGGAAATAAAAATAAAATACGCTGGAGAATGTAGATAAAATATTTCACCTGGCCCGTCAACGTTTTTTCTACTCCTCATTTGGCCCACGGAGGAAAATAATTGCCCACCCCGATCTATGGTAATGAATTAGATGTCTATTGTTAGATGTGTATGTGGTAGATTTTGTATCACTGACTCCACAAATCCAAAGCTCCCCTTATGCTTGTATATTAGAGTAAGGTTCTCCAAGTGACCAAACGTTCAAAACCACAGTTCTAAGCTCATCGGCTGAATGGTGTAGGAAGTTATATGAAACCAGTAAGTGTGATGCAAACGATGTGATAAAATCCGCGTTAAATGCGGCATGCTTTCCCAAATTAAATCGCAATCAGGTCTCCTGGAATCCAAGTCTATTTTCAGATCGTCGTAACCCTGTTTACTATTCGATCCCATTGATTTAAAATTGGTTTCCATCAGCTATACTGTGCGGCGTCCCGATGATAGTTCTGGGTTGGTAGTAAATATTGCAAATTAATGCTTCATCTTAATTCTCGTGGTCATGGAACTGTGAAACGTCGGTCACCGAGTAAAACGATGGTGTTTTGGTCAAAATTTGTGGAGAATAACTGTGAAAATAATTATTATAACAATATTTAGGGTATATCGAAAATATCGCTATGATATTTAAAATCTGATTTAAAGAATAACAAGGAATTAAGATATATCTTCACTTCAACGCAGGTCTTGGCAAAATCGAGTATTTGAGTGCTTCCATTCTAAATCCAGTATTAGGCTTCGAGTGGAGTCGTTTATTGTTCAAGGATCACAAATTTGGATAAATGTTCAAACATGTACCTTTCATGCGAGGACTAAGAATATAATGCCGGTTTTACATCACATTAATGATTATATGGTATATTTGCGACAATATATCTATTCCACTGCATTTTGCGACAGTGCTGTGGGTTGACCGCGACTTCTCAAATTTTTTCCCGCCAACTTGCGCAGCTTTTTACAGCATACTTCATATGGTGCGATGCGACCAGTCGCTGTTTATAACCTTCCGTAGTGGAAAATAGTATCGAAACTATATTTCATGCTGATAAACAACTCGTATTGTCAAGACACGTATAATTTCAGTAATCGGAAATTTCTTCTCTCGTCACTACTCCACCCGAATCATTAAAAGTAGGCTACTACATACTCGATTCAGATTCGAGTGCTCGAATCATTATGATCGTCCCTTTTGCTACAGCTGCACTTCTTAAAGTACAAGGCCGAAAGTAAAACACAGGTAACGGAGTACAAGAATAGAGTCGATTATATCTTGTCATAAATGCTCACTTTCACTTCGTCCGATTCTTGGTAATATCAGAGGTGGTCAGTAACGAAGTACTTCTACTTTTTGGAAGTACTCAAGTAGTTTTCCTCTACTTCTGGTACTTACTCAAGTAGATATGATTTTCTGTACTTCTACTTCTACTTCGTAACATTTTCTGATCTACTTACTTACTTTTCGCTATTTACAGTTTGTCAAGTAAAAGTAGTTTAATCCCCCAATACGAAAGATAGCCTGAGGAATTTCGGGGCTGGCTGTTTTCACGGGGTACCAACATTTAATATTCATAAAAGTCAAGTAAAGCCCAGAAATTTTGTTGCGCCTTGCGCACACTAGTAATGGAGTGACAAATATGGTATCAGTGAATATTATTTAGATACCGGATTGCTTGGTTCCGCTCACACCGCATTGCCGCCCATATCAAATATTTCATCACAGTGAATATGCTGACCCACCAAAACGTTTGAAACTACCGTTTCGCATTCTAGCAATTACATATCATATCGTAATCTAGCAGCCCATGACGTGTCTTGCTAATCCGAAATATCCGGCTTTTTTCAACGTTACACCTGTTTTAGCAGATCACTTTTGAAGCTTTTTGGACAAAAGACATGAAATATATTTTCCGCTTTTTAGAAGTGGTATTTGTATTTCACGTTCAATTCCGAGTATCATACTTTGAATTCTAATTACTTTCAGTTTTTTGTCCGCAGAACATACATGTTGAAGCATAAAAGAAAGTGTAGTAATGCCGCTATTTTCCGAAAATAAAGATATATCAAATAGAGATTTTATGCAGGGTTGTAATGACTCGAGTCATGACTCGACTCGAGTCAGACTCGAGTCACGGTTTTTTGGTGACTCGACTTGACTCGAGTCATTTTCTTGAAAAGGGAAAATGACTCGACTCGGCTCGAGTCAATATTTGGATTGACTCGACTTGTACTCGAGTCATTACACATGACTCGACCCAAGTCATTGACTCGGCATATTTTATATGACTTGAAGATAAAGAAATTCGCGAATCGTACTGGCTAGATTCACGCTTATGACGAATTCTGCTGATATCGCTATTTGTCGCCACTGCTTTCGTTGCACTCGTCTGATATCAGATATGCTGAGGTAAAAACAACAGACAATGGCACATATAGTAGCAATGCATTGTACAAAATCATCCTGTGATGAAGAGGTAATAGATCCTCGGCAATCAAAGTACTCGAGACTTTTCAATTATACAAGCAAACAATCGAAGCAAAGTTCAATTAGAGGCAATGAAATGACTCAGATGGTCAAGTACTTGGAAGAGACTGATAAGCTCATTTGTAGATTTGAAGGCGTTGATTCTTTGCATTATTGGGCGACCAGAAATAATAAGTATCCAATGCTCTTCAATGTGGTTCAAAAATGATTCTCAATTCCTGTATAGTGCACCAGTGGAATGTGTTTCAGTAGATGTGGATTTATTCTAAGGCCATGCCGCTATAACATTTAGCCTATGAGGATCTCCTTTCCACTTTGGTATTTTTGAATTGTAACTCATTATTGATTTGATCTGCTGTCAGTGAAAACACACAATACACTCTATCCATTTGACGTTTTGTTAGGTATGTGCATTGTGCACGTGAGTAATAATAATGAATGGCTAATGTTGTGTGATGTTTGTACAATAGGGTTGTTCAAAAACAACTTCTTATTTATTTTACTGGGTGGCTACTCGGTAAAATTGTTATGTTGCATAACAAGAACACTGAATCTGGCTTATTTTAAAAAGTAGAATCAATGATATGAGAGGAGAACATTTTATATTTGAAAATAAAGGGAGAGTTTTTGGTGAGAAATGATTTCACATAATATAATTAAATGCTAGCAGTAAGTCGACTAATATTCCACTCTAATAAATTCGCCTTTTCTAGTTGGAATTGAGCCAAATTTGCTATGAATCATATTTTTACACAATATAACAATATCATGAGGTGGCCGGTAAAATTCTAAAATCTCTATTTGTAGTTAATCCAAAATTTCCTCTCATATTAGTAACGCTCCAGCGGCTATTTCGGGAGCTGAGCAGGAAAGCTGACCTTTTTTAGTCAACGACCTGATAATGTGAAGAAAAAAAATGTACATCTACATAAACATGCATCTGTTGATTCTCTATCAGCTGGAATCTAGACGTGAATTCGTTGGTTCTATATCAGATAGCATGAATGAATTCGTTGATTCTCTATAACCTATAAGCTACTTCAGGATTGAAAACATGAGTTGAACATGACTTCAATACTGTGACTTGGACTCGACTCGAGTCATAACACTATGACTCGGACTTGAGCCTTTAAACGGTGACTTGGACTCGGACTCGAGTCGGTGATGAATTGAAAATGACTCGACTTGACTCGAGTCAAAACCAGAAAAGCAAGATTGACTCGTGACTCGGAACAATGTGACTTGGTTACAACCCTGATTTTATGATCCCCAATATTTGTTATTAACGCATACTAATCGCGCAAAGTGTTGAAACCGCATCCGATACAACTTCTCCGTATTGCTCTTCGCCTAAACTTAAGGCCTCATAATATGGGGTAGGGCGCCATGCCATGATATTCTCTAAAACTGGGTCTTCTTGTAAACAAAGAGTTAGTATCGCATTTTCATATCACTACCTGAATTTGTATTCCATGATGCGAACGAATGCTTATTCTGTCGAAATTTGATACCTCCTGGGCTGCAACAATACCAATCATGCTCTCCGCACTATTCAAATAGCTCATTGCAGCTTTTGACAGCCCATTATGCAAACGAATTAGGACTGTTTTCAAAACTACTTACTTATTTGAGTAGATTTAAAGTCAGTCAATTCTACTTCTACTTCAAGTAGTTTCAGGTTGCTTATGGAAGAAGTACTTCTACTCGTACTTGAGTAGATTTTTTCGTCGCTACTTCTACTTCTACTTGAGTAGCTTTCTTGGCTACTTTGACCACCTCTGGGTAATATTGCTTTGCGAAATGGCATTTCCATACGATAAGTGATAACTCGTGACCCATTGTGCATAATTTCCTATTCTCTGGGTTAAGATGTTGGTGATTGTCTTGTGATTACGGTAGTCGATCCGTATCCACTGGCTTCCGTCATCTAAACAGACATTGGAGTAGAACGAATTTGCTTCGATACGACATTGATTTTATCTCACTCTCGGCTGTGCACCAAGCCTCTTTGGCGGTGAGAACTGCGTTTGAAAAGGTACAGGAAAAATGTATGGAACTGGTGGATATCTGTGGAGGCTTGATCTGGCCGTTAGACATTCCTACGTAGCATCCATCTGTCAGAGAAAACGTACACTGTGGATCATGCGTTTCCAAGCATCCATACGATCAGGATTGAGTAAATTGAGAACAAATGCTATTTTTATTTTTGACTTGCTGATGTTGTCATTAGGGTTCTGGTTTAAATCAGACTGATTTAAATCAGTGTGATTTAAATCAAGTTTTTCTGTTGATTGTTGATTTCAATTTCAACATTTTGATTTTATTGATTTTTGATTTCAAATTTTCCGACGGGATGCGTGAATGTGCTTATTATTGGACATTCATGTGTATTTTATAAAAACCAGACATAATATAATTCGTCATCGGCACCGGTATAGTTCAGCTACTCGAAAAGAGCAAAGAGCGGTAGGCAATGAACGGAGCACTGCACTCTAAAAGTGATGTGGTCTCAAATTGAAGGACGAAACGAAAAATTTCTTGGCCGCAGCCGTTTTCTTCAGAACGCGACCGTAATGGAGCTGCAATGTATTGAAATTTACGCAAACACATCACGCTCCAGCAGTCACGCAGTGATCAAATTTTATATATTTGTCAGCCGCTGTTATGAAGGAAATATGTCGTACACAACGGAAATAGGGGGGGGGGTGCCCACTTTGGGAACCACTGCCCTGGACAGTGACATCCAGGTAGGTACGGTTCTTAACATTCCATGACTTAGGAAGGCCAACGCTAGAGGTGGATAATTATGTTTCTGAAAATGAGAAGCAGTCAAAAGTTCGCACTTTACCGGTATTCTGCGGTGTATTAATTTTCAATCATCTCTAAATTGAAAGCACTGAATTACGTTGTTAATACAAGCTTCTGAGTTGATGTATTACTTTTAGATAGTAGGATTTTGGAGGATTTGTTGTCCCTTTTCCGGATTTTGAAAATGTTCTCCAAGGACGACTAAATGTCCTTTTTGGCAATACGTCCTATTTTAGAGCTTTTACAGCTAGGCTAATTGACCATCAGTCCAACTGCAATTCGGCATAAATTACGGAAACAGGTAATAGGGACGTTCGAGCGGGACATACGGTAGTCGAATGAAAGTGACGACTTTTTTTGTCCACTCAACTTTTCTGATGTGGTAAAAGTGTCCTCATTTCCCGATCCCAAAATATGGTAACCCTACTATTTGGTCGTAATTAGGTCATTCGCAAGTTAGAGTGAATATATTTATCCCGCGTCATTACTCAAAACATTGGTAAACAAGAAAGATTTTGAACTCTTTTTAATCACACCAACCACTTGTACAATGTGCTAAATAAGCGCAACTAGAACTATAAAAATCGTTAGTTAGTTGCCCGTTAACTGACTAAATGGGTACTTTGTAAAAGTCTGCCTGAGTAGCTTTATTGGAAGTCCTACAGATTAAAACACATATGGTATGCACACATGCGGTAGATATTTGTTTCGAATGTGCAACTAGAACTACTGAATTTTACAAATCAGCAACTAGAACTAAAACTATACTCAAAAACCGTTAGTTAGTTGACCATCAAGTAACTACATGGGTAGTGTACAAGTCTGGCCTCCAGACACGTCCTCCTAATAGGAAACCAAAATATATTGGATATTACAGCTTGGCCACTACATCATGAATGGTGTGTGACTTGGTGAAATAGCCTTGTTGAGTTGGTAGTTTCGCAAGCAGGTTTTCCGAAATTCGCCTTCTCGCAGCCTCAGCCGAATGACTGCGTGTTTATCACATAATTCGGACTTGCATTAATCCATGTTTTATCGACTTTATTTCGAAACTAGATTACGCGTACGACGACCATAGGCCACAAAACCTCGGTGCAAAATATACACTAAATACCAAACACTATTCAAAGTAAACGCATTTCAGGTTCAATTTATACAGTTCCCGGCTCTAGTGCACTTTCAAAAGTATAGTTCAAAATTCCTAGCAACTTTTCACGGTCCGAATTTTGACTGGCTCGCGTGTCGTAAAATACCCAGATGTGCCCTACGCTAATCTGCAAGTATTTCAAGATCCCTCAATTATCAGTGAGGCACAAAAACAAAAATATGGACCACATTACCCATCTAACTGCACATTTAATACAGTACTTACATTGTGCGCCCGGGAATAACGGTCAAGAACCACTGATCTAGTTCGTTATCCTTTAGTAAGTAGCAGATTTTTAACGGTCGATAGTTCTAGTTGTAGTTTTGAATGCAGGTTTCGAAAAGTGAGTAGTTCTAATTTTAGTCCTAGTCGCGAGATTTAAAAAGTAGCCAGTTCTATAGTTATTATTAACATTTATTCACCAAAATGAAGTTCGAAATAAACGATATATACTTTCTACTATCAGACAACTTCCAGAAATTATCTTTAAAGCCACAATGATGCCCATTGCCCATTGATAGCATCCGTATTTTGTACCATCAGTGATTCACTAAACCTGTACTATGGGTTACATCTTATTGATTGTAGCGTACGCTATATCAGTATTATGCTTCACGTACACACGGTGCCGATCCGTGGCAAGAAGGTTAGGAGTTAGACCAGGCCTGGGCAAAGTGCGGCCTGCGAGCCAAAACCGGCCCACGAAGCCATTCTGTGCGGCCCGCGTAAGGTTGCTTGGAATTCATAATATTAAACCTGCTTTTTGAATGTTGATGCGTGGACTAAAACTTTAGACTGTATCAACTAAACAGGAAATCCGTTCACTTTGAATCCTGTTCATTAATATGCCACGATTACGCTGCATACGTACCTCGCATGAGTAATCCAGATTCAAAATAAAGGCAATGGGGCAAAGTATGAGTAACAAATAAATTCACAAGAAATCACTGTTTCCATATAGTTTAGTTCAAACCTTCTTTGTTGCCATTGTCACATTACGCATTATACGGGTACGTGTTTCAAATTGTTACGTGAGGCGTTTCCAAATCCTTAATTCGAAAAATTAATCAATCAGTGCTCGCGATGACTATCTGACTCATCATATCTATCACCCATTACATATCTATCACCCATTAAGAATGAACGGGCATGTCAAAAAGAGAAAGTCGAAACCTGAAATTCAAAGAAGGTTTAGGTCACTAAATATTTGTATACTGGAGTTAGGGGTAAACCCGTCCTTTTAGGTTTTGCCAAGCATGGTGCAGAGATTAGTTAATATTTTTTTGTGTTTATTTATTTGTTAAGGATTATAATTATGACAAAAACACGGAACACTCGGTCAAGGATGGGCGAATTTCAGAAAATCTGCAAACTTCTCTCAACATCAAGGCTATATGAGCTGCACACTGCTCGGAATGCAGCAACCAAGACAAGATTTGTACTGTTCCATATACATTTCAGTGCAGTGGTTCTCGAACCAGGGGGCGGGAATGAATCTGAAGGGAGGCGCGAAGCTGAAGTTAAATGAAAAAAATTTGCGCGCTAGGCGCGATTCAACCCCAGCTTTTAGTTTATAGCTCTGTGTATTGTCCGACTTTGATATTACAGAATTCTCTCATCAACAACCATAACCTTCCATGCGATCAAATTATCCGTCGGGATTGCTGACATGCTGGTTTCTCTTTTTAATGTGTTGTGTCGCGAAAGTTTACACTCTCATAAAGAGGGGCGTGTCTAAAAAAAAGTTTGAGAACCACTGTTTTAGTGTCTTAATAGAAGAACGTGGATATGGGTTGAAATAGAGTTAAAAATGTATCATGTTTAACATTGAACGAACATCGAACGGCATGACGGCAAATAGATATTTTTTAAAATTTACCGCCACTTTCTCATTACCTAACATCAACACATTCACTGAGCATCATTTATTACCGATGCAATTTAGAAATATATTAAAATACGCTGTGAAATATGGCCAAAATTTTTCGCTCGGCCCGCCAACGTATTTTTTACTTCTCATTTGGCCCGCGGAGGAAAATAATTGCCCACCTCTGAGTTAGACGAACAAAATATGCAACTGAATGTCCCGTGGTAGTTCGTACGCCAGATGTAATAGATGTCATAAATATTTTCCGCAGACAAAACTGATTCCATAACGATATAGAAGCGAGTGTGTGTTTTGAACGTGGTTTCGTGACAATGATCCATTAATTTCTGAGCGCTGCAGCAGAGCAGTTGCCAGATTTGTCAAATTGCTGTCCACATTCGCGATTTGAATCTGTTCGCAGGTCGCACAATCACCAAAAGCATGAAATATTAAACACCCTGCTTTTTTAATTTAGGTCAAACGAGAATCAGATATTTAGTGATTAAATGCATCCGCGAAATCTAAGAGTATATTGAAAACGATATAGCAGAGTGTGCGTGCGTGTGGCCGTGTGTAGGATATGGTAAAGCGCGATTTCGCGATCATGACCATCGTCACTCAACTCGCAGTGCATTGTCATCAATCAGGCAGCGCAATGAAAAATAAGTGGTGATGTTGCAAGTTGATACTGTCAAATTATATGATATCGCGATAAAGATGCACGTGGGCACAAGTATGGTGTGGCTTTATGGCCAAAAATAAGCAAAGCGTAACGACACACTTAGTGTTGAAGCACCGATGTGATGTTAATATCATATCATATAGAAAGACGCCTTGGCGTCACGGTGTTGCTGTTCAAGTACTACCATCTGCCTAGAATGATTTTCCCTTATAATGATGTCGACCTCATCACAAGGCGTCCGCGTTCTAGCAAATATTCAAGAGTCTGAAAGCTGATATCAGCAAGCTGGTAAGTATATCGTGTGACAGCGAGCGTGAGTGTAATTGCAACACCAAATCTCTTCGCTACCACTGAAACAATTTAGGTTATGCGTCGCTGATAATGTGAAGTTGCTTCAATATTGCTCAAATGATGTCGCCACCCCGTGTTCGAATGTCAGGTTATAGAAGTAGGGTTAGATTTTATACAAAAATCATTTTAAAACGAACATGTTTAAAACAAAGCCCTTGTTTGAAACATGTTTTTTATTGTTTTTGTTTTGTTCGTTTTTTCAAGCCATGACGTCATGAATATCCAATTGTGGATTCACATTGACACTTTAAAATATAGGGCAAAGGTGTCAAACTCAACTCGGGTCGCGGGATGGATGCAGCAGTCAAATATCAACAATGTTACTGGAATGTTATATTATCACGCCTTTACATATTAGTGCTATAAAGCATAATATTGCACATTATAGGGGCGCAACTCTAGCAACCCCTTTTTTCACAAACACCGGAATTTCCAAAGATACGTTGATATTGGGGCTGGAAAACCACACACTAACCCCATTAACTGTAAACGCGGACGTTGGAATTTGAGTAAGATGCTATACAACAGTGCGACCACAGATAAATACAATTGAAATTTTACTTTCTGAAGCGATTATAT
This sequence comes from Botryllus schlosseri, assembly GCF_051294905.1. NCBI lineage: Eukaryota > Metazoa > Chordata > Ascidiacea > Stolidobranchia > Styelidae > Botryllus > Botryllus schlosseri. The sequence continues at coordinate 3,082,124 of NC_137241.1, forward strand.
TCTCCATATGGCGTTTTCGCCTCTGTCAATAGCCATTTTCCTTCGTATTGTTACAGAAAACTATGAACTTAGTGTGTGCAGACCTTTTAGCTTTACGGAATTTCCTGTCACTGTAATCGACTTATACCTAATGATGACTAGAGTGACAATCCAGAACTGCCATCGGATGGTTGTGATATGGCCTATGAACAATTAACCATGTCCGGGATAGATAGTGTTATGGTAATGCGTCCGGACTTCTTGATCGGTAGATCGTGGGCTCGATCCCCGGCCGGGTCAGACCAAAGACTCGAAAACTGCTATCCGCGGCTCTCCTGCTAGGCGCTCAGCTATCACGGATATCATGGAGGAGAAAAAAACGGGGGTGCAGACTAGATGACCTTACTAAGAAGACCGTATCGCATCTTCGTCGTCAAAAGCATCTCTATGGTGCAGGCGAAAAAGAATACCATGTCTCTCTCTCTCTCCGACATTTGCTGTTTAATAAGATGTATTTTACGTGGAAGTATCTCATACTCAAAATCGCAACTTATGTTCGAAATTTGCTTGATGATACAAGCAATATACCACATACCCAGAATTGCTTCGCGGGCTGGATGAAATCGTCGGATGCGGCCCGTTGGCCGTATGTTTGACACCACTGTTCCAGGCGGTTGGTTATTTGTGTGATTCATTGAATGATTTTGATCGTATTTGAGCTAGTCATTAGGGAGAGTGAGTTGAATTTGGCATTGTTCTGTTGATTCACTTGATTGCATTATTATACTTAGATAAGGATTAGCCTAGGGAGTTGACTGTTGTTAATCTGTTGCGACTGTACCTTAAATTGGCATTAACTTTAGCTAGCCATTTAATTATTTCTTTTCTGTAAATTGACAGGGTCTCACTGGTAGATCTTGACAGGTAGGAAATAATTACAAGCAAGGTAGGGTTGCCTCCGAGTTGATAAGTTTCTCAACTAGCCAAACTTTGTACACAGCCAAATATCAAATCCAAATATAACGTATACGGTCGTTGACAAGGCAACGACTATGCGCACGTTACACGCATTACGAATTTATTAAGTGAAAATCAGTACGTTCGATATAACGATATAAATCCGTGATTCTTCATGGCGGCTCCCAGCTTGCCTTCTTGAGGCTCTCATTGACGTTTGAGCGGTTAATGTGGCCACTGCACCTAGTAATTTTAACATGAGTTGCTAGACATGCAGTCAGATCTAGAGCTCAAGCAATTATTTAAAAGTTACACTTACATTAATTTTGGAGTCGCATTCCAGAGGGAAAGTATCCCAACTTGATAATCAATGCCCAGAAAAATAATTGTATATTGTGATCAACTTATGCATGTGAAGCACTTTTTAGCAAAATGATCAGAATCAAAAATCAATATCGCAATCGATTGCCCGATGACGATGACGACCAAAAACAGATACGACGTAGGCTACTGCATTCTCTGCACGCCTTACTTTAACACACTTGTTGGCGCTCAATGCCAGTGCCTAGTTGGACATTAAATTGATTTGTGTATTTTTTTCTTTTTAGTGTTACTATTCGTTGGTACGTGTTTTCATGCTTTTTAAGTTTTGTTATTTTTGACACTGACTGTATTCGTGCGGCTCCAAACGTACTCCGAAATACTAAATGAGGCTCCGACACCAAAAAGATGGGGAAACATTGATATAAAGCATTACTCAAATCACGAATTATGATAGCAAAATCAGCGCTACTGGAGAACAAGAATCGAATTTGTAACTATTTGATGAATATGACAAATTTCATACGTGATCGTCAGGTCGCGGCATGTAGCGGTTCTGCTTCATTTGAAGAGCTTCTTGGATGTACAGAACTTCAATATACAATTGAATAGTATATTCATATTAAAATAAACACGAATATTTTCGGCGGACACTCGTCAGGGGTAATCGTCAGCAATTAGTAGATTATTGGGAAGAACGTTGCATATCGACAATCGCACCACAAAATACGAGGTCTCCAGTATGAAATTTCGAATGAGAGAGCGTTCGATGTACTATTTTTAGGTGGTACACGAATTCCCTTTGCTTCATTGTACTTTGTGATATGCTGACGCCTCCAATCGTAAATTACGACGTTACGGTTCATTGACATTGTTAAATGACTACTTGGGAATTACAATTGTAAATCTAGGTTTAATGTGACTCTTTTACGATAAAGCTTCCTGATCTTTGTCTTTCACGGAATCGCGGACCGAAGAGTATCATTGACCGGATAGACACAACGTTTTATAATCTGCGGTCATAATCAGAGCATGCATCCGGTTCAAGTGATATATAACCTGCGTGTTGTAGCTGCTGAACCAACGACCAACTCATATCACATTGTATATCGTCTAAACCAAAATTTTGAGCGACCGGCAGGAAGTGAAATGTAATCAAACGAATACACAAAGCTGAGTAAAGCAAATGAAATGTCATTGGTAAGGCGTCAGCGATAAGGATGACAGCGATAAGGTGTGTAAAATTAAAATAAATGCAAAAGGAAAAAAGCTCCGGATAACTATACGAATTACAAAATTTTGGTTCGCATTTACATTTACACTTGCTTTATAATTCGGCACGAGCGATTTAGGCACCTATTCACTGGGCAACAATTTCTAACGAAAAATTTGTTGACTTTGATTTTGCACTTGTTTCAGGCTAACTTTGGTGTGCTGATTTCAAAAATGCCGCTGGTTTTCTTCTATCACGTCAAGTTTTTGCTCTACGGCATATGCTCAAAATAGGCAAATTTTCACGAATTTAGCCATAGTCAGGCCGTGTTATTTTTGGCATGTGCCAAAACTGCCAAAAATAACTTATTTTTGGCATTTTTCGATTTTTATTTTTGGCAGTTTTGGCATCGTCCTCCAAATAGATAGTTTCAGCCTCGAATTAGTCACAAAAACGCTGTATTTGGGCTAGTTTGTCAAAAGACATCACAAAATGTGCAGCATCCACGTATAATCAGTGCCAACAAACAATAAGAAGAAGAAAAAACCTAACGATTTCATAGGTTAATAATATCAAACGAAACCACAAAATGTACAGTATCCATCGGAATCGGTGCCAATGACCAAAAAAAAAAAGAAAGAAAAGCCTAACAAACACGCTCAACAGCTGATTGTTACAGCTGTGGAATAGACTTAATCGTTTGGACTGCAACAATGCTTCCAAACTCAGGTCAGCTAAGTTTCTCCTAAATTCATTTCTCGCCCAGCGAATCTGGGAAATATCGGCTTCAACAGTAGCCGTTGAGGGAAAGAATGTTGCCAGTCATCCACAAAAGGTTTTCAGAGCTTCAAAATCTTTGGAGGACCGAACCGGCTTCCGTGCAACATGAAAAGAGATCACTTCGCCAGTGCCATCGATCTCATCGCGGAAAGATTTTTCTTCCCGATCCTTTTCCGGGAGTTTCCTGTGTTGTCTCTCAACACATTCTATTTAGTAGCCCGACTATCATTTCTCCCACAGTCTACCGATATATTTTCGGAGGACTTCTGTCACTTCAGGTGGCTTTAATAATACCAACTCGCATGGAAGAGTCCTGGGTTAGCTTGTTTAAGAACTTTGACGCAACAAGACTGTCTGGCAAAACGAGACTAGCTCAGAAATAGCCAGACAGTTTGTTGCGTCACAATGTTCAACTCGATCACAACGCAAAAATCGTGGTTGATTTTGGGGGTTCCAGTTCCATGAGCAGAATATAATTTATATTTTAATAATCAGTACTGCGGCAGATTCTCATTGATACCCGATTTATTAAATTTAACGCTGGACAAGCCGGTCAAAAATGGTCGTAAAATTGCCTTTGGGCAAATGGAAAGTGTGACGTAAACCAAATGCAGTCAGCCGTTCAATCTCGCTGTGCCCACACTATTTAGAACACCATGCTTTCACTCCTAATGGGTGGGCTGGACCCAGATTACGAAACCTGCCTTTCACAAACTCTCTTCTCGCTTGTAACGCGGTCCTGTTAACACAACACCATGAACGAAATACACTATTTGGCAGGCCGTGTTATTTTTGGCATATGCCAAAAATTGCTTATTTTGGGCATTTTCAAATTTTTATTTTTGGCAGTTTTGGCATCTGGCTTCTGAAATGCCAAAAATAACACGGCCTGGCCATAGTACTTTGCCATACCCTATAGAAATCCACACTTTTGTCATATAATAAGTTATATAGCTAAGGGGTCAATTGAATTATTAGGAAACAAGGTACTGGTATCGATATAGGCCGATGCTTTCACCCATTTTAGGCTAAAGGATGCAATAATCCGATGATATTTCAGACACATATTTGATGCAAACTGCAGGATATGGCAAGAAAAAGAAACACTACATTTATTATATGCTATAGGTTCAATGCCCCATTCAACTTATCCAGTGGGATTTGAAACTCCTACAAGCTCGATAATTTGGATCAAGATGAAGATAATAGGGATAGCAGGCCTAATGAAAACGATTTTCAAATCGAAGATGATTCAGAACGTAGAGTAGTCCATAAACACAAGTTGAATGATCAGACATAGCATTTGGGACTTGAAAGAGAAATATTCAGGAATTTTAGCATCCTTGCGAATTGGGAAAAGATTACTTGGCAAGAGAAAGAAGATATCTCACTTTCGATCATTAGAATCGGCCTTTTGAACGTAACTACTAACGGTAGCTTTGTGTATTGTCGTAATACTGGCATTGGCATGATAATTTTACCATGGGTTGCTGGAGGAGTTAGGAATCCTGTTTTACAACTCGTGAATGGCAAATGTCTATTAGTAGCTCAAAAAGGATTCTGAAGTGTGGCATTCTCCAAAATGGCAACGTCTTAGGTGCAGTAACAATTGCACACTCAGTTCATCTTCGTGAACAATACAGAAACATTGAGAATAATAAAGAAACATTGAATTGTTGCAATATCACAAGCACGATTGGATCATATGTGTCAGCTTTGAAATAATGTGTTTTCTTAACGGTCAGACAATAAGGATGCACATGTAACCCTGATACATATGTGCCACTGCATATGGTTATGTCGGATAGCAGACAGTAAAAAAGCTAAAATATCTAAATAATTTCCCGGAAAACCTTGGTATAGTAAGTGATAGTAAGTGACCAGAGTAGATTGGAGGTTACATATGTTAGCTAACTATTGCCCGAGTATCAAACGAGAATTATGAGTTATTAGCGTAAATTTGGACCCTAAAACTCGCACTTTATTTGTCCTGCAGAAGCAATATCGGCAATATCAACCAAATAAAGCAGTACAAATGTTTAATTGGAGTCTATTGATTTACTTTCGACTGCTTGTGGTTTTTGAAAGGTTCTATACATTAAATACAAAATGTCAAAAGTTGTACTTTATGTGGGTTATGAGACAATGTGGTGGGTGCCTTACCCAAAAACTTGACGTGATAGAGAAAAACGGAAGTCATTTTTGAATTCAGCGCCCAAAAGTTAGTCTGGATCAATTGTCTGATCAAAATAAAAAAAAATTGTGTTGACCAGTGTTATGGACAATTAGACTTATATACATCGAAGTTTACGGTCAACATAAGCGCAATCCTCTTCGGCTAAGGTTTTCTTGGTGACGATTTTTTGACACACTTCTCGGAGTCCCATATTGACCGGAACGTCATATGTCGTCGTTCATCGTGGCGTGGTAATGGCCTACGCCGAAATGCCTATTTCTATATTCTATAATTATGCTTATTCTTCCGTGGGGGAGTCGTCAAAACATGATGTGTAATTTATGTTCATTCACCGAAATAATTTAGAGCACCCTTCGAGATCACAGATTTGGGGTCCTGGGTTGCAGCAGTTTCAGTCCTGGTAAGAGGTCAATGTCTAGTCGGTTTTTTCGGGACTTTGCTATTGGAAATATTTCGCGCTTTAATCGCGCTCGAGGACCATAATTGTGTGTGTTATCTTCAGGGTCAAATCAAAGTTGTTATAACAACAGTCGGTTACCGTGTCCTACCCTGTGGTTCGAACCATCCCGAATTCACATCTGTGATTGGCAAAACGGGGAACAAAACGGTATTGGATTTTGTCTTACTGCTATGTGTAACTATAAAGAAGTCATCTGAGAATGGGATGCATATATCTGCTCACATTGAAATTTAGTATTCTCTCTCTCCCTCTCTCTCTGTGTCTCTCTCTCTCTCTCTCTCTCCCTCTCCCTCTCCCTCTCCCTCTCCCTCTCCCTCTCCGTCTCCCTCTCTCTCTCTTTCTCCCTCTCTCTCTCTCGCTCTCTCTCTCTCTCTCTCTCTCTCTCTCTAATTCGAAACATTTTGTTGAAAATAACCCTAGCAAGCGTGACGGCATTGTTTTAACGAGGAATTGGCGATCTAAAAGTACGCGCAATTTGTTTTATATGAATTATAGTAACCCACTACAGATATAAAAACATCTAACAAACATCGTCGCGGAGCGCGACCAAAAATTTCGTGATTTCACATGTTTTGTGGAATGTTAATTTGCTCTGAATACTCATTAAGGATATGTCCTACTACCACATCATCTGCTGCGAAGCCATTTTTCTTCAACGCCCCCATATCGCTCCCCTGATCGCAGCGCCCCCCCCCTGATCGCCTCTTGAGCGTTTCCTCCCCCTTCAAAATCGACAGCGTCCCTTGGTGGCGCTGGAGGCAAGCTTAAGAACCACTAAAGTAGCCTAAATAAAACGCATGCACACTCGATTTAAGAAAGGTAACATAAAAGGAAGCGGCAGAAGTGAATGTTGCATGTCATGTATCGGTAGGCGAGGTCGATAAGTCAAATTGTGATCCGGCAATCTCGCAGGCTGACTAGTATTGATTCAGTAGCTTGTATTTCGATTTAAATATGGACATGGTTGATGTCCATACAGGTCCATATACAGGTCCGGCATATAGGTTCAAGTTGATAAAGCCTTGCGTTTTCTTGTAAGCCGTCCTGATGATATGGTAGTTGTTCTTCGAGGGTACGCGCGTGTTGCACTTTAGATTCCGCGGTGAAAATTTTGGAGATTTATGGATTACACTTTGCCCGCACCGCAAGGTTATTGATCCGCTTGCCTCCTTGTGATCAATATTTATATATGCCGGTATAAGTTTCCGTTCCGTACGATACGATATGAGCCGGGAGTGAAACATGTTATCGGGCAATTGGCAATTCCGATCTACCAGCCAGCCTGGTGAGATGCTATGCGTGTGTAGCGTCCCTGATACGGCGCGTCACAACCTAACAGGAACTTCGTCGTGTTCGTGGGCTCGGGACCTCGCCTTTTGTAGCGACCCTGATACGGCGTCACATACCTAACAGGGAAGCCGGTGTGTTCCTGGGCTCCGGACCTCGTCTCTCTGCGATCGCCGCCTGCTGCGCGCTCGCTACACGAAACGCCTAACACAGTACACCAGTCCATACGGTTATAATAAGATTATATTCCACGACACAGTACTCAAAACAGCGTTTCACACTAGACTCATATTACACAATATACACATCGATACATACAAACTGATAACGGAACATGCGACCTAACAATACGAGACACAGGCCTACACAGCACACAAGTTCACACAAACCGTATTCCGACAGAGGCCTAAACCTACACCAGCAGCAGCGTTCCATCTACAGGCGAGGGACTAACTACGGGACAATATCACTCCCCAGATGCTAGCACAGCATCGTCCGTGATCTTTCCATGCCGCAGTCAATCTATCTGAACATAGATTCGGACAGGATACATCCACCTCAAGCCTACAAATACAATGCCAACTACCTGCTACTTCACACCCTAACTGTCTAATACTACAACTACTTCCTACTGCTGTTCCCGACTACTCATACTTCACGCTACCAAACACAGAGACATACTCACTCACATCCAGCTCCAGCCACGCTCTCAGCCAACTCTCAGCACGCAGTCTCCAACCATACCACGTGCAACGTAATTTCTAAACGGCAAATACAGAACATTCTGGAAACCCTGGGATGCCACACGTGCTTAGCACGTAAGCGCACAGCGGAAGATGTTAATCACTCCCCATTTCGCGTAAAATTCAATGCACAACGTCGGCGGGGGGGGGGGGGGGGGGCATTCGTGAGCGTAAATTTGGACCCTAAAACTCGCACTTTATTTGTCCTGCAGAAGCAATATCGGCAATATCAACCAAATAAAGCAGTACAAATGTTTAATTGGAGTCTATTGATTTACTTTCGACTGCTTGTGGTTTTTGAAAGGTTCTATACATTAAATACAAAATGTCAAAAGTTGTACTTTATGTGGGTTATGAGACAATGTGGTGGGTGCCTTACCCAAAAACTTGACGTGATAGAGAAAAACGGAAGTCATTTTTGAATTCAGCGCCCAAAAGTTAGTCTGGATCAATTGTCTGATCAAAATAAAAAAAAATTGTGTTGACCAGTGTTATGGACAATTAGACTTATATACATCGAAGTTTACGGTCAACATAAGCGCAATCCTCTTCGGCTAAGGTTTTCTTGGTGACGATTTTTTGACACACTTCTCGGAGTCCCATATTGACCGGAACGTCATATGTCGTCGTTCATCGTGGCGTGGTAATGGCCTACGCCGAAATGCCTATTTCTATATTCTATAATTATGCTTATTCTTCCGTGGGGGAGTCGTCAAAACATGATGTGTAATTTATGTTCATTCACCGAAATAATTTAGAGCACCCTTCGAGATCACAGATTTGGGGTCCTGGGTTGCAGCAGTTTCAGTCCTGGTAAGAGGTCAATGTCTAGTCGGTTTTTTCGGGACTTTGCTATTGGAAATATTTCGCGCTTTAATCGCGCTCGAGGACCATAATTGTGTGTGTTATCTTCAGGGTCAAATCAAAGTTGTTATAACAACAGTCGGTTACCGTGTCCTACCCTGTGGTTCGAACCATCCCGAATTCACATCTGTGATTGGCAAAACGGGGAACAAAACGGTATTGGATTTTGTCTTACTGCTATGTGTAACTATAAAGAAGTCATCTGAGAATGGGATGCATATATCTGCTCACATTGAAATTTAGTATTCTCTCTCTCCCTCTCTCTCTGTGTCTCTCTCTCTCTCTCTCTCTCCCTCTCCCTCTCCCTCTCCCTCTCCCTCTCCCTCTCTCTCTCTTTCTCCCTCTCTCTCTCTCGCTCTCTCTCTCTCTCTCTCTCTCTCTCTCTAATTCGAAACATTTTGTTGAAAATAACCCTAGCAAGCGTGACGGCATTGTTTTAACGAGGAATTGGCGATCTAAAAGTACGCGCAATTTGTTTTATATGAATTATAGTAACCCACTACAGATATAAAAACATCTAACAAACATCGTCGCGGAGCGCGACCAAAAATTTCGTGATTTCACATGTTTTGTGGAATGTTAATTTGCTCTGAATACTCATTAAGGATATGTCCTACTACCACATCATCTGCTGCGAAGCCATTTTTCTTCAACGCCCCCATATCGCTCCCCTGATCGCAGCGCCCCCCCCCTGATCGCCTCTTGAGCGTTTCCTCCCCCTTCAAAATCGACAGCGTCCCTTGGTGGCGCTGGAGGCAAGCTTAAGAACCACTAAAGTAGCCTAAATAAAACGCATGCACACTCGATTTAAGAAAGGTAACATAAAAGGAAGCGGCAGAAGTGAATGTTGCATGTCATGTATCGGTAGGCGAGGTCGATAAGTCAAATTGTGATCCGGCAATCTCGCAGGCTGACTAGTATTGATTCAGTAGCTTGTATTTCGATTTAAATATGGACATGGTTGATGTCCATACAGGTCCATATACAGGTCCGGCATATAGGTTCAAGTTGATAAAGCCTTGCGTTTTCTTGTAAGCCGTCCTGATGATATGGTAGTTGTTCTTCGAGGGTACGCGCGTGTTGCACTTTAGATTCCGCGGTGAAAATTTTGGAGATTTATGGATTACACTTTGCCCGCACCGCAAGGTTATTGATCCGCTTGCCTCCTTGTGATCAATATTTATATATGCCGGTATAAGTTTCCGTTCCGTACGATACGATATGAGCCGGGAGTGAAACATGTTATCGGGCAATTGGCAATTCCGATCTACCAGCCAGCCTGGTGAGATGCTATGCGTGTGTAGCGTCCCTGATACGGCGCGTCACAACCTAACAGGAACTTCGTCGTGTTCGTGGGCTCGGGACCTCGCCTTTTGTAGCGACCCTGATACGGCGTCACATACCTAACAGGGAAGCCGGTGTGTTCCTGGGCTCCGGACCTCGTCTCTCTGCGATCGCCGCCTGCTGCGCGCTCGCTACACGAAACGCCTAACACAGTACACCAGTCCATACGGTTATAATAAGATTATATTCCACGACACAGTACTCAAAACAGCGTTTCACACTAGACTCATATTACACAATATACACATCGATACATACAAACTGATAACGGAACATGCGACCTAACAATACGAGACACAGGCCTACACAGCACACAAGTTCACACAAACCGTATTCCGACAGAGGCCTAAACCTACACCAGCAGCAGCGTTCCATCTACAGGCGAGGGACTAACTACGGGACAATATCACTCCCCAGATGCTAGCACAGCATCGTCCGTGATCTTTCCATGCCGCAGTCAATCTATCTGAACATAGATTCGGACAGGATACATCCACCTCAAGCCTACAAATACAATGCCAACTACCTGCTACTTCACACCCTAACTGTCTAATACTACAACTACTTCCTACTGCTGTTCCCGACTACTCATACTTCACGCTACCAAACACAGAGACATACTCACTCACATCCAGCTCCAGCCACGCTCTCAGCCAACTCTCAGCACGCAGTCTCCAACCATACCACGTGCAACGTAATTTCTAAACGGCAAATACAGAACATTCTGGAAACCCTGGGATGCCACACGTGCTTAGCACGTAAGCGCACAGCGGAAGATGTTAATCACTCCCCATTTCGCGTAAAATTCAATGCACAACGTCGGCGGGGGGGGGGGGGGCATTCGTGAGCGTGAAGGGGGCGCTGGCCATGAAATTGGTGATTGGGGGGCGCTGGCTAAATAATTGGGTGGTAGGGGGGGCGTTGAGAGCAAATGCGGGCGGTGTAGGTTTAGAAGGCAACTGTTGCGTATAGTGTTGAAGCGATTGATTATTAAAGCAGCTAGATCCGCAGTAAAAATGCATAATGGATTCAGTAAGGGCAATTTAGGGTCGTCTGTCTATTTATTCAGCTGTACCGGAAAAGTCCCTTGTTACTGGACAATGTTATTCCTGCTCATCAATAGACTAATTTAGCAGTCAGCAGCATCCCCGAAAAGCGCGGTTCGGTTCATTGTGTGCTGCTGTGAGAACTACGTAGTTTATTTGAGCAGGTATTGCTCCCTGCAAGATGTGATGGCTTTTTAAGAGAAACTGCATTGCGTAATTATATGATCTGTTTCAAACGATCGTGGATTTTTCACAGCGCTGTCACCGTTGCCTTCGACACGGCGTTCTGGTTGCGAGAAACGACATCACTTCTACTTGACGGTCGTATTTCTCAAAATTTAAGGGTAGAATATATCCGTTCTCAGTAGGCTTAATGATAAAGGTGAACATGGCACTGTCCGTATTCAGTGACAAGTCAGTGATAATTCACCGGAATTTTGCGACACAAAAACTGTTCCAATTCTCAAGCTTGCTTTAAGCTACCGGTCCAGCTCGAATACCTGATTTTGATGGAGAAACATGAATCAATCATCTCATAACATTACATGCGAGGATGGTGATTTAGTTCCAGGATATATTCCAATTAGAAATTCCTCACCGGATAATCAATCCATTCTGTGTAGTTTGCAGGCATGAAATGTTTGAGCAGCTGATTACATTGTAGTTAGGGTTACCATACGTCCTCTTTTAACAGGATTCGTCCTCTTTTTTGACTTTTTTGAAAGTGTCCCCGGAGGACGCCTAAATTTCCTCTTTCTTGAGAATTTTTCCTATTTTTTGAAAATTTTGGTTAAATGTACGTGGAAATTGGACTGAGATATAGGAAATCCGCGCTCGAGTAGCGGTCTGGCGGATTTTTGGGGGACCTGAGCCAGAAAAAAATGACCTTATTTTTAGTCAACCAGCCACTAACTCGGAAAAAATATACCATTTTTTCCGGATTTTACTCCAGCATTGTCAATCTTAAAATTTTGACAAAACTTCCTCTTATCAGATTCCCAAAATATGGTAACCCTAATTGTACTGTAGAACAATTTTGAGTTCGATTGATTGGAGGAATTGAACTTTTGGTTGATTGATTATTCTGGATACACAATTGAATAAAAAATAAACACTCTCACAGGAGTCGGGTTGGCTTTTTCGTCGTTGCCCTTCCCCGCTCATATTTGATAGAACGTGCTCTCAGCGCCGTGACCAAGTTGCTGTCTCACATCAGAAACCGACTTGCCAGTAGGCCTACATGAGGAAAACACTGGAGATTTTAGACTGATATTATTCCTATCAAAAGTCAAACCCAATATGACGAGAATGATTATAATGATACACCAACTTCATTCGTCTAATTATTAGCTGTATTCGATGTAGAAAAACTTTCTTTTTATGATCAGGCGTGGTGAGGGGGGTGTTGGGGGGCGGTGGCACTTTATTCGTGGTCCAAGGGGGCGGTAGCTCAAAAAAGTTTGGGAGACACTGAGTTAGAGCGCATTGCACTTTCCAAGTCAGGGGCGGACGACTTCTCCAGTCGGGGCTGGACATAGGACAATTAGGTATTTGGCGGGCCGGATTGCTAAATCGATACATCATTTGCCCATTTATCCACATATACATGGAATGAATCGTACTAAATGAATGTATTTTAACGAAAGCAATATCACTTCAAAGCCATTTCTCGCCGATAATGACGAACACAATGTGGACTTGAGAACAGCATTGTCATAGAGGCGCCACCATACCTGCTTCTCTCTGATCAACTAACACAAGGTGCAATCTTTAATAAGAAGGCGTTCGATAAGCGCGGTACCCCAAATTTACAACCAAAATACAAATACATTAGGGTTGGGTACATGGTAAATGCCGATGATGCAAGTCTTCTTGCTTCGACAACTTATACAAGTTGCCCGCCCCTGGCCTAAGACGATATAGGTTTCCCAGTTTCGTCCTAAATTAGGCTACCCTAAATTAACACAATTTAATTCAATTCTAAAACTGATCAAATTTAGCATGGCAGGACAGAACGACGCCGTGCTCTCTTCATCATTAGTATTAGTCTCAGTGCAACTTACCTTGAAATAAATTGATGTCCTGTTCAATGTTTTTTCGGGAAATTTGTCAGAAATGTAAAAGACTCCACAACTTGAATGCGGATTCAAACTTAGCGTAAGATATACCATATGTATACTATGCTACAATGCTACTATACTACTATACTATCTGCTCTTTTTGACATGACGATAAGTGCAGGGGGGTCAGCGGCAATGTTCCCTCTAAGCTGCGCACGTGCGCAAATACGCAGTGCCGACGGGGTCTCTGCGCACTGAAAATGTAAGTTGCGCACAAATCCGAAGTCATGACTCTTTTCAGTCGTTACGCACTGTTGTCCAAGTGTCTGCGCAGTGACTTGGTGATTGTGCGCAGACTCGTCAAAATTAGAGGGAATATAGGTCAGGGGGCTCAATTTTTTGACCATCGCCAAGGGGAGCACATGTCAAAAAAGGTTGATAATCGCTGCTATAGAGTTTCATCATTACAAACCAACTTTGGCTTATAATAGCGATCAATTCAACCAGTGTGCTTGGTGCAAACACTGTTTTAAGTTCCGCGGTAACTGCAGGCTTCCTCAAATTGAATCATAGTTCATAATCAAGTTCCTTTCCAATTTTAATCGCAACCAGGTCTCTTAGAATGTAGCTCAACTTTATATCGTCGTAACCCTGTTACTATTCGATCTTACTTGATTTTAAATTGGTTTCTATCAACTACTGTCCGGTGTCCCGATGCCAATTTTGGTAGATAGAAAATATTGAAAATAATGATTAGATTCTAACAAAATTCCCGGAATATGATTCCAATCGAATGTGATTCGATTCACTCCATCCCTATAGAACAGAGTGTATAGCGTTCGACTTTGCCTTCAATATCACTAACAAAACTGCATACAGAAGACACAAGTCAGGAAATGCCCAAGAACTGTATTATTGTATATTAATATATATAAGTTAGAACAAAGAGAGCAAACATGTCGGTCGATATAGTTATAGTCTGTAGTGATTAGCTTCTACGTAATATATATGATGTATCGAATCCTTAATTCTGTAGATCCCTCAACAATGTCTCATCTCTATTCTCATGCTTATGTGATAGTAAAATGTCACCGGGTGAATACGTACATATCTGGCGTTGATGGGTGAAGACAGTTCGTTATCAACGATGGTGTTTTGGTCCGAATTTGCGGAGAATATCTGAATCCAGAATACATAATTGCATTAACAATACTGTGGCTTGGATACTGTGAAAATTGGACACAGAGACGAAAAAACTGTTGACAATACACCACAGGCATCACCTAAAATTTGTTTCGCAAAGACTGTACACATCAACAGAAAAAAGGTGGTCGATGACTACAAGAAATTGAACAAACTTTCTTAACAGAAATCATCGTCACATTACATCCACAACAGCGATAACATTTACTACAAACTCATTGCACACGAAGACAAATTGCCCAAAACAAAATCTCTGAGCTATCGATACAAGTACGCCAGAGAAGTCAACATGAAAACAACTAACCTGTACACAAATTCAAGTTTATTCATCAAAATTTCATGACTTTAAAACATCACAAGACTGCAATACAATGAGTGATAGGAAGATGCCGAAACGACTTGGAGTAGTCTTAAGATCAGACACCTACTTGTGCGTAGGCTATGTAAAGAGGAAGCATGCACATTGCACACTGAATGAGAGTAAAAGAAGATGATAGTGGCAAGTCTTTAAATCCGGTGGCAAGTGACGGAAGGAGAGATCGATATGTCAGGCCGTAGTCCGGCTGACTAGTATTCATTCAGCAGAAATTGCTTGTAATTTGACTTGAATTTGGACATGCTCGACGACTGCCGGAGAGCCGGCGAGATACTATTCCACACTTAAGGTCCGGCATATTTGATAGAGCGATGATCTTTTTTGTCAGCCATATGATAGTTGGACGACGTGGCCGCGCGTGTGTCGTAGCCTACTTATGCACTTTTGATACCGAGGTAAATAAGTCATTGAAGTTTTCGGGGCAGTGGCCGCAGTGGAACTGATACATAAAGTTTGCAATTTCTAGTTTCCGCATATCATTTATGTTTAGGACACCGAATTTTTGGAGCAGTGATTTGCTGGACACACATCCTGGTCCCTTTGGGGCCCTGGCTATAATACGGATGACCTGGTGTTGTAGTTTTTGTAGCGGCTTACGGGCAGTTTTACTGGCAGCCACCCAACAGATGATGCCATATTGTAACTTCGATAGGAAAAATGATAAAGAGTATCAGAAGGACCCAGACTGGCATTTAGTCTCTAAAGCTGCAGAAAACTACTGAAAATACTACTGACAACACTGCTGCCAAACCCACAACATTATCAGAAGCAGCACCAGTTCAATACAAAAATGCAACACTCAAAATGAGAGAAGCGATATGGGAGTTGATGCCTCTTCATGGACAGCACAACAAGTTAGCTTCACAGCCCCATGTAGACTAGCTTTCATGGACCTGGCTATCCCGCTCTGACCTGAAACCGACAAGCGAAGGATTCATTTTCGCAGCACAAGACCTATCGCTTCCTACAAAATACTATCGCAAAAGAATTCTGAAGCAAAACACGGACGGCAAATGCAGATTGTGCCACAACCAAAAAGAAACTGTAACACATCTCATGTCCAGCTGTGGTGTACTTGCAGCTACCGAATACACATGGAGACACAAAAGGATTGGTCACTACATTTATCTTGAAATATGCAAACATTTTAACATCACCACTTAGACAAAAAATTGGAATGATTACAGCCCAGCACCAGTGACAGAAATCGACCAAGTAAAAATTCTGTCGGATGTAACAGTTATACCTGACGGGGAAATCAGGAGCATGATAATCAAACTAAAAAAGAAAAGACAATACTTATTCATTGAACTGGCCGTCCCAGCTGATCAAAGCATACTACAAAAAGAATCAGAAAAACAATCGAAATACGCAGACCTTTAAATGGAATGTGAGAAAATTTGGCGATGATAAATAAACATTGTACCGATCGTCATTGGCGCTACAGGAGTTGTAAGTAGAAAACTCATGGGACATAACCAACGGATTCTGGAAAACGTTCGATTACACATGAACCAAAAGATCACGTTATTGGGCACTGTGCATATTCTTCGGAAGGCCTTGAATGCAGCACTGGACTAAAATTACACTTGTGCGCGTGAATCACAGAATAATTTCTGTAATTTCTACTCTTCATTTTCAATCATCTCTACCTCTGCTCTGCAACCCTTGCCAATTATTCATCTACCGCATTTCTGTAATCTGACCTCTTCATATATTGCATAGGAATAACAATTTGACTGTATTACTGAAATTTTAAAAATTTACTCCAATCTCGCCTTTATCCTGCTCCGGCGTATGTGTGTATTTATCAGTTTCACTGCGAAGAAAGAATTTAATAATACTGTGGATAACGAATATTATCATAATTTTGAGGGGATATCGAGAGGTATGATGTAATATTTGAAATCGTATTTAGAGAATAACAAGCCAAGAAACCACGCTACACATGCACTGCCTCACCGGGGCTGGGCAAATTCTAGTGTCTGAGTGATTCGATTCTGAATCGAGCATTAGTCTTCGAGTGGAATCGATTATTCGAAGATAATAATTTTGAGTAAAGTTCAAATATGTACCTTTCATGCGACATCAAAGAATATAATTCCAGTTATATATCATCACATTGAGGATTACTTGCTAATATTGCGACCACATCTATTCCATTGCGCTTTGCGACAATGCTGTGGTTGATCACGTCAATCACGACTTCACAAAAGTTTTTTTTCCGATGACTTGCGTAATTCTTTACTGCATGTCTCGTATGCTGCGATGCGACCAATCGAAGTTTACAGCTTTGCGTGGTAAAAAAGCGAATCGAAACTATATTTCATGTTGATAAACAACTCGTATTGACAAGACACGTATAGTTCCAGTACTAGGATATTTCTTTTCTCACTACTCGACTGGAACTAGGGTTACATTTAAAACGAAAAAAAATTTAACTTAAACATGTTTAAAACGAGGTCCTTGCTTAAAACATGTTTTTTAAGCCATCATGTCACGGAAATTAAATTGTGACGTCATAGTGCATCGACATTGATAATTGAATATATACAATAAATATAGCTCCTTTGACGAAATATCTGTATACTGTTGTTGTTAAACCGACTATTTTGAGGGTTCCAAGCATCCCATATCGATATACGTCGGCTATATCGGGTGGTAATTGACCGTAGGCTCATACAACATGTCTTTTCGGAAAGTATTTACTAAATTATGGCATAATTTTACAACTTAAGAAACACAATTTTGTTTAAAACACTGTTGAAAGCAGGGGACTTCAACTGAAAACGGGTCGCGGGCAATGTTCCGGCTAAGCTGCGCACGTGCGCAAATGTGCAGTGCTGAAACGGTCTCTGCGCATAGAAAATCTAAGCTGCGCACAAAAAATCCGAAGTGCTGTTTTTTTTAGTCGTTGCGCACTGTTGTCTAATGGACCACGCATGCGCGCAGACTCGTGAAAAATTCGATGGAACATTGCCAGGGCGAAATAGTGTAATCACTGAAGTCTGAAACCGAGGTACAAGTGCGGCCCACAAAGGTAAATATTGCGCTCCGTAAAGAAATGAGAACTTACAATAACGTGCACCTCACAGAAGAGATTTCTTTTAGTATGGTCTGGTACGCTTGAGCGACACTGATATCATTTCAATAGCGAATTATTTTCTGGGAATGGCGAAATACCATGGTTTAACATGGTAGCATGAACATTGCGTAACATTTACTCAGGACCGTAACTGCCGCACCCCAAACGCACCAATTGGAGGGGCCGAGCTCGAAGGGGGCCCAAAATTATTCCGTTAAATAACATAAATCAATCATGCTGTATTTTTTTGAAATTTTTCAGGAATTTTTTTCGCGCTACGCGCAATTTAATATTGTCACATATCTTGATTATTGAGTATTTCTCAACATTCTCAACAAAAAATATGCATGATTTATTGGAATGAGCACGGGGGCGTCGGCCATTAGGGGAGACCGGGGACAATTGTAACACTTTTTGTATTTTCCAACATTACGTGTTTTTCTCGTGGAAATTTCACTTCCAAAGTTTTATATAAAGAAGCCAACAACTTGATAGTTGATATAAAAACTAAATTGGAACTCAATCAATAATCAATCATGGAAATTTCGGGTCGCAAAAATCACTGCTCAAATGTTACAATCGCTCCGTACCCAGGGGCAATTGCACCACCCTTGCGGGGCAATTGTAACAGTGTTATTTATAACTAAACACAAACAAAATGAACAACGAAAACGGAAGCACGAATTGTAATATTGCATGAAACTAAGGGAAGAGACGTTTGAACGCTTCCAGGCTACGCCCCATCGCATTTATGGCATCTGAATGTAATATCACCCTTCGTGTCTTGTTCAAGCTTAATGTGTACAAGAGACACATTCATTCCATCATCTCTTTACACATATTCGGCCTCTTCTAGCAAGGTTCTGTTGTTCAGCGTACATAATGGGTTGGTCATTCGGTCACCTGCGAAACCGACCTGGCTAACATATCTTGGTTGAATGGGCCGATGATAGTATAGCAAAACGAGGACGCAACATTGTGTGGCGTCAAAGCTATAATGAAATTCTTCTGTGCTGTACAAAATTAAAATAAATTGTTCACATCAAATATCAAAATGTAAGTGGGCCATGATCAACGTTAGAGGACGAGAATTCAGTCATGACCATTGAAGTTCGACACACTAAAAGTCGATCAACATGAGAAAGGGTGGTTGAATCACGAAAATAACCGAACCATCAGATTCACATCACCACTATTGTATGGCCGTTTCGACAGATCATCATGTTAGAATTGGTATCGCAAGGTAGTATCTGTTCTGGTGAACTTCTGGCTGTTGCAAGATTATTCTGCAGTAGATGAATGGTAATATCAACATATGAACAAAGACATTCAGAATTGATAACATATTGTAACGGGGCAAAAGTAACAGAGTGTTACGATTGCCCCGACACGCTCGACCATGATTAGTGTCTCAGAATGGTACCTTCCCGGCGATGCAAGTCCTATTCTTTCTGTCATCACGGTAGACTATAGTAACATTGTTCCAGCTACATATATTACGTTGTAACTACTTGAGGTACTATTCGTGTAGACAAATTATTCCAGACCAGAAAAACTTTACTCAAGGGTCAAAAATTTCGTTTTTTGCAAATTATTCCGGGGTTTCGCATCGTAGCTCAACGTAACTCCAGGTATAATAGGAGAGATAACTACTGCATGCGCACTTAAAATATCAAGCTGATTTCTCCATCCTACTAGCGGTGAGGTCGATTGTTACATTTTCCCCTAGTTACATTTGTCCCCGGTCTCCCCTACCGCACCATGACGCTCCAAGACATATGAAGTTAGAGGCTATGTAACATGTGACTCCTCGAAGTGCACCAGAACGATCATCAGCGAGAAAACCTTGGGCGAAAAAGACTGCCCTTGTGCTGACCGAAAACTTCGATATAATACATGCATGTTTAATTGTCCATGTTCAATTGTCCATAGGCGCCTAAATGGCTGGCGCCGAATGTTCCTGTCCTGGCGATCCGAGTCCCACAATAGGGCAAATGCCATATCGAGGGAACATTATTTTCCAGTAAAGAAATACCAATTTGAAATCATGTACGTCTTTTAGTCTACCACGTTTGGGCGATTTCAATATCTTTTGACATAGCTTATAGGAGGTCACGAAATAGCATCATGTAACGAAGTCATTGTACCAACGGGTACGCCCGAAGATGTTTTATTATTATTTAGAGGGCCTATTTATTCCAACACACCTCACTCGATCAGCTTTTCCGGTAAATCTAATTATGTGAGCAGGGAGAGGATAAAAAAATGCAATTCCCGATCATATTGACCTATGCAATGATGAATTACAAATTTTTTTCGCGCTTCGCGCGTTTAGGCGACAGCAACCACTGAAACGGTCACTCAATGTAGATGATAAGTACCGGAAAAGCCTACAGATCGAGGGAGGGTGGTTGCGCACAGTTGTCCAAGGGCCTGCGCAGTGAGTTGGCGTGTTTGCGCAGACTCGTGGAAAATTAGAGGAAACATTGGTCGCGGGCCACTTTCCAAATTTCGTAGCGGCTACTGGCCGCTTGAATTCGATATCAATGTTAACTAGGCAACCACGTTTTGAAACTGTACGTCAGTACAAAGCCTTGATACCTAACTCAGGCGATGGGCATAGTGACCACAAGAGATGTAATATTTTATTATAGGAATACAAATACAAGAAATCATTATCGTCAATTTTATATTATTTTGAACTATGAGCTGTGCACGAAAGCTGGAGGCGCTTTTCAGCGACAAAGGAATCGATATTGGCGCTAGCGAGATACGTTACTAGCTGAAAGATCATCCCCACCTAGAGCGTGATCTTGTGGGGAAGACTTTAGCTATAGTTAGTAGTTCTCAAACTTTTTAGACGCCTTTGTGATACTGAAAAATTGTCTAAAAAATCTCAAAAGGCAACCAGAATGTCGGTAATCCCAACGGATAGTGTGATGTCATGGAAGGTTTTGACTGTTGATGAGGGAATTCCATATTATGAATCCTTACTATACACGAAATTTGAATTCGATCCGAATCGCGCCGAAAAAAAATTTCAGTTTACCGCAGCTCCGCGTCCCCTTCAGATGCTTTCACACTCCTACAAGGGAATATGCCCAGCCCATTCATATCAGCTGATAATTCTCCATCCATGGAATGCTGTTGCCATTGCCAAAGCCGTTTTAGCTAGTGACGAACAGTGATGTTGGGCACAGGAGAATAGCTTATCGTGAAGCAACAACAGAATGTTGAAACTGTAGTCCATTTCAGCATCTCAAAATGGTTTTCTAAGCTTTCTTCCGAAATCTAAAATCAAGTCGCCGCCGCAAAATATGACCTCGAGGGCCGCGTATTGGTGACCCATGGTTTAAAACATGTTTTCAGCAAAGTGTTTTAAATACCGTTTGTTTTAAATACAACCCTATCTGGAACCATTAGTAATACTATTACTCGATCCAGAATAGTGTGCTCGAATCATTGCGCCCATCCCTTCTGCTACATATGCATTTCTCAAAGCACATGGTCGTAAGTAATACCCGGATAGCGGAGTACAAGAACGGAGTCGATTATGTATTGCCTACGATACCCACTGTAACGTTCTCCAATTCCATGTAATTTTCCATCTCCGAAGTGGCATTTCCATACGATACGCGATAACTCGTGACCCAGCCTTTAAAATCTCCTCTTCCCCGGGTTATAATTCCAGAAATTTTCATGGGAGCCAGGTAGTCTACCTGTATCCACTCGTTTTCGGTATCTAGACAGACATCTGAGTAGTACGAAGTGGCTTCGGTTCGACATTGATTCTATCTCACTCGTGCTTGCGCACCAAGCTTTTACGGCGTTGAGAGGCGCCTGCGAAAGGGGACAGGAATCATGCACGGTAGAGGCGGATATCTGTGAAGTACTGATCATACCGGTGGAAAGTCCTACGTAGCACAGCGCTGTTAGAGAAAATATATACTGCTGACCACGCGTTCCAAAACATCCATATGATGAGGATTTGTGAAATATTATCTACGCTATTCATCTCGTACTTGGTGCAAAAGACCTAATCGGTATTATAATAATATTCTGATGAGGATTGAGCAAAGGGAGAACAAACGCAATTTGTAATTTTGACGTGTTGATGTTTTCATCCACACTTTTCAGTTTGCATATTGTCGCCATGATATAGAGAGTTAGTCACTAATCAGAATGGTCTCAAATAAGAACAAATTACAATAAGAAACTTTATTACAGTTCAATAACGCTAAAAACTTCGTGTGCCCTACAATAAATGTTTCATATAGACCGTTTTTCTTCATCGAGGCTTGTTCACCGGAAGGAAATAACAGACCTATCATTTCGTATACCTGCAATCCACGTTGTGAAGTTTGGTTAACCCACAAAGGCAAAACAAAGTTATCTATAGTCAACGGCATAACCATTGCAACAATGCCTATTAGTCATTGTGTGATTTAATCATCTCTCACTTTTTTCTTGGTGTGTCTTCAAAACGCTTTCTACTCACATGGATTAGGGTGGAGTTAAAAATTAAAATTTTTGAATTTTAAAAAAGGGTCTTGATATGTGGTGCCAAATAGCATATGAATTCTATCAAAATTTTAGGTTCGTACACCCTCTAGTGGTCGTGCAATTTCACCGAACGAGTCTAAAATAGCTAATTTCGCCATGTCTTGATTATCGCTTTCAATAGAAAGCCAGTTTTGGGCCTAAAAGATGCAGAAGCAACATGTTTCTATCTCACTTCCATAGAACTTACTCTTAAAAATGAACAGAAAAAGTTACAAGGAAATTATCTAAGAATTACCGACTTTATAGGTAAAATTTAGTACGGAATCAGTAGGTAGGATGCCAAAAGCGCGTAGTGATTGATCTTTTAACGGAGCAACATACCCCATCAATTACAACTACTTTTCAAAACTTGCTCAAACAAATGAAGCCCCCTCCAAGTATTAATAGGGCGCCGGCATCGAATAGTGACTTCTCAAACTGCATTTAAAACGGTGTCCATCGGTAGTGTGACCTCGCAATATCGATAAGTTTAAAACAGTGAGCATCAAGAGACTTCATATCAATATGCTGTCGTAGAGTTTGTATCACATTCATCACAAGGCTCCGGAATGAAAAGACAAAAATTGGAAATCCATATTCAAAACAGAAAACTTTTGTAGGGGTAGCACAGAGTATCGCTCTGTAGAAACATTGAAATCATGTTTAGTATTAAAAGGTTTCATATGCTTTCGAGACTTCAGTTTTTGTCTGATGAGGCCATTTCTATGTTCAAATTCTAAAACATGGGCAGATGCTTCAGTAACCACTTTCAAATGTCTTTACACTGGCTGGTTGTGACAAGGATGACTGAGCCTTAATGGTGATGCCCTTGGGTTTTCCACATCGACATCTGACAAGGTAGGCGGCTGTTCAATATCTTTTAGGTTTAAGTTGACAATTTGGTGGAAAAAATTAGCTTCGATCTTGATAACTGGAATTTGGAAGAATCTGATGCTGATGTCAATGCTGCTGCCGTATTTTAGGTTTGGTGTCATTTATATATCCTCCTTCAAGGTCATAATTGGAATTTGGTATGGTGTGGTTAAGTGGTTGATCTGTGCATAACTGTAATCTTGTTAACTGCAATTCTTCGGACGTTTTCCTCCTCGTCACTAAAGCATCCCAAGCAAAACATTTTCCGGGTGTTCGAAATAGGCATTTTTTTGCAGCAAAGATAGTGCAAGGGAGTGAATTCATGTATCAGTCAGCTTTGTGACACGGGAAACTGTATTGCGGAAATTTAAAGCACCATAAACAATGGAATTATGCATTTTCATTTCAAACCATGACGGCAACTAGACCTCCATGCAGAATTGAGCAAGACAGTTCAGATTTCTCGATGGATGACACTGTCCCACATCTAGTACCATAAAAATTTGGCATGCCAGAGTCCACCATATTTAATGAACGATCTGTCCAGCCTCTCAATATTGCAGATCTGGCTATAGACGACTTTGAAGGAGAATACATAAATGAAACCTATTACAAAAGCAGCAACATTAACACCAGCATCAGATTATTCCAAATTCCAGGTATCAACATCAAGGCCTAATCTTTCCATCAAATTGTCAACTTAAACCCTTAAAAATATTAAACAGCCACGTGCATCGCAATCAAGACCTTGTCTGATCACGAGCTGGAAAACCTAACATAATCAGCATTAAGGCTCAGTCATCCTTGCCACAACCAGGCAGTGGAAAGACATGTGAAAGTGGTGACATAAGCATCTGCTCAATGTTTCAGGATTTAAACGTAGATATGGCCTCATTAGAAAAAAAAACTGAAGTCATGAAAGCAGATAAAATCTTTCAATACTAAACATGATTTTAATGTTTGTGCACAGTGATACTCGTGTGATACTGATACAAATTTTTTCTGTTTCCAGTGTAGAATTGAGATTTGTGTTTTGAATGTGGAATTCCAATTTTGTGTTTTCAGTCAGGAGCTTTGTGATAAATATGATACAAACCCGACCACAGCATGTTGGTAAGAAATCTCTTGATGGTCGCTGTTATAAACTTACCGATATCGCGAGGCCGCACTACCGATGGACACCGTTTTAAATACAGTTTTAGCAGTCACTATTTGATGCCCGAGCCCTATTATTACTTGGAGGGGGTTTAATTTGTTTCAGCAAGTTTTGAAAAGTAGTTCTAACTGATAGGGTTTGCTGCTCAGTCATAAGATCAATCACTACACGCTTTTGACATCCTACCCAGGTATTCAGTTCTTAATGTTACCTATAAAAACAGTAATTTGCTTGTAACTTCTTTTCTGTTCATTTTTAAGAGTAAGTTCCATGGAAGTCAGATAGAAACATGTAGCTTCTACAGCTTTTAACCCCAAAACTAGCTTTCTAGTGTAAGTGATTATCAAGACATGGCACAATTAGCTATTTACGAGTCGTTCGGTGCAATTGCGCGACCACTAGAGGGTGTAAGAACCCAAAATTATGCTAGAATTAAATTATTTGTTATTTGGCACCACATATCAAGACCTTTTTTTAAATTCAAATCTTTTTTATTTTTTACTCCACTCCAATAGCGATCAAACCTGTAGATCGTTGTACTGTATCCTTGAATTCTGTAAAACAAAGATTTTCAAAGTAATATGTAGCCTAGTGCAGTTTGTCTAAACCAGAGGTTTCAAACTCAAATGTGCTCGCGGGCCAATTCCCTAGTTTCGATGACGCCGCTGGCCGCACCGCCAATAATAGGTGTATTCGATGTATAATTACCAAGTAGGCTTAATTTCACGGGACCTTCCAGACTGGCATTCCACAAACATCGTGAAAATGTAATTTACTATTGTATTAGTCACGCTTGGCACGTAAAAAAATCACATTTTCAAAAAATTAAATAAAATTGTTTTTTTTTGCCCGGCATAATTTGTCAAAATATTGAGTTATAGACACCATGCTAGAGGAAAAATCCATCATTACATGCCAAACCGATGTCGCGTTATAATATTGAAGCTAGTGGACATTTGACGTGCCACAATTATATGTAGAATATTCTACAATTTACCAAATATTGATCTGATATCAGAGCATTTGAGCAGTATAGCGCGCCTGATCGGGATGTCTAATATAGTCCGTCCTGATAAGTGGGCTATTGTTCATGTCAATGCCAAAGTCAAATTAAATCAGCTTTAGGTTTGCTTTTAACGGGAACCGATCATTGATCAATAACAACTTGAATATAATAACCCTTGTGTCACAGTAATAACAATGTTTCTTAACCTTTTTAGCGATCGTACCACTTTTGCTTTTGAAAAGAATTCTCGTACCCTATGTCCATTTTCAACACAATTTCTGATGGTACCTACATTAAAATCAAAACGCCTATAATCATAAAATCGCGCGTAGCGCGAAGAATATTTTCACTTGTATAAATTAGCCCTGAAAATTTTTCACTTTTGGTTGGTTTGCAAAATAATTTCAATTTCTAGATAGCATATAGGCCTATAATAACACAATGCATCTCGCACCCCCTGATGTGGTGCTTGGTACCCCGAAGGTGTCCACAGACCCCGCGTTAAGAATACCTAGAATAGAAATGTCCAATCACCGAAGAATCCATTGGTGTTACGGCTGTGGACCGTCACCGGCGATAAAAACATGGATGAAGAGACAAAAGATCACCCAGGATGTATAACTAACTACACATAACGGGGCAACCGAATGGCAATGGATTCCATGTTGACTTGATTAGATAGCTATATACGCTACGCAACGCAAGCAACAACCTTTTGATATATCAGGTTACTATTTCCCATGGCACTTTAATAGTTGGTTGCATCCGTGGTCGTCCCAATAAGTCATGGCGTTCCCAGTCACAAGTCCTCTGATTATAACGTTTAACTAAACTCGAGTCATTTTTATTTTGTAAACCATGCAGTCAGTCCGAATTCGAATAATTTTACGAACGGTTGCGCCCAAGTCCAAATCCTAGTTTTCAGTAACGAATAATCAGCGGGTCGTGTGTTATCATCACGAACTAGAAATGTGACATAATAGCTGATCTTCTATCGCATAATAGTTTTTGATAGTTTGTTTATTGAACAGTATTCGGCACTTATCGCCTATTTGGTCATTTGTGCCCAGAACATGAATGTTGTAAAGTTCGTTGGTCTTTTTCACTTTTGTACGCTTCGCGGACGACTTCCAGTCTCGCACGCATTCACCATCTTTCATTCTCTCTCGTCCATGCGTCCACTTCAGTATCTGTTGCTGTCGATTATGGAAAGCTCGACTTCACTTTATCCGTCTGGGCTTTTCGTACGACACCGCTCAAGCAGTCAGGTCGGCGATGAAGCTTTTGAGAGTGATGGTGATATTGAAGTTTGATGAGATTTCCGGTTTTTGAAGTAGTTATGGAGTGAACTCTAGGTTCTCAAATCGATCAAAGATATGTGGCGGTTGAATAAATTGTCGAGTACTTAAAAATCAAAAATGCCGTTGCGGGCCGCATGTGGCCTGGGGGCCGCGTGTTTGAGACCTCTTGTCTAAACCGTTCAATGGGGGCCAATAGGATCATTTTGAGTTGGGAAAGTGGTGGCTCCTAACCAGATGGAGTAGAAAGGGGACGATGAGAAAGTTGGCGTTGCAAGGCTCTCGAAAGTGTTTGGTTATAATTGCTTCACCATTTTGATATGCAAATGTGACTTCCTGATACAAGTTGTTTTTGTGGGAGGCTTCGTGAGAATAGATAAGTGTAGCTAGTTATGAGCCCTACTGGGACCGGAAAATGTAATAACAAGCTAGACCAGTGACTCCCAACCTTTTTCGACTCTTTACCACTTTATCAATCTCGACAAATTTTAGCCCCCATGTTTACGGACACGGAAGAGAATACATATAATCGGGAAATTTATTCGCCTAACTCCGATCGCTGGTGAATTGTCTAAAAAATACATTTTTCAGAAGTGCTAGGTGTTCGGATAATCGGTTTCCTTGTCTACTTTCCGTCGAGTTGACCTTCGCGTCGTACACAGAATAATCAATCTTCAAGTGCAGTTTTTGCGTATTACTTGAATAATCTCACTTAACGATGTAAAGTTTATGCGCCGCATGGCCTCCCTTGGTATTTTCGCCACCTTGTTCTTCAAATTCACCCACTGGGGGATATATCAGCCACATTAGGAACCCCTGGGACATACAGTTGCACTCAAAAACCAAACAGATACCGCGATTTTGGTATTAGCCTTGCTCAACGGTTCTCAACCTTTTTTGACACGCGCCCCCCTTGGAGATGGTCAAAAAAATCGCGCCCCCTGACCCCCCTTGCATATATCGTCATGTCAAAAAGAGCATATCATCTAATACAGAGGTGGGCAACGTTTTTGATAATCATGGCCGCATTTCGATTGCTTATGTAGCGTAAGGCCGCATTCCAGGGCATAGCCGCAATGAATGATCTGGACGCAAACTTCCCATGGTAAACTGTCCATATCCATTGCCGATGAACTCCGGACTATTCTACTTTTCACAATGGCCTATTGTACGCACCGAAATCGCGAGTGGCAATGTTATGAATAGTTGCCGGGAGGTGCATATTGTCGCGCGGAGCGCGAAAATTTTTCAGGGCCGCGAACGAATTGTTATTTCCTGCCAATACCCATTCCGGCTCAGATTAAGAAGGGCGCTACTGCATTAAAATCGAAAAATGAAGTCTTGTTGAATTATGCGGAGGGCGAAGAAAATTTCAAGATTAATTAAAATCTCTCGAAAATGCGGGAGTGAATTCGTAATGGCAATTTGCATGTCTACGTCCGCCAACACATTCTAATTGAATTAGGCGTCGACGGCCGCTCAAATTCCCTTCTACGGCCGCAGGCTGCCCACCCCTGAGCTAATATAGTATACATAAGGTATATTTTACGCCAATTTTGAATCTGCATTCCAGTTGTTGAGTCTTTTACATGACAAATTTCTTCAAACTTGTTTGAAAATAACAAAAAAAACATTGAACAAGACATTCGTTAATTAATTTTAAGGTAGGTCACCCTGAGACTAATCCTGATGCTGGTAGTGAGTACAGAGAGCAAGGCGTCGTTCTGTCCTGCCAGGCTAAATTTGATCAGTTTTGGAAATTAACTAATTGTTTTGATTTATAGCCTAATTGAGGGCGAAACCGGGTAACCGATGTTGCATCTAAGTCTGTCTTAGGCAGTGCAGTTCGCAAGCTACTAACAAGCAGTGTTGGGATCAAGTCACTACCTTCGAGTCACGAGTCATTTCGAGTCACTGCACATTTTGACTCGAGTCAAGTCAAGTCAATCGATTTTCGAAAGTGACTCGAGTCAAGTCAAGTCACCCGATTTTTGGAGGTGACTCGAGTCAAGTCGAGTCAAGTCAAGTCAAGTCACGAGTCAAGTCACAATTCAAGTCAAGTTGCCTTTTCGAAGTATGTGACATGATTACATCAAACCATTTTTTAGCTGTCTGAAATGCAGATTGAGTATAGTCATTGATTCTGAACCGATGAACGAATGCAGAGTTAAATATACACGCTGTATCGCTCACATATATGTAGAACTGTTAAACTACGTGGGTAATTGCATAGCCTCAGTGTATAGTTCGTAGCAGAACAGAGAATAGAGAAACGAATTGATAAGATGCAATACAATACCCTCTTACATATTGATTTGATACAATTCGATCCTGCGCCAATGATTGAGAACTAAATAAAATATATTCGCATTCAATAAAAATAAAACAAGAGGCTTGGTTAAGGTAAGAACAGAATTAGACATTTTGCTGTTAAATTATTTTACCATGATTTTATGACAACGTAAGCTGTAAGCTTCGATCACTTCGTTTGCGGTCAATTTATTTGTGAGAGAACAATGGTGGCTCATTAAATCATTGAATTATTGAATGATTGCTCACTCTCACGTGTTACGCCAGCGTTTCGCGAACAATTCGACCATATGCAAGATACAGTGATTTTTATCGACACCGATTACTTGATGACTTGAAATTGACTCGTGAATTTTGTTCCGAGTCACGAGTCAATCCACATTTATGATACGCCGAGTCAAGTCAAGTCAAGTCATTCTAGCAAAGTGACTCGAGTCAAGTCAAGTCATACAAAAAAGGTGACTCGAGTCTTACTCGAGTCAAGTCATGACTCGAGTCATCCCAACACTGCTAACAAGAGCTGCCCAGCGCGACAAGCTTAGGCTACTGTCAAAGCTATGAAGCAATGAATGACTTACACGTGGGAATTGCTCTCTATATCTCCAAAGAATTTCAAACATTTGCTCAAATCAAGTTGAAATCAGACTATACTCCGTTGAGCGCGGTTGCTAGAGTTTGTATTTTGCAAGCTTTCTTGAATATGGAATATATTTCATCTTCATTAATCGTCTTCTCATAATGGACGTGAAACACATGTTCAGACACGTACAATTTATACTGACTTAGTCAATTTTCGCGCCCCCCTGCGAGCCCCCGCGCCCCCCAAGGGGGGCGCGCCCTCCAGGTTGAGAACCCCTGGTCTATAAGTAATAAATTGTGGGTTATATTGCAATAGAATAGGAATATGGGT
Source organism: Botryllus schlosseri (assembly GCF_051294905.1). Classification (NCBI taxonomy): domain Eukaryota; kingdom Metazoa; phylum Chordata; class Ascidiacea; order Stolidobranchia; family Styelidae; genus Botryllus; species Botryllus schlosseri. The sequence goes on from NC_137241.1 coordinate 3,112,134, forward strand.
GAGTCTCAATGCTGAATATAGATGTATTCGAAATGTATATGCACAGTATCGTCGCAGGTTATTCTGATATAGTATGAATTATGCCACGACACTCCAATGTCGGGATCAAGTCCCTTTCTTCGAGTCATGAGTCATCCCGAGTCATTGCACGTTTTGACTCGAATGAAGTCAAGTTAAGCGACTTTTGCAGGTGACTCGAGTCGAGCCAAGTCAAGTCAAGTTGCGAACAAGTGTCGTCGGTTGGCGTGTATCCTGCTACATCGGTGGTCTACTTTTTCTCTACCAACATGGAGTTTATCTTTATTCCTTAGATTTTTATGTATTCTCTGGTAATTCTGTCCATCTGATTTCACAGTGATTCTGTAGTACTGATGATCATGCGGAAAGCCGTTCAGATAGAACAGAAATTAATGAGTTGCGTTGGAAATTAATCTAGTTCTTTGTGTTTTAGTTAATTCGTTACGGATTTTTAAAGTTATAGTTAGTTCTAATTCTGGTTTTGAGTTTTGAAATTCCAGTAGTTTGTGCAAGTCTGAAGCAATGATATGCACTATACGTACCGTTCAACATGTTGATAAGCTTCGCCTCCGTTACTCTTGTCTCATTTTTCAATTCTTCTATCAGCTTCAAGTTCGTCGACTGCTGATCATTTTGCTCTTTCCGAAACAATTTGAATTGCCAAAAATATAATCGCAATATGAAGGAACATGCAATGTATTCCCAAGTACCATAGCGGGATACGTGTTTTTTGAAAATGGCGGTATCGATAAGAGCAGTGGTTCTCAGTTGGGGGTCCGTGAAGCAAATTCAGGGGGTCCGCGAAGCCTCTAAATTTGCAAAATGATTATTAACCTAATTTTTTTTTATTATTTTAGCGGAATCACGAAGCAGTTTGTGATTCATTACGGCTAAAAATTCATGACCCGCATAAACAGAATGGCCGTCTTAGATGAAATATTCTACTGTGAAAACTGATTGCCAATATCCTACTGATACAAACATATTGATTTTTGGAGATGTTGGTTGGGGATTGTGGAAAAATAAAATTTGGAGTAGTAAGGTCGAGAAGGGTGACAGGTGACTTCGAAATGTTTTTAAAAATCCATGATCACCTTAGATATACAAAACCGCTATTCCATAATAACTTCAAGGTGAGCTGCTAGATAGAAAAAACTTATAGACTGAACGTTATATGTTCTTTAAAAAATCTGTTTCCCCATTTCGGTGCTACTGCCATATATGTTGGGACCATACTTATAAGGGTATCATTGAAAGCGTTTCCCGTTATTATTACATTCGCCACCACCTATATTTGTGGAATTGTGGAATTTCAAGACATGACCACGTATTAAAGAAATGCAGCTGCAGAATGACCTTTAAAATATTGTAACTCCGGCCAATTTCTACATAAATAGTATGATGTTATTATCTAGAAAAGTCATTTTGTTGCTGTTTAAACAGCCTGTATGGTTGTATTTGCACAAGAAAGATGACGGTTGCACGATAATAAGGCTAAGTTTGAAAAAAAAACGTGGGGGTCCGCGGGGGTCAGTGAGGGTCCACAGGGGGTCCGCGGAGACAAAAAGGTTGAGAACCACTGGATAAGAGGAAATATCGGTATTACAAGATTGTAATTATATAACACTGACTAGCCCAATCGTATATCATGCATCGTTGATATTCCGTTGTGAATTTGCACAGTTTGTGAACAATGTTGTAGCCCACTGCAGATGTGTGCAAACCACCAGTCTATTTAGTTGACAATCAGCTATAGTTATTGCTTTTTTAGTCGTAGTAGTTGCGGATCTTGAGAATTCGGTAGTTCTAATTCTAGTTGTGCATTTAGGAACATTGTTGCTTAACAACTAGAACAACTAGTGTCGTCGTATGGCTATACCGGTGTTCTGCTTTCTGTCCATCAACATGAGTTTATCCCGACCTTGCAGTATGTCCGTCATGTTTGAGATCATGACATACAATAAAATTTCACCGGTGAGTTAATTTATATTGTCGGGGCGCGTGGATATGGATGTGACATGAGTGAGCTTGATATGGTTCTGCCAATCTTCAAGACTGGATGAATTCCTTCCTCATATACCAGCTATGACCTATTTGATTCATTGATGCATTCATTCGCGCGGTTAGAGAATAGAGGCTGTCGCACTGAGCAGCACAACAAATCTCGCTCGTAAGTGATAGGTGAAAGGATATCCGGATTGGGGATTTGTGAAGAAAAGCCCACCATAAGTATGGTTCATCGTCCAATGCAGGGGGAGCTAAAACCAACGGTTTTAGTGGATGACGAAGTGCTGTTTCATTGCTGACTAGAGCTACACTTTTATTGTATTGTCTAAATTTTAATTTTACAGGACGGGATATAGCCTGTGCATCATGTCTGAATAATTCATACACATTAGAGCAGGGTTGGCCAACCCGTGGCCCGCGGCCCACATGTGGACCGCAAGAAAGTTTTGAGTGGCCCGCGAGGTAATTTCCGAAATTAGTAATAAAATACAAAATGGATTGCACAGATTGTAAACTTGTAAGGTCAATCAAAAATTTGATTAGTCTTGCCGCAACGCTTGAGATGTGATGACCAAAAAATCAGTTCCGACGTATTGGCAGATCCACGAGCCAGTCACAATTTGGTAGATCTTCGTACACTACAATAATGCAAAATAATTTGAGATAGATTTATCAAAAGTAAAGATTTTCATCACGTTTCGCGCAACATGTTGTCACTGGATTTCTTGCTTTAATTATTGTAACCCCTGTGTGTAAATGAAAGAACGTCTAATGTATCAGATTGAGTCTAATTTCATTTGCGATTACGAGACAAAGTGTCGTTCAACATATACGACCTTGGGTTTGCGCTAGCAGAAAGACCGTCGACGATGAAACCTATATAGGCACAAAATGATTGATGCATGTTGGTCGAAGCTTGCGATATCGATATGACCAGGCGACGAATAGTCCAGTCCTTGCAAACCACGCCCAGCGATATACAGCAGGCCCGCAATATAGTCAAGTGACAATATTATTGACCTATGAACTTCGAAACATTTTCGCGCTTTGCGCGGATAGTGGCCCGCGTAATAGTTCGTCAATCGAATGTGGCCCTTTGGCCAAAAAGGTTGGCCGGCCCTGCATTAGAGTATCCGTCGCTTGTCTGTGTTATAAAAACTATAACATATGAAAACAGGAAGAATATTTCTAAATGAATACTTCCATGATAATTGCACAGTGAATATTTCAAGATGAGCCACAATGAAACAATTTTGCATGCCATCGTCAACAATATGTTTGCATATGCTTTATGGTTATGTGAAAGTCATTTAATCATGCCATTGTGGCATATAATTTTCGAAATAAATTTGTAGTGCGGATGGAGTTGGAGTCGGAGTCGAAGTTCTGTAAGTAAAATAGTCGGAGTCGGAACCGGAGTCGCAGTCGGTACGTTTATTTACTCTGGAGTCGGGAATGCAGTGGGTCTATTTAATATGTCCGAAGTCGTAGTAGTTTGAAAAATTGACCGACTCCACAGCCTCGGTAACAAGTGTCGTCGTTTGGCGTGTATCTTGCTACATCGGTGTTTCACTTTTTCTCTATCAACATGAGATTATCTTTATTCGTCGGATTTTCGTGTAACATTCTGGTAATTCTGTCCTTCTGATTTCTCAGTAATTTAGTAAAAGGTCTACTGATGATCATGCGGAAATCCGATCAGATAAAACAGAAATTATTGAGTTGCTTTGGAAATGAATTTAGTTCGTTGTGTTTCAGTTAGTTAGTCATGGATTTTCAAAGGTAGTTAGTTCTAGTTCCGATTTCGAGTTTTGAAATTCCAATAGTTTGTAAAAGTATGTAGCAATGATATATGCACTATGCGTACCGTCCACAATGTTTATAAGCTTCCCCTCCGACACTCTTGTCTCCTTTTTCAATTCTTCTATAAGCTTCAAGTTCGTCGACTGCTGATCATTTTGCTCTTTTCGAAACAATATAAATTGCCAGAAATATATTCGTATTATCAAGGAACATGCAATGTATTCCTAAGTAACGACGCGAGATACGTACATTTTAGACCATAGTTGCCTAACAACCAGAACACAAGTGTAGTCGTATCGCGTGGATACGGCGATAACGGTGTTTACTTTCTGTCCCTCAACCTGAGTTTATCCTGACCTTGCAGTGTGCCCTTTATGCTTGTCATCACGTCATACAATAAAATTGCGCCGGTGAGCTAATTTCTATTGTCGTAGGGCGTGGTTATGGATGTGACATGGGTGAGCTTGAGATGGTTCTGCCAATTTTCAAGACTGGAAAATTCCTTCCTCATTTTCAAGTCATGACAAATTTGATTCATTGCTATACACAGAGCGGAATTCTCATGGCACAGCTACATTTGACTTAAGTTGGCCTACATATGTTCTTAGATAATGAACCGATTTCAGAATGATGACTGTTAATACTCTGTTTTGCGTGGCCCCTTTGTATTCATCTTCGGTTCGCCTTCCAGGATTGAGACGAGAGGTCAAACCAGAATATCGATAGCTCGATTTTCACTTCAAAAATTAGTAATATTTATTTATATGTATCGAATAAAATCATGCTGATTTCTTTGGCATATTTAAAGCGTGAAATTAAACAGAGTGTATTGAAAATTCCATAATTCTGCGTGCACGAGTAGCATAATACTGCCCACTTACCAATATCCTGAATGTTTAGTCTTGATATCCAGTAGGCTAGTACACCGAATACTGCCAATGTTACAATGAAAATAACTACCATTACTGAGAAAACAATTCGCAGTTTGCCGTCCATCTTTGTGATGGAAGCTGGAAAGTAAAGAATTCCTTATGCATCAGATTTGCTATGAAAATCCTCCAAAGTTCAAATTAGGCAAAAAATGCTAGACTGCAAAGATCGTTGCTATTGATTAAATCAATGGTCATCAATTTTTTGTTATTTTGCGTCACCCTATATCTATTTTCAGCACTTCAATGAATAGTATAAAATTACCATGAACAGCACGTAAAGTTCATAACCCACGTCAATATAATCGTAATTATACTTAGTTATGCGTAACATTCGTACAAATTTTAACTTAGATCGATATCAATAAAACTGAAAAAAGCATGGGTCGCCTACTCAAAAGGGGTCACGGGCCAATTTCGAATTTCGTACAGTCCACGGGCCGCAAGAATACAATATGGAGACAAAATAGCAGGGCATGGTATGGTTTGGAATGGTATGGAAGTATGGTATAGTATGGAACGAACTTTCGGTATGGAATAAGGAAGAGTGCAAGTATGGTAAGGTATGGAAAATTTGCAAGTATTGCATGGAATATTCTTTCCATACTTCCATACTTTTTCTATACGTTGGCAGTTTTGCCGGAATCATGACAATGACCCTACTTTCGATTTGACAAATTGATTGCGTACCTCAGAAAATCGCTCACTGTATATGTTCAATTGTTCATGTATCAAATTGCGATTTATCACTCACCCACCATGATCGACATATATTTGCAGAAAACGAAGTAGAGCTACGCGCAGCATATGAAGAAAAATAATCTTATTAATGAATATTCAAATCAAATCAAATCAAATCTAAAGATCATAAACACGAACGATATTTAACCGCTAAGGCGTTACAACTGGCATTTCGCTTATCGTAACTTCTACTCCGTAAACTACTGAGGGAGTTTTAAAATCGTAGATTCTGAGAATTTAAAAGTTACGTGAATATTTATATCAATTTGTTGAACTTGGAAATAATTTTCTGCCTTTTGGTAGGTTGATCACCTGATCATCACACAATATCTATTTTATATTACCATCATTGTGATTCTAAAATATGTAGCTTGTCTTGGATCGACGTCCACCCTGGTTTGGAACCAGTGGTGGGATCAATTACAATATTTTAATTCAATTACAATTACAATTACAATTATTCAATTCTAAAAATATCAAATTACAATTACAATTACAATTACGGTTAAATATGTAATTGATTACAATTATAATTACAATTACAATTACTTTTAAACAGGTAATTGATTCAGTACAGAGGTGTTCTTTGACAACCGTAGCGACGTAATTAGCAACGATCTCAAGCTATTCATGTTTCATTCCTGATATGTAGAATACCCTTTAATTGAAAATAACTCGAACTTATTCGAACTATTCCTAATCATGAATACTGAAAACTACAAGCACAGAAAAATGTTTCAAGCGACTGTTAAGAACCAAAGGTTTGAGCGACTAACAGGGAATAGTAGGCTTACCATACGTCCTCTTTTAAGAGGATTTGTCCTCTTTTTTGAAAGTGTCCTCGGAGGACGCCCTTTTGTCCTCTTTTTTGAGATTTTGTCCTCTTTTTTGAAAATTTAGGTCAGATTTAGAGGAAATTGCGAGTGATATGCCGCAAACCAGCGCAGAAGTGAAGCTCCGGCGGGTATTTCGGAGGAAAAAGCGGTGATTTTAGCTCTGAGCGAGAAGAAGACCTTTTTTTTTTTTTTTTTTTAGTCATCCACCCGGCAATGTGGAGAGAAAAACGTTATTTTGAGCTCTGAGCGGAAGTGATGACCTTTTTTTTCTTTCAGTCAACCGATCGCGGAGTGGGGAAAATTTACCGGTTTTTGAGAATTCTTCTACAGTTTTGCATGTCTGAAAAAGTGTCCTCTTTTTACATTTCCAAAATATGGTAAGCCCAAGGAATAGGCTACAGGACAGTCAATGAAATGTAATCAAACGATTAGGCTACTCAGAGCTGAGAAAGGATGATGAAATGTAACTGGTAAGGCGTCAGCGATAAGGTTGATACCGATAAGGTGCGTAAAATTAAAATAAATGCAAAAGGAGATAACCTCCTGATAACTAAGAATTACAATATTTTGGTTCGCATTTATATTTTCACTTGCTCGGAAACTGTTAGATTGCATTCGATGAACATTAGTGTGCGAAAAGTTTCTGGCCAAAGTAAATTTCAATATCTTTTTACATAGCAGATAGGAGGCCACGAAATAGCATCATGTAACGAAGTCATTATACCAACGGGCTTGCCCGAAGATTTTTAATTATTATTTAGCGGCCCTACATTTTCCAAGACACCTCACTCAGCTCTATTACCGGTAAATATGGTTACGTGAACAGAGAGAGGATAAAAAATGATAGCAATATATATGCAATCCTCGATCATATTGACCGATTATATCATGAATTATAAAAATTTTTGCGTGCCTCGCTCGTTTGGCGTTTGGGGGGGGTGGCAATATCAATGTTTTGGGGGGAAGGGATGACGAAGTGCTGTTACGTTCCCGACTGTATGCTATTATATATGTGTGTGCGCGCGGCGTACGAGAGTGGAGCTTACACGTAAGATCGTCGAAGCGATAAGACTTGCATTATCGGCATTTGCGAGCACTCAACCCTAATGAATTGATATCTTGGTAAATTTGAGGTAGCGGGCTTATCGAACATCTTGAAATCCTAATCAAGGATTGCACCTTGTGTTAATTGATCAGAGAGAAGCAGACATGGAGGCGCCTGTTTGCCAATGCTGTTCTCAAATCCACATTGTCTTCGTCATTATCGACGAGAAAAGGCTTTGAAGTGACATTGCTGTCGTTTAAATACATACATTAAATACGATTTATTCCTTGTATATGTGGATAATGAATTCAGCAATCCGGCCCGCCAAGTACCTAATTTTCCTATATCCGGCCCGCCGACTGGAGAAGTTGCCCGTCCCTGGTATGGAAGGTTATGCCTGTTGATGAGAGAATTCTCCAGTGCGAAATTCAGACTATATACACCGAGCAATAACCATATAACGTAGGTGAATCGGGCGAAGCGCGGAAAAGATTTCAGTTCACTGGGGCGTCGCGTCTCGTTCAGATGCTTTCACGCCGCCAAACGGGAGGGGGCACGCCCCCAGTGTGAGAATCACTGGTTTAGCCTATATTGTAATTCACAAAGTTTTCTGTTGCTACTAAAGTATGTGAAACAGGTTAGCGTGACTGAATTATCTAGTTATAACGCAGCACGCATAGATCACCGATGTAAATAGGCTAATTATTACATTTGGTGACTGTTTACTAAGGCCTTATAAGGCCCCTCGTCGTCATCCTGGTTCGTACCGGATTTTCACTGGTGCGACGAATAAAAGATTGATCAGATTATTATTTATGTTGTGATTGTCAGGTTTCCATGAAAATGTAATTGAGATTGTAATTGAGCAAAATTTTGATCAAATTAAAATTACAATTACAATTACACAAAATAGAAATGCTCCAATTACAATTACAATTACAATTACAAATACATTAAAAAATGTAATTAATTTCATTCAGCTCATTACAAATTACAATTGATCCAGCTCTGGGAACCACTGGATTAAATTAATGTATTAGAGTGGTAATTATGACATCCGAAAACAATAATATTCCAACGACTCGGCTTAGCACAGTGGTTCTCAATCTAGGGGGCCTGAAAGCATCTGAAGGGGGCGCGAAGAAGTGGTCAACTGAAAAAAAATCGCGCTCTGCGCGTTTTGCCTTCAATTCACGCGTGTTTCTCTCTATATAGACCGAATTTCATATTTTTGAATTCTCTCATCAACAGTCATAACCTTCCATGCCATCAAACAATCTGTTGGGATTACTAGCATCCCAGTTGGATTTTGTGATATGGCGATAAGGGGGGCGCGAAATTTTTTACTATCATTAAGGAGGCGTGTCTAAAAAATGTTGAGAACCCCTGGCTTGGATAATCACGGACATTAATAGCAGTACCAGATGATCATTTTTTCAGGAAAATTTCAAAAAGAGATAAACATACTACCTTCACTATTCTGAGTTGAAGTTGTATTCGACACTTTCTTGAAATTCGATCGTTGCCTCTCTGGATGTACATCGTCTCGTCGGGAAGATATTTCATCGTCACCAACATATATGTGTTCATTGCTGTAATAAGCCTCCATTTGTATGACAGAACAGAGTATTAGTGCTTATGTCGCTATAGGTGCATCTGTAAATAATCATGACACGGAAGTCGTATATTTGTAACAAAGTTGAATCACAAATTACATTAACAATGACTATTCGGGCGGTCAAGGCAACGTGACCGGTTCATAATCGCATGAAATGTATATAGTCGCCTATATATTTTTTGCAGCAAGATTCAGCAATAGATCAGTTAGCATCGAGTCTCAGGTGTTGGTTGGCATTCGTTCTATTTCGATTAGTGTTGGGAATAATGTTAAAAGTCATCTCGAGTCGTTGCACATTGTGAATCGAGTCATCCCAACACTTATTTCGACGTCTAGGCTATAGTCGATTTCGTCATCATGGAGATATTGCTATTCCTGAGCTATAGCGACTTGCTGGACCATCCATTTTGGTTATAGCGCTTATAACCAATGCTAGTGTTCTCAAACTTTTTCCGTTCACGTACCACTGATTTGTTATTATAATGCACTGGGTACCACAAGGTTTTTGAATGACTTATTCTGCTTAAATGTACCGTTAGTCTATTTTTATTTATTGACTGCATTACTACACAACAGTGTGCCTCTAACTTTTTACGCGTATTACTTACTAGTGGTACGAGTACCATAGTTCGAGAACCACTGACCTATGCGGATCGGATTGCAATGTTCAGTCTATAGTTGTTGTATAAGCATTCGTGGTGTTTGACTACTTTGGTCATTTTAAAGCAAGCCGCTGAATATTACCATTAGCAATATCATTAATCCGGAATTATAAGTGGCACCTGTCGCCTCTTCCGGACAAGGACAATAATGCTTTTTCTAGAATCGGATTGTTATGCTGCAGCAGTGGTGCTCAACCGGTCTACCGCGGCACACTAATGTACCAATTTGAATGCTCAGGGGTGTCGCGAGAGAATGTGGTAAACAAGGTCGACGTATAACAGAGGTCAATCCCAAACTGTAAAGGAGTTCAAATTATAACTATGGCATTATTCGTGATTCTACCATTTTTTACCAGCTTGCAATGTGCAAAGCGCTGTAATTATCAGATAGAATGATATATCAACGACCAAATACGGTCTCTCAATCTTGCACCCATCCCCTCAGCCTAATAAACGATGGAACAGTGATCGAGATTTATGTTTTTGGGATTTCTTCAGTCATCCCAGCAAAATCTTGCACCCCAACTAGTCTACTCATTATTTTTAGTGTTCATGGTATTTCGACATGTTCATTTTACACCAGAGTGATATTGCTTTTTTACGATTTGTGAGATGACAGCTTATTGCATGTCCCACTTTGACTCGAGAGTTTTTGTAAGACACCACTTACACAGATCACATTGAGCCTTGATGAACATCAAACGCTTAAAGGAAGATATAGAATAAACCCTGGTCGGACGAGTACCCGCAACCCACTTGTGTCGCAATGGTGCGACTTACCAATACACTAAACACTACTCAGAGTACTCGAAATGCCATAGTGCCGCGAAGCATTTTCCCTTTAAGAAGGTGTCGCGAGGTTGAAAAGCTTGAGAACCACTATGCTATGGGACATGATTAAATTTCTACCTATAAATGCATGTCACAGGAAACAATAAACTTGGCGACCGTGGTAAATAATTGCGGCTGAGTCAGTAGGTTAGTAAAAGTAAGAGGTGTATTGTGCGTGATACATGCATTGGTAGAAAATGTCCGGTGCAAGTCATATTTTTTTACAATGCGACAGTGCATGGCCTACTGGCTCGGGGACAGTACACACTTGACAGAGTGAAGCCAAGTAGGCCGGTGATCCATATAATTATTCCTGAACTACCTCTTAAGCAAGGCCCACGGTTTTTACGAGGACACAGCTGAGGTGGATCAGAGTTAGGAATTCTGAAATCGACTTCGTACCTGCAAATCGTCTGTAGTTCAGCTGTGAAACGTACCACTGTACCGCTATCTCAAAATATTAGCCTAGAGATGAACCTCCAATATCTAAAAATAGATTATCCAGTCGATCGATTCACACCCGTAACCCATTGGTGTTGTAGTAATGGATCATACCATTACACTGATCGGAAGTTGGCGCATCAAAGGGGATTAGATTGTTAAAACATATTTCATTGAGAATAATAGGCGTAACATAATTTCAGCAGGCGAATAATATGGAAGTAGAATTTTTACGTTTCAGTATAATGTTGGTCTTCACTTTCTTGGTAGTTGTAAGCAAACATTACACGAACAGATACAAAAAACAACACAACAAATTTATTTTCCAGATTCAGCTTGACTTTTGCGAATAAGGATTCATCATTCGTGAAATTGTTCACAGGAAACATCATTGAAATTATATACAACCGTGAAGATTCGCGAAACTAATCACGCCCGTACATATGTGAAGTTTAAACTTCCGCAAAAATATCAAGGAAAATTCCTCGCATGTAAAAAGGTCCAGATGTTACAGAGAACATCGAACAAAATTTGCAATTTGCTGGAAAACCTTTTTTCAAGCCAGAAATTCAGCATGCTTCATGGCCACATATTTTTTTTTGAAATTGATACAACGTCTCGCATAAAGTTCTTGTTGAAAGTATAAGCAACTAGCTCGAAATGCGAAGATAAAAGAACATTGAAGCATTTTTAGCGTCCCCGGAGGACTATTCATTTTTCTTGATAATAGAGAACAAATCCTCCTAAAGAGGACATATGGCAAGCCTAGCTGGAGAATAGAGACTCTACCTTATACAATATACAAATCAGATACATACTGTCCCCACATCATAAAATGACTGTTAGACTACCAGCAATCAATTTTTCACTATTTATATACCTTATGGTCGCGTGGGAGCGAGGAGATATTTTGCATAGGAAAATATGAATTAATTTCAATAAAATAACAAGTAATCATCGTTGCAAAGATTATGTCGAAGTCGTTCATAAAAATGTGTAATATCCCAACATCAGGCCTAACCCAGGGGTTGGGAACCTTTCTCGACTGAAGAGCCATATTTTCTATCGATGTTCATGAATGATTAGATTTTAAACATTCCTATTCCCGAAATCACGGACTTTTCATATTTATTGTTCGAAAATATAGCGCAAAAGAAGACTTAAGGCCCAGATGAGGCACAGACGGCCCAAACCTCACCTAGGATAGCGCAACTCATCGTAAATACCTCAGAATTTATCATCACTGACATTATTCACTTGAAATTGTCGTGTATGATTCCAAATCTAAATCCAAATATTGATCGACTTCTAAAGTATTCGGCGTAACATCAAGCTGCGCTATACACACCTATAGAAAGCTACTTACGTTCCCAATCAAGAACTTGGATAGCTATGGCGTCATTTTTATTCTGAATTTGTAATTTCTAATGACACTTCAGTAGCTCAGAAGTACAATGTGTATTTGAAAACTGCATTATCCTACAATTGTCGCTATGTCGAGTTATCAATCAAGGTATCGCGCAATCCAAGATTTCGAGGTGCGCGATGGCGGATAGATCGAATTCAAGAATGGTGTTAGTCGCAGGCGTGACTGCAACTTAGATATGGGGATTTTAAAAAGTGTCGTACGAACCCATAATCCTGGTTACCCACTGTCTTGACCTCTCAAACATATATCTGTGCTGCCACGAAAATAATTATTCGGGCCGTCATGAAAATTTACTAACAAGTTTCTGCAATATTGATAAATTAGGTACAGAATTAAAAACTTGTCAAAGAGCCATACCATATACGCAAAGAGCCGTATATGTCTCGCGAGTCATAGGTTCCCTGCCTTAAACCTATTAAGTATACCGTCTGTTACAAATCGTGGTGTCAGCTTGATTTTATAGGATGGAGTCGACTACATATAACTTCACCAAGGCATAAAGCAAATGTGCCGCATACGAACATTTCTACTATCCCAATATAAATACAGACAAAGATTCAATGCACCCGACATCAACAACAATATACTGAATAGTGATGACATCCGACCAATATGAAGCAGGCTACGTCTTTCAAACGTTAAACCATATAGTGTAGAATGTTGTGAAATGTAAGGAAAACATTGTCGTCATGTGAATGAAATATCTATTTCGACATGGAAGTGAATTTGAAACTGCAGATTTTAGCCGAATTGTATTTTACCAATTTTCAGTGTCATCTTAGCTTAGTATTTATATGCTAAAATCAGTACGTAATACATATAAGGAAAATCCAGCAAATATGAAATGTGAAGATGTGGATATGTATCAGTACAGATATCTCTATTGCACGTAGATATTAACGGGGATGAGCAATTGTAAACAGATTGTACAGGCCTTAGATATTGAAAATGTGGTTTTCTACTGGAACGTATCTATCCTCCCTTCCGAGGAAAGACTGAATTGAAGGCCCATGTGCGAAATTCACTGCATTCTACGAAGCCCGTCAAATTGAGTGACACAGCCGCAAGGGATCCCGCCGGGATATTATGTAAAACACAAGAATTAACTAAGAAACAAACAGAAAATCTCAGATGCTATATTTGACAAATTTTAAAATGTTCCATAGAGAAATCATCGATATTTGCATCGCATGATGCGGTCTAATTCTAATGCAGTGAAAAATTGATACTTTCTAGAACGTAGCAGCACAAACCCAGCTCTCTGCCAGTTCCGCATAGCTCCACATCCAGCTTTTGATAGTTCGCGGGAGTGTATTCAGGAATGCTTTTCATAACTACTTACATACCTAAGTAGATTTCCAGCCATTTAATTCTATATCTACTTGAAGTAGTTTTGGTTGCTTTTGAAGAAGTAATTCTACTCATACTTGAGTGAGTTTCCGCGTCGCTACTTTTACTTCTACACTGTAAAAAATCTGGTAGATTTACTGGGAAATCTCTGTAAATTTTGCAACGAATTACCGGTAGCTGCCAATAACCGTGCGTAGCTTATAATTTTACATTTTGATATGTAATATTACCTCAATTTAGCTCGAAAGTCAAGTTACCAGAATTTCTTCGCAAAATTACTGACAGTTACTCGTTACTGAAGTTTACCAGGCTATTGGCAAAATTGATTAGCTTGAAAATCCCTGCAGCCAATGTATACGTGGAACTGAATGTTACTGATATCATTCTCGCGGTGATTTGACCTGATTCAACCTCGTTCGCGAGACTGATGGGGTCTGTCATACGGAAATTGTTGGCCCTAGTAGCAATTTCAGTATAGTACATAGTAGGGTAAAAGAAACAACTGACAATCGTAGATAGCCTCTATATTATACTATAAGGCTATGGCTATACGGCCGGTCTCGCTGGTTACATTCGTTGTCACGGATAGGACTGATGAGTTAGAATATCAGTTTGGATGTATACTATCGTTCAGCACCGCATGCTAAGTTGACCTTTTTTTATTGGCGAACAAGGCGAGCTGTAATAGGTTACATTAGGTTACCGTTACGCGATACGCGTTACTGCTTTTTCTGAGATTCGTAGTAAACAACCATCGCACAACTGTGACATCACAAGCAGCGTCTGGTTAAGTATGTACGGTAAGTAGTGACAACACATGGAATAAATATCAATTTATACGCAATTAGATGAAAAAAGGGACTAAATGTAATGATAAATGTGTCTGTATGAAAAAAACGACATAAATCAAACATTATAACGCAGTGGCCAGTAAAAATTATTGGTCACATGTCATTGGATGAATACCACTTATTTCGAAATCGTTGGAGCATAGTGTCCTATAGGGTGTCGAGTAGGGCTGGGCAAAATCGAGTACCTGAGTGATTCGATTCTGAATCACGTAATATGCTTCGAGTCGAGTCGAGTAATCGAGTATCACTCGTTATGACGTCATAATAGGATGTAATATGTCAAAGCTCTAATATGTACCTTTTATGCGATCTCAAAGAATATAATGCCTGTTATCCATCACATTAAAGATACTTTGGCATTTTTCGACCGTACCGATTTCATTGCATTTGGTGACAATGTTGTGGGATGATCATGACTTCGGAAACATGCTATTCCCAGTAACGTTGGTAGCTTTGTACTACATGTTGCGTATGGTACGATACGGGCAATCAAAGTTTCAAGGCTTCAACAGTAAAAATTAGTATCGAAACTATAATTCTCGTTGATAAATTAACTTTCAGTGGCGAGAAACGTATAATTTCAGTACTCGAAAAAATCGACTTTTACTACTCGACTCGAATCATTAAAATCAATACTCGATTCAGATTCGAGTACTCGAATCATTGTGCCCAGCCCTAGTGTCGAGTCGACACAGGCAAACCTCACGCCTCAGTGAAATTGCATCACGTCACAATTTCCATTTGGCTACAGGCAATTTGACAGTCATTTTTGACCGGCTTGCCGAGCATTAAATTTGGTAAAACGGGTATCAATCGAAAGCTGACTCTGTACTGATTACGAAAATATAAATTTTATTCTGCTCGTGGCCCTGGAACTCCCACAATCAGCCTCGAATTTTTCATTGTTATGGAGATTGGCATGGGGACGCAACAGGGGTTCTCAACCTGGGGGGCGCGCCCCCCCTGGGGGGCGCGGGAGGCTCTTAGGGGGGAGCGCGATAAATTGACGAAGTCAATATAGGGGGGGCGCGAGAAATTGACAAAATCAGTATGAATTGTACGTGTCTAAACATGTGTTTCACATCCATTATGAGAAGACGATTATTGAAGATGAAATTTATTCCATATTCAAGAAAGCTTGCAACTCTAGCAACCGCGCTCAACGGAGTATAGTCTGATTTCAACTTCATTTGAGCAAATTTTTGAAATTCTTTGGAGATATAGAGAGCAATTCCCACGTGCCAGTCATTCATTGCTTCATAGCTTTGACAGTAGCCTAAAGCTTGTCGCGCTGGGCAGCTGTTGTTAGTAGCTTGCGAACTGCACTGCCTAAGACAGACTTAGATGCAACATAGGTTGCCCGGTTTCGCCCTCAAATAGGCTATAAATCAACACAATTTAATTAATTTCCAAAACTGATCAAATTTAGCCTGGCAGGACAGAACGACGCCTTGCTCTCTGTACTCACTACCAGGATCAGGATTAGTCTCAGGGCGACCTACCTTGAAATTAATTAATGGATGTCTTGTTCAATGTTTTTTTTGTTATTTTCAAACAAGTTTGGAGAAATTTGTCAGCAATGTAAAAGACTCAACAACTTGAATGCAGATTCAAAATTGGCGTAAGATATACCTTATGTATACTATTAGATTAGGGGTGGGCAGCCTGCGGCCGTAGAAGGGAATTTGAGCGGCCGTCGACGCCTAATTCAATTAGTATGTGTTGGCGGCCGTAGACATGCAAATTGCAATTACGAATTCACTCCCGCATTTTCGAGAGATTTTAATTAATCTTGAATTTTCTTCGCCCTCCGCGCAATTCAACAAGAATTCATTTTTCGATTTTAATGCAGTAGCGCCCTTCTTAATCTGAGCCGGAATGGGAATTGGCAACAAATAACAATTCGATCACGGCCCTGAAAAATTTTCGCGCTCCGCGCGACAATATGCACCTCCCGGCAACTATTCATAACATTGCCACTCGCTATTTCGGTGCGCACAATAGGCCATTGTGAAAAGAAGAATAGTCCGGAGTTCACCGGGAATGGATATGGACAGTTTACCATAGGAATTTTGCGTCCAGATCGTTCATTGCGGCTATGCCCTGGAATGCGGCCTTTCGCTACTTAAGCAATCGACATGCGGCCATGATTATCAAAAACGTTGCCCACCTCTGTATTAGATGATGTGCTCTTTTTTACATGACGATAAATGCAAGGGGGGTCAGGGGGGAGCGCGATTTTTTTGACCATCTCCAGGGGGGGCGCGTGTCAAAAAAGGTTGAGAACCACTGATTTAGAGGAATTCCCACGTGTAAGTCATTCATTACTTCATAGCTTTGGCAGTAGCCTAAAGCTCGTTGCGCTGGGTAGCTGTTGTTAATAGCTGGCAAACTGCACTGTGTAAGACAAACTTAGATGCAATATAGGTTGCTCGGTTTCGCACTCAATTAAGCTACCCTATATCAACACAATTTAATTTAATTCGATTCCAAAACTGATCAAATTGGGCATGGCAGCACAGAACGACGCCTTGTTCTCTGTAGTCACTACCAGCATTAGGATTAGTCTCAGTGGAACCTACCTTGAAACAAATTGATGTCCTGTCCAATGTTTTTTTGCTATTTTCAAACAAGTTTGGGAAAATTTGTCAAAAATATTAAAGACTGGAATACGTATTTAAACTTGGCGTAAGATATACCACATGTATACTATTAGATCACGAATGGGCAACCTGCTGCCGTAGCTGGGAATTTGTGCGGCCGTCAACACCTAATTCAATTAGTATGTGTTAGCATCCGTCGACATGCAAATTGAAATTACTAATTCACGCCCAATTTTTTTAGAGATTTTAATTATTCTTGAAATTTTCTTCGCGCTCCACGCAATTCAACATAACCTAATTTTTCGATTCTAATATAGTAGCGCCCTTCTAAATCTGAGCAGGAATCAGAATCGTGTGCTCCTCACGACGGAAATTTTTTTATGGTACATTTGAGCGATTTCAATATGTTTCCACTACCGATACGACGGGCAATCCTGATCGGGGGTCAAGAAATAACAGCATGCAATAAAGTGCATGACTAATGATAATTGACCCACACGAAGATGCAATATCATTTATAACTTGCCCGCTGCATTTGATAAAGTTAGTCATGAATCTCTGCTATATCATGTAAAAGGCGGAGCCGTCACCACACAATGTACCAGTGCCGGTACTTCAAAAATTGTTATATTTTTGTTACCCTATTTGTTTTAGTAGTATTTATAATGCTTGAATTCTTTTTAGTGGAACTGCAAGATACTATAGCTACAGAGAAGGAATGAGGACGAGAAGAAGAAACAATTGGAAGTTTGGCCGATGATGGGAGACCACTCGTGTTACTGCATGTCTCCTAAAGAAGAATTAGACCTCCAGCAGCAATACTTTTCCATCAATAATCTTCTCATCGTGAATCATGAATGAATAGGGGAGATGTGGTACCGATGGATCACTGGGACCGGAAATACTTGAAAAATTCCATGATTGCACTCCGTGAATTTGTCTACAATTACATGCTGACAGAATCTTTCCTCGCATGCAAAAAAACTGAACCTGCGTGAGTTATTGGGTCTCTGACGAATGATTTACGTTTTAGGGGGTGTAAAGTAAATTTGGATCGACATTTTCATTTTTCTATATCACATTTCAGACTAAAAAACCCGCAATAATTTTGGATGTGAAGTATAGGGCTTGCATCAGGGTATATAATGACACATATTTTTTGAATCAATACTAACCTCGAGTGGACTATATATTCAAGTCAAATACAATATTAAGGGGTGGGGGACCTATGGTACCATAGCCAAATCAAGCAAAATAGATGGACCAACGAATCACTTAATAACAGAAACTAGCCTACATATATATAGGCTGTAAATCATAGTTACATGTGGTGTTTTATTGCTATTACGAGGTATTTGAAAGTCAAAATTTCGATTTGCGGGTAATATGTAACCGGCATTAATTTTGTAAGTTTAGGCAAAATCAAAACATGATTTTATGCCAACATTTGAATTGATGTAATCTATTTTATTCTTGAAGGTCGCGACGAAACATTCTTCATTGGCTTGCTGTAGCTTAGCTTATAGTACACAACAAAACAAGTTAACAAATTTGAGTTTTTGAGCGTATGTCCCATAGGTCCCAGGATCATGTGCCTTTGGACCCACCGGGTGGGGACCGATGACACGTTCGAGCAACAAATTTTAAACGTTTATAAATATTTTTTGAAAAGGCGGATATTCATGTAAATGTCCGCGATAGGTAGAGCTTGTATCGAAGTGTTGAGTTAGCAAAAGATCCGCTATTCTCGGCTGAAGATTTGAGGGCCAGAGATCATTTTGCAATTTTTGATCCATGGGTACCACATCTCCCCTACTCAGTTAATGAATAGTACTACCGGTACTGGTAGTGGTTATGGTTGCGCACGTAAATTTATTCAGTTTCACGAATGAATTTCGTCATTAATATTAGCAGAACCCGAAAAGCCCGGCCCGACTTCCATCTCTGGTACCACATTTCCCCTATACAGTTGGTTCCAATGTCGTTTTGAGGGTGTTAAGAAGCTTTTGCGATATTTTAGCATCGGGTTGCTTTGCGATAGGTATGGGATTTACGTGAATTTACAAGCGGCTACGTAATCCTGATTTACACAGGCAGTATGTATGTACGTAGGCGGTAAAATTACAGTCTGAGTGGCAAATATACAGGATAAAATGTAGATTGGATATACTGGAGGTGACTGTAACATTACAGTCTGGCGTGTAAAGTGAGATTACCGAACGAGTGTAAGTTAAATTTACATTGACTAACGATAATGTTAGATTACCACGAAATGTCTGGCTACCGTGCTTCCAAACATTTCGCGGTAAATCGAGGTGTTTTTTTTACAGTGTACTTGGGTAGCTTTCTTGACTTCTTTGAACATCTCTGTTAAAAAGAGGTGAGTGCGAAATCTCGCCTAAAAAGTCACTAATTACAGTCAAAACAATGTGTCATGCATGTCCGTTCAGAACCCTGACAATCCGGCAGTAAAAAAACGATGATCCAAAATGTTGTGTGCTACTTTATATAGTCATAGAATAACTCGTTTTGAGCTGTAACCGCTCTACTTGCATTGGTGGCAATTCATAATTGATTAATGTCGTGGTGCACTAGATATTACGGTGATTGTCGACACTTATGAGTATCTTTACCTGTTTTACGGTGAATAAAGAATATAATAATACTAATAAAAAGGAAATGTGTATATGCTTTGCAAACCTTTTCTGTTAGCTTGTCGGAAGGGAATACTCTGATAATGTTGAACAATATGTACATGTACACAATGTACATGCCTCGGATAGCTCCTCTTTTCAACTTAATACACATGTGGTTTCATGCTATTGGTTCAAGACTGAATTATCGAAGTCGCATCATGAAAATTCCTAAACATAATGTTAGTCAATCTAAATCGATTCTTGCGACTTAACAGCCAATACCTCACAACAGCGACACTGTGACCATGAAAGGGACTCCATCATTTAACTAGTATAGTGCCTTTACTATAAGCCATATCGATGATTTCGGGCTTTTCGTGCTATTCGTGAGCACGGGATGTGGACGCGGTAAGTGTTGGATGTGAGAAGTAATTCCCGGGCACAGAATGTCTGACAGCAACGTAAAGTCGGTGTACGAAGTGATTAAGGTACATCAGTGATACTAGACAAAGCATACCTTCACCGCCCACTCGGAAAGTCATTATGAATCATTTCAAATTTATAAAAAAATCAAGTTTCCTTATTTTTATAACAACTGTATTTAGGTCGATTTTCTGCGTCCACTGTTGGTGTTTATGTGACTAAGTAGGCTTACTCAATGAGCGCTTCCGCGTTTTGTTTGAAAGAAAATTTTGTTGTAGTCCAACATGCAAAACATATAAGGCGCGCATAATAGATCACTTAGGGTCGGTTGCATAGATCGTGATCAGAAACGATCCGCCGATAGACATGATCGTCGATCTTTGGATCCGCGATCGACACTGTAGCACGATCACGTCTCACTGATGCGGATCCAGTGGCGAGTCGAATGATCTCCGATCGTTGACGCAAACTGACGCAAATGACGTCAGACAATCCGCGAAATATCAGCTGATGGCGAAGGCGGGAATGGTGTAGGCATCTTTCAAGGGGACGTTGCATGTGTTGTGTAGTGTGTACTTGAGTGCACAGCTGAAAATGGATTTGTACCGATACGTTGACGTGTTAGAGACACAGCGGAGCTTGAGAGAAGAAAGAATACCCAGGAGGGTGCTTAAAGACCGTTCGAATCCTCTGGAATACCTTGACGATGCAAAATTCGCGAAACGGTATAGGCTGTCCAAGTCATCAACTTTGGATCTTTTGGACATGGTGAAAGAGGAACTTTCATTCCCCAGTCGCCGCTGCCATGCAATTCCACCTCATTTCAGACTGCTGGCTGCCCTGCGTTTCTTTGCTTCCGGTCACCACCAAATGACTGATGGAGACCTTCTGCATATAAACAAAAGCACTGTGTGCAGAATAGTACATAAAGTTTCCAGGGCTATAGCTGGCAGGAGGAAGGAATTTATGAGGTTCCCGACAACGCCTCAAGAAATAGCTGCACAAATGAATGCATTTTATGCGGAGCACCAGTTTCCAGGAGTCATCGGTCTCGTCGATGGCACCCACATACGCATTTCAAATCCTGGAGGGGATGATGGAGAACTTTACCGCAACAGGAAAGGATTCTTCTCCATAAACGCACAGCTTGTGTGCAATGCAGATATGGAATTTACCCATATAGTAGCCAGATGGTCTGGCTCTACGCACGATAGCAGAGTCATGGATAACAGCACTGTACCAATCCTGATGGGCAACAATAATGGTGTGCTACTAGGAGACAGCGGCTACCCTTGTGTTCCATATTTGATGACGCCAATTTTGAACCCCTCATCACCAGCTGAAAAGAGGTATAACAAATCTCACATTGGCACCAGGATCAAAATTGAAAGATCGTTTGGGGTATGGAAACAAAGATATCTTTGCCT
This sequence comes from Botryllus schlosseri, assembly GCF_051294905.1. Classification (NCBI taxonomy): domain Eukaryota; kingdom Metazoa; phylum Chordata; class Ascidiacea; order Stolidobranchia; family Styelidae; genus Botryllus; species Botryllus schlosseri. The sequence goes on from NC_137241.1 coordinate 3,133,784, forward strand.
CCAACTAGGCCTACGCACCAAGCTTGATAACACCTTGCCCATCATAGTGGCAACTGCCTGCCTGCACAACTATGCCATCAGGCGCGGGGAAGTGGATATGACGGAGGAGTTTGAAACTGGTGAGGCAGATGACATTGTATCACCTGACTTTGATATGCCTCAAAGTTCTAGTTGTGGACTTGTGAAACGCAGAGGTATCGTCAACAATCATTTTAGTTGAGCAATGTTTTGCAACGAGCTCACTGGTGTGGAATTTACGATAAAAAAATAACAAGCCTCAATACACAGCTTGTTTCATTAGTTCTTATTTTGGTTGTCATAGCACTCACCAGAGAATGTAGCGTTCTTGATATTTCAATAGTTTTTCACAGTACCCACCGGTCATACAAATGCATTACACCCTCATACAAACTGTCGATGTATTGTTACTTTTGCAGAAAAAAAATGCAGACATGTGGATTAGGGTTGTTCAAAAATGACTTCCACATTTTACTGGTTACTTGTATCAGGAAAGAACAAGACAGGCGTAGGTTGGAAGTTTTAAAAAATAACTTCAAATTTTACTGGTTACTCATAGCAGAAAGAAAAACGAGGCAGGTTGATCACGTGTCCACGGAAATGTCCGTTCCACTAATACCTGTTACATATAGGGGAGAGGTGGCAAAGATGAGAGACACGGGGCAAGATGATCCTACGGATTTGACGTTATGCATCAAAATGCTAAAAAAATATTTTTTGTAGTATGTGTAAGCAGAAGCACACATTATATTATTTATCTAGCTAGTAGTTGGCCGACCAGATATGACATTACATGAAATTTGAGCGAGGATTTTTGAGGGCCAAGAAGGATATTGTTCAATATAACTCAAGACATACGGTAGTCATGAATAGCACAGATCACAGGCTTTTCATTGGTACCAAAATTAATCCTCAGAAGGCATTACTCTCCGAGTGGCATTAAAATATCAGAAAAGTGTTTCAACTTGGCCTACTCTCCCCTATGCTGCGAATGGGCCAATCAACGTTTGAAGGCTTCCGAAGTTGAAAATACCGACCCGTGTAGAGCCACAGAACGGTTGGTCAAATTCAAATAAGAATTAATACTCGACGCAGATTCAAGTACTGCTTCAGATATGCTGCGAATAGGCCAATCAAGGGTTGAGGCTCCTGAAGTTGAAAATACTGACTGTTATAGAGCCACAGAACGAATTAGAGTAATAATTAATACTCAATTTAGATTCGAGTACTCGAATCATTGTGTCCAGTCCTACTGATGAGCAGTGGCAAGCAATAGAGCTTGAGCAAAACCAGCAAGCAAAAAATGAAGACTGAAGAGTCAGATCAGGCGGTCGTTCAAAACAGTGTGTCATCCGGTGGCAAGTTCTTCTGATGAATGTTCAAAATGGTTTTTTACTGGTACTTCTTCATTTTGGCAGCATGTAATTCTTCAGCCATTTCTTGCTTTCTCTTCTTCAAGGCAATCTTCATATTTTTTTGCGCCATTTTGATTTCAAAATATTTCAAATGTAGGTCATGCTTCTCCTTCGCCATTGCCAGTATGTCATCTGGAATAAGGTGGTTGAAAAGAATCAGCGTCAACGATTCATGGTTTCTTTAATGGCGTACTCATTTATTTATTGGAATATTCTATGCATTAGTCATACAAACCTTGCTTTGTACTGGACACCTGTCCTGCTGTCTTGACAACCGTAGTGCTGTTTTTATTTGGTGCATGGTTTGAAGATCCTCTTTTTACTTTTGCTGCGACAGGGGTGCTCTGGAGTGTGTTACCTGTAACAGTATCTGTAGATGAATTGCATTATAAGATCTATTTGATAATATAATATAGGTATTATGCATAAACTACTAACCTTTGTTGGCATCAAATGAAGCGAATTCGGAGAGTGATACCGGTATTGCAGTGGATGTCATGCTGATATCCACTAACAGGCTATCATCTGTAATGTAACAGATCAGTTATTTCTCCACAATATAATTCAAGATATTACTAATTTACCATCGTTGACTTCTGTAGTCTCAGTGGGTGGAGAATCTGCAAAGACAATTGAATGACAATATGAGCTTATGTTGTAGACTTGTAGCAATCTATCTATAGCAATGCATTACCGCATTACCGCACTACAAACTGCTCATTGTTCATATCTCTTTTGCATGCATAATTTGACTCGGAATAAATGCGGTAGCGACTCAATCTGTACTTCAATCATCTTGCAAAAATGCAACTTGAATCATGCCTCGTATTTCAAACTGTGCAATGACTTGCAACTTGAAGATAGTGGAAAAGCATATCGGTGGGTATCCGAAAGTTGTCAAGGATGATCACATTCAAGTTAAATTACTGAAGACATACTAGTCAGCCCTCCAGATTACCGTACTTCTATCTGACATATCAACCTCGCCTATCAACACATGCTTCATTCATTTTCATCACTACTCATTTTATGTTATCCCATATTTTCTTCCATCTGGTGTGCATATTTACATCGCCTAGGGCCAGGTGGGTATCTGACTTCAAAGACTACTGCCAGACGTTTCGGCATCTTCCTCTCTTGTGGTGTTTTGAAATGATGAAATTATTAATAAACTGATACCGACACTGTAATCACCTACATATAATAGAATCTACTCACTGATAGCTGGCTCTTCATAATTGTCTAGTGCAGAATCACAGTCATATTCATTTTGTAACGACTCTATTTGAGACGGGATGAGGCCTGGAAAGTATGTAAACATATTTTAGGTGCCCTGGCACAAGTGTATTGCAAAACAGAACCTTGCTGTTTAGATGTAATTGAAGGTATATATCACTTTGTGCTACCTGCTACTATTCAATAACTTTATCTGATCAATGAAAATACTACTACGGTACTTACTGTGAACTTTCTCAAACAAAGCATCAATCTCTGATGGAGGAGGTCCTCCACCAGTTTTGGCGCGTTCTCTCCGCTGACTAGAATAAGCTTTTTTTGTCCTCTGCTTCAGATTTTTCCAGAGGTTTTGAATTTGACCAACCGTTCTGTGGTCACCAGTATTTGTTGCTCTATACTGTTCAAATACTGTCTGCCAAGCTTTTTCTTTTTGTTTTGTGGTGACCCCATCAGTTTTCTTATTTTCAATGATATTCAGGTTCTCTTCAACAAGTTCAATGACTTTATATTTCTCCAGTTTACTAAAATTCTCTCTCATTTTGTAATCCGTCTCTGTAATTAAAAAAAATGACCATCAATAATAAGAACTTATTCGCATCACATTCGAATGAGACACCAACACTGTACATCTGCAAAACCTACAAGACATCAAGTAAACTATTGTATAAGTGAGGCATGTGCAGGTATATTGTTATTGCATCATTTTTCAAGTTACTGTGATTATGAGTAAAATCAACGATACCGGTACTCAAAACCAGAAAACACGGAATGCAAAATCTCAACGTCAATACACGAACAAGGTACCGGTATACCTATACAAGCAACGCATGTTTCTCTTACATTGATTTTTGATCATGCCTCATTTTACAACAGTTACCTTGGTACCTTGTAGTTATTTTACATGTATTACAGTGTCTCATGCAAAATAGACCAAAACGACACACCAAAACAATCCTTATTGCCCCCACTGATATTGAAACATACGAACTGCATTGGTAATTCCTATTGATAGCACCGGTACACGAACCTTCAGTAGTCCAATACGATCTATTTATACCACAAAATCCATCTATAAAACAATCTAAGCTCTCACTACTGATATCTTTTGCGGTAACAACAGCAAAGCACACCGCCGATCAAGTCCTTGAACCACCTATCCAGATGGATCAAATCTCGCCGATCAAATTTCACCGATAATGGCCTGATCGCCATCTATACCACAGAACTCCGACGATCTGTTACGCACGATCGGCGATCATGCTTCGATCGCGATCTATGCAACCGACCCTTAGTATCCATGCTAAATCATTCTCCACTACACATGTCTGACATGTTTATACTGCAGCAGCATTACCGATCGTGCCTAGTGTTTTCGTTCCAAGGTTAAGAATACTAACTGGATTGAACTCAAAATCGGACCGCCACTCCTCGGTTAGGAGATTTTTGCTGTACTTCAGCATCAAATAACCCTCTGGTACTGGTATCTGGAACTGAAAAATCTGAAACAATCTGAACAAGCTAAATTTAGCAGACTCTGTTCGATTGATCCAGATCAGTACCAATTTCATTTCGATTCACCCATGAAAGATAGATTCAGTCCATTGTCAGGACTATACAGGTATACACGCTAGGCCGGGATCACAATTTTTTAGAAATTCCAGGACTAACATAATCGTGCACGGTAGTTTGCAAAATAAAGCCACCATATTTCGCCGGGTTGCACTAAGCGCCCCAAACGATTTTTGTTGTATTCGTATCTGCACCCAATAGGCCTACGTCGCGTTGGTTGATTGATTATAGTTGTTCACGAAAGTGATTGTTGCATTTTCCAAACGGTTTGCCACGGCCCACAGAGGTCGTGTCGTAATCAGGACCATAACAGCACTTCTTCACACCCCCCCCCCCCAAAAAAAAAAACGTTGGTCTTGGGCTCCCAGCTAGTGGCATAAATTTTTATAAAAATTATCCATGAATTATGTTAATTCTCGATATAATTTTGGGCCCCCTACGAACGCGCCCGCACCCAATCGGGGGTTTGGGCTACGGCAGTTACGGCCCTGGTCGTAATCGTCTTCTATAGATAGCGCTAGCACAGGGGTTCCTCAACCCTCTGGCCACGGGCCGCATGCGGCCCGCAGACGCTTATTCTGTGGCCCGCGAGATCTTTCAATATGATCGCAATTACCACCGGCACAGTATTGTTACATATTAATTTAGTTACTTAAGCTCTTATATCGCACCGTCTCTGTTTCGTTTGATTTATCCTCATTCTTCAATGTGTTCTGGTTTCTTGATATATGGTCGAGTTTAGATTCTTATTGTTTTGAATAGGTCTTCGGACAGTTCCATCTGGAGTTATACATATCACCTGATCTTAGAAAAAAGCGTTGCTATCTAGGTCTCATGTCCAGCAACCCATATTTCGAGGCATTGTCGAGATTGCCGACGACGTTAAAGACGCATGGTTCAAAATTGCTTGGTATATCGCTAAACCCATGAAATCTGCTAGAAAAGGTGTGTTTTCAACAAAACGTTACTATACTGTGCGAATCTCCGCTGTTTCCGGAATTTAGCAGCAAGGACAACTTCACCTAACAAATTTCGAAGCTGCAGTTGTCTGATTCAACCGTGACAAGAAGAGTAACAGCAATGTTAGTTGATCTTTTGTCGCATGTTTTGAAACACGTTGCCGCGGAGACTACTTCAACCTAGCATTGGACAAAATCCGCGGATATTGCAACGCTAATTGTATTGGAGTATTCTATCGGAGTGGATATATTTGTAGACGTCATGCTGGCCGGGCAAACGTGGGGGAGGGGACTAGTAAACAACATCAACTCGACAAAGCTGACTTCTGTAACTATTGGTGCAGAGCATCAGAGCCATGGAAGGAAAGGAGAATGGTTGATTGGTTTGCTCAGAAATTACCCCGAACATGAGACTTCTTCTCATATCACTGAGAGCTCAAAGTGACAATGGCCTCTCTAACGAAATAGTTACCGTAATTTTATACTTGCTCGCTCACGCATTGAAACAGAGAGTTCAATTCTCTGGTGCAAGGGTTTGAAGGTGCATACTGCACATACCGACTTGGGAGCGAATGCAATGCACGCTTCATGAAGGGATTTACTTGTTCCGTCGGAAGATGACATAGAATATCACTAGAAACAGCAACTGAAAGCTTACGAACGCTGTCCATTAATGCTGTAGAATGCATACAAATGTACTAAATGTCAATATACGACTGGAAAATAGGCTATATTAGCCTAAATATAAGAGTAGTCCACAAATATACGGTAATAATGTTCTGCGGCCCGCAGCGGTTTTTGCTGTTAAGATGCGGCCCGTTATACAAGGAAAGTTGAGAACCCCTGCGCTAGCACATATTTTGGTACCACTATTCCAATAGACGTGACCATCAATTGACTACGCGCATTATGAATATCATTACATTCAATGAGTACTGACAATTTCGTCAGGTGTTGTCATTTCGAACCAATCTATGTTAAAAACTCCTTCGCAGATAGGTTTATTTCATCCTAACTGAATTGTGAAACAAATGCAACCAGACATTCGCATCGGGCGGACCGCCGCGATTTTCAGCGGCCCGCGAGAAGTTCCTTGAATTTAGGCTATAAAATCCATTTATTGTATTATGTTAATCTGTGAACAAAATGTACTGTACAAACTGATCAGGCAATGAGATAACTTTGAATTCTAGTATATTTATGTACCGTCATAACGTAACCTACGTACGTCGTGTGAGTAATCCAGGCTCAAAATGAAGCCAATATACCAAATTATGCCGTAAGAATTGAGGTTACAAGTCACTGTTTCAAGTTCAAATCTTGTTTGTCGCCAGTTCTGTGCTTTAAACTGTGACGTCATACGTTTCCAAATCCAATAATGCAAACAGTGCACATGAATAGAAGTCATCCTCACTCACTAACGAGATTATGTCGATCAATGAAAGATGTGGCTGAAGGTCGACATTTCAAAAAGATTTAGAGCCGTGAACCGGTCTTGAGCACCGAGCCGGTATCTGTGTTTAAGGAATATAATTTTATTTGGCAATATGAGAAATCCGGCGACAGGAGAAAGTGCCCACCCTGTTCTACACGGTGTACTTTTTCATACAATACAATTTTTCACGTCCTCCTAACATCAAGTCTTTCCCCTTCAACTTCGGACCACTTCCTGTATGGCGCGGGCAGCATGAGAAGAAACTCAGGACTAAACGAGCATGCACCTTGCTAATTTCAAAAAATTATTTGCTTCGTTATAAATTTTTTTTCAAAATATTCAGCTTTCCGTTTGTGAATATTTAGTGTCTGGCAATTACACGACATCTAGAACGAAATGCACCAGATTTAGAAAATTAGAAAGTTTTCAGCTTTAATATTATTATACCAAGATAGTTCATTTTGAATTAGGACTAGAATTAAAGTTATATCTATACGTTTTTTAAAATTAGATTTCAATTATAATTAAGCTACACAGGTTTTTCCAAATTAGAAGCTTGGTTTATTTTGCATATGCAGTTCCATAGTATAGTGTAGCATTTTCAGGAAAACTATAAATTATATTATAATTAAAATTGCGACATGGAATTCTTTTCGTTCTAATTAGTCGCATTAGGCAAGTTCAAGTCTGTTCAAGTCTAAAATGCACTACATGCAGCGAATTTTGCAACCAAAGAGAATCAAATATTGACGTCAACGAAATTGCTACAAAGAATGCATCGTTGTCTGATGATACCCTAGCAGGCCTACGGATTTGTATTGATTCGATGTGTTTATTGTATCATAAGAACCAAATCCGTCCGATAGGTGTGTTAGCTACTGTATTGCATGTTTTTTAATTAATGTATGTAGCCAGTATAGAAACCAGCCGGTTTTTAACTCTGATCAATATCAATGTGGACTTGAGAACACATTTTCAGGTCCAACCTAGACTGTAAAGCTTATATGACCTTGTGAGTTCGCGTCGAGATTGTTGGCAAAGCGATGGAAGATATTGATTGATAGCATTTTCTTGTTCCAGATGATACTGCTGGTGATGATTAAAAAGCTCGTCTGCACTTCAGAATTGTGACATAATGTGTCCTTATTCGCCGCTAGGTATCTTGTCGAGGGATGGTGTGAACCTCTGAAAGGTTCAGCTTCGTGAGAACGCGAACCTTTTTCAAAGGTTCTGTGTGAACGCGAACGTGAACCTTGTGACGACACGTGAAGTCATATTGCTAATTCAAACCCTTCATTACAGTGAAGTGATTGCCTATATTAATGTACACCAGGGTTGTCAAACTCAAATTACGTCGCGGGCCGTATTCAAGCCTTCAAATTGCTTGCGGGCCGGACCAGTCAACTAATTCCAAAATGTCATCTCGTGGTTTTGCTTTTCACTTTAATACCTCAAAAGCATGTATAGAAAATGCACGGACCATAGGGTTTTAATGTAGCAAGTCGCAAAATCCTTATTCGCGAACAATGGAATTGCCAAAAATACGATTAGTGTCTGGTTGAATACAGAAACGAACCGAGTTGCGAGATAGCGCAGTGGTGTAATTCACAACTACAATACCGATAGGTTGTGGTTTCGAGTCCGACCGAGGTCGACTCCAGAATTCCTACCCAAGTGTTGGAGGTTATGTAGGCTCCGCCTCGCCATTTCATCCGCGTAAGCGGTGTCTTACTAAAAGCCTAGAAATGGGCCGTGCTACAAGTCGGTAGTCACGGAATAAAAAATAAGGAATATATCGGCCTGGTGTAAATGACCATAGTAGTCGACAAGCACCAGGAATACCATAGACAACAACAACAGTCAAGAACCGCTAAAACAGAAACAGAGAGAGACAGTATTTATTTTATAAAAATTACATTGAGAAATAAAATACAGTGGCGTTACCGACGATATAAGTTGGCATATTCTATGCTCCCTTTAATTTAGTCGTAATCCTGCGTTAGCCCTGCATATGAGTTGTGAGGAATAGCAGATATTTAATTGGAAGCTCGGACTTTGAAATTTGGTTTTTAATATTAAACCTCAAGTCCGGTTGATCTCATGACTGTGGATCTATTGCAGTGGTTCTCTACCATTTTGTCGTTGCGGACCCTTTTGCACCATCATGGACCACAGCGGACCCCCCTCAAGTGTTCGTAAAAATTTAGCCTCAATTATCTGCGCCGTTGATGTGATATGAACGAGTGCAAAAAATCCATTTCTACAAATATGTAATATTAACGCGTATCGCTTCCGACTACACCTTTGGGTATGATCACAACATATACGGCACCAAAATTGAGAAACATATTTTAATGATTATATGTAACGTCCAGCCTAGTCCTTTCCGCATAGCAGCTCATCTTGAACTTATTCTGGAATAGCGGTTATGTTTTGTATATCACAAGAGAAAATGGATTTTTGCAAACAAATTTTTCCGAACTCCCAACATACACCTCTAAAAAGCAATATGATTTAGGCTATTGGTAATTTGGCAATTAAAATGAGTATGCACCCTGACCCACTGAAAATGCTTCACGGAATCCCGATTGAGAACCACTGATCCATTGGGTCGAAAGTGAAACAGCAGTGCGACCACAAATATTTCAATTATATATTTGCGCAACTAATATATTTTCCATGTAAAGTGCATATCACGGTTCCGCATTGGCGTTTTGGCTTCTGTGAATACCTAGCGTTGTTTATAATATAGATTTGTAATTGGAATGCCACTTCCAAGGCAGTTCATTTCTCGGAGTAGATCAAGAAGACAATGTGTATTTGAAAACTACACTGAAAACTACACTGTCATATATACGTCCCCACGTCTGCTATTCTGGATCAATCAATGTATGGTTCAATCCAAAATTACGCAGCGCGCGATGCCAGGTACACCGAATTCGCGAGGGATATTGGTCGCTGGCGCTACATCAACTTAAATTTGAGGATTTTGTAAAGGGGTCCGAGCCCTTAACCCTGGATATGCCACTGCCTTGATCGCTCAAATACATGTTTAAGCTGCAACGACAATAATTATTCTGGCCGTTGAAAACATTTACTGACAAGTTGCTGCAATATCGATAAAATTAAGTACAAAATTCAAATTATGTCAAAGAGCCATATGTTATACCCAAAAGAGCTATATATGGCTCGCGAGCCATAGGTTCCCGACCACTGCTCTACCAGGTACAACTAAACTTTTATTCGTGTATATATAAACGTTATTTTTTCGGGCCAGTCGTACATTGTTACAATAGTAAATCACGTTTTCTGGATGTGTTTGGGATGCCAGTTTGCAAGGTCGGCGTTCTTCCAATCGGAAAATTTCATCCCGTCAGGTAAGGCTTACTTGGAAACACTTTAACTATCCCGATTGTACTGCGGCCTGCTGGATCATCAAAAGATATGGAATTGGCCCGTGAGCACATTTGAGTTTGAGACTCCTATAGTAAGTAAGCAACAAATCATGATGCGCTGCCGGAAACACTGTGACGACCATTTGGTTGATAAGATTTATTTTAAGTTATTTTGAATCTGCTTCAGGTCAGGTCATTAGGAATCCTGATTTATCGTGTAAATTCGTCAGCCAAAGGCTTTACTTTAGTTGCTTAGAATTTCGTTTCGACAGACTGCTGCCTATCGCTGTGAGCAGTTCCTAACGAACCATGTAGAAAATTAGTGATTCGATTCGATTGTAACATAGAATTCTTGGAATCTGATTTGGTGAACCGAAGATTCATTTTTCCCATCGCAATAACCCAGAACTAAGAACACTATAAATTTCCTCCAATATCACTCAACAAACTGCATATGCGGCAAAATATGCTGCAGTCAGTCACAAGGAATTACATAGCCTATATATAATATATTCAATTTGAAGAGAGCGTACATGACGGTTGATGGTTATCGTCTAGCGATGAGCCTGTACGGTATATAGGGAATACATCAGATAGCCGATTCTTGAGATCCCTCAACAGTCTTTCATCTCCATTCTCATGCTCATGTGACGGTGATATGTCACAGGGTGAATGCGAACATATCTGGCGTTGATTGGAAAAGACAGTTCGTTCTCAACGATAGTGCTTCTGTCAGAGTTTGCGGCGAATACCTGAATTCAGTGCTGATAATAATTATGCGGGTATAACGAGCACGGCTCTGAAAGTTTGAATTAGGTTTCAATAAAAACGAGAAATTCATCTACACATCTGCACTTCTCATTTTATAAGACCAAGCCGAAGTAGCTGATGTTTTGAGCCCTAAAATCATCAATGCACCAATGTCGGAGTGCGAGAATGATGACAACTGGAGGCGATTACGTATTGACCAGACGTGGACAACTAAATAATTATAGTCAAAATAATTAGAGTACAAGTACTCTAACTCTATTCCAATTGGTGAAATGTTTCTCTGCTGTAATTCCACTTCCAATTTAATGTGTGAAATGTTTCTATGTTCACTCAAAATTTAATTCTAATCTAATTTGTGATCTTCTCGAGAATGCTACTAGAGAACTGTATGGTGCAAAACGAGCTAAGCTAACTAGAGTCCCCAGTCATTGTCATGCTTACCAGAATGACTCTGATTTGATATAAACTGAACTTGATCCCAATTCCAAGTTTTCATGAATTCAGTATTTCTAATTTTATTATAATTTAAAAAAGCTGTCCAGCTGTAATTCTAATACTAGACTAATTTGGAAAAGCTTGAAATTTTCAAGTAGCACAACTTAGATATTAACATTCACACCTACTTCAACTTTCTCGAACGCATCGTAATATTGCATTTCCAAAGTAGAATTTCCATATGATAAGTGATATCCCGTGACCCATTGATCAGCAAATCTATTTCCTTGGGTTAAAATCGTGGTAACTGTCCTCGCAACGAGGAAATCGACCTGTATCCACTGATTTCCATTATCTAAACCAAATATTCGTGATTGTAATTAGCTTCGATTCGATGGATAATGCGATCTCACTCGCGTTTGTGCACCAGGCTCCTCCGGAATTGAGAATTGCGTGTTGAAAGGGACAGGTAGAATGTACGGAAGACGCGGAAATCTGTGAAAGCTTTACAGCACCAGTGGAAATTCCCACGTAGCACATTCCTGTCGAAAAAGTATACAGTTGATCATGCGTTTCCAAACAACCATACGTTTAGGAGACTTCGATTGAGCAAATCGGAAGCAGACGCAATTTGCTTACTGGACGAGTTTATGTTTTCAACGCCATTTTGAAGACTGACTTTTGTTGCCATTATACTTGTGAAATTCGAATGGTGTAGATGTAGAATGAGCGGAAATAATGATTAAAAAATTGTCTATCACTCCTGCATCACCCAGATTGTAAAGATACATTGTCCTAGTTATAAACATACATCGTACAATCGTAGTCCAGTTTTCTTTATCGGACTGCGATTTGTGCACTAGATGGTCATGAACGCGATAGCTTTTGTAGCGTTTAGTACTCTCTAAAATGTTTACACTTCACTTTCTCACATGAGACTGCTATCCGCAATACACCCTCAGGGATGGTGCGAACCTCAGAAAGGTTCAGGTTCGTGTGAACGCGAACCATTTTGAAAGGTTCTGTGTGAACGTGAACGTCAACCTCATGACGTCACGAGACGTCATATTGCTAATTCCAACCCTACATTACAGTGGATCCACAGCCTATATCAATGTCACGATACCTAGCGACGTCTCCGGCCACATGATGCCACAATACTGAAGCAAATACTGACGTTTTTAAACGTCGCAAAATGTATCATCATCATTGGTTTATTAGCAATTTTATCAGTTCAATACACCACAAAAATGCGATACAATGAAAAGACAGGAAGATATCGAAGCGACAAGGAGTAGTCTATGGCAGTGCTCTTCAACCTTTTTCGTCGTGGTACACCCTTTTAACATTTTCTCAAAACTCGTACACCCCGGGCCGTATAATACACCGATAACGCCGAAAGCCGCATTTTGATTACATATACAATACGTCCGGATTCCAACGGGGATTCGCCATGGCGCATGGATGACAAATGCTCATATGAAATTTGATACTGGGAACTTAACACCACGGAGAGCCCTTGTGGTGTTCTGTGCCTTCACTTATTTCTTGAGATATGCAATGCGCAAATTTTCTTACTGTAGAAGCAAAACATCCCAGCAGGCTTACAACATATAATTTATGTACCAAAATCGCGAGTATAAATGTCAAGAAAAGACACTAGGATTATGTGTGTAGTCGCGCAGAGCGCGAAAATTTTGCCCCTTGAATGGATTTCATCGAAAATGTTGGTAGTTTCACATATTATTGTCAAAAATTTATTAATTCTTAGCTCACGTGATCAGATTAACCCGTAGAGCTGATGGAGGGTGTTTTCGAAAATATTGGGTACAATATTAATGATGATGCATCTTGCGGTTCCTATTAATCACTTAGTTGCATGTTGTTATTTCTTGGCCTCCCACCAGGATTGTTTGTATTATTATTAATAATATTTTATTACACATCAATGACAGTGGTGATAATCGCCTGTTTAGAATTTGTGCGCCACGACAGTGCATTTCCTAAAGTTTAGTATTTTTGCTTTGGGTAATGAGGACGACTTTTGCTTGCACGCGCACTCCCATTCTTCGTTCTCTCTCGCTAACGTGCGTCCACTTTCAGGACTTTGCTGCTGACTTTGAAGCTCGGTTAACTCTTCTTCTGGGCTTTTCAAGACGCTACGTTAACAGGGGGTCGGCGACGAGGAGCCTAAACCTCCGACACATAGAAACATGGCAGAGCCGAGACTAGAACCAGCAACAATTGGTTACATAATGACGGCCGCCAACACACGCTAATTTAAATATGTGTAGAAGATCGCAAAATTATGGTTATGCTGAATGAGGCCGTACGTCCGCAGGTTGAGCACCCCTGACGTAGCCGAAATAAGGATGGACATTTGAGCAAGGCTGCAACGTATAGTAAATGATAATACGAATAAGGGCTCGAGGTTACTGGACCACCATCTAACGCAGTGGTTCGCAAACTCGACCCCGTGGCTGCGTAAGTAGGCTATGTATTTTGCACTATTCATAAGCTGGCCGCAGGAAGCACAAATTCAAAATGTCCGAGATTTAGCGGTGGTTTCCTCGAGAATCATCAGACAGATATCGCAAGCTGAACACATGCTAACTACACCCTGCTCTACTCGAAAAGGAAGTAATAAGTCCCATTACCAAAGGTTGAATAATTAGAAACATTTGCTTATGACATCACATTGTACGATATTACACATCCAGTCATTCTGTTTTGAAGCATAAACTGGCGTATTTTTGTGATAGCTATAGTCATCGTATGATCGGTTCATCATAATGTGGATCTGGTACACCCCTGTACACCCCATCCGAGTGGTACACCCTTTAAAAGTTCTGGTACACCCTAGGGTGTACGACAACCCCGGTTGAAGAGCACTGGTCTATGGTATCAACTGGGGCATTAAAATGATATAATAATCCCATAAAATCACAGTGGCGGCTCGTCCTATAGGGCAACTGGGGCATTGCCCCACCTAAAATTCTGTTCAATAACAATTCTTCACCATTTATAGACGCACACTTATCTATATAAACCGAAATCACAGCGAAAATCGTATACTTCTTGTCCTTTCGCTTGTAAATGCCCATATATAGCGAAGTCTCTGCAAAAATCGAATTCTCTTCTGTGTTTTCGCTTTGCGAATGCCTAGCCGGGGCTTGCCCCGGTAGCGCTCATAACAAGCTTTCACTGTCTATTCTCTCAAAGCCGCGCACAATAAAGAAACGGTGATTTACTCTCTCCTATTCATAAAATTACCGAGCAACCGGGGCACGATAGCTCTGTGCCCTTAAGGTGTGATGTAACAATCGTATCTATAGCTGAACTCTGTTACCGTCATATGCGTTTAGTCGACCTTTGCTGGTATAGGTCGATTTTAATGGGGTTTCACACCATGAAAACTCTTGAAACTTGTTATGTCATGTCGTGATGGTGGTATTTAACACTGCCCCAAGTTTCAGGGTTTCTACTTAAAGTTTAGGGTAGTAATTCCGTTTCTGAAGTTGAGTGTGTACTGATCCGTCATGTATCGCAAACAGATTTTACTCAAAAGCCAGTATTGGTATCCATTGGTTTTGACGGTGTTCAATACTGAGATCGGTTATGACATTTGGCACGGTAAGTCTTAATGTTAGTATCGAACGCTGTACCAAGTTTTAAGTTTGTCACTGAACTGTGTTAGTGGTAATTTCGTTTCCTAATTCGAGTGAGAGCTGACTCGTCATTTATCGCTAACAGATTATACGCAAAGCCGGTATTGGTCTCTATTGATTTTAACGATGCTCCTTACCTAGATCCGTCATAAGCTTTTGTAAGGTATGTCTTGATTTTAGTATCGAACGCTGTGCCAAGTCTCAAGGTTGACACTCAATGATTAGGGCAGTAATTTCGTTATCAAGGTCGAGTATGGTAAAGATGTGCTCCGATCTGACACTTTAGCCTACAACACATTGCGGATTTCACGCAAAAGCCGGTGTATCTGCGGTAACGTTAACTGAGATGATGATATCATTCTCAGTTTGCATTCAAATATTTACTTTGATATTATATTCTCCAATGTCAATTTCACCGTGAAATTGTGGCCTTCAAGCCCTTTGCTTACAACCCCCTGTCAAGCGCGATAGCTACCGTATTTCGTTTTCGATGGCGGCTAACAGCTGATCAATTGATCAGCCTATTCCTCAGTAAAATTTACGCAAAATTCGGTGTTGGTCTGTTCGCATTAATTTTGACAGTGTACCATACCGAAAAGGGCCATGAGGCCACTTCTCGATAATGTCATGTAACAGTGTACCAAGTTTAAGGCTTTCATCCACGTATTTATTCGGTAATATATTGTCCAAAGGCGATTTCGCAGCAGACCTATAAGACAGTAATAAAAACGTATGTGTCGTGTTACAGTCTCCAGTTTCAAGGCCAAAATCTCTTATGCTATACCGACTACCGAGACCAAATTTCCGAGGCTGCTATTCTTATTTCTTTAGAATGATGTTTTGGATTCAATAGGACAGGCCCAATCTATGAGATAACAATTGCGTATCTGTCCGAATTCGTTGACCTTTCCAACTAGGCTTACGCTATCTCTCGAGTTATAGTCATTTCCATTTCTGCAGATAATTAGTCAGGTCTAATGCGAACATGAGCCGTGTTGAATCTTTGTTCCGTACGCCGTTTACGCAGTTACCACACTTCAAGTCACAGCTCACCAGCGGACCTCTCGTGGCACATACGTTAAAATCACTGTTGCCGGGAAATTCATGTTACCGTACCATCATTAAGTTACTTGTTTACGTTGGAAAACGCCATTGTGACGTCATCTTGATAAAAAGTCGCTTGCAGCCCTTGCCCCACCACCCGATATTGTCACGAGCCGCCACTGTCAAATCAATATCTTCCGTCGCTTTGCCAACAATCTCGACGGACTTGCAAGGGAATATAAGCTTACGCCTTAGCGGTGTAGGCCAAACCGGATAATGTAGGCTATTCGGTGTCTGAGTATTCCTACGTTGATATTGAGCAGAGTGTAAAACGGGTTTCTATACTTGCTGCCGATATTACCTCATTATTGATCAGTATAGCCAACACCCCAATAGAAGCGATTTGATTTTTATGGAGCAATAAACATATGAAGTCGAGATTGAACCCGTACGCCTGCTAGATTTTTTTTTTTTGCATCAGACAGCGATATCAATTTCATTGATTGGTTAAACAAGCATCATTCGCTGACTACAGGCATGTAAATGTATTTCGCTCTTGATGTTGTGTGATTGCGGGTCCAACTCACAGCAGAGAGTCACTACATATTCACAAACGGAAAGCTGGATATTTAGAGCGAACATTTGTAACAAAGCAAGTAAAAATTTTGAGATTGTCATTGCATGTTCGATTGGTGTTGATTTTTATATGCCTCCGGCGCCATGTACAGAGTGGCCCGCAGTTGAAATGCAATATATTTCAACCAGAGATGTTACAATGAAGTGAAAATTGTAATATATGAAAAAGGTTCACAGTGCAGAACCTACCAAGGTTCGTTTGTGAACGTGAACCTCTAAATTGCTGATGTTCACACACAGAACTCGAACGTGAACCTCACGTTCACACCATCCCTAACCAATGTTCATATGTATCTTACCTGCATATCGTCGAGCTTTTTTTCTGAAATCTGTAAAACAAGGGTTGTTAAACATAATATGTAGTGCCAGTAGACATAGCGCTATGGGCAATATAAAATTGGTGAATTAATTAGATCAGTCCCTCTGATCTTATCATCATATTGCTAACGATATCATATTATCAGGTTGTAGGCTTAGCCCAGTGGTTCCCAACCTTTTTCCACCCGCGTACCATTTCGAGGTTTTATGCGGTGCTCGTGTACCACCTACATAAGTTACTCGCGCCAAAGGTGGTCAAGAAATGTTTCCGCCAGGTTGAGGTACCGAAGGCAGCGAAACAGAAAATAAACTGCCAATTTTAAGGTGCAGTATATAATTTCTGTAGTGGATCCATTTGGAATTCTTGTGGTCAAATATAATAAAACGGAATTTGGTTAGGTAAAAATCGCAATGCTTTACGGCTAGATCTCTTCGCCATAAGTCAGGGGTGGCCAGCCTTTTTGCCATTCATGACTGCATTTAAATTACTCATGTAGCCCACGGCCGCATTCCGTAGTCGTAATAAATTAAAGGCGGGCGCCAAATGCCCACGTTAGAGTTTCTTTGTCCATTTCTGGTGAACTCCGGATTAATCTATTTAATCTATTTAAGTGGGCTTGCTAAACGCACCGAAATCGCAAGTGGTCACTAGTGACGATACGGTACTGCATGAATTGCCGCGCTAAGCGCGAATTTTTTTTCGGATTTACTAATGAATTTCATGAATAATATTAGTAGTTTTATATATTACTATCAAACATTCATTACAACTCGGACATTTTGACTTGCGCAAATCGTAACCGAGGCTTCGTATTACGCGTTGCTAAGCGCGTATTTAATTGTTCACGAGAGATCAGGGACTCGTTAATTGACAGCACTTTCAGACTCGTTGACAAGCTTATCATACGCGTAAGTTCGTCAACACGAGAAGATTGTATAATCGTAATTAACACATGTACTTAACTTAACCCTAATGAATTGATGCTACATTAGTAAATTCGAAAAAAAAATCGATACCCCTCTTTCATATCAACCCACTCATTTTTCGGCTGGCTACGTGCCAGGTAGAAAGCATATTTGTAAGAGAAAAATCCTCATGATTTAATTATGTCAGTGAAAGATAACATATTCAAAGAAATAACAGCAACTTCAAACTTGCTAACGCTGCCCGTCAATGCTTTAGAATGCATTATTAAACATGTAGGCCAATTAAACTTCCGTAGCCTATACGAATGGTAAATGCAGTGAATTCAATTTTAGCCTACGATTAGGTTATAATGTTCTGCGTTACGCGTTACTTTTTGAAGTTAAGATGCGGTCCGTTTCAGAGATGGAAGCGGGCCGGGTGAGCCGGACCCGAACCCGGCCCGAACCCGACAAGTTCAGCCCGAACCCGGCCCGAACCCGACGGTCGAGTTTTGAGCCCGTTTCGGCCCGAAACCAAGTTCAAATAGCAATTTTCAACTGTTGCGAGCAAATAAGCTGATATACGATTCAAATTTCGAGCTTTTCAACGCTTTCAATGCTCTCACTTTGTTTTCTTTCGATAGCAATCTTGCATATGGCAAGAGAACTTGATATATCTGAATGAGAATACGCTGAAAACAGCCCCACTGTTAACTTAGTTCCACCATCCTTTTTGCAAAATGTGAACTGTATTAAATGGTTCAATATTAAACTAAATTAAAGAAATAAAGAAATGAAATTGGCCAAGATGAGAAAAATAGTGTGTTCAAAATACAAGTCAACTGTCATCCATACAAAGGGCGTTGCATTCACACGTTATACGAAGAATTGATTATTTCAATAGCCTCAACAGTTACTGGATACAGTCGGGTTCGTCTCTCAATTTGTAAATGGGTAATGTATTGCATCTTATCAATTCGTTCTCAATCAATTCTCTATTCTCTATTTTGGCTGGTGACTATCAACGTAGTTTACCAGTTCTACGTATATGTGAGCGATACAGCGCCTTCTTGCGTGTATATTCAACTCTATATTCGTTTAGCGGTTCAGAATCAGGGACCACTCAATATGTATTTCAGACAGCTAGCAAAATGCAATGATGCAATCATGCCTCATACTTCGAAATGGCAACTTGACTTGAATTGTGACTTGACTCGTGACTTGACTTGACTTGACTCGACTTGACTCGAGTCACCTCCAAAAATCGAGTGACTTGACTTGACTCGAGTCAGCTTTGAAAATCGATTGACTTGACTTGACTCGAGTCAAAATGCGCAATGACTCGTGACTCGAAGGTAGTGACTTGATCCCAACACTGCTATGTAACAATACTACCGCTGTCACATAGCCTAATACAATATAAGTTAGTTTCCGTATAGACCTAAAGCAATTCACCATGGACGACAAAATCACTATGGTGCATCTAAAAGCTTTCTTTAATAAATATCAACACCGCCGTAACACATCTATCGATCAATTCTGCTGTGCCACAACGGAAGCCGTCGTCTCATCACCTGCTTCTAGCTGTTCAGTTCAGCATGCCTCATCGAAATTAAAACTAAATTGGTAGTAATCCAGGCTCCAGCATGGTAATCCATCCATCCGTAAGTCATGTTTTCGTCACAATGTGGCCTGAACAATGATCAATGTCTGGCGTATTTGGGACACTTGTTTACTATTTAGCTGACATTGTTTCATTATTGAATCATAGTCTTCGGGCCGTCTTATATTGAAGTTTATCTGGGTTCGTACTTCGTATAAAATTTATTCACAGATATTGCCATACTTATACGTGATACGGTATTGGTGTATCTTATATGTAGTTGTGCCACTTTCGAACAAAATTGCAAATCAAATTTGTATATGAAGTCAATGCTTTTCGTAGTGACTATTCGGCCCGATTCAATCCCGATAATTTTTATAACTTCGGGCCCGAACCCGGCCCGAGCCCGGCCCGAACCCGGCCCGAACCCGAAAAGCCCGGCCCGACTTCCATCTCTGGTCCGTTTCTCATGGTAAGTTGAGAACCCTTGCTCTACAACCATAACCGTATTCGGGACCAGCATTGACTAAGGGTCAGAGAAAACACGAGTGATGGCTGGTAATATAACGAATATTAGGATATTGTGCTGTTTGTGTCGAAAAGTGCTGAAAGTGGCTGCCTCTTGCACAACATCATCAAACCGACTCAACAGTAACAGAATATTCCAAAGTCATACTCAAGCCATATATATCGATTTATTACCACTATATCGCCTCAGAGACAAAATTTTTTTATTACAGTAGGGAGAAAAATCGTTTCATCGCATTCATCTCAACTATAGTCTCTTGGAAAATATTCGATTACGTGTGTAATATTTTTGCTGCTGTAAAATGTTGAAGCTCATGTTCTATCCCGAAAATGATTAGATTGCAGATGAAGCTGACCACTGGTGATTCTCTACCTCCGTAATAATAAAGGATAGAACGAACTTTTGGTCTGGCCCATCCGCACCGTGATAAGTAGAAATGTCATGTGTCCGAAACGTAAGTAGACAGTATCCACGCGAAACCCCGTGTCGTTGCCGTTTTATGTAACATAGGAGGAAAAAGTATAGTCACAATCTCAAATCAAAATGTAGGACCTGAGCAGTGAGCACTCTTTCCCAGTCCACTGATGATGTGTGCCATCAATTTAGTTATCGAATATGTTCACATAAGCTAATGTATACGGATACGCTTTCAATACACCATGACTGATAACTTCGTATAAATGTAAGTATGCAGATGATTAGAACAAGACTTACACGAACTTGAAGGCGCAGAGCTTCTTCCAAAAGAAGATTTACCACGGTTACCTACCATTATGCATACATATGACGCATGTGGATGCGTTATCTATATTTTCCGCATATCCATGTTACCATTACATGTACCCATTCATGCATAAGGCACAGCCAACCCATTACAAGCTATAATGCAAATAGCAACAGGATTACTATACATACCTTGCAATTCACCAAGTTGAGACATGACCTCATTAAAATCACAAGTGCAGATACCTTGCTCGCCTCGCGGTCCGGGCGGGCCCGTTACACCCGGTGGGCCCACGGCACCGCGCTTTCCAGGCCTTCCTTGAAAATTCTGCGATTCCTCGTCTGGAACTGCTGGTACTTGGTAGCCGTCGTCCGCAAGGAAGCTTTTAACTGCTTTCAGCGTGTCTTCACAAGTTCGGTTCGAAAAACATTGAGGAAAGCCACACGCCAGAACATATATAAGTATCAGTACTATCGCTGATGTCATTTTGAAGATGTATTTCCCGACTAGCAATCAGTCCACTGCAGACGATCTCTTTAATGTCGCAATGGCGGAACATAATTTTTCGATGGAAACTGTCATTTATATTTACATATGTGACTCCAAGGTGCCTTTTTCGCTTATTCACTGCTCTCTTTTAGCACCGAATATGCATCAATGTCACAAGAGACGTCATTACTTTAAAAAGGTCGGCAAGACTAAATTTCGCTTTCCGATGGTCTATTGCTAGATGATCGATTATGTGTGTCTTATGCATTCAACCATCTCGAATATAGTCACCGGTCTAATACTATGGTGGTAATAGTTATCCAATCTGTCAGAAAATGTACTACAATGCAATCGGCAGTTATATTACACTTTTGAACAATTTTGAAAGAAAAATTTGTTGATTTTGATTATGCAGTTGTTTTAGGTTACTTTTGATGTGTTGATTCCGAAAATAGTACCAGTTTTCCTTTATCGTCTCGAGTTTTCGCTCTACATCAGAGATCTCAAACTCATCTGTGCTCGCGGACCAATTTCCTAGTTTTAAATGACGCCGCGGCTCGCAGCATCTATCATAGGGGATTTCAATGTATTCCCAAGTAGGCCTTATTTGACGGGACGCGTAGACTGGCATTCCACACACATCGTGAAAATGTGATGTACAATCGCAGTATTTAAGCATAGCACGAAAAAAATCACACTTTGAATATTTATATATTTATAACTGTCGTGGTACTTGGCATACATACACTAGGCAAGGGGACAAATGCATCATGATATCGTGAAATATCTCCCGTTACAATTTTTCCGCTATAGTAGACATTTGTGGTACCTCATTTAGAGGTGTAATATTTGACAATTTAACCAGGATTCATCTGATATCGGAACATTTGAGCAGTGTAGCCCAACGGGTTACTCCTGATAAGTATACTATTGATCATGTCATTGCCAAAGTCAAATTAAATCACCATTAGATTTACCTTCCAATATCGAACAGATAAATACCAACGTAAATCTAAAATTATTGTGTCATAGCAATAGAAATGTCAAATCGCAAAACAATCCATAGGTGTTAGAGCTGTGGAGCATACCACTAAGTCTGATTCTGTAATGCAACCTCGTCGCATTGAGTTATTGTTCAAACAAGATCAAGAACATAACAACTCGCCACCTTTAATTGGAGATATTAGCATGGATGGATATACCCAATTAGTAACCAACTATAAATCAAGGAGGTAACAGAATGCTAATGGTTGTTATACCGACCTGCTTAGATAGCGAAATTCGCTACACTATACGCAACGCCCACAACGACCTTTTAATAAATTAGTATTTCTCGTGTAAGTTCGATAGTTTGTTGGATCCATGGCTTTACCGACCCCCGGCGTTCCAAGTCACAGTTCCTCCTCTGAATTTACCGTTTGACTCGACTCTACTCAAGACATTATCAATTCATCACCCAGTCTGTCTGAGTGCGAGTAATTTTACGAATGATCGTTCATAAGTTGAAATCATAATTGCCAGAATCCTCAACGGGTCATACCTAATGCGATTTTTTTTAACTAAAAACGGAAGATTTTGACCTAAATAATCAAAATTATGACATTTTTTACCTTAAAAAAACCTTATTTTGACCAAATTTTGACCTAACGTATCCAAATTTGGTGTTTTCCCACATAATGCGAGAATGGTATTACCTATCTTCATATCTGGCTGGAACTGGCCTTACGAAGTAGTTTGACCTGAAAAAAACTTTTTTAACTCAAAAACTGACGAATTTTGACGTGAAAAAACTTTATGTAAACAAAATTTAGCCGTATGAAGAATTCCAGTAGTTACATCACGTGTTATGGTAGAAATAATTAAAATTTGTTGTAGTAGAACGAAAGATACTTTTCTACATTCTCGACTAGAAAGAGTCTCTCCCTACTAAGTAGCGTTCCAAGTATAGACAAAAAACGTTCAACAGCTGCAGTTGTTGGTGACACAACACTGAAGTTGTGCGTACACTGCTGGTGACACACCATATTGCTTCATTCTGACAATGGTGTCTACATCGCAATTTTTCATTATGTGCTTCTTGATATAAGAACCATGCAGTCCCACGCAGTCTTGCTTCAGTTATTATATTGCGGTACGTTGAGCATAACACCATGTCAACCTATTTGTTTCATTGGAAAGTTTATGATTCACTATGAGCCTATAAAGTAGTCTACTATAGCTGTAAAATGTCAAATGATAAGTTCACCGACAGTGCCAAATCTACGATACAAATGAAATGCGGGTAGCAGAAATAAATTGACTTTGTAAAGAATTTTAAATTTTTTTTACCTAACGATACAATTTTGACAAATTTTGACTTTTTTTGACATGTCAAAAATATCGCCCTAGTCATAACCCAGTGGTTCCCAACGTGGGCGATATCGCCCTCCAGGGGACGATTTGGCGGTCTAGGGGGGCGAAAATACCGAAGGGGGCGATAGGGGCGGAAACGGACGAAGGGGGCGACAGGGGGCGAAAACAACTAAAGGGGCGATAGGGGGGCGATGGCGAACTCGAAGGGGGCCCAAAATTATTTCGTGAATTAACATAAATTATAGAGTAATTTTTTAGAAATTCAATAAACTTTTTAAAGAAAATTTCGCGCTAGACGCGATTTATTATTGTCATGTATTTTGGTTTTGGGTACCCTTGTCCCAACAAAAAATACGCATGATTTATGGAAATGGAGACTGCGCAACGACGCACCAAGACACATGAAGTTATAGGCTATGTAAAATGTGACTTCTCAGAACGGTCAGAACGATCAGCAGTGAGAAGACCTTGGCCGAAAAGGAATGCCCTTGTGCTGACCGAAAACTTCGATAAAATATACATATATGTTTAATTGTCTATAGGCGCCTCAATGGCTGGCGTCGAATGTTCCTGTCCTGGCGATCTGAACCCTACATGACAAATGTCATCCCGCAGGGAAAAATTCTTTGCCAGTTTAGAGATACCAATTTGAAATACTGTGCGGCTTTCAGTGTGGTACGTTTAAGCGATTTCCATATTTTTTTGACATAGCAGATATAGGAGGTCACGAAAAAGCATCATGTAACGAAGTCGATATACCAACGGGTCTGCCCGAGGATGTTTACTTATTATCTAGGGTCCTACCTTTTCCAACACAACACACTCAGCTCTACCGGTAATTCTGATTACGTGAGCAGAGAGAGGATAAAAAATTGATAGCAATATATAAGCAATTCCCGACCATATTGACCGATTCAAACATGAATTTAATAAATTGGCCGCGCTACGCGCGTTTAGGCGAAATACGGTAACTCCCCGAACAGTAAATGAAATAGGGCATAGCTATATGTAACTGGGGTTTGGTTTATCACCCTATGCGGGCCAAGACCAACGCTTGAGGGGGAGCGGACGAAGTGCTGTTACGGCCCTGATTGGGGTCAAGTCGGAAAAATGGCCTTTTTTTAGTCAACTTACGAAAAGTTAGCTGTAAAAGTGTAATTTCGAAGTCGAGCCGACAAGTTGGCCGTTTTTTAATTAGTCAACTCGCCGATGATCTCAGTTTGTATGCCCATTTTTCAATTCACAATATTTGGGGGACGATGACAGGTGTGGAGGTTCAAAAAGGCGGCGATGAGTCGAAAAAGGTTGGGAACCACTGTCATAACCCATCATGAACAGGTAATGTGATGTAATAGTAGATCTTCCATCGCATGGTAGCTGTTAAAAGTCTGATAGTGAAGTTCGGTGAACACTTTAAAGTTTTTGGAGCAGTTTTGGAGTGAATTTTAAGTTCTCAAACCTAAAATAGATACGTGGCAGGGACATATTGTTGAATACTTGAAAATCCAAAATGTCGACGCGGACGCACAAAATGTTCTCGCAGGTCGCGTGTTCGAGACCCCTGCTCTACGTCATGCACCCGAAATATGCAACGTTTGACGAATTTAGCCGTATTGCTGTTCCATGCGTTATAGGAATGCAGATGCTAATCATTTTTATGTTATATATATTCAAAGGGTCAATTGAATTATCAGGCAACATAAGCCGCTGCTATAGATCTAGGTCAGGGGTCGGGAACCAATGGCACATTTGATGATATAATAGGGATGTTCCATAAATTTGTTATTTCTCACTTAATTTACTTCTTATTTATCAATTTTGCGGATTATTTGTCAAATGTCATAACGCCCGGAATTATTATGCTTCTGGTAGACTGAAACAAAGTCTTTGTGGGGACAAAATGTGGAATAACCAGGGCATTGTAGGGACTATAAGCTCTTGTTTCCAAAATATTGAAAATCCATCCAGGCTGGTAATTGTTCTTTTACCAGTCTAATATAGGCCTAGTCGTTTTTTCATGATGGTGTAAACACACCCACGTTTTTTCGGGCTATGCACCGCGGTATACGCAACATGGCATGGCTTCCAATCTCGGATTTTATTACTAAGAGAGAAAATCGAATATGACAACGCCTTCATGACAATGCAGTGTTCAAACCCACCTTCTCTTCCTGGTCAACGGGAAGAAATTGACTCCTAATTACAAATTCAACTTTCAAGTATAGTTTTCTAAAATACCAATTGTTCGGTTTGCTGACAACGCCGTTGAAATGCTGGCTACTGAAGAACCGGCGAAGAATTTGAGAATTGCATGGTGGAGTTAACGATATGATATCGGTTGACGATGGTAACCGACACTGAAGTTTTTCACGGCTTGGAGAAACTGATTTAACAGTGCGTCACTGTTAGAAGAGCCATTGAGGCATGGCTACCCTGACCCTTGCGCGTGCTGCACGCCAGTGATTCCCACACTGTGTGCCGCGGCATATTAGTGTGTCGTCACAGATTTCCAGGTGTGCCGGAAATATTTTCTTACCTTATGGGAATGGACTTCATAAACATTTAAATGAAGACACTCAGGCCAACAACTTACATCGCAATATTTCCTCACAACTTTATAGGTATAATTTGTTAGTTTTGTGGTATTCATGGCGTTTGTCGAATACTATGGTCATTTACACAAGGCGCATACTCTTCATTTTTTCCGTAACTGCTACTTTTAGGCCTTTTGTGAGACACCGCGTACTTGGGTATAGAAGTTCTGAAGACAACCTCGGTCGGACTCGAACCAGCACCAATGACTCGAACCAGCACCCATTGGTGTTATAGCTGCGGAATATACCACTGCGCCATCTCGCACCTGGCATAGTTAGATCATTTGGAAGCAATGAAACGAGCAATCGCTTTGCAGAAGAACGGCTCATTTATATATACGACACTTCCCGTTTTTAAAATGCCTTTTCAACAAAAATGGATGAGTTACGAGTGGCGTATTTCTAGCGTGATTCTTCTGACCAAAAATGAAGGATTTTACCCTAAAAAAATCAATTTTTTTTGACATTTTTTGACCTCAGAAAACTAATTTTGACTCAATTTTTCCTCATGTATATTAGGTGTTTCGCACTTAATGTTATAATTTTACCACTCAGCTTCATTTCTGGTTGGATTAGTTGGGCCTGAAAATAAATTAACATAAAAACTGACAAATTTCTGCGTCAAAAAACTTTATTTTAAATCTGGACATATGAAGAATTCCAATAGTCACATCCGGCATTATAATAAAGATATTAAAATTTGTTGTAATTTCCTACACTCTCGGGTATTATTACGTGTTAGCCAATATTGTGTGTATCAATCCACAATAGGGTTGTTCCCTTTGCTGGTCGCATTGATACCGCCATATTCAGATTGCAAGGACAGGGGCATTTGACGTAATTTTTAGTCAAAGCGTTATCGCTATCGCTGGCGTTCGTTCTTGGATCGCACTTATAGTGATGGCTGAAGCTTTATGTGCCTTGTTGTATGTTTTGGCGATGAACAGCTGGTGCCTAATTGTTCCGAAACTGCATGGAGCACACAACAATACCGCTAGATTCAATTGTGTACATCATGCATATTTTAGGCCTATTTATGTTAATTTATCGGCAGGTATGTAGGCTACTCAAGAATTATAAAATGTACTGAAACTATATATCGCGCCAAGAGTGAAGAAAATTTTCAAGTTGAATTTATCTGCTCAACAATAGTTCACGTTATTGGTGAATTGGGAAAATGTTCGAAAAATTTTGGGAGGACCATTGCCAATGTTTCAACGTAATTTTTCACGAGTCTGCGCGCACTTACCAACTCACTACACGGTCGCTCGGACAACATTGCGTTACGGCTAAAAAAGGTCATCACTTCAGATTTTCTGCGCGGATAAGCCTTGTCAGCACTGCGCTACTGAGCACGTGCGCAGCTTTGAAGGAACATTGGTCATGGCCCCTTTGACCGCCTTCTGGCTACGCCTGACTGTATAACCCAAAACCTGGACGTGATAGACAGAAACTGCTGCGATTTTGGGATTCACCGCTCAAGGGTCAGTCAAAGTTTATTGTTAGATGGTCAGATCAGAGTCAGTAAAGTTTATGTTTCTCTGTGTTATTATTCTCGGAAGTGCAGGTCACGTTCAACTTTTGGCGGATAATAGCGCTTGCGATCCTCCCATTTGTATCGTCGGCTGTCGCAATAGCTCCATATGTCAGCGTCCGACTGTTATCGTCTGACTGGTGTAGACTTTTGGAAGCGAGTCCCTCACCCTAACACAAATACCTGAACCCGAAAAAAAACTGGTATCCGCCTGATTTCTATTTTCAGAGTAACATACTGTTCCGAGTCCTTTCATTCCGCAATGAGATTTATGAAGCTAAGGTATGACTCAGTTTTGACAAACTAAAACTTGACGAAACAGTTACATTCGCCGAAGTTCACACACCATACCACCCAAAGAGGGTTTCACAATACAACCACACTAAAATAATCGTTATTTAATAGCTCACACTTCGATTTAAATGAATATAGATAGGCGTATTCGCCTTTTTGATTCTTTGTGTCGCGAGTCTCTTAACGCAAGGTTTTGTAAATATGCGGCTGGAATATGAAACAGGCCTGGCCACCCACATATAGTATATTTTAACAAATGGAGCAAACACGACTGTCGATAGTTATCACGTAGCGATGAAATATATACAATACATCCGATCCACGATTCTGGAGATCCCTTAACATTGTCTCATTTCAATTCTCATGCTCATGTGACTTCGATACGTCACCGGGTGAATGCGAACATATCTGGCGTGGATAGGTGAAGACAGTTCGTTTTCAACGATGGTGCTTCTGTCGGAATTACCGACGAATACCTGAATTCAGTATGGATAATAATTATGCGAGGATATCGAGAGCTAGACTGTGATAGTTTAATTATAGTTGGACAGAAATGAGGAGTTAAGCTACATCTGCACTTCTGAAACAGATTTCCGGTCGCAGATGTCACTGATGTTTCGATCAAGGCGTCAATGTCGAAGTGGAAGGATGATGCCAACTGAAGTTTATTATACTGTATAGCCTACTGGCATCGACACCCACTTTAACTTTCTCGAACTCTTCGTAATATTGCATTTCCGAAGTGGCATTTCCATATGACAAGTGATAACTCGTGACCCATTGATCATTATTTCCCCTTCCCTGTGTTACAATGGTGGTGACTGTCCTGGCAATGAGGAAATCGACCTGTATCCACTGATTACCATTACCTAAAAAACATCGCATTACTAATTTGCTTCGATTCGACAAATAATGCATCTCACTCGCGCCTGTGCACCATGCTCCCCCAGAATTGAGAATTGCATCTTGAAATGGACAGGTACTATGTATGGACGAAGCGGATAACTGCGAAAGCTTGACCCCGCCGGTGGAGATTCCTACGTAGCACATACCTTTGCAAAACGGATACAGTTAACGATGCGTTGCGAAACATTTATCTGCTTAGGAAACTTGGGTTGAACAGGTGAGAAACAAATGCCCCTTGGTAGCTTCCACGCCCTATATAACGTCTACTTGTAAATGAATATATCTTTATTTGTTACACGAGTTTTTTTATATTGCAACCTTCCTGTTATATACAGAATGTATATTCACCGCTAAAGCATATTCCGAGTTCGTCATTGCTACGAATCGTGCCCAATAAGCAAAAATTACGATGGAAAAGGTGGCTATCAAATCTGCATGTCAAGTCGACAATATCCCAATTTCAAGTGGACATCGTAAAGTTATCTATATTCGACAGTGGCCGATATGCAATTGTGATTAGTCATCGCGATGGTTTAAACACCTGACTTTCCCTCATAAGATGTCTACTTCCTGTGCATGCATATGTATCATACCTGGAGATCGTCGTACTCTTTTTCTGAAATCTGTAAAACGAGGGTTTTTAAACGTAATATGTACGGCTGGGGTTATTCACTATGGTATGGGGATGGCGTGAACGTGAGATTCACGTTCGCGTTGGCTGTGTGAACCTCATAAATTTGGAGGTTTGTGTTCGCAAGAGAACCTTAGTAGATTGTGCGCTGTCAACCTTTCTCCTGTATTACAAAGTTTCACGTTATTATAACATCTTTAGTTGGATTTTTTACTATTAAAACTTTGCACCGCTCTTTCCATGGTGCTGGCAGAAAGAAAATAAATTCAGCACTAAACGAGCATGCATCTCACCCTTTTCAAAAATTTTATTTGCTTTGGTCAAATATTTTGCTAAAAATATTCAGTTTTCTGTTTGTCAATATTTAGTGACTCTCTGCTTTAACCTTGACCCGCAATAACAATTATTCAATGATTAAAATGATATGAAATCATATTGATATAAATGATATATTGACTCTATCGTTGTCTAATTTAAAAAGTATAGCAGCCTGCGGGAATTATCTTGATTTAATATGAATATTAGGGATGGTGTGAACGTGAGGTTCACGTTCGCGTTCTGCGTGTGAACCTCGGAAATTTTGAGGTTCGCGTTCACAACAGAACCTTGGTAGGTTCTGCACTGTGAACCTTTTGTATATATTGCAATTTTCACTTCATTTTAACATCTTTGGTCCAAATTTATTGCATTTCAACTGCGGGTCACTCTATGCATGGTGCTGGCAGCATAAACAATCAACACTAAACGAGCATGCACCTTGACAGTCTCAAAAATTTACTTGCATTGTTACAAAAGTTTGCTCGAAATATCCAGCTTTCCGTTTGTGAATATTTAGTGACTCTTTGCTGTGAGCTTGACCCGCAATCACATAACATCAAGAGCGCACTGCATGTACATGTAGTCAGCGAATAATGCTTATTCAACCAATCAATGAGATCGATATCGTCTTCTGATGTAAAAATCTAGCAGGCGTACGGGTCAATCTTGACTCATATGTATACTGTATCATAAAAACCAAATCCGTGAGATTGGGGTGTTGGCTACTGTTTCATAACTTGTTAATGGGGTAATATTGGTAGCGAGTATAGAAACCCGTTTGATATTTTGCTCAATATCCTTGTGGCAATACTCAGGCGCCAAATACATTGTCCGGTCAGGTCGAAGTTATTGGCAAAGCGATGGAGGATATTGATTTTATGGGATTATTATATCATTTGATTGCCTCAGTTGATGCATTTGGCGACGTTTAAAACGTCAATATGTACAGTACATTTGTATAGGCAATCACTTGATTGAAATATAGGGTTGAAAGTAGCAATATGACGTCACGTGACGTCATGAGGTTCACGTTCGTGTTCACACAGAACCTTTCAAAAAGGTTCGCGTTCACACGAACCAGAACCTTTCAGAGGTTTACACCATCCCTAATGAATATTGTATTATAAGATACAAATACGCCTGATCAGGGTGTTGGTTACTGTATAACTAATTTTGAGGTAATAGCGCGTCTGCAGCAAGTATAGAAATCGGTATTTTACTCTGATCATCACCAATGTAGCAATAGTCTGACGCCTTGATAATACATTGCCCGGTCTATCCTAGACTGCTAAAACGTAAGCTGATATTCCACTGCAAGTTCTTGTCGAAATTTCTGGCAAAGCGACGGACATTGTAGATTTCATCATCTTCATCATTGGTTCATTAGCAATTTTATGAGTTCAATACACCACAAAAAATGCGATACAATGAAAAGACAGGAAGATGTCGAAGCGACTAGGAGTTGTCTATGGAATCAGACACCCACCTTGGCCTAGGCGATGTAAAGAGGAGGCATGCACACTGAATGAAAGTAAAGAAGATAGTATAGAAAGAGGAAGCGACAAGAAATAGGGCGGCATGTCATGGGAAGCGAGCAGAGGTGGTCAAAGTAGTCAAGAAAGCTACTCAAGTAGAAGTAGAGGTAGCGACGAAAAAATTTACTCAAGTACAAGTAGAAGTACTTTCTACATAAGCAACCTAAAACTACTTGAAGTAGAAGTAGAATTGACCGACTTTAAATCTACTCAAGTAAGTAAGTAGTTGTTAAAACGATCCTAATTCGTTCACATGGATAGTAAAAAGGTGCGAATTGAACTATGCGAAAGGTGCCGAGCTCGATCATGGGATGAAAATGATAGTATTGATATGGAAATGCGATACTAATCCTGTGTTTTCTCGAACAGCACATTTTAGAAAAAATCATGGCATGGCGCCCTCCGCCATATTATAAGGCCCGTAGTTTAGTCGAAGAGCAATACGGAGGAGTTGTTTAGGATACGGTGTAAACACATGGCGCGATTAGTAAACGGTAATAAAAATATGGTGGACCTTAAAATTGCCATATTGTGTAGCTTTATTTCCGGAAATTAAAGGCCTTACAGCCCTTGCTTTTATACTTCAACATGTATGTTATCCAGACAATAGAACTGATATTAATTAGAACTCAACGTATATGATACTGGGAAAAGAAAGTGAAGTATATATACTACTTCAAAAAGCAGAACATGTATTTCATGTCTTTAGTCCAGAAAGTTTCAAAGGCGGTATGCTAAAACAGCTCTTAAACTAAAAGAAAAGTCAGAGTCCACTTTTTCAGATTAGGACACTCCATGGACATGCTAGATTACGATATGATATGCTAGATTGCGAAGCATCAGTTTCAAACGTTGTGATGAGCCATATACTGTGATGAAATATTTCATATGGGCGAGGGCGACAATGTGGTGTGAACGGAACCACGCTAACCCGCTACCTAAATTATATTCCCCGATACTTTTGTGAAACCATAGTGGTCAATCCATATCCATTGCGCACGAAACGCAACGAAAATTCTGGGCTCTACTCGACTTTTATGAAAATTAAATGTTAATACTCTGTGAATGCAGCCCCGAAAGTCCTCAAGCTATCTTCCTGATTGGAGGATTAAACTACTTCTACTTGACAAACTGAAAATAGCGAAAAGTAAGTAAGTAGATCACACAATATTATGAAGTAGAAGTAGAAGTAGCAAAAATCAGATATACTTGAGTAAGTACCATAAGTAGAGGAAAACTACTTGAGTACTTCTAAAAAGTAGAAGTACTTCGTTACTGACCACCTCTGGAAGCGAGATCGATAGCTCAGTCGTGGTCCAGCAATCTTGAGGATAGACTGTATTTATTTAGTAGTAATTGCTTGTATTTCGACTTGAATGTGGACATGCTCGTCGACTGCCGGATGGCCGGCGGGATACTGTTCCACACATCAGGTCATGAAATTCATGAAATTACTGTAGCATTTGATTGTTCCAGTTGATGCATATGATACATAAAAAGTAAGACTTTACTTCAGTATTGTGGCTATCGTCGCTAGATATCGTGGGCATTACGATATACCTTTATGGAAATGTAGGGTTAGAAACAGCAATATGTCGTCACGTGATGTCATAGAGTCTTGTTCACGTTCCCATTCACTTAAAACCTTTTAAAAAATATTCGCGTTCACACGAACCAGAAACTTTCAAAGTCTCGTTTCATCCCTAGCACTTAACCGGTGCCCACGGTTCTCTGGTGAGCCACAAAGCCATGTTGACATGAAATTGGCGAACATTTAGAACGATGCTCTACTTATTCTAGCAATAATATAGCCATTTTACTAAATTTATTCTACATACAAATTGACGGCCTAGTCTCATCAGTGGCGAGCATCAATATGCATGCGAAGAGCGGGTTTCCTAATCACTATATATTCGGGATGGTGTGAGCCTCTGAAAGGTTCTGGTTCGTGTGAACACGCTCCTTATTGAAAGGTTCTGTGTGAACGCGAACGTGAACCTCATGACGTCCCGTGTCGTCATATTGCTAATTTCAACCCTACATCTGTGAAGAGATAGCCTATACGACTCGGGCCCAGAGGTGGTCAAAGTAGTCAAGAAAGCTACTCAAGTAGAAGTAGAAGTAGCGACGAAAAAATCTACTCAAGTACAAGTAGAAGTACTTCTTTCATGAGCAACCTAAAACTACTTGAAGTAGAAGTAGAATTGACTGACTTTGAAAGTACTCAAGTAAGTAAGTAGTTGTGAAAACGATCCTGATTGGATGGATTATAAAAAGGTGGAAATTGAGCTATGTGATAAGTGACGAGCTTGATTCATATTGATGCATACCAGCAGGTATCCAATTTCGTTCACAGCATTCAGTTTTTTCACAGCATTCATTCATTTCGTTCAGCATTCGTCCACATCATGGGGTGAAAATGATAGTATTGATAAGGAAATGCGATACTAATCCTCTGTTTTCTCGAACAACGCGTTTTGGAAAATAGCCTGGTATGGCGCCACCGCCCTATAAGGCCCGTAGTTTAGTCGAATAGCAATATGGAGAAGTTGTATAGTATACGGTGTAAACACTTTGCGCGATTAGTAAACGTTAATAGAAAATATGGTGGACCGTAAAAATGCCATATTGTGTAGCTTTATTTCCATAAATTAAAGGCATTACTGCACTTGCTTTTATACTTCAACATGTATGTTATTCGGACAAAAGAACTGATATTAATTATAATTCAAAGTATATGATACCGAGAATTGAAAGTGAAACATAAATACTACTTCTAAAAGCAGAATATATCTTTCATGTTTTTAGTCCAGAAAGTTTCAAAGGTGGTATGCTAAAACACTCTTCCAGATTAGGACACGCCATGGACATATATATGCTAGATTACGATATGACAAAAAAATGCTAGATTGCGAAACATCAGTTTCAAACGTTATGATGAGCCATATACAGTATACTGTGATGAATTATTTCATGGGTGAAGGGCGACAATGTGGTGTGAACGGAACCACGCCGACCCTCCACCTAAATTATATTCACGGATACTTTCGTGAAATCATACTGGCCATTCCGTATCCACTGCGCGCGAAGCGCGACGAAAATTCTGTGATTTACCAAAGCTCCGAAATTCCTCAGGCTATCTTCCTGATTGGAAGATTGAAATACTTCTACTTGACAAACTGAAAATAGCGAAAAGTAAGTAAGTAGATCACAATATATTAGGAAGTAGAAGTAGAAGTAGCGAAAATCAGATCTACTTGAGTAAGTACCAGAAGTAGAGGAAAACTACTTGAGTACTTCGAAAAAGTAGAAGTACTTCGTTACTGACCACCTCTGCTCGGGCCACACAATCTTCC
Organism: Botryllus schlosseri; assembly: GCF_051294905.1. NCBI lineage: Eukaryota > Metazoa > Chordata > Ascidiacea > Stolidobranchia > Styelidae > Botryllus > Botryllus schlosseri. The sequence goes on from NC_137241.1 coordinate 3,168,454, forward strand.
AATGATGAAGTACATATTGACGTTTTAAGCGTCGACAAATGTATCAACTGGGGCAATCAAATGATCCAATATTCCCATAAAATCATATCTTCCGTCGCTTTGCCAACAATTTCGACGAGGACTTACAACGGTATATAAGCATACGCCTTAACGTTCTTGGCCCGACCGGACAATGTATACGGCGTCTGAGTATTGCTGCGTTGATATTGGGCGTAGTGTAAAACGGGTTTCTACACTTACTACAGATATTACCAGTATACACCAGTAGCCAACATCCCAATCGCACTGATTTGGTTTTTATGATACAATCAACATTTGAGGTCAAGATTAAACCCGTACTCCTGCTAGATTGTCTACGTCAGACAACGATATCAATTTCATTGATTGGTTGAATAACATCATTCACTGACTACCTACATGTGTGATTCGCTATTGATATGTGATTGCGGGTCACCTCAAGCTCCCAGCGGAGAGTCTCCAAATATTCACAAACTGTGAGCTGGATATGTCGAGCAAACTTTTGTAACAAAGTATAAGTAAAATTTTTGAAATTGTCGAGGTGCATGCTCGATTAGTGTCAAATATGCTGCCAGCGCCATGTATGGAGTAGCCCGCAGTTGAAATGCAGTAAATTTCAATCAAAGATGTTATAGTGAAGTGAAAATTGTAATATAGGAAAAAGGTTCACAGTGCAGAACCTACCAAGGTTCGTTTGTGAACGTGAACCTCTAAATTTCTGAGGTTCACACACAGAACGCGAACGTGAACCTCACGTTCACAACATCCCTACTATATATAAAAGAATATCGTTACTGTGACGCAGAGGTGAGCGGATTTGAAATTTCTATGTCCTAATCCAATCCAAATCCGAACCTTCAAATCCATATCCAAATCCTAATCCATAACTTTTTCATATTCAAGTCCATGTCCAATCCTAATCCGATTCCAACTGAAATTCAGAAAAAATACTAATTTATACAATGGAGGGATTCGAAAATTTTCTTTCACAACCAACGATTCACTTGATTCAAGATAACTTAGTAACCATAAGTACATTAATAGCTGATCTGAATAAAGTTTGTCGCCATTCGTCACACGACATTTCAATCTCCCAGAAAATAGGTAAATCCAATCCAAATCCTAATCCGTTCCGAAAAAATGTTTAATCCAAATCCAATCCAAATCCGAAAAAAATTCACAAATCCTGTTTTTTCAAAACCTAATCCTAATCCATGCTCATCTCTGCTGTGACGTGTGACATGTGATGATCCATGGTTAACAGCAAGCGAGAGAAAATCAGGAACGTCTTGTTCCTGATGACCCTCAATCCATGCTCATCGCTAACTCTTCATTGGGATAGGGTTCGTCGGGTTGGGAATATCCCATTCCAAACATACGGTTGGTAGGATTCGGCTTCTGGGGTAGGCCTACGGGATATTGAAAACCAGTCCCTCCTAATTTGGCTGGTATGTAGATATACAACACCACGTACAAGCTCCATTGTTCTGTCAACGCAGTGGATCGAGGAGCAGACACCAGGCCTGTTGCGTAGTAGCCCCATATAATGGTGTACGTACACTCAAACTTTAACCTTAGTCTCGAGCAGCATTGGCTAAAAGGTCACGCATAACACCACTGCTAAATAGTAATTTTAGGAGTTTTGAATATTGTGTTTCCATCGTAAAGTGCTGGAATTTGCTTGAACTCTTGTACAATAATCGGAAACCAACAATCCTGCAATGTTAAAATTGCACTCATAAAGCCACGTGTGTCGTTTTATTGTCACTATCACGCCACAAAGTCATAATCGTTTATTTTTAGAGAAAAAAATTGTTCCATTTTATGCATCTCAGCTATAGCTATAGGAAATATTTGACTAATGCAAGGCGGCCAACCTTGTTAGCCAAAGGGCCACATGCGATTTTCCAAACCTTTGCGCGGCACACTTGAGTATTAGTGACCTTTTGATTTGAGCTAGATTAGGTGACGGTAAACGCAAGACCTGCCTTTCTACTCACGAAAATCGAAATTGTTTCTTGGGGTTACCATATTTTTGTAAGACAAATTCCGAACGCGATATTGCGCCCACTAGCGGATATCAAAATGAGGTATGAGTACATTGTCGATTAATATGACGTCACACCAGCAAATCTTTGTCTATCGAATGGTGGTAGTCACGACTCACAATCCGGTTCAGGAGTATGTGGTTGTGTGTTGTAAGTTGTAACCAGGGCCGAATCCACATTTTTTCAGCTCCGTCCCGCCCAAATAAACACTGATCTTGGGCCCATCACAGAGTAATCGATGCAACTTCAGGGGTTTACTATATGCATCTGGTCGTTAGATGATTTGAATGAATTATGTCAATATTATTGGTTCTCCCATATATTACTAAATAAGTTGATCCTCTCTCCGCCCACGTGACCAGAGTTAGCGGTAGAGCTGATGAAGGACGATGACTTCGAAAATGCAAAGAGCGTAAATTGTACATCGTTAAGTCATGTTCATGTCACACCGAAAATATCATTTTTCTGCCTAATGCCGGTGCGCACTGCATTTCATTAGCATAAATCCGCCAAAAATTAATATCATTTAAAAAATAACTATGAACTTACTTCAAAATTCCAGACATTTAGGCATATTTAAGAAATTCCTCCCGGACGCAGGTTTTAACAGTGAAATCCCGGACATGTCCGGGAAATTCCGGACGAATGGCAACTCTAGATTATATCTAGTAAAATCAAAATCCAATCAAGTTCTAGTCGCGCGAATCAAGGAAATATTTCGAAGCGGATCGATGAATTCCGTCTGTAGTATCGGTTCTTGCATATACTGCATGAGTTGCGGGTTACATTTGTACTTAGGGGCTTAGATCGCAATGACTGGAGCATTCGGAGTCTAGACAGGTTTAGACCAGGCGTTTTAATTTTTCGGAATGGGTTTTACTGAAAAAAGCAACATATCAAAAGGCACCTAATATCAAAAGCGAAAGAAAACACAAGTTAAAACAATCTGCTGCCTAATTTTCTACTTAATGTTAATGAAAAGGTGTGTATTGCATGGGAGGCATGGCCCCTTTCGCCGCCCCTGGCTACGCCAATGCGTACAGACTGTTGCTCAGTCATCAACCTCCCAAATTACACAACCAGGCTAATCAATGCTTTGGCTCACCTAGCAAGCTGAAATAAATTACGTTGCCAATTTATTGTTCTGTAATATGCCTAATTTCAAAACTACTGCAAGGGCCATTCAAAATGAGTTGACCACCCATGGATTAATACATCTACAATACTTACCTTGTGTGGTATCCTATCGATGATCGGATTGTGTATGCGGTTCAGCACCGCTGATCCCTAACCGATTATTTCGCCGGGACATAAGATAGAACGCATCTATGATGTAACCCAGCGCCATGCACTATGGCAAATACAAACCAATATGTACGAAACGTTTATAGAAAGGATCCGGGCAAAACCTATTGTACTCGCTGATTTATGTAATACTGCAGAAATTTTGATGTCACAATCCAAATCGAAATATATGGACCCTGACTTCCCTGTCCCACCCCACTGAAGAAGTGCAACAGCAATTTAGTTACAGTTTATATTATTGATATGTAGTCTATGTATACATGGACTATCTCTGGTAACCTACTACAGTGATATGGGATGTAGCCTAAAGACTAATGCGAACTCGAAGGCACAAAGCTCAATAACGGAGCTTTACAGGGTTAACTACACTCTTCACTTCCATATGACGCATCTCTGTTGCGTTACCTGTACCTTGTATGCGGCGTACCCAGTTCAAACTATAATGCAAATAGTAACAGAATCACCATACCTTGCAATTCAGCCAGTTGAGACACGACAGCATTCAAATCACATTCGCAGACACCTTGTTCGCCTCGCGGTCCGGGTGGGCCCGTAGCGCCCCGGGGACCCGTGGCACCGCGTTTTCCCGGCCTTCCTTGAAATTCGGTGGAATATTCATCTTCGACTGCTGAAAGCTGGTAGCCCTCGTTCGTAAGGAAGCTTTTGACCACGCTTAACGTGTCTTCACAAGTTCGGTTCGAGAAACATCTGGGAACGCTACACACCAGAACATATAAGAGTATGAGTACGGTCCCTGATGTCATATTGAAGGTCTATCTCTCGCCAAGCAATCAATCCACTGAAGATGAGGTCTTCACCGTCTCAATAGCAAAACAAGTTCCTAAATCTTTCGAGGTAAGCTATCATTTATATTTACAAGTCCGAATTGGTAGTGCTTTTTTCGCTCTTTCACGACGCTCTCTCAGCACCAAATATGGATAGCTACTGAAGAAGAAGGGATGATTCCAATATGCTAATGCTAAGTAGCACATATTACAAGATATGCCGAAGGTAACTTAAATGTAGTCCTTCATATTATGTGAGGATTGTTTCGAACCTGCTAACCGTTTGGCACCGGCGTGTCTATTTTTCGACATGCCGGTACGAGAGAAGAGTAAGTAGTGTTGTTATCCGTTTTTATTGCCCGCCAATCACAGAAGGCCACGTCATCCTAATTGCCACGCCCATTTTCATACCCTAAGGGTACATTCATCTGCTACGTCATCTGTGCCACATCATCAAGCGCCACGCCTATAGTGCCACATCATCCATCCATTGCTATATCATCGCTGCATTGATTGCCGCATCTTGATACTTTTCTCAGATATTGTATTATGTGTATTTAGGACTAATATCATCCATACATATTTTTTAAACTTGATTTTATGTGTACAAGTTACGGTTTCTGCAGTTTCCACATTTTACGACTTATGATTGCCGCGTCAAAACTTACATTGGCACTTTACTCAGTCTCCTTGAAATAGCATTGTTTAGTGTACGAGTTCATTTTATTTCGAAAAAAGAGCATATCAATGATATCGTTGATCGTTATTGCGTCGATTCACTAGCTGAAATCCTCCAGATCGGTTGATGTTTCGAGGTACACCGCTTTGCTGCCGTCCGACACTGCGATCCGAGTTCTTGCGTTCGATCTGACCGTTTTGTTTGATGTAGCGATCACTGGCTTGTAGTATATACGATACGAGCGGAAGGTCGGGATTATGAACAACTACGCTAGGCGAATAGATGACGAATTCATCAGCTCGCAGTATAACCGCTACCTGTATAATGTTTGCATGTCGAGTATAAGGGTATTTAACTCGCCACTAAAATGCCAACGGAATAGCCGCAGGGAGCCGGTTCTCGTTGCTATAATTAAACGAACACCTTTGCCGCAGGTACGCGATCACCGACGTTATAATGATAGGGACAAATTAGCCGCATGAAAGCGAGTCTAATGAATATAACGACAGACAACAAGTTAGTTGAAAAGTAAAACTAATCGTGACCGATGCAAGACGGCGTGAAACAGCGCTTTCGCTCGATTCTTGTTGATGTAGCGATCACTGGCTTGTAGTATATACGATACGAGCGGAAGGTCGGGATTAGGAACAACAACGCACAGGCAGTCTCACACACTTTGCTGCATCTGAGCTTCGTACTAATACATGCATAATTTTTGCATGACGAGAATACGGGTAATACGGTCAATAAACGCCGGAGGCGAGTCATTTAAACCTTGTTGCTAGATAATACCACTTTCGGCTACAACAAAGTTGCCCTGCAACAAAAAATAGAAGCCCTAATGATCATGCAGAGTAAAGTTCAATTATACATCGAATTATTCGAATAGACTTGTGTAGGTATGAAGTGAAATAGAACGGAGTTTACGCAAAAGTTGCTATTGATCATAGACCAAGCTTGCTTTCAGAGCTGGAAACTAAATGCATATGAAAATTTACCTAGGTTTTCTCCACACGCATCAAATGTAGGCCTACTCAAGTGTTTATGAGGCGGCGAATAGTTCGAAGGTTGTTAGCATGTAAGGACGTCACATAGAATTGTGGAGTTTTCTGTAAACTATAATCCAGTGATCTATTTTCAATCACTATATTTTTCATTAATCTAAACTTCGCAGTTACGCTTTCTACAGTTTACACATTTTACGACTTATTTTCTTTAGACCCATACAAGTGATCCCCAATGTCGGGGCTATGGAAACAAATCAAGCATGCGTACGTAAATCTTGAGCTTAGATCACCGAGACTCTTGTATGCAACTAACATTACAGACAACCATTCGACAATATTCAACTAGCATTAATGCTTTCGATATAGTGCATCATGTACAGCGACACGCTGATCAATTCAAATTCAACAATGGGATCCCCCGCACAATCATGAAGCCCGATTTGCGTTGAATATTAACGATACCAACAAATCGGAAGATCTCTTTTCCCTCTACATCTATGATAGACGTACCATTCCATTGACTACGAATAACTTGAGATTCTGTGGGATTGAAATCGCAATCAAATAATATGAGAGTATCTTTTCCAGCTTTCAGAACTTGGACAATCGTATCAGGACTATATCGCAACACCGCAGTATGTGTGCGTGCAAAACGATACACAGTTATTTTTAGTGCCATCCGTACGACTTATGTTCAACTTGCAGTGCAACTGATGATTTATTTGCGACCGATGCATTAATGACTTTAATACTATGTACTTTAAATTATCCACACCTATGAGTCGAAATGTTGTTAAGTAACTCATGTTTTCAGCATAACCTAAAAGCAAAGTGGACGAATTTCCATGCGACCGATGCATTAATGACTTTAATACTATGTACTTTAAATTATCCACACCTATGAGTCGAAATGTTGTTAAGTAACTCATGTTTTCAGCATAACCTAAAAGCAAAGTGGACGAATTTCCATGTTGATCAAATACCCCAAACACTGCTTGCTTTCATAGTTAGTAATTAAGCGCATCACAGAATTTACCCAAAAAAGTCGGTACTCCGAAAATTTTGTAAAGTAGAGCTTTTGGCGTTGGACTTAAGTTCAAATGAACAAGTGTTCACGTAGGTTCGAGGTCTGAATGAGTCTTTTAAAGTATATAGAAACGAAAAAACTAATCTAAAAAATGTACGAAGTTTGGATGCGGCATATTTGGGTTTTTTAAAAATTATTTATACCCACGATTCGAGATATCGTTACAATGGAACTGGGTTGGCCGAGTGGTTAAGGCGTTGAACTTAAGCTTCAATGAACAGGTGTTCACGTGGGTTCGAACCCCACACCCAGTACGTCTTATGGGGATTAGGATTTTTTGGATTCAAATTTTTCGCTATTTTTTCATGGCCATAAGTCATTCTGGACCGCGAAATTGTGTAGCATATACTAATTTACGATAGCGCACTTGTAATTCGTGCAAATACAGTAATATCATAGTTCTTGTAACAAATTTGTATGCGCACAATATATGTTTATCATAAGTCCCACACATTCATGATTTCGTCCTAGTTTGAGTTTTAGAAAATATTATACCCACATCGCGACATCTTTCAAAAACAAAACGATGGCCAATGCTTGAGAGAGCAAATTTGCTATTTTTCATTGCCAAATATTGTGCTTTCAATTCACACATGGATTATTGGTAATATAATTTTACTTAACATATTTCTTTCAATTCCAGGCCTATTCAGTCCAATTAACGGCCACAAAGCTGAGTCCTCGTCATCTCATACTAGCGCACCATGAAAATGGCGACCTGCAGTCATGGATCGTGGCGAATGGCTTCCGCATAAAGGGATCGTCTCACAATGAAGCGACACCATTTGAGATGGTGCTGGATCTTCTCTATTATGTTTGTGACCTCACATATCCAAAAGTTTTCCAGATACTCTCAATTTTGGATGAAATATTCGAGCGACATCGAACTGTCCTAAACGCAGTCTCCAAACGTCTCCGCTATTTGCACTTTTTCACATTTTATAACACCTTAAGTAGTACTTAACAGTTTTAGTTTTAAATAAAATACGGAATATAAACTAATCGAAAAATTCGGTTTTTGCGTGCATCTGTTTTGCGGGAGCGTATAGCACGTACCTATACATAGTCAACTTTAATAACTGAATTACCATGCTTAACATTGAATCCCAACTCTAAACTTGATACGTAGATGTAGGACATTATGGCAATGCACCATGCTAAATTTCATCACACATCTAATGATGGAACACCTTTAAAACTAACGCAGTCGAATACCGACTTTTACGCGTATCTGTTTGCGTGAACTTAGCATATACCTATACATAGTCAATTTTAATAGCAGAATTACCGTGTTAAACATTGAATTCCCATCTTGAAAGTTGGTACGCGGTTATAGGACATTATAAAAATGCACCATACCAAATCCCATCAGACATTTCATGATGGAACAACTTTAAAACTAACGCGACTCTACATCAACTTTTTGCGTACATCTGTTTTGCGGGAGCGTATAGCACGTACCCATACATAGCCAACTTTAATAACGGAATTACCATGCATTGAATCCCAACTCTAAACTTGATACGTAGTTGTAGGGCATTATGGCTATGCACCATGCTAAATTTCATCACACATCTAATGATGGAACACCTTTGAAACTATCGCAGTCGAATACCGACTTTTACGCATATCTGTTTTTCGTGAACATAGCATATACCCATACATAGTCAATTTTAATAACAGAATTAGCATGCTAAACATTAAATTCTCACCTTGAACGTTGGTACGCAGTTGTAGGACATAATAACAATGCACCATACCAAATTTCGTCAGACATTTCATGATGTAACACCTTCAAAACCAACGCAGTTCTATACAGACTTTTGGCTAAATCTGTTTTTCCGTAGCGTAGCACGTACCTAAACATAGTCAATTTTATTAACGGAATTACCATGTTAATATTCGACTCCCTACCTTGAAACTCGGTACGCAGTTGTAAGACATTATGACAATGCACCATGTCAAATTTTGCAAGTACTTTATCTTTACACGACGTTTTTTGTAAAATGAATACTAATTTTATTGAAAAAATAAAAAATAAAAAAGAGCGAAAAATTACATTATATCCCGGAACGCAACAAGAGAAATCGTATGAATTTGTAAACTACTTGTTCATGACATAATAATAATTCTACTTGTACACTTTTTCACATTTTATAACACTTTAAGTAATACTTAACAGTTTCAGTTTTAAATAAAAGACGGAATATAAACTAATCGAAAAATTCGGTAACCAATTTCGCGTAGGCTATGCATGCATACAAATGAGGAAAGTTACATCAACGCGTGTTAAAGTAGCTGTATCGAGTTATCGAATGATTTTCTCCTTACATCAAAACAACTAGAATGTATAACTAAATTAAAAAAACGTATCTAAATGAGCTCCAGGGCATTGTGATTATGCTGCATACCAAATTTCATCACACATTTCATGATGGAACAACTTTAAAACTAACGCAGTTCTATAGCAACTTTTGCCTGAATCTGTTTTCGGCAGCGTGTACATATACATAGTCAGATTTAATAACAGAATTATCATGCTAATATGTGACTCCTCACCTTGAAACTTGGTACGTAGTTGTAGGACATTGTGATTATGCAGCATACCAAATTTCCTCACGCATTTCATAATGGAACAACTTTAAAACTAACGCGGTTCTACATCGACTTTTTGCGTACATCTGTTTTGCGTGGGGGCGTATAGCACGTACCTATACATAGTTAACTTTAACAACGGAATTACCATGCTTAACATTGAATCCCAACTCGAAACTTGATACGTAGTTGTAGAACATTATGGCAATGCACCATGCTAAATTTCATCACACATCTAATGATGGAACACCTTTAAAACTAACGCAGTCGAATACCGACTTTTACGCATATCTGTTTTGCGTGAACATAGCATATACCTATACATAGTCAATTTTAATAGCAGAATTACCGTGTTAAACATTGAATTCCCACCTTGAAAGTTGGTACGCGGTTATAGGAGATTATAACAATGCACCATACCAAATCCCATCACACATTTCATGATGGAACAACTTTAAAACTAACGCGGCTCTATATCGACTTTTTGCGTACATCTGTTTTGTGGGAGCGTATAGCACGTAGCCTACCCATACATAGCCAACTTTAATAACGGAATTACCATGCTTAACATTGAATCCCAACTCGAAACTTGATACGTAGTTATAGGACATTATGGCAATTCACCATGCTAAATTTCATCACACATCTAATGATGGAACACCTTTGAAACTATCGCAGTCGAATACCAACTTTTACGCATATCTGTTTTTCGTGAACATAGCATATACCCATACATAGTCAATTTTAATAACAGAATTAGCACGCTAAACATTAAATTCTCACCTTGAACGTTGATACGCGGTTGTAGGACATAATAACAATGCACCATACCAAATTTCGTCAGACATTTCATGATGTAACACCTTTAAAACTAACGCAGTTCTATACCAACTTCGCGTGAATCTGTTTGCGGGAGCGTAGCACGTACCTATGCGTGATCAACTTTAGTGATGGAATTACATATGTAATTAAGTTTCAACACTTTTACAATGATTCGTCTTGCTTCCTATAACATCCCACTCGAGAAAATGCGTCGTAGGATATAGATGAAACTAGCACAACTCATCAAGACCGCTGAAAACAGTACATTTCAACATTTAGTAGCAGTAAATTTCTAGTAAAGTACAAGACGTGATGATTTCCGAGTGAGTTAAAAAGTAAGTATTGCAGGTATAGTTTACCTGAAAACTGAATACTCTGAAATAGAAGTAGATGCAGTGTAAATAGTTAATCACTTGATTAAGTTTAGTGCAAGCAGATAAAACCTATACTTGAGTAGTACAAAATGCACGAGTACTTCGCTATCGCCTCCCTCCACGTAATAAGTGTCTACGGTTTAAGACTGCTTTTACCGATACTCGTCGGTTTCAGTTTTAGATAGAATTCGGAAACCAAATAATTTCATAAACATAAGCTAATTTAATGAATTTACTCGAATGTACTATGCCGCGCTGATAAGATTAATTATAATATACTTATCATGTTACAGCGATTTTTCTAGCGTTGAAAATCTTTAAAATGTAGTAAGCAGGCCAAATGAAGATATTCGTTGAGCTGAATAAACATAAAAAATACTCTAGACTACTTTATCGGTACTTTACAGTTACAGTTTTAGATAAAATTTGTCCCTTTCACCTATAATTACAACTCCTCGCTATCTAAACATGTTTAGAATATATTATTTGCGATGATACGAACCCGTGAAGTACTCAAGTTGCTTTTCGTAGGATATAGATGAAACTGACAACACTCACCAAGACCAGTGATCCACTGAAAAAAGTAAATTGTAGCAGTAAAGTCCCACTAAAGTACAAGAAGTAATGATTTCCTAGTTAGTTAAAAAGTAAGTATTGAGGTATAGTTTGGTCGAAAAAGCGAAAAACTCTGAAATAGAAGTAGATGCAGTGTAAATAGGTAATCACTTCATTAAGTATAGCGCAAGCAGGCCAAACCTATACTTAAGTACTGCAAATGTACAAGTACTTCGCTATGTTCTCCTTCCACGTAAAAAGTGACTAGGTTTTAGAGTACTTTATCGGTACTCGACAGTTTCAGTGCTAGATAAAATTTGGTAAGACTTTAAATTTTAAAGTAGTTTGAGCTTACGTTTGTATCACCTTGACAAGTAACATTATCAGACATGAAAATGATACTATCACCGAATATAGAAGTTAACACGCGTCAATGTGTTTCGGAATTCACGAGAAATTGCTTACTAAGAGAAGTATATTGTTGTATACACAATAGTGGAGAGAATATTTAAAATGTAGTAAGCAGGCCGATGGGTATTCGTTTAGTTGTACAGGCATAAAAAACATTCCCGCGCGCGTCTTAGTATTAGGTGGTAGGGTTAGGAAGTGTTTTGTTTAAGAGCGCGCGGGAATGTTTTTTATGCCTGTACAACTAAACGAATACCCATCGGCCTGCTTACTACATTTTAAATATTCTCTCCACTATTGTGTATACAACAATATACTTCTCTTAGTAAGCAATTTCTCGTGAATTCCGAAACACATTGACGCGTGTTAACTTCTATATTCGGTGATAGTATCATTTTCATGTCTGATAATGTTACTTGTCAAGGTGATACAAACGTAAGCTCAAACTACTTTAAAATTTAAAGTCTTACCAAATTTTATCTAGCACTGAAACTGTCGAGTACCGATAAAGTACTCTAAAACCTAGTCACTTTTTACGTGGAAGGAGAACATAGCGAAGTACTTGTACATTTGCAGTACTTAAGTATAGGTTTGGCCTGCTTGCGCTATACTTAATGAAGTGATTACCTATTTACACTGCATCTACTTCTATTTCAGAGTTTTTCGCTTTTTCGACCAAACTATACCTCAATACTTACTTTTTAACTAACTAGGAAATCATTACTTCTTGTACTTTAGTGGGACTTTACTGCTACAATTTACTTTTTTCAGTGGATCACTGGTCTTGGTGAGTGTTGTCAGTTTCATCTATATCCTACGAAAAGCAACTTGAGTACTTCACGGGTTCGTATCATCGCAAATAATATATTCTAAACATGTTTAGATAGCGAGGAGTTGTAATTATAGGTGAAAGGGACAAATTTTATCTAAAACTGTAACTGTAAAGTACCGATAAAGTAGTCTAGAGTATTTTTTATGTTTATTCAGCTCAACGAATATCTTCATTTGGCCTGCTTACTACATTTTAAAGATTTTCAACGCTAGAAAAATCGCTGTAACATGATAAGTATATTATAATTAATCTTATCAGCGCGGCATAGTACATTCGAGTAAATTCATTAAATTAGCTTATGTTTATGAAATTATTTGGTTTCCGAATTCTATCTAAAACTGAAACCGACGAGTATCGGTAAAAGCAGTCTTAAACCGTAGACACTTATTACGTGGAGGGAGGCGATAGCGAAGTACTCGTGCATTTTGTACTACTCAAGTATAGGTTTTATCTGCTTGCACTAAACTTAATCAAGTGATTAACTATTTACACTGCATCTACTTCTATTTCAGAGTATTCAGTTTTCAGGTAAACTATACCTGCAATACTTACTTTTTAACTCACTCGGAAATCATCACGTCTTGTACTTTACTAGAAATTTACTGCTACTAAATGTTGAAATGTACTGTTTTCAGCGGTCTTGATGAGTTGTGCTAGTTTCATCTATATCCTACGACGCATTTTCTCGAGTGGGATGTTATAGGAAGCAAGACGAATCATTGTAAAAGTGTTGAAACTTAATTACATATGTAATTCCATCACTAAAGTTGATCACGCATAGGTACGTGCTACGCTCCCGCAAACAGATTCACGCGAAGTTGGTATAGAACTGCGTTAGTTTTAAAGGTGTTACATCATGAAATGTCTGACGAAATTTGGTATGGTGCATTGTTATTATGTCCTACAACCGCGTATCAACGTTCAAGGTGAGAATTTAATGTTTAGCGTGCTAATTCTGTTATTAAAATTGACTATGTATGGGTATATGCTATGTTCACGAAAAACAGATATGCGTAAAAGTTGGTATTCGACTGCGATAGTTTCAAAGGTGTTCCATCATTAGATGTGTGATGAAATTTAGCATGGTGAATTGCCATAATGTCCTATAACTACGTATCAAGTTTCGAGTTGGGATTCAATGTTAAGCATGGTAATTCCGTTGTTAAAGTTAACTATGTATAGGTACGTGCTATACGCCCCCACGCAAAACAGATGTACGCAAAAAGTCGATGTAGAACCGCGTTAGTTTTAAAGTTGTTCCATCATGAAATGTGTGATGGGATTTGGTATGGTGCATTGTTATAATCTCCTATAACCGCGTACCAACTTTCAAGGTGGGAATTCAATGTTTAACACGGTAATTCTGCTATTAAAATTGACTATGTATAGGTATATGCTATGTTCACGCAAAACAGATATGCGTAAAAGTCGGTATTCGACTGCGTTAGTTTTAAAGGTGTTCCATCATTAGATGTGTGATGAAATTTAGCATGGTGCATTGCCATAATGTTCTACAACTACGTATCAAGTTTCGAGTTGGGATTCAATGTTAAGCATGGTAATTCCGTTGTTAAAGTTAACTATGTATAGGTACGTGCTATACGCCCCCACGCAAAACAGATGTACGCAAAAAGTCGATGTAGAACCGCGTTAGTTTTAAAGTTGTTCCATTATGAAATGCGTGAGGAAATTTGGTATGCTGCATAATCACAATGTCCTACAACTACGTACCAAGTTTCAAGGTGAAGAGTCACATATTAGCATGATAATTCTGTTATTAAATCTGACTATGTATATGTACACGCTGCCGAAAACAGATTCAGGCAAAAGTTGCTATAGAACTGCGTTAGTTTTAAAGTTGTTCCATCATGAAATGTGTGATGAAATTTGGTATGCAGCATAATCACAATGCCCTGGAGCTCATTTAGATACGTTTTTTTAATTTAGTTATACATTCTAGTTGTTTTGATGTAAGGAGAAAATCATTCGATAACTCGATACAGCTACTTTAACACGCGTTGATGTAACTTTCCTCATTTGTATGCATGCATAGCCTACGCGAAATTGGTTACCGAATTTTTCGATTAGTTTATATTCCGTCTTTTATTTAAAACTGAAACTGTTAAGTATTACTTAAAGTGTTATAAAATGTGAAAAAGTGTACAAGTAGAATTATTATTATGTCATGAACAAGTAGTTTACAAATTCATACGATTTCTCTTGTTGCGTTCCGGGATATAATGTAATTTTTCGCTCTTTTTTATTTTTTATTTTTTCAATAAAATTAGTATTCATTTTACAAAAAACGTCGTGTAAAGATAAAGTACTTGCAAAATTTGACATGGTGCATTGTCATAATGTCTTACAACTGCGTACCGAGTTTCAAGGTAGGGAGTCGAATATTAACATGGTAATTCCGTTAATAAAATTGACTATGTTTAGGTACGTGCTACGCTACGGAAAAACAGATTTAGCCAAAAGTCTGTATAGAACTGCGTTGGTTTTGAAGGTGTTACATCATGAAATGTCTGACGAAATTTGGTATGGTGCATTGTTATTATGTCCTACAACTGCGTACCAACGTTCAAGGTGAGAATTTAATGTTTAGCATGCTAATTCTGTTATTAAAATTGACTATGTATGGGTATATGCTATGTTCACGAAAAACAGATATGCGTAAAAGTCGGTATTCGACTGCGATAGTTTCAAAGGTGTTCCATCATTAGATGTGTGATGAAATTTAGCATGGTGCATAGCCATAATGCCCTACAACTACGTATCAAGTTTAGAGTTGGGATTCAATGCATGGTAATTCCGTTATTAAAGTTGGCTATGTATGGGTACGTGCTATACGCTCCCGCAAAACAGATGTACGCAAAAAGTTGATGTAGAGTCGCGTTAGTTTTAAAGTTGTTCCATCATGAAATGTCTGATGGGATTTGGTATGGTGCATTTTTATAATGTCCTATAACCGCGTACCAACTTTCAAGATGGGAATTCAATGTTTAACACGGTAATTCTGCTATTAAAATTGACTATGTATAGGTATATGCTAAGTTCACGCAAAACAGATACGCGTAAAAGTCGGTATTCGACTGCGTTAGTTTTAAAGGTGTTCCATCATTAGATGTGTGATGAAATTTAGCATGGTGCATTGCCATAATGTCCTACATCTACGTATCAAGTTTAGAGTTGGGATTCAATGTTAAGCATGGTAATTCAGTTATTAAAGTTGACTATGTATAGGTACGTGCTATACGCTCCCGCAAAACAGATGCACGCAAAAACCGAATTTTTCGATTAGTTTATATTCCGTATTTTATTTAAAACTAAAACTGTTAAGTACTACTTAAGGTGTTATAAAATGTGAAAAAGTGCAAATAGCGGAGACATTTGGAGACTGCGTTTAGGACAGTTCGATGTCGCTCGAATATTTCATCCAAAATTGAGAGTATCTGGAAAACTTTTGGATATGTGAGGTCACAAACATAATAGAGAAGATCCAGCACCATCTCAAATGGTGTCGCTTCATTGTGAGACGATCCCTTTATGCGGAAGCCATTCGCCACGATCCATGACTGCAGGTCGCCATTTTCATGGTGCGCTAGTATGAGATGACGAGGACTCAGCTTTGTGGCCGTTAATTGGACTGAATAGGCCTGGAATTGAAAGAAATATGTTAAGTAAAATTATATTACCAATAATCCATGTGTGAATTGAAAGCACAATATTTGGCAATGAAAAATAGCAAATTTGCTCTCTCAAGCATTGGCCATCGTTTTGTTTTTGAAAGATGTCGCGATGTGGGTATAATATTTTCTAAAACTCAAACTAGGACGAAATCATGAATGTGTGGGACTTATGATAAACATATATTGTGCGCATACAAATTTGTTACAAGAACTATGATATTACTGTATTTGCACGAATTACAAGTGCGCTATCGTAAATTAGTATATGCTACACAATTTCGCGGTCCAGAATGACTTATGGCCATGAAAAAATAGCGAAAAATTTGAATCCAAAAAATCCTAATCCCTATAAGACGTACTGGGTGTGGGGTTCGAACCCACGTGAACACCTGTTCATTGAAGCTTAAGTTCAACGCCTTAACCACTCGGCCAACCCAGTTCCATTGTAACGATATCTCGAATCGTGGGTATAAATAATTTTTAAAAAACCCAAATATGCCGCATCCAAACTTCGTACATTTTTTAGATTAGTTTTTTCGTTTCTATATACTTTAAAAGACTCATTCAGACCTCGAACCTACGTGAACACTTGTTCATTTGAACTTAAGTCCAACGCCAAAAGCTCTACTTTACAAAATTTTCGGAGTACCGACTTTTTTGGGTAAATTCTGTGATGCGCTTAATTACTAACTATGAAAGCAAGCAGTGTTTGGGGTATTTGATCAACATGGAAATTCGTCCACTTTGCTTTTAGGTTATGCTGAAAACATGAGTTACTTAACAACATTTCGACTCATAGGTGTGGATAATTTAAAGTACATAGTATTAAAGTCATTAATGCATCGGTCGCATGGAAATTCGTCCACTTTGCTTTTAGGTTATGCTGAAAACATGAGTTACTTAACAACATTTCGACTCATAGGTGTGGATAATTTAAAGTACATAGTATTAAAGTCATTAATGCATCGGTCGCAAATAAATCATCAGTTGCACTGCAAGTTGAACATAAGTCGTACGGATGGCACTAAAAATAACTGTGTATCGTTTTGCACGCACACATACTGCGGTGTTGCGATATAGTCCTGATACGATTGTCCAAGTTCTGAAAGCTGGAAAAGATACTCTCATATTATTTGATTGCGATTTCAATCCCACAGAATCTCAAGTTATTCGTAGTCAATGGAATGGTACGTCTATCATAGATGTAGAGGGAAAAGAGATCTTCCGATTTGTTGGTATCGTTAATATTCAACGCAAATCGGGCTTCATGATTGTGCGGGGGATCCCATTGTTGAATTTGAATTGATCAGCGTGTCGCTGTACATGATGCACTATATCGAAAGCATTAATGCTAGTTGAATATTGTCGAATGGTTGTCTGTAATGTTAGTTGCATACAAGAGTCTCGGTGATCTAAGCTCAAGATTTACGTACGCATGCTTGATTTGTTTCCATAGCCCCGACATTGGGGATCACTTGTATGGGTCTAAAGAAAATAAGTCGTAAAATGTGTAAACTGTAGAAAGCGTAACTGCGAAGTTTAGATTAATGAAAAATATAGTGATTGAAAATAGATCACTGGATTATAGTTTACAGAAAACTCCACAATTCTATGTGACGTCCTTACATGCTAACAACCTTCGAACTATTCGCCGCCTCATAAACACTTGAGTAGGCCTACATTTGATGCGTGTGGAGAAAACCTAGGTAAATTTTCATATGCATTTAGTTTCCAGCTCTGAAAGCAAGCTTGGTCTATGATCAATAGCAACTTTTGCGTAAACTCCGTTCTATTTCACTTCATACCTACACAAGTCTATTCGAATAATTCGATGTATAATTGAACTTTACTCTGCATGATCATTAGGGCTTCTATTTTTTGTTGCAGGGCAACTTTGTTGTAGCCGAAAGTGGTATTATCTAGCAACAAGGTTTAAATGACTCGCCTCCGGCGTTTATTGACCGTATTACCCGTATTCTCGTCATGCAAAAATTATGCATGTATTAGTACGAAGCTCAGATGCAGCAAAGTGTGTGAGACTGCCTGTGCGTTGTTGTTCCTAATCCCGACCTTCCGCTCGTATCGTATATACTACAAGCCAGTGATCGCTACATCAACAAGAATCGAGCGAAAGCGCTGTTTCACGCCGTCTTGCATCGGTCACGATTAGTTTTACTTTTCAACTAACTTGTTGTCTGTCGTTATATTCATTAGACTCGCTTTCATGCGGCTAATTTGTCCCTATCATTATAACGTCGGTGATCGCGTACCTGCGGCAAAGGTGTTCGTTTAATTATAGCAACGAGAACCGGCTCCCTGCGGCTATTCCGTTGGCATTTTAGTGGCGAGTTAAATACCCTTATACTCGACATGCAAACATTATACAGGTAGC
Organism: Botryllus schlosseri; assembly: GCF_051294905.1. Classification (NCBI taxonomy): domain Eukaryota; kingdom Metazoa; phylum Chordata; class Ascidiacea; order Stolidobranchia; family Styelidae; genus Botryllus; species Botryllus schlosseri. Next base: position 3,187,053 of record NC_137241.1, read on the forward strand.
GGTTATACTGCGAGCTGATGAATTCGTCATCTATTCGCCTAGCGTAGTTGTTCATAATCCCGACCTTCCGCTCGTATCGTATATACTACAAGCCAGTGATCGCTACATCAAACAAAACGGTCAGATCGAACGCAAGAACTCGGATCGCAGTGTCGGACGGCAGCAAAGCGGTGTACCTCGAAACATCAACCGATCTGGAGGATTTCAGCTAGTGAATCGACGCAATAACGATCAACGATATCATTGATATGCTCTTTTTTCGAAATAAAATGAACTCGTACACTAAACAATGCTATTTCAAGGAGACTGAGTAAAGTGCCAATGTAAGTTTTGACGCGGCAATCATAAGTCGTAAAATGTGGAAACTGCAGAAACCGTAACTTGTACACATAAAATCAAGTTTAAAAAATATGTATGGATGATATTAGTCCTAAATACACATAATACAATATCTGAGAAAAGTATCAAGATGCGGCAATCAATGCAGCGATGATATAGCAATGGATGGATGATGTGGCACTATAGGCGTGGCGCTTGATGATGTGGCACAGATGACGTAGCAGATGAATGTACCCTTAGGGTATGAAAATGGGCGTGGCAATTAGGATGACGTGGCCTTCTGTGATTGGCGGGCAATAAAAACGGATAACAACACTACTAGAGTACCGTAATTGAAACCACGATATATTACATATTAATCGTGCTAGGTCGTCGCTGTTCATTTCTGGAAAAAGATATTGTTCGTACAAGTTCATTGATACCTTGCTGTAAATATCCGTCAACAAATACTAAAATGACTAATATAGGGTCACAACAGTTTGAGTTATAAGCCTTTGAAGTTACCATACGCGCGCGCATCACTCGCCTTGACTCACTCTCTCGGCGGCCTGCCGCAAGCTGACAAAAACAGTCGGTATTGTTTCGATTAGAAATTAGCGCCTGCTAGACGTAGACCGTCGACTCAGGGCTCTCTAGAACGACGAATTCTGAGCCTATACAATACACCAGACTGTATCGTCGTCGAATACCTATACTAAGGTTCATAAAGTTCGCAAATTAGCATGTCTGTTCCCAACCAACGTTTTCTCGGCTTGCTCTTCATATAAGTAATCAGACACGGTGTCCGTAGCGATATGGATGGCGCAATCGGTTGGGCGCGTTGGTATTTCGAATCGAACGATACCTTGGGGACAGTGTTCGGATCCCAGGAAGGTACCATTATTAGATTTTGAAAAATGGAATACAATTTTTCGAAAATGGCAGCCGGTGCCAATCGGGGACTCCCTATCCGTTCGCGTAAGAGGAAGATTGTTTTCGTTTGGATGGTGGAGATGCCAAGGAAACACAAGATTATTGTGTCGGCACCGACCAAACTGCGGATATCAATTTTACGTGCGAGCGTTCTGCAGGACTAGGTCGTAGCTTGAAACCACACTCTACCGATCCAGGAGCACATATATCAAACCACTATCTCAGCTCATCAGTATTTTTCGAATCATTTCTTCTTATACCTTGCAATTTCTACGTCCCTGATTGAAGTGTGCACCTCAACGTTACTAATTTTCGTTTAAGGGTAACATCCAATAACATCCTCCCGCTAGGAGCCTTTTAAAAAAGTCAATAGACTGCTGGTCCTGTTATGTGGAACTCCATGTTAATATCGACCTTCCCTACCACTCCTTTTAAAAAGAAATATTCCGTCGCCTGCGTATGTTCTACTGACCCCCTTATCCCACTCCAAATTTCCATTGTCTGTATTATCCTGAGTTAAATTAGATTGTTCATCCCAATCAACCACATCATAATTCTAATTAATTTCTGTAATTCTTGAATGCGAGGTGTGATTAGACAGGTGGACTCTAGCCATAGTCATATCGATGGGACTTATCCTACACCTTCAATTTTCGGTCTTCTTATTTTCTTTTCGGTTGACCAAAGAATAAATAGTACCAGGAGGAGGGCGTCATATATTTTTGTCCTTGTAGTTTTCACGGCATATACACCGACTCTAGATACACACACGAAATGTGTACGGTATATACAGAAATAACCTTTAGTTTAGCAGGGATGGGGGACATGCTGCCGTAGAATGTAATTTATGCGACCGTGGACCCGTAATTCAATTAGTATGTGTTGGCGGCCGTCGAAATGAAAATTTAATTTACGAATTGAATCCTAAATATTTGAGAGATTAGTTATTCTTTGAGCGATTTAATCATTCTTGAAATATTCTTCGCGCTTCGCGCGATTCAATGCGACGTCGTTTTTCCATTTTTAGTGTAATAGCGTCCAATGCAATCTGAGCTCCAGAGTACAGATACGAGCAGCGGAGAAAAATGATGCACCCCATATAACTGGGAATCGTGTGCTCCCCACGAAAGAAATTTGTTTCTGATAAGTTTGAAGATTCCAGTATTTCACAACTATACCGACAATCCAGATAGGAGGTCAAGAAATAACAGCATGCAACAAAGTGACTAATAACAATTGGCTCACCCGAATATGCCAAATCGTTTATAATATAAATTTTATAACTTGTCCGAAATTTTCGAAAACACTCTCTCCATTAATTCTACCGGCGAATTAGATCACATGGGCTGAGAAAAGATATATATTTGGTTGTAATGTATGAAACTACTATAATGAATGACGCAATTCATTCGTGAATCCAAAAAAATGTTCGCGCCTCGCGCGACCATTATCACTACCAGTAATTATTCAATATAAGACCAATTATAACTTATATGCGTATAGTGAAGGCGATATGAAACAGTAGATTAGTGTGGATTTCGCCGGAAATGGCCATGGACAGTTTAACATGGTATTAGGTGTCCAGTTAGTTCATTGCGATTATGTCCTGTAATGCGGCCGTAGGCTAGATAAGTAATCGCAATGCGGCCGTAAATAGCAAAAAGGTTGCCCACCTCTGGTTTAGAGGCTTTCTTAATCTTGTACCACCCCTCCATGCTATCCCTGAATGGATGTGCGCGAAACGGGGAAGCCAAGGATAACAGTTTTACTGACCAGGTCTTTGCGTCTTTGGTCTGACGCGGTCGGGGATTAAACCCACGACCTACCGATCAAGAAGCTGAACGCTCCGCCATTACGCTATCTTGTCAGCAGGAAACATACCATACCTCTCGCTCTCTCGTATGTAGACCTGGCCGTAATGGCTCGCTATCACCACTCTGCTGTTTTCATCACGAACTTTCGTCGGGGTCTTGTTAATGTGTCGCACAGATGCAGTATCATTATGAAACGGGCACATGTAGGCTATATAATAGCCAGCTTATGAACATGGGTACGTCTAGGCTTTCATAAATCCTCAATAACGCATGCATACGTTAGGAAGTACAGTTAATTTGGAAACGACTGCGAGTCGTGTGCGCGAGAGTTTCACGTCACAGCAGTAACAGAAGTGATAGTCTACTTCAGAGGTCTCAAACACGCGGCCGACGGGCTGCATGCGGCCCGCTAGACCAGTGGTTCTCAACCGCCGGTCCGCGGACCGGTGCCGGTCCGCGACGACATTCCTGCCGGTCCGCGAGGAATATTACAATTTTATACTTTAATTTCAAGATGCAATGTTGAAGGCTTGTCCTTTGATAAAATAAATAAAACATCTAATCTTAAACTGACTCAAAACTTCGTGAGGTAACAGTAGGGCTAGAAACATGTTCGATTTGACTTAAAGTACAAGACGTTTCATTTGACGACATGCGTGCGACAAATACAGAACAGATACGAGTTCACTCATTACTAAGCATCGCAGTTCGATCATTGGTTTTCGATTCATTTATTTTGTGCAGGACCGTAACTGGGGCACCCCAAACCACCCAATTGGAGAGGGGCCGAGCTTGAAAAGGGCCCAAAATTATTTCGCAAATGAATATAAATCATAGCGTTTTATTTGAAACTTTTTCCAACATTTTTCAATTTCTTTTCGGGCTTTGCACGATTTAGTGTTCCTAAATGTCTTGCTTATTAGGTGCTGTTCTCTGAGAAATGATTTATAGGCATTTCGGCGTCAGCCATTGCCGCACCACGACGTATCCACACATAATGAAGTTTAGGTTAACATAGGAGACTCCAAAATTTGGGCCTAAAATTCGACCGCGAGAAAAGCGCTTCAGTCGTGAATGATCGAAAATTGTCGCCATTGTCGCGATAAGCTACGTAAACTCTCTGCTTACGCTGAGTAGAATGGATGTGATCACAAGTACAGGTGAAAATATCAATCCAAGTGTAGGGTCTTGGGGCGAAGCCCCCAGAAGTTTGGCGTATCGCCCTGTGGGGGCCCCAAGATCAACGTTTTTGGGGGTGGGATGACGAAGTGCTTTTTCGGCCCGGATTTGCGGATGGCCGGTATAGCTGCGGTAATGTGTTTTCTTGCGGCACGCATTGTATTCGCAGTTGCCGGAGTAGCCTGCGTCTGGTGGCAGTGGGCAATGAGCAAGGTAGCACGACAAGGTGCTAGGTTCGACTCCGATACTCTTCTTCTCTTGATATTGTCGGTCGGTATTGAGTTGGCGTGGCCAGTTAAACCCACGGCCTTTGCCGCGAAAAACTGTAAACGACTCTCAGCGGTAGCACGTTTATCTGGACAAGGCAATTTTACCTCGACTTGGCAGACTCACTACCATAAAATCCCATGGATGCCATCATGAATATTATTAAATACGATTAAAACCCTCCAAATGTCACTCTCTAGCATCATATAATTGCCAAAAACGGTTGCATGCTTTACATTTTGGCTTCATTTCAATTTTGACAGTTAACCGGTCCGCCAGACATTTTTTGAAATTTTACCGGTCCGCGAGGCGTAAAAGGTTGAGAACCACTGCGCTAGACCATTTTTTGCGGCCCGCGACCGTATTTTGGATTTCGAAGTATTCGACAATAATTAAGTGTCATACATCATTTTTTTGTTAGAAAACTGGAAATTGACCCCAAAACGACCCCAGAAGCTTGAAACTACTCATCAAACTTCACTATTACATCACTTTCAACAGTTACCACTGGGTAGAGGAGGATCACTGAATACTTCAGCGATTGAACATTTCTATTGCTATGGCACAGTAATCATTATATTCAAATTGTTTTAGATCTGTCCCAGTATATTCGAAGGTAAATCTAACTCTGATTTAATTTGGCATAGGTAATGACATGATTAACAGCTGCAACACCAATGGGCGCGGGTTCGAGTCCGACTTCCGATACCTAAGTGTTAGAGATTTACCTAGGCTCCTCATTGCCACCTCATCCGCGTCAGCGGTGTCTTACAAAAGCCCAGAGGTGATCCGTGCTATAAGTCGGCAGTTAAGGAAAATAAGAAGAATATCGGCCGGCTGTAAATGACCATAGTAGTCGACAAACACCATGAATACCCCAAAACAAACAAACAAACAATAGCCTTGTTATCAGGAGTATGCCCGAAACCCGGATTAGGTCGTACTGCTCCAATGCTCTGATATAAGCAGATCAATATTTCTAAAATTCTAAAATATTCTACCTATAACGTCAAATTTCCGCTAGCTGCAAAATTATAACGCAACAGCTTTTACGATGTCCTGATGCATTTTTTTGTACTCTCGCATAGTGTCTACAGCAGCTATGCTAAGTACAGCAACAATTTATTCAAATATTTTAAAATGTGATTTTTTCTTGCCAAGCGTGAATTTACAATAGTAAACAACATTTTAAAGATGCGTGTGGTATGTCAGTCTGTGAGGTCCCGTCAAATAAAGCCTACTCGAAAATACATCAAATTCCCCTATTATCGTTGCTGCGGCCCGCGGCGCCATGAACAAGTAGGAAATTGGCCCGTGAGTACATTTGAGTTTGAGACCTCTGGTCTACTCGCTAACGTAATCGTATTACAAGCCAGCAATATTTGTTCAATTCAGATTTTCAGCTAGTGAATACTTTTTTTGATAGGATTTCAAATAGTGGAATTATTCCAGATTCAACAGCAAGCTAACTAAAGGATTTCAAAGGTAGATACAAGCGGTAATTATAGACACTATCGAGAGTGGCATACTCTCAGGTGGAACCTTGTTTTTTATCGCAACCGAGACACATAAACGTCTGATTAGGTCTGACTAGAGTTGGTCAGTACCGGAATACTTCTACTTGTCCGAATTACTCAAGTTTCCCTCTACTTGCAGTACTTAGTCAAGTAAATTTAATTTTCCGCTACTTCCACTTCCACATCGCCATATGTTGTAACTTACTTACTTACTTTTCGCAATTTATGGTTTGTCAAGTAGAAGTATTATGTATATGTAATGAGAGAATGAGACAGACCAAGACGGAGGAATTCCGGGGTTGTTTTGGCGGAGTGTCCAGAATTTCCGTTATAATTGGAATGAAATATATATAGAATGACGAAGTATGTTTCCATGGAATATAGTTTACGTAGCGGTTGCGTATCTCATATGCGCAATGCAGTATCCCATAATACAGTGTCATTGCAGTATACACAGCTCATCAAAACGTTTGAAATTATACGATACCCGAATAGTTGATTCAGAATTGAATCACTTAGGTAGGCTACTTGATTACCTCATCCCTAACCGAATGTACTGTGACGCAGGAAATAACCGACATACAGCGACTGAAGCGACACGTCCATTGATTTTGTTCGATGACTAATTCAATACATGCTTGGTGCATTGGTGTGACCTTCGTAGGAGAGGCTGCATATGATAGCATACCATCACGATTTGTGTCAATCAATATTACGATTGAAGGGCATTTGGCACATGAGTGCGACTGAAGACGGATATGCCCTGGTTTCGCGACGCGACGTCAGCAGGAAAAGATCCGCTCTGTCACGAGTTGGAAGCCTTACAATTCTCTATCACGAGGCGAACCTCCGAAAATCCGATCGAAGGATGCTCCCATTCGAGACATAAGTCAAGTCCTTTCCTATACTGATTTGTATTAACGTTGCAGTATTCGGATCGGGTGAATTAATTTCGCGCAGAAATCTCGCACCTACAAAACCCAACGACGCGAAACTGGCCACATCGAATTTTAAGTGTAGTTGTGGTCTTTCTTACAACCATTATGACTACCTAAATTAAGTATACATGTTTTAGAAGTCTTTGTCAGCTTTTAAATCAGAAGGAAAATCAATTTTATATAGCGCAGGAAATAACATCTATCGCCGCGAACCATTTTCGAAAACCCCAGGAACCACCAGCGAGCCAGAGAGCGCCCTTGCTGCATAATATCCGTCCATCTATCTTGCTTAAAATACTTTGTACATCAACCAAAGTCGATAGCTGCATGATTGCACATTGTGTATACACGACAAATCTGAGAATCTTAAACCAGCTTAAACTTGACAAGGTTGAGGGCATGTCTATAACTCACGAGATATGGGAAATTTCCTTTGAGATTTCTGTACATTAGTCAACACATTTTCAGGTTGTTCGAAGGCAGATCTAGTGCGCGGTGCCCGGTGATGTTGCGTCGTAAAATATCGTTTATCTTGTGATACCAAATTTTCGCCGTGGCGCACCAGACCGATATGGTTATAAGCGTCACATGGTCGCATTTTCACAATTAATAATGAAGATAATCTGGGTGAGGGTGAGGTTGAGATGAAATAATCGTTATCACGTCTAATCTAATGCTAATTGATGGTTATCGGTTACCTTGACGTCTAATCATAAGTGTCATTTAAATCTATCCATAACTGATGTTTAAATGTAACAAAATGATACTCATATATTTTGTCCAAACTAGTATCGGAAACAACTCACGAAACATGACTGCGCGTGAAATCCCTGCTTTGCAAAATTACACAAGCAATGGAAACTGGAATGGTTTCAATCGTATAAATCGGAAATCCCAACACAGTATGCCTATTATACAATACATTTCTCGATCATATTCTAAACCAGCGATCAATACTGTGGGACTCCGATATCATCGAAAATAGTATTTTCAGCATTGCCTCATTTCCATCCGCATGCTGACGTGACCATCATAGGTCAAAGGCTGAATTCGAACATAGCGCGCGGTAATTGGTGCGATGAAGAAGTTCTCGACGACGGTGTTTCTGTCTGAATTTCCATTGAATACCTTAAATAGAAAGAGGCAAACATTTCGAGACATGTGGCGATCGACTGAAGCGAACGCTGCGCTCGCATATGTTCATTTTCATGACCAGTAGATAGCTTGATGTAGCCAATGTCCAGGACAATATGTTATTACTCAAATATTCCTTGCTTTTGTTAACTTTTTATACACATTCATTCGAGGTAATCGAAGTGTGCAATATAGGTTACTCATTACTCAGCTATTGAGAGACGCCTGTGGGGTAATCAGTCCTGAACAGTACAATCGAATCTACGTAATTCCATCATAACATCGAGACGACTACTTTATTGTGGATTCGCAATGGACCTATTTGTACTATTTTGTAGGGTTTCGCATCATAAAAAAGGTATTTGCATGGAACGCATTTTCATAACTGCTGGAAATCGATTTAAAAAAAATATATATAGTTGATAATTTAAAGCTCACTCAAAGCCTGACTACTTTGACGAATTTAGGCTGAGACACAACATATGCGGACAATCTGGGTATTCATTCAATAACTGCAGTGAATGCTCATTGATCTGACCCAGTGGTTCCCAAACGGTGGGGAATTTTCCACTGGTGGGTAATTCGATGGTTGCTGGTGGGGAACAGACGCATTTGATCGAAATTATATACAGGACAGTCCAGGCTACATATTCACGGAGACACATGCGCAATTACCGTTACCAGTTAACTTCTCTGGAATGTATGTATCGAAAATTATATTGCGTGTTGTTCACAAAACATCATTTTTACCTCTAGATGGCCAATGATAGCGTCACAAACGCATCCAGCACGACTAGTTTGACGTGAAATAACGCTTGATCGGGAAATTTTGAGCGTTACTGGTATAGGTTTACAATACGTTTTATATTGCAGTAATAGGTGATTGTCTTGCGTACTGGTGCGGGTGTGTGTCTTGTGTAGACAAACCAGCAAATAGTTGCTCTGTGATGACAAAAGTGCTGGGTAGTGGGGAACAGGACCGTAACTGCCGCACCCCAAACCCACCAATTTGGGTGGGGGGCGAGCTCGAAGAAGCCCAAAATTATTTCGTGAATTAACATGAATTAGGTATTTTTTTGGAAATTTATGCCACTTTTTCAAGATTTTTTCGCGCTGGGTGCGCGATTTATTATTGCCGAATATCTGATTATTGGGTAGGCCTACCCGTCCCCCACGAAAATACCAATTTGAAATCGTATGTGTCTTTTAGTTTTGGCGGTTTCCATATCTTTTGACATAACAGATGCAGGAGGTCACGAAATAGCGTAATGGAACGAAGTCAATATACCAAAGTGTCCGCCCGAAGATGATTAATTCTTTTTTAGAGGTCCTACCATTTCCAACACACCTCACGCAGCTCTACCGGTGAATCTGATTACCTGAGCAGAGAGGGGATAAAAAATTCGTAACAAAAAATATGCAATCCCCGATCATATTGACCGATTCAAACACGAATTATATAAATTTTTCGCGCTTCGCGCATTTAGTCGAGATGAAGTGACGCACTGAACAGTAGACTAAATGTAGCTGACAAGTAGCGGGAAAAAAATCGTACAGGCTGAGCGGGGCTGAGAGGGTTCTGAGGGGCTCCTCCCCCCAGAAGTTGGGTTTGTCACCCTGCGGGGACCAAAGACCAACGTTTTGGCGGGGCTGACGAAGTGCTGTTACGGTCCTGGTGGGGAATGAAGGCTCGGAATAAATCTGAAGTGGGGAATGAAGACAAAAAGGTTGGGAACCACTGATCTGACCAAATATTATCATGACAAGAGCGATGCGTCAGTTACTTGCGACATAAGAAACTGTAGAGTGTATATGGGTATATTATGCCACTAGAGTACAGTGTTGGGATCAAGTCACTACCTTCGAGTCACGAGTCATCTCGAGTCATTGCAGATTTTGACTCGAGTCAAGTCAAGTCAATAGATTTTCAAAGGTGACTCGAGTCAAGTCAAGTCACTCGTTTTTTGGAGGTGACTCTAGTCAAGTCGAGTCAAGTCAAGTCAAGTCACGAGTCAAGTCACAATTCAAGTCAAATTGAATTTTCGAAGTAAGAGTGATGATTCAAAGTCATTACATTTTGCTAGCTGTGTGAAAGACAGATTAAATGATCATTTATCTAAATCAAATAACGAATATCTAGTTAAATATACAAGCAAAAAGACGTTGTAACCCTCACGCACACGTAGAATTGCTAATAAAGTACGTGAGTAACTGCACAGCTACCTACTACAGTCAGTGCTTATCAGCCAAATTATAGGACCTAATAAGAGGCTTCGGGAAGTTAAAACAAATTGATATGGTACAATAGCCTACACTACCCATCTACACACATCCGTGAGAATATAAACGCACGATATATATTCGTTCGATTTAAATCACACAAGAGGTTTGGTAAATGTGAGCACTGGGCAACGTAAGCATTGAGCCGTCTAAGAAACAGAGACACATTGCTATTTACATTAATTTTTTACTTTGCGGTCAATTTATTTGTGATCTAACAATGAAGGAACCTTGTAACGTACAATCACTGAATGACTGGTTCTTTCTCACAAGTGACACCGGCGTATCTGGAACAATCCGAACATCCACAAGATACTGGGATTTATTCGACACCGCTTACTTAATGACTTGAAATTGACTCGTAAATTTTGCTCCGAGTCACGAGTCAATGCACATTTTTGAAGCTCCGAGTCAAGTCAAGTCAAGTCATTTTTCCAAAGTGACTCGAGTCAAGTCAAGTCATACGAAAAAGTTGACTCGAGTCTGACTCGAGTCAAGTCATGACTCGAGTCATCCCAACACTGCTAGAGTAATGTAGGTCTAAATAAGGTCAATAATGCGAATTGAGGCTACTAGATTACGAGGGGGTGGGGTGGGGGTCATTTGGTAAACCTTTCGAATACGGGTTGTGAAAATTTGCTAATGTGATAATATTACCAACTGGATTGCCAAACATTGGGAGTTTTGTCATGTTCAGCGCTTAAAGCGAGGAATCACACCAACCGCCGATCTTAGGCTCGCAGCGGCAGCGGTTACGCCAATGGTTCTCAAAGTTTTAATCACGAAGTGTATAAATTTTGGTCACTACCGCACTAGACATATCGATTAATGCACATGATATTTGCATGTCTTATTTTTAGTCGCGCTAAGATCGATCTTCTGTGGTTGCTCTGATCGTTTCAAAGTCCACTGTGTTCGGTACCATAGCCAATAAACGATTGGTCCATTAAGTTTGTTACGACGATATGGCCTAATCATGAAAAAATATTCCCACCCCTGTATCATACAAGTCGGTTTGATTTCCCACTAATGTTGGTCTGCCAATAGGTTTTTTTCAGCAAAGCTCCAAAGATCGCGGTAAAGCGGTAAAGATTGTCGTTGTTCCAGGTATATTAGAGCCGGAAGAAATTAAGAGTAAATCTCCTTTCCTGAGACGAATACGATTCCATATTCACATTTCGTCATATGGCTCATATTTTCCCATGCCGGTCACATTTGCAACTGGAGGCTCGGGCTGCGGCCACTGGACTATTAGGCACCGGTCATTTTGGCGCCTAGACATATCAATATCGAACATTTGACCAACATGCGGCATGTATTTTATTTGAATGCGTTATCACCGGCACTTATTTCGGCAATGCCCAAAGCGCACGCAGACACATGTTGACCGAAACATTATATGTCTACGTCTGTTGTTGTTGTTGTTGAGTATGATTTGATTGGCGATTTTACCTCAATGGTTTTGTTCGCCATTTTCGTGATAACTGTTCAGTGTTCATGCATTAGATGACTGCATTCGTTGATAGAGTGAAATCTCTTACATCCTTGAAGAGACGTGCGTCTGTCAGTAGTACTTCCAATTTCATTGGTACTTTGAGGTGCGAGCATTTGTTAATTAGCGCTTTCCTTTGGCGACGGTACTTTCGACAGTACATTACGTAGTGTGATACGTCTTCTAGTTCAATACACCACTCGCAATTTGGAGAATCCGACAAACCAATTCTGTTGAGATGTGCTCTTAATCCACAATGCCCGGTTTGTAGGCGGAATAAAATTGACTGGCTTTTCTTCGGCATTTCAAAGAGACTAACAGCTGAATAAACATCGGGAACATCGTTATATTCGGGCGTGGAAATGTCCTGCGCCGAAATGCTGTTTCATATAATAGTCGCGATCCCACAGGCTGAACAGTACACATTACTAGGCTATGGCATCCAGACGGTCTCATGCGATATTATAGGGTATCCTGCATTCTTAAATGCCTATACCATTGTACTCATTTCTGTACATTATCGATATGATTTTATTTATTTTGTATATCTATATAACCGTACCTGAAATCATTTGGCGTGCCATGAAAATCTCCGCACATGTCACGGGTTGGCAACCACTGCGATAATATTATAAAATGCAGCAAGATGAAAGATTTTGAAGAAAACTAACAGAAACAATAAGACAAAATCTCTAGTATAGGGGTGGGCAAACTTTTGAGCTCGCGGGCCGCATTCAACATCTGAATCCATTCGCGGGCCGCACTATATAAAATTGGGATATAAACCAAAACGCAATATTGGTATTTGATTATACAGTGAGGACGCATGGAGATGCCTGTTTAAAACAAACCAAGCATTGCTTTGGTGATATCATACATGCGTCAGAAACAGTGGCGAGATTTCATAGGCTGGCCGACCTCAATAACCAATTTGTCAAAACTATCGAGATGAAAGTCGGTGGTCCCGATTCTTCGACCAGGATTGAAATTTAAATCTGTCAGCAGCGATCTGTTCGTAGATTTGCTAATTCCACTTTTGGTTCAGTTCCAGGACACACAATGCTGACAGCATCATAACCATGTTAGATTCAAACACGCTTCTAGGCTACTGTGTGTGGATAAAATGTAAATACCCTAATTCTACGCATACAGAGAACGAATCTATCTAAGACACGCGCGAATCATTTTTTATAAGCACATCACTGAAATAATTAAAACTAGACAAACTGGAGTGGCCAATCTGAAATCACACTCGTGATCCGAATTACGTCAATCTCGTTTAGGATTTCTGTGATTTTTAGCAGTTGAAACCTTTCAAACTGCGCGGGCTTTAATATCGGGCTGTCGCGGCAGACATTAAACATAAAAAATAATATAGGAAGTATCTACCTTAGAACAATGGTTCTCAAACTTTGCGAGTTACGCCTCCTTATGATGGTGAAAGATTTCGCGTCGCCCAAATCGTCATATCGCAAAACGCAACCGGGATGCTAGCAAACCTAACGTGTAGTTTGATGATATGGAAGGCTACGACTGTGGATGGATGAGAGATTTTTAAATGTGAAATTCAAACTAAATACAGATCAAGAATGGTGAATTGATTGTAAATCGCGCGGAGCGCGAAAAAAAATTTCAGTTGTTCTTAGCTTCGCGCCCCTTTTCAGATGCTTTCACGTCCTCAAGGGGGGTGCGCCCATCAGTTTGAGAACCACTTCCTTAAAATTATCATGGTGAAATATACTAAAAAGTTTAATCAAGTCCCTGCATTAATTCGATTTTTAGCACACATTTTGTCAATATTTTTGATAAGTTTCTTTAGATTCTCGCGTGCCGCACAAAACGGTGTTGCGGACCGCATGCGGCCCGCGGGCCGTAGTTTGCCCACCCCTGCTCTAGTATATTACTTGAAATATTACGCTACTCTGGTTTTAAATGTTAAATTCACTCGATTCCGTAACTACAAATGCGCAACCCAGAAACGGGGGAAGCGAGAGACGCGGTTGGTTAAGCGCCAGCGTCACGACACCAATGACAGTGGCTCGAACTCGGTTCGGACTAATTTGTGTGTGTCGGAGGTTTATCTGGACTCCTCGTCGCTAACCTCGCTGCTATAGCAGTGTCTCAAAAAGCCCGAAATAATGGTGAGCCGAGTCAGTAAGAAGTCGGCAGCAAAGAAAAAGTCCGTTTCCATGAAAGAGAGGGAAAGACAGAGAGACACTGATGTTGGGAGCCCGCGAGTGTACAAGTCGTCCGAAGATTTCGAAGGCAAAAGATCCCGAACAATACAAAATCATTTTTGTGGTGACACATGACCCTGATAGGCAATAAGCACCGCTGTTGTATGATAAATAAACAACAATAGCAACACCACCGAAACGGGCTAAAGCCAAGTCATGGAAGATCTTCTGGTGCAGTAAGCTGTGTGTCATGCAATAAAAAATTACCATTGTGCCCAGCGCTGCATAATTTTTCCTTGGATCCATGGATTTTGTGAGTGACCCAACTATACCGTGGGCGATTTAGGGCGAAATCGCACTAGAATTAGAATCACAGCTGCATATTTTTTCGCGAAATCTTGTATATTGATTTAATTTCAGTTCATGTCAAATCAGGGTTCAATCCCACAAGCATGATAATCGCAAATCCTACAGAAAGCGTGGCTCATTTTCGCCAGCACAGATCTCTTTTAGCATTTTCAGCAGAACAAGAAATTAGGTAAGAGCTTAAAAACATTCGACATATTAGATTAATATTAGATTACCAGCATTTCGCTTTAAATATAATTATAGGATCATGATAAAAGTCACACCGCCAGTGACATCTTACGAATGATGCGCAGCTTACTCCGATTAATTACCACTAATATGGCGATGTGTTACGATAGGGCGAGGATGGAATGATATAAAGCGATTTTAAGTTTCAATGTGAATATCCTGTTCACAGCGCAGCCCATATGTACAAACTTCTGTGTTCATATTAGTACCCTGTTCCTTTTAGAGCTCCGCATTAGTTGCAAGAACATCCTTACCTTCGGTTCTCCTTGCTCTGAGTAATACTGCAACCCACTTGGGTCAGTTCCGTAGAGAACGCGGAACGTCTTCACCCACTGGTCATGGTCCGCCCTGCCTTGTGTCGCAACTCCTGCTATTCTTCTGGGTACTAGGAAATCAACCTGCAGCCATTGGTTTTCGTCGCCTGGTAAGAAATAAGAGTCAGTGAGAAACGTCGTCAGACAGCATATACGAGCTGACGCTCTCACTTGTTGCCGCACACCACCCTTTCGCAGAATTAAGAACACTATTTGTAATTTGACAGCTTGGATGAGGATATGCCGAGGAAGCGGATATTTGAGTCGGTCTGATTTTGCCGGTTGATAGTCCCATATAACACATTCCTGAGATCGATATAGTACTGAATATCCTGTTTTCTAATGTATGTTATAGTGGCTAACGACAGGAATGCGACGGGTCGGAGAACACTACTGACAACCGGAACGATACTTCAGGAGTTCGAGGACAAATCACTCAAACTATAGCATTGGGCGAAACAGTTCTGACTGCTCTAAATGCTAGTGTTATATTGAAAATGTCACAGAGAGGGGGGGTGACTTTGGTTAGTGTGGAATGCCCGCAATCTTCTAATCATCATGATAGCAATTTTATAGTTGTAAACAAAATACTTTTGGAACAGTGGCGATCCTGCATGTGACGGAGGTCGAACTTAGGTGTACCAGTACCTTGAATTGATTTATTTTTGGATATTTTTGAGTAGGCTGGTTTAAACAAGTCAATCAAACTTAGAATTGATCTGGAAACTCAACTTTCGCATCAATAAAAATATTATATGTGTACACGTTCTTTCATTTTTCATTAATTTGTTTTGCAGTTGTTTGGTCATATTTCACTGTGGGCAGCACAACAGAACTTGCATTAGGAGTGGGTCGCCAACTTAAAAAGGTTGGGAGCACTAACCTAAAGAAGCCCCGTTTTTTAATATATAAACGGGAATTTGGATCTTTTTATGCTAAAAATGAGTATAGTTTTGTTATGATTCAATGCGATTAAGCCACTTCCATTCCTCATTGATGGACTACAATTTTAAAGTATACTCGTATATAATAGATTCATTCCGACATATGCTGGTTTGCCTGATCAGATCTGACAATTTGATCTATAAAGTTCTGAATTGCCGGTATTCTTCGGGGTCTTTACGCCCACTCCTCAAATAGGAGAGGAAGTAATAAATAATGTGCTGTAGGTCTAATTAATTTCAGGTTGTTCAGCTTACCTGGCGATCTTTTAATACTGTCAATCAAGTCTAAAAAAATACTTCAATTAGTAGATAATTCATGCCGCATTCACCATTCACCACTACGCATTACCCTTCAAATCCTGTAGCTGCGGGACAATTTCGGCGAGATTGCATGAACAGACACCCTGCTCCCCTTGAGGGCCTCTAGGCCCCGGGGGGCCATCTGCTCCACGCTTTCCAGGGCGGCCGTTTCGACCAGATGAATTACCCTCCCCACCAGAAAAATACTCCTGTTGGCCAGCCGTTACCAAATGTTGAACCGCTGTCAATGTATCTTCGCATGTACTGTCGCAGAAGACGAACGCAGTAACGCCGAGAACGACGCAAATTGTCAGCAGCAGTTTATAATTCGTCATATTTCTCTCTCAATAGGAGTAATAAACTATAATATTGTATCGAATAACTAAGTATTAATGCATGCCGCCTGAACACACTTTAATTAATACTCTTAATCTCAGGTATTAGGCGTTGTCGCAAATTTGAGACCTAAACCAGGTATCACCGAGTCGCGACAGGCGACGCCCATCACCTTACGCTGATTGATTCACAACTGAAATCATCTAGACATCGCGCGTTATAAAGTGATGATGTAACGAATTCCTATACATGACGACGAAAAGTTATGGATAACTCGGGTGTCTAGTCGGAAAGATGACTTTTTTAGTCAACACAATAACATTTCCAGTGAAATATTACAGAATCAGCAGTTGTCTAGTCCGGTAATCTGACTTTTACGATTTGTGAAGAGTGTCCTTTTAACCGGGTTACAAAATACGGTCACTTATCGAAATGCTAGACTCTGTCCGAAATTTCGACGGATCCACGGCAATGAAGGACTTGTTGACTGAATTACAACAGAGGTTGTCTCGTGCACACGTATATCAAGATCACTCGGACATCTTTCTTGTTTTTTCTGTCTCCCTGTTAATATATTTAACCAATCGTTCCACCGATATATATGAATATTTCCAAATCGTAATGTCGAATGCAGTGGCGGCTCGTGACAATATCGGGTGGTGCGTGGGGCAATGGGTGTAAGCGATTTTAATTGTCCAAATGACGTCACAATAGTGTATTCCGACGTGAAAATGTGACTTCGTGGTGATCACACACAGTTTGTATAGAGTATAGACATTAGGCATAGTTAACAAGACTTACGTATTTCAAATTACACGACAGAAAATATGAAGTGCAGTAGTTCATACCTGCATATTTTAACGTTTGTATCAGTGGGCCTATTGCGCGCGGCGTGATTTCATAGCTGCAAAATGTTCAATGTCGAGTTCATTGAAATCTGGAATACCCAGAATGAAAACGTTGAGAATAGTGAGCACATCTAACGCATCGAGCCTAATTACTGCAGCAAAGTTAATAGTAAGCGATTTTTCAACTATAGGAATTTTAAAAGTTCACTAGTGGTTACTATACTTCGAAAAAGATGAATTGAAATATAAGCAAGTCAACTCGAGCCGAGTAATGTCGACCATCGTGTAATATCGAGACACCATTTGCAGTAGACCACATGCTTCAGATCACGATACCCAATTTCTGTCGAACTAGAGACACTGCCCCTGGCACCAGCAGTGTAAAAGTGTATAACATGGCGTCCTTATCCTCGCTTATACGTCAGCCATTCATTTTTATCGAAATACGTTGGGAAAAAGTAAGACTGCACTTTCCTCCCGCGTACGACTAGATCAGTGGACAATTTCCAGGCTGATAAGGGCCGAGTCTTGCGTAAAAACACCGCATTTTGCGTAAAAAATATTGAGGAATAGGCTGATCAAGTGATAGCTGTTAGCAGTTAGCCGTCATCGAAAACGAACTAGCTATCGCGTAACGGGGGATTGCAAGCAAATGGCTTGAAGGCCACAATATCACGGTGAAATTGACTTTGCAGAATATAAAATACGGTAATTTTTTGAATGCAAACCGAGAATCTTAGTAAACTGTTTCATGAGATCATCATCTCATCACCTATCTCAGTATGAAACACAGTTAAAATTAGCACGGACCAACACCGGCTTTTGCGTGAAATTCGCAATGCGGTAGTTAGGCCTATATGTGTCAGATAAGCGTACATTTCTACCATACCCGACCTCGACAACGAAATTACTTCCCTAATCATTGCGCGTCAACCTCGGGACTAGGCACAGCGTTCGATACTAAAATCAAGACATACCGTCCAAAGCTCATGACCGATCTAGGTATGGAGCATCGTTAAAATCAATAGAGACCAATACCGGTTTTGCGTAAAATCTGTTAGCGATAAATGGCGAGTCAGCTCTCACTCGACTTTGGACCGAAATTACCAGCCACATAGTTCAGTTATAAACTTAAAACTTGGTACAGCGTTCGATACCAACATTACGACTTACTATGCCAAATGTCAAGACCGATCTCGGTATGGAACATCGTCAAAATCAATGGAGACCAATACCCGCTTTTGATTAGAATCTATCTGCGATACATGGCGGATCGGCACACAGTCAACTTTGCAAACAAAATTACTACCCTACACTTTAAGTAGCAACCCTGAAACTTGGAGCAGTGTAAAATATCACCATGACAACATAACATACCAAGTTTCAAGAATTATCATGTTGCGAAACACCGTCAAAATCGACTTATACTAACAAAGGTAAACTCAACGCATTTGACAGTGGCGGCTCGTCCTATGGGGCAACTGGGGCATTGCCCCACCTAAAATTCTGTTCAATAACAATTCTTTACCATTTATAGACGCACACCTATCTATATATACCGAAATCACAGCGAAAATCGTATACTTCTTGTCCTTTCGCTTGTAAATGCCCATATATAGCGAAGTCTATGCGAAAATCAAATTCTCTTCTGTGTTTTCGCTTTGCGAATGCCTAGCCGGGGCTTGCCCCGGTAGCGCTCATAACAAGCTTTCACTGTCTATTCTCTCAAAACCGCGCATAATAAAGAAACGGTGATTTACTCTCTCCTATTCATAAAATTACCGAGCAACCGGGGCACGATAGCTCTGTGCCCTTAAGGTGTGATGTAACAATCGTATCTATAGCTGAACTCTGTTACCGTCATATGCGTTTAGTCGACCTTTGTTGGTATAGGTCGATTTTAATGGGGTTTCACACCATGAAAACTCTTGAAACTTGTTATGTCATGTCGTGATGGTGGTATTTAACACTGCCCCAAGTGTCAGGGGTTCTACTTAAAGTTTAGGGTAGTAATTCCGTTTCCGAAGTTGAGTGTGTGCTGATCCGTCATGTATCGCAAACAGATTTTACTCAAAAGCCGGTATTGGTATCCATTGGTTTTGACGGTGTTCAATACTGAGATCGGTTATGACATTTGGCACGGTAAGTCTTAATGTTAGTATCGAACGCTGTACCAAGTTTTAAGTTTGTCATTGAACTGTGTTAGTGGTAATTTCGTTTCCTAATTCGAGTGAGAGCTGACTCGTCATTTATCGCTAACAGATTATACGCAAAGCCGGTATTGGTCTCTATTGATTTTAACGATGCTCCTTACCTAGATCCGTCATAAGCTTTTGCACGGTATGTCTTGATTTTAGTATCGAACGCTGTGCCAAGTCTCAAGGTTGACACTCAATGATTAGGGCAGTAATTTCGTTATCAAGGTCGAGTATGGTAAAGATGTGCTCCGATCTGACACTTTAGCCTACAACACATTGCGGATTTCACGCAAAAGCCGGTGTATCTGCGGTAACGTTAAGTGAGATGATGATATCATTCTCAGTTTGCATTCAAATATTTACTTTGATCGTATATACTCCAATGTCAATTTCACCGTGAAATTGTGGCCTTCAAGCCATTTGCGTACAACCCCTCGTCACTTGATCAGCCTATTCCTCAGTAAATTTTACGCAAAATTCGGTGTTGGTCTGTTCGCATTAATTTTGACAGTGTACCATACCGAAAAGGGCCATGAGGCCACTTCTCGATAATGTCATGTAACAGTGTACCAAGTTTAAGGCTTTCATCCACGTATTTATTCGGTAATATATTTTTCAAAGGCGATTTCGCAGCAGACCTATAAGACAGTAATAAAAACGTATGTGTCGTGTTTCAGTCTCCAGTTTCAAGGCCAAAATCTCTTATGCTGTACCGAGACCAAATTTCCGAGGCTGCTATTCTTAGTCCTTTACAATGATGTTTTGGATTCAATAGGACAGGCCCAATCTATGAGATAACAATTGCGTATCTGTCCGAATTCGTTGACCTTTCCAATTAGGCTTACGCTATCTCTCGAGTTATAGTCATTTCCATTTCTGCAGATAATTAGTCAGGTCTAAAGCCTAGTGCACGATTTTCACTCTCTCACTAAGTTGGCCAAAGCGAGAGGTTACGTCATCGCTGAAGGAAAAGTGAGAATAAATTTAGCGCTGTGCCGCATGTTGTCGCTGCCGAGTGTCAGCAACGCAACAATCAAAATCACAGACCATGAAATTCGCATTGTACCAATGGCAACAGTAAGATACTTTGAAGTATACGGACATACGGTACTATAATAGCAACGCAATTTGTAAATAAACAGTAAACCTATTTTATGCAGACGAAAAGATTTACACGCACTAATGAGAAAAATGTAGGTTATCAAGGAAATCTTTTCGTCTGCATAAAATAGGTTTGTCCAACTGAATAATAGTAGACTCCAACACTTTTAAATGAAACAAAGATCTGCCACGCGCAATGACATTTAAGATATTGTCATTATAGTGCTGTGCACTGGCGAGGTTTTCACTCAGATGCTGACCAATTGATGAAGCATATGCTTGGTAATCGTCATAGCAGTCTGTTATGGCAGCCAATTTGCACTGACATGCGAGCTCCGTGCGATCATTTGCACATGTTTTTGGCCGAATCAGTTAAGGGATATGCTGCTTAATACGCTCAAACAATCTTATCACAGTGGCACTTGTATTGGTAGACAACATTGCTTGCATTAAAGGCAGGAAGTACATATTTTAGAGAGTTGGGCAACAAGGATTTCGTCGTGTACACCACATGCGTGTTAACGCTGAAATAACAACGGTGAACAGCCGATTTAATAAGCTTTTCAAAACGGTTAGACACGTTACCTAGCCAAGGTAGGTGTAAAAATGCCGGGCATTTTTCTGGACCATATTTGGGAGCTATATCTGATTGGGAGCTTGGCAAGTCAACAATACGCGCGTACGAATCGCTCTCTCCGCGTAAGGTCTGCGTAATGCCCGCGTAAAAAACGAGAGAAAAGAGGCTCTTTACGCGACGAGCAAACGAGAGAAGAGCAGAGAAAGGAAAGAAACTACCAAAATACTTTACGCGTCCAGTTCGCGCGTACGAATTACGCAAATGTGCACTACGCTTAATGCGAACATGAACCGTGTTGAATCTTTGTTCCGTACGCCGTTTACGCAGTTACCACACTTCAAGTCACAGCTCACCAGCGGACCTCTCGTGGCACATACGTTAAAATCACTGTTGCCGGGAAATTCATGTTACCGTACCATCATTAAGTTACTTGTTTACGTTGGAAAACGCCATTCTGACGCCATCTTGATAAAAAGTCGCTTGCAGCCCTTGCCCCACCACCCGATATTGTCACGAGCCGCCACTGGCATTTGACGGTAACAGCGTTCAGGTATATATATTATTGTTACATCACACTGGCAGGGCGACTCGCCAAGTTGCCCCGGTTGCTCGGCAATTTGATGAATAAGAGAGAGTAATTCACCGTCTCTTTATTGTTAGCGGCTTTAAGAGAACAGACAGTGAAAGCTTGTTATGGGCGCTACCGGGGCAAGCCCCGGCTAGGCATTTACAAAGCCAAAACACAGAAGATAATTCTATTTTCGTTGAGATTTCGCTATATATGGACATTCACAAGCGAAAGCACAAATAGAGTGCGATTTTCGCCGTGATTTCGGTATATATTGATTGCTGAGCATCTATAAATGGTAAATCATAGGTATTGAACAGAAATTTAGGTGAGGCAATGCCCCAGTTGCCCTGTAGGACGAGCCGCCACTGGTCGAATGAATATATTACTGCGTTGCATCGCACACGTATATATAGTAGTGATGATGTGAACCCTTGAAAGGTTCAGGTTCGTTGGAACGAGAACGTGAACCTATCACGTCACGTGACGCCATATTGATAATTCAAACCTTACATTTCATATTAATATCTAATCATATCAATACCTAGCGATGACTCTGGTCACATTATGCCAAAGTAAATGCTGACTATTATACGTCACAAAATGTATCAACTGGAGCAATCAAATGCTACAATAATCTCATAAAATCAATATCGTTCGTCCCTTTGTCAACAATTTCGATGAGGACAAGGAAAAGAATGCAAGCTTCCGTCTCGGTCTTAATCAGACCGGACAATGCATCCAGCGTCTGACTATTGCTACATTGATATAGAGCAGAGGGTAAACGGGTTTCTATACTTGCTACCGATATTGCCCCATAAACAAGTTACACAGTGGCCAGCACCCCAATAGCACGGATTTGGCTTTTTTGTTAGAATAAACATATCAAATCAAGATGGATCCCGTACGCTTTGTAGAATTTTATATTAGACAACGATGTATTTGTTATATCAAATTTGTTTATAATAATAATAAATAAAATAATAATATTAGAATTGGAATTAGAATTGGAGATCAAAAATCAAATTATCGACCGAATGAACTCCACATTGGATATAAATGACAGAGTGAATTTACCTGACCTACAAATTACATAGAAACCGAAAACTGAAATTGCAGTAGCGAACAAAATTTTGACAGAAACCATACTACCTGCAATTCTAAATGACAAACGAGGAGAAAGAACACAAGGTTCCTTAACAACAATCAACAACCTCATTTACAGCACTGCGGCAGTTATCTCAGAAAGGCACTGCAAAATACCAAGACCAGTCAACAAAAAAGGGGAAGCCATGCGCCAGCTTGGCAACGCAGAATTGAAAACAAAATCGCAAAACTAAGGTGTGATGTTGCGATACTCTCAGAACTAAAAAAAGGAACTGTTTCCCGCAAAGTGAAAAATAAAGTAAAAAGAATTTAACTGGAGCACCAAACCAAACTGCAGTCAACAGAAAAAGTGACAATGTTGCCAGAAGAATTAACAATGAGGATATGCGCCAAAGCACAACGATTGAAACGATATAAAAAACGAGAAACACAATATCGCCAAAACTTGGTATTTGCTCGCAAACCTGGCCAATTTTTGCGAATGATGAAACAAAAGTCAAACCACAAAATTACCAGCAGCAAAATACCAGCCACTGCAGAAGTGGAATCAATTTGGAAGAAAATATGGGAAACCAATGAATTGCACAACACAAATGCAAATTGGATGTAAGACCTCCACACTGACCACCTACAAACACCAGAACAACAATGGTCAGAAATCACAAAACAAGAAATCAAGGAGGCCCTAAAAGTTCACTGAACTGGAAAGCAACTGGTCCTGACCAGATTAAAAAGTTTTCGCTAAAAAAACTAACTGCAACACATAATTACCTAGCGGCGACCTACAATGAGCTTTTATCCGCAACCAACTCGCACGAGATCCCAGCCTGGTTCACACAAGGGATCACCTATCTTATTCCAAAAAATGAAAACACCAGGGACCCCAAGAACTGCAGGCCGATAACATGCCTGACAACCATGTACAAAACATTGACCGAAATCCTGGCATAACGAAGCTACAAACACCTAGAAAACCTACTTCCGCCTGAGCAGAAAGGATGCAAGGAAGGCGCCCTTGGCTGTAAGGACCACCTGCTCCTTGACAAAACCATTCTTGAAAACTGCAAGAGGAGACACACAAACCTCAGCATGGCATGGATAGACTACAAAAAAGCTTTCGATTCAGGCCCTCACACATGGATACTGAAAACAATGCGTATGTACAAAATGAATCCGATCATCATCACATTTATTGAAGATTCAATGAAAAATTGGCATGCAAAACTGTTGATCATACATGACCATTGACCAAGGTGAAACAGAAACCTGTACAATTCAGATATGCAATGGTATCTTTCAAGGCGACTCATTCTCACCACTTCTATTCTGCCTCAGCTTAGCTCCATTCAGTGAGTTTCTGAGAAAAAATGAAACAGGATACGTGATGAAAATAGCTGCAAACTCGGAAGGTCAAAAGATTCATCATCTTTTGTTCATGGATGATCTGAAAGTGTATGCGAAATCCGAAGCAGACCTGAATAACCAAATCAAATTGTTCATGAGTTTTCGGAAGATATAAAAATGAAATTTGGCTTGGATAAATGCTCAAAACTTACGATACGACGTAGGAGAGCCATCAGCACTGGCGACATGAACTTCAAAATGGGCGAAACCATAACAGGATTGAATGCCGAAGATCACTATAAATATCTAGGGATCTGTGAAAGCGACAACATTAAACATGCTGCAATGAAATCAAGTCTAAAAAAAAGAATACATTAGCAGGCTCAAGTCAATTCTCAAAACTGAACTCAATTCCAAAAACAAAATCAATGCCATAAACAGTCTTGCGAAGCCTGTCTAGAGATATAGCTTTGGTGTGGTGAACTGGCGCAAAGATAAAATTAAAAAATTGGACACTAAGACGAGAAAACTGAGGACAATGCATCACATGCATCACTCAAAATCTGATACACAAAGACTGTACATCCCCAGAAAAAAAGGTGCTCGAGGACTACAAGAAATTGAACAAACTTTCAAAACAGAAATCATCGGCTTTTTTTGGAGTATATCAACAACAGTGATAACATTTACTGCAAACGCATTGCACAGGAAGACAAACAGCGCAAAACAAAATCTCTGAGCTATCGTCACGACAAGTACGTCAGAGAAGTCAACATGGAAACAGCTAACCTGTACACTAGGGCTGTTCAAAAATAACCTTTTTTCCTGAATCTTGTTGGCTACGTGATTAAATCGTCAGGTTGCCTTAAAAAATGACGCACACCAAATTTGAATTCATTCCAACCAATATTCGCGGGTTTCGTACAGTTTGAAAAATTTGAATTCGCCCAAAAATGCCAAAAAAAAAATTTTCAAATTTTTCTGTCAACCCAATGAAATTGTTGGGCTGTCTTCAAAAACGATGCAAAAGAAATTTGACTCAATTCCAAGCCGTAGAAGCGGAGTTATTCCAGTTTTTCGATGATAATTCTTGGATTATCCACCGATCAAGGAATGTATGTGTTAAGCGAGATAGTGTCTACTCTGATACGCGTCGTCGCCGATTGCGGACGTATTTAGATTACGGCGACACGCTAAGACCAACCTTCGACGACTCCTACGTTCTGCACACGCCGGACCAACAAAACTCCAGAAGAAGATTCTCTGAGGACCTCCGCTTCAGCAGCTGCTTGCCGCAACTCTTCCGCTGGTCATTAACAACGACCTCCTGCTACAACGTTGGAATCCCCGGAAATCCAACGCCGGCCAGTGATTCTTTGTTGCTCAACAAAAGCGTAGCCTTCTATGCCGCAACAAAGAGTAAGCAACGAAGAAGCCTATCAATTTCGTTGCTTATTTTGCCACGGTACGGTGTGATTTGAACTCGTCGTTTAACCACCGCAGTGATCTGGGATCGCTTGCCTTAACTGTTAGCCTATACCAGAAAGGCTGTCGTGCGCAACTCTGGTCGAGGCACTATACGTCAGGATTCCTCGTCACCTCGCTGCAAATCAACTACGAAGCAGAGAGAGGAACTGCCACGCCGTCCTAAACAAGAACATCAGAAGCGGAACAAGAATAACATCAACACCGCTTCGAAAGGACGGCCGAGGATCGACGGCGAATCGTTTGGATTTGACATCAATATCAACAGAGAGCCGTCGATCTGCAAAGGCGAGGATATCCCGGGTGTTAACGCGCATTCGTAAGGTAAATTTTTTTTACCGTTCGCGTTGACATACGTGTAGGGAGTAGCAGTAGCACTGCTGGCGCGCGAGTAATCAAGTCCGGCGTGAGTACACAATTACGTATGGCCTGCATCCTATCGCGTTTGCTATCCTTCTTGGCAACCTTAGTTGACTTGTTTGTATATGTAATTGTCCGTTGTTGTTCGTTTGTATTCTCGCCTTGTCTATCCCCACCTATAGCGAACGCCGGTGCAGGGCCCTTAGTCTTTACTTTCCGTTATCGTCCTGTTTCTTGTTTCATTACGTTTAATTGTAGTCGAGGTTTGATTTTAGTTATTTTTAAGTGTCGCGACTCGGTCACCTCTAGGCTTTTAGTTCGCTCAATTTCACGATGGCTAGTGGAAACATTAGTCCTCTCGTTGTCCCGTATCACGGTCCAGGGACGAGCGTTGATGTCGTGTGTCCAAAACCAAATTGCGGTGTGTCTTTCTTAGCATCCGTTGGTTTAATGGATCACTTGGTTTTTTCCACCCCAGTGACAGGCTTCAATGGAAGTGTGTGAAATGTTGTAATTTTTTTCTGATTCGGATCATAAAATAAACTATCACTAAAGGCGGTGCAAGGGCACGCGACATCATAGTTTGTTTGCCTGTCCGACTTGCGGAAAGTGCTTTAACGCAGTTCCGAATGCGAAAGACCATTTTAAATCCTGCCACCCGGAGTCTACTATCCCCCTGGATTCGGCTTTTAAACAATCTGGAATCCCCTCGGAAAATTTATTGACTGTCCCGATTATATATGAGGGCGGGGATACTAGGTATCCTTGCCCAGTTACCGGTTGCAATAAACAGGGCATCCCGTACAAGTCGTTGGTTTCTCTCCAGAAGCACGTTTTGTCCAAGCACGACATCACTAAAAAATCAACAAATTACGATGTCGTGTGCGGCAGGTGTCACCAATGGACAATTCTTGCGCAGCCAGATATGATCTCTGCCAAGAACCATTGGTCCGCCTGCCGCTTACGGGGAGCTGTGTCTGCTTCCGGTAACTTATCTCCAGCCACGTTCACGACTGTTTCGCGAGTCGACTCGATCTCCTCTATTTCTTCGCGTTCTTTAGTCCCCATTGCCGTTGATGCAGCGGAATGTTCTGTTACTTCTTTTCTTGGTACTATACCGGACCCTGCCTTATCCGTGGGCAACCTTTCATTTTTGTCGGAAACCACCTCCGTGGTAACTGTATCATCTCGGCCCTGGTCACGGATTTCGAATAATTCAAGACGCTCTGTAATTTCTTCTAAAAATTCTAAACATAAAGTAAAGTCCACGAAATTCTATCCTTCCTCTCATAGTAATAGCTCTGCTTCTTCTACTATTTTCTCTGGGCCGCGCGACTCGCCAACAGTCGTGACGTCACCAAATTCATCTGCGCTTCGAACCCCGTCCCCAATCCTTATTAGTCGATTCCCGGTCCGTAGGCAAGTCACTGGGGCCTTACCAGCCGCCCGTGCCAGGCTTCGGACTGCCGGGGATAGTAGACTGTCCCTAGGCCGTTGTACCACAACCCCAAAAATCGTGGGTTCCCCCCAAGGGATTTTACTCCCTCCCCACCCCAAACGTTAGTGAAGAGTCGTTTGGCCCCTGTCTCTTCACAGAGCCCTATTCCTTCGCTTTCGGAATTGTTTAAAGTACCTCTGCCGGGCAGCCGGGGATCTACTCAAGAGCTCCTTGCCCGGTTGGACCGGGGCAGTACCTTCCCCACCACACGCGATGATCTGAAACAGATATCGTCGGCGGGAACGAATTCGAACAACGTAGATTAACCTCCCGTCGGTCAGAGCGTGTCTCCCTCGCGCCCACCTGCGGACGAGACTCGCTCTGTGACGGCTGAATCAGCGGTCGGCCGCTCCGAAGTTACCGGAGCTGTCGATGGCTGTGAAAGCCCGACGAGATTGCCTCCTTCGGTAAGTGCACGTGACGAATTGAATGTCGACGTGCCTTCTCCCGAACCGAGCGCACCTCGTGCACTAGTCGATCAGCGCGAGTTGCGCTCGGAGCTTGCGGACTTGGTGTCCGGATGTCCTCACAACACCGAGGCTTTCGGGCACCTTGAACTTGAGTTGGAGCTCTGGACTGATCGTGCCTCTGATTGCAGCCGCCCTCCCGGCCGTAAACGCCCCCCTAGGAACAGATACTCGCGCGAAGCACAACGGCGTGCTAAAGTCAACCAATTGAATGGCCTGCGCGAGTATGGGTTTGGGGCAGCACAACACCTACGGTCCGCTTTCTGGCGCAAGCAGAAGGAATCGATCAGACAGATCATCGAGGAAGATTCTGGCAGTAAACGGTGCGAAATTCCTGCTGACGTCATCGAGCGGAAATTTCGTGCTGACGCTGCCGCTGCGGTTTCTGATGATGACCCTGCTTTTCCTTGGTGGATGTCTCAGCACAGCTACCAGGGCGACATGACTTCTGCTGTTGACGACGAGCCGATTACTTCCTTAGAGGTAGCGGGAGTGCTGGCGACCTTAAACACAAGTAGTTCGCCAGGCTCCGATGGTCTCACCTATGGAATTTGGAAACGCTTAGACCCCAAGGGATAAATCCTGTCTGAGCTTTTCGAAATTTGTAGCATCATATCACAATAAACAGGCAAGTTTATGCTTCAGCACATGTTGAACGAGTGTGCAATAATATCGCACAATGTTCATATCAGCTGCACTTAGCTTGTAAGTTACATTCTTTCTGTGATATCATAAGAAAGAACAGGATGGAGTTGACATCTGTTTATAACGGGGGTTATCAAACTTTTTTTGGCCATGGCCTATTTCCTGATTGAAAATGTTCAGTAGCCCACCTCTTTTCCAAAAGTCATAGTCCATGTCAATATATGGTAATCGCCTCAGGGAGCGCATGCGCATGAAGAGAGCGCATGCTCATCTTTCTCTCATCATATTTTATTGAAAC
The DNA here is from genome assembly GCF_051294905.1 of Botryllus schlosseri. NCBI lineage: Eukaryota > Metazoa > Chordata > Ascidiacea > Stolidobranchia > Styelidae > Botryllus > Botryllus schlosseri. Next base: position 3,216,089 of record NC_137241.1, read on the forward strand.
TAGACCTGTAGGAACATTAAATCTTGCGAAGAACGACGTACATTTTTGAGTTGAATAAATCTCCTCCAACAAAGGTACCAACGAAATAATCGAGCTCCATCGCTAATCATGGGCTTAGGTGTGCGAAAGTTACGGCCATGGAAAATCGTATAATTCTTGTGTAGGCCTACATCTGCAGTTCGCTTGACGTCGCGACATTCAATAATCCAATCGCCGCATCCACTGTGTGATTGAGGTTTTTGTACCACTAGGGTGGGGAATGATAATACCATTTGGGCCCGTTTCAAACAACTCTTTGGTGAATGTGATAACACAGAAAATTTGAAGAGCTTCTTGGAGGTACAGAACTTCAATATACAATTAAATAGTATATTCATAATGAAATGAACCCGAATATTTTCGGCTGACACTCGTCAGGGGTAATCGTCAGCAACTAGTAGAGACTTGGAAAGAACATTGTATATCAACAATCGTATCACAAAATACGACGTCACCAGCATGAAATTTCGAATGACAGAGCGTCGGGGAACGCTCTCTCATTCGAAATTTCATGCTGGTGACGTCATATTTTGTGATACGATTGTTGATATACAATGTTCTTTCCAATTCTCTACTAGTTGCTGACGATTACCCCTGACGAGTGTCAGCCGAAAATATTCGGGTTCATTTCAATATGAATATACTATTTAATTGTACACAGAAAATTGTAGAAAGCATTTTTTCAATGCCATAGCTGTGCGTACAATGAACCGGTACATAGTATGTCTTGTAGGCTACCTATTGAAGTTGCGAAATCAGAACATTAAATCCAATGATACAAAAAATTCATGTTACTCTTACATTATGAACAATGATTTCAGGGCTGGAAATTTTTAGACCGACTCCAAAGATGAATGTGCTAAGCTAACTCCTCAATGCATTACGATTCGTTGCGGTGGTTCTGTATACTTCCACCGGAAGTTGATAATGGGTAAATAAATTGCAATATCGGCTATTTTGATGTAACAATAATACTATACCTGCCGAAGTACCGTAAATCTCCAAAATTCACTTCAGTCCTAGTTTAGGGCACACCTATTTCAAGGGTATACGACATATGACACTGCCAGAATACTTGGTTACTTCAACATTAAGTTCCAGTAATTATATAATCGAAATTATATTCGTCACTGTTTGGCCGTATAGTTTGTCATAGCCGTCGTTTCCGCTCCCATTCCGATTTGTACATTGTGACTTCATACGTGCCACTTCGTCTCATCGGAGTTGGAGCCTACGCATAACTCGATAATTTAAATATAATAATAATGTATGAATGAATATTTCGACTATATACCTACAATCTTAATGGAATGTCAAGAAAATGCGACAAAGTGATTAATGGAAACCGGAAAATGCATCGTCAATAATTTTGTTCCAAAAATTTTCGAAGACCCCCTCCATCAGCTCTATCGTTTAATCTGATCACCTGCGCTAAGTGTGGATAAATATGTGACAGTAATACATAAAAACAACTAATGTTATGGACGAAATAAATGCGGCCGTATGCTATATATGGAATCAAAGCACGGCCGTCAATAACAAGGAGGTTGAACTCGACTGGATTAGACTTACTATACGGAATCAGTGAGTGTTTCTGATCAGGGTTATACGAGTTTTTGAGTAAACGGTAAAGGGGTGCACCAAAACGAAAAAGGTTAAAGAGCACTGCCCTATTCATCGTCTTTCTCAATAGGCCTAGTAGAGAATTGGAAAGAACATTGTATATCAACAATCGTATCACAAAATATGACGTCACCAGCATGAAATATCGAATGAAAGAGCGACAAATTTCGTGTTATTGGGAGGGGCCGTTCACACTTCTATTTGTGTGCCTTGGAGTCGACTTTTATCAAAATTCACCAGCCGAAACTCTGTCAACAGAAGGAGTTCCTGTACCGCCTGGGAATAGGAGATAGAACGCTCTCTCATTCGAAATTTCATGCTGTTGACGTCATATTTTGAGATACGATTGTTGATATATAATGTTCTTTCCAATTCTCCATTAGTTGCTGACGATTACCCTTGACGAGTGTCAGCCGAAAATATTCGGGTTCTTTTCAATATGAATATACTATTCAATTGTATACTGAAGTTCTGTACCTCCAAGAAGCTCTTCAAATATACCGTACTACCACGGTGTATATTTTTCTCAATGGGATATTCAACATAACGGTTTCGTCGTATAGAAGAGGCCTAATATCTCTGTAAAAGGTTTGCAATATATCATCATTCATCATTCATCATATTTCGCAGGAAACGCGACCCCTATCCGGGCATAGAAACCAATGATTGTATGTTACTTTAATAAACTATACTTTGTTCATATCTCAATAAGAGTAACCAACCAACCTCGTAGTGCCAGCGACTAAAAATCGATCTACCATTTATTTTACGGGTCGTTGTGATGTACGCTTGGATCACCACGGTCAACAAATCTGCCTAAATTCTGCAAGTTCGGAGTATTTTCCGACACAATAGACATTTTTGTCTTCATATCGGCTTCGTTCTAGCGCAGGGGTGGACCTGGACAACTTCGCCAGTCGGCCGGCCGGATATAGGAAATGATGTACCTGGCGGGACGGATTCCTGAATCGATATACTATTCGCTAATTTATACACATATAGGCCTACAAGGAATGAATCGTATTCCACGAATGTAAACTTCAAGTTCATTAGTCATGGAGACCAAACACAGTATTCAATGCGTTTTTTTAACGAGATGTACATCCATATCTGGTGGATTTATTGAGATATCTGCGGTAGATCAAAGCTTTCAACAACTTCTTTGAACTCTGGTTTTAGGAGGTATGTTGAAAGAGGCACACGCGTATATATTAACATACAGGCTCTAAAATATGACGTAGTAAGGAAGTATTGGGTAATCGCGGAGATTGGGGCCGCGGGCCACATTATCAAATAAGACGAGAAAGTGTCTGCGGCCGCACAAAATTCCGGTGGGGGTCGGATTCGGCGAGCGGGCCGCATGTTGATCGTCCCTGCTTTACGTCGTTCGCGAGTCTGTTAACTTGTCGTTATTACGTCACAGTGACAAAATTATCTTCATGTTCCTAATTTTGTTAACCTCTGATGAGTAGGAAGGTGACTTTTCGACCTAAAACTATAAATTTTCCCCTGAAAATTGAAATTATCAATGTTGTACAACTGAAGATACTTTGTTACATTTCCTGATAGTCAAGTAAGTCAGTCAATCATGTATTGAAACTTCTACGATTCACAACAACCACGCAATTTTGATATAATGAAAATGGTACGGATTTTTATATTGGAAGCGATCCAGGTAGTCGTCTATCTACATATCCTCGTCGCAAAATAGATTAGGATTTAAGTTTCGAGGTGTGTTAATCAATAAACGAGTCCAACCCAAATATTTGACTTATCGTTTTTATGATTTACTGTAGATTGACAATGTACCAGCTGCAGCTGTAAAAAGCATTCTAAAAGCTGTAGTGTAAAATGAAAAATTCGTAGACAGTGCGACTTCTACGACACGAAAACAATTCGAGTTGAAAATCAATTTTGATTTCGATGAAAGCGATTCCCAGAAATACAGACATTTTATATTTGCGCCTGACTTTATTTTATTTTTCAAGTATTTCATAAGGTTTATTAAAACGGAGCAGGAAATCGTCAAGTCTACGCAAGAGCGTTTACGACCTATTCTATATCACACCTCTTACACACCTGTTACATTCACCGATTGCTTAAACGCTTCACAAATGGTGTACTTTCGTGTAAAAAGAGATCCATAACAATTTTGTGCAATTATGGCTACTCACGAAAATAATTCCGAGAATATGTCTATTACCGGTACGTAGTTCATTCCATATCGCGGTCCCTGAGGCTTTACTGTGTAGCATTTGTGTTAAGGGCTGCACACAATGATTCGAGTAGGCCTACGCGACTCTGAATCGAGTATTGATTCTAATGATATGAGTAGAGTAGTGAGAGGCGTTTTTCGCGAGTACTGATACTAGAGCCTCCCTGACACCAAGAGTTTATGATCGAGAAATAAAGTATCGATACCATTTCCACTGTGGAATGAATATGTAGTACATAGCTATACACGCGTTAGTGGATTTGACTTATCTGTGAAGTCGTCATCAATCCGAAGCATTGTCATAAACTGAAATGGAATAGGTATGGTGGAAAAAATAATCAATAACCTTTAAAGCAAGACTCTCTAACACGTGATCCGCGAGGACATATGTTGGCGGCCCGCGACCTGATTCGAGATTTCGGATCAAAGCTTAGTGATGCATTTTGAAATGGTGACATTGATTTCAGTTTCAAAATATCACCGTTGCCGTTGTGCAAAATAAGCTATTCTCTTGTGACCATCAGCATCACTATTACCCACTAGCTCAGTGGTCGGGAACCTTTTTTGTCCGAAGAGCCATATTTGCGCTATTTTTTCCATCTCAACTCCCAGAGAGCCATACATGCCAGTCAACTGTTACGTCACAATTGAGAATTCGTGACGTCGTAGTAGCACTAATTCGAGCTAACTACATAGGATTCCTCGTGTGCGCCATATTTTCTCTGTAAAAACTGGTAATTATTGTTTGAAAATAATGCTCGAAACGAGAGGTAAGGCACAGACTGGCCAAACCTCACCATTGATAACGCAATTCATAGTATGTAGCTTGGAATTTATTATAACTGATATTAATCGAATGTGACTGTGACACTGATTCCGAAAATCTAAATTCTTATCGGCTTCCCAATTCTCAAGTTATAGGCGGTAACATAACGTTGCGCTACACGCCTACATTTTATCGCCGGTACTACACAGAGCTATACTTACCAATCGAGAGCGTGGATAGCTATGATGGTGACGTTGTTCGTAATTCGTGTTTCTAATTGTCACATCCACAACAGCTCATTTCGAGCCGTAGATGCTATGCTCTTAATCAACGTATCGCACAATTCAAGATTTCGAGTCGGGTACATAGAATTCGCGAGTGATATTGGCCGCCGGCGTGACAGTAACTTAAATTTGATTTTGAAAATAGGAGGTCCGAGCCCCTATTCATGAAGACGACATTGTCTTTATCTCTCAAAGACATGTTTATACTGTCACGAGAATATAATTATTCTGGCCGTGATGAAAATTTAGCAACAAGTCGCTGCAATATTGATCAATTCAGTACAAAAATAAACATTTGTCAAAGAGCCATATCTTATACCCAAAAGAGCCATATATGACTCGCGAGCCATAGGTTCCCGACCACTGCACTAGCCGATACAGCTTCGAAGATCGTAATAGCATTTCATGGAGGGGGAATTTCTGTAAGCTGGTATGCAACAGGAAATCCGTGCAATTTTCAAAACCAATTTGATCGGTCACATGGAGAATAAAATGCAAGGACAACATTTGATTGTGGTTGCTTGCATCAAAGGTGCGCGGCCCGGTGTTTGTTGCCGCGTAGCAGTTGATGGTCTGCTCTTGCATTGCTTTTTCTTTTATTCCTCTATTCCTCGGACTTTGAGCTCCTCTTTGCTTTTGTTCCCAATCTCTGTGCATATTTTGTCGAGGATTTCTTCGGTTTCTGGTTCTTGCTGGTGTTTGCGCCGGATTTTCAATCTTCTGTTGCAGGATCTAAGTATCCAAGGAGCGTTAATAGCCTTACCCTCATGTTTACTTAGGTTTCGTCCCGTCCATGTGGCTTGCTTCACTGTTGTTATGATTCTGAGATATGCCAGCAGTTCTTCCCGGCGGTCTGTTCCTCTCGGGTCCATGTTAATGATCTCCTGCAGTCCCGGCAGCCTTGCGTTTCGCCCCGTGATCTTGTTCCAGGTGTCTGTGAACAGAAGCATAACAGGTCTCACCTTAGCGCATTCAACAAATAAATGTTCATGTGTTTCGATTTGCAGCTTGCAGAGTGAGCAGTCCCTTGTTCTCGTCGCCATTCGCTGGTGCAGCCTGTCATTGGTGGGTAGAATACGGTTCGCGATGTCCCAGTTTAACTTACTTTGTTCTTGATTGAGGTAGTTGCTTGTCATGTTTTCCCAGCTGGGTCCCTGCATCTCCCTGACTTGTTGCATGTTGTTTCGAACGATCGCTGCCTTGTATCTATCCCCAGCCTTGTCCTTTATGTTCTGCTTGCTGACGCCAAGTTCTTGCATTGTTTTGGCTACCTCCTCCCAATGCTTCAGAGGCTGAAATGTATGTGGTAATTGGTTATCTATCTCTTTACTCGCATACCTTTTCAGCAATATTGCTGGTTGGTGCTCATGTCTTCGTTCCCACTCTGTTTCCGGCTTTTTCCGTTCCTTTTGCAGGTATTGGATTGCCGGTTTCACGTAGGCCAGGTTGGTCCTCGTCGGTATGTCTGCGACTTCCAGTCCTCCCAGCTCCCTCTTTTGTATCAGCTTCCCGTACTCGATTCTTCCCTCAAGTCCCGTTACGAATGTTGTGACTGCATTTTTCAGCCTGCTCTTGATGTCTCCGGGCATTTTGTTTTTCGCCGCTATGTACGTGAACAACGGGAGAATGTTAGTTTTTATGATGCATACCTTTTCATATCTTTTGAATTGCAATGCGCTTAGCTCTTCGAGATTTTTCTTGGCCTTGTTCATTGCCTCCTTCTAGGGCTGTATTTCGCTTCTTTCTTCGTGAGCTATTGTATGTCCAAGTACCGTAATTTCGCTCACCCATTTCACCGTTGAGTCTGCTACTCGCCTTCTTCTTCTTTCGAACGATATGGCCTTCGTTTTCCCATGGTTCATATGTAGCCCGCTCGATGTTGCGAAGTCCTTGAAGATTTCGATCGCCTCCTTGCTTTGGTCTTCCCTTGCTAGGGTAAGGGTGATGTCATCTGCGTAGGACGGCGCCGCAATTCTTTGCATCGTGCCCCCGAGCTGAAAACCTGCTAGTGAGCTATTTAATTTTTGTAGTAATGATTCGGTTACAATTGTACATTGAATATGTACATTGACATAGGGTCACCTTGTTTGATGCCTCGGTTTACCTCTATTTCTTTTCCAATTGCGCCCCCGATCGAGATTTTCGCTTTCCCGCCTCGGTGTATTGCCTCAATGTATTGCATGAATGTGTTCCCCAGTCCAGATTCCCTTATAGCGCTCTGTATTGGAAGTCATGCTCGATAGAGTCGTATGCCTTCCTAAAGTCGATCGAGATCATTGCCCCCTTGTTGCTTTTCCTCATTTCGGCGGCAATCTCCCTTAAAATAAGGTTAAGCGTTTCAATGTTATTGGGTGGATTTACATACTGATGCGGGTGCGTGATGTTCGCCAGGACTTTCTTCAGCCGACTCGTTAGTACTTTGTTCAGTATTTTGTAGTCCACATTCAAGAGAGTGATGGGACGGTAGTTCTTAATGTCTCCCCGGTCGCCTTTCTTGTAGATTGTCTTTATTATTCCTTTTGCGAAATCACCTGTTGCTGTTTGAGAAGAATATAGCTCGTTAAAGACCTGTGTTAGTTCTTCCGCTATGGTGTCGATTGCTTGCTGGTAGAACTCCGCACTTATGCCATCTTCGCGCGGGGTTTTATTCCGATTTTGCTGCATTATTGCCAGTCTGACTTCTTCTTCTCTGATAGGCGCGTCTATCCCTGTTCCGACGCGGCACTGAAGTCAATGAGTGGCGCTTTGCCAGGTGTCGGATCCTGTCTGCTGTACACTAAATCTGGCTCGGACTATAGTCAAACCGTCGCGTATCAAATCTTCTTCTGATCTCAAATTCAAGCAGTCCAAACGAATTATACGGAAACAGCTTATTCAGAATGAAGACATGTAAATGATGAGATTCGCAAGATTGCTTGCTCGTCCGATAACAGTTGAATGGAGAAAGAAATAACAGCAACAGAGGAATATAAAGCTAAACGAGAACGGACGGCGCAACAATTAAATTAACCAATCATTAACCAAACAGAACAATAAAGAGTTGTCGAGGAAAATAACGGAACGCAAATAAAGGACAGTTGAATTAAACTGATTCACTGAAACATAGCCTACGAACTGATCAACTAAAACATGACTCGTCAAAACACTCCCCCACTTGACCGACTATGATCGGTCAACATATTCTTCTATCATCCAAATTCCAACGATGAACGAGTAGATGGAGATTCGAGAGAATGCAGCTGCTCGGTCCTATCATCATGGCGTCGTGTTTCTACTTTTGCGGCTTGCTGCGCAGCGTTTTGTCGGTCTACAGCAATCCTAAATGGGCCTCTCGGTAATTGGATTGGAAATCGGACAAATTCCGTCTGTTTGAATTCGCCATTGTGGTTGATCCGTCCCAACGCATTAGGCAATAATGAGTATGTATCGGAATCTCGCAATGCAGGGGTGGAAGCGTCAACCGTCAAAACCATACACTTGGAGTAGGACAATGGTTCTGGTTCTACAGAAACGTGCAGCAATTTGTGGTGGGGTTTCCCACAACCAGTGACGGTACAACGCTCCTTGCATTGATGAAAGTGTTTCGGATGGCCTTTGTGTCCTTTCGGTGCTAAGCATCTAAAACACACTTTCCCAGGCTTCAAAACCAAGTCAGCCAATCGCTGGGCTGAAGTCAATTTCAAGAATCTGAAACAATCTTTCAATAGATGAGGTTTGGAGCAGTAGGCACAAGATGATGGAACAGATTGAATGACGAGAGACTGAACTGAAAACGATTGGTCACGCTTCTCGGTGTCACAAGTAACCCATTCATCTTTCTGCTGCGACTTATCACAAGTATCAGCAGAGCGGCTACCATCACGCGACTTATGTAGAAATTCCATCGTCGCCAACTCAGTTTTTAAAAACTCAAACAGAAGATCGGAATCAGGAACCTCGTCGGCTTCGATCAGGGGACTAGTTTCCCTGATCCAGCGCTCAAGCAACGTACCCGGCAACTGGGACTCTAGTACTTGTGTGAAGAGTTGGTCCCAAGAGATGTCATACTGAGATAAAATAGATTTTTTGGCGGTAGCGGCATCGAGAAGTTGTCTGACTTTGTCGATCTTGAATTCTATTTTATCACCTTGCAGTAAGTCTTTGATGTGATTTCTCACGATCGCTTGCTTCTTTCCGTACCTTTTAAGGACGGCTTCCACTGCAGGCTCATAATTCACTGCCGTCGAGGGGAAACGATTGAGGAGGCCGGATGACGATCCTTTCAGAGCTGCCTTTAAATACGACATTTTGTAAAACCGACTGACCTTTGGATTTTTGTGAACCAATGGCTCGAACGACTCCCAAAATGCGGGAAAAGTCAAAATATCGCCATTGAATGTACGCGGCACTATTCCACTCGGGAGGGATCCAGCGGCTTCTTCGGCAGCTTTCAGCGATGAAGACTTAGATTTGGCAAGAGGAATGTGAACAAAATAAATTTCTTTTGATCTTCTCATGCCATCAATGATTTCGGTCTTGACATCACCATCGTCAAGCTGATCGATTTTTGAATCCACCAATGTCTTGAGATCGGTCATTGATATTTCTACCGACCGTATGAAGACGTTAACTTCTTCGACGGAGGTGGAATGTACATGTTTCTGTTCCAGAGACTGCAAATATTCTAAGAGGTCAGCATTCATGCGCCTGAACTTCTTCGTAATAACCTCAGCATTGTGTGCCGATGAATGGTTGTCAGAGTTCTGACGAATTTCTTCCAATTGCAGCCTGAATCGTCTTTCAAATTCTTCTAGTTGCAACTGCAGCCTGCGGTCAGCAGCAATGCGTTCCAATTCTTGTTGATGCTTCATCATCTGGAAAAGCATAATCAGTTCAGATGGACTCTCAGTGGTAGCTGGAGAGGAGGAGGACTTCTGCTCGGTCTTCTGTGAAGGCTTGGTCAAATCACGGATTTTCCTTAATCGCTCCGTTAATACCGCCTTGCTCCCACTTGTAGTTTCGCCAAGATCCTGTAATTCGGATCGTAAATCGTCGACCGTCATCTTCGCTAATGACTTCCAAGTCGGTGCTAGGGTTGGAGACTTGCGGGAATCCGTTGGAGACTTCACAAACGACATCACTCAAACGTATGGAAAATATGTAAATATTAGCAGATTTAGTGCCAAGCAGATTCGATCGATCTTCGTTGGGCAGCAGAGTCTTGAATGTAGACTAATACCATGCGGCGCCTGAATTGAAGAGTGTCTCGAAGATGTCGGCTTTAACGGGCTTCTTGCGAATTGTTCCGACGCGGCACTGAAGTCAATGAGTGGCGCTTTGTCAGGTGTCGGATCCTGTCTGCTGTACACTAAATCTGGCTCGGACTATAGTCAAATCGTCGCGTATCAAATCTTCTTCTGATCTCAAATTCAAGCAGTCCAAACGAATTATACGGAAACAGCTTATTCAGAATGAAGACATGTAAATGATGAGATTCGCAAGATTGCTTGCTCGTCCGATAACAGTTGAATGGAGAAAGAAATAACAGCAACAGAGGAATATAAAGCTAAACGAGAACGGACGGCGCAACAATTAAATTAACCAATCATTAACCAAACAGAACAATTAAGAGTTGTCGAGGAAAATAACGGAACGCAAATAAAGGACAGTTGAATTAAACTGATTCACTGAAACATAGCCTACGAACTGATCAACTAAAAACATGACTCGTCAAAACAATCCCCTCCCTCTGCTCTTGCGTGAGGCGTCTTGTTTGATACCTGAAAAGTGGGTCGGCATGTTTAGGATCAAAATTTTCCTTACTGTATAGTTTTTTGTAGAAATCCTCTACTGTGCTTCTTATTTTGACCGGGTCTGCTGTGGTTTTCCCATCTTTATCGTTGATTTGCGTGATGCTTGCCGTGTCTCTTCTTTTTTTGATGTTTGCGCACAATACGTATGGTCGTTTGCTCAGAGTCTCCTCCGCTCGGGCCTTTGCCTCCATCTGGAGCTTTTGGATATCGCATTCCTTCCGCTTCCATATTCTCCGTTTGATTTTCCTGTATTCAGGTAAGACGTTGTTATTGCGTATTACGTTTACTCTCACCGTTTCTAGTTCTTTTTCATCTTTTTCTATCAGCTCTTTTTGCTGCCTGTTCTTTCTTGCCGCGTGTTGTATGTTGAGCTGTTTGATTCTCCTCTTCACGGCCTCCCACCATTCGGCTCTCGTTGGGTAGACGGTGTTGTGGAGTGTTTTCCATCTTTCCCATCTCTCCGTTAGGTCTTTCTGAAAGGACTCACTCTGGTATATTGCGGTGTTGTTCTTCCACGCTGTGGGTTTTTTGCTTTGATCGGTTTCGAGCTGTATCGTGGCTATCGTCGCGTCGTGGTCTGAAAACGGACAAGATATGTGTTTACATAAAATGCAAGGACATGCTTTGATGTACACCACCGATTGCCGCAGACAAACAAAGAATGTTTTTAACAGTCAACCCACCAATGGTACATCGGTGAGCTATAGAAACAAGATGCTTAGTTTATTTATTTAACTTCCATGGTAGTTGTGGTAACGAACAGTATAGCTAAGCAGCTATAGGTTGCGAGCTAACTAGCAGCTGTATAAAACGGCTCGCTGCAAACGTGAAAGTCATATTACGGTTCAGATTCCCGGAAACAGCTTATAGTGACTTCACCAGGAACCAGAGAATCGGCTTCACTGAACGACGATGATTGCGAGAGTTAACAGCCTTCTGATCGTGTTGCTGTGTTTCGCGTCGCAATGCTTTTCTGGAAAACTGACAGAAAATGCTGGCTAGTCCGTAGGAAGCTTGTTTAAGCGAATCGTTGAAGGTACTTGCAAATGCGACGAACGTGATAAATATGATAAATTACGGCAGCCATAAAATAAAAACCCACACATGTTAATAATAATATTAGGCTACTTCCGCCGCGAAGCTCATATTGACAGACATGGGGTGATTACCTCATGAATGTAATCGATTGCGATTACGATTATTTTGGAAAAGTAATCACGATTACTCACGGTTACATTTATTTTGCTTCTTAGAAGTTATGTTTCGAAGATAATATAACGATTGCGATGAAAAGGCCTCATGAGAGAAGGCCTTTTTTTTTTATAAATGGGACGTCATGGCGTGATTTGCTGTTCATATCATAATACACCCATTGCTTGGTCTATAGAAATAGGCATTTCGATGGCGGCAAATACCGCACCGCGACACACCAAGACATGCTATCTCTGTGTATATGTCCATTTTCCATAGCCGCGCTGGATGGTCGCGGCGAATAGCCTTGACTTCTCAATCGGAGCCCCACAATACAAATGCCACCCGGCGTACACACTGAGGAAATGATGCACCCTATACATAGGCTACTGGAATGATAATGCCAGGGTGCGTCTCACGAATGAGTTTCATTTAGTTTTCTCATAATCGGTTACGTTTGGGCGATTCTCATATCTTTTTCACAATATAGCAAATGGGAGGTCACGAATTAACAAAATACAAACAACAAAGGAATATTACCAACGGCCCCGCCCGAAGATGTTATATGTATAAGCAGAGTTGTAATGACTCGAGTCTGACTCGAGTCACGATTTTTTTGTGACTCGACTTGACTCGAGTCATTTTCTTGAAATGGGGAAATAACTCGACTCGACTCGAGTCAATATTTGAATTGACTCGACTTGTACTCGAGTCATTACGCATGACTCGACCCAAGTCATTGACTCGACTTATTTTATATGACTTGAAGATGAAGAAATTTGCTAATCGTAATGGTTAGATCAACGCATCTGACGAATTCTGCCGACATCGCTATTTGTTACCACTGCTGTCGTTGCACTAGTCTGATATCAGATATGCCGCCGTAAAAACAACAGACAATGGTACATAGTAGCAGTGCATTGCACAAAATCATCCAGCGTTGAAGAGGTAATAGATCCTCCGCAATATAATTACTCAAGACTTTTCAATTATACAAGCAAAAAATCGAAGCAAAGTTCGATTACAACCAATGAAATGACTCAGATGGTCAAGTAGGCCTACTTCGAAGAGACTGATAAGCTCGTCAGGGATGTCCCTGTAAGCTCATGTGTAGATTTGAAGGCGCTGATTCTTTGCATTTTTGGCGACTAGAAAGAATGAGAATCCAATGCTCTTCAGTGTGGTTCAAAAATGCTTGTCAATTCCTGCATCTAGTGCACCAGTGGAACGTGTATTCAGTAGATGTGGATTTATTCTAATGCCATGCCTATTTAACATATCTGAGGATCTCCTTTCCACTAGTATTTTTGAAGTGTAACTCATTGATTTTATCTGCTGTCTGTGAAAACACACAGTCCATTTGACGTTTTGTTAGGTATGTGCAATTGTGCATTGTCCACGTGAGTAATAATGAATGGCTAATGTTTTGTGGTGTTTGTACAATACGGCTGTTCAAAAATAACTTCTTCTTTATTCTACTGGGTGGCTACTTGATAAAATTGTTATGTTGCATAAAAACGATAAAATTGTTATGTTGCATAAAAACGACACTGAATATGGCTTCATTTTAAAAAGTAGAATCAATGAAATGAGAGGAGAAAATTTTTGATTTGAAAATAAATGGAGTATTTTTAGTGAGAAATTCTTTCATATAATATAATGACATACTAGTAGTAAGTCGACTATTTTTTCATATCCAAAACCTCGCTTCTTCTACTTGGATTCGAGCCAAATTTGCTATGAATCATATTTTTACACAATCTAACAATATCGAGATAGCCCGTAAAATTCGAAAGTTTCTATTTGTAATTCATCAAAAATTTTCTGTCATAGCATTGCTTTCTACTGGTTAGAATTGAGCCAAATTTAAGTTCTTTTAGGCAATCAAACAATTTTAAGAAGTGGCCTCATTTAAATCAGCACTGAAGTAACGCTCCAGCGGCTATTTCGGAAGCTGAGCAGGAAAGTTGAACTTTTTTTAGTCAACCACCTGATAATGTGAAAGAAAAACTGAACCTCTACATAAACATGCATCTGTTGATTCTCTATCAGCTGGTATCTAGACGTGAATTCGTAGGTTCTCTATCATATAGTATGTAGACGTGAATTCGTTGGTTGTCTACAAGCTATTTGTGAGCTGTTGTCGATGTGCTCGTAACAAAAACTGAATGCTTGTATTTGTGATGTATCAGACTGACAAGACAGATATTTGATTTAGAGTTCTAAGATTAGTAAAGGTATGATATTGGCGGCCTGTCTCGTCTATCTGTAGCATCGGTAAATGAGGCCAGGAAGTTTTCATTATATGCCTAAATAAACAGGTGCCAAAAGACTCTGATAGGGACAATATAAGCATATTTGGCAAGCAAGGAATTCGATATCACACAAGCAGGATTAAAAACATAAGTTGAACACGACTTGAATACTGTGAGTTGGACTCGGACTCGAGTCATAACACTGTGACTCGGACTTGACCCTTTAATCGGTGACTTGGACTCGGACTCGACTCGGTGAGGAATTGAAAGTGACTCGACTTGACTCGAGTCAAAACCCCAAAAGTAAGATTGACTCGTGACTCGGAACCATGTGACTTGGTTACAACCCTGGGTATATGTTACGTGCCCTAAATTTACGCGCTTGGGGCGACTTCACAACAAATACACAGCGAATCGATATCGCATCGAAACGTGTCTTTCAGTTATTGCGAAAAGCCCGGTCATAAAAAGGGGGGCCTGGGAGACTTCGCCCGCCAGAGGTTTTATGGATCACTCTATGGGGGCCTAAAACGACCATTTGGGGGGGGGGGGGCGAAAGGCTGTTTCGGTAGTCATTCTGGCTGCCATACACGCTAACATGGTGTGTAAGCGGACAGCTATAGGTAGGAGCGGCCAAATTTTTACGCCAAGGAGTCACATGAGATTTGCAAACCATTGTGCGGGCCACTTGAATGTTGATGATTTTTTTTTTAGTCGTTCGATAGGAGCAAACAGGATTAGGTTCCTTACGCATCAAAATCGATAAAATTATGTCATGAAAAGTGAGTGTGGAAACCGTCCATAGTGCACTCATGAGTCATGACCTAAGCGAAGCGCGAACATTTTTCTAAGTTAATGAATGACTTCGGCAAATACTCATGGTACTTGCAGTGGCATGTATTGCGGGTCGCCTCTGTATACCGCTGGAATCATTTGGCAAGAACAGGATTATTCGGCACTTAGACCTATAAATATTATTCTCCCATTCATCCACATGTACAAGGAAGAAATCATATTTAATTAATGTATTTTAACGAGAGGAATGTCACTTCAAAGACGTTCTCGCCGATAATGACGAAGACAATGTGGATTTGAAAACAGCATTGTCATAAATATGAAGCCGTCATCTCTGCTTCTCTCTGATCAATTAACACACGGTGCAATCCTTAATTTAGATTTCAGGGCGTTCGATAAGCCCGGTACCCCAAATTTACCAACATATCAATTCATTAGGATTGAGTGGGTGACGAGATAGCGTCGTTGTTCAAGTGTGTGGCTTATTTTATCTCGATATTCAATTCATGCGGCCCGCGGCATCTACGAAATTTGAAAAGTGGCCTGCAACCCATTTTGAGTTGGCGACCCTCTGGCATAAGCGGTGTCTTACAAAAGCCTAGGAGTGTCCTGTGCTACAAGTCGGCGCGGTTACGGAATCAAAAACAAGAAATATCGGCCTGGTCCAAATGACCATGACCATAATAGTCGACAAACACCATGTATACCGCAAACGACATTAGGGTTGAGTACATCGCAAATGCCGATAACGCAAGTCTTCTCGCTTCGACGAGCTTACGCGTAAGATCTACTCTCGCAAGCTGCGCAGTGCGCATACACGTATATAATAACTGTTATTATATACGTGTATGCGCACTTACTACGTCAAATTTTAGTGACTGTATAACATATACAGTCACTAAAATTTGACGTAGTAAGCAAGTAGTGGGGAATGTCGGCTGACTGGGGCCGGGGACCACATTATCATGTACGATGGAAAACTGTCCGCGGGCCGGACAAAATCTCTTCGCGGGCCGTATGTTGCCCGCCCCTGTCATATACGAAGATCTACGAAAAATGTGGCTGGTCCCTGGCTACGCCAAAGCATCGGAACTGATATTTTAGTCATCAATATCTTACATTTCGCAGTCCGGTTAATCAAATTTTTATTTGGGCTCGCAAGTTTACACTAAATTACCTGGTTAATTTATTATTTGATTATAATCAAATATAATTATATAACTAATTTCGAGAAGTTTCTTCTGGGCCATTCAAAATCTTCTCGCGGACCACGGATTGGCCGCCCCTGCTATCGTGACAGCTCTAAAGTTTGAGTATAAAATAGCGAAATACCGATTGGTGCCCGTTTCTTGTAGGGTCGTATGAGAATAAGATGGAGTGAACATAAAATTCTGCCTACAATCCACGTGATACAGATTCGGAGCTACCGTTATACGAGTAACAGCAAATAACGGCTCGATTATGATATTTTATCAGCAGCCGTTGTCTTTTTATGCTTCGATGTAGAAATCGCAATCTACCAGATTGTAGCACTCCGAAAGTTACATCGAATGAGCCTATCGGCGTATTCCTAGGTATTGTAGTTTAGGAGATATTGACAGATTTAGACATTTTTGGGGGTATGAAAATTTCTGAAAAGTTCAATTGGACCAAGATTTTTCTATGTTCCCGAAGGCCTACAGCTACAACTCCGCTACCAGATTGTAGCACTCCGAAAGTTACAAGCTCTACCTATCTCGCACATATACATGAATATCCGTCTTTTCAAAAAATATCTAAATTTAGTTTACACCCCCCAAAACAAAAAACATCTGTGAGAGACCCCATAACTCGTGCATGTCGAATTTTTTTGTATGCGAGGAAAGCTTTTGCCAGCATGCAATTGTAGACAAGTTCACGGAGTGTAATAATGGAATTATCATAGAGAATTTTCAAAGTATTTTCGGTCCCGGTGATCCATCGGTACCACATCTCCCCTACTACATGTACTGTACATCGCAATGACGAACCAAACTAATACCTATGAAGAGAGCTTCTTGGAGGTACTGAACTTTAATATACAATTGAATAGTATATTCATAATGAATTAAACTCGAATATTTTCGGCTGACACTGTCTGTCTGTCTGTCAGGGGTAATCTACAGCAACTAATAGAGAATTGGAAAGAACCTTGTGTATCAACAATCGTATTTCAAAATATGACGTCAACAGCATGAAATGAGATCTCAAATAAGAGAGAGTTTAATGTAGTCTTTTAAGATGGTACACGAACTCCTTTTGTTGACAAAGCTTGGGCTGGTGTATTTTGATAAAGGCCGACTCCAAGGCACACAGATGAAAGTGTGAACGGCCCCTCCCGATGATGCGAAATCTGTCGCCTCGATATTTGTGCCTACGCGCTCTACGGCGGCTAGATACAACCACCCCCATTCCCGCGCAACGCTTTTGTTGAACTCTTGCAGGCCGCAACTTGTGCTGTTGAATTTTGCTTAGGACGTATGGTAATCCTATGTAATGGTCTTTGCTCAAACGAAAAGTAATCGTTCTTTCACTAAGCAATCGATTGGAAATGTGAAGTAATTGATTGCGATTACGATTGCTTGGAAATGCTGTAATCTTTGTAAACGATTACGATTACTAATCACTATAGGGCGATTTATATTGGCCTACTGTTGTATAGATGGCCCATTGTCTGCTCATTGTGAATCATAAACATTCAAATGAAACGAATAGGTCGACATGGTTTTATGCCCAACGTACGACAATATCCCAACTGAAGCAAGACTGCGTGGGCATTGCATGGTTCTTATATCAAGAAGCACATGATGAAAAATTGTGATGTAGACACCATTGCCAGAATGAAGCAACACGGTTTGTCCCCAGCAGTGTAGCAGTGGTGTCAGCCAACAACTGCTGCTGTTTAGCGTTCCTTCTTTATTCTTGGCAAGCTACTTAATAAGGACAGTCACTTTCTACCCGAGAACGGAGGAAAGTATCTTTCGTTGTACTACAAATTTTTTAACTTATTTTTACCATAATGCGTGATGTAACTACTGGAATTCTTCATGGGACCAGATTTCGTTAAAATAAAGTATTTTCATGCAAAAATTTGTCAGCACTTGAGGCAACAAAGTTTTTTCAGGTCAAGCTACTTCGTAAGGACAGACAGTTCCAGCCAGAAATGAAAATACGAAGTACAATTCTAGCAATATGTGGGAAGCACCTAATGTGCATACGCTAGGTCAAATTTGGTCGAAATCAAGATTTTTAACGTAAAAAATGTCAAAATTTTCATTCTTTTGGTCATAATCTTCCGTTTTTATGTCAGTGAAAAATCGCCCCTCCCCTACTAATCACTATTACCTCATGTCTGCATATGGAGGGAAAGCATTCATTCTTACTGAAAACGGCTTAACGTCCGGTGAGAACTGGACCTTCTGATGCTACGCCAATAAGTCCTTGATGTTGGTCATGCCTACTTAAATACCGACTATGCTGCGTTTGTAACAGATTACATAAGCCAGCAGTCTCTGGAGTCTGGATGGCATTGACTAGACCCTTACCTGTGTCGTTTATATTCAGATTTTCGAAAACTAGAACAAAAGAAGTCAGGTGAGTATTTGATATTGTCCAAACGTGCATGCTCACCACATGAGAGCCAAGTAATAGGCTTCCACAGTCTCCTCTACCAAACCGGTAAAGTGTCATTGCGACAGCGCAATGTCATATTGCAAAATTGTGTTGTGATTATGCTGTCGCATTTCCGTTTCGCGTCTACATGTGCCAAACAATTTAGACCTGCAAATTAGTTAATCAGTAATATAAAGGTATAAAAGATATTAGGTTGACTTTAACTGCAGTGGTTCTCAACCTTTTTAAGCTCGCGGACCGGTAAAATTTCAAAAAATAGTCGGCGGACCGGTGGACCTTCAAAAAATTGAATGTACTCGAAATGCAATTAAGAGAAAAGTATGCAACCATGTTTTGAAGAATGCTACTAGAGAATGTGCGCAGTAACAGCAATTATGCAATCATGAACGCGTCAATCTCCGTCTCCGTCCAAGACTATACCAATGTATCGTTGTTTTGGAACGATTTCCATCTTTATCAAATCAATTATAGTCAAGTAGCCTACTGCTACTTGAAATTCTACGTCGCGTGAAATGCAGAAAACAATTTGTAAGTTGCTCTGCCGTGCTCAACATGTTTTTATTTCAGGTAAATCAGTGGTTCTCAAACTTTTAAGAAAAAAAATCACGAAACAGCCCCTTGGCAATCTTTCGAATGACTCACGGTCACTTACTAAATGACCACAAAACACCCAACAACGGTGGTCATGGTTGTGAGAGGGCGTTCAATATAATTTATGCGGAAAGAATCCTTCAGATTTGAAATCAAGAAATGCATAGTGACACTAAGCGCGCGAAGCAAGACTAAAATTTGAAATTGAGTTATTCAGCACCAATATATTCTACTTTTTTATATTCCAAAAATTAGTTTTTTTCTGGATAGTTTAAATTTTTCGGAACGTGCTTCACGGTACTAAAAACTTGTCTCGCGGACCCCAAGAGGACCTCGGACCACAGTTTGGGAGCCACTGTGTTAACACATAGCGCTATCGGTCACTTGTAGTTTTCCTGGAAGGAAAATGACCTTCCCATTGATTTCTATGCTCACGACACTTTAATTTTCATAGAGGTGACCAGACACTAAGCTCACATTATTAGTGGGTGGCACTTCAACATGACGCTTCGACTGATCTGTGACCTTGTTCGCCGGGTTAGCATTTGATGGGGTTCGTTTGTTCTTGTACTTTGCAAAATAAACTGATATATTCAGAAATGAACTGCTGATAGAACCCGGTTCAATGACATTCTTGCAATGATCATTGGTATTTAATTTCTGTACCCGAGATTCCATAAAATAGTATTTACGGTGACTGATTCTTTGTTTATTTATTATAGTTGTGCTCACCGTAAATACTATTTTATTCAAATCCAAATTTTTCGACGGCAATTACTCCGCTTCCACTGGTAGGAATTTTTTAATATTTATTTTTATATAATAAATAGAAACTTTCTTCTCCTGTAGCAAAGCGTTTACCGGCTGGAATTGAACCAAATTTTTTTTGTAGGCTTAAATTAGGTAACCTAACAATTTTATCAAGTAGCCAGTACGATTTGAGAAAATAAGTCATTTTTGAAGAGCCCTACTGATCACTGCGTTTGAAGTCAATGTAAATGTTATACAACAACGGAGGCTCGGTAAAACGCACAATCATTGATCAATTAGTTGCTCCCACCGTATCCTAACAAAATGAAATTTTACAAGATACAACGATTTAGTCGGCAACGATTACTTGATGACTTGAAATTGAATCGTAAATTGACTAGTAAATCCGCATTTCTAAAACGTCGAGTCCAGTCAAGTCATTTTTGCAAAGTGACTCAAGTCAAGTCAAGTCATTCGAAAAAGTTGACTCTAGTCTGACTAGAGTCAAGTCATGGCTTGAGTCACCCCAACACTGGTAACCAAGTAGTGGAATAGCTATTGTAATTGCAGAGTCATATAAGCAAAGGCAGTCGCAGGGGGCAAGGTCCTCATCTCCTTTAGTATCGATCTTGACATTGTGCAATCCGTGGCTCTTTCACAAGAAACTGCCGCGTCGTTGTTTTTTGATCGCAACCTGTATCGACCTACGTACGTTTTGGATTCAGAATTTTGAATTGGAAATGTCACATTCTTCAAACAAAGAATATTCCCTTGACATTCAACGTCGAAGTTAGACCTGCTGACATATGGTTTGGGCTTACAAATGGAACTCTAATATACTAACTGCGTTCGCACGATATCTTGGATTAAAGAATATCATGATCTCGCGTGAATAAACTTCAACTACTAGGATCCAATGTACGATTTTGATACAGGTGGAAATGTTTATTTCCATCTCTAATATAGGCCTCGCGCAAGGGTCTCAAACACGCAACCCGCGAGATCATTTTGTGCGGCCTGCGTCGGCATTTCGGATTTTGAAGCATCCGACAACATTTAACTTCCACAATCCACATATCCTTTTTATTAGATTTCAGAACTTGAATTTCGCTCCGAAACTAGCTCAAAAACCTAACCAGCCTACTCATCAAACTTCACGATTAGATCGCTTTCAAAAGTTACCATGCGTTGGAAAATCAGCGATTAAGTCACATGACCTATTGACGATTCCTTACTGGAAATTGTGATTTTGACTTGGGTGTGAACTTTTGTAGAATTACTTGAACTTGGATCGAATAGGTGATAAAATAAAATTACTCGAGTTAAGTCGAGTCAAAGGTTACAACTAGAGAAGGACTTCTGACTTGGAATGCCGTGACTTGGTACAATCACGGAAGCCACAAACTATCAAACTGTTATTCAATAAAGGAATAAATAGTATTTTGGAAGTACTAATCAATATATTATTAACAATTTCATCATTTCAATACACCACACGACTGCGATACAATGAACAGATAGGAATGTGTATTGTTAATATTATATTTAAAAACAAATTTTAGTGACGCACATAACAACTATGGTCTTTTGCGTCACGACTTAACAGTTGCTAATCGAATCGATATTGCCATATAAATACAGTCAACTAAACATTTAGTACTGTCTCTTTTTGTCTTTGATATGAATTCCCACACCAAAGATAATATATAATCGGTATTTAATATATTTTTCATGGTGAAGGGTACTCTCAAGTCCAGTACTGCAGCTCTAAACTGGCATCTTTCGTTTTCGTACTTCGAAGGAAGGTGTAAACGACTCAATCTAGCACTGATTTGATTTGGCTTTAGTAATGACGTGATCAACAGCCTAATTATCGGGAATATGCCCGTAACCCGGCTGTCTTTGTTAGATTCTAAAATAGTTAAGCAATAATTGTGGCACGTCTAATGCCCTCTAGCTGCACAATTCTAACGCGGCAACTTTGACGATGTCATGATTAGGGTTGCATTTAAAACGAAAATCTATTTTAAACAAACATGTTTAAAACATGACCTAAATTTAAAACTTGTTTTTTATTGTTTTTGCGTTGTTGTTTTTTAAAGCAAAGACGTCAATAATATTCAATTGTGACGTCATAGTCAATTGAAATTGGAAATTTAAAATATAGGGTAAATAGAGCTCCTTTGACGAAATATCTGTACTATTAATGTTGAACCGACTATTTTGAGGGGTGCAACCATCCCATATCGATGTACGTCGGCTGTGGTATTGGGTGGTTATTCTCCGTAAGATCATACAGCATGTTTTTTGTAAAGTATTTACACAGTGATGGCATAATTCTATGACTTGAAAAAATATTTTTTTTAAAAAGGCCTTCGTTTAAAACACGGTTTAAAACATGTTTAACCAAAGTGTTTCAAAACACCGTTTGTTTTAAATGCAACCCTAGTCATGATGCATTTATACTGTGGCATTGTATATATATAGCCAAATATTGTGACAGACCAGGCAAAGTACCGCAGCAATTCTAATCAAATATTTGAAAATGTGATTTCATTTGTGTCAGTGGTGAATTCACAACATCAAATTACATATTCACGATGGGTGTGGAATGCCAGTCTGCAAGTTCCGTAGATTAAGGCATACTTGAAAACCATTGAATACCCATATTATAGGTGCTGCAGCCCGCGGCGCAATCTAAAACTGGGAAATTGGCCCGAGAGCACATTGGAGTTTGAGACCCATAGCCTAATGTGTGATAGTCTTGAGTTGGACACGTCAGATCCGTTGAGGCACATGCATCGAGTTTCCTTGGGTTAGCTCATCTTTAACACTATATGAAGCATCCTTGCTCCTGAAGCTCGCGAATTGGAAGTAAACTTTTGGCAGGTTTTTACTAGCAACCACGATATTAGTTTCTATTGGCTCAACGAAGTACCCAGCTATATCTTGAGATGAGTTAACAAATATTAAATGTGATCCTAGTACAAGAATCAGAATAAACCTGACCTCAGTTTTAGCACCGGCTTGCTCAATGAACGTGATGCAAGATTCGGAGTATGTTACTCTTTCTGCGTCCGGATCGTTTGATTCTCTCAGTAGACCGAACTCTGCGAAACTTGACGGACAGTCGACAAGAACGTCTAGGGGCTCCTGGTGCGGACGAACAGGTCAGTAACATATGTGCACATGTAACTCAGGTAACTGACGTACCTTATTATCGTACTAGTATTAATGACAAGCTAAACACTTCCGAGAGTGAGTCTTTACACGTGACGATGGGGGCACAAAATTCGGGTATTCGATAAGGTTACCATACGTCCTCCTTCTAAGGATATTGAATATGTACTTCGAGGACGCCTAAATGCCCTCCTTGTTGGAAATTCGTCCTTATTTACAGCTTTTATCGCTTAGATAATGGACAGAGTGAACTGAAAATCGGCATAAATGAGTTGAAATAGGTGATACGGACGTTCGAGCGGGTCATTCATGAGTCGAATGAAAGTGATGATCTTTTCCTTTATAGTAATCATAACAACAAGATTTCCAGTAGATATTAGAAAATCAGCTGTTTCAATTTCGGTCAACTATAACATTTCTGATTTGGTAAAAGTGTCTTCTTTCCCGATTCCAAAATACGTTAACCCTAGTATTCGAGGATTACATTTTCGCAACAGTCCAGAACACGAACAGTGATCCATCGAACAAAGACATAGTCATGGTCATCTTATCGCTATGCAGGTGTATTGTATATATAGTTTCAGAATGTTCGTGCTGGCCAATATTTAAAAGTTAGCTCGTTCAGAAAGGGATTATAACGTGTTCCAAGAGTCCAGGGATGGCCAAGCTGCGGCCGAAGAAGGCAATTTATGCGGCCGTCGACAAGTAGGCTAATTCAATTAGTATGCGCTGGCGGCCGCAAATAGCAGAAAGGTTCGCCAGCCCTGTACTTATCGAATATACCATTAACTAACGTAATAGGTAGCGTTACGGCACTGCGCCCTGATGCGCCACTCTCCGCTCGACTGACCCATGTAAAATTGCTTTTAATATGAACTCTTCTTCCCGTCGACTATATCAAATCTTTCATTTGAGTATTTGCTATACTGCGACCGCGGGCGACTCAATTGGTTGTGACTTAGTGACTACAAGATAGTTCATAGCGCAATTACAACAGGACCAGATACAAACTGCAGTCGCCATATCGAACGCGTTATCTTCCGAATACGGTCAGGTCACTGTGGAGTATCATCCCATTTATTTCGAATCGGTTGCTTGGACTTTCCGTTGTGCGACGAATGCGGCGTCATCGAAACCGTGGACTAGTTCTTGATATCATACACAAAATAGGAATTTCATATATTATTTTTATAAGTTATTGCAATGAGTTTCATATTTCTTTGACCGTACGCAACTTACTTACGTTATCCCAGCTTCGGACCGCCGTTGCTGAGTTTGTAATAATTTGCAATAACTTCATTTAGTTACCGCTTAATTCGAGTTAACTGAAGACCGTGGCGCACAAGTCCACAAATGTGGCAAAGCACAACTTGAATTTCAATAATAAGAATTGTAAAATTAATTTTCAGGGTATGTCGTTTTTGTCGAAATGTTGAATGACCAACTGTTTCGCTGTTCTCGTTTGAGGGCTTCGGTGCCAGAGCATATTTAGCATTTTTCGGGTCATCATTCCTGCTTTTCTCCGATATGAATGATTTTTTTTCAATCGATCGCGATATTCATGCGATCATAACACGTATGGTAAACTTCGGTGTCCTGGAATTCCGCTATATGTTTGGGAGTTGTGAGAAATAAGGTATTCTTATTTAGGTATGTGAACATCAGAATACAAATCATTCTATATTCGCTAAATATCATTACCCCTTAACGTCATGAAATAACCCGATCAGCAGGGTTGTAATGACTCGAGTCAGACTCGTGACTCGACTTGAATCGAGTCATTTTCTCAAAATACGGAAATGACTCGACTGGGACTCGTGTTGTCACGCATGACTCGAACCAAGTCATATGACACGAGACTAAGACGGCCAAGAACGACGTTTCATTGTCATTTCGAAGAGTAATAAAGTATTGGGAGTTCGTCTATTGGTACTGGTACTTGAACATGCGGCCAAAAACTATGAAAAGTGATGAAAATTAGTATATTATAAATGCGAACCATTCGATACCACCAAACAGAGTTAGAACAGCTGTTTAACAAGACTTTATCTGGAAACTGAGCAGTCAACCCAATGACTTGGACTCGGACTCGAGTCGTAATACCATGACTCGGATTCGAACCTCTGTTCGATGACTTGGACTCGGACTTGACTCGGTGGCGAATTGAAAATGACTCGACTTGACTCTAGTCAAAACTAAAAAAGTACGATTGACTTGTGACTCGGAGCCTTGTGACTTGGTTACAACCCTGCCGGCAAGACACAATTTAAGTAATAAATTATACTTAGAATCGACACTTTAGTTGGTGTATAAAATTTAAAGTATGACATAATAACTATGGAAGTATATCGAAGATAAGAATGCGGCCTGCGTGGACGAATCTTATTTGCCAGTTTGGCAACGAATGATTTCATGAAAGTAAATAAATATTCCTGTACTTCACCGGCAACTCGGACCAGAATGGTAAGGTGTTCAACATATTTTCCGAGCCAATGACATATCAGGCAATCCGCATCATACCACGGGAGTGGCATTCTCTCCCCTGCTTGCGCGTGGACTTATTACATGAAGGTTGTTACGGTAAGATGGTATTCATGCTACTTTCGATTTTGACTAATGACTAGGGCAAGTTTTTGCAGCACTAAAATCGCGAGATAGTTGCATTTAATTTTGACAAAATTTGAGTAAAAAATTGCATTCATATATTTTGTTGAAGTATTAGGGTATGAGACAGTCGGATGGTTCCGTTGTATCACTTAGTTCCTGCAGAGGTGTCAAATTTGTCACTCCGCCATTTAATGGTCCGATGAAACCGACAAAAATTACATTTTTCCCGGCACACAGCAAAAATTACGCAATGCGGGAACAATCCCCACCCCCCACAAAAAAGCCAAACAGCATAGCGATAATCCATTTCCCCAAAAACAAGTCGAATAACACACCCCTAACCCCCTGGGTCTGTAAACATGACCCAGGGCATTGCATAAAAACTCATTCTTGGCGACTTTAACAAAATCAATAGCCCGAATAAAGGTGACCCAGTGAAAATGTAACTTTCGGCGGTTTCGCCTGGGCGTTCGTGACATGGGAAACTATTTCAGATTTGAACAACAGAATTAATAAAGTGATCTATTTATATATTGTTTGGGCACGGTCGTACTTGGCAGGGCTAGTTGAATTTCTTGCTTACAAGCCCTTGTGTCATAGATAACAATGAGATGCAGTTAACCCATCATATAGCTCTTTGTTATGTAAATCAATGAGAATAGAAACATGCTAGCAATAGTTTATAGCAAGTTTATCAATCACTCCTTTACATTATTTCGCAATTTTTGTTGAAAGTTGCGGTAAAAATTGGCATCAAAATAGAGAAAAGTTGCCAAAGGTTGTACTGTAAATTCCCTCCGAATAGCTTAAAACATCATAGGATATAGATTCTGAGTATCTAGGAAGCTATCGGAAGCTGTAAAAAAGTAGCAAAAGTTGCAAAAACTTGCCCTACTAATGAGGAAAGGTTGTAGAAACTGTGGTGTGGCGTATAGCTCTTACTCTGGTGTTTATTGATGACTTGTCAGATACAATTTAATAGTATATTCATTTTGAAATGATCCTGAATAATTTCTGCTGCCACTCGTGAGAGAGAGAGTGAGAGAAAGAGAGAGAGAGAGAGAGACCAGATTTATCATAAGATGTCTTATTAGCTATCCTGTTGTCCGTGGGTGATTTTTGAATTATTTTACCTATCAAGATAATATCGTGAGAAAATTGATACTTAGTTGTGATTTTACAATGAGCGGGACAAAGATAACAACAAAGCAGGCATTTGACCAGAGAAGGAGAAAATATTATGATAAAGTCATTCGATAAAAGTTGGGAACTTTTATCTGCTTTGAAGTCTGATGGTGGTGGATGGAATTAACAGGAAACCTTTTTCGTAACAAGTCATGCATGATGCAGTTATTCAATGTATTGTGACTTGCCCTGACTGTGGTTCAACAGGCAGGGGCTATTGACAAAATATCCAGCAAGGCTGTGCTACAGAGATTAGCATGCTGCAAGAAAGACATTTTTCGTCGGTTAACCTCATCAAAAAGAGATAATGTTGAACAGGAAGGCAAAAAGCATTGTCATCGCCAGATCAACACCAAAGCGGAGCCAGTATTATCATAATGCCATCGTAAATGGTACGCCAGATGCACAGGAAGCATCAAGGAAGTATGGGCAATACTGATGCCCAACAGTTCAACTCCAGAAGAATCAATGCACGGTAATTGTGTTTAAAAGTGGTGCTTTTAATTGAAGGCAAAACTTGAAGATGCTACCGAATCAATCCGCAAGTATCCGCTGAAATCCAAAATGTACCAAGCGGTCAAACCCGTATTTAAGGACCCTGCAAATATTGAGCTTCTTTCAAGGTGAAAGTCCTTGCAAATGCAGAATTCTAAGGGTTATGCAACTCTAATTAATATTGTAGTGTCATGATGATATTGATGCTAAAAATAGTATGTTGAAAGATCAAGGGGAAAATACCACCTGCAATGGGTATTTTGACAATGTTACAGTAGTCTTGATATGTTGTTTCATCTTTACAACATCTAACTGATGCCCAATTTAAGGTATGCAAATTTTCCGAGTCTGGTATAGCAGTTTTGAGCAAAAAATCATCAAATCACTTATAATTATTATGACTTATTTTGCATTTACGCACATTCAATTGTCTTCAAATTCGGCTATGTACTGAATAAAGCATGCCTGCAACATTTAAAAGCCACTGATTTCAAATACCTGCTCTACGTTTTCAATAAAATATTTTTCAATTTTCAAAGTTGATTTTCTCCTGTTTCGAGTTTTTGTTAATATGGTGTCACGGGGACGGGACATTTTGATAACCAAAGACCTCCAATCCTGATCAAACGTGACTCAGTACAAGCAGTAAGACTGTTCTACCTGCTAAAACTATTGTTTCACCTATAAGAGTTTTAATGTACTTACTATGCTATTTATTATCTGAATTTTATGAAAAATAATCGGAAATTCGGCACTATACTAGTAGGCCTACCACACACATATTTCGCGAAATTTTTCGAAAAATCGGAAGTTGCCAGCATTTCAGCAGGTGCTTAGAGGCCTCAGCACAATTCATGAAGCATTGCTTAGAATCTCTCGGCATCTACCGGAAAGACAGGCCCGTGCTAACCGTCTGATTCATCAATCTTCCCCCGATTTGGGCCCAAGAAATTATTGTGAAATGCTGAAATTTCACAGTGTGTGGAGTTGGGTATAAATATTTCACACACCAATTTTTGAGAAGCTAGGATTAACTGTTCATGAAATATCGCAATATGAAAATTTTGTCAGTCCAGCAGTTCCTTACCCCCAGCAACTGTTAACAACTAAAAGCTTCAGCGAATGGCAACGACTAACAACGAATAGGTTACAAGACAGGCAATGAAATGTAATCAAGCGAATACACATAGCTTAGTAAGTCAAATGAAATGTAAATTTCAAGGCGTCAGAAATAAGGATGATAGAGATAAGGTGTGTAAAAGTGACATAGATGTAAAAGGAAAGATGGTCCTGACAACTACAAATTACCAACATTTTATTCGCATTTACATTTTCGCTTGTTCAAAAATTGGTGGATGGCATTTAATGAACATTAGGGTGCGAAAAGTTTCTGACCTAAGTAAATCCTAAGATTAGGGTTGTGGCAGAGGGGATATTAAGGTGGAAGGACGGTTACAGTTATGGGTGGCGGAT
This sequence comes from Botryllus schlosseri, assembly GCF_051294905.1. Lineage (NCBI taxonomy): Eukaryota > Metazoa > Chordata > Ascidiacea > Stolidobranchia > Styelidae > Botryllus > Botryllus schlosseri. The sequence goes on from NC_137241.1 coordinate 3,244,981, forward strand.
ATTAGGATGGAGGTTAGAGATACGATACTCCCAACCCTAATCTTAGGATACCCAAAACCTAATACCACCTATCCCTTATCTTGGGATACCCAACTCACTTACCTCTCTAATATCCCGCACCCACAACCCTAATCTCTGGATAACCTGACCCCAACCGTAACCCGCAACCCTAATATCCCCATACACGTAACCCTAATATCCCGCGCCCACAACACCAATCCCAACACGAAAAACAATTTATTTTACCGTTTATAAATTTTGAGATGTTCATGGTTATTGGTGTCACGGTGAAGACTGGTTGAACGTTCATCGTAAAACTAAGAAGCGCCAATTATTTGATGTTCTGTTTGTCAGGTCTCAATAACAAGGTACTATGATTGAAGTTGTAATTACGATTTTTTTATCAAATTACAATTACAATTACACAAAATAAAAATGCTTCAATTACGGTTAGATGAAAAAATGTAATTTTTTACAATCAGCTCAATTACAAATTACAATAGATCCAACTCTGATGGAGATGCGATACACCCCTCAGGTGAGGTTATCTAGACTCCACCATCATATTTATTCTGCTCCTTGATATCCCTGAATGCTGAGCGCCAAGCGGGATAACCGCGGATACCAGTTTATAGAGACTTTGGTCTGTTCCTACCGATCATGAATCCGGACGCATCACCAGTACACTATCTCGCTCAAGGGACAAATGTCATCAACTAGAGAAGAACTCAAAAGAACTTGGGATATCAGTGCTCTTAAACCTCGAGTTATCTATATGTATGATATATCCCCTGAAAATATTGTTTCATAAAGTGCACTAAATTGAAGGACAAAACATGGCAAGCTATGTTTATGAAAAGTAGAATGCGCCAAGATTTTCATGTGAGATGTGTTTCCGTTTGCCAGTGAGCAAAATAATGACGCATTCGAAGCATGCTGAATTGGAACATGCTCGTTTTAGTGATAGTATATCTTGCTATTTACTAAATTTTTGTAAGAAACTTTAGGAAAAACCACAACTAGATAGTAGGCTATATAGATAAATCATAAACGCCAAACTTGATATTGCAGAGTCCAGGAAATTGTAGGAACTGGATAAGAGTGTGTAATAGAAAAATATCCAAAGCCAATATATATTCCCCCTTACAAACTGCATGAAATAGCATTTCTTCAAAATGCCATGTGTGAATAAGCATAAACCGTCACAACCATCATCTTGTAACTTTCCGCGTCGATACCCTCAATCTCGGTTCCCACGCACTGTTTCCGTTGGGTTGACTTCCTGATTTAGTCAACCTCTGCGACAGTTCTCGAAACCCCGGCTTTTACGGATACTTTGTGGCTAATTCACCTTTTTAATCGTCGCTGTATAATCGCCAAGCACTCATAACAAAAAGATTGCACGGATTGTGAAAAAGAGGAGATTTGGGCGTCCGACGGGGACATTTTTGTCTCATAGAAAAATGGAGTACAAATCCTCTTATAAGAGGACATACGGCATCCCTATATTTATTACACAACGTTATTCGACGAGGCGCATTCGCAATGTGTAATTTTATATCAGAATAGAAGCCATATAAATATTTCAGCTCCCACCAGCCACAAATTCGTCGTAACATCCAAAGGATTGCGTGATGGAAAGCTATGCAGCGTAAAAGTGAACGGGATAGAGAAAGAAAAAGCGGGGAGAGGATTCTGCGTCGTGAGCTTCGATCCGAACACCTTCGATTACAAATCAGCCAGTTTCGATACCTCCGGGGATCCCGATAAACAGGTATTCATGCATATTTATCAACTTTTTATACCTCATAGTCTGATCCATCTTTTGCTTACTTCTATGAGTATAGTCGGCTCACATGGCATCATTCCTTAACGGACTGCGGTCAAATTCGATCGTAGCCATTGTTGTTCGGGAGGATGCTGTTAGACGTGCCAATGTGTCTGAGAATGTCACGACATCAATGATAGGTTTCGGAGCTGACGAAGATGTATCGTGCAATATCAGCGATCTAGGTAATAGGAATATCTCATGACATCATATTTACTCAGTTATTGGTTGGTTGATTATGTAACACGAGAAATAGTGACTTTAGCGGTCATCCGTACCCGCGTGATTTGTTAATCAATTTGAGGCTTGGTGCTGGTGATAAGTTTTTTGTCAGTGATTCAAATTAGTCAAGATTAGGGGTAGAAGGGATTCGATTATTGTATTGTTTGGAGGTTTGGTGCATCATTGAGATAATTGTCATTATTCATTTAGATTATAAGTTTAGCCTAGAGAGTTAACTGTTGTTAACCGATTTGTAACCGCTGCCTTGAGGTTGACGTGGACTTTCATTTGATATATTTGTGTTCCTATTTCTGTAATTGCTTGAATTACTTTGACCGTGTCTCAGGAGTAGGCTCGGATAATAGGACGCATAGAAACTAGGTAGTGGTTGGAATCGAGTTAGCAAGCTACTCGATCAGTCTAAGTTGATACAGCCAAGTCTCTAATCGAGCCAAATATAACGCACTATCGTAACTAGGCTACGATCAGAAGTACGTTACAGATTACACTGGTCAAAAATGTGAAAATATTTTCCGGCGGAATATCTCAGAGTCGTTACTGAGGTTTTGAATTTTGCTGATTACAAATATCACATTGGTTTTGCCAGATTAACTCTAGTTTAGAAGATACGCATACCCTTTACCACGCCCAAATTAATGTATTTATACCCCTTAAATATCTCACTTGGTAGGAAGTAAATGGTAGCTTTTTACCCCGTATAAATATAAAATTGACTATGAAGAACCACCATGTCATCCCCAGTTATTAAGACAATATTGGATGGACAATTTTCGGCGGAGTCAACATAGTGGGTATACCTAGTGTCCCTATCAAACGAGAAGCTTAAAGCGGGAATCTTTGCTGAACCTCCGATTCGAATATCGATTATACATTCTAACTTCATAATCAGAAATGAGTTCACTGCACGGAATTCCTTAGTAACTAAAACTTTTTGGAAGATCACAAAGCACCCAACTTCAAATAGTTGGTCCGAAAATTGGTATCTGCTTATGAAAAAACTAGGAACAATCATGAGCAGCAAAATTCACTTCCTGTTCAGTCATCTTGATGTATTTCCTTATCATCTTGGTGATTAGAATGAGGAGCAAGGGGAAAGATCCCACCAATACAACAAAAGAAAGACATCAGGGCAGATGAGACGAACATATTATGGCAGAATATTGCTGGAACCTTTTGAGAGATTGCAATAAATTACTTTACAGCGAAAATGGTACAAGATACAATTTTGTTTTGGGATTAATTATACACCGTATTCCAACAGATCATTTTGAATTTACAATATGTGGTTGACGTAAAACTGATTGAAATAATGCAAAATTATTTGAGTATTTAGGTAGATAATGATATATATGATTATCGTTTATTTATGTACATAATATCCGTCAACCCCTCAAACTATGGTAAATCGAATATCCCTATATATAATGATGTTGCTTATTTTGATTTAAAACAGTCATCAGTGTGTGAAAATAACATGTAGAATCAATTTCTAAACTTCACCTCCCTATCGTCATATCAGAATCATGTCATAAAGAACGACCAGAATGTTTGGAATCCCAAAACCTAGTTCAAAGGCATAGAAGGTTATGACTGAATGATGAGAGAATTTATCGCGTATGAAGTTCAGACTATACACAGAACAGCAATTACGAGCTGGATGTAAATCGCGCGCAGCGCGAAAAAAACTTCACTTGAATATTTCGTCAAAAATAATCATGCCCGAAGCTAGCGATTTTAGTGTCCAATCCCTTCTAAACCCTACTTGAACTTGGCTCAAACGTACATCTGATCATAAACTAAATCAAAAACGCCACATGCATTCACCAGTTACTCTTACCTCAGAAACCAATTCCGATCGTTGCAAGTTGCAAGGTGCGATATCTGTTACGATCTCGCATCGGTGCAGGGATAGTACGACGCAATGATGGCATTTAAATCGTAATACAATTAAGAATTTTGCTGTTTTGAAAATTTAAATAAATTATTTTCATTGGCATTCCTCGTTCAAGAAACATCATCTCTTCTCGCGCCCCCTTCCGGAGGACGTATGGTGACCCTACATCAGGGGTTGGCAATTATTCTTCTCTGCGGGCCGAATGAGAAGCAGAAAATACGCTGGCGGGCCGAGTCAAAAATTTCAGCTGTATTCTGCAACGTAATCATTTTATTTCCAACTTGAAAGCAGAGAATTACACTGCTAATAAATGCTGCTTAGTGTTTATATTAGAGAAAAGAAAGTAACGGGTAATTATCAATCAATAATATTTATTTGTCGACACAATAATATTTATTGGTCAAAACAATGTTTAACATGATACATTTTGAGCTCTCTTTAAAGCCCTGTCCACGTTTTTCTATCAAGATGTTAAAATGTATTTGGGATGATACAGAGATTATCATCTCGGTCGCTGCCTTCCGAGCAGTGTCACCAGTGTGCAGATTGGCGATAGCCTTGTTGTTGAGCAATGCTTGCAGTTCCTCTGATATTCGGGCACACATGACAGAGTGTATGCCTTTGCGTTATCTTCATAACGAAGGACTTAAATTATACTCCTCAAACACGGCGACCTGCTCGGCATTAACTACTAAAAAGACAATTTATCCCTGACTCCAGTAAATATATTTAGTGCTCTAAACCTTCTTTGAATTTCAACATTCGGCATTCATTTTTAGACATGCCCACTCATCCTTGATGAGTGATGATTCCCCATACTCATAGTAGTAAACAGGCACTGATTGACTTTTTTTTACGAATTAGGGATTTGAAAACGTTTCACGTAACAATTTGAAGCACAGACCGTGTAATGCGTAAATGACCATGGCAACAAAGAAGTAATCGCGGCATCTTATTGAACTGGCTTGAGAGTAAACGAATTTTCGGTGTAGTTTATAGAGACTGTGGTTTTAGTCCATGCAGCAACATTAAAAAGTAGGTTTTATGTTTTGAATTTCAAGCAAATTTGCGCGGGCCGCTCCGAATATGTCCACGGGCCGAAATTTGCCCAGGTCTGCCCTACACTATTGTCCTCTATTTTTAGAATTTGGGGACATTTGACTTGATATAGTTAGTTATGTCCTATAGTCGGAATGAAGAGGATTTTGACAACCTGAGACTCGGACTGCAGCCAGTTTCTTTCCATAATTCCGAGTTCTTCTTCGACTCCAAAGGATCCGACAAAATTCTCTCCACCAAGGAGGAATTTACAGAAATTCATGATTTCAAATTCCTGATCGCCCCATAAGCGCAATTGAATGACATATTTCGTGATCTTGTGATGCTGAAGAATCATCTTCCAAATTATGTCGTTTCTGGTGAGCTGATTTCAATGGCTTCCGACGTCAACTAATCCCAGCCTTTCAACTTAACGCATCTAGCGACTGCATTATCCAATTATTCACACCAAAACATTCGGGTAATTTCAGGCCATTTTGATTCGTACGCATTCATCGGCCAAAAGTTAGACGACAGAAGCGACAGACCGGATTGGATTAGCTGTAAACACGTTAAAGCAGGCGCCGGCTACGCAGTTGTCAAACCAACGATCACGACCAAGAGTAAGTAGAAACGTACACATGGCAGGCTACGGTGGACGTCCGAAGCATAAAATCACGAGTTATCGTGCAGTTTAATTGTGTATGTGAAAACTTTTACCAAAGGTTCGCTCATAATACGACAAAACGACGTAACGTGGTGTGGAACTGCTAATTTAAACACGAATCGCTTTTAGTCTTCCTGTGATACAGTATATACACCAGACTTACACAGACTACTCGATTTTCAAAATGAGCAACCACAACGAAAACCACCCACTTTTCAAAATGCGCAACTAGAACTAGAAAGACCTTTGATAATCCGCAATTAACTAACTAGCACATAACCAACTTATAACGCGAATTGCCGAATCACAAAAGTTCAGAAATATTGGAGATATAATCGGTATTTCAAAAGGACGGGGTTTAGAGATCGAAATGGATGGGGTTCCAAACCAGCAAAATCCCCCTTGTGGTTACGCCTCTAAAACAGTGATGAATCGTAGCCAGCAATCATCATAGAACAGAACACCGGTATCACATTTTTTAATTCGTGATTTGAGTCAGAACGAGAACAACTGATTTTTCAAAATGAGTCACTAAAACTTAAACTACTCACAAAACCAGTAGTTAGTTGACCGTCAACCAACTATATATATTGGTAGTGTCGCATATTGTGGGTAGTTGTAATTGATATTGTTTTTTAGTCATCACAACGCAATGGATTCCGTCCTCATATCGAAGTATTCTTTTATTATCTAGGACACTGGTCATCAACCTGGGGTCTGCGGTACCGTTGGGGTTCCGCGAGAAAGCCTTTAAGGCTCCATGATTATATTGAAGAATTTTGGGTAAAACAAGAAAAGTGATCTATTTGCTTCTGTTTCTTTCTTTAAGTGCACGTCTGCACGCGTGTCAACCTCGGGCACGTGAGAATAAACTCTGGCGGTATGTAGTAAAATAAATGTATGCTGCTGCCTACAGTGTGTACATTGGCCTTACACTATAATAATACATTTATCACTGTGGTTCCCAACGTGCGATATATTGCCCCCCTCTCAGTGGGTGATTTTGAAACGGTGAAAATACCAACGGGGGCGTCTGGGAGGCGATAGAGGGCGAAAATGCTAGAACCTCTGGTGAAATACATTACCTCCGCCAAAAAATGCACGTGAAGACGTCTTACTCTGCATATGACGCGAAGGTCGACTAAAAAAGGTCAATTCAACGGAAAGTAGACGCAGAAAAAATTACCTTTTTGCAGAGTTGGACACATAAATTTTCCGTTTATATGCCGTCTTTTTCGGATCCGTAGGTAAACGAGGCGAAATTTTTTATCGAGCTTGATAGGGGGACAATGAGTCAAAAAAGGCTGCAAACCACTGAGCTTGCATAACGCTTGTCGATTTCAGTCAAATCAGTATAGGCTGTATTCCAGTGGTTCCCAACCTGTGGTACGCGTACCACGAGTGGTACGCGAAGGTCTTCCAGGTGGTACGCGAGTAGATTCTGTTTTTTTTTCGACCGAAGGGAGTTACTAGTTCAGGTGAGGTGAATTTTGGGTTTTGAAGCCGTCGTCTCACGCTATTACCCATCAGCTGCTAATTTTCCGTCATACGTGGGAATGCGAGCAAGGATTTTCATACCTGATGACGATCAAGTCAAAGAAACGAAACCGACTTGTTGCGCCCATTCCATACATCCCATCAACCCTGGGTGATAATGCCTAGTTCAGGGGTGTAAAACTCAAATTGCATCGCGGGACGGATCGAAGTCATGAAATCGCTCGCGGGCCGGACCAGTCAACGGAATCCAAAATGTTGCCTCGTGCCATTGCTTCTCGCTGGAATACTTTATTATCAAGCATATATAGATAATATACACGGATCGCAGGGGTTTCATTCTAGCGAGTCGCAACACCATTATTTGCGAGCAATGAAATTGGCGAAAATACGATGTTTGTCCGTTGAATACAATGGCATTACCGGCGATACAAGTAGACATATTTCAGTATTCCCTTTGCCTTAGTCCAACGGTGGCCAACCTGCGGCCGTAGACACCAGAGATGAGCATGGATTAGGATTAGGTTTTGAAAAAACAGGATTTGTGAAATTTTGTCGGATTTGGATTGGATTTGGATTTGACATTTTTTTCAGAACGAGTTAGGATTTGGATTGGATTGAACTATTTTCTGGGAGATTAAAATGTCGTGTGGCGAATGGCGACAAACTTTATTCAGATCAGTTATTGATGTACCTACATGGTTACTAAGTTATCTTGAATCGAGTGAATCGTTGGTTGTGAAAGAAAATTTTCGAAACCCTTCATTGCATGAATTAGTATATTTTCTGAATTTCCAGTTGGAATCGGATTAGGATTGGACATGGACTTGAATATGAAAAAGTTATGGATTCGGATTTGGATTTGGATTTGAAGGTTCGGATTTGGATTGGATTAGGACATAGAAATTTCAAATCCGCTCATCTCTGGTAGACACGCAATTCAATTAGTATGTGTTGGCGGCCGTCGACATGCAATTCGAATTTACGAATTGACTCCCGATTTCTTGAAAGATTTTAATTAATCTTGAAATTTTCTTCGCGCTGCGCGCGATTCAATGCGACTACATTTTTCGATTTTAGTACCCTTTGCAATCAGAGCCCCACAATACAGATGCGAAAATCAATGGAAAATGATGTGCCTCACATGGAAATATCAGCTCGGAATTGTGTGCTCCTCACTATACTAACAATCCTGATGGGAGGTCAAGAAATAAAAGCTTGCTGCAAAGTTACTAATACCAATTGGCCCACCTGAAGATGCATCATAATTTATAACTTGCGTTAAATTTTCGAAAACACCCCTACATCAACTCTATACTAGCGAATCTGATCACACGGGATGAGAAAGGATAAATGTTTGATGGTAAGATGTAAAACTACTCATATCAATGACGAAATTCATTGGTGAAACTTCCTTCCTTAACATTACCAGTGACCACTCGCGATTTTGGTGCGCATAGTAAGCCAACCATTAAATAGATTAGTCCGGAGTTTACCAGAAATGGACATAGACACTTTAACCTGGGTATTTGGCGTCCAGCTTGTTCATTACGACTATATGCCCTGGAATGCGGCCGTAGGCTACACGAGTAGTCGAAATGTGAATAGCAAAAAGGTTGGCTACTGCCGCTTTAGTCATAATCTGGCGTTATCCCTGCGTATGCGTTGTGATGAATACAAGATATTTAACTGTCAACGCGGACTTTGTAATTTGGTTTATTACTGTAGATGTTATGGATAATATAATCTTTTTTCAATGTACTCAGAATTGCTATGCGGGCCGGATAAAATCGTCTGGCGGGCCGGATCCGGCCCACGGGCCGTATGTTTGACATCCCTAGCCTAGTTTAATAGAATTTGTTAATAAACCTCGCATAGGTCTAATACGTGAGTATGACGTCATAAATGGTGGAAACGCGCGTAACTTATATAGGTGGTACGCGAGCACTGCATAAAACCTCAAAATGGTTCGTGGGTGGAAAAAGGTTGGGAACCACTGCTGTATTCCGTACTAGAAAGCATTAGAGTAAAGGCAACAGCAGGCCTCTATTTCAATTTCTTTTATTGAAGCAATTTCGGCATGGCACTTTAAATCCCTTATTTTAAATTTATGTCCCCTTGTCGATGGCCTCCCAAGTCCTATAATGTGAGGTGCAACTTCCGCTAAAGCATCCGCCCCCTTCCTCTGCTGTACAGATGTAGCGGTTTGGTCGTCAGCATAAATCGCCTCGATTTACGTATTTCCTCACATTTTTTTTTAATTTTTTAATTTTTTTCATTATGTCAATTGTTTTTTTCAATTTTATGCCAATGGTGTATTCAGCTTTTGCTTTATCAACTCATTCGTTCTGCTGTTCTTTCTTTCTTCAACTATATCAACAACAAAAATAACAAAAATTTGACACATTACAGTAGTTGAGTAGCAGAATTATTACTATATGGTCAATACTACGTTAATGGAGTTTCAGGCAAATTTAGGCAATGGTCCGGAGGTTTAATAGTTTGTCTATTGGGGTCCGTGACAACAAAAAGGTTGAGATCCACTGATCTAAGGGGAGGACCTAAAATAAAAATATTTTTAATTCATGTCATCGGTGCTGTGGTACAGGAAATCGAGGTTGCAATACTACCAATGGGAGACTAACATACCGAGGCGATAAATCCTGCTGATCAAACAAATATTAGTGACGAGAGGCATATCTGGTTTGTAATCGAAAAATTTAGACAGTTGCAGTTTGATTCTCTGAACTTATGTATGCGGAGTACTTTTAAGCTAAATTATCAGAATCAAACATAAATATCACAATCGATTGACCGAAGACCTCCTCAAACAGCTAATACATAGGCCTATACTGCACGCTCTGCAATTACACCCTTCTTTTGTGGTGGCCTATTTGCGTACGAGTGACATTCGCTAAATGATTATTAGCATGTAAATAAATAATTTGCCGAAATCGGCGTGTTTTGATATTTTATAAAAACGAATAGCAAGCAAGAGCGATCAAGGAGTGTACATGTGATTATATCGGATAACAATTAGTTGCCATAAGCAGATATTTGAGAACTCGGATATTTGCAAAATAAAAAGTAAGCTTGTCTAAATGCTATCGGTATCGGGTTATTGACTCTGATGAGTAGGATATAGTTATTTCGGATTGTCAAGTAACACATCCCGGCTGCCGGAATTACAGAGGCATCCCTGCTGGTGTCACTAGAAAACCACTACCGCACCATACATACCAAACATATTGTATAACATTGCAGCGCACTCTCTAATGGAGTGGCTTCACTTGGGGGTACGTGACAAGACATTTGGGGTCCGTGATGACCGCGATGAATTTTTGGGGTTAGACCAGTGGTTCCCAACCTTTTTCGACCCATCGGCCCCTTTTCAAGCTCAACACCGATCATCGCCCCCCAAATTTTGTGTACCGAAAATTGGGCATACAATTCTGTAATCACCGGCGGGTTGACTAAAAAAAAAGGTCAACTTGACGGCTCGAAGCCTAATTTGACACTTTTGTAACTAAATTGCCGTGGGTTTCCTAAAAAAAAAAAAAAAAGGTCAGCTGTTTTGACGCGTCATCGCGATATCGCCCACGTTGGGAACCACTGGGTTAGACGAAAAGCGATCTTTTTACTTTTATTTCTTTGTTTGGACGCACATATGTCTAGATTAAACACGCGAATATATACTGTACCGGTGTGTATTAAGATAAATTGCGGCTGCTGCGTACAGTGTGTACCGTGCTTTGATCTTACAGTTACACTACAATACTACCTCTTTTACAACGCAAGTCCATTACACTCAAATCATGATTGGCACGTCTATTAAGGAATGGATAGCATGCGGTTTAGTATCGGCAAGAACAGTCCTTTATTTAAGTCCTTTAAGTCCTTTAACAGTCCTTGCCACGACACTGAAAGCACGCTCTACCAAATATGAGCTAGGGAAGGCAATGAAGAAAACTTTCACCCGATTCCAAATCTCCGGATATTTCTCTTTAATTTTCTTCTGTTGCCAGAACGATTGATACGAGGGTGTATTGAGCATCGGTTTGTAATCGTTTTGTAATGTAATCAGCTTTTCAAGAACTCCATGTTCGGATATATCACTGAAGGCATTTATAATCCAGTCAGGAATGTCTAACTAGAATTTGTCCTTAAATCGAATTATCATGTCCTCATGCAGTTTTTCAAGATGAATCCTGTATACTTCGACGTCAACATTGGATATGCCGGCGGTACTGTTATCATGCTCTTGCAGGCTTGAGAATTGGAAGAATTCACGTCGTGCTAAATTTCGCTGATCCATCACGAGCTTATTTCTGAACCCGGACAGCGCCGACTATACCGTGATAGGATTTACCTCATTACCTTGAAGAGATAAATTAAACTCATTAAATTTAGAGAATATGTCCGTCAGGTAAGCGATGTCGTTTCTTGAAACCAGAACGTCATTCGCAAGCCCTGGGTTGTAGATCTGCAAAAATTCCACGATCGTTTGGAATAGCGAGTAAATTCGCGCCAGGCAGTTTCCCTTGGAAAGCCATCGCGCCTCGGCGTGCAGCAACAAACGTACAAATAGCCCACTTCGCCATTGTCATTGCACAGTTGTTTGAATAAGCGTGTGTTCAGCGCGTGAGCTTTGATTTTATTCAGTGATTTGATTACAGTATTCATAGCGTGGTGGAGACGAGCGCTCAAATGTTTTGCCACTAAATGCTGCCGATGAATTACACAATGAAGAGTGAGTACACGGGGATTCGCTCCATTTAGGAAGGCGTTAAAGTCACGATAACGGCCGACCATTGATGAGGCACCATCAGTTGCGCATGCTATGATGTTCGTCAGTAGAATTTGAAATTTGCCGAAGTAGGGTTTAATAGCTTGAAACACTGTCTCACCCCGAGTATATGTATCCAGAGTTAAAGCCATTGCCAGTTCTTCATGTAAGCTTCCATCGTGTACAGAACGAACGTAACCAAGTGACAGCGACTCATTTCTTCGCAAAATAGACTAATCCAGTTGAAGGCTAAACTCAGTGTCCTTAATTATGCTACACATCCTATCTTATATATCGGTAGGCTTACCCACCTCATTAATCCGCCTCTGTACCCTAGGCCTATTACCCAGAGCATGGACTTGATGACGGAAGAAGAGTTTTTGTGATGAACAATATTGTTAAAAATTTCCAGGGCGCCTGGTAGGATTATTTCTTCGCCGATATTGTGAGGTTGGCCTTTTTTGCAATCATCAAAGATAAATTGTAAGATGCAAGCAATCCATCATCACCTTTAAGGGAGAGCTTGAAAACAGTGCCCCGACAGTTTTTCTCTTTTCAAAACGATGAATCTTTGTCTGCTTTATCTGGGTGGATTTTTGATTAATGTTCCGAAAGTCTGGAAGGTTTCATTGCTTCTTTAGAGAAAACTTTATTGCATAGCAAATACATAGGCTGAAGCTCAGAATTTGGGCGCAGGAATAAAACCATACCGAAGGTAGCTCAAGTTGTATTGTCTGCATTTCCGTTTCGCAAAACTCATTGTATCAATCTGATACAACGACAGCAACAGCTACAAAACAGATGTGTTGTGGGTTCGAGTTTGACACCAGAATTCCTACCTAAGTGTTAGAGCTTTATCTAGGCTCCTCCTCGCCATCTCATCGGCATGATTACTAAGCTGTATCTCACAAAAGCCTGGACGTGTGCCGTGCTACCAGCATTTGGCGGTTACGGAATGAAAAATAAGAAATATCGGCCTGGTGTAAATGACCATTGTGGACGACTAACACCATGATTACCACCAATAACATTAGGGATGAGTACATAGTTAATGCTGACAATGCAAGTCTTTTCGCTTCAACGAACTTGCCCGCAAGCTCCACTCTCGCACGCTGCGCAGGGCGCACACCAGGATATAATAACACACAGCCACTACAATTTGACGTAGTAAGCAAGAAGTGGGATATCTCGGCAGACTGATGGGCCGCAGGCCACATTATCATGTAAGAAGGGAATCTGTCCGCGGGCCGAACAAAATGCCGTTCTTTGTGATGAGCTAAAAAGTTTTATTTACTACATCTTAGGATAAATTACATGCTGTGAACTCCTCCTAATGTGAAATTGGAATCTTTCATCTGTATTCGAATATACCAGATACCAGATTCAAGCTTCTCGTTTGATAGGGTTACTAGGTATAACCACTTCGTTGACTCAGTGGAAAATTATCCATTTACCAGTCAAAAGAAATGAGACCCATATAAGTATTGTATTTAATTATTTCAAGGACAAATTTTATAGTTTCATTCTCCTCTGTAATCTTGGTAGAATGACCAATTGATACAGGAGAAGATGAATTTCCGTTTTGGAAAAGTACAATTTTTAGGCTTGGCAAACTGCTTTTTTTGAAAAACAAATATTTCGCATCATGCCATATGTTAATATTGATAGAATGACTGAGAATGACATGAGGGTTCTTCATAGTCAATTAGCCATTTATGCGCAGTATAAAATTAGAAAAAAACTACCATTTTCTTCCCACCAAGTAAAATATTTAAGGGTAAATACAGTAATTTTGGGCATTTTTAGGGGTATAAATATCTTCTGACAGAGAGCCAATCAGACAAAACTAATGTGATATTCGTAATCAGCAACATCAAAAACCCCAAAAACGGCTCTAAGATGTTCTGCCTAAATTTTTTTTTCATTTTGTTGACCTGTGTTATTATTAAACCGCGAGTCTGGGTTCTCTCATGTTTCGTGATCTATTGGGTCGAAAGTAACACAACAAAGTGCGACCATAGATATTTCAATTATATATTTGAGCATTGCGCAAATAATATATTTTCCAAGTAAACTGCATATTACGGTTCCGCATTGGTTCATATTTGTATAAAACTCAGAACTTAGTGTGCTCTTTTCGCCTTCTTGAAATTGGATGTATATTTCACCGACTTGTTATTAGTGGTAACTAGAGTGGAATCACAGCGCCGTATAGTCGGGTGGTTGTAATGGGTCCCGTGAACAAGGAAGTATTTCCTGCGAAAAATCTCAGCATTCGTAAAAAATATGCTGGAAAATATGAGAATTGTTCAATCCACTCAGAATTGCTTCGCGGCTGGATAAAATCGTATGGCGGGCCGGATGCGGCCCGCGGGCCGTATGTTTGACACCCCTGCACTAGGGGATTTCTTTTTGGATGCGTACGTGCAGCTTAGAGGAAACATTGGTTGTAACTACCAGTTCTAGGTGGGAGTTTTGAAAAGTTAATATCTCTGGTTTCAGTGCTAATTGAGCGCTGAAAAACATTACTTTCTGAAAACTACAAAACACGTTTCGTCGTTAGGCGGGAATAGTGAAATCGGCGTTCCGTTGTGTGATGTTCCTGCATCCATTGTTAGCTCAGAGTCATCACTACTGATAGTGGCGTAGCTATAGGAGGCTAATTATAAGTTTATTTATAAGTTTATTTATATTATAAGTTTATATTATAAGAAAAATAATTAGCCACCCCTGCAATAAAAAGTACCTAGTACGTTTTAATAAAGATGAGAGATTATAAATGTAGACGATCCATCAGATAACAATCGACAATGAACTGAGATGAAGCCGATTCTTCTTCTTCAGTACAATTGTGTTCATCTTATAGAACAGAATGGATTAAGCTATTCGCTTTTAATTTCCCAGTGTTTTATTGAGTAATTTTGTCAAGTGAAAATATTCGTTCAATTCTTGAAGAATTACTGTACTATTTTAATCATATATGTGTGTTCCGGCCAAATGTGGGCGGAACCAAAGAGTCCGCATTACGCGTAGTCTACTGTATCTATAATTTTGTCTGTTCTTATATATTATCGTTGGACAAAACACACTTTTCAGCAACCAGAGTACACGATTACGCAATTGAAACATAAATTAATTCACACGCACCTGTCAGCCAAGTTAAAAACCGATGGCCATATACTTGATCAATGTTGCGAGTAAAACGTCAGCATATATCCCCAATTTTTCAAGTACAACGGAAATATGTTCTCGTCGTAACTCATCTTGAAGCGATGCATTCATTTGAATCCCAAACCCTCTGTTCTCCCACATTCATTAAGCCGCGCCGTTATGCTATTAGCACGAATAGTGGAAAAGCCCCGAACTGTAATTTCCATTGTTGGAAAAGTGCTTATTATATCTGAGCGAAGTCAATGATTACTTCACACTACCGTTTTCTGCTTCTACTATATTTAGAACAGTGGTTCCCAACCTTCTCCATTCCTTCTCTTTTCTGATTCTTCATTCCCCAAAACTTAAAACCCCTATATTCAACCCTTAGAAACACTTCCTTCAAAACTTGATATTGATGCAAGATAGGACGCCCAATAATTAATTGCGATGATATGTGTAAAGATAACCAATTATCGTGGCAGTAGCTGTTAAGCTGGCTAAATGTGAATCCAAGGTCGCGATAACTATGGTCGTATTTTCTTTTGACTTTAGTCGATGCGTTTAGTCAAACTTTAGGTTCGCCAGAAGGATATGCTGGATATCACGGGTAAGGTATTGGCCTATTTTAATGCCCCCAATATCTCTGGGGGGGCGTCTGACAGTGGGCATTAACAATCAAATTTTGAAACGTCTGATTTATAGGTATCCGGCAAAATGGTACGAACATGTTATTGCACGTTATGTTGCTCGCTCTAAACGTGTTTCTGACCCCGAAATTGGTTTTACAGGATTAAAAATAAGTTATACTTGATTGCATTGGCAACACATACAACCCAAAGCAATATACCGGTAATCGTAAACTCAGTGCCACGCCTCTGTACATCTGCATATACTGCTTGTATTTATTTGGCAAGTGCGTCTGTGCCCCCACCAAAAATCTCTGACTTCCCGACATTTGGGAAATTTTCCACCGGGTGGGGAACTACTGCTCTAACAGATCCGCCTGGGAGAGAATCGAAATACGAAACAAAATGCCATGTCATGTAACAGTACTCCAACGCAGTTTATCGAGAGCATGCGCATTTCCGCAATTATTGTTTTCGTGTTTTTTGCACGTAGCCTACTACTTAAAGAAATGGGACTGCAATATGGAGGTCACGTCGACATATTGAGTCAAGCAAGTGCAACAGTGACGAAACCGTGCCAGCAAGCGATGGAGCATAGGCATTTATTGTTGCAGCTAGAGTGGGCGGGATTTTTCGGGAAAAAAAACATTTGGCTTCAGTTTCATTACTGTAGCTCTCTGGAGAAAATATCTGTGACCCAAATAATTTTCCGATAATATCTCTCATTTGAGACCACGACTTTTTATAGCACAGTGCCGATTTAATCAAAGATCCCCCCACACGGACCTGCGGGCGCTATTAAAAGCCGATGGCTATATACATAATTAATATTGAGAGTACAAAACGTCAGCAAATCCCCTGTTTTACAATATAGGCTATGTTTGAACACCGCGAAAGTTCTTCTGATTTTAACTCATTTAACTAGAGCTATTCATTTCAATTACAAGCACTCTGTTCTCGCACATTCACCAAACCGTGCCTTCATGCCATGAGCACGAATACTTGAAAAGTCCTGGTCAATTCCTATTAAGCAACTGATTACCGAAGCGCAGTCAATGCCTAATTCTAACTTTCGTTTTCAGCTCCTGCTATATTTAGAATGGTTTGTTTAATTTGACGGATTTAATCGTAACGTGTTCAAATGAGTGATGTGACCCCTGACCAGGCGGGACATATTGGAAATGTTTCTGCCAAGGAGTAGCAAGGACCTGTGCTCTACGAAGTGAAAGTTGTCTGAGCTCCAATTTAGTTTTTCGACATAAAGTATTTAGACGTAACTATGTACAGTGTACTGTACTTTCGTGTCGATTCGGTGCATCACTTTCTCGCTTTGTACAACTGGGGGCCTGACTATTACCAGCTGGCACGTATCTCAAATGTGAATTTGAAATATTTAAACCGGTTACACCATGGCTTGAGTGACACCTTTACGGCGCTTACGTGAGCAAGTGAGCGTTGCTTCCTTCATGGAAGGTGTGTTATTCAAACGCCAAATTTAAGGGCTCAGCGATCCCTGAGCTTGAAATTTCCATGCAAACCGTAAATTATTGATGTATGCATAAATTATAATAAAAGCAGTCTTGCATTATTGAGGCTGAAATTCTATGCAGTGACAACAACCTTACTGATTTAATTCGCTTTTAAGCAATGATGTTCCACAGAACTGCCTTGCGTTCAGCTAGTTGTCGTCAACTTATAAGTTTCCTTGATACCGGATAGCGGGTATAATATAATATTAGAAATGCGTTTCCTTCGAAGTATTTTAAGGCTTGGGTCGCGAGATCTAAATTATACGCAAATTTGTTCGATCTGTAAAACAACGTTGAACCACTTGACAAGAGGATGATCATTTGCCCATTGACCATAAACGTCGAATAGCAACCAACTCGTGAGACTGGGTCCTAAATTATACATTACTGAATCTTGCCGCAGTATATTATATTTGATTTATATTTGATACCGACTCATCTGCTCACATTTCCAAGGCCACGGGTAATATACTTATCACTTCGGCGTCGTGAGAAATATTACTTTCATGTCATAATTACTTAAATGCAATTAATAGAATAATATTCGCAATAGGCACACATATTCTGATCTGACATGAAATGGCATCTCTTTATGGCAATGAACAATCATATGAGAGTGGTGACAAGGGGATAACCTTCTTACAAGTCCCCGCAGTGCCACAAAAGCCACGACCGAATTCCCAAGAACTTCCGAAAACAACTACAACTCAAAATGACAAACGTAGAATTTTCATATCGCTCTCTTATTTCCCCTCAAATACGAAGACCAAAATATGCCATAGCAAACTGATACATAAGGATGTTTTCCTTTCCAGCAGCGATCTCAAAGTTAAACTGCAAACTGCAAACTATGTTCTTGGTGATAGTGGTGTTCTTCATTGTTACACTGACTGTAGTCGGTGTGCAATTTCACTTGTTTTCAAGAATAAACTGTCAGAATATTGGTATGGTGACAATACCTGATTTTATTCGTACATGAAGGAGTACAAAATTACGATAGTTGAAAATTTGAAATTTCAAATGCAGAATATTTACCGCAGAATTTCAAATCAGTCAAAGAAATCAGTTTTATTTGAAATGATAGTCGAGGTATTGAACTCTTGTTTGACCCTATTCCGAAAGGGGGAACCAAAGATGAATACAAATTGGTTATACTTCAAACCGGGTATTAACATTCAATATTCTGAAGTCGGGGTGTCATCCACGGCCATATGTAGCCATATGCCTTCATGCCAGGATAATTGCGCACTGTGTATAGCCATAAATCAAATAGGTTATGACTAGGGCCATTTTTATATGACCTTAAAAAATCCATTATATGACTTTATTTTTGGGAAAATATGACTTTATATGACTTTATGCGAAAATCGTGTATTTTTACATGTAACCAACGTCACTCATGGAACTGACGAGTAAAACAGGAACAACATAACTGTAATTACACATCCATTTTTATTTTAAACCACTTTTGTAGTACAGTTTCATGTAGTGTGGAATGTTGGAGTCTTTAAAGTTACGATTTGGACGTAAAAATGACTTAAGTAAGGAAAATGAGCTCTTCACAGACGTTGATGTTGGTTGACACTTCTGCAGTTTTGCATACAGCGCTGCTGAAATGTCTTGTCTTTGTAGCTCCATAATTTGCTTCACATCGTTTTTGTCCAATCGCTTCTTAATGTAATTTTTGAGCTCAAGCGGATCTTTTCCGAAATCGAGGGCATTTAGATCAGCATTAGCAGCCGCTTTGATAGTGTACGCACAACTTTCCATTTTCAGTATCAAGTTTTAAATATTTTTGAAGAGGAGGCATATTTCTGTTAACTGACTCGTCAACTTTGGATCGTTCACTGAATCTTTGACGCCCTTTACAATAACTCCTTCAGCTTCCCGTGCGTTGACTATTTCTTTCACTTGTGGAAGTCGACGTCCCACTTCAGTGCACAGAAGTAAAACAGATTGTGTAGCAACACAAGGCAATGTGTGACCTCATAATGCAATGTGTGACCTCATAGGTCTGCGACTGTAATGTTATGTAGCGTAACCCTACAGTTTGACTTCGTTCAATCAGAAATTGCCTTACTTTCTTAGTGCGTAATTGCTTCAATTGGCACTTTTTATTTAAAGTATACAACAATATGACTTTATAACTCAAATATGGCCTAACCAGGAAAATATGACTTTATATGACTTTATAACTTTCTTAATATACCGCATATGGATGCGGTTTTTGCGTTAAAATTGATTTCACAGCTTACTGATGCATAGAAAAAAATATGACTTTAATGACTTTAAATGGCCCTAGTTATGACTTGATACAGAGAGACGAAAATCTCCAGTCTTGCATATTGGCGGAACCATATCATTCCCACCAATATCATATCAACCCTACAATATATTCTTTATTCGCAGCAAATCTATTAAATGCACATACATTCCGGTGAGCAGCCTCCCCTCCCCCCAAGGAAAATGGCGAGATTGAAGTAAACTTTTACATTTCCGTAATACGGTCAAATTGCTTGGGGTCATGTCATGCCGAATCTCGGTTTCCGTTGGTTACATTGCAATCCTGCAAATTATTTTACTTTCGGCTTGTCTAGCTATAAATTATTCGAGTATTTATCAACCTATAGACCTACAAGGAATAAACCGTAGTTAATGTAACCTTTAAGTTTAAAGAGATCAAAAACATTATTTAATGAATTTATTACTCTAGCGCAGTGCTTTTTGAGGTCCATTCGTACTTTATTTGGAAAATAACTTTCATTCGCACAAACTAACCGAACATTGTTGCACAAAAAGAAGATGATGATACTTTAATAATATTTTGTTCAGACGTGCAACAGAATGGCTACTATATAGCTTCAAGCCGTCAAATGTCTCATTAAAAAGGCAACTCATTTTCATCGTTTTCATTTCAACTATTTCCCTGAAACCCTTCTCGGCCAAAATAGTTGTTGGGTTTTGTACAAGAACTTCTACAATAGTGCTTGGATGGTCAGGTCTTGAAAACTGTTCTGCACTCCTCTCCGAAATACAGCGTGTCGTCCGCGAGAGAAAATATTTGCGGACAGAAATCGTTTTTGAGGGATGACACAAAGGTCCCAGAGGTTTAAGTTTGTAGGAAAGGGTAAAAAATCCACATGTTTGTGTTGAGGCTTTTGCCGGATGTCATGGAAAATAAGGTCCGAAACGATTAATAAAGGTCGGCACATTGGAGATCGCTATCTAATGATACGTTGCACCAACTTGTGATCTTTTTTTTCGATTTCCCATTTTCTGTCTCACGCGTATATGAAAAGAGCAAAGAAAGTTACGATACCGTGTGCTCGGATCTATAGCTCAATGGAACTTGAAAGTCCAGAACAGCTCAATAACCTAAAAAGTGCACTGCGCTGTAAAAATGATGTGATCTCAAATTGCCATATCGCCAAAAATCCCATATCGCCGAAAAAATGGCAGCAGCAGCAGCCATTTTTTTTTCTGAACGCCACCGTAATGGAACTGCAATTAACTAAATTTTGGATAAGGCCTCGCCCTGAATTCGCTCGTTGCACACCCATAAAAGTGCATCCCAGCGGCCTTCGACCATGTTTTCCAGAAAAACCAGCCATATCATAAATTCAAACCAAAGGTCGGCAGATTCTCATGATCAAGCCATATTTTCTGTATGTCTTGATTATTGGCTATAGTACCCAACGCAGTGACCTTGGATATGTAAAAACGATCGCAGGATTTTTTGCACTAAATTACACAAATATTGCATACATATTAACAAATAACCCTTTGCGGCCAATACTTTAATAACCCTTGAAGGGGTAAAAATTTAAGTTAAGGTAACTTGCAAATGTGGGTCTGTAATGACGGTACTCACTACTATCCTCGTGCCTTGCGTTTATCGAACAGTTAGTACGAAAATATGATGATGTACAGCGAAAGAAAGCAGAAAGTCATTTGACAACACTTGCTAGCCTGTCGCCGGCTCAGACGAGTTGGTATTGTCAGAGCTACGGTTAGTGGTGCGTTGTAAGTCAAACAAGTTCTCGGAGGTCGTCAAAGTAGTCAAGAAAGCTACTTAAGTAGAAGTAGAAGTACTTCTTTCATAAGCAACCTAAAACTAATTGAAGTAGAAGTAGAAATGACTGACTTTAAATCTACTCAAATAAGTAATTAGTTGTGAAAACGATCGTAATTCGTTCGCAAGGACTGTCTAAAGCTGCAAATGGAGCTTTGCGGAAGGTGAAAAGAGATTGATTCATACTGATGCATCCCTGGAGGTGTCACTATATGACATAATAAGCAGTCGCCCACATCATGAGCTGTAAATCATGGTATTGATATAGAAATGCGATACCAATCCTTTGTTCACTCGAACACCCCGTTTTAGATAACATCATGGCCTGGCGCCCTACCCCATATTAAAATGCCCCTAGTTCAGTCGAAGAGAATACGGAGAAGTTGTGACGGATGCGGCTTTAACACTTTGCGCCATTA
The DNA here is from genome assembly GCF_051294905.1 of Botryllus schlosseri. Taxonomy (NCBI): domain Eukaryota; kingdom Metazoa; phylum Chordata; class Ascidiacea; order Stolidobranchia; family Styelidae; genus Botryllus; species Botryllus schlosseri. The sequence goes on from NC_137241.1 coordinate 3,266,730, forward strand.
GTATACGTTAATTAAAAATATTGCAGATCGTAAAAATTCCATAGTGTATAGCTTCGGATTTTCGGAAAATATAAGGCATTACTACACTTGCTTTTATAATTCGACATGTATGTTCTCCAGACAAACGAACTGAAACTATAATTAGACCTCCGCTATTAATACTCGTAATTGAAAGAAAAATACAAATACTACTTCTAAAAAGCGAAAAATAAATTTCATGTCTTTGGTCCGCAAAGTTTCGACGGTGGTGTGCTGAACAGGTCTACCGTTAAAAAAAGTCAACGTCCACTTTTTCAAATTAGGACACGTCATGGTCTGCTAGGTATAATAGGTATTTGCTAGATTGTGAAACGGTAGTTTCAAACGTTATGGGGAACCAGCATAGTTATTGTGATTAAATATTTGATATAGGCGACAAGGAGGTGTCAACGGAACCGCGCAACCCGGTATCTAAATTATATTCAGTGATTCGTTAGTTAGAACGTATTTGTCACTTCAACAACTGTGCGCGAAGCGCAACGAAAATTTTGGGTATTGCATGACTTTTATGAAAATTAAATGGTGCTACTACGTAAAAACATACCCAAAATTCCTAGGCTATCTTTCTTCTTGAGGGATCAAACTACTTCTACTTGACAAACTGAAAATAGCGAAAAGTAAGTAAGTACTTCACAAAATATTACGAAGTATAAGTAGCGAGAAAAATATATACTTGAGTAAGTACCAAAAGTAGAAGAAAACTACTTAAGTACTTCGAAAAAGTAGAAGCACTTCGTTACTGAACACCTCTGCAAGTTCTTAAAATTCCCCGCAGCTGCAAAAGTTAGGGAGACACTGCCCTTTAATTTCCTATTAGGTTTATTTTAATTATTCCACGTCAGAAAAATTAACAATTATGTACGATTTTCATTCACACTCATCCAAATTTTCATTCGCACTTTTCGCACCACCTTCGTCATTCGCACTGCATTTTTTCCATTCGCACAAGTGCGAACCGTCAAGCAAGTTGGAAAGCACTGCACTGTTGAAGTCAATCAGACATCTGTGGTTGGTAAAAGTTGTCAACAAGTCACAAGCCGTATGTTGTCTTCGCCATATCTATACGATACAATGTTCCCTTGGTTGGTATGCTCGTCCCTTTGAATCCTAAATCCTGGCAATCCAACAGGGATTGTGTTTGTCTTTTATTAAGACATTCCAATAGTGTATAGCGATATCTCAATAGTCTAATATTTGTATGTGCCTACAAGTTCATTATGCAGCTGTTTGTTAACAAGTAACGGATGGTAGGCTACACTTGCATGATCCTTCTCGTTCCAATGATGTTGATTTTGTCTTGATTCTCTCTATGTCTGAGTCATCAGTGCTCCATTTTAGATCCTATCTCACGTTCACCATCTTCTTCACAATCATCAATTTTGTAGCATCACCAGGACGACGCATATAATTATTGACTACTAACTTAAGATTACTGCGAACATCCTATCCTAAATTATCAAATTAGCTTGTGTTATTGATAAAATTTATTGTTTTGTGGCAGGGATGTGGAGTCGGAGTCTGAGATTGACTAATTTTCGCTTAATGGAGTCGGAGTCGTGGAAAAAGTACTGACTGGAGTCGGGTCGGAGTTTGTTAAAATGACCTTGACTCCGACTCCGACTCCAGCTTCTTTATTATGAAAACAATTGCTTTCAAAGGTATCTTTAAATTACCAATATTAACTAAAATAGATTTTTTATGTACCATAAATCAATGTTATTAGTAACGATATTGTTAAAATTGGACATTATTTGAAATTACAATTCAGTTGCATGGAGAAAGAAAATCGCAACATGCATCTTCGCGACACAGTCACAAATTGATGCAATTTTTGGAATTATATCATGATACTGTGCAGAGCAAATACATCGTCTGGTTTCATAAAACTGTAAAATTGGTGTAAATATTACCATACGCTGCTTCCCACTTGACACAATTAAAATATTTGTAGTGTAATTTAGCTGCTTTGATACTTGAGTAATTGCATGTAGACTAGACATATGCTATTTCAGTACTTCCTGAATTTCCTTTATGACCATATGTTTATTAGTAGTGAGAGTGTAATTAGTATAGTGTGTAATGAGAAAATTAGTAAGTGACGTCTCGTTACATCTTATTAGTTGCTAACTCATAAACAAGAGCTACACTTCGATTGTTTTATTTACCTAACAATTATACAGGATAAGATATATGTCAAGTTTGAATGATTTATACATATAAGGATGTTAGAGCGTCCATGCTATAAAAGCTTATAAAATATGAAAAATAGGTATGATATTTAGAAAGGGATTCTTCCATGTTAATTGCATGGTGAATAAATGCGAGCTGTGCCACAATGAAACAATTTTGCATGCCATCGTTAATCATATGTTTGCATGTATGTTCAATGGTAATATGATTGTGGTTTATACGTCACTATGGCAAATAATTTTCGAAGTTATTTGATAGTAGTGTTGGAGTCAGAGTTGGAGTCAGAGCCGGAGTCCGAGTCGGAGTCAGAGCCGGACTCGGCGTCGGTGCATTTAGAGACTCAGGAGTCGGAGTTGGATTCGGTACAATTGAAACGCCTGGAGTCGGAGCTGGAGTCGGTGGTAAATTGTCCTGACTCCACAGCCCTGGTTTGTGGTGCAAAAGACCATCCCGGTTACAAGCACCATAACCGTAGAAGGAAATTTCTGCGCCCGTGGACGCGTGATTCAATACGTATGTGTTGGTGACCGTCGACATGAAAATGGAATATACAAATTGACTCCCGAATTTCTGAGAGAATAATTAATCTTTCAGAGATTTGATTGATTTTGAAATTTTATGCGCGCTATACGCGATTCAATGCGACTACATATATTGATTTTAATATAGTAGCGCCGTTTGCAATCAGAGCCCCAGAGTACAGATGCGAAAAACGGCGCAAAATGATGCACCCCATGGGAATACGAACTTGGAATCGTTTGCTCCTCACGAAAGGAATTTGTTTCTGGTACGTTTGGGAGATTCCAATATCTAACCCCTATACCGACAATCCAGATGGGAGGTCAAGAAATAACAGAATGCAATAAAGTCACTATTAACAATTGGCACACCCGATCATGCATCATCCTTTATAACTTGGATTAAATTTTCGAAAACACTCCCTCCATCAACTATATCGGTAAATCTGATTACATGGATTGAGGAAGAATGCCTATCTGGTAGTAATATTAGTAGTAGTAATAATTGAAACTACTAATATTAATGACGAAATTTATTGGTGAATCTGAAAAAATGTCGCGCTTGGTGCGACCGTCACCACTCCCAGTCACTATTCATTACATTACCACAAGCGATTTCGATTCGTATAGTAAAACGATATGAAAAAGTAGATTATAGTCCGGAGTTCACCGGAAATGGACATGGACAGTTTAACATAGGTATTTGGTATCCAGTTAGTTCATTGCGACTATGTCCTGGAATGCGGCCGTAGGCGAGATGTGTAATCGAAATCGGCTGTTAATAGCAAAAAGTTGGCAACCCCCCTTCTCTCGTTTTACTCGTCGTAATCAGACGTTGAAAACTTCTCATTTCATATTGTTAGGCTCGGCGCCGATTAACGAGGAAGGATAATAACTGCGTCCGACCTTGACGTTTTGTTCGAAAATAAATCTGATCCATATAATATAGACTCCACTAGTATAATCGGTAACTAAATTGGTGACACAGGTAACCGGTAGATATGTACGAACACATGGACATCGGCGGGATGGGAACGAGTACTCAGGCATAACGTTCATATTTTAGATTGTGACGTCGTAATCACTACAATAGCTCATTAACGTTGACGATATTGAGTGTTGGGTCCTTGTCTATATACTTTCAACAATTTTTCTCCCTTGGCCCTCCACCCAATCTTGTGACAAGCCGCCACCACAAAATGGTCCTGTCGCCCATGTGTGGGCCATGATCGACATGCATTACATAGAATGGTGTGAACCACAGAACCACAGAACCTTTCAAAAAGGTTCGCGTTCACACGAACCTGAACCTCATGACGTCATTGCTTATTCCAACCCGACATTTCAGTGAAGTGATAGCCTATATTAATGTACACGATACCTGGCGACGAATCGGGCCACATAATGCCACAATACTGAAGTACATATTGACATTTTAAACGTTGTCAAATGTACGAAATGGGCCAATCAAATGATATAATAATCCCTTAAAATCACTCTCTTTCGTCGCTTTGCCAACAATTTCGACGAGTACTTGCAAGGGAGTATAAACTTACGTCAGAACGGTCGAAGCCAGAACGGGCAATGTATTCTGCGTCTGAATATTGCTACGTTGATATTGAGCAGAATGTAAAACGGGTTTCTACAGGCTACTTGCTACCGATATTACCCCATTAACAAGTTATACATCAGTAGCCAAGATCCCAATCGCACGGATTTGGTTTTTATGACAAAATAAACATATGAAGTCCAGATTGACCCCTACTTCTGCCAGATTTTTTACATCAGATAACGATATCGATTTCATTATTTGGTTGAATAACCATCACTCGCTGACTAGCGCATTTTGCTCTTGGTGTTGTGCAGGGGCGAGCAACTTCTCCAGTCGGCGGGCCGGATATAGGAAAATTAAGTACTTGGCGGGCCGGATTGTTGAATCGATACATTATTCGGCCATTTATCCACGTATACAAGGAATAAATCGTATTTATTGAATGTATTTCAACGACAGCAATGCAACTTCAAAGCCATTTCTCGCCGATAATGACGAAGACAATGTGGATTTGAGAACAGCATTGTCATACAGCAGGGGTGGCCAACCTTTTTGCCAGTCACGGCCGCATTTCGACTCATGTAGCCTACGGCCGCATTCCGGGATATAGTCGTAATGAACTAGAAGGACGCCAAATGCTCATGTTAAAGTGTCTATGTCCGTTTCCGGTGAACCCCGTACTAATCTATTAAATAATGTAGGCTGCTCAAGCGCGAAAAATTTTTCAGATTCATTCATGAATTTCGTCATTAAAATTAGTAGTTTTACATATTATTTCCCATCCCATGTGATCATATTCACCGGTAGAGTTGATGGAGGGCTGTTTTCGAAAATTTAGGACAGGTTATGAATGATGATGCATCTTCCGGCAGGTCAATTATTATTAGTCACTTTGTTGCATGCTGTTCTTTGCATGCGTTGACCTCCCGTCAGGATTGTGGGTATAGTGAGGATCATATATGAGGCGCATCTGCTCGCAACTGTACTGTGGGTCTCTGATCGCAACTATATTAAAATCGAAAAATGAAGTCGCATTGAATCGCGCCATGCGCGAAGAAAATTTCAAGAATAATTAAAATCTTTCAAGAAATCGGGAGTCAATTCGTAAATTCAAATTCCACGTCGATGGCCGACAACACCTACTAATTGTATTACGTGTCTACGGCCGCAGGTTGGCCACCCCTGTCGTACAGGTACCACCATGTCCGCTTCACTCTGATCAATCAACACACGGTGCAATCCTTCATTAAGATTTCAAGGTGTTTAATAAGCCCGGTACCCCAGATTTACCAAGATATCAATGCATTATGGTTTAGTAGGGGACGAGTTAGCGTGGTTGTTAAACTGTGTGGCCTGTCTATATCTCGACATTGAATTGATGCTGGCCGCGGCCTCGACATTTGAAATTGGCCCGCGACCCGTTTTCAGTTGGCGGCACCTGGCATAAGCGGTGTCTTACAAAAGCCTTGAAATGTGCGCCGTGCTACAAGTCAACGGTTACGGAATCAAAAATAAGAAATATCGGCCTGGTGTAGATGACCATTGTCGTCGACAAACACCATGATTACCACAAATTACATTAGGGTTCAGTACATCGTAAATGCCGATAATGCAAGTCTTCTCGCTTCGACGAACTTACGCGTAAGCTCCACCCTCGCTCGCTGCGCATACATGTATATAATACCATACAGTCACTAAAATTTGATGTATCTAAGCAAGTAGTTGGGAATCTCGAAAGACTGAGGCCGGCGGCCCACATTATCATGTAAGACGAAAAACTGTCCGCGGGTCGGATCCGGCCAGCGGGCAGTATGTTGCCCGCCCCTGGTGTTGTGTCATTGCGGGTGAAGCTTATAGCAGAGAGTCACTGAATATTCACAAACGAAAAGCTGGATATTTCGACCAAACATTTGTAAAAAAGCAAGTAAAATGTCTGAGATTGTCAAGGTGCATGCTCGTTTAGTGTTGATTTTTTTTATGCTGCCAGCGCCATGCACAGAGTGGCCTGCAGTTGAAATGCAACACATTTAAACCAAAGATATTATAATGAAGTGAAAATTGTAATATATGAAAGAGGTTCACAGTCCAGAACCTACTAAGGTTCGTTCGTGAACGTGAACGTGAATTTCCGAGGTTCACACACAGAACGCGAACGTGAACTTCACGTTCACACCATCCCTACGATATAATACACTTGAAAACCATTGTTTTACAGATTTGATAAGGAAAGTACAACGATTTCCAGTTATGATGCATATGAGTGGGGTTGCATTTAAAACAAATGGTTGTTTAAAACACTTTGTTTAAAACATATTTTAAACAGTTTCATAAATAAAGGCTTTTTAAAAAAAATATTTTGGAGTAGTAGAATCATGCAATAATTGTGTAAATACCTTACATAAAATATGCTGTATGAGCCTACGGACAATCACCACCCGATATAGCCAACGTATACGATATGGGATGGTTGGAACCCTCAAATAGTCGGTTCAACAGCTGTAGTACGTATATATTTCGTCAAAGCATCTATATTTACCCTATATTTTCACTTGTCAATGTCAATCTGCTATGACGTCACTATTGAATATTCGTGAGGTCATGGCTTAAAAAAAACTACCAATAAAAACATGTTTTAAACAAGGGCCTTGTATAAAAATTCTTTTTTTATATTGATTTTCATTTTAAATGCAACCCTTCATATAAGTATATAGCTCGTCGAAGTGACTAAATCATTGAGATGACTAAACGCTATTGCACTTGATGCGCTGTCGATTATAGATAACTTGTGTCCTATATATATGGATCACAAAACTCTTCCAACTAGATTCACGAAATTTATTTATTTCATGACCAATCATGGCCATGGACCAGCTAACAAGCCCGACGAAGTAAACAGGACTATGTGAAACATTTATTAGGGAATATAATATAGTATTATTTATAATCACACCACGATGTTTTTGTGCGTGGTTTGGTGCATTCTGGTCAACGCGTCTAGGAGTAATTTTCACCTTTCCGCTGTAATTTACCCATATTTTCCACCATTCGCAGGAATGACCAACTTCATATATCGTGACGAATATTGACTCTAGAAAATTGGAATAAAAACACCAACGTTCTCATTTGTAAAATGCATTCATTTTCGACCCCTTAATCCAAGTTGCCTGGACGTATTGATGTTTCGAAACACATGGTCATCAGTAACCGTTTTTGAAAGGAATATGCAACGTAGGAATTTCTACCGGCTTCGTCAAGCTTTCACAGTTATCCGCTTCTTCCGTACATTCTTCATGTCCTTTTCAAGAATCAAGTCTTAACTCCGAAGGAGCCTGGTGTGCAGCCCAAAGTGAGATCGATTCTACATGGAGAGGAAAGTTCGTGCTACTGAAATTTTGGTTTAGATGAAGGGGATCAGTGGATACAGGTGGATTACCTGGTTGCCAGGACAATCACTGCCATTTTAACCCAAGGTAGGGTAGATTATGTGCAATGGGTCGCCAGCTATCGATTATCGTATGGAAATACTACTTCGGAAATGCAATATTACCAAGAATTTGGGAATGTAAAAGTGGGTATCGATGTCAATATATAATCGACTCTATTCGTGTACTCCGTTATCCGTGTCCTGCTAACTCTTGCCGCTCAAGTAACTTCAGCTACCGGTCATATATCTTTAGAAGTTCAGATAGCCTAATTTCTTTTTATTCTCCTAATATGATTTCAGCTTCCACAGCCTAGCTCTCGATATCCACGATAAAATATCATCATGTTCTTTGCAATTCTCTATTAGTTGCTGCCGATAACCTCTGGCGAATGGTAGCCGAATCTAGTCCGATCTACTCCAATACCAATAGTTTATGCAATTGTACATTAAAGTTCTGTATCTCCGAGAGTCCCTTATTGTTACTCGTTCTGAATTAAGGTATTCGTCGGAAACTCTGACGTAAGCACCATCGTTGAGAACGATCTGTCTCCACCCATCCACGCAAGATTTGTCCGAATTCACCCGATGTCGTATCACAAGCACAAGTGCATGAGAATTGAAATGAGAGATTGTTGAGAGATCTCTGGAATCGAGTTTATTATGTATTTATAACGGAATATATCTCGGTAGTTATCTAGATTCTAGATAACTATAAGTAACACATAGAACATTGGTTCTCAACCTGGGAGTCCGGGAGGCTCTCAGGGGGCGCGAGAAATTGACAAAGTCTGTATGAATTCTGACTGAACATGTGTTTCGCAACCATTCTGAGAAGACGATAGATGAAGTATAGGCTGATTTCAACTTCATTTGAGCAAATTTTTGATATTCTTTGAAGATTTAGAGCAATTCCCACGTGTAAGTCATTCATTACTTCAAACCGTTGGCAGTAACCTACGGCTCGTTGCGCTGGGTAGCTGTTGTTAATAACTGGCGAACTGCACTGCCTAAGACAGACAGACTTAGATGCAATATAGGTTGCCCAGTATCGCCCTCAATTAGGCTACCCTGAATCAACACAATTTAATTCAATTCCTGAACTGATCACCAGCCAGCATTAGGATTAGTCTCAGTGCAACCCACCTTGAAATATATTGATGACCTGTTCAATGTTTTTTGCTATTTTCAAGCAAGTCTGGGGAAATTTTTCAGAAATGTTAAAGACTCGACAACAGGAATGTGGATTCAAACTTGGTCTCAGACATAAATAACATATGTATACTATTAGATCAGGGATGGGCAACCTGCCGCCGTAGAAGGGAATTTGTGCGGCCATCGACACCTGATTCAATTAGTAGGGGAGATGTAATACCGATGGATCACTGGGACCGAAAATACTTTGAAAATTCTCTATGATAATTCCATGATTACACTCCGTGAACTTGTCTACAATTGCATGCTGGCAAAATCTTTTCTCACATACAAAAAAAAATCGACGTGCGCGAGCAATGGGGTCTCTCACAGATGATTTTTTGTTTTAGGGGGTTTAAACTAAATTTAGATCGACATATACATTTTTCTTTGTAACCTTCAACACGAACAAACCAGCAATCATTTTTATTGTGAAGTGTAGGGCTTGTATCAGGCTATATAATGGCACCTAATATTTTTTCAGTACTTTCCTTGAGTGGACTTTTTTTCGATTCATGTATAAAATTTGTAGGGTGGGGGTCGATGATACAATAGCCAAATCAAGCAAAATAATCAAACATACTAATCATGAAACAAATGAAACATGCCTACGTACAGAAAATCTTTCTGTAATAATTGCATATGATGTTTTATCGCTATAACGAGGTATTTGGAAGTCACACTGTCGATTTTCGGGCATAATGTATGTACCCTCAAATTTATAAGTCCGAGCCTAAATCGAAACGTGATTTTATGACAACATTTGAGGTAGTATTTATTCTATTTTTTGACGGTTGCGACCAAACATTCTCCTTTGGCTTGCTGCAGCTTAGATTACAATACTGAGAAAGAAAAGTAGTTACATTTGAGTTTTTTAGGGTATATGTGTCCAGGGCTTTGGAGCCGGAGCCGGAGCCCGGAGCCGGAGCCCCGGAGCCAGGCATTTTCACCGGAGCTGGAGCCGGAGCCGGAGCTCTACATAAAATTCTGCCGGAGCCGGAGCCGGAGCTGGAGCCCGTTATTTGAGGAGTAGCTCCGGCTCCGACGTATTTCATTAGATGCTATTGTATATTGAACAACCACATCTGCTGATTTATCATAATTGAACAGCAGGCCTTAATATTAATGCTGTGCGCAGCAATGGCATAGAGTTAAGTGCGTTCTAGTGCAACTATGATGTTATCGACAAGTGACAAGTATTCATTATGACGTCACAAGGCGGCAAGGCGGCACCTATGTCTTCGTTGCTACATCGGATGTTACTGACGGCTGACAGACTCTTAGATTACTATGGATAACTAACCTATGGGTAGATTGGTAATCTGTATATACACCAGGAAGGGGCAACCTTCTGGTTTATAAGGGACACATGAAATTGACGATCGAGCGCGCGGTCCACTAGCCGCGCCATGCGGGTAAAATTTACAAAGTTTATAAATAAACCAGGTCAATAATATTATTACTTGAGTATATTGCGGGTCTACTGTATAGTATACCGCCTGCTAGGCTCAGTTTGCAAGGACACGACTATTCGGCGTCTGGCCACATCTATATCGAAGGTCTCCGATAATATCCGATACTCATTTTTTGCCTACATTTCAACGTCGACGATCTTTATGCGAGCGCAAACGCGAAAAGACTTTCTCCCGTAATTGCGAATACAGTGAGACTCAATCGGGTAAATTAGGGGGTAGGCAGCAAGAAATCGTGTGACAATTAACACGCGAAGCGCGAAGAAAAATTTCACTACTATTTTAGTTTATTGTAATGTATGACGATTTACTGAAAATTTGACTGGACCCTGGACCTGCCAATGCGTCGGAACTGATATTTTAGTCATCAACATCCCAAATGTCGCAGCCAGAGTTGTAATTTATGGTTGGCATTGCAATTTTTGCTTGGCATTGCAATTTCAAAATCTGAGCAATTCGTTTTCGATAATAATAGGAAGGAAATTACATTGCGGGCCACGCAAAACCCTCTCGGGCGGGCCACATTTTGACCGCTGGTTGGCCACCCCTGATATAGACAGGCCCATTCGATAATTTCAGAGCCGGAGCCGGAGCTGGAGCCGGAGCAGTGGTAATAATGCCGCTCCGGAGCCGGAGCCGGAGCTAATGTATGATAGAAGAAAGCTCCGGAGCCGGAGCCGGAGCAGTTTAAATTTCCGGCTGCTCCAAAGCCCTGTATGTGTCATAGGTCCCCGGGTCGTGTGTCATTGGACCCACCGGGTGGGGACCGATGACACGTTCGAGCAACAAGTTTTGAACGTCCATAAATATTTTTTGAAAAGACGGATATTCATGTAAATGTGCGCGATAGGTAGAGCTTGTATCAAAGTGCTGAGCCAGCAAAAGATCTGCTGTTTTCGGCTGTACATTTCAGGGCCAGCGATCATTTTCCGATTTTTGATCCATCGGTACCACATCTCCCCTATGTGTTGGCGGCCGTCGACATGCAAATTAATAATTACTAATTCGCTCTCAACAATTAATCTTGAAATTTTCTTCGCGCTCTGCGCAATTCGACGTAGCTTCATTTTTATATTGTAATATAGTAGCGCCCTTCTCAATCTGATCCGGAATCGGAATTGCGTGCTCCTCACGAAAGAAATTTGTTACTGGTACATTAGGGCGATTTCAACATATTGCCACTACCAATACAATCGACAATCCTGATGGGGCGTCAAGAAATAACAGCATGCAACAAAGTGACTAATAGCAATTGGCCCACCCGAAGATGCATTATCATTTATGCCAGTGGTTCCCAACCTTTTTCATCTGGTGCCTCCCTTGGCCGAAATTTGAGCCGAAATTCCCCACTTAGGAGAAATCTGCCCGGGCGGTACCGAGTGTTTGTTTCTAGCAGCGCTGCAACAACACTTTGTAGACCTCCAAAAACAATGGTCTTGATCCCAATCAAACAAATTCTGGAAGGCTTGACTCAACAGACCCCATATTTCCATATGTGTTTTTGGCTTATCATGCACTAATCGCTAATATAACCGCTGTGAAAAATCAGTATGCATAAATTTACTGGTCTCGCGATTTTTTTCTCAAGTTTGCGTATGCATTTGGCAATAATAATGGTACTTTCATATATAGCAGGATTGAACACACTCGACTCGAACTCGAGTCAGCATTTTCTGATGTCTCGACTTAACTCGAGTCATATTCTCAAAATAGGGAAACGACTCGACTCGACTAGAGACAATCTGTGTATTGAGTAGACTTGGAGTCATTGTAGATGACTCGAACCAAGTCATATGACTCGTGACTAAAAGACGGCCAAGACCGACATTTCATTGTAATTTCGAAGAACAGTAAAGTGGCGTTCCTATTGGAATTTCGTCTATTGGTCCTGGTACTTAAAAATGCGACAATAAACTGCTCAAAGTGAAGAAAATTAGTATATTATAAATCAAAATCATTCAATATTACCAAACAGAGTTATAAAAAGTGAGTCTAACAAGACTTCAACTGGAAATTGAGCAGTCAACACAATGACTTGGACTCGGACTCGAGTCATAATACCACGAATCTGACTCGACCCTATGCTCGGTGACTTGGACCGTCGGACTTGACTCAATAGTGAATTGAAAATGACTCGACTTGATTCGAGTCAAAACTATTAAAGTGAGATTGACTTGTGACTCGGAGCCTCGTGACTTGGTTACAGCTCTAATATATAACATACACGTGATCAGATTTCCTGCTTGAGCTCATTGAAATTTAGGACACTCATTCTGTTTCGGCAACATTGCACCAAGTTTAACATGTATTTTTTCGATCGAGTAGCTGTTCACTAAAAATAAAGGCAGGCTAGCGATCTCTTCGACTTGAATCGATGGCGTTGGAATATTTTGTCACTTTATGAAAATGTTGACTTGAAAATATAAGATAAATACTTTCGTTAGAGGCCTTGTTGTGATAGATTCGGCAGGACATTTGCTCGCTTGGAATATATTTGATTGAGAGGCCGTCTCTGGCCTACAAAATTGTCTTGCGAACTGCAGCACATCTGAACTAGTTTTAAAAAAACAAACAAGGAACTTGTCTGTGAGAAAGAGATTTCAAATGGCATTTGAACATACTTTCAGCAAAAAAACAGCTATAAGGAGCATACATTCTGATATAACTGGTTGACTACATGACAGTTCGGACATGAACAATTTGGGAAATCCGTTACAATTCTAAAGTGGAGTTCCTCCCTAAAAATTGCAAAATTCCCCCCAAGGGGGGAATTCCTCCCCGGTTGGGAAACACTGATTTATACCTTACCCTAAATTTTTGAAAGCACTCACTCCATGAACTCTACCGGTGAATCTGATCACATGGGCGGAGAAAGAATTTTTTGACCATCGCCAAGGAGGCGCATGTCCGAAAAGGTTGAGAACCGCTGACTTAGAATAAAGTCAGTAGAATATTTTGAAAACATGAGACAGGAAAGGAGACATGTTTTGGTATCAACGTTATAGGTATAACATAGATTGAAGTCCATGTAGTATCTCGAAAACGTTATTGCATACAGGAGATGACAACCAAACAGGACATGTTGTGTGATATAATATGTGTGGTGAAATACGTATATATTTATTTGTGTGATACCATGTAAATATCCATACATACATTCATTCATTCATTCGGATACACTCAATTCGACCTTTTTACTTTGGTACGATTGGCTCAATAAAAGTTCATTGATTCAATTATCTGCATTCGACAATACGTTTTGGAGGATTCAATAAAAACAAGTCTTGGAGACAGAAATATAACACGTTGTCCGTGTGATGCATTACGTGTGTACAAGACAGACTCTCTGAGCTTGCACGCCAGCCACCAAGCCGTGTCAATGCCGTTGGACCCTGGTCCGTCGAAAGGAAGATATAAAAGCTGCGAATCGTACAAGTAACATTTAGAGTCAGATTACACTAGTTTAACATAATAAAGATTCATTTTTAAAATTTCGAGAAAATTAAGTTAGCAAAATTTTCTTTCTTTAGCCATTATCTTGACCATGGTTATGTTTTTCCGAATGTTTCAATATGAACCATAGCCCAGCTATGACCGAGAGAAAATGAAAACTTGAAGAAAATTTAAGTCTCTGAAAATGTGTTAAATGACCATAAGCTACTCTGATTTTATTTCTGCAATATCCAGCTTCAAGTATCTGATTGCTGCGAGAACACGAGTCGCCAGAAGTCGCGCCGTGAAAGGATTTAGCCGCGACCCGGCTTATCATGATATCTGGAACCACACATCCTGTATAGCTGCTTGGCTTCGGAAAACGAGGGACACCTGAAGCCACTTAGCTATATGTGGCGTCTAAAAATACCGGATGCAATCACCATATAGCGATTCAGCCATTCACACGTCAAACGCCACCTAAACACTCGGCGTTTGATATCTGGGCCGGTTTATAACCCTACTCTGTGAATCCTTTCGGACTTCGAGATTTATTTTTTCTGACAACTCTGAACTGTACGTGCATTTTCTACTTTTCGGTGTCGTTGTCAAAGATACTTGTTATTGATGATGGCCTGAAAGCGGTCCGAAGATTGTTATGTGTCATAGGAGCAATTGAACATGTTCGACATGTGCTGTCTTGCGAGTATTTGAGTGGAAGCGCTTCTTACAATAGATCTCATCTCCTGATAGAAATGTGCTGGATGATACCAGCATTTCTCAGTTACAATAAGCATTACATAGCGGGCCGGATGAAATCGCTCGGCCGGCCGTTTGTTTGACAACGCAGTTACAAAGTAAAAAAGCTCTCAATGGAAATATGCGCAATAATGTAACGCTCGGATGATAACCGTTTTAATGCCTAATATCTCGGGTATTGATCCGGCATTAATTAAAATTCATTGTGTATGTATGTTGCGCTTTTCATTTCATGGCATTACGGGTCGAATAAACAACTGAAAACCAATTGGCGTTGATATGATGAAGAAAACTAATGCTCAAGTAGCTTAGCACGCCGGTACTCCTACTCCTACTAATAATAGATTAAGTAGATGCCAGGGAAGTGGACAAAAATATTACGTTGATGGCACTGCCTTTCTTATTTCATAAAGAGCTTCTTAGAGGTACAGAACTTCAATATACAATTGAATAGTATATTCATATTGAAATAAACCCGAATATTATCGGCTGACACTCTTCAAGGGTAATCGTCAGCAACTAGTAGAGGATTGGAAAGAACATTGTGGTTCCAGCGCCCCCTTTCCAAATTTATCGTGCTCTAGCGCCCCCCGCCCCACCCCATATTGTAAGGACTGTAATAAAAACCATGGGTAAGAGGGAGAGCCGTAACAGCACTTCGTCTGCCCCCCTAAACAAACGATAGTCTTGAGCACCAATAGCGTGATAAACCAAACTTCTGGGGGCTTCGCTCCCAAGAGCCCCGTCGCGTGATTTCGATGGTCAGCAAAGTTTATGCCGCCTGGTCGCTCTAGACGCCAAAATTGTCTATAATACATGAAAGAATAGGTGGTAATTGCCGCATATATATGTCCCCATAGACTTTTTATCCTCTCAGCCCACGCAATCAGATTCCCCAGTAGAGCTGAGTGAGCTGTCGTCTTGGAAAATGTAGGGTACGTAATAATTAAACATACTCGGACGTGCCTGTTGGTACAATTACTTCGTTACATGTTGTTATTTTGTTACCTTTTGTCCGCTAAATAGTCAAAAGATATTGAAACGCATAAACCTAAACTAAAGGAATCACGCGCTTCAAAATTGGTATTTGTTCACTGGCAAAAAATATTTTTCTGATGGATGTTATTTGTCCTGTGGGGTTCAGATTGTGAGTACATTATAATTCAGCACGAGCGATTCAAGCACCTATGGACAATTAGGCTTATATACATCGACGTTTACGTCGAACATACGGGCAATCCTCTTCAGCTAAGGTTTTCTCGCTAACGATCTTTTCGGACACTTTTCGGAGTCCCATATTGGCCGAAACTTCATATGTCTTTGTGCATTGTGGCGTGGTAATGGCCGGTGGTAATGACACGGAAATACCAATTTCTGTTTTCTTGAATTATGCGTATTTTATTGTGGTGGAGTCGTCAAAACAAGATGTGTAATTTATGTTCATTCGCCGAAATAAGTTAAGGCACCCGTCGAGCTCGCCCCCCCCCCCCCACACACACAGATTGGGGGGTTTGGGTTGCAGCAGTTCTGGTCTTTAGTATTGGAAATATTTCGCACTTTAATCGCGCTCAAACACCACTCGACTATAATAAACGATATGCTAATCGTAAGTGGTATATTCAGGGTCAAATCAAGGTTGTTAGTAACAAAAATCGGGTACGGGCTCATACCCTGTGGTTCGACCCAGATGTACATATCCCGAATTCACATCTGCGATTGGCAATACGAGGAAATTAATGGTAGTTGATTTTATTTTAGTGCGCTGTGTGACTAAGTAAGTCAACTGAGAATGCGACGTTTAAAAAGTCAGCATCGTAGCATACAGGTGTCATGTACATTAATATATTTTGCGCGGAAATATGGCGTTGGAATTAGCAAAATGGCGTCACTGGACGTCATAGATTCGTGTTCATTGACCTTTGACCATGTGGCGAAGTATTGATTTTCCGCCTAATTCTGTCGAAGTAATTTCTTCACTTAATTCCATCAAAAACGAGCGGTAAATAAACGGAATCTACTGTTACTTTAATTAGGTCAGCTGGTAAATATCATCGCCGGGCAAAAATACTTTTAGCAGCAAAAGTAGACGATTCCTCAATCCTCAATTAAGGCATAAATCAATTCACACGCCCCTAGCGGTGAAGATTTCGGAATATGTTCTGACACCAGGGCAAATATTCGGATCGTAATTTATCTGACATGAGGTATTCATTTGAATTACAAACCCTCTATTTTCGCACATTCATCAAGCAGCGACGTAATGCTATGACCATGAATAGTCGAAAAGGCCCGAACTGTAAATTCCATTAGTCAACAATGCCTGGTTATATACATCTGGGTGCAATCAATGACTACAACACACTTCCGTTTTGAACCTCATCTGCTATATTTGGAATGATTGGCGTGATTCGATAGATAGCACCGTAACGCGCACGAATAAACGATGTCTTCAGGCAAGACATAAGTTGTCTAACGGTTCTGCCACAAAGTAGCAGGGACCACGACTCTACACCGTACAGTACAAAGTCAACTTTGTCCCGATTTCACAATTTCATTTTGTGAAATACGGTAGGATTAGGATTTAGACTGAGCTATACTTTCGTATCCACCTGTGGTACAATTGGGAGATCTGAATTTAACCAGGATATACTTATCTCAAATGCGAATCTGAGATATTGAAGTGAGTCATTCAACGAGTTGTATGACACCTTTACGCAAATATGCACTATGACGAGATGGGATTTGTGTCCATCATGGCTGGTGTGTCACACTCCGATGACCAGACAAAACTATACATAACTTATTATATCAATAAGGCGTGGATTTCTCTAAGTAATGGAAAAGCAATAATGTCAAATTCAGTGAAAATTTGCATATTTTGGGTGTATGCTGTGGAGCGAAAACTTGACTTGATAGAAGAAAACTAGAGGCATTTTTGAAATCCCAATTTAGCCTGTATCAAGTGCAAAGTCAACGTCAACAAACTTTTCGTTCGTCATTCGTCGGGAGTAATGCCAATTTACTGATTTGTCGCTAGATCTAACGAGTTTTTCGTTCGGTTTAGCGACAGTAAATATTGGTGTAGTTACTAACGATAAACCTAGCAATTTTGTAAAATATTTAGCGACTTTTCCGAAATTATTTTTTCAAAAATGTCCAATATCGATAAATTTTAAGAAGCAAACATCGTGCAGGTTTACCATATCTCATGCGTATCACAGCATCAGCAAGCATCATCGATCAGCGGTCAGGTTGTGTGTGTTAATATGAAAATTGAGTGGTATTGCTGGTCATGGGAGGGCAGTTGGACATAGTTTTTCCAGTCGTAAATACCTAGAGTCTCATGCTCGACAAACTCGTCAGAATTCTGCGCGAGTGGCCCCCAACCGCGGCTGTGGAGTCGGAGTTTGGCTAATTTTCACTTGATGGAGTCGGAGTCGTGAAAACTATAATGGCTGGAGTCGGAGTCGGGGTCGTGGGGAAAATACTGACTGGAGCCGGAGTCGGAGTTTGTGAAAATGACTCTGACTTCGACTCCGACTCCGACTCCAACTTCTCTATTATAAAAACAATTGCTTTCAAAGGATTTTCAATATATTTTTTCATGTAGGCTACCACCAATCACTGTTATTAATAACCACACAGATCAGGTGCGGCCAACCCGTGGCACGCAGGTCAAATTCTAGACTGCGAAAAGCTTTTGTGTGGCCTCCGAGGTAATTGTCGAAATTATTTATAACATCGGGTAAATTGCAAGGCCAACCAAAATTTGAATATCCTGACCGCGAAATTTGATGATGACTAAAACAACAGTTCTGATGCATTGACATATCCAGGGGCCAACAACATTTATCCCAGATCTTCGTATATGATCATGAAGTAGAATATTCCGCAGCAGATCTATTTGACTTGAAATCTTTCTCAGTATTTCGCATGATTCATTGTCACTAGACTTCTTACATTCAGTATTGGAGCCCCCTTCTGAAAATTATAAATACATATTATTAACAGAATTGAGTCTAACTATATTCGCAATTAGGAGATAACGTGTCGTCCAACATGCGGCTTCGCTTGTGCACTCGCAGCGAGATCGTCGACAAAACATTTGCACAAAATGATAGAGGCATGTTCACTGATACCGTCGATATTGTTATGTCTAAACATCGAATAATCCTGTCCTTACCAAATGAGCCCAGTGGTATACAGATGCGACCCCCAATAGATGTTAGTAACATATTTATTGATAGAATTCAGTTATACCTTTGAAAAAATTTCGCGCTTCGCGCGACCAGGGTGTGACTGCCCACAACACAGTTGCATGACATAATTATTATCAATTTTAGTGCGTAGTAATATAAGTATTGTTTCCAATGTTTCCTAATTCGGGTCGTTCCTATCGGACGATTGAAAATGGTTATCAACATTCCAGTTGGCCGAAAAAGTTGGCCATCCCTGATATTGATAAAATTAGACATTACTTGCAAATTACAATTCGTTGCCTAGAGGAAGAAAATCGCAATATGCATTTTTGCCATGCAGTCAAAATTGATGCAATTTTTGGAATTATACCATGATACTGTGACAGAACAAATGCATCGGCTGATTGTAAAATTGATGAAAATATAACCAAACGATGCTTCCCACTTGACAAAATTAAAAATATTTGTAGTGTAGCTTAGATGTTTGGGTCGAACAAATGATTAAGAAAGACTGCAAGTTCTATTCCATGAATACTTGACTAAGTACATGTAGACAAGACAGACATAGGCTGTAGTATTTGACTGCTTGCTAAATTTCATTTATGACCAATGCCTATTAGTAGTAAGAGTGTGTGTGCTTGTAATCAGTATGGTGTAATGAGAAAATTAGTAAGTTCAATCTCTGTCATAGTTGCTGACTCATACACATATGCAAGAGCTACACTTGGATTTTTCGTCTACATTTTTATGATACAGGATTGGATATATGTCGTATTTGAATGATTCATACATATTAGGATATTACAGAGTCCATAAAAACTTATGAAATATGAAAAAAGAAGGATGTTAGCAAATCATTCCGTCATTTAAATTGCATAGTGGATAATTCGAGCTGTGCCACAATGAAACAATTTTGCATGCCACCGTTAATCACATGTTTGCGTATGTTTAATGGTTGTATGATAATAGTCATTCAACCGACAGTGTGGCATATAATTTTCGAAATATATTGGTAATACTGTTGGAGTCGGAGTCGGAGTCGGGAGTCGGAGTCGGTACGTTTAAAGACTCTGGAGTTGGAGTCGGAGTCGGAGTCGGTGGTAAAATTTACCGACTCCACAGCCCTGCCCCCAACATAATACGAGCAATCACGATTATACTCAATATCACGCCAATGGCAAAAGCATATAGAGTCCTCTCTTACCTATAAACTTGAATCAAGAATCCCTAAAGGAGCATCTTGATTCAAAGTCAGGACAACTGAAAGAAACTACCATGTACGGACTTTTACTCCTATACGCTTTATACTCGAATAAAGAAATATACGTATAGGATTCAGAAGAGATAAATGACTTAGAATAAACGAACATATTGCATACTTTTGAGACTTACACGAATTTAACAACACTTTAAAAGATCTGCCTGGTGGAAAGTATTGAAATAATAAAAAATATCATGTGGCGTTTTGAAGTACTCCATCACAGTTTAAAGAAGGCAACCTCCTTTTCGCAGGTATAATTGTTTTCATTGGTTTTCCAGCGACTACTTGAAGAAATGTCACTTCAAAATGGAGATCGCGTCGAAAAACCAAGTCGAGCACTATAGTCAGCCTTCAGGATTACCGGACCACGACCTAACATATCAAACTCGCCGTTCGCCATATTATATTCTCTGCTTTACTTGTCATTCAGTGTGCATGCCTCTTTTCCACCCCGCCTAGGCCAGGGTGGGTGTCTGAACTAAAACA
The DNA here is from genome assembly GCF_051294905.1 of Botryllus schlosseri. Lineage (NCBI taxonomy): Eukaryota > Metazoa > Chordata > Ascidiacea > Stolidobranchia > Styelidae > Botryllus > Botryllus schlosseri. The sequence continues at coordinate 3,287,253 of NC_137241.1, forward strand.
CTATACTCCAAATCGTTTCGACACCTACCTTTATTTTCATTGTATCGCAGTTTTGTTGTGTTTTGAAATGATGAAAATTGTAATAAACTGATACGGATACTGATACAGATCAGCAGGTACAACAGTCAAGAAATCGTGTCAGCAAGCGATGAAGTCGCAAAAGGCGAGCAGCAACAGTGGAAAAGGTTATTTCGGGAAAATAATTTAGCTGCAGTTCGATTTCGGTGACAAATTTCCGATTATATCTATTGACAGCACGTACTATTTAAAGAATATTCCCCGTTATTCATAAATCATCACACGTTCCAGCGCAATTGAAAGCCGATGGCTGTATACATATTCATTATTGCGAGTAAATCCCCTACAGCAAAACCCCACGTTTTACAACACCTTTTGACACCGCAGAAAATCGACATATTGTAAGTCATTTGACGAGACCTATTAATTTGAAATACAAGCACTCTGTTCTCTCACATTCACCGAGCCGTGCCGTAATGCCATGAGCACGAATACTTGAAAGTCCCGGACGAATTTCCATTAAGCAAAGAGAACTGAATAATAGGCCGCACTCAATGATTGATTCGCGCTTTCGTTTTCAACTTCTGCTATATTGAGAATGATCAGTTTTATTTGACAGATTGACTTGTAACGCGTTGAAATGACTGGTGTGCACAGACAAGACATATTGACAAATGTTTATGCCATCAAGTAGCAAGGACCAGGACTCTACGATGTGGAATTTGTCCGGGTTCTCAATTTAGTTTTGTGACATAAGGTATCAGCAGGATTAAGACGTAACCTAACGATGTACACTGCGCAGTGTACTATAGGGGAAGGTGGGCAGAATGGGAAAAAAACATATTTTCAGTCAAAATATTTCTCGAGTCCAGAAATACTAATGAACTTTAGCAAAAAGACGGATTAACATAAACCGCATATATCCAAAGAAGGGAGATTTGAAAATATGGAAACATAACGAGGGCACAGCAACTTCAAAAATGTGACGGTATAGGAGGGAATGGAAATGTATTTTGGGGTTACCGTATTTTGGAAATCCGAAAAGAGTACGGTTTTGAAAATTTAAAAAAAGAGGACAAAATCTCAAAAAAGAGGACATTTGGGCGTCCACCGAGGACACTTCAAAAAAGTCAAAGAAGAGGACAAATCCTCTTAAAAGAAGACGTATGGTAGCCTTGATGTATTAGAAATTTATTACCACGTCAGTTAGCAATATACGGATAACTTTTGAAGAATAGGATGGATCAGACGGTGTCAGAGACCAGTTTGTGCTTGCATTTGAAGTTCGAGGTCGTAATGAGACTTTATTAAGGATCGCTGCCGGCTCGTCGATTCCCATTGATTTTAATGGGTGATAAAATCTCAGTAATGTTCTCCATGTATTGCATGACACTTCAAGGGATGTATATCCAGGAGGTGGATTTCTATATATTTTGTAAATTTTCCTTTGGATATCAACAAATCATAGTGCCCAGTCAAATTGTCCCAATGTGCCCCACCTACTTCTTCATAGCAAAAGCCCCACAAAAAATTAAAATATCAATCCTGTGTCGAAAACAGCATACAGTATGACCAACTGCTCTGATTAAGCTGTATATTAATTTCAAGCAAAACTAACGAGATATAGCCTACCCACCGAAAACACGATCGATAAGTAGCAATATAAATTTACGGAGTTTAGCACAATTAAGAACCTCGTCATTTTCCCACGAAGACAGTGACCCTGGTAAAATCAAAGCGCATCAGAATTACGGCCGATATGACACTACTAAATCATCGAAGCGATGTGCATTTGTAATGTCGGGTTTTGATAATATTCATGGCGTACCATTGTGCCCCACTTTTCAACTTCTTTGTCGATTCGGCACATCACATTGTCGGCCTGTACAACAGGGTGATATGGCTATTACCCAGTACGAATCACAAATGTTAATTTGAGATATTAAAGCCGATTACACCATGGCTTGTATGATGACTCTATGCAAACAGTTCGTGACTATAGACCAGGGGTTCTCAACCCGCGGCCCGCAGACGCTTATTTTGTGGCCCGCGACATCTTTCATTATAAACGCAGTTATTGCTGACACGGTATTGTAACAAATTAGTTTACATACTTAGGTCTTTCATCGCACAGTCTCTGTTTCGTTTGATTACTCATTCATGAATGCAGTGGTTCTCAAACTGGGGGGCGCGCCCCTTGGGAGCGTGAAAGCATTTGACGAGGGCGCAACTCTGCGGTCAACTGAAAAAAATTTCGCACTGCGCGCAATTTATCTTCAATTCATAGTTGTTTCTCTGTGTATATAGTCCGAATTTCATATTTGAGAATTCTCTCATCAACAGTCACAACCTTCCATGGCAGCAAACTTGCCGTTTGTAGCATTCTGGTTGCATATTGTGATATGACGATAACAGGGCACGAAATTATTCTCTATCAAAAAGGGGGTGTGTCTGAAAAAGTTTAAGAACCACTGCTCCAATACCTAAGCGTTGGAGGTTTGTCTGGGCTCCTCCTCGCCACCTCGTCCGCGCAGGCGGTGTCTTACAAGAAGCCTGGAAGTGGGCTGTGCTGGAAGTCGGCTGTTACGGAATAAGTATGAAGAGTATCGGCCTGGTGTAAATGACTATAGTAGTCGACAAACACCATGAATACCACAAAAACAACAACACTGCTTTAATGTGCTCACGTTTATTGATGTATGCTCGACTTCAGCTTATTATTGTTTTGAATCGATATTCTGCTGGACTCTGGTTCAAGAGAATCCCGCTACGTAGTAGGCCTGCACTTTTTAAGAGTGTTTGACTCACTGCGAACGGTTGTTGAGATTGCCGACGACGTTACAGACGCATCGTTCAAAATTACTTGGAATATCGCTAATATTGCTGTTTCCGGAACGTAGCAGCAAGGACACTATCACCTGACATATTTCGAAGATACAGTTGTCTGATTCAATCGTGTCCAGAGGAGTAACATCAATGTCAGTCGGTCGCATGTTCTGAAACACGTTGCCGCGTAGACTGCTTTAACTCAACCTCGGACAAATCCACCAACATTGCATAACTAATTATCTGGTTGAATTTTATCAGAGTGGACATATATGCAGAGGAAATGCTGGCTGGGAAAACGTGGGGCCAGCGAAAAATATGTACTAAATGACCGTATGCGAGTGGTAAATAGGCTACAGTAGCCTAAATTTAATTGTAGCCCACAAATACATGGTAATATTGTTCTGCGGCCCGCAGCGTCTTTTGCTGTTAAAATGCGGCCCGTTACATAAGCGAAGTTGAGAACCCCTGCTATAGACGATAAGGTCGTAAATTATCGATGTAAGCATAAAGTACAATGAAAACAGCCGGGTGTTATTGAAATTGAAATGTCCAGTGACATCGACCGCCCTGAATCACTTCCTTTTTAAGAAATGATACTTAACAAAATTGCTTCACGTGGATCCAGTCGTCCACTTTTATAATATTCCTAGATGCCGTATATAACAATTTAAAAATTCGTTTCTTTTGAAGTGTGCGGCTTTGGTCGCGAGGTGTCAATTATACTCTAATTTCGTCGAACTCTAAGAATTGTATGAACCACAATGACCATTCGACCATTGACCATTCGGGCTGTTCAGAAATAATTTTTCCCGGATTCCAGCCATTCACTGATTAAATTGTCAGGTTACCCTAAAAAACGCTGCACACCAAATTTGGTTCAATTCTAACATGCATAAGACTCCGTAGATTCAATTAAAATTTTTAATTTAATAGGGAATATGGAAAAATATATATTTCAAATTTTTCTGTCAACCACATGAGATTGTTGAGCTGTCTTCAAAGACGATGCAAAACAGATTTGACTCAATTCCAACTAGTAGAAGCGGAGTTATTTGAGTTTTTCGCTGATAATTCTTCGGATTACCCGCTAATCAAGGATAATCCGAGAATTATCAACGAAAAACTAACGCTTCTACTAGTTAGTCAGTGAATGGCTGGAATCCGGGCAAAAAGTTATTTTTGAACAACCCTATTGATCATAGACGCCGAACAGCAGCCAACCAGCGAGACTGTGTCCTAAACTATGCTCCACTTAATCTTCCTGCGGCATATTATATTTCGTTTGTATTTCATGCCAACCGTTAACATACTTTTCACTTCATCATCATTAGGAACATCATTTTCGTGTCATGAATATTTACAAATTCACATAGTCGAACAATTGGCGCAATAGGCACGAATATCCTTTTTTGACAGGAAAATGGCATCTTTTGATGGAGATGAACATATTTATGAGTGTGGTGGCAAGGGGATTACCGCCCAACGAGTCTTCTCAGTGTCAGAGGGTCCACCACCGAATTCCCAAGAAGTTCCAAAAACACTGTCAACTCAGAAGAACGAAGGTACGATTTTCATTCCGCCCATAATTATATCCCCTTAAATACGGAGACCAGAATATGACATAGTAAACTGATGAATAAGGATTGTTTCCTTTTCAGCAGCGATCTCCAAGATGAACGGGAAATTGCGAATTATTTTCTTAGTGATGGTGGTCTTCTTCATTGTTACATTGGCAGTTGTCGGTGTGCAATTTCACTGGATGTCGAGTCGAAACAATCAGAAATGTGGTATGTTGGCAATATTGGATATTACTCGTGTATGAAGAAGTTCAAAATAATGAATAGTTGGAATTTAGATTTTTGAAACTTTGAATTTTTAATATTTTTTTGTAAGATTTCACGGTACTAATCAGTCAAATAAATCAGCTTGATTTTAACCGATAGGTAAATGAATACCACTACTTTTTGTATTAATAAACGAGGTAACGAATTCTTGTTTGACCATGTTCTGGAAGGGGAATCAAGGATGAATACAAAGGGGCTATGATTAAAACCGGGTATTAACATTCAACATTCTGAAATCGATTTGCCAGCCATAGGTAGTCAGATGCCGCCATTCAAGTAGGATTGTGCACTATGCAAAGCCATAAACCGAGTGTTTTGACTTGATACAGATAAAGGGACAATGTACAGTCTGGCGCGTTGTCGGAGCCATATTATTCCCAACGATACCATATTCATATTCACGCGCTCCAGCACAGCGACAACAGCGTCCGATAAATGGTGGTTGTTTTCGTTCCGAAAAGAGATTTTAATATCCATTACCCGTGTGGCGTATTGCGATCGTTAAGCATGGCCTGTGAGTCAACATCTCCCGCCAATGTGATAAACCTAACTTTAGACACAATTACAATGAATAAATTTCATAACCATATCATTGTTAATATTAACGAATTTCTATTGTGTTTTCCACCATTCAATTATTTGATGATTACACTGGTCAACACAATTTTTGTTGACTTTAGACAATTGATTCTGACTAACTTTTGGGCACTGAATTCAAAAATGACTTCCATTTTTCTCCGTCACGTCAATTTTTTGGGTTAGGCACCAACCACATTGTCTCATACCCCACATTATAGCACTACTTTTAATATTTTGTGTTTATTGTATAAACTGTTGCAAAAACCACAAGCAGTCGAAAGTAAATCAATAGACTTCAAATGAGCATTTGCGCCGCTTTATTCGCATGGTTGATGTAAACTTATATTGCTTCTAAAGGAGAAATAAAGTGCAAGTTTAAAAGTCCAAATTTACGCTAGTAACCAATAATTATATGGGTTATCTAGTTTGATACTCGAGCAATAGTCAGCTAACATATGTAAGCTCCAATCCACTCCTTGCTCCAGTCATCTTCAGATGGTGGAGGATATTTTCTCCTTGCCCATCTCCGGCTATGTCAAGGTTTTCATGGAAATTATTTGGAGATTTTAGCTTTTTTTTAAATGTCTGCTGTCCGACATAATCATATGACCGTGACACATGTGTATCACGGATATATGTTCAATTGTTCATCCTTGTTGTCTGACCACTAAGAAAACACAATATTTCAAAGCTGACACATATGATCCAATCGTGATCTTGATATCGCATGAATTCAATGTTTCTGTATTATTCTCAATGTTTCTTTATAATTCACGAAGACTAACTGAGTGCGCAATTGTTACTGCTCTTAAGACGTTGGCATTTTGGAGAATGCCACATTTCAGGATTCTTTTTGAGCTACCTATATGCATCTGCCATTCACCTGATTTGTAAATCAGAATTCTTAACTCTTCCAGTAATCCATGGTAACAGTATCACGCCTATGCCAGTATCACGATAATACACAAAGCTACCGAAAGTAGGCCTAGGAAGCAAAAGCTGTTCTCCTGATCGAAAGTGAGATACTTTCTCCACCTTGCCAAGTAGCTTAATCTTTTCTCACTTCGTAAGGATGTTAAAGTTCCAAAGATTTATATTCCAAGTTCCTAAGCTTATGTCCGATCAATAACTTGTGTTGATGAACTACTCTATATACGTTCTGAATCATTTTCGATATCAAGTCTTCATCATTAGCCTGCTATCCCTAAGATCTTCATCTTGATCCAAATTATCGAGCGTATAGGAGTTTCAATCTAAACTGGACAAGCTGAACGGGGCATTGGACCCATAGCTGATAGTAAATGTAACATTTATTTTTCATGCGATATGCTGCAGTTTGCATCAAATATGTGTGTGAAAGATCCTCGGATGATTGCATCCTCTAACAAAAATGGTTGAAAGCATCGGCCTAGATCGATACCAGGACCGTTTTTTTCTTGATAAATCAATTGAGCCCTTTGCTATATAACTTATTAGGTGGTAAAATTATGAATTGTTATATGCTATCGAAAATATGTGGCTAAATTCGTGAAAATGTGCATATTTTGGGCAAATGGGGAAGAGTGAAAACTTGAAGTGATGGAAGAAAAACAAAGGCATTTTTGCAATCAGCACGCCATAATTTGCCTAAATCAAATGCATAATCAAAGTCAACAAATTGTTCGTCAAAATGTTGCCTAATGTTATCATTGGTATTCTTCCTGGCAATCACAAAATAAAGACAGTTTTAAAAAAGGCTTTCAAACTATCATTTCTCATGGCGTTCTGAGTTAGAAAAAATATGGTGTAATCGCACTAGCCTTCAATACAGAAACACCAAGTTGAACCAAGTCGGAAATTCGCCGGATATGGCTATTCAGAAAGCGCGACTCGAGTATAATTCGAGTCATCCCGACACTTACACGATGCACATAATTTATGCTAATGTAATGCAAAATCGCGTTCCGCTCATGAAAATTGTATAATTGCAGAGCTGAATGACGCCGCCAGGAATGATATTAAGACGTCGGAGGATAAGATCATCGCCACGATGGAAAGTAAATGGATAAGCTAGCATACAATATCTGATTGTTTATCCGCCGAAGGCTCTACCAGGCCTCAACCTTGTCAATATGGCGGTTTAAAACGCGTTGGCATATTTTTGGTATTATCATCATTACTGTTGTTATTATAATAACTACACAACGACGGCAGTATCGTTATTGTCTGTTAAGACTTTGAGTATCACCGCCGTGTGAGAACGAATTTCTCTCACAGCGTTTGCGTAAGATCACCTCGCATCACAATATAATTTCATAATCAGTTGAAGTTTGCGAAGGCCATGATTCTAAGTAATTCATTCCATGAAGCTCCAGAGAACCATAAAGCAAGCCCGTTTCGGTTCTACCACGAAATTTCGGAATCAAATCTATTTCACGAGTGGCGTATCGCGATCGACAAGCTTGGCTCACCCAAGTCGATCAAAACCCACCAACGTGATAAACCCTATTTTACTAATGATTAATTAAGCAATGTGATAGCATACCTATTTCATCATTTACTTTTGCAATTTTTCACTATATTTAGTGTTTGCAATAACCCGATTTTCTGTTGTTGCCATTGCTATTATTTCAAACGATCCCAAAACCTAAAAGATTCTTGTTTACTCAGGAGCTTCACCATGTTCGGTGCTGTGAATTTGTTTGAAAACAACAAAATTGCGCGTTCATGTTTCGCAAACTTTTGCAGATGATTCAAAAAGCCATGTCGCCAATCGAAATTTTCCAATACAAAAAATTACTGTCGACTTCACTTAATACGGACAGGGGAAGCGGGTGGCGCAGTTGGTGAAACACTGCAGTCGCGACACCAATGGTTACCGGTTCGGGCCTCGGCTCTGCCATGTTTCTATGTGTCGCAGGTTTATCTGGGCTCCTAATCGCCGATCCCACTGCAAACACAGCGCCTTAAAAAGCCCAGAGAAAGGGATAGCCGAGTTATTGAAAGATGGCAGCTAAAGATCACGTTGAAGGAGCAAAAGCAAAAACACATCTGACATTAATGAAAGTCATGTAATGGCGCAAATGACTGTAATAGCGATAAGTGCGAATGATGTGTTATTAAAACAAAAACAAAACTTAATTCGGGCACTTTGGTTCAGCTCACTTTTGGTCAAATTAGACGGAGAAACACTTTTGCCCGGACTAAGCGAAAAATCAAATTGTTCGTTTCATGGTCGAGCCTCGACGCAGACAATGAATTAAAATAATGTACAATTGCGTGATAAATATACTGCAGCTGTTCTATGCTGCATTGATTAGGACTGTTAATAATCAATAATCGTCAGGTTTATATTTTCATCTGAACAAGACACGCAAAATGTACAATGCGAGAAGATACAATGTAATGTAATGAACAGGTAGGATGATGCCGAACGACACGCAGTTGCGGTCTCTCAAACCGGCATCGACCTCAGCCTAGTGTACGATGTCACAGCTCTTTGCGATGTTGATATTTGTGGTGCGGCTTTTTCTATTCCTTGTAAGTGCATGCTTTTATCAGGTCTTTTTTCTGGGCTTTTTGTTGCAATAAGAACAGCGACGCGGGAGAAGAGGAGCCCAGACAAACCTCCGAAGCTGGTCGAACCCGGCCCGCTAGTGTGGAAGGCGCTTATCGTCACCATCACGCTAACTCCCCCCCCCCCCCCCCCCACCGATTGATAAAACGCATCAGAATTACACATTATACAGTATATCGAAGCCAAACGATTCAACAAATGCCGTATACTGTATTACTGTGTAGCACACACGTAGGGTTACGATAGTAGCCTACAGTAAAGTAGGCCTAACGTAGAATCATTTACGGAAAAGCTAACACGTTAACTGAAGGAAATATTCACAACACATCGTAGTCGCTTCATTAGTTGCAGCACGTATAGTGATATACCACTGAAATAGAATGGATGTTCTGATGACGATGACCGCCGAACGTAAAAATGCTACAAGATGATGTAGTCCTAGTCAAAGATATTCTTTGTTCCGATTGACATAGGTGTCGAAAACCCGCTTCGTGTGAGTATTTGAGGAAGTATTTTCAAAAGTTATTATCGAAAAGCCATATAACAATGTCAATCCACTGTGGCATTACATATCATGCAATATGCTGCAGTGTGCATCAAATATGTGTGTGAAAGACCCTCGGATGATTGCATCCTCTAACAAAAATGGTTGAAAGCATCGGCCTAGATCGATACCAGTACCGTTTTCTTGATAATTCAATTGAGCCCTTTGCTATATAACTTATTAGGTGGTAAAATTGTGAATTGTTAAATGCTATCGAAAATAATGTGGCTAAATTCGTGAAAATGTGCATATTTTGGGCAAATGGGGAAGAGTGAAAACTTGAAGTGATGGAAGAAAAACAAAGGCATTTTTGCAATCAGCACGCCATAATTTGCCTAAATCAGGGGTCACCAACCCGGTGCCCGCGGGCACCAGGTAGCCCGCGAGGACTAGATGAGTAGCCCGCGAGCCCATTCCAAAAATAGGTGGAATAGCAGCATTTACCAATATTCGTCAGATTATTACCAGTGAGCTTTTAAATATGTAGATTGATTGATTCATCTATTCTTGTTTAAAACACATCACTAACATGTAACTTACATATATAAACACTTAAAAATATCTTCGATTACAATTAGTAATATATAGAAGTATGTGATAGAATCACCAGAAATTCAAGATACGGCGCATTGCCTATACAGGTGACATGACGGAATGCCTTCCACGGTCTTCTTGAAATGGTGGGGGGTTCCGTTACGATAGCTCGACGATCAGGACAATGCCAAAGTAGTAAACAATATTACTATTCGGACTCAGACAGCCGTGAAGTACTAGCAGATTTTCAGTATCTGTATACCCATTACGTATTGCATCTTTTGGCACGGCTTATTTCTGTTACACTCAATGCAGTTTAATATACCATGTTTCTAACTTTCTGTAATCGTTGCTGCTGTCCGGTATAATGAAATCTTGTCATTTCTGGATGCAAAACAGTAGGAGATTGAAATTGTAACACTGCAAAATGACCCCCAGCTCACTGTGCAGCAAACGTTTGGTGCATTGTTGATACGGAAAAGTACAGTGGTGTATGCGCATTGCGCATCAACTATAAAGGTTGCAAGCGTCAATGGTTCAACTTATCGTTGTGAATCAGCCTTTTCGGACATGACCTTCATCAAAAACAAACACAAAACACGCTTAATTATTGCTCTTCTGGAACACTCACTCAGAATTGCAGTGTCAAGTTAAATACCAGCTGGGTACAGCGCACTAGTTGATATCATACAATGCCAGGATTCCCACTGACTGCTATAGAAACAGATAACATGATGTCCAGTCCTGCCCAGTGCTATGAATATCAAAGCGGAAATTCAGTGTGGTACGGGTAAACGGCGGGAGTAAATAGTAGATCGCCGCTTCAATCATTACGCAAAAGTTGCCCTCGGTTGCAAAAAGGTTGGTGACCCCTGGCCTAAATCAAATGCAAAATCAAAGTCAACAAATTGTTCGTTCAAAATTGTTGCCTAATATTATCATTGGTATTCTTCCTAGCAATCACAAAATGAAGACAGTTTTAAAAAAGGCTTTCAAACTATCATTTCTCATGGCCTTCTCAATTAGCAAAAATCATGGCCTTATCCTATTAGCCTTCAATACAGAAACACCAAGTTGAACCAAGTCGGAAATTTGCCGGATTTGACTATTCAGAAAACGCGACTCGAGTATAATCAGAGTCATCCCGACACTTACACGATGCACATAATTTATGTCAATGTACTGCAACATCGCGTTCTGCTCATGAAAATTTTATAATTGCAGAGCTGAATGACGCCGCCAGGAATGATATTAAGACGTCGGAGGATAAGATCATCGCCACGATGGAAAGTAAACGGATGAGCTAGGATACAGTATCTAACTGTTTATCTGCCGAAGGCTGTACCAGGCCTCAACTTTGTCAATGTGGCTGTTTATAATGCGTTGGCATATTTTTAGTATTATCATCATTACTGTTGCTGTTATTATAATAATTACACAACGACGGCAGTAGCGTTATTGTATGTTAAGCCTCTGAGTGTCACCGCCGTATGAGAACGTTTTTCTGTCATAGCGTTTGCGTAAGATCTCCTCGCATCACAATATAATTTCATAATCAGTTGAAGTTTGCGAACGCCATGATTCTAAGTAATTCATTCCATGAAGCTCCAGAAAACCATAAACTAAGCCCGTTTCAGTTCATCTACGAGATTTCGGACTCCAATCCAGTTCACGAGTGGCGAATTGCGATCGACAAGCTTGGCTCACCCAAGTCGATCAACACCCGCCAACGTGATAAACCCCTTTTTAGTAATGATTTATTAGGCAATGTGGTGGTACCTATTTCATCATTGACTGTTGCAAATTTTCACTATATTTAGTGTTTTCAATAACCCGATTATCTGTTGTTGCCATTGCTATTATTTCAGACGATCCCAAAACCTAAAAGATCCTTGTTTTCTATGGAGTTTCACCATGTTCGGTGCTGTTAATTTGTTTGAAAACAACAAAATTGCGCGTATGTGTTTCGCAAACTTTTACAAATGATTCCAAAAGCCATGTCGTCAATGGAAATTTTCCAACAGAACAAATTACAGTCGACTTCACCTAATTCGGACACTTTGGTCCAGCTCCCTTTTGGTCAAAATAGACGGAGAAACAGTTTTGCCCGAACTAAGCGAAAAATCAAAAATTTCGTTTCATGGTCGTGCTTCGACGCAGACAATGCATTAAAATAGTGTACAGTTGCGTAATAAATGAACTGCAGTGGTGCTATGCTGCAGTGGTTAGCACTGTTAATAATCAATAATCGTCAGGTTTATATTTTCATCTGAACAAGACACACACAAATGTACAATGCGAGAAGACACAATGTAATGTAATGAACAGGTAAGAGGATGTCGACCGACACGCAGTTGCGGTCTCTCAAACTGGCATCGACTTCAGCCTAGTGCCCGATGTCCGAGTTCTTTTCGATGTTGATCTTTGGGGCGCGGCTCTTTCTATTCCTTGTGAGTGCTTTCTTTCATCAGGTCTATTTGTCTGGGCTTTTTTGTCGCCATAAGAACAGCGAGGCGGGAGAAGAGGAGCCCAGACAAACCTCCGACGCTGATCGAACCCGGGCCGCTTGTGTGGAAGGCGCTTGTTGTCACCATTACGCTAACTCCCCCCACAGATTGTTAAAACGCATCAGAATTACACATTGTACAGTATATCGAGGCCAAATGATTCAACTAATGCCGTATACTGTATAACTGTGTAACACACACGCGTAGGGTTACGATAGTAGCCTATAGTATAGTAGACCTAAATTAAAATCATTTGTGGAAAAGCTAACACGTTGCCTGAAGGCAATATCCACAACACATCGTAGTCGCTTCATTAGTTGCAGCACGCATAGTGATATATCAGTATCACTGAAACGGAATTGGATATTCTGATGACGATGACCGCCGACCGTAAATATGCTACAAGACGATGTAGTCCTGGTCAAAGATATTCTTTGTTCCGATTAACTATAGATATCTAACCTACGTAAGTTAGTTATCTATAGATTAACATAGGTGTCGAAAACCCCCTTCGTCTGAGAAAGCCTATCTGCCCAGTATTTTCGATTGTTATTCTCAAGAAGCCATGTAACAATGTCAATCCCCTGTGGCATTACAATTGAAAATTAGTGCCGTTATTGATAAAAAAAAAATCGTTACACATCGTTACTGAATCATCTCTTTGGTTGTTGTTACCTGGGTTCGTGGTACATGGTTGCTCTGCGAATGATTTCCTCCTATCAGCGTCACACAGTTGGTGGTTCCATGTTCGATAGTTAAGAGCCACTGCACTACATAATACTTTCGAAAACCGTTGTATTACAGATTTCTTGAAGACAGTGGGACGATATCCAGGTATGCTGCATATAAGCAGGGCATGGTATGGTATGGAAATATTGTATAGTGTGGAACAAAATTTCGGTATAGAATATGGAAATGTTCAAGTATGATATGGTATGGTGTGTAAATCTTTCAAATTTTGCGCGGAAATTCTTTTTCATGTTTGTGTACTTTGATAGTTTACCAGTACCAAGACGATGATCCAACCCACGATTTTTCCAAGAGAAAGCCAACCTCAACAAATCGTTCAGTGATAGGCAGGGCTTTGGAGTCGGAGTCGGTGGAGTCGAAGTTGGGCTAATTTTCACTCAATGGAGTCGGAGTCGAAGTCGGAATCGTGACAGCTATTGTGACTGGAGTCGGAGTCGGAGTCGTGAGAAAAATACAGACTGAAGTCGGAGTCGGAATTTGCTAAAATGATGAATAAAATAATATTTAAAATAGGATTTTTATGTACCATAAATTACTGTCATTAGTAGTAACTAAATGTGGCCCGCGAGGTAATTTGTCGAAATTAGTTCTAAAAACCAAAATTTGATTAGCCTGACCGCGATATTTAATGATAACTAAAACATCAGTTCCGACGCATTGGTGTAACCAGAGGCCAGCCACATTTATCGCAAATCTTCGTTTGTGACCTTAAAGTAAAATATTTCGTAGCAGATTTATATGACTTGAAATTTTTCTTAGCACTCCGCATGATTTATTGTCACTCGATTTCTTGCATTTAGTATTGGAGCCCCCTCCTAAAAATTATGGATACGCGTAATTTACATAATTGAGTCTAACTATATTCCTAATTAGGAGATAACGTGTCCTCCGCCTTGCGAGTTCGCTTGTGCGCTCGCAGCGAGATCGTCGGCGATGAAACATTTGCACATAATGATAGAAGCACGATCACCGAAACCTTCGATATTGCTATGTCCAAACGCCGAATAATCCTGTCCTTGCCAAATAAGCTCAGTGGTATACAGAGGTGGTCAGTAACGAAGTAATTCTACTTTTTGGAAGTACTCAAGTAGTTTTCCTGTACTTCTGGTACTTACTCAAGTAGATCTGATTTTCTCCACTTCCCCTTCTACTTTTGTGATCTACTTACTCACTTTTCGCTATTTTCAGTTTGTCAAGTAGAAGTAGTTTAATACCCCAATACGAAAGATAGCCTGAGGAACTTCATGGTTGTTTTCACAGAGTACCAACATTTAATATTCAGAAAAGTCAATTAAAGCCCACAAATTTTGTTGCGCTTCGCACGTAATAGTGATGGACGCTGGACACACATGGGGCAATCGTGATTCGTATCCGTAATCGATTACGACGACTAGATCATTTTCAAGTAATCGTAATCGCAATCGATAACATTCGAAAAAATCCCAAGTAATCGTAATCGTAATCGATTATTTCACATGTCTTATCGATTTCTTGGTGAAAGACCGATTACTTCTACTTTGTGAAGTGACTATTGACTGAAATTGAATAGTGAACGAGGAAGAGTGCGATCTTATACTATTTTACTCGTAGCAGGTCGGCTTTTCAAACGCCGTTGGTAATTATCACTTCACAAGCAGTAGCTTTGCTCGTCGATCACTACGTAACGAATTATCCACACATAGTAATAGATATTCAATGTATAGGTAGTCGTGGGATTGTAAGAATCGTCGGCATGCCGTATATCAGGTTAACAATATACTCCAAACATATCCACCTATTAATAATAACCACCACTCTGCCTAGTTTCGAATGTCACGTTTCTATTGATGTTTGATCATGCAGTTTTACCGTTGCTTTTTGGCGAGTAATAGGCCTATGACCGCGTTCACTGGACAAAGATTTGAAATTTTGCACTCTTCAAATATTACGATTTCCACATCGAATCGTTACAAATCACCGACTGCTGATATAAATCATGACCCAGCAGTTATTTGCTGTTGCGAGTAAAGGCAGTTCGCAATACAGGTGTTAAATGGATTGTAGGCAATATGCATGCGTAAAGGCGTCTGTTCATCATTCAACTGCGAGAAATATTATGCAATATTGCTGAATTTTATCTTCACTTTATTTTATTCTCATATGCCCGTACATGAAACAGGCACTAATCGGTATTTCGCAATTCTTTACTCAACATTTGAATCTGTGGCCATAGCCATTCGCTTATACACCATGTTAGTGTGCGTTGTATTGCTGAATCTGGACCGAAACAGCAGCCCCCGTAGGGTGATCATTCAAACGTCTGGAGGCACTTCCCCTACACCACCCTTTTACGATCGACCCCCTCACAGCAACTAAAAGACACGTTTGAGACAATATGGATTCGGTGTGTAATCAATAATTATAACATTTCAGGACGGGCCCGTTTATATTATTACTTTGTTGCATGTTGGTAATTCACAATCTCCCACCTGCTTTATAGTCAAAAGATATTGGAGTCGTCCAAACGTAGCAGACTAAACTAAACTAAACTAAACGAAAAACATATTTCATGAGACGCATACACAGATTGTCTTTTGTTCACGGGATGTTTCATTTTCCTCTGTGGGTACACCGGGTTGCATGGTCCTGTGGGGCTAGTGTTAGGATAGGTGTGTTGTAACGGCCCAGAGGTGGTCAAAGTAGTCAAGAAAGCTACTCAAGTAGAAGTAGAAGTACCGACGAGAAAATCAACTCAAGTACAAGTAGAAGTACCTCTTTCATGAGCAACCTAAAACTACTTGAAGTAGAAGTAGAATTGACTGACTTTGAAAGTACTCAAGTAAGTAAGTAGTTGTGAAAACGATCCTGATTGGATGGATTATAAAAAGGTGCAAATTGAGCTATGTGATAGGTGACGAGCTTGATTCATATTGATGCATACCAGCAGGTATCCAATTTTCGATAGCATACGCATTCGTCCACATCATGGGATGAAAATTATAGTATTGATAAGGAAATGCGATACTAATCCTCTGTTTTCTTGAACAACACGTTTTGGAAAATAACATGATATGGCGCCATCTTCCATATTATAAGGCCCGTATAGTTTATTCGAAGAGTAATATGGTGAAGTTGTATAGGATACGGTGTAAACACTTTGCGCGATTAGTAAACGTTAATCAAAAATATGGTGGACCGTAAAAATGCCATATTGTGTAGCTTTACTTCCAGAAATTTAAGGCATTACTGCACTTACTTTTATACTTCAACATGTATGTTATTCGGACAAAAGAACTGATATTAATTATAACTCAAAATATATGAAACTGGGAATTGAAAGTGAAATATAAATACTTCTTCTAAAAGCAGAATATGTATTTCATGTTTTAGTCCAGAAAGTTTCAAAGGTGGTATGCTAAAACAGCCCTAAAACTAAAAAAAAGTCAAAGTACACTCTTCCAGATTAGGACACGCCATGGACATATATGCTAGATCACGATATGACAAGAAAATGCTAGATTGCGAAACATCAGTTTCAAACGTTATGATGAGCCATATATACTGTGATGAATTATTTCATATGAGTGATGGGCGACAATGTGGTGTGAACGGAACCACGCCAACCCTCCACCTAAATTATATTCACCGATACTTTCGTGAAACAACACTGGTCACTCCGTATCCACTGCGCGCGAAGCGCGACGAAAATTCTGTGCTTTACTAAATTTTTATGAAAATTAGATGTTAATACTCCGTGAAAACAGCTCCGAAATTCATCAGACTATCTTCCTAATTGGAAGATTGAACTACTTCTACTTGACAAACTGAAAATAGCGAAAAGTAAGTAAGTGGATCACAAAATATTAAGAACTAGAAGTAGAAGTAGCGAAAATCAGATCTACTTGAGTAAGTACCAGAAGTAGAGGAAAACTACTTGAGTACTTCGAAAAAGTAGAAGTACTTCGTTGCTGACCACCTCTGTGTAACGCGGTAGTGGTCGGCACCAAAATGTCGATTTCTATAAATTATGCGTATTATTTTATTGATAGGAAGGGGTATGCATATTAAAATCAGGATTTCAAGCGACATGAAATCGCGAAGCGGGACGAAAATTTTCAAGTATATGGTATATAGTGACGTAACAAGCGAATGATGTCACATTTAAGAACAAAATTGTTCTCTCATGAGGCCTTTTCATCGCAAGTTATATTGTGTTCCAATGTGTCTTCAAAAATAGGTTATAAAAAGCACAAATAAATGTAATCGTGAGTAATCGTGAATACTTTTCGCATGTAATCGTAATCGTAATCGAATACTTCCAGATTTTGCTGTAATCGTAATCGTAATCGCTTGATTCCGAAGTAATCGTAAACACAACCGATTACATTCGTAAAGTACTCACCCCATGTCTGCTGATGGAGTGACAAATATGTTTTCACGAAAGTATCATTTTAATAGTATATTCATATTGAAATTAGCCCGAATATTTTCGGCTGACACTCGTCAGGGGTAATCGTCAGCAACCAGTAGAGAATTGGAAAGAACATTGTATATCAACAATCGTATCGAAAAATATGACGTCACCAGCATGAAATTTCGTGAATGAGAGAGCGTTCAATGTGCTATTTTTAGGTGGTACACGAACTCCTTTTGTTGACAGAGTTTTGGTTGGTGTATTTTGATAAAAGTCGATGCCAAAGCACACAAATGGGATTGTGAACGGCCTCGCCCAACGATTCGAAATCGGTGGTCTCGATGATTATTCGCACAAATCGGATTATCTAACAGATGGTTGCCGATGGCAGAATTAATGGCCTTTGATCTTCTAACAAGGTGCTGTAGTTCAGCGTGCATAATTGGTTGGGCATTCGGTCATCTGCGAAGGTGCGAAACCGACCTGGCTAGAATATATTTGTTGAATGGGCCGATGATAGTGTAGCAAAACAATATTGTGTGGCATCAAAGCTAATGGTATTCTTCTGCTCCGTACAAAATTAAAATAAATTGTTCACACCAGATGACACAATGTAAGTGGGCCATGCTCAAAGTCAGGGGATGAGGATTCAGTCATGGGCAAGTTCTTCAGTGACCATTGAAGGTCGACACAACACGGAAATAACTGGACACTAAGATTCACATCACCACTTCTGTATGGCCGTTCCGACAGAGTATCATTGTAGAATTGGTATGACCAGGTAGAGTCTGTTCTGGTATTTAACTTCTGGCTGTTGCAAGATTCATCTGCAGTAGATAAATGGTTATACCAACGTATGAACACATATATTCAGCATTTAAAAGATATTGTAACAGGGCCAAAGTAACAGAGTGTTACAATTGCCCCTGACACGCTCGACCATGAATAATGTTTCAGGATGGGGAATTCCCGGCGACGAGTGTCCAGTTTCCCTATCATCACGGTAGACTATGGTAACATTTTTCCAGCTACATGTATTGCATTGTAACCACTTGAGGTTTTATTCTTCAGAACAAATTATTCCAGATCAGAAAATATTTACTCAAGGGTCCAAAATTTCGTTTTTTTTTAAATTATTCCGGGGTTTCGCGTCGTAGCTCGACGTAACTTCAGGTATATTAGAAGACATAACTACCGCATGTGCACTTAAAATATGAAGGCGATTTCTTCATCCAACTAGCGGTGAGGTCGGTTGTTACATTTGCCCAGTGTTACATTTGTTCCCGGTCTCCCCCTACCTATCATATCGTGATCTAGCAGCCCATTACGTGTTTTTCTAATCTGGAAAATCCTGTTTTTTTAACGCTACACCTGTTTCAGCAGGTCACCTTTGAAGCTTTATGGACTAAAGACAAGAAATAAATTTTCGGCTTTTTAGAAGTGGTATTTGCATTTCTGTTTCAATTACGAGTATCATACTTTGAGTTCTAATTACTTTCAGTTCTTTTGTCTGCAGAACATACATGTTGAAGCATAAAAGCAAGTGTAGCAATACCTCCATTTTCCGAAAATAAAGCTACAGTAAATATAACTTTTTACGATCCACAATATTTGTTATTAACGTATACTAATCTCGCAAAGTGATGAAACCGTATCCGATACAACGTCTACGTATTGTTCTTCGCCTAAACTTGGAGCCTTATCAAATGTGGAAGGGCGCCATGCCATGATAATATATTCTCTAAAATTGGGTCTTCTTAAACAAAGGGTTAGTATCGCATTTTCATATCAATATTATCATTTTGCATCCCATGATGCGAAAGAATGCTTATTCTGTCGAAAATAGATACCTCCTGCGTCATATGCAGAATAAGCCATCTTCACGAGCGTTATTTTGCCGTGGTAATTAAATATACCGTAATTTTCCTTGCATAATGCGCAACATTATAGCGACTTTGTCTCCTAAAATCACACCTTTCTTCATGTTCATTGTCAATCGCTCATCTCAGTCTGTGTCCTGCCAAATAAGTCGTATTTTCAGTGTTGGGCGCTTCCAGTTAGCTCAGGGGTGGGCTACCTACGATGGGCGGGCCGCATGCGGCCCGCAACACCGTTCTGTGCGGCCCGCGAGAGTTTGAATAATTTTTTTTTTTAATATTGACAAAATGCGTACTTAAAATTACTGCAGGGACTTGATTGAACTATTTCTTAATATTTTTCATCATGATAATTCTAAGGCGGTGGTTCTCAAACTGGAGGACGCGTCCCCATTGGGGGCGTTAAAGCATCTGAAGTGAGTGTGAAGCTGAGCTCAACTGAAAATTTTTTCGCGCTAAGTGCGACTCACATCCAATTCAAAGTTTTTGCTCTGTATTTAGTCTGAATTACATATTTAAAAATCTCTCATTCACAGTCGTAGCCTTCCATGACATCAATCTGTCCGTTGGGTTTGCCAGCATCCTGGTTGCGTTTTGTGGTATGACGATAATGGGGGCGCGAAATCTTTCACCATCATAAGGGGGGGGGGCGTGTCTTAAAAAGTTTGAGAACCAGTGTTCTAAGGTAACAACTTCCTATGGTTTTTTATGTTTCATTTCTGGCGCGACAGCCCGATCTCAAGGCCCACGCAGTTTGAAAGGTTTCAAATGCTAAATATCACGGAAATCCAAAATGAGATTGACATAATTCGGATCGCGAGTGTGATTTCATATTGGCAACTCCTCTTATATTTATTTCAGTGATGTGCTTATAAAAAACGATTCGCGCGTGTCTTAGATAGTTTCGTTGTCTGTATGCGTAGAATTAGGGTATTTATATTTTATCTATAAGCGTGTTTGAAGGTAACATGGCTATGATGCTGTCAGCAATCAGCATTGTCTGTCCTGGAATTGAACCAAAAGTGGATTTAGTAAACAGATCGCTGCTCACAGATTTAGATTTCAATGATTTTTTAAGAACTGGGACAACCGACTTAAATAAGATTTGAAAACATCCAAAAATAAGCTTTTTTTAATTGATTTTTTTCAAGTTTTTTAGTGAAATAAACGAGTCAGAGCAGTGCAAATACTGCTGAAACAACCAGGAAACTCACAAAAGCACACGCAAAACAGCATGTGTGTGAGGCAGGGGGTCTCCAAAACGCGAAAAGTAGGCTACATCCACTCACTGGAAGGACCACAGGCGTGGCGACAAGGGTTGAAGAGGCGGCATGGTATGAAATCGTACGAGTGTGGTGCGGGCTGCACCACTGGACCTTGTGGCGCAGGCCGAATACCGCCACCTCTACAGCAATCACGTCGTCCACACGATGATGGGACTGAATGCTGGTTACCTCAGACAGCAACAGGACTTGATCCAGGAGATGAAAAGTACGTACCCCAAGTTTGTTGACACCTGTTGGTTGTCAATTAAGAAGATGACCACTTGGTTAACTAGACACCGTACCCAACTCCTCGGAGTTATAAACGAGAATAGTCCGGCCTGTGCACCTTAGCCGCAGTGGTGGATCCAACTGATCGTCCTCGATCGCATGGCCACGGAGCTGAGCACCACCGTCACGGAGCTTCAGGGACTTGCCCATCTGATTGTGGAGCAGCAAGAGAAGCTCCATCGCCTGGTCGAACGCCTTCAAGCTCAGTGCCCAGCTGAGGACTGGGACAATGACACCTACGGCAAGGAAGGTTTTCTGGTTAGACGGTGCTGGGCTATCAAGTTCACTGAGGCACGCAACTTCGTGGAGGATCAGGGGTATGCACTGTGCAGTCCTCAACGTTCTCGATAATATCGACGGAGAGGAGAAGCAGTCCACGTTCGAGGCAGCAAGGAGAATTTATTGCAGGGCTCATCGACGGCATAAAGAAAATTGAAGTTGCCGACAATGAAAGGGTCCTGCCCTGTGGTGCAACCTTGTAGGCAGGACAGAACAAACACTTCTTGCTCTTTTAGATTCTAATATTATCAACAAGAGTGATACATATATATATATGCTACTTTATTTGCAGCTCAGTGAATTGATCGACAAACACCGGGGTGGGCACCTGAGTAGATACAGAATATCATAGACCAATTCCAATCCATATCTCTCCGATACAAAATGGACGTCACTTTCAGCACTTGTCAGGAGCAAAGGTTTGGAAGATTGAAGAGTTTGAAACCATCCGACAGTTCTTTGGACCCATATGGTTTGATGTTTCCCACAACTGCGACGGTCGAAGCCGATTTCTCGAAAATCAACTGTGAGAAGGGTCTCTACCAGGCGTCACTGACTGATTTTTATTTGGAAGCCATTCTTCAGGCCAAAGACTTTGTGAAGAAAGTATTGGAAAGTTAGATCAAGATCACTGATGATGTCGATGTGTTGAAGGACATGAATACATGATAATAACATACTTTCGGTGAAGTTTTTTAGTAGTATTAGGGCTTAAAAACACCTTCAATTCTTATTTTTGGAGATTCTCCTAAACTAAAATTTGAAAACATCCAAAACTAAGCTGTTTTTGTTATTTTTGGAGAAATCCAAAAATAAACAGGCCTGTTTATGGGTGATGATGACTGGCAATCACGTGTCTTGTTTAACGAATGCGAGATTTGGAAACGTATCACGTAACAATTTGAAGCACTGCGCGTGTAAATGTTACAATGGCAATAATCAAGGTTTGCACTAAGCTATATGGAAACAGTGACCTCTTGTAACTATAATTGTTACACTTTTGCTACATGGGGAAGGCTTTTTACAGAATCTACATGTCATTTCCAGGGTGCGTTTTAGATAGGGGGCATAATATACATATAAAATTACAGGACGTTTTAATATTTTAACCCCCCATCGCCCCAATCCCCCCTTGTGTTTTCGCTACCTTGTTTATCAAAATCACCCCCTTGTGGCGATATCGCCTACGTTGGGAATCACTAATCTACAACTTTCATAAAAACCTATGTTTTGAAAAAGCCTTATTTTTGGCATTTAGAAATTTTCATTTTTGGCAGTTTTCGCATCTGGTTCCCGAAATGCCAAAAATAACACGGCCTTTTTATTACTTTAAGGGGGCCCAAAACCAGCGTTTTTTGGGGCCTGACCAAGTGCTGTTTTTGCCACGCCACGGTGTTCAGTGCATGGTTTGTCGCATTATTGTCGAGAACGCATGTAGTCGAAATTTTCACCTTTCCATTATAATTTTTGCATTCGTAGAAATGACCAACTTCATAAATTGTGATGACAATATTCACTTTACAAAAATTAGAATTGATACATCAACGTTAAAAGTTATAAAATGCATTTATTGGAAACACATGATCAACACCTGTGTTGTTTTTGATAGGGATGTGCTACGTAGGAATTTCCACCGGCTTGGTCAAACTTTCACAGTTAAATGCTTCTTCCGTACATTACTCCTGTCCTTTTCAACAAGCAATTCTCAATTCCGGAGGAGCCTGGTGCGCAGCAACGAGTAATCTCGATTGTAGGTGGAGTGGAGAAAAATTAGTACTACTCAACTTTTCGGGTTTAGATGAAGGAGATCAATGGATACAGGTCGATTACCTGGTTGCCAGAACAATCACAGCCATTTTAACCCAAGGAAGGGTACAATATGCACAATGGGTCACGAGTTATCGGTTATCATATGGAAATAGTACTTCGAACATGCAAGATTACGAAGAACTCGGCAGTCGTAAAGTGAGTATCGATGTCAATAGAAATTGGCTCTTCGCATGATCAATGCACTCCGACATGTAAACTGTCATATCTCTCATATTATCAGTATCATCAGCTACAGGTCTTACTTTGAGCAGTGTAAATGGAAAGCTGTGTTTTATCGTTATTCGCGAGATATAGTTTAAACTTTCACAGGCTAGCTCTCAATAGCCCCGAAATATTATTAATATTAAATTGCAATGGTAGTTCCTGACGATTATCCCTGACGAATGTCAGCCAACAATATTCGGGCTTATTTCAATACGAATATATTTTCAATTCTACGATAAAGTTTTGCCGACAGTGTCTCATTTTTATAAGTATTGAATTCAGATATTCGTTGGAAACTTTGACGCAAGCACCATCGTTCAGAACGAGCTCTCTGCACCAATCTACGCCAGATATGTCCGAATTCACCCTGTGTCGTTTCGCAGACACATGAGCATGAGGATTGAAATGAGAGGTTGTTGAGGGATCTCAAGAATCGAGATTCGGATGTAACTTATATATCACGTACTGGCTCATCGCCAGACGATGACACTTGGCCAAATACCAATCTAGTTAGTTTACGATCACGTAATTGCTACTTTTTGTGTAGTTCTAGTTCTGGTTGCGAATTTTCATAAGTTGGTAGCTCTAGTTGTCGTTCTAGTAAAGGAATATAAACTACAAAACACGTATCATCATTGGGCGCTCATAATGGAACCGGTGTCCTGTTGTGTCATATCCTTGTAACCATTGCTAGCTCAGAGTCTTCACTGCTAATAGTGGCGTGGCTACGTGGTGGGTTTCGGGCGTCATGTGTGAGTGTTCATATGGAAAGGGGATCCAATTCCAATGCATTGAAAATAACTGAGTTGCCTCGGAATGGAGTTTACTCAATTGTATTTTAGTAATTTTAAAGGATGTGAGTTCTAGTTGTAGTCACGCATTTTGAAAATGCAGTACTTGGTACATGTATGTAAACAAGAACTTTCGACCGCCATGTTTGCTCGACTGCCTTAACATATACAAAAAAATTACTGTCATTCCCTTGCTATTGTTAAGTTACCTAGAATATCGATGCATAACAATTTTTGCTCATTTCCAACTGGTAGAAGCGCCGTTATTGCAGTTGAAAGTTTTCGATTTGCAAAAATAGCATTGATGGTGGGTAATCCCACTATTATTGATGAAAAACTCAAATAACTTCGCTTCTACGGGTTGGAGTTGCGTCAAAATTGCACAAAAAATGATTTTTTAAGATAAATTCAAAATTTTCAATTGGCCCGTGATCGGCGTCTACTGGTTGGATTTAGCAGTATTTGGCGTACAGCATTTTTAAGGCAACCTAACAATTCAATACGTACATCCTAAGAATCCGGAAAAAATTATTTTTGAAAAATCCCAGTATGTATATTTCAAGCAACCCTATATATATATATATATATATACCGTCGATATAGAGACACAGTACCTATGCCCATTTTTCAAATTCTGAGATCCATTTTTAAAATTTCGAAAAAGTTAAGTTTTTGTAAAATTTTCTTTTTCAGACATAACTTGACCATGGTAATGTTTTTCATAATGTTTTAAAGTTGATCATGGCAAAAAAAACTTAAATCTCTGAAAATGTGTAAAACGGCTATAAGCTACTCTGATTTCATCGCTACAATATGTAGCCTTAGGCATAAGATTGCTGCGAGAACATGATAGTTGCCAAAAGTCGTTAAAGAATTTTGCCGCCGCTCAGCTTCTTGTGATATCTGTCACCAAACGTAGTGTATAGCTGCTGCACGTCGAAAAACGCGGGATACCAGACGTCAGTCAGCTATGTGGCTTCCCAAAATACTGGACGCAACCGTCATCTAGTGATTCACCCGTTCCAACGTCAAACGCCACCCAAACACTCGGCGTTTGACTCTGGGCGGGTTTGGCCCTACTCAGTGAAAAACTACCTTTCGCATTTCGATTTATTTTTTTTCTGAAAACTCAGAACCGTACGAGCATTTTCTACTTTTTCGGTGTTGATGTCAGAGAGACTTGCTGTTGATGATGGCCTGAGTGCGGTCTGAAGACTGTTATGTGTCATATGAGCAATTGAACATGTTCTACATTTGCTGCCATAATAGGACTATTTGAGAGGAAGCGGTTCTTACTATAAATCTCAACTCCTGATATAAATGTGCTGGATGATACCAGCATTTTTCAGTTACTATCAACATTGCATAGCGGGCCGGATGAAATCGCTGGGCTGGCCGCGTGTTTGACAGCACAGTAATAAAGTAAATAAGCTAACTACAGAAATATGCGTAACATCTCGGGTATTGATCCGGCATTATTTCAAATTCTGTCAAGGTCACACAAATCGCGAATTAGAGTTTATTCATTGTGTCCGTGTGTTGTGCTTTTCATTTTATGGCACTACGGGTCGAATAAACCAAAATTCGGCGTCGTGTCACGCGTGTACAAATATACAGTTCATTTCATAAGAAAAACAAATGCTCGTGTAGCTTAGCACGCTAGTGGGCCTCATATTATTACCAGATAAAACAAATGCTAGGGAAGTGGCCAAATATAATGCGTTGAGGCTACTGCCTTTCTTATGTCATAAAGTAAATTAGCTCACACTATAAATCTGCGCAATAATGTATCGCTTGGAATAATACCGTATTAATATTTAACATCTCGAGCACTACTTACTTCAACAAGTTCTTAGACTACTTGCACTTCTACTTGAGAGTTCCAAGCACTATCTGGCTCAGGGTTGTCAAACATACGGCCCGCGAGACCATTTCTGGATAATTGAAAAAGACGCATGCTCAGATTGCTCAGTTTTAGCAGTGCTCTGTATTTATCATATAACATTATGAAAGCTATCAGTTAAACGCGTTGTTGCGCGTTGCTCTCAATTATTACGCATGAATGCTGCCAATCAGCAGGAATGAACAGTACTCAGTTGTACGCAAATTCGAGTGACTGGCATCTGCCGGATGATAATATGATATGCTTGTTATTGACATCGCATCTCGCTGGTAACAGTCACAAGTGACGACCGAATGAAATTACACTTTGTTAGTTTGCGAGCTCTTATCTCAGCGTGGGGCACTGGAGATTGTTACGACATAACGACAGTCATATTCCTAACCCATTATATAACGATATTCGTGGCAAGGAAATCCACATTCCGAAAATGGGGAACATTAGAAGAGTGGACACCGAGTGCCGAATATTCAAACAAAAATGGACCGAGAGTTTTTTATTCATAGAGGTGGACGCGAAGCCGGTATGCTTGTTTTGTCGCCCAGTACACCAGTGGTTCTTAACCTTGCTCCCAGCGCCCCCCAGGGGGCGCTGGCGATTTTGAAGGGGGGCGGAAACGCTCAGGGGGCGATATGGGGGGCGCTGGGCTCAGGGGGGCGGTATGGGGGGCGCTGGAGAAAAATGGCTTCGCAGTAGATGATGTGGTGATAGGACATATCCTTAATGAGTATTCAGAGCAAATTAACACCGAAAACTTCGTTACATATTGCCTTCAAAATACATATAGGTTTAATTGTCCATGGGCGCCTAAATGACTGACACCGAATGTTCCTGTCTTGGCAATCTGAACCCCAGAAGACGAATTCCATCTGGCAGGGAAAAATTTTATGTCAGTGAAGAAATACCAATCTGAAATCGTGTGCGTCTTTTAGTTTAGTACGATTGGGCGACAGGGATATTCCTGTTGGGTGATATCCCCGTTGAACGATTCTATATTTTTTGATATTGCAGACAGGGGGTCACGAAATAACATCATGCAATGAAGTCATACCAACGGGTTCGCCCGCCCGAATATGTTTTATTAGTAACGGGCCCTACACTTTACGTGAGCAGAGAGAGGATAAAAATTAATTTCAATTTACATGCAATTCCCGATGATATTGACCAATTCAATCATTAATTAGTGAAATTTTTCGCGCCTCGCGCGACTAGGCGAGAATAGCTGCCTCAGTAAATGGACACCCAATGTAGATACCTAATAGGCTATCAGCAAATAGAGGACAGCCTAATGGGGGTCTGGGAGTGAAGTCCCCCGGAAGCTTGGTTTATCACCCGATGGGGGCCCAGGACCAACGTTTTTTTGTCGGGGGGGGGGGGCTGACGAAGTGCTGTTACGGCCCTGGTAACGAATAATCGTACCTGCGGGAACGCCCGAATATGTTTAATTATTAATTACGTGCCCTTTATTTTCCTGTACAACAGCTCACTCAGTGCTACTGGTAAATCTGATTACGTGAGCTGAGAGGATAAAAAGTTTATAGCGACTTATATATGTAATTACCACCTATTCATTCATGCATTATAGAAAATTTTGGTACCTAGGTCGACCAGGCCACACAAACTTTGCTGACCATCGAAATCACGATATGGGGTTCGTGGGTGCGAAGCCCTCAGAAGTTCGGTTTATCACGCTATGGGAGCGCAAGGCAATCAGTTTTAGGGGGTTGACAAAGTGCCCTCCCTCTTACTCATTGTCTTTATTACATTCCTTACATTATGAAGTTTTGGGGGGCGCTGGAGCACGATAATTTTTGAAAGGGGGCGCTGGAGGAAAAAAGGTTAAGAACCACTGCAGTACACGAACTTCAATCCAAAGAATTGGTTCATGATCTTGCTCTTGCTTTTATGGTTGACATTATGCAACACTTGAACACGCTTAACACTAAATTGCAGGGGCGCGATAAGGTTGTGACCCAGTATGAAGACGACGTACGCGCGTTCAAAATGAAACTGTCTCTGTGGGAGGCTCAGCTTTCCCGAGGTGACCTGGAACGTTTCTCATGTTTAACGACTGTGAGATCAAATGCACCATACTGTAAAGGCGCGGAAAACTACAAGGCCAACATAGCAGATTTACTGCAAGAGTTTGAACGGAGGTTTCAGGTCTTCCACGAGCTCAAGAATACATTTACCGTGTTCCGATCGCCATTTACAGTCAAGCCATCTGGGTGCTGAAATTCAAGTCAAGCTAATTGACCTGCAGTGTGATACCAAAATGAAGGATAAATTTGCGTCAGTGGACTTGAACAAGTTTTATCAGTATCTTACACCGCAGTACCCCAGATTAACAGCCATGGCCTCCAAGGTTCTATTCATGTTTGGAACTACATATCTTTGCGAACAAGTGTTCTCTGTAATGAACAATAATAAAACAGTTCAACGCTCACAGCTAACCAATAAACATCTTAACGACATCGTTAAGTGTGCTGCTAGTCGGGATTTGCATCCAACTATTGAGGCGATCGGAAAAGAGATGTCAAGTTTCAAGATTAAGCAGCAATACGGGAGCGCAGTGAGAGAAGATGAACCGTGTGTACTAAAAGAGGATATAATTCCTTCCGTTAGTTCGACCTACCCTACAAGTCTGGTTGGTCACACTCCCTTACCTTTCGTTCAATTTCATTTTCGGTCGATTTTTGTTCTGCGTCCAATTATCAATATGTGTACATTTTCCAAAAATATTGTTTCAATAGACCCCACTTCATTTTGTGTGGACATGATTGTGTCATTGATTTAAAGGGCTTAATCTACCGTTCGACGTGAAAAATCAGTCATATACCCATAACTTTAAAATTGATTAAGACATATTCCTGCAATTTGGAGCCAAGTGGCATGGTAAATACCATAACGTGAGTGACAGTTCTTCAACCACTTTCATTTATACTACGATGCCAAGTGCGCGTCGAATAGATCGGCTTCGGCGATAATCGCACATTCAAAGGGCGTCATGGTGAAATTTGATTTGACGAACCCTGACTTGGACGGGGCTCGCGTACTTTCGGTTTTTGAATTTATTTTCTCCCTATGGCTGTAGTGACTTTGGTCCGAAAGTGCATGAGCCCCACAGGTCGGTCGATTTGTCTGTCCGTCGCCACAACACACTTATCCGATCATCAGAAGGCTTAGGTGCGCGGAATATGACATCAAATAAAACAAATATCAAAAACAAATAATTTTTGAAAGTCTTGCCGTTCGAGGGGTAGCGTATCCCCGTAACGTGAGCACGTTTACTCAGTAAACTGTATGTGTATGCAATAAGCCAGTAACTTCATTTTTATAGGTGTTGTAACACGTTCTACTGATCCGGCCCGCGAGACGTTTGAAGGTCTGAATCCGGCCCGCGACCCGAATTGAGTTTGACTCCCCTGATCTAGCTACAAGTGGGTACCGGGAGCATTTAATATACCCATATCCAGATGTAGTCGCTAAAAAGGACCTCTAGTTTTTCGGAGTACTCAAGTAGGTTGGTTTAGTTCAGTGGTCCCAGCCGGTGGGGAATTCTTCACTAGTGGGAATACACACAGTAGGCTATATAGCCTACATGTGTACGCGGGTATAACACCTCGACTACGGTTACCAGCATCACTGCTCGGAACTGTAGGCGTCGGTGATTTTATGGCGTGTTGTTTTTAAAATCTCATTTTGAATTCTGGATGACCAATATTAAGGTTACAAACATATTTATTACTCGCCTTTGCAGAATGTTGCAGGTAACCGGTGCACAGAAAGTTTTATGTGGCAGTAAAAGGCAGTGTTGGGATGACTAGAGTCAACTTTTTCGCATGACTTGACTTGACTCGAGTCCCTTTGCAAAAATGACTTGACTTGACTCGGCGCTTCAAAAATGTGGATTGACTCGTGACTCGGAGCAAAACTTTCGAGTCAATTTCAAGTCATTTAGTAAACGGTGTTGCCTAAATCTCTGCATCTTGTTGATGTTCGGATTATTCGCGATACGCCGGTGTGACTTGTAAGAGAAACCAGTAAGATTGGTGTAAACCTGTGAAAGGTTCAGGTTCTGTGTGAACGCGAGCGTGAGCCTCATGACGTCATATTGCTAATTCCAACTCTGCATTTCAGTGAAGTGATAGCCAATATTAATGTAGGCCTATACGTTACCTAGCGACGACTCGGGCCACATAATGCCACAATGCTGAAGTAGGCTACTAGCTGTAGATTAGCCACATATCTTTGTTTGTTAGACGGTTCAGTGCTTACGTCGTAAAGTGCCCATCTTAGCCAACCGTCTTGTATGATTTGAATCGAACGAATATAGTTTATGCGGTTAAAACCTCACGGATGTGTAGATGGGTGGTGTATTGTAACATATCAATTTGTTTCAACTTCTTGGCGCTTTGTATTGGATCCTCTATTCTTGCTCACGGATTTTATTAGCGGCTCTAAGTGTGCGTGAGCGATACAACGCCTTTTTGCACGTATATTTAACTTAATACTCGTTATTTGATTCAAGATATATGGCCAATCAATCTGTTTTTCAAACATCAAGCAAAATGTAATGACTTTGAATCATCACTCATACTTCGAAAATTCAATTTGACATGAATTATGACCTGACTCGTGACTTGACTTGACTTGATTCGACTTGACTCGAGTCACCTCCAAAAAACGACATATTAGAGTGATATATCACGCTGGTCAATTGGAGGTTTGATGAAACGTAACCAGTAAAGTTGGAAGAAGGAGTAAGCGAGTGGCACAGTTGGTTAAGCCACCAATGGATGTGAGTTCAAACCCCAGTTTTGTCTAACTTATATGCGTCGGAGGATTATTTGGGCTCCTCATCGTTAAGCTCACTGCGAAAGCAGTGTATGAAAAGCCCAGAGGGAAGGTGAGCCGAGCTAAAAAGTCGGAGTGGAGCTGAAGATAACGGACACATGAAAACGAGAGAGACCAATGGTGTAAGAATGCGATTGTGAAAAGTCGTCCGGAAGATGACGATAAGCAGAGATAATGAAAATTACGCACGTTACTGCCGTGGCTCACATGACCTTAACAGATGAAAAGCGCCACTGCCGTGTCAATAAAACAAACAAACTCGACCTTGGATTCAAGTTTGTTCAGCAAAATAAGTCATTGGTTTCATCTATACATGGGTTGTCACTATCGATCCCGGGGCATATTCATTTGGACCAATAGAAAGATACTGAACAAAGTCACACCAAATCTTATTGGAGAGATCATTTTTAAGGGTTGGACGGAGGGATCTTCGGTTGTGGAGAATGAAGACTCGGAAAAAATCAGAAGTATGAAATTAGGAAAAAAGGTCAAGAACCACTGGTCGATAATTGCAATGTTTACACACGCCATTATGTTTTAGACTACTTCCCAGCTGGCTCCCACATTTTTAGAAAAGGCTACTTGCTTTTGACACGTGGTATTTCGTGAAGTAGAAAGTAGTTTGGAAGATGTTTGCGTCCCTTTTATGAATGAAATCGTTATAACTTCTCGACAAAATGGACCCTCATCACGGTGCAATTTTGTAATGCTCCATTCCATTGGTTATCAAACTGGGGAGCGCTCCCTCCCCCTTGTGGTGCTTGAAAGCATCCGAAGAGGCGGACAAGAAGACGCCTGAAAGAAATTATGTTTCTTGAACTCGGGATGTGTCGAACGTACTGGTTTTACCAAGTCGATTTTCAACATTATCATTTTCAGAGATAACCAAGTACTTTACGTCTAGTACTCACTCAAGTAGAACTAATTGTTCGCTACTTCTACTTCTACTCCATAATATTTTCTAATTTACTTTTCGCTATTTGCAGTTTGTGAAGTGGTAGAATTATATTCTTCGAGTGATAGAGATAGAGAAATTTAGCAACTTTTTTTCGGAGTATATCAACAATAATGTAACTATCACAAAAGTTGAAGATATTTCAGAATTTTTGTCGTGCTGCGCGCGAAATATATATTGAGTGACAAGTATGTTTTCACGAAAGCGTTGGTCAAAATCATTTAGTTAGCAGGTTCCTTTGATTCCGTATTGTCACTCATGTGACATGATTCAACGAAGTCAATAACTCCGAAAAAAGATATTCGTACCTATCTAATCGTAGTCTAGGATTTTAGCCGCATAGCGAATGTTCAAATAAGGAAAAAGTGGTACTAGACTTTTTAACGTTAGACCGTTGAGTGTCAACCACCATTGAAACTGGACAAAATACTTGAAGTACATTATAGTCATATTTCTCTTTATGCACGGTATCGTTACACAGAGTTCTTTTAATTAATCTGAGGTCTTTTTTTCGGAGCACATGCGCGTATAGAGGTGTAATACTACAAAGTAAAATCACTAGTAAATGGCATTTTACGAGTTACCATATTGTTGTTTCTCGTAACTATCATCGCGCAAATGGGTAATGCCTTTCCTGGTACCAGTCCGTATTGCTTTTCGACTCAACTACGGGCCTCATAATCAGCGTTGGAATGACTCGAGTCAGACTCGAGTCAACTTTTCCGTATGAATTGACTTGACTCGGACCTTCGAAAATGTGCATTGACTCGTGACTCGGAGCAAAATTTACGAGTCAATTTCAAGTCATTAAGTAAGCGGTGTCGAATAAATCACTGCATGTTGTGTATGTTCGGATTGTTCGAGATACGCCGGTGTCACTTGTAAGAACAACCAGGCATCCAGTGATTGTACGTTACAAGGTTTCTCTATTGTCAGATCACAAATAAATTGACCGCAAAGTAGAAAATTAATGTAAATAGCAATGTGTCTCTGTTTCTTAGACGGCTCAATACTTACGTTGCCCAGTGCTCACATAATGTAGGCACCGAGTTACGGGGTGGCGGGGTGGCGCAGCCACCCCATGACACAATTATGGGGTGGCGACCACCCCATGCAAAATGCTTAAACGCCCGCCGTCTAATCTGTCAATTAGCGAGTCCGTGATATCGCTTAAATGCCTACCATTTACCATTAACCGATGCGCGCGTGAATAATTGAATACTCAGCTTCCTCGGCGACGACGAACTAGTGCTTAAAACGCCCAGTAAAGTGTAATCCGTGATTTGTAATCACTAATAATCATACAATCGAAGCGACCTCGTTGACGGCGTTGATTTCGACACGCTTGCGCCGAGAAACACCATCTCCTCTCTTGACCAGACGAACGAATTCACGTTCTACTTCTCTCAATTAAGCAGTATTTGCGCGCATATTCGTTTACAAAATAATTCTTTAGTTAGTTTCGTGATAGTCTTTTTAATTGGAGCGCGATCGCGAAATAGGAAGGTGGGTTT
This sequence comes from Botryllus schlosseri, assembly GCF_051294905.1. Classification (NCBI taxonomy): domain Eukaryota; kingdom Metazoa; phylum Chordata; class Ascidiacea; order Stolidobranchia; family Styelidae; genus Botryllus; species Botryllus schlosseri. Next base: position 3,320,567 of record NC_137241.1, read on the forward strand.
GTGTATGCCTTCGAAGAGACAGTCATTCCTGCGCAAAGTGCGCATATTCATTACTCTGACAAGGCTTTGCTAACTTTTATCTGGAAATGCAGTAATGCAGCTCAAACGTCGTTATAATGAGCAAACAATTGCCGCGATGTCAGACTCGGAACCTCATTGTGCTGTACGCAAGCTGAGGAATTACTGATTATTTGGGCGTTTTTTTTTTACCTAAAAAAAAGAAAATTTTGACCTAAAAAATCAAAATTTTGACTTTTTTTGACCTAACAAAACTGAATTTTGACCCAATTTTGACCTAGCGTATGCAAATTAGGTGTTTTCCCACATAATGTTGAAATTGCACCACTTATCTTCATTTCTGGTTTGAACTGACTGTCCTAACGAATTAGTTTGGCCTGAAAAAACGTTTTTGGCTTAGCAACAGGCAACTTTTTAAATGAAAAAAAATATTTTAACGAAATCTGGCCCTATGAAGAATTCCAGTGGTTACAATATGTATTATGGTAGAAATAATTAAAATATTTTGTATTACAACGAGAGATGCTTTCCTGCATTCTTGGGTAGAAAGTGCACGTCCTTACTAAGAAGCTTGTCAAGGACGTTCAACAGCAGCAGTTGTTGGCCGACAACACTCAAGTTGTGCGTACACTGCTGGTGCTGGTGACACACCGGGTTGCTTCATTCTGACAATGTTGTCTACATAACAATTTTTCATCATGCGCTTCTTAATATAAAAATGATGCAATGCACAAGAAGTCTTTCTTCAGTTAGAACAGTGGTTTCCAACCTTTTTCGACTCATCGCCCCCTTTTGAAGCTCCACACCGATCATCGCCCCCCAAATATTGGGAACCGAAAAACAGCACTTCGTCAGGCCCCCCAAAACGTTGGTCTTTGGTCCCATGGGGTGATAAACCAGACCCCCCTCAGCCAGTGGACTTTTTGTCGCTACATATCGGCTATACCCTACTTCATTTACTGTTTGGTGGTAATCACCGTATTTTGCCTAAACGCGCGAAGCGCGACAAATTTATATAATTCATGTTTGAATCGGTCAATATGATCGGGAATTGCATAGATATTGCTATCAATTTTATATCCTCTTTCTGCTCACGTAATCAGATTTTCCGGTAGATCTGAGTGTGGTGTGTGTAGGAAAATGTAGGAATCCTAAATAATAATTTAGCATCTTCGGGCGAAATCGTTGCTATATTGACTTCGTTGCATGATACTCTTTCGTGACCTCCTATATATCTGCTATCTCAGAAGATATGGAAATCGTCAAAACGTACCGAACTAAAAGACGCACATGATTTCAAATTGGTATTTCGTTACTGGCAAATAATTTTTTCCTTGCGGGATGGCATTTGTCCTGTAGGGTTAAGGTCGCCAGGTCAGGAACATTCGGCACCAGTCATTGAGGTGCCTATGGACAATTAAACATATATCTATCGAAGTTTTCGGTCAGCACAAGGGCATTCCTTTTCGGCCAAGGTCTTATCGCTGCTGATCGTTCTAGCATACTTCTCGGAGTCGCATGTTACATGGCCTCTAACTTCATATGTCTTGGTGCGTCGTGGCCCAGTAATGGCCGACGCCGAAGTCTCACATTTCCATATCATTCGTATTTTTGTTGGGTGACTGCATGGTATCCCCAAATCAAGATATATAAAATTATTAAATCGCGCGCAACGCGAAAAATTTTTGAATAAGTTGCACGAGTTTCTAAAAAAGTTACTACATAATTAATTCACGAAGTAATTTTGAGCTCCCTTCGAGTTCGGGCTCCCCACCCCAATTGGGAGGTTTGGGGTGCGGCAGTTACGGTCCCGAATCCAAAATAGCCGTTTTAACGCGCCATCGCCCCCTTCGTTGTTTTCGCCCCCTATCGCCCCCTCGTCCGTTTTCGCCCCCCTATCGCCCCCTTTGCTATTTTCGCCCCCCTAGACCGCCAAATCGCCCCTGGGGGGCGATATCGCCCACGTTGGGAACCACTGAGTTAGAATATTGCGGTACGTTGACCATAACACCATGTCTACCTATTATTTGTTTTTTTTTTACCGTTTATGATTCACAATGAGCAGACGATAGTAGTATATACGATCGCTCGCATGACGCAATGGGGTTCTTATGGGTGCGGCGGTGAGGTGCCTGAAAACTCGTGGTGGTGATGGCACCCTTTTGACCCCCCTCTCGGCGGTGAGGTGCCATTGTTTCTTATGGGTGCGGTGATGATGGTACCCTTTCCGGTATAGGCTGCGGCGGTGAGGTGCCTGAAAACTCGTGGTGGTGATGGCACCCTTTTAGACCCCCTCTCGGCGGTGAGGTGCCATGTGTTCTTATGGATGCGGTGATGATGGCACCCTTTCCGGTATAGGCTGCGGCCGTGAGATGCCTGAAAACTCGTGGTGATGATGACACCCTTTTGACCCCCCTCTCGGCGGTGAGGTGCCATGTGTTCTTATGGATGCGGTGATGATGGTACCCTTTCCGGTATAGGCTGCGGCGGTGAGGTGCCTGAAAACCCGGGGTTGTGACTCGCCTTTTTTGCTATAGGCGGTGGCGGTGATTCGCCGTGAAAACTCGTGGTCGTGACTCGCCTTTTTTGCTATAGGCTGTGGTGGTGATTCGCCTGTCATGTATTCTTACGCGGTCTCTGGTGATTCGCCATGTGTTCTTATGGGTGCGGTCGTGATTCGTACTTTCAGGCATCTCTCGCGTGGTGTTGAATAGTCACCAACAATAACCGCACAAACGGAAACGTGGCTTGTTGTGAGGATTAAGCAGTGCGACCTATATTCCGAATGACCTGCGCACTGAATTGTTTCACGGCCAACCGCGTGCTACTATCGAATATTACACAATTCCATTCAGTGCGAAATAGTTTGATCGTAAATTATTATATATGATATCGTAGTTTAGTCGTGTCAAATGACCGATCGTGTTCTCTTTCCTCTCTATTGATTGCTAGCTGAATAATACTTTCGGCTTATTCGCTGTTTCGCGCCTACAGAATAGTCTGCTGTTCACAGTCGCGACTTCACCGCGATAGCGCAATTTTCACACCTCGATCAGTAGAACAACACTGCACTAACCCAGTTGCCGAAACACATAGGTCATACATTTTACGTGAAATATTGTATTGTGGTATACAAATATGCAAACTATTCTTTCAATTCAACAAGTCTAGTTAACGGATCGATTTTCAAGCTGCCGACACAGTTTTTAACACGAGTGAGTTGATATTTCTTCCCGGGTACGAGCGAGGCTTTGTTCCATTGATCCAAAACCACCTCGCCAGTATCATCCTTCAATGTAAAACTGTATAATTTCAACTCCTTTCCGGCACCAGAATTGACCGTCTTCTCCTCTCGAGAAACACAAGTAGCGGCGATCGAGACGTATTCATCTTTATTTCCGTATACCGATTCACAGTTCAATAATGGGTATTCTTCAGTCGTATGTCTCGATTTTCCATGTAGAGTTACTGACGAAGCCCGTCCCAGTAATACAGCAGGTTTTCCAGTAAACTTGTCAATTTGGACCCAACCGGATTTGACCATGAGTTTTTTTCGTTTGGAGAATGCTTTCTCAATGACCCCGAACAATTCACGATTGAAACACGTGAAAGATATCTCTTCGTTATTGCCGTCGATGAATATACCTTTGAGATATTGGCTAACGCCACCTCTTTTGGGTGATGAGACGAATTTGACACCGACGTGAAAATTTGAAGTTGCTCCGACTTGCATAGTGTTGACGCTGTTCGACGTCATATCGTTTGATAAAGTGGGAGTCATCAGTGTAATTCACTACACAAATCAAGTTGAATCGTATTTGAATGTATTGATTCGACCCAACTCAAATCCTATTAACGCGATCTGTTGAATCGAACGTAACCTGAATATTACTGACGCCAACATTCACCCTCATCGGATCATTCACACATTCCACGCCGCTGTTTTAACACTTATAGAATCAATACCAACTATCTCTGACCCGATATTATTCAATCATTTTGGTAATTTGCCAACTTTAAATCCATTCGCGGGATGTACTAAAGGTAAATCCAAATAACCCAGAATGAAATATTTGGACTTTGACATTGTGTGAATTGAAATAGGATTGACAAACATGACTACCAACTTTGATCCAGCCACATTTCAAACTCAAAAGAATTATTCACAACATTAACAATTGTTAAAAATCTAGTTTCACTTACTTGATTATACCATTACAACTCACAAATTTGAATTAATTCATCCTGGTTGTATTCGTATGCTCTATCTTTTTATTCAATTGTAAAGGTTGTTACTATTCTGAAGACAAAGTATTTACTAATCGGCGCATATACGATTTGACTTGGACATATTATATTTTGAGTATACGAGATTTGAATGTCTGAACAATAACTGAGAATTAATTTATCACAAATAAATCCGTATATTACAGCGTAAAAGATATTGGGGTGTCAGCAACTCTGTACGGTCGTAGTTACAACCACATTAACTAATCTACCCAGGCAACTCGTCATGATCATTCCTGAAATCAACACAAACACGACCACTGACTTGAGTTAACCGCGAAACACCATCAAGTTTTAAATCCGCTTGCAGCTGACGGATTATTCGAATGCATCGATGGGGAATATTATTGAACTCGTCGGTATTGTTACTTCAACAAATTACACCGACTGCGAAAGTTTATATCGAATGATAAGACTTGATCACATATTTGTTGATCACAGACATGACAAAAAAAAACATTACCGAGATTTTATAAACTAGTCATATTACTCTACACATCTATCAATATCAAAATGCGAGTCATTCAATTTTTCTACTAAAGTAACATTGCACTTTCGGATTCGAATTCGGTATAGTCATACAAATTGTATTAAATCCAACATCAAAACAAAAGGAATTTTTTTTTAGTTTATTGAAATCAAATCATTCGTCTTCGACTTGTGCTTTTCTAGATTACCCGCGACAATTCGTTTCGAGTGAGTTGTAACCAAAGTCAAGATATCTTTGTGTCCACAGATATGGAAGATGAATATAGCTAACACAATCACGAATCGACGTTTCAGAGTATTTCACGGGTGTAATAAACTTGTTAGTGTCACCTATCTAAAAGTACGCACGCGTTCGATTTCCATACCGACTGTTGCGATGTTTAGGATTCACTTACAATAACCACGGGTGAGGATTTAACATCAATGTCGTTACTGTCGGAATTTGCGACAGAGAATTGAAACATATGCACTTTACAGAGTGTGAAAATATCACTTTGAGTATCGAGTACCGTTCGAAGCTAGCGATCAATTCTTAATCATTTCAGTAACTCCCCATTGTGCGTGCTAAATGTAAAATATCGCGAGGTTATACACTCTAAGACTTTGATTATTGTAAAAGTAAATTGTGATATGTTTGTTAGATGCATCCAATTCAACTAGAAGTGTCTAGTATCCAACAGTCGTAATATCAAAAAAGTACTTGCTACGCTGTAATCCACTTAACGTGTTTTGTATTGTTGTTCATTTGTAGTATTGATTGTTTTTGAACCCTCAAATAATAATTCCCGACATGAAACTAAGCCGCCGAAAGTCGTTACCATCACAAAGAAACAATTTGCACGATGTTGACTAAATGTATCCTATAGTTAGGTGTACTGGAATTATTTGTAAAACACACACACACACACACACACACACACACACACACACACACACGATCAGAGAAATTGGAAATTTTTCCGTTGTCATTCGCTAAAGTAAATGTCATCACAATACTCTGTCACTAAAAGACGTTACTTGGACGTGCTTGAATTCTAGACATAGTTCTGATTTACCCAACACAAGACCCAAGGACAACCCTAGTTTCAGCCGAACACAGATATCCAAAATATCACACACTTCGCTATTCCTAAAGCACAAACACACGATACAAAATAATACTTGTTGTGTTGTTGCGGCATCATCACTCAACAATATCACCCTCAATACAAATGATGTTTATGTGTAACATGCTATTGATTTGAACCACACCCACCTGACGGAAGAGGATTTACTCAATCTTTACAAAATGGATATTGACCAACATCACATCACCGGATTGTATCTGTTTCGCTGGATACGAGTTATGTTAGTTTAACAGTAAACAAATTTCACCCTCTTGGATTATGAACTCAATGCGTTAGCAGTCATTCAATATTTTGTTTGTGTCAACTAGTTACTTGGTATGTTACTCCACAACTCTTACAAAAGTACGAAGGATATTAACATCGCACTAAGTAATTAACTTTACTCGATATTCTCGCATTACGAAACTAAAGAATGGTTGGTTAGACTCTACAAACTGTTTCGATATCACAAGACCTTTATTGTCTGAATGGGTGTTCATGTGTCTTAAGAACCAAATAGTTCAACACAGCACTAGTACCAACAGAAACATCAGAGTTGTTTACACAAAAGTTTGTATGCGTGCAGTATGCGAATACCATGTGTAAGTCCAGCACAATTGTGGTATCCATCCGGGTTTAGTTAACACAATTTACGACACCGAGGTCACCTCATCTTTCGTAAGACAACAAACCAACCAAGGTTTCAGGATATGTCCGTGTCATAGCAATAAATCAGCTACTCCAACAACAGAGTACATATGTTTTCTAGTTACGGCGCTTACATCTTACACACAAATCAATCTACTTTGCTAACAAAAAGTGCTGGGTCATCAAGTGATTACCCTAACAACAAAACAGCTAAACGTACTATCATACAAAATGGCCGTTATAGTCACCAACGGTACATGGTACAAGTAACAAGTCTCGAGAATCCAGTTATTGAAAAAACATGAAAGTGTTTCTCCTGCGCCAAGTCGTTATGTTGACGAAAGCGTATATTGTAATATCATGATCGATTTGCATTCGTTGGTCACAAAATGTCACTACTCTAAATAATTATTTTTCACTCAAACACAAACGCATACTTGTCGCCAATCGTTTTCATCAAGCACGAGTTCAAGAAACTTACTTACTACGACATGAATTGTTATTTTTATGTTGTGTAAATAGGTAATAATTTTAGTAACACTATATCAATGTCATCTAGTTGCGCGAATAGATTTACACGTGGTCTTGTGGTTTTAATCGAAGTATACAGCACGGTCTAATGTAGAGTCATCTCTACTGTACAGCAACTCGGTAATCGAAATGCATTAAAATTTAAACAACGATCTTGTTTCGTCGCACCAAAAATATGTTTACTATCGCGATACTCTGCACAGGCCGTGTAAATCCTTTTCACACTAGTAATAGTATACCAACAGCTACCGGCGACAACGTTTTACAATACCAACGACACTAAAAAACGATACCTACCCAAGTAAAATTACCATTTTCACCTGGAGGTCGGTCGTTACCCGAGTAGAAGTACCATTGTCCTTTGGAGATTTATCGTTTACCCAGTGTAACAATCCCCTTTTCACTTGGAAATATATTTTTGACCTGGATAACAAACCCCTTTTCACTTGGAAATCTATTTTTACCCTGGATAACAAACCTTTTTCACTTGGAAATATATTTTTTCTCTTGGTAACAAACCTTTTTCACTTGGAAATATATTTTTTCTCTGGGTAACAAACCCCTTTTCCTTTGGAAATCTATTTTTTCTCTGGGTAACAAACCTTTTTCACTTGGAAATATATTTTTTCTCTGGTTAACAAACCTTTTTCACTTGGAAATATATTTTTTCTCTGGTTAACAAACCTTTTTCACTTGGAAATATATTTTTTCTCTGGGTAACAAACCTTTTTCACTTGGAAATATATTTTTTCCCCGGGTAACAAACCTTTTTCCCTGAGCAACAAACCATTTTCACTTGGTGGTCCGTCGTTTACCCGAGTAAAAATATCATTTTCCTTTAGAGATCCGGCGTTTACCCAGTGTAACAATACATTTTCACTTGGAAATCTGTCATTTACCTGAGTACCAATACCGTTTCACTTGGAAATCTATCATTTTCCTGGGTAACAATACCATTTTCGTTTTGAAAACTAACCACCACACCGGGTCAATTTGATATTTTTGGATATTGTTACAACGGACAGTGACAACATATACACCAACAGCGACTCCGATACATTTGTGTAATCGCATTTTCACTTGTTCTGGTGCATCCCATCAAAATCGACGGTTAGCCACACACACACACACACACACAATAACAACGCGCTATTTCGATATGACTGCAATGTCCGGGTTCGTGCTTTAGATTTTCCAGAATCAATCCGTCTAAAGTTGTAATCCCCCCGACTTTGTTAACTGGTTGATACACGGATAACAATCTTCGGAAAATGTAGGAACGCATGCTACCCATCGTGCGCACGATTCCAGGTTACTTGTGATTAATTTCCTTGCTCACACTATACAGATTATACGTACAGGGATATGTAGCGGTAATCGGTTTGGTCAATACATATCGCCCCATCCAGTATGGAATTACAAACCCAATACAGGCCAGTTCATAACCGGATCCGGATATTCAATGCAAAGCGATAAAGCAGAACCAATGACCAAATGTAATTAAACATATAGATTCACAACCCTTGATTTTTTTTCGTGAAAAATGACAATACATATCGAATATACTTTACGATTGTTCAACCCTACCAAGTATTCACGTAAATGTGGTTTATGACATTACATACAATGTGTCGGTGTACAAATGTGGGGTGTTTATGCACACATCGGTATGACCCATAGACAACATCATCATACCCTCCAGGACTTCAGTCAACTACCATTGGTCTCTCGATACAGCGAACGATACAGTATGCAACACATATCATTAGAGTGATATATCCACAGGTAAATATGGGGACTGGCCACAATAATTGTATCGAGATTTAACCGAGATTACTATCCGTTCACTGATTCACTCGATGGTTTTAGCAACTTGAAACATCACAAGATAGACACGACTCGAATTACTAATATTCACAATGTTTATAAGTGTCGTTACTGATCGCGCACTAAGTCTATATGAATATTCGAAAAATCGGGTATCGCTACTCTCAACACCAGTGATTCGGTTTAAGTTTGAAATCGATTTGGTAATGTAATCCGAAATGGTGTGTTTCTGCGGGATCTGTTAACCTTTACAAGAGAGTGCTGTCTCTTTGACGCATGAAACAATTATTATCAACCACACCTTGCGTGCATCGATTTGTCGGCGTCGTACAATTATTGTGGCCAGTCCCCATATTTACCTGTGGATATATCACTCTAATGATATGTGTTGCATACTGTATCGTTCGCTGTATCGAGAGACCAATGGTAGTTGACTGAAGTCCTGGGGGGTATGATGATGTTGTCTATGGGTCATACCGATGTGTGCATAAACACCCCACATTTGTACACCGACACATTGTATGTAATGTCATAAACCACATTTACGTGAATACTTGGTAGGGTTGAACAATCGTAAAGTATATTCGATATGTATTGTCATTTTTCACGAAAAAAAATCAAGGGTTGTGAATCTATATGTTTAATTACATTTGGTCATTGGTTCTGCTTTATCGCTTTGCATTGAATATCCGGATCCGGTTATGAACTGGCCTGTATTGGGTTTGTAATTCCATACTGGATGGGGCGATATGTATTGACCAAACCGATTACCGCTACATATCCCTGTACGTATAATCTGTATAGTGTGAGCAAGGAAATTAATCACAAGTAACCTGGAATCGTGCGCACGATGGGTAGCATGCGTTCCTACATTTTCCGAAGATTGTTATCCGTGTATCAACCAGTTAACAAAGTCGGGGGGATTACAACTTTAGACGGATTGATTCTGGAAAATCTAAAGCACGAACCCGGACATTGCAGTCATATCGAAATAGCGCGTTGTTATTGTGTGTGTGTGTGTGTGTGTGGCTAACCGTCGATTTTGATGGGATGCACCAGAACAAGTGAAAATGCGATTACACAAATGTATCGGAGTCGCTGTTGGTGTATATGTTGTCACTGTCCGTTGTAACAATATCCAAAAATATCAAATTGACCCGGTGTGGTGGTTAGTTTTCAAAACGAAAATGGTATTGTTACCCAGGAAAATGATAGATTTCCAAGTGAAACGGTATTGGTACTCAGGTAAATGACAGATTTCCAAGTGAAAATGTATTGTTACACTGGGTAAACGCCGGATCTCTAAAGGAAAATGATATTTTTACTCGGGTAAACGACGGACCACCAAGTGAAAATGGTTTGTTGCTCAGGGAAAAAGGTTTGTTACCCGGGGAAAAAATATATTTCCAAGTGAAATAGGTTTGTTACCCAGAGAAAAAATATATTTCCAAGTGAAAAAGGTTTGTTAACCAGAGAAAAAATATATTTCCAAGTGAAAAAGGTTTGTTAACCAGAGAAAAAATATATTTCCAAGTGAAAAAGGTTTGTTACCCAGAGAAAAAATAGATTTCCAAAGGAAAAGGGGTTTGTTACCCAGAGAAAAAATATATTTCCAAGTGAAAAAGGTTTGTTACCAAGAGAAAAAATATATTTCCAAGTGAAAAAGGTTTGTTATCCAGGGTAAAAATAGATTTCCAAGTGAAAAGGGGTTTGTTATCCAGGTCAAAAATATATTTCCAAGTGAAAAGGGGATTGTTACACTGGGTAAACGATAAATCTCCAAAGGACAATGGTACTTCTACTCGGGTAACGACCGACCTCCAGGTGAAAATGGTAATTTTACTTGGGTAGGTATCGTTTTTTAGTGTCGTTGGTATTGTAAAACGTTGTCGCCGGTAGCTGTTGGTATACTATTACTAGTGTGAAAAGGATTTACACGGCCTGTGCAGAGTATCGCGATAGTAAACATATTTTTGGTGCGACGAAACAAGATCGTTGTTTAAATTTTAATGCATTTCGATTACCGAGTTGCTGTACAGTAGAGATGACTCTACATTAGACCGTGCTGTATACTTCGATTAAAACCACAAGACCACGTGTAAATCTATTCGCGCAACTAGATGACATTGATATAGTGTTACTAAAATTATTACCTATTTACACAACATAAAAATAACAATTCATGTCGTAGTAAGTAAGTTTCTTGAACTCGTGCTTGATGAAAACGATTGGCGACAAGTATGCGTTTGTGTTTGAGTGAAAAATAATTATTTAGAGTAGTGACATTTTGTGACCAACGAATGCAAATCGATCATGATATTACAATATACGCTTTCGTCAACATAACGACTTGGCGCAGGAGAAACACTTTCATGTTTTTTCAATAACTGGATTCTCGAGACTTGTTACTTGTACCATGTACCGTTGGTGACTATAACGGCCATTTTGTATGATAGTACGTTTAGCTGTTTTGTTGTTAGGGTAATCACTTGATGACCCAGCACTTTTTGTTAGCAAAGTAGATTGATTTGTGTGTAAGATGTAAGCGCCGTAACTAGAAAACATATGTACTCTGTTGTTGGAGTAGCTGATTTATTGCTATGACACGGACATATCCTGAAACCTTGGTTGGTTTGTTGTCTTACGAAAGATGAGGTGACCTCGGTGTCGTAAATTGTGTTAACTAAACCCGGATGGATACCACAATTGTGCTGGACTTACACATGGTATTCGCATACTGCACGCATACAAACTTTTGTGTAAACAACTCTGATGTTTCTGTTGGTACTAGTGCTGTGTTGAACTATTTGGTTCTTAAGACACATGAACACCCATTCAGACAATAAAGGTCTTGTGATATCGAAACAGTTTGTAGAGTCTAACCAACCATTCTTTAGTTTCGTAATGCGAGAATATCGAGTAAAGTTAATTACTTAGTGCGATGTTAATATCCTTCGTACTTTTGTAAGAGTTGTGGAGTAACATACCAAGTAACTAGTTGACACAAACAAAATATTGAATGACTGCTAACGCATTGAGTTCATAATCCAAGAGGGTGAAATTTGTTTACTGTTAAACTAACATAACTCGTATCCAGCGAAACAGATACAATCCGGTGATGTGATGTTGGTCAATATCCATTTTGTAAAGATTGAGTAAATCCTCTTCCGTCAGGTGGGTGTGGTTCAAATCAATAGCATGTTACACATAAACATCATTTGTATTGAGGGTGATATTGTTGAGTGATGATGCCGCAACAACACAACAAGTATTATTTTGTATCGTGTGTTTGTGCTTTAGGAATAGCGAAGTGTGTGATATTTTGGATATCTGTGTTCGGCTGAAACTAGGGTTGTCCTTGGGTCTTGTGTTGGATAAATCAGAACTATGTCTAGAATTCAAGCACGTCCAAGTAACGTCTTTTAGTGACAGAGTATTGTGATGACATTTACTTTAGCGAATGACAACGGAAAAATTTCCAATTTCTCTGATCGTGTGTGTGTGTGTGTGTGTGTGTGTGTGTGTGTGTGTGTTTTACAAATAATTCCAGTACACCTAACTATAGGATACATTTAGTCAACATCGTGCAAATTGTTTCTTTGTGATGGTAACGACTTTCGGCGGCTTAGTTTCATGTCGGGAATTATTATTTGAGGGTTCAAAAACAATCAATACTACAAATGAACAACAATACAAAACACGTTAAGTGGATTACAGCGTAGCAAGTACTTTTTTGATATTACGACTGTTGGATACTAGACACTTCTAGTTGAATTGGATGCATCTAACAAACATATCACAATTTACTTTTACAATAATCAAAGTCTTAGAGTGTATAACCTCGCGATATTTTACATTTAGCACGCACAATGGGGAGTTACTGAAATGATTAAGAATTGATCGCTAGCTTCGAACGGTACTCGATACTCAAAGTGATATTTTCACACTCTGTAAAGTGCATATGTTTCAATTCTCTGTCGCAAATTCCGACAGTAACGACATTGATGTTAAATCCTCACCCGTGGTTATTGTAAGTGAATCCTAAACATCGCAACAGTCGGTATGGAAATCGAACGCGTGCGTACTTTTAGATAGGTGACACTAACAAGTTTATTACACCCGTGAAATACTCTGAAACGTCGATTCGTGATTGTGTTAGCTATATTCATCTTCCATATCTGTGGACACAAAGATATCTTGACTTTGGTTACAACTCACTCGAAACGAATTGTCGCGGGTAATCTAGAAAAGCACAAGTCGAAGACGAATGATTTGATTTCAATAAACTAAAAAAAAATTCCTTTTGTTTTGATGTTGGATTTAATACAATTTGTATGACTATACCGAATTCGAATCCGAAAGTGCAATGTTACTTTAGTAGAAAAATTGAATGACTCGCATTTTGATATTGATAGATGTGTAGAGTAATATGACTAGTTTATAAAATCTCGGTAATGTTTTTTTTTGTCATGTCTGTGATCAACAAATATGTGATCAAGTCTTATCATTCGATATAAACTTTCGCAGTCGGTGTAATTTGTTGAAGTAACAATACCGACGAGTTCAATAATATTCCCCATCGATGCATTCGAATAATCCGTCAGCTGCAAGCGGATTTAAAACTTGATGGTGTTTCGCGGTTAACTCAAGTCAGTGGTCGTGTTTGTGTTGATTTCAGGAATGATCATGACGAGTTGCCTGGGTAGATTAGTTAATGTGGTTGTAACTACGACCGTACAGAGTTGCTGACACCCCAATATCTTTTACGCTGTAATATACGGATTTATTTGTGATAAATTAATTCTCAGTTATTGTTCAGACATTCAAATCTCGTATACTCAAAATATAATATGTCCAAGTCAAATCGTATATGCGCCGATTAGTAAATACTTTGTCTTCAGAATAGTAACAACCTTTACAATTGAATAAAAAGATAGAGCATACGAATACAACCAGGATGAATTAATTCAAATTTGTGAGTTGTAATGGTATAATCAAGTAAGTGAAACTAGATTTTTAACAATTGTTAATGTTGTGAATAATTCTTTTGAGTTTGAAATGTGGCTGGATCAAAGTTGGTAGTCATGTTTGTCAATCCTATTTCAATTCACACAATGTCAAAGTCCAAATATTTCATTCTGGGTTATTTGGATTTACCTTTAGTACATCCCGCGAATGGATTTAAAGTTGGCAAATTACCAAAATGATTGAATAATATCGGGTCAGAGATAGTTGGTATTGATTCTATAAGTGTTAAAACAGCGGCGTGGAATGTGTGAATGATCCGATGAGGGTGAATGTTGGCGTCAGTAATATTCAGGTTACGTTCGATTCAACAGATCGCGTTAATAGGATTTGAGTTGGGTCGAATCAATACATTCAAATACGATTCAACTTGATTTGTGTAGTGAATTACACTGATGACTCCCACTTTATCAAACGATATGACGTCGAACAGCGTCAACACTATGCAAGTCGGAGCAACTTCAAATTTTCACGTCGGTGTCAAATTCGTCTCATCACCCAAAAGAGGTGGCGTTAGCCAATATCTCAAAGGTATATTCATCGACGGCAATAACGAAGAGATATCTTTCACGTGTTTCAATCGTGAATTGTTCGGGGTCATTGAGAAAGCATTCTCCAAACGAAAAAAACTCATGGTCAAATCCGGTTGGGTCCAAATTGACAAGTTTACTGGAAAACCTGCTGTATTACTGGGACGGGCTTCGTCAGTAACTCTACATGGAAAATCGAGACATACGACTGAAGAATACCCATTATTGAACTGTGAATCGGTATACGGAAATAAAGATGAATACGTCTCGATCGCCGCTACTTGTGTTTCTCGAGAGGAGAAGACGGTCAATTCTGGTGCCGGAAAGGAGTTGAAATTATACAGTTTTACATTGAAGGATGATACTGGCGAGGTGGTTTTGGATCAATGGAACAAAGCCTCGCTCGTACCCGGGAAGAAATATCAACTCACTCGTGTTAAAAACTGTGTCGGCAGCTTGAAAATCGATCCGTTAACTAGACTTGTTGAATTGAAAGAATAGTTTGCATATTTGTATACCACAATACAATATTTCACGTAAAATGTATGACCTATGTGTTTCGGCAACTGGGTTAGTGCAGTGTTGTTCTACTGATCGAGGTGTGAAAATTGCGCTATCGCGGTGAAGTCGCGACTGTGAACAGCAGACTATTCTGTAGGCGCGAAACAGCGAATAAGCCGAAAGTATTATTCAGCTAGCAATCAATAGAGAGGAAAGAGAACACGATCGGTCATTTGACACGACTAAACTACGATATCATATATAATAATTTACGATCAAACTATTTCGCACTGAATGGAATTGTGTAATATTCGATAGTAGCACGCGGTTGGCCGTGAAACAATTCAGTGCGCAGGTCATTCGGAATATAGGTCGCACTGCTTAATCCTCACAACAAGCCACGTTTCCGTTTGTGCGGTTATTGTTGGTGACTATTCAACACCACGCGAGAGATGCCTGAAAGTACGAATCACGACCGCACCCATAAGAACACATGGCGAATCACCAGAGACCGCGTAAGAATACATGACAGGCGAATCACCACCACAGCCTATAGCAAAAAAGGCGAGTCACGACCACGAGTTTTCACGGCGAATCACCGCCACCGCCTATAGCAAAAAAGGCGAGTCACAACCCCGGGTTTTCAGGCACCTCACCGCCGCAGCCTATACCGGAAAGGGTACCATCATCACCGCATCCATAAGAACACATGGCACCTCACCGCCGAGAGGGGGGTCAAAAGGGTGTCATCATCACCACGAGTTTTCAGGCATCTCACGGCCGCAGCCTATACCGGAAAGGGTGCCATCATCACCGCATCCATAAGAACACATGGCACCTCACCGCCGAGAGGGGGTCTAAAAGGGTGCCATCACCACCACGAGTTTTCAGGCACCTCACCGCCGCAGCCTATACCGGAAAGGGTACCATCATCACCGCACCCATAAGAAACAATGGCACCTCACCGCCGAGAGGGGGGGTCAAAAGGGTGCCATCACCACCACGAGTTTTCAGGCACCTCACCGCCGCACCCATAAGAACCCCATTGCGTCATGCGAGCGATCGTATATACTACTGACGATCAACCGTTTACAACGGTAGGCCTATAAAATAGGCTAACAGCGGTAAAATATCAAATTATAAGTTCACCGACAGTGCTAAATCTACGATACAAACAAAATGCAGACGTCAAAAATTTATTGATTTAATGAAAAATTTTGACAAATTTTGAGCTAACGCTACAATTTTGACAAAATTTTGACAAATTTTGACATGTCGAAAAAAAAACGCCCTACTGATTATATATGCGCACATTCTCGTTTGCTATCATCTGTAGGCTACTAATTCTTGTCTGCTTTATACGTTCGTATTCCCTCGATGTCACTTGTCAGTGTTTGATTTGTTATTAATACTGCGCATTGTGCATTACATGGCGTTGAATGACGTTGTCAAATATTGATGCAGCAAGAGATTCTCTGTGGCGCAAACTCTGAATTTATTCGGTTAGTTTAAGCGGGAACCTTCTATGTTACCTTCATTGCTGGACGGCCTCTATCGGGCGTAACCATATCGCGGATCGAATCTCAAACCATCGGGATTTGTATTCTCATTAATAAGGTTGCGGCATGCGCCCATATTGCTCTTGCTGCAATAACACCTTGATAATTAAGTCAAACCATTTCACGATCAAATTCGACTAGCGGATCGGGACCTACGTAGGCCGTAGGCCCCGGGCTGATATTAACCAGCGCGTTGTCGGCATTAAAACACTACGTGCGTAGCCAGTGAGTGTCTCATTTCAAACTAAAAATCCTGTCCTTTTGAAACGTCAATTCACAATTCGTATTATCGATGACGCGTACTGCAAATTAGCGAGAAACATTTGTATGCGAAATGGGTCGTCGATATCTCATGTGCACTATCGTCGGTGATTTGATTTAGCGCGTCCGTATGCAGGCCTTCTACCGTCCGCAGAACCACTTTCGCCAAACAGTAACAATCTCTGAGTGTAATATTGTTTGTGTTTACTGTTTATGTATCTTTTGATTAAAACTTATGCCCGCGTCTGAACAAATTGCGCTCCATGCCATTGCCGAATCTGGGTATTTAGGTATGACTCGCGCACCCTATAATTGTAAATATTGTGGGTTTGCGGCATGTCTGCAATTTCGGTATCAGCGCACCCTTGCCGGCCGATTGTGCAGTCCGATAAAATTGTTCACTACTATGTATTTCGCACGGCGTACTGATACTGATTTCAGCAAACTAACGATCGTTGTGAAATGTCAAAATTCGACCTCATTGCTAGAAACGTAGATTTCATCACGCGCTCTGCGAAACACTATGTTCTACCCCGATTTGACGACCAAATATACGTTCACCTTCTACAAATTAAAATGCAATATTTGCATCGATGAAGGCCGCAAGCCGCCTTTAAAATGTTTTGTTAACCAGTTTTGTCATAAATATTCTCTGAGCGCACAGTTGAACAGTGTTTTATTGTGTGTGCCTGGTAATTGGTATTTATTACAGTGCCCATAATATTAATCCAATGATGATTTCCGAACGTAAATCGGGAAAAGCAGCAATGCAGTCTAAATCGATGTTTTAATCAGCAACCAATTGCCGCGATGCAAGCTACTCAATACTAAGTAAAAACCCATTGTGTTGGCGGCAAGAGATAATTACTGATTGGTCGCACGCGTTTGTAATCATACTTCTTGCCTGTATTTCGTGTTCCAGAATTGTTTAGCCATGTTACTGCTCAGTCCAG
The DNA here is from genome assembly GCF_051294905.1 of Botryllus schlosseri. Lineage (NCBI taxonomy): Eukaryota > Metazoa > Chordata > Ascidiacea > Stolidobranchia > Styelidae > Botryllus > Botryllus schlosseri. The sequence goes on from NC_137241.1 coordinate 3,338,302, forward strand.
CAATGAATGCCGAGCGTTCGGCAATCAATAACCTAATTTCGCAATGATCTTAGCGGGAGATCGCGTCGCGTGTACAGACGAATCTCGCTAGTTGGCCACCGCCGTGCGTAACACTGATAATACGACATGTTGAATCGCAACTGAATATTAGCATCAGAATGGAAATTTCGGAAGGACGGGGTTTTGCGTTTCAAAAGGGGAGGGTTTCGACACCCCCTTGGCTACGCGCCTGCCGCCACCCCATGCAAAAATGAAAGTCGGCGCCTAGTCACATTTACGAATCCTCTTGTATGATTTAAATCGAACGAATATATTGCGTGCGTTTATATTCTCACGGATGTGTAGATGGGTAGTGTAGGTTATAGTACCATATCCATTTGTTGTAACTTCTCGAAGCTTCTTATTAGGTCCTATATTTTGGCTGATAAGAACTTACTGTAGTAGGTAGCTGTACAGTTACTCACGTACCAGTTCTACGTGTGCGTGAGGGATACACCGTCGTTTTGAATTTACTTTCAAAATTTGATTAAGATTAATGACTTATTAATCTGTCTATCACACAGCTAGCAAGATGTAATGACCTTGAATCATCACTCATACTTCGAAAATTCAATTTGACTTGAATTGTGACTTGACTCGTAACTTGACTTGACTTGACTCGACTTGATCCTCAAAAAACGAGTGACTTGACTTGACTCGAGTCACCTTTGAAAATCGATTGACTTGACTTGACTCGAGACAAAATCTGCAATGACTCGAGATGACTCGTGACTGGAAGGTAGTGACTTGATCCCAACACTGCTCATAATACGGCGGAGGGCACAATTCCATGACATTACCTGTAATGGATCTCTGGGGTAAACACAAGATAAGAGCCGCTTCTCCAAAACAAAACTATCATTTGCATCTCTCGATGCGATCTAATTCTTTTTAGTTTCTACTGAACAGCACTATCCAGGTCTCTGCGCCGTCCGAGGGGCACAGTTTTTGCTTTTTTCAGCCCGTGAGAGCGTATTAACGACTGCTTCTAATAACTACTTAGCGACTTGCTTACATGAGAAGATCTTTGCGTCGCTACATCTTGAAGTAATTTCAGGATGCTACTTGAGTAGATTTTAGCTTCTCTACTTTTACTTCCACATGGATAGCTTTCTTGACTATACTTTGGCCATCGCTGATAATTCGTTGCACCATCCATAAACCGATGCTGGATTTTGACTGATACCGAACCTTGGTGAATGGGTGTAGCTATGAAATTGGTTTTTGACTAGAATTGCGAGCACGTACGTTTGAGTTATGCTCAAGTCGGCTGATAGAAGGGATTAAACATCAAAATCGTTAGAATATCTATGTGCTACGCGGACCCCCTGTTGAGAACCACTGACCTAGTCATTGCTAATGCTCAAAACTTGCCTTCTTTCAAAATGGAAGGCGATGGCTGGAATGAAAGCTTTTGAATTGCTGGAACATTCCTCACCTGTCTACTATGATTCTAATTAGTCCATCACCTGTCCATATGATTCTAATTATTTGCAGGGAAATGAAGACGATGAAATTCATATTCTGCCTGAACTACAGAAGGCTCTATCAGATCGGAAAATAGTGGCGAGATAGCGCAGTGGTATAATCCGCGGCTGCAACACCAATGGGTGCGGGTTTGAGTCCGACCGAGGTCGACTTCCGAATTCCGATACCTAAGTGTTGGAGGTTTACCTAGGCTCCTCCTCGCCACCTCATCCGCGTCAGCGGTGTCTTACAAAAGCCTAGAGGTGGGCCGTGCTATAAGTCGGCAGTTACGGAAAATAAGAAGAATATCGGCCTGGTGTAAATGACCGTAGTAGTCGACAAACACCATGAATACCCCAAAAACAAAAACAAACAAGATCAGAAAATAAAGTCGAACCGTGGTTTGAATGCGATATGTCTTTGTCAGGTAAGTCGAAGGATTTGCCCCCTGCCTATAGTATGATCTCCTTCAGCAAAGATATATATAGAAAATCTATATAATCGAATCATTCAATAGGCCCATGATCAAAATACTTGAGGCGCCCCAACACGAAGGTGTATTATGCATGCATGCATTATTGCACTAAGCAAATATGGTGATTTGGTGACATTGCAGAGACACTGCGCTCTAAGAATGATGTTGTCTCTAATTGAAGCGCATATCGAAAACAAATTTTTGGCCGCAGCCATTTTATTCAGAAAGCCAACGTACTGGAACTGCAAATAAATGAATTTTGTACAAGACCAACTGACGCGGCTGCGCGTCATTGGATCTTAACCCGTTGCGAAATTTCTGGCGCGATATCTTCACCGTCGCACTTAAACTCGACGCAGCCTCCATATTGTTACTCATTTTTTATGAGGTATACGACAAACATATGCTGCGACACAGTGTTTGCTTCCAAATGATGAAACAGGCACGGTCTTTCAATCCCACTTGCTTAAAGGGGCACTGCGCTCTAAAAATGATGTGGTCTCAAATTGAAGATAAAAACGAACAAAATTTTTGGCCGCAGCCATTTCCTTCAGAACGCCACCGTAATGGAGCTGCAATTTATTGAAATTTCTACAAGACCAGCTGCCGCGGCTGCTGAACCCGTTACATGGCACGATGTCTTCATCGTCGCACTTGCTCGACGCGATAAGGCAGTCACGCAGAGAACGAAACTTAGACACATTTCCTTCATAACATCGGCTGACAACTATCTAAAATTTTCTCTCTGCGTGACTGCCTAATCGCGTCGAGCAAGTGCGACGGTGACATTATCGTGCCATTTAACGGGTTAAGCAGCCGCGACAGCTGGTCTTGTAGAAATTTCAATAAATTGTAGCTCCATTACGGTGGCGTTCTGAAGGAAATGGCCGCGGCCAAAAATTTTTGTTCGTTTTTACCTTCAATTTGAGACCACATCATTTTTAGGGCGCAGTGCCCCTTTAATCAGCACCATACTGTCGGGGCTCTGTTGTACACTACCTGTATTCTGCTGTGACACTGCCGCCTAATCAAATGGGGAAGAAATATAGATGCATAATTTGTATATCAACGAATGCACAGTTCACAAAAATGCTATAATGAAGGTGATGCCGATTATGACTAATTATTACTGATGTAAAATGATAGCATTTTTGCACTGTATATGGCAGGGGTGGGCAACATACTGCCCGCGGGCCGGATCCGGCCTGCAAAGGGATTTTGTCCGGCCCGCGGACAGTTTTCCGTCTTACATGATAATGTGGCCCGCGGCCCGAGTCTGCCGAGATTTCCCACTACTTGCTTACTACGTCAAATTTTAGTGACTGTATGTTATTATATACGTATATGCGCAGCGTGTGAGAGTGGAGCTTACGCGTAAGTTCGTCGAAGAGAGAAGACTTGTATTATCGGCATTTACGATGTACTCAACCCTAATGTCCTTTGTGGTAATTGTGGTGCTGGTCGACTACAATGGTCAATTACACCAGGCTGATATTTCTTATTTTTCATTCTGTAACCGCCGACTTGTAGCACGACACACTTCTAGGCATTTGTAAGACGAAAACACTGCTTATACCAGGGGTCGCCAACTCAAAACGCAAAACGGGTCGCGGCCACTTCTCAAATTTCGTAGAGGACGCGGACCGCATGAATTCAATATCGAAATTTATCAGGCCACACAGTTAAACAACGATGCTATCTCGTCACCTACTCAACCCTAATGAATTGATATCTTGGCAAATTAGGGGTACCGGGGATATCGAACGCCTTGAATTCTTAATTGAGGATTGCACCGAGTGTTGATTGATCAGATAGAAGCAGACATGGCGGCGCCAGTATGATAATGCTATTCTCAGATCTACATTGTCTTCGTCATTATCGGCGAGAAATGGCCTTGAAGTGACATTACTGTCGGTAAAATCATAGTGTCCTATATGGTGTCGACACAAGCAAATCTCACGGCTCAGTGAAATTGTATCACGTCACAATTTCCATTTGGCTACAGGCAATTTGACGGTCATTTTTGACCGGCTTGCCGACCATTAAATTTGGTAAAACGGGTATCAATCGAAAGCTGACTCTGCACTGATTACGAAAATATAAATTTTATTCCGCTCGTGGCCCTGGAACTCCCACAATCAGCCCCGAATTTTTCATTGTTATGGAGATTAGCATTGGGACGCAACAATGCTGTCTGGCGAAACGAGAGAGAAGCTCATGACGCAACAATGCTGTCTGGCGAAACGAGAGTGTAGCTCAAGAGAAAAAGGTCCAAAAAGCATTGTTGCGTCCCAATGCCAACCTCCATAACAATGAAAAATTCGAGGCTGATTGTAGGGGTTCCAAGGCTGCAAGCGGAATAAAATTTATATTTTCGTAATCAGTGCAGAGTCAGCTTTCGATTGATACCCGTTTTACCAAATTTAATGCTCGGCAAGCCGGTCAAAAATGACCATCAAATTGCCTGTAGCCAAATGGAAATTGTGACGTGATACAATTTCACTGAGCCGTGAGATTTGCTTGTGTCGACATCATATAGGACACTATGGTAAAATGCATTCATTAAATGAGATTTATTCCTTGTATGTGCGGATAAATGGCCGAATAATGTATCGATTCAGCAATCCGGCCCGCCAAGTACTTAATTTTCCTGTATCCGGCCCGCCGACTCGAGAAGTTGCCCGTCTCTGGTATATGGTAAAGTACTGCGACAATATGCATTGGCCAAGAACATATTCGGTGGCTGTAACTTCATTTGGATAATTCCCTGCAAGAGGCCAGCTGTTTCTAATATTTCTAGTGAATTTGAATATGTCCTTGAGAATGTTCATTGTTCAATCTTGACTAGTGTCAGATCAGAAGACACTAGCATAGCACAGCACAGTTTCTGTAGCGTACAACCGAGCCAGTATGGTGATTATACAAATGTATACAATGTTGCAAGTGGCATTGACAGTCCGTGCTTTGATATCATATGAATTGTGGAAGCAAAGTGAGTGACACATATGCTTTCCACGTACTACATAAACAAAAGAAGCTACAATATGGAGGTCGCGTCGAGTAAGTGCGACGGTGAAGATATCGTGCCAGAAATTTCGCAACGGGTTAAAAAACGTGGTCGCTGGAGAGCAATTGGTGTTGTGCAATATTCACTTGATCGCAGCAACATTGCAGTGGCTTTCTGGAGAAAATGACTGCGTCCAAAACTTTGTTTTCAATCTGCGCTTCAATTTCAGACCACATCATTTTTAGAGCACAGTGCCCCTTTCAGATTAAGCAACTAACAAGTTATGAGGTTCATTGGTTTCCCATAAGATTCTGATGATGTAGAACAATTTATGCATCTTAACACATTTGCTGCATCTATTAACGCTCCGATTTATGATCGAATAATATAATTAATTATAATCAATTTTCCCTTTGAAGCTAAGCTTGTTAAACTATTCGCCGATACAACTGCATTTATATCTTTATTATGCAAAGTCCCATAGGAGCATTTCCAGTTGAAGTTGGTCATGTGCTCAGAATTCGCACATTGATATTTAGCAATAGCGATTTACCGACTTCAAAGTTGACTCCTCCTCATCTTTTGATTGCACATCACGAGAATGGAGATGTGCAACCGTGGATTTCGGCCAACGGTATCGCCATCAAGCGCACATTTGCACATCCGAGAACGAGAGAAGACCGTTTGAGATGATAATTGATCTACTATGCTAGTACGCATGGGATCTTAGTTATCCCAAGGTCTTCCAAATAATGCCGTTTATTCAACGTGTCCTTTGTTGGTGATATAATTTCGGGATTTCAGTCGAATAAGTTTGTCAGTTTTTGGAAAAAATATTAAGATATTCAACAATCAATTGAAACAATGTAGGCTATTTGATTACCCTTGCCCCAAGTAGGCTACTTGTACCGTGATGTACATATTGGATTGTGTGATTTTTTTGCATTTGCAAAATAAGTCGTTTTATATGGCTAGACTTTGCTATGCCTTCAATTTGTCTACTTTTCGTTGTTTAGTGGCACTGTACATGAGGGCTGTTCAAAAATTAATTACTGGTTAGAATTGACACAAAATTAGTGTGTAATTCAACCATTTGATCATGCAACCAGTCAATTCTTGAAAAGATACGATGCGTATTGTGCTGTACAGTGGACATACCTCGCTTCATTTTCGAATCCAGTTCTTTTACTGTGGATCATGTTGTGGGTTATAATTTTTATGGTTTTAATTTGTATTATTATTTTTATAACGGCAATTTACGTACACTGGTTTGTTCAATGTACATTCTTTACAGACTGATTATTTTAAAATGAAATATCTTGGTTCGAGAAGAGCCTGTGGAGGTATTTTAGATTTCAGGTACATAATTTTGAGCTTTACAGCCATAGGTACGGACATACAAACTTCAGACTACACAATATTTTGACATACATCGCTACCACGCAATGTGGCATCTAAAAAATCGATTTTTGTGTGTTTTTCGGTGCATAAATGCAAGCCTTAAAGTTTACAGTGTACATGTAATGTATTTCAGACGAGGACAACTAGATAATCCTAGTTGCCCAATTCGACTAGTTAGAACGAAAATATTCCTAGTTTCAATTAGAATAAAATTTCTAGTTTTCCTGAAGATGATACAGTTTGGGCGCTCAGTGCAACACGGTCAAATACGGCGGCTTTATGTTGCAAACAGCCGTGCACGATTAGGTCAGTCCTGAAATTTCTACAAAAATTGTGACCCCGACATAGCGTGCATACCTGTATAGTCCTGACAATGGATTAAATCTATATCTTTCATGGTTGAATCCAATTAAAATTGGTACTGATTGGGATCAATCGAACTGGGTCAGCTAAAATTAACTTGTTCAGAATGTTTCAGATTCTTCTGCTCCTGGTACCAGTATCCAGAGGGTTATTTGATGCTGAAGTACAGCAAGAATCTCCAGACCAAGGAATTGCCGTCCGTTTTTGCATTCATTCCAGTCAGTATTCCTTAACCTTGGAACGGAAACGCTATGCACGATAACTAATATAGCTGCTGTATAAACATACATGTGTAGCAGAGCTTGATTAAGCATGGATACTAAGTGATTTATTATGAGGACTTGATATGTTTTGAATGTTTGACTTCAACAATATTTTCTTTCATGAAACACGTGGCAGCGCTTATTATTAAATCTACTTAGTCACATAAACAATCACAGTAGACGCAGGAAATCGGTCCATATGCGACCGCTATAAAAATAAGGAAACTTAATTTTGTGTTTAAATAAATTTAAAATGATTCATATTAACTTTCCTAGTGGGAGATGAGGTTATGCCTGATTTAGTATCACTGATGTAACTTGCTCTCTTCGTATATAGACTTTACGTTGCTGCTGTCATACATCCGATTCCTGGTTATTTCGGCCCACATCCCTCACGTGATCACGGCCCGCATCCCGCGCCCACATCCCGTGCTCACATCCCGTGCCCACAACCCGTGCCCATATCCTGTGACCACATCACGTGCTCACGAACAACCCAAAAAGCCCGGAATCACAGATATGGCTTATAGTAAAGTTACTAGTTAAATGATGGAGTACCTGTTATACTCGTAGGGTCGCTGTTGTGCGGTTATTTGTCCTCTTTTCTCAAGAAAAGTTCATGGTCATCCGAGGACGCTCAATAATGCCCGAATGACCTGTTTTTTTACATTTCCAGGTGGTTGCTTTTCAAAAAATTATTTAGCCGTGAAACATTTCTGGTTAGAAAAAAGGTCAACAAATTGTCAACATTGTTCGAAGCTCTCTGTAGTATCTGGAACTTTTTACATGCGACGATCCGTCGCAATATTTTGGCGGAAGTTTGAACTTCACATATCTATGGGCAAGATTAGTTTTGAGAATCTTTAAAATTATATATTATTTCATTGATATTTCCTGTGAACAATTTCACGACTGGTGATTCCTTATCGGCAAAAGTTCTGTTGAATCTAGAAAGTAAATTTGATAAGTTGTTTTTTTGTCTGTTCTTGAAACGTTTGCCTGCAACTGACCAGGGAAATATAAAACATCATCGAACTCAAACGTAACAATTCTTTTTTTGGTATTATTCGCCAGCCAAAAAATGTTCTCTCTTTGGTTGCTGAAGTTATGGTAATCCTAATATTCTCTATGAAATATGTTTTCCCAATCTGATCTGGTTGATGCGCACACTGCCGAGTACTGCAGTGATATGAACCAACACTACGGGTGCGAGTCGATCGACTCGAGAATATCTTTTTAGATATTGAAGATATCTCTAGGCTAATATCGCGAGATCGCGGTACAGTAGTACGTTCTGCTGCTAAACTACTGACGATTTGCAGGTTAGAGGTCGACTACAGAATTGTTAACTGCGATCCGCTTCAGCAGTGTCCTAGTAAAAACAGTTGGCCTTGCTTAAGGTAGGTTACTATATATTTTTGGCTCAAATTCCGGACACTCTTCAGCGCCTACTAGCGCGTTATATAATAAGGTATGAACACATCGTCAGTCAATATGACGTCACAATAACAAAGTTTCGCCTACCGACTGTATACGGGAGGGGAGTGGAACATAGGTGCTTAATGAGGTCATCTCTAATGTGAGCTCTGAGGATTGGTGGGTCTGCAGCAGATTGCTTCACGGGCCGGATCAAAGCGTCTGGCGGGCTGTATCCGGTCCGCTGGTCGTTTATTTGTCAGCCCTGTTATACCGCTAGGTAGATGCAGTTATCTGGTTGTGCGTTGTAACCAGGTCCGAAACAACATCTTTTTAGCCCACTTCCGCCCAAAAAAGCACTGATCTAGGACCCACCAATCGATGCAACTTCTTGGGGGCTCACTATATGCATATGGTTGTTAAATTTTGTGGTCAAATTCTGTAAATAATATTGGTTCTCCCACATATTACTCAAAATGCATCAGCAGGTTGTACACCAAGTGGTTTCCAACCATTTATGGTCGTGACCTCATTTCTAATGTGAAAATGTTCCGTGGTCCGCTCAAAAATTGATATGCTGATTATGATTACTAAAACAGGTCAGCTTGCCCAGACTTACCACGGCCTATTTCGGAAGCTGATAACGTCCAACATCTTCGCGATCCCCAGAATAAAGGCAAACGACCCCTGGGTTAACGAAAACGGCCATAACCAACTCTAGAAATGTAGCGTTACCTTATATTTGCGATTGCAATTAGACTTATTTCAGTAAATGATGGTTATTTTTATTTATTTTTGATTGCATTTTCTTGTGAGGGTGGTGCGTGGTGCCCATATTAAAATCAATATACGCTGCACGAAATCGCGTTTCAAGTAGCATAAATCGGCCTAAAATAATATTGTGTATGTTGATTTACGAAATAATTTCAGAGCCTACTTCAAGCCTTCAAAATTCCGGACATTTAGGCATATTTTAGAATTTCCTTCCGGACGCAGTTATTTTACGATGAAATTCCGGACATGTACGGGAAATTCCGAACGTATGGCAACCCTAGCTTAAGGACGGTAGTTCAGAAATAATTGTAAAGATCAGTAGCCTGCACTCTGTGAAGTGTGCAATGTCCCCGAACCAGCAAGTCATGTACTGTTGCATTGTAAAAAACATACTTTCACCGGGCATTCCTTGGCAACGCATGCATCACGCACAATATACCGCTTACTTTGACTAAGCTAGTGAGTCTGCCGCAATTATTTACCCCGGTCGCCAAGTTTATTATTTCATGTGACATGCGTATATATAGTTTTAAATTTAATTTCGGGCCTGTAGCACAAAGCACAGTGGTTCTCAACCTTTTTGTACCTCGCGGCGCCCTCTTCAAGGGAAAATGCTTCGCGGCACTCTAGCATTTCGAGCACCCTGAGTAGTGTGTAGTGTAGTGGTATGTGGGTAGAGGGGTCGCATCCGACCATGGTCGACTCTTCTCTTTCTAGGCGTTTGAGGTATATCAAGTCTCCTCTCCTACAAAAACTCTGAAGTGAAAGTGGGACGAGCTAGCATAAGCTAGCATCTCAGGAATCGTAAAAAAGCAATATCGGTGTGGTGTAAAATAATGATGTCGAAATACCGTGAAGAGTAAACATACCGAGTCGCCTTACCGTGTTTTAAACAAAGCCCATTTAAAAAAAAACACAATTGTGTATCTTTATGTTTTAAAATTATGCCATAATTGTGAAATACTTTCCCTTAAACCAAGGCAAGGCTGGAAACGGCGACAGACGCCACTTAAAACACTCGGTTAACGAATAGCTAGCGACTCAGCACCAACTCAGCAAACGAAGACATTTAGAGACAGAACAGGATAGATCACGACAATCATCTTGAATTATGCAAACACTTTAACATTATCACGTCGACAGTCCAGCACCAGTGACAGAAAATAACTGAGTAAAATTCAGAAGGATGTAGGCTACCAGTTATAATTGAATGAAATCGAAATCAGGAGCAACAGCTCGGATATGATAATCAAAATAAAAAAAGAAAAGAGAATGCATATTCATTGAGCTGGCTGTCCGAGCAGATCACAACATACTACAAAAAAAAACAGAAAAAAAAACAATCGAAATACGCAGATCTCAAACTGGAATGTGAGAAAATGTGTCGATGCAAAATAAACATTGTACTGATAGTCATTGGAGTCGTAAGCAAAAAACTCTTGAGACATATCCAACAGATTCTGGGTAACATTCGATTCGACATGATTCAAAAGATCACTGATCACTGGGCACTGTGCATATTCTTCGGGGGGCCTTGAATGCACCACAGGACTAAAATTACACTGGTTAATCACAACATAATTTCTGTAATTTCGATTCTTTATTTCCCATCATCTCTACCTCTGCTCTGTAACCCTTGCCAATTCTTCATCTACTGCAATTCTGTAATCTGACCTCTTCATGTATTGCATAGGAATAACTGCATAGGAATATAACTGATTTACCGAAATTTGGAAAATTTACTCCAATCTCGACATTTTCCTTTGGGGGCAGGTTGCTCCCAGGATTATGTGTGTATTTACCAGTTTTGCTGTGAATAAAGAATATAATAATCATCATCGGCTTGCTGTAAAATGACCAAAGTAGTCAAAACACTATGAATACCACGACAGAAACTCTAGGCTAATCATCGCAACCCGGTCCGCATAGGTCAGTGTTTCTCAAACTGAGGTACGCGTTCCACTAGTGGTGCACGAGCCTTTTTAAGGTGGTAGGCTACGTGAACATTTCGGCAATTTTCAGTAGTATTTGGTCCAAAATTGTCTGTAGTCGTGTAAATGCACGATATAGGGATTACTCCACATTCGTATTATTGCGTCGCATAGAATCCACAACAGTGAAAACCAACCAACTGTTAAATTTGATCGAGCGAGCGATCAGAGCGAGCGGACTAATTGATCATTATATAGTATTCCGGTAACGTTTTACCTATGTCGAGCAAGAAGTATAATCCAGAATTCATAAACTTTGGATTCATTGCAATCAAATACGTAGCATAATATTTGTTAAGTCTGTGGTTTGTATGAAGACCCCTCTCTAACGCGGCCGTGAAGCCCACTCTGTGGAGACAGCGCCTTGATTCGAACCATGCGGATTGAATGATTGAAATCCTTGGATCGTTAAAAAGGGCTATCGTTAAATTCCTGATAGCAAGGGTTTTCAACCTTGATCTGATGTGAGTAACGATATACCCATTGATAGACAAGTTGCATCTATCACATAGACTGTTTATGTGTGGTATTCATGGCGTTTGTCGACTACTATGGTCATTTACACCAGGCCAAAATTCTTCTTTTTTTCCGTAACTGCCGACTAACAGCACGGCCCACTTCTAGGCTTTTTGTAAGACACCGCTTATGCGGATGAGGTGGCGAGGAGAAGCGTAGATAAACCTCAAACACTTAGGTATAGGAGTTCTGAAGTCCACTTCGGTCGGACTCGAACCCTCACCCAGTGGCGTTGCAGCCACGGATTGTACCACCGCGCTATCTCTCCACGCCATATTTACTGTGCTGTCTTGTTAATCATTAGTGGTATACTGTTATTGTATAGTAATGCAGTCAATAACTAATAAATACCCTACCGCTAAATTTGAGCGTAATAAGTCATTCAGGAACCAGGTGGTATTCAGTGCAATAAAATGACAAATCAGTGATACGCGAACAGAAAAAGTTTGAGAAACAGTGTTGTATAGAATTGCAGTCAATAACTTACAAACAGCCTACCGGTATGATCCAGCGAAATAAGTCATTCAGGAACCAGGTGGTACGCAATGCATCTAAAATAACAAATCAGTGGTATTCGAAAGGAAAAATTTGAGAAAGACTTTTGTATAGTAATGCAGCCAATAACCAATAAATAGCTAACCGGTTCATTTAAGTGAAATAAGTCATTCAGGAACCGGTGATACACAGTGTAATAAATCACAAATCAGAGGCACGCGATCGGAAAAAGGTTTGAAAACACTGACCTAGGTTATAAGCGCTGTGACCATAATGGGTAGTCCTGCAAGTCGCTAGGTCAAGAATAGCGATATCGCCATGGGGGCGAGATTGACTATAGTCTAGACCAGGGTCACCAACATGCGGCCCGCGTGGTCTTATTTTGCGGCCCGCGATTTGATTTGAGATTTCGGAAGAAAGCGAAGAAAACCATTTTGAAATGCTGAAATTGATTACAGTTTCAACATATTGTTGTTGTTTCAAAATACGCTATTCTCCTGTGCCCAACATCCCTATTCGTCACTAGCTTTGACAATAGCAGCAGCATTCCGTCGAGGAAGAATCAGTTGATATGAATGGTCAGTTGGCCATATTGCCTTGACGTGCATGCTCCAAACACTGCCAAGACCTGGACGCTTAGACAACGGCGTAGGGCGGTGTTTCCCAAACTGGTGGAGTGAAAGCATCTGAAGGGGGCTTAGCTCCAGTCAACTGACATTTTTTTCGCGCTACGCGTGATTTACCCCGAATTCATAGTTATTACACTTTGTATAGTCCAGAATTCATATTTTTTAATTATTTCATCAACAGTCATAACCTTCCAGGCCATCAAACTATCCGTTGGGATTCCTAGCATTTTGGCTGTATTTTGTGATATGACGATAGGGGGCGCGAAATTTTTCAGTATCATAAAGCGGAGCGTGTCTCAAAAAGTTTGAGAACCAGTGGTTTACGGTTTCCTCCCAAGATCAAGCTTTATGTGGCGATGGTCTTTGATGTAGGTAGCGTACCTGGCTACCCCTAATAACGATTTCTTAGTCTCTGAAAAGCGTCTCCAGGTATCGTGCACAGCACAGAGTTCAAAATAAAATGAAATTGATGATAATGATTTTCTGTTGTATTTATATTCTTTGAATAAAATATTACTTCTTTTGTTCTCACTATGCCCGTCGCCTATGTTAGGTAGCACGGCGTTCTACTGACGTAGAGTTTTAAAACGTGGTTGCCTTTTTTTTTATATCGATATCGAATTCATGAGGCCCGCAGCCACTACGAAGTTTGAAAAGTGGCCCGCGACCTGCTTTGAGTTGGCGGCCCCTGGTCTGGACGTCGAAAGAAGTGTTTGAATGACTCGATTCACAATATGCAATGACCCGAAATGACTTGAGACTTGTTCCCAGCACTTATCGAAATTGAAGGAATGCCAAACCACACCTGAGACTCGGTGCCAATTATTTATTGCTGAGTCTTGCTGCAGTAAATTATATATTATATACATTTCATGCGAATATCAGCTGCTCCCGTTCCCGCGACCGCCGGAAGATTCATTATTAATATAATTTGTACTACGACTTTGTTACAAATATGGGACTTCCCGTGTCATGATTGTTCACAGATACACCTATAGCCGAAGAATAAGCGGAATAAGCACAAATATCCTGTTCTGCCATAAAAATGGATGCTCATTACAAAAATGATCACATATATGTTGGTGACGATGAAATAACTTCCCGACGACACGATCTACCACCACAGAGGAAGCGATCGAATTTCAAGGAAGTGTCGAATACAACTTCAACTCAGAATAGCGAAAGTAGTATGTTCATTGTTTATCTCATTCTTATCTCTTACACTGATCCATCTGCTACTGCTCCTAATGTTTGCGATTGCCTAAGCCAGGGGTTTTAACCAAACGGCCCGCGGGCTGCGTCCAGCCAGCCAGACGATTTCATCCAACCCGCGAAGCAATTCTGAGTAGATTGAGAAAATACCTGTATTATGCAGCATGCCTCTAACAATTATTGATATGTTTATTAAGAAATACATCAATGAATAATCCCTCAAGAATGCGAAGGCCGAGTATGTTCAGTTCAGTGCTCATAGGCCTCATCATAACAATCCGACGGCAGAGTTCAAATGTAATTCTGTTCACCATTGGGTACAGGTCACTGACATTGACACCCAATTCCAGGAAGGTGCAAAAGTGCACACTGAGCTCAGATATTTTATAGAAAAATTGATCAAAGAGTAGTTGTTCACAGAAGCGAAAACGCGAATGCGAAACCCTTGCATATGCAGGTTACATGGGGATGTAATAGTTACACAAAATACACATTTCAAATATCTATGGTCGCACTGATGTATCACTTCTGACTTCTGACAAAGATTTTCGACCTCAAGAGAAACCCGAATCGCGATTAAATAATAATGAAGCAACTCCTACGTCCGCATTTACACTGAATTCTCTTGCATTCCTCTCAACGCATACCCAGGAATACCGCCAAAGTACGAGTACGAATATCTAAGGCCCCGGTACGACTAAATCAAATGAAGCATGTAAATAAGCCAGCTTATCGTCGTTACAGCCTCTTTTTAGTTGTTTATTACTTTATTCAACTAGTCAAAGATCGCATTTTTGCAAATTCTATTGTTTTCGAATAAAGGTGTTGTTAGAGTAGAACACCTGTGATCCGTGATACAATGAAATATAGCCTACAACTGTATGTTAGGTTTGATAAAATACAAGTGAAAAACAAGGGCGTGGATTTTGAGGCAATATTTGGGAATCGTTTGACTGGTCCGGCCCTCGAGCGATCTAAAGGCTTGAATCCGGCCCGCGCCGCCAGTTGAGTTTGACACCCCTGGCCTAAGCTAAATCGTTTGTATATTATTGTTCTTCAATGTCAGGGGCGGGCAACATACGGCCCGCGGACCGGATCCAGCCCGCGACTGGATTTTGTCCGGCCCGCGGACAGTTTCCCGTATTCCATGATAATGTGGCACGCGGCCCCAGTATGACGATATTTTCCACTACTTGCTTACTGCGTCAAATTTTAGTGAGTGTATGTTATTATATACGTGTGTGCGCAGTAGGGCTCTTCAAAAATGACTTTTTTTTTCAAATCGTACTGGCTACTTTATAAAATTGTCACGTTACCTAATTTAAGCCTACACACAAAATTTGGTTCAATTCCAGCCAGTTACCGCTTTGCTACAGGAGAAGAAAGTTTCTATTTATTATATAAAAATAAATAATAAAAAATTTGAAAATTTTCTGTTCACCCCATGAAAGTGTTAGGCTGTCTATAGAAACGATGCTCACCAAATTTGGTTCAATTCCAACCAGTGAAAGCGGAGTTATTGCCGTCGAAAAATTGTGATTTGAATAGAATAGTATTTACGGTGACCGATTCTTTGTTTATTTATTATAGTTGCGCTCACCGTAAATACTATTTTATTGAAATCAAAATTTTTCGACGGCAATAACTCCGCTTTCGCGGGTTGGAATTGAAACAAATTTGGTGAACATCGTTTCTATACACAGCCTAACACTTTCATGGGGTGGACAGAAAATTTTCAAATTTTTTAATATTTATTTTTATATAATAAAAAGAAACTTTCTTCTCCTGTTGCAAAGCGGTTACAGGCTGGAATTGAACCAAATTTTGTGTGTAGGCTTAAATTAGGTAACCTGACAATTTTATAAAGTAGCCAGAACGATTTGAGAAAAAAGTCATTTTTGAAGAGCCCTAGTTTGCAGCGTGCGAGAGTGGAGCTTACGCGTAAGTGCGTCAAAGCGAGAAGACTTGCTTTATCGGTATTTACGATCTACTCAACCCTAATGTTGTTTGTGGTAATCATGGTGTTTGTCGACCACAATGGTCATTTACACCAGGCCGATATTTCTTATTTTTGATTCCGTAACCGCCGACTTGTAGCACGGCACACTTCTAGGCTTCTGTAAGACACCGATTTTAGAGACGAGATGGCGAGTAGGACCATAGATAAACCTCCATCACTTACGAACGAATTCTGGAGTCGACTTCGGTCGGACTTGAACCCACAGCCCATTGGTGTTGTAGCTATGGATTATGCCACTACGCTATCTCGCTATCTCGCCACCTACTCAACTCTAATGAATTGATATCTTGGTAAATTTGGGGTACCGGGCTTATCGAACGCCTCGAAATCTTACACCGTGTGTTGATTGATCAGATTTAAGCAGTCATGGCGACGCTTGTATGACAACGCAGTTCTCAATTCCATATTGTCTTCCTCATTATCGACGATAATTGGCTTTGAAATGACATTGCTGTCGTTAAAATGCATTCATTGTATACGATTTATTCGTTGTATATGCGGATAAATGAGCGAATAATGTGTCGATTCAGCAATCCGGCCAGCCAAGTATCTAATTTTCCTATATCCGGCCCGCCGACTAGAAAAGTTGCCCGCCCCTGTCCCATGTCGTAATCCACCACTCTGATACATCAATTTAATCCAGTGGTTCTAAGCCGGGATGCACCTGCGAGTACTCTTTGCAATGATCAAGGGAGCCACGAAATTTTGAGTTAAATGCAATACTGAGAACTATTACGTTGTTTAGCTTAACAGGATCGGTGCGAGCTGTTGTTGTTGTTGTATGCGGGGTTATTGGTAGGCCTACTTGACTAGTAGGGGAGATGTGGTACCGATGGATCACTGGGACCGAAAATACTTTGAAAATTCTCTATGATAA
The DNA here is from genome assembly GCF_051294905.1 of Botryllus schlosseri. Classification (NCBI taxonomy): domain Eukaryota; kingdom Metazoa; phylum Chordata; class Ascidiacea; order Stolidobranchia; family Styelidae; genus Botryllus; species Botryllus schlosseri. Next base: position 3,355,247 of record NC_137241.1, read on the forward strand.
TTCCATGATTACACTCCGTGATCTTGTCTACAATTGCATGCTGGCAAAATCTTTCCTCGCATACAAAAAAATTCGACGTGCGCGAGGTATGTGGTCTCTCACAGATGATTTTTGTTTTGGGGGGTCTAAACTAAATTTAGATCGACATATACATTTTTCTTTGTAACCTTCAACACGAACAAACCAGCAATCATTTTTATTGTGAAGTGTAGGGCTTGTATCAGGCTATATCATGGCACCTATTATTTTTTTCAGTACTTTCCCTGAGTGGACTTTTTTTCGATTCATGTATAAAATTCGTAGGGTGGGGACCGATGATACAATAGCCAAATCAAGCAAAATAATCAAGCATACTAATCATGAAACAAATTAAACATGCCTACGTACAGAAAATCTTTATGTAATAATTGCATATGATGTTTTATCGCTATAACGAGGTAATTGGATGTCACACTGCCGATTTTCGGGCAATATGTATGTACCCACAAATTTATAAGTTCGAGCTTAAATCGAAACGTGATTTTATGACAACATTTGAGTTCATAATTTATTCTATTTTTTGACAGTTGCGACCAAACATTCTTCTTTGGCTTGCTGCAGCTTAGATTATAATACTGAGCAAGAAAAGTAGTCACATTTGAGTTTGTTAGGGTATATGTGCCATAGGTCCCCGGGTCGTGTGTCATTGGACCCACCGGGTGGGGACCGATGACACGTTCGAGCAACAAATTTTGAACGTCCATAAATATTTTCTGAAAAGACGGATATTCATGTATATGTGCGCGATAGGTAGAGCTTGTATCAAAGTGCTTAGCCAGCAAAAGATCTGCTGTTTTCGGCTGAACATTTCGGGGCCAGCGATCATTTTCCAATTTTTGATCCATCGGTACCACATCTCCCCTATGGTCTTGTGCACCGAACCCCTTCTAAAATAATATATCCGCAAAAATTAGATTGATCGTGTAACCAATACGAATTCCATATCAGGCTGAATTATATATGGACCAATAATAGGGCCCGTAATGACATCTCAACATGGTTCCGTCGTCCAGCCGCACCCGCCAAATACCCTTTCTAGGAAGTATAAACTGGGCACACTAGCAGGAAGTTTTCGAAATCTGTGATATGCTAGTCATCATATGACGAGTTGAAACTTTTAATCCATTTCTCGCGTATCGGCAGGGCCGTAACAGCACTTCGCCAGCCCCCCCCCCAAAAAAAAACGTTGGTCTTGGGCTGCCCGTAAGGTGGCAAACCATATTTGTGGGGAAGTGCGCCCTCCTATCCCGTATCTTCCATCAGGTTAGTCATGTTTGCCCTACTTGTCAACCGCATTTATCGCACTGTTTCGTGAGACGCGGTGCTTGGTCTAACCACGCTTGGCGCGAAAAATTTTAAGAATTGATGATTGAATCAGTCAATATGATCGGGAATTACATATAGTTTGCTATCAATCGTTTTTCCTCGCTGCTCACGTATATGAGAGCGTATTATAGGCCTACATGAAAAATTACGGTAGTTCCATTTCAGTTGTGCAATGTGAAAAGTGAGTAGTTCTAGTTCTAGTTCTAGTTGTGGAATTGAGTGATTTCAGTAGTAGTTGGAAATTTTGAAAATCCAGTAGTTCGTTCAAGACATACCAAATCCTGCTTTATCCGGTAGATCCACCTATGCTAATCCAAAGCATCGGCACTGTGGCTTGGTCTTCTGCCTCATCTTTTAAATTAAACAGAGTCCGATTTCCCGTGAATGAGGTGTCTTGGATACTGTAGGGCCCGTAAATTATAATTAGGCATATTCGGGCGATATACAATGACTTCTTTGCAGGACGTTGTTTCGTGACCTCCTGTCTGCTATGACGAAACATATTGAAATCGCCCAAACATACTAACCAGGGGTATCAAACTCAACTGACGTCGCGGGCCGGATTCAACACTCCAGATCGCTCGCGGGCCGCACCAAAATTACTCAACCCCAAAATACCTCAAAATCCATGTTCTTGTTGCTAATTTGAATACTTCATTACTCAGCCCATACTATATTACAATATATTACGGATCAAAGGTTTCTATTCTAGCTGCAACTATATTTGCAAACAGTGGGTTTGGCAATAATACGATGATTGGGCGGCTGGATACAGTTATAAACCGACAAAACAGTGACTCGTCTAACGATAAATAATATAGGTTGGCATATTTCCATGCTCCTTTCGTTTTAGTCATATGGACATCAACGTATGCGTTGTGAGGAATGCAAAAAGATTTACCTGTAAACGCGGACGGTGGAATTTGCCTCGTATTATTATATCGCCATTCGGGTTTCTCAAGAGGCTGAAGACTTGTATTTCTTATATTTTTCATGTGACTTGCATATAAGGTTTCGCATCGGCGTTTTCGCTCCTGTGAATAATTAGTTTTTGGTCAATTAACTGAATGCGCACTTTTTTGCCTTCTCGGAATTGAGGGTCAATGTCAGCGACCTGCTCCTAATGGTGACTAGAAACCACAGCACCGCAGTCGGGTTGTTAAAATGTGGCCTATAGCATAGTCGACATGTGCTGTGTTGACGCTGAAATGTCCATTTGTATAAATCATGCGTATTTTCCTTTGGGGGGGGGGGGGATTACTCTGCTCAATAATCCAGATATTTTGCGACACAAAATCGCGCAGAGGGCAATTTTTTTTATATAGTGGCAAAAATTTCCTGAAAAACTCCATAATCTATGCTAATTCGCGAAATAATTTTGGGTCCCCTTCGGGATCGCACCCCCCCCCCCCCTTGGGGGGTTTGGAGTCAGGCAGTTACGGTCCTGCGTATCGGTGCAGGTATTCGGCACTCTAGTTAAGAAGTGCATGATGAAAATTTGTGATGTAGACATCATAGTCAGAATAAAGCAACACGATGTGTCACACCATCAGTGTACGCACAGCTTCAGTGTTGCCAGCAAACGACTGCTGCTGTTAACGTTCTTTCTCCATTCTTGACAAGCTGCTGTGTAAGGACAAACACTTCCTACCTGATAATGTTGGAAAGTGTCTTTCGTTGTACGACAACAAATTTTCTGCGATAATGCGTGATGTAACTGCGGGAATTCTTTATTTCGGTAAAATGGAGTTTTTTCATGTAACAATACGTCAGTTTGCGAGTCAAAAAGTTTTTTCAGGTTAAGCAATTTCGTAGGGAGTTCCAATCGGAAATGAAGTTAAGTAGTCGCTTAAAATTCTAACATTTTAAACGAAAACACCTAATTTATCCTACATGATGTCAAAATTTTGTTAACAGTAAGTTTTGTAGGTCACAAAATGTCAAACTATAGAATGTAATATGGAATGGCAACGAATGATTTTGCAGCTTCGTTCCGCTTCGCTGCGGCTGGATTCAGAACTGTGTTGCGTAAGCGACTGTAGGACTTCTGGCAATCCAAAAGTTATCTTTCAGAGCGCAGAATTTACTGAATCTGTTCTTGATCGGAAGCTACTGTTGCACTGATTCAAAAAATATAAATTAAAGTATGGTCAGGATCCAGACTTTGACGAAATATAGCCCACAATAGGGCGGATTTTAAGTAGATCAGTGCCTGATCATATTTAAATTTATATTATCGAAATCGCAGCGACTGTAGCTTTCGATTAAGACCAGAATCAGTATATTCTGCGCTATGGAAAATAACCTTTGGATTGTCAGAAATCCTACAGTTGCATACGCAAAACAATTCTGACTATAGCCTCAGCGAAAGGTAACGAAGCCGTAGAGTCGGTCGTTGTCTTTCCATGTTTGCATTCTATAGTCAAACTTCATTTTTAAATCGAAATCATCCGTGTTCAGGTCAAAATATTTGCCATGCTAATTACGCCTATAGAAAGCTACACAATTAACCAATAACAAAAAACAGACCAAGAGCATGCCTTGGTCAATGCACAATGCACAATTGCACATGTACGCATGACCCGGTACGTCTAAATAACGATGGTATGCTACCGTTATACTATTACTTATACATATATTTCTTGTCTAACAGTACAAGGTGGTAGGCTCTCCTTACCTGCCTCACTCAATCTAACGTTCTAATGCTAACAGAGATTTGGAGCGTATAACATTTCGGGTATCACAGATAGTAGCAATTAGTTTCTACAGACCATAGCACAGTTGGTCTAAACCGGGGGTCCTCGGACCCCTATAAGCATTTTCAGGGGGTAAGCGAAGCCTCTAAATTTACAAAATAGTTGATTGCCTAATTTGCATATTTTTTTCAAATTAGGAAAACCACGAGGCATTTTCTCTTCGTCACTATTAACACTCAACACTATTAACTCACATCAACAGAATGGCTGTCCAAGATGACATATACTACTGTGTATAGACTCATTTTAATTGGTAATTTCATTAAATTTTAATTGTCAATAGCCTACTGATACATATTTTGCTGTTTAAAGATGTTTTGTTAAGTATTGTGGAATAAATAAAAAGTTGGATTAGTACGGTTAAAAACGGTAACTTGGAGATGTTCCAAAAAATCCATTTCTGCTGTGATCTACATTAGTATTTTCCATAATAACTTCAAGATGAGCTGCTATATAGAAATGACGAGGCTTGACGTTATACGTTCATTACAAAACTTGTTTGTGAATTTTGGTACGATATTTGTTGCGATCATAACCAAATGTGTCGTCGGAAGCGTGCCGTTTGTGGAAATAGATTTTTGGCACTATTAAATCGAGGCGAGGATTTTCAAGAAACGACCTGCTTTTTCAAAAAATACAGTTGCTGAATTCACCTGGAAAGAATAGATATCCACTCAATTTCTACATAAATAGTATGATGTTATTTTCAAGAAAACTCAGTTTGTTGCTTGCCGACGATTAATATTAGAACACGATTGCACGATAATTGAGTCAAATTTGAACTAAAACTTCGGGGGTGCGCGGGGTCCGTGACAGTCCAAAAGGGGTCGGCGAATACAAAAAGGTTGTGAACCACTGCCATAGCATATTTGTATGGTTGAAAATCGCTAACGTGTTCCATGTAGAGTATAGAAAAAATCGCAGAAAGCTAGAGAAGGGTAGCTTTTCTTCTGATAACACTCTTGCAGTATTATTGATATTATGAATCTAAGTTATAACATGCACGAATGTTACGCATAGCTAAGAATAAATACGCTTATTGACACGAGTTATCAGTTACTTTACGTGGTATTCTTGGTAATTTTATACCATTCATTGAAATGCTGAGATGGCTTTCTGCGAACTATTTGTCGTTAATAGGGTGACACAAGATAAAAAGAAATGGTTATCACCATTGATTTAATCAATAGCAACGATCTTTAAATTCTAGCATTTGTCCTTAATTTAAATCTTTGAGGATTTTCATAGTAAACTTGATGCTTAAGGAACTCTTTAATTTCCAGCTGCCATCATCAAGATGAACGGCAAACTGCGAATTGTTTTCTCAGTAACGGTAGTGTTTTTCATTGTATCATTGGCAGTATTCGGTGTACTAGCCTACTGGATATCAAAACTAAACATTCAGAATATTGGTAAGTTGGCAGTATCTTATGTTACTCGAGCATATGAATATTTATGGAATTTTCAAAATTTTCTGTAGAATATCACACTTCAAATATGCCAGAAAATAACTTTGATTTTATACGATACGTATAAATAATACTAATTTATGAAGTGAAAATCGAGCTATGGAATTTTTGTTTGGCTTCTCGTCTTATTTCTGGAAGGCGAACCAAAGATACATACGGAAGGGCCATGCAAAACAAGCTACTATATAGCTACTGCTCTCCGCCCACATGATCAAAGTTAGCGTTAGAGCTGGTGGAAGATGATGAATTCGAAAATACAGGGAGCGTAATTGCACTTCGTTATGTCATGTTCATGTCCTACCGATAAGATTGTTTATCATCTTTATGCCGGTGCGCACCACGGAGCTATATAAACACCCAAAATCCAGTGGTTTCAAACCTTTTATGGTCGCGACTTCATCTCCAATTTGAGAATGTTCCGTGGCCCAGATCAAACTTTGACGAGCTGATTACTAAAAGAAGTCAGCACCTTTGCCCAGACTTACGGGCTATTTTGGAAGCTGATTACGTTCAACATATTCGCAAACCCCAGAATAAAGGCCGACGACCCCCGTTTGGAACCACTATCTTTGAATAAAGCATTTGAACGGTTTCAACGATCTCTAGGAATATACCGTTCTCCTATAATTGCGATTACAATTAGGCTTATTCCAGTAAATGAAGGTTGTTTTTATTTATATTTTATTGCACTTTTTGCGAGGATGGTAGTCCTAGTCGCCATATTAAAATCAATAAATGTGACAGTAAACCGCGCGCTGCGCGAAGAAAAATATCATGCATCAGCCAAAATATTCCCAAAAAATATTGTTTTCATGCTGATTTACGAAGAAATTGTGGGGTTACGTCAAGTCTTCAAAATTCCGGACATTTGGCATATCTTATAAATTCCTTCCGGACGCCAGTTCGAACGGTGAAATTCCGGACATGTCCGGGAAATTCCGGACGTATGGCAATCCTATTCTAGTGCAACTATGATGTTATCGACAATTGACAAGTATTCATTATGATCCATCCAATTGACGAACGAGTGCACGGTCCAAAAGTCGCGCCAGGCGCGTAAAATTTTCAAAGTTTATAAATGAACCAGGTCAATATTATTATTACTTGAGCATATTGCGGGTCTACTGTATACCCCCCGCTGGGCTCAGCTTTCTAGGGCAGGACTATTCGGCATCTGGACATATCGAAATCGACTCTTTCCGATAATTCGCGACAATCAGTTTGTGCCTACATTTCATCGTCGGCGATCTATCTGCGAGTGCAAACGCGAAAAGGCTTGCTCTCGTAATTGCGAATATAGTTAGACTGAATCGAGTAAATTACGCTTTTTTATCTTCAGAAGGGGATAGGCTGATAAGAAAGAAATCTTGTGACAATTAAACACGCGCAGCTTGAAGATAAATTTTACTACTATTTTGGTTCATTGTAATGTACGACGATTTACTTGAAATGGAACTGGACCCTGGATCTACCAATGCGTCGGAACTGATATTTTCGTCATCAACGTCCCACGTGTCGCGGCCATACAAATAATATTTTTGGTTGGCCTTGCCAGTTCACAATCTGATCAATTCATTTTCGATTACATAAAAAATTTAGTTAATTTCCTCGCGGGCCACATATGGCCCGCGGGCCGCGTGTTGGTCACTCCTGATACAGATAGGCCCATTAGTTAGTTTTCAGAGCCGGAGTCGGAGCCGGAGCTGGAGCTGGAGCAGGAGCAGTAGTAATAATGCAGCTCCTGAGCAGAAGCCGGAGCAAATCTATGATAGAAGAAAGCTCAGGAGTCGGATCAGGAGCAATGCAACGTTTACGGCTGCTCCAAATCCTTTCTCATGACCAATGATGGCGTCACAGACGCATCCAGCACGGCCAGTATGACGTAATAAAACGCTTTCGCTAAATTTGGATGGTTACCGGAATCGGTTCACAATACGTTTTATGTTGCAGTTGTAGGCGATTGTCTGGCGTTTAGTTGTGTGTTTTGCGTGGTCAAACAAGCAAATAGTTTTGGGTAGTGGGGAATGAAGTCGCGGAATAAATCTAAAGTGGGGAATGAAGACATAAAGGTTGGGAACCACTGAACTAGAACTATTGACCTCTCGAAATCCGCAACTACGACGACTCAAAAAATCCAGTAGTTTGTTGATCGTCAACTAAATAGATTGGTGGTTTGCACAGGTCTGCATTGGGCTACGACACCGTTCACAAACTGTGCGAAATTACATGGGAATATCAACGATGTATGATATGATTGGGATAGTTAGTGGTATATAATTACGATCTTGCAATGCCGATATTTCATATCGATACTGCCGTTTCCAGAAACAAGTATCCCGCTATGTTACTTGGGAATTTATTGCATGATCGTTCGTAATGCGATTATATTTTTGGCAATTCATATTACTTCGAAAAGAGCATAAGGATCAGCAGTCGACGGGCTTGAAGGTTATAGAAGAATTGAAAAATGAGACAAGAGTATTTGATCGTAACCTTTTCAACATGATGAACGGTACGTATGGTTTAAATCCTTGCTCCATACTTGTACAAACTACTGTAATTTCAAAACTCGCAACCAGGACTAGAACTTACCACCATTAAAATTCTGTGACTAACTATCTAACATTGATATTGTTTCGAAAAGAGCAAAAGGATCAGCAGTCGAAGAACTTTAAGCTTATAAAAGAATTGAAAAATGAGACAAGAGTATCGGATGGGAACCTTATCAACATGATGAATGGTACGTAAAGTTTATATCATCATTACTTCATACTTGTACAGACTATAACCGGAATTTCAAAACTCGTAACCAGGACTAGAACTTACCACCTTTAAAATTCCATGACTAACTAACAAAAATTGAAATTGTTTCGAAAAGAGCAAAAGGATCAGCAGTCGACGAAATTGAAGCTTATAAAAGAATTGAAAAATGAGACAAAAGTATCGGATGGGAACCTTGTCAACATGATGAATGGTACGTAGAGTTTATATCATCATTACTTCATACTTCTACAAGCTACTGGAATTTCAAAACTCGTAACCAAGACTAGAACTTACCACCTTTAAAATTCCATGACTAACTAACTAAAATTGAAATTGTTTCGGAAAGAGCAAAAGGATCAGCAGTCGACGAAATTGAAGCTTATAAACGAATTGAAAAATGAGACAAGAGTATCGGATGGGAACCTTATCAACATGATGAACGGTACGTATGGTTTATATCATTACTCCATTCTTGTATAAACTACTGGAATTTCAAAACTCGCAACCGGGACTAGAACTAACGACCTATAAAATTCCGTGACTAACTAACTGAAACACAAAGAAATAGATTCATTTCTAACGCAACTAACTAATTTCTGTCTGATCTGATCGGCTCTCCGCATGATCATCAGTGCTACAAAATTACTGAGAAATCAGGCATACAAAATTACCAGGATACATGAAAATGTAAGGAATAAAGATAAACTCATCTTGATAGAGAAAAGTAGAACACTGATATAGCAGGATTCACGCCAAACGACGACGATTGTGACTCGGGACCGAAACAGCTTCACCCCAGTCCCATGAGAAAAAAAAGTTGGTCTTGCCCCGGCCCGAAATATCGTCATGATAAAAAGTATGTGGATGAATATATACCTGTTTATCCACCGACGGTTTTTTCTACGCGCGTACTTTGTCAATGCAGCTGTTAATAAAACCCTGTTATCTCTAGGGTATTATCATTATATTCTTTATTCACAGTAAAAATGATAAATACACATATATTCCGGTGAGCAGCCTGCTCCCTAAGGAAAATGGCGAGATTGAAGTAAACTTTTACATTTCAGTAATATATTCAAATTACTTGCGGTCATATCATGCTTGGATTACCATATTTTGAAAATCTGAAAAGGGGACACTTTTTGAAAATTTTTAGACTTGGACTGCTGGAGTAAAATCAGGAAGAAATGGTAAATTTTTCCTTCCACGCAAATTTAACGTAAATTTAATAAATATAAGAAAACAAATTCTAAAAAATGAGTACAATTACGCGTCTTCCGAGTTCACTTTCAAAAAAGTCAAAATTGAGGACAAATCCTCAAGAGGACGTATGGTAACCCTATATAATGCAGCTTCTCGGTTTCCGTTAGTTGCATTGCAATCTGGGAAATTATTCTGCTTTCGGTTCGTCTATCTATACCAGGCAGGGCCGTAACAGCACTTCGTCAGCCCCCCCCCCAAAAAACGTTGGTCCTGGGCCCCCCATAGGGTGATAAATCGAACTTCTGGGGGGCGAAGCCCCCCACACCCCCCTCAGGCTATACGCTGTTTACCGCTGCTTATCATCTATATTGGGTGTACGTTTAGTGAGTCAGATTTTATCCCCTAAAAACGCGCGAGGCGCGAGAAATTTCTGTAATTCATGACTGAATCGGGCAATATGATCGGGAATTGCAGATATATTACTATCAATTTTTATCCTTTCCCTGCTCACGTAATCAGATTTACCGGTAGAGCTGAGTGAGGTGTGTTTGAAAGGGTAGGACCCCTCAATAATAATTAAACATCTCCGGGTGTATTGTATACCCGTTGGCAGGAACGAAACAGCACTTCGTCAGGCCCCCAAAAAAACTGGGGTCTTGGGCTCCCAACATAGGGCTCCCAACCGACCCGCCATCACGTTGTTCACTTTTGCCACGAAATTGTACTGCTCAGTAAGCCAGCGCGAAGCGCGAAAATTTTCGATAATTCATGATAAAATCGGTCAATAAGATCGGGAATTGCATATCTCTTGCTATCAATTTCTTGTCCTCTATGCTCACTTGCTCACGTAATCAGATTTACAGGTAGAGCTGAAATAGGTGTTGTCTTGGAAAATGTAGAGCCCGTAAATAATACTTAAACATCTTCGGGCGGGTGGACCCGTTGGTATGACTTCGGTAAATGATGTTATTTCGTGACCTCCTGTCTGCTATATCAAAAATATAGAATCGCCCAAACGTACTAAACTAAAAGATCACACGATTTCAAATTGGTATTTCTTCACTGGCATATAATTTTTCCCTGCGGGGTGGTATTAGTCTTGTGAGTTTCTGATTGCCATGACAGGAACATTTAGGCGCCTAAGAACTATTAAACCTACATGTATTTTGTATATATAACGAAGTTTTCGGTCAGCAGAAGGGGAGTCCTTTTCGGCCAAGGTATTCTCGCTGCCTATCGTTCTGGCACACTTCTTGCAGTCGCATTTTACATGGCCTAAAACTTTATATGTCTTGGTGCGTCGTGGCGAGGTAATGGTCAACGCCGATTTTCCCATTTCTATAAATCTTGCGTATTTTTTCTTAGGGGAAGAGTAATCAACATTCAAGATAATTGGCAACTTGAAATCGCGCGCAGCGCGACAATTTTTTGATAAAGTTGCATAAATTTTCAAAAAATACTCTATAATTTATGCTAATTCACGAAATAATTTTGGGCCCCCTTCGAGCTCGCCCCCCCCCAATTGGGGGGTTTGGGGTGCGGCAGTTACGGCAGTTACGGCCCTGATACCAGGGACGGGAGACTTCTTCGGACGGCGGGCCATATATGGGAAAATGTAGTCCTCGGTGAACCGCTGACTGCATTATCGATACATTACTGGCGTATTTATCCACCTAAACAAGGAATAAACCGTATTTAATGTAAACTTTAAAGAGATCAAAAGCATTATTCACTGAATTTATTACGTTAATATACTTCACTAACTGTTGAAGTCAATTAGACATCTGTGGTCGATGAAAGTTGTCAACAAGTCACGGACCGTCCCTGATCTACACGATACAATGTTCCCTTGTTGGTATGCTCTTTTCTTGGGACCCTATCTGGAAATCCAACAGGAAATGTGTTTGTCTTTTATTAAGACGTTCCGATACTATATCGTCATATGTCAATACTCGAATATATTTGTATGTGCCTACAAGTTCAGTATTCAGCTGTTTGTTAGCAAGTAACGGATGATAGGCTACACTTGCACGGTCTTTCCCGTTCCAATGGTGTTGATTGTGTCTTGATTCTATCTATGTCTGAGTCTTCATTGATGTATTTTATATCATACCTCACTTTCACCTTACCAACTTAGGCCTACTATGAATATCCTATACTAAATTTTAAAATCAGCTTGTGTTATTGATGAAATTTATTGGTCTGTGGTGCAAAAGACCAACGCTGCTACAAGCACCATAACCTAATTTTTTCCAATAAATAACATTCAGAATACGAATATTGTGCTGTGATCATGATCACCTCTCGATGTTCGCTTATATTCGCCTCGTCCAAGGGTGGGCAAACTGCGGCCGTGGAAGGAAATTTGGGCGGCCGTGGACGCGTAATTCAATTAGCATGGTTTGGCGGCCGTCGACATGAAAATTGAATTTGCGAATTGACTCCTGAATTTTTGAGGGAATAATTAATTTTTGAGAGACTTATTTGATCTTGAAATTTTCTTCCCGCTACACGCGATTCAATGCGACTTCATTTTTCGATTTTAATATAGCAACGCCCTTTGCAATCAAAGCCCAACAGTATACTGTTGCGAAAACTGCGGAAAATGATGCACCCCATAGAAATACCAACTAGCAATCGTGTGCCCCTCACGAAAGGAATTTGTTTCTGGTACATCTGTGAGATTCCAATATCTTACCACTATATCGAAAATCCTGATGGGAGGTCAAGAAATCACAACATGCAATAAAGTCACTAATATCACTTGGTCCACCCGAATATGCATCATCCTCGATGACTTACCCTAAATTTTCGAAAACACTCCCTACACCAGGGGTGTCAAAGCTAGACGATTTCATCCGGCCCGCGAAGGAATTCTGATGTTCATTGAACATTTTTATTACTAACCAGCTCATTTCAAAATATTCCCTCAAGGCAACTAATGTCAGGCATGTTCGTATAGGCGCTATAACTAGTCCACCATAGCTATGTGATTTCAGCCCCTCTAATTCGAGTTCAGAGTTTTATAGAAAAATGGACAAGAAGTAGCCAACATATTCACAGAATCGAAAATGCCGTTTTGCAACCGTTATATGCAGATTCCAGTGGACATGGGAAATATATTTAGTTACTCAAATATATAATTCAAATATCTAGGATCGCATCTGCGACGGTCAGATTACGACTACAGCAAAAAGAGCATAAAAATATGCCAACTTTTATCGCCGTCAGTGCCACTGTTTTATTGGGTAATCTTACCTGTATTTATTAACTGTGTCATTGATTGCATATAAGGGTGTGGCGACTTGCTAGAATGAAACCCTATATGAACCGTGTATTCTCTATATATGCTTTATAATAAAGCATGCTAGTGAAAAGCAAGAGCTCGAGGTAACATTTTGGAATCAGTTGGCTGATTCAGCCCGTACGCGATTTTAAGGCTTGAATCCGGTCAGTCGCGCGATTTGAGTTTGACACCCCTGCCCTACATTAACTCTACCCGTAAATCAGATCACATAGGCCGAGAAAGGATAAATATTTGACAGTAATATTAGTATTAGTAATGTTTGAAACTACTAATATTAATGACGAAATTCATTCGTGAATCCGAAAAAAAATCGCGCTTGGCGCGACCGTGACCACTCCCGGTGACGATTCATTACAATACTACTAGCGACTGAGATGCGTATAGTAAGACGATATGAAGAAGTAGATTAGTCCAGAGTTCACCGGAAATGGACACGCACAGTTTAACATGGGTATTTGGTGTCCAGTTAGCTCATTGAGACTATGTCCTGGAATGCAGCCGTAGGTAACATGGGTAATCGAAATGCAGCTGAAGGTTGGCAACCCTGCACTCGTCTTACACGTTGTAAACAGACGCTGCAAACTTCGCGTTTCATATTGTTAGGCTCCGCGCCGTTTCTGGAGAAAGGATAATGCGTCCGACCTTGACGTTTTGTCGAAAATATATCTGATCCATGCATTATACACTCCGCTAGTATAATGGGTAACTAAATTATTGACACAGTTAACTGGGAGATCTGTACAAACCTAGGGATTCTGTGAACGTGAGGTTCACGTTCGCGATCTGTATGTGAACCTCAGTAATTTAGAGGTTCATGTTCACAGACGAACCTTGGTAGGTTCTGCATTGTGAACCTTTTTCAAAAATTACTATTTTTCACGTCATTAAAACATCTTTGGTTGAAATTGTTTGCATTCAACTTCGGACCACTCTATGCATAACGCTGGCAGCATACAAAAATCAACAGTAAAAGAGCATGCACCTTGCCAATCTCAAATATTTTACTTGCTTTGTTACGAAAGTTCGCTCGATATATTCAGCTTTCCGTTTGTGGATATTTAGTGAATCTTTGCTGTGAGCTTGACGCGCAATAACACAACAACAAGAACGAAGAACACTACATTCGGGAAGTCAGCGAATTATGGTTATTCAAACAATCAATGAAATTGATATAAAGAATACATCGTTATCTAATGTAAAAAACTTAGCAGGCGTACGGGATCCATCTGGATTGGATATACTATGTTTATTGTATAATAAAAACCCAAACCGAGCAATTAGGGTGTTGGCTAGTGTATAGCTTATTTATGGAGTGATATCGGTTGCAAGTATGGGAACTAGTTTTACGCTATGCGCAATACCAATGTCGCAATAGTCAGACGCCGAATACACTGTCCTGTCTGGCCTAGACCGTTAAGGCATAAGCTTATGTTCCCTTGTAAGTCCTTGTCGAAATTATCAGCAAAGCGACGAAAGATATTAATTTTAATATAGCATTTGATTGCTCCAGTTGATACATTTGGTGACATTTAAAACGTCAGCAAGTACTTGAACAATCATTATGGCTTATATGTGGCCTGGCGTGTAGGCAGGACCGTAACTGCCGCACCCCAAACCCCCCAATTGGGGAGGGGGCGAGCTCGAAGGGGGTCCAAAATTATTTCGTGAATGAGCATAAATTATGGAGTAGGCTATTTTTTGAAAATTTTTGCAACTTTTTAAAAATATTTTCGCGCTGCGCGCGATTTCAAATTGTCAAATTTCTTCATTGTTTGGTACTCTCCCCCCAAGAAAAAACTCGCGTTGGCCATTACCGCGCCACGACGCACCAAGACATATAACGATTTAGGACATATTACATGCGAATCCAAGAAGTGTGCCAGAACGATCGGCAGCGTGAAAACCTTGGCCGAAAAGGACTGCCCTTACGCTGACCGAAAACTTCGTTCTATATACAAAATAAATATAGGTTTAATTGTCTGTAGGCGCCTAAATGACTAGCGCCGAAAGTTCCTGCCTTGGCAATCTGAACCTTGGAAGACAAATACCATCCCGCAGGGAAAATTATATGCCAGTGAAGAAATACCAATTTGAAATCGTGTGCGTCTTTTAGTTTAATTTGGGCGATTCAATATTTTTTATATAGCAGACAGGAGGCAGGGTTGTAACCAAGTCACAAGGCTTCGAGTCACAAGTCAATCTCACTTTTACAGTTTTGACTCGAGTCAAGTCGAGTCATTTTCAATTCACCACCGAGTCAAGTCCGAGTCCAAGTCAGCGAGCATAGTGTCGAGTCTGAGTCACGGTATTATGACTCGAGTCCGAGTCCAAGTCATTGTGTTGACTGCTCAGTTTCCGGTTAAAGTCTTGTTCAACCAACTTTTTACAACTCTGTTTGGTGATATCGAATGGTTAGCATTTATATTATACTAATTATCCTCACTTTTAATAGTTTCTGGTCGTATTTTCAAGTACCAGCACCAATAGACGAAATCCCAATAGTGTGGTTACTTTACTATTCTTCGGAATTGCAATGAAATGTCGGTCTTGGCGGTCCGAGTCTCGGGTCATATTACTTAGTTCCAGTCATCCGCAATGACTCGAGTACAAGTCGAGTACAAGTCGAGTAATTTCCGTATTTTTAGAAAATGACTCGAGTAAAGTCGAGTCGAGTCATCACAAAATCGTGACACGAGTCATTACAACCCTGACAGGACGTCACAAAATAACATCATGTAACGAAGTCATATACCAACTGGACCGCCCGCCCGAAGATGTTTAATTATTATTTACGGGCCCTACAGTTTTCAAGACACCTCACTCAGCTCTACCGGCAAATCTGATAACGTGAGCAGAGAGGACAAGAAATTGATAGCAATATATATCAATTCCCGATGTTATTGACTGATTTTATCATAACATAACATCGTTTGGGTACATTTTTCATCTGAACAAGTCACACACAATGTAAAATGCGATAAGACACAATGCGATGTCATGAACAGATAGGGGGATGTCGAACGACACGCATCAGTAGCGATCCTTTACTCTAACATCCACCTCGGCCTAGAGCGCCCGATGTCACAGTTGTTTTCGATGTTGATCTTTTTTGAAGCCGCGGCCCTTTCTACTAGTTCTTTCCATTTTTTGTTAGTGCTTTCTTTCGTCGGGTCTTTTCTGGGCTTTTTTGTCGCCGTAAGATCGGCAACGGTGGGGGAAGAGGATCCCAGATAATCCTCCGACGGTAATCGACCGTGTCCGCCAGTTTGGTAGGCGCTTATCGTTACCACTACGCTATCTCCCCCGAATAATGGAAAATTTTCGCGCTTGGCGCTGGCTCACCAACCAGTACAGTCGCTTTCGCGGCAAAAAACAACGTGATTGGGGTCGATTTATCAACCTATGGGAGCCCAAGACCCAATTTTTTTTGGGGGGCCTGACAAAGTGCTGTTTCGTTCCTGCCAACGGGTATACGCCGGAAGATTGTTAATCATTATTGTGGGGTCCTACCTTTTCAATCACACCTCACTCAGCTCTACCGGTAAATCTGATTACGTGAGCAGAGAGGACAAGAAAATGATAGCAATATATATGCAATTCCCGATCATGTTGACCGATTCAATTATGAATTACTGAATTTTTTCGCGCTACGTGCGTATAGGCGATGATAGCTGGGTCACTAAACGGACACCCAATATAGATGACAACTAGCAGGAAATAGTGGATAGCCAAAGGGGGGTCTGGGTGGCGAAGCGCCCCAGAATTTCGGTTTATCACCCTATAGGGGGCCCAAGACCGACGTTTTTTTTGGGGGGGGGCTGACGAAGTGCTGTTACGGCCCTGCGTGTAGGGTTAGAAATATGATGTCACGTGACGTCATAAGGTTCACGTTCGCGTTCTCACAGAACCTTTCAAAAAGGTTCGCGTTCACACGAACCTGAATCTTTTAGGGGTTCGCACCATCCCTAGTACAAACACATGAGCAATTGGACATCCGTGGGATGGAAAAGAGTATACTTAGGCATATAGCTCTAATTTGGGATTGTGACGTCATAATTCCCCCAATACAGTGGTTCCCAGCCAGTGGGGAATTCCCCACTGACGAGGAATTCAGTGGTTTCTGGTCGGAATGGACGCATTTGTTAAACATTATGTAGGCTACAGGATAGTCTACATATTTACGGAGACACATGCGCGGTTACCGTTACCAGTTAACTGCTCTGGAATGTATGTATCGAAAATTTCATTGCGTGTTGCTCGCAAAAACTCATTTTTAACTCTTCATAACCAATGATGGCTTCACCTACGCATCTAGCACGACAAGTATGAAGGGAAATAACGCGCGCTAAATTTTGAGGGTTGCCTGTATCGGTTCACGATACGTTTGATGTTGCAGTTATAGGTGATTGTCTTGTATACTGGTGTGGTTGTGTGTCTTTTGTACTCAAGCAACCAAACAGCTGCTCAGTATTGACATAAGGTAAAATGAAATATCACGATAGTTTTGGGTAGTGGGGAATGAAGACTCGGAATAAATCGGATGTCGGGAATGAAGACAAAAAGGTTGGGAACCACTGCTCCAATAGTTTTTACCGTGACGTTATTTGGTTTTGAATCCTTGCCTACATATGTTTCGCAATTTTCTCCCTTGGCCCTCTATACCAGTGGCCACCCATCTTTGAGCCATGGTTGACAGTAAAGAATCACTGCACTACATAATACCTTGATATATACCTTAAATACCTTAAAACCATTGTTTTACAGATTTGATAAAGAAACTACCATGCCGATATCCAGGTATGATGCATATGAGTAACCTATATAGCTCGTCGAAGTCTTTTAAGAAGTGAACTAACTGAATCATCGCGACGGCTAAACGCCATTGCAGTTGATACGTTGTCGAATATAGATAACTTGCGTGCAATATATATGTTGATCACAAAACTCTTCTAACTAGGTCCATGAAATTTATCTCTGTTATGACCAACTCACAAGCCCGATGAAACATACAGGACTATGTGAAACATTCACCACAATGCCACGATGTTTTGTGCGTGGTTTGGCGCATTCTTGTCAACGCGTGTGGGGTAATCGTCGCCGTTCCACTATAATTTACGCCTATTTCATACCATTCGTAGCAATGACCAACTTCAAATATCGTGACAATTTTGGCTCTAGAAAATTGAATCAAAAACACCAACGTTCACATTTGTAAAATGCATTCGTTTTCGACCACACAATCCAAGTTGCCTAAACGTATTGATGTTTGGAAACACATGGTCATGGGCATCAATAACCGTTTTTACAGAGATATGCTACGTAGGGATATCCACCGGCTTGGTCAAGCTTTCACAGTTATCCGCTTCTTCCGTCCATGAAGACTGTCCTTTGCATCAAGCAATTCTTAATTCCGGACGAGCCTGGTGCGCAGCCAAATGTGAGAATGATTCTATGTTGAGTAGAGTAAAATTCGTGTTATGCAAATTTTGGTTTAGATGCCATAAATCCGTGGATACAGGTCGATTACCTGGTTGCCAGGACAATCACCGCCATTTTAACTCAAGGACGGGCAGATCTTGCGCAATGGGTTAAGAGCTTTCAAATATCATATGGAAATACTACTTCGGAAATGCAATATTACCAAGAATTGGGAAAAGTTAAAGTGGGTATCGATGTCAATATCTAATCAACTCCATTCTTGTACTCTGTTATCAGTGTCTTACTAACTCTTGCCGCTCAAGTAACTTCAGCTACGAGTCATATATTTTGAGAAGTGCTGATAGCTTAATTTCTTTTTATTCTCATAATATGATTTCAACTTTCAAAGCCTAGCTCTCGATATCCTAGATATAACATTCTTATTAAAATGCAGTGTTCCCTCCAATCTCTACTATACTTGCTGACGATTACCTCTGACGAACACCAGCCAAAAATATTTGGGTTTATTCCAATGCCAATGTATTACTCAATTGTACAATAACGATCTGTATCTTCGAGAGTCCCTTATTGTTACGCGTACCGAATTCAGGTCTTCGTCGGAAACTCTGACGAAAGCACCATCGTTGAGAACGATCTGTCTCCATCCATCCACGCAAGATTTGTCCGAATTCACCCGGTGTCGTATCACAATCACAGGAGCATGAGAATTGAAATGAGAGATTGTTGAGAGATCTCTAGAATCGAGTTTCTTATGTATTGTAGTCGGCCATCTATGTGGACTAAATAACAATCTAGTTCGTTGACGTACAGTAGTTCTAGTTCGAGCTGCGAATTTTGAAAAGTGATTAGCTGTAGTTTTAGTGCTAGCTAAGCTTTAAAAATTATTCGTTGCCTAAAAATACAAAACACGTGTCTTCATTTGTCGTGAATCTGAACACCATTTTTCTGTTGTCTGATGTTCTTGCAGCCAGTGCTAGCTCGGATTAGTCAGTAAACTAACCGTGGCGTAGCAAGGATGTGGATTTATGGGGCCATGTGTGGGTGTTGATGTGGAAGGCCGATCCCATTGCAATGGAATAAAGATAAATGGAGTTGCTTCGTACTGAATTTAGTTAGTTGTTGCGGATTGTTACAGGTGGTAAGTTCTAGTTCTAGGTGCGAGTTTTGTAAAATGAGTAATTTTGGTTCGAGTTGTGATCGCGCATTTTGAAAATGCAATACTAGTTTGTAAACAATATAACTATCGACCGTGGTCTTTGCTCGTTTTGTGATAACTGCCCTAATATATATATATATATATATATATATCATACTTGCTACTTTGATTCTATGGCGACTATACGTCTATACCGCCGCTGTAGAAACACAGTAGCATATGCCTATTTTTCAAAATTTGAGATCCATTTTTCAAGTTTCGACAAAATTAGGTGTTTGTGAATTTTTCATTTTACATCCATATCTTGACCATGGTTATGCTTTTTTTATAATGTTTCAAAGTTCATCAGGGCTAAGATATGGCCGTGAAAAATTAAAAACTTTACAAAAACTTAAATATCTGAAAATGGTTAAAATGGCCATACGCTACTCTGATTTCATCGCTATAATATGCAGCCTTAGCAGCGAGATTGCTGCGAGAACATGATAGTCGCCTGAAGTCGCGCCGTGTAATAATTATATAGTCGCCGCCCAGCTTCTCGAGATATCTCACACCAAACGTCGTTTATAGCGGCTTTTCGGCGGAAAACACGCAATACCAGACGCCAGTTTGCTATGCGACGTCTCAAAATACCGGACGCATCCGCTATAAAGCGATTCACCCGTTCACACGTCAACGCCACTAGGGACGGTGTGAACCTCTGAAAGGTTCAGGTTCGTGTGAACGCGAACCTTTTTGAAAGGTTCTGTGTGAACGCGAACGTGAACCTCATGACGTCACGTGACGTCATATTGCTAATTCCAACCCTATCTTTCAATGAACTATTAGCCTATATTAATGTACAATTGTACACGATACCTAGCGACGACTCGGGCCACATAATGCCAAAATGCTGAAGTACATTTGGCGTTTTAAATGTCGCAGAAGTTGCATCGATTACCCTATAGTGTGGGGTCAAAATCATTGTTTATTTGGGCGGGAGGAGGATGAAAACATGTGCTTTCGGTCCCGGTTATAAAACACACATAGCCACATACTCATACACCTCTGGTCTATGAGCAAAGCAAAGCTTTGCTAATGTGACGTCATAACTCATATTTAATCCAGCAGTGGGCGCTAAAGAGTGCCCGGAATTTGGGTTGCTGAAATATGGTAACCCTAAACAAAGCAAGTAAAATTTTTGAGATTGCCAAGGTGCATGCTCGTTTATTGTTGATTTTTTTATGCTGCCAGCGCCGTGCATAGAATGGCCCGCAGTTGAAATGCAATAAATTTGAACCAAAGATGTTATAATGAAGTGTAAATTGTAATATATGAAAAAGGTTCACAGTGCAAAGCCTACCAAGGTTCTGTTGTGAACGCGAACCTCTAAATTTCCGAAGTTCACACACAGAACGCGAACGTGAACCTCACGTTCACACCATCCCTAAACGCAGTGGCGGCTCGTGACAATATCGGGTGGTGGGGCAAGGGCTGCGAGCGACTTATATCAACATTACGTCACAATGGCGTTTTCCAACGTAAAAAAGTAACTTTATGATGGTCACATGAATTTCGCGACAACAGTGATTTTAACGTAGGTGCCGCGAGAGGTTTGCCGGTGAGCCGTGACTTGAAGTGTGGTAACAAATGTTATATTCATACCAAAGGATTATTTTACAAAATGTACGTCCCTATGCCACGAATCAATTATCAGGTCATCTTTAGTAGCATGCGTTATGATTTCATGGTAGAGTTAGAGATCACGCAAATCGATAGGCCCTAATTTTTCTAAGCCCGTCCGAAAGTCTTTCGTACACGATCCTGATGTGTTACGGCCACTGAGCTGGTGGTTACGACCAGGTGATAGGCAAACAAAGCGGAGGCACCCGGCGTACGATTGGATCAATGGACTGGACAACTTCTAAACCTCTAATCTTCGCTCTAAAGGCAACTGCGTAAACTACGTACGGAGCAAAGATTCAATACGATTCATGTTCGCACTTGACTTGACCTGACTAATTCCAATGACTAGAACTCGAGAGATTGCGTAAGCCTAACTGGAAAGGTCAACGAGTTCGGACACATGCGCAATTGTTATCTCATAGATTGGGCCTGTCATATTGAATCCAGAACATCAATTCGAATGGTCTTTGAAGAACTAAGGACAGCAGCCTCGGAACTTCGGTCTCGGAACAACATAGGACCAGTGGCGTAGCAGCCACCTGGCGGTTCTGGCTCTGCGCCAGGGGCGGCAGGCTCCAAGGGGGCGGCAAATGAGGCTAACACAGTGTACACAGCCGGCTAAAGCAGCGTAATTGGTAGTCCTATAGCTGGCGTCCCGTGAGCTAAAATTTAATCAAACTGGTCTTAAACGAAAGCTAATGTCACGCTAATTCCGAAAACACGAATTAATATGTTAACATGACAATGGAACCGCTTTTGGACCGCCGCAGACCCCCGTGGACCCCCTAACGTTTTCGTTCAAAATTAGCTCAATTATCGTGCAAACGTCAACTGTCTCGTGCAAACATTGATTTTAGGACAGTAATATACAGCCAGAAAATGAATTTTATTCAAAATAACATCACACTATATGTCGAAATTTGGTAGACTTTGGTAGACGCGGCATATTACTTGTAATTATTTTATTGACAAGAATGTTTGAACATGAATCTATATCAGCGGTCGGGAACCTATGGCTCTCTTGGGCATAAAATATGGCTATTTGCGAAATTTCTATTTTTGTGCTTAATTTATCAATATTACAGCAACTTGTTATTGAATCTTTAGCACGAGCAGTATATTTATTCTTGAGGCAGTAAAAAAATGAGAGATTAATATAGTGACGTCTTCAGCGTTAGGGGCTCGGACCCCCTTTTCAAAAGCCTCGAATTTAAGTTGCATCGCGCCGGCGACCAATATCACTCGCAAATTCGACGTGTCCGCCTACCCGGTACGAAATCTTGAATTGCACGATGCATTCATTGATCAAAAAGATTAGGAGACATGGTTGCAACTGTATCACAATACAGTTTTTAAATTTACATTGTCTTTCTGATCTCCTGAGAGCAATAAACTGCCGTAGAAGTGACATTCACAATCACAAATTCAAATTACAGACAACGCCATAGATATCCACCACCTTCTTGATTGATAACGTAGCTTTGTAGTCGCTGAATGTAGGCGTGTTGCGCAAATGTTATCGTCGAATACTTTGAGAATTAAAAAGCCTAATCAGAATCAGTGCGACAATTGCATTCGAATAATATCAGTTATTATACATTTATGATGTTTACTAGGGATGGCGTGAACCTCTGAAAGGTTCAGGTTCGTGTGAACGCGAACCTTTTTGAAAGGTTCTCTGTGAACACGAACGTGAACCTCATGACGTCACGTGACGTCATATTGGTAATTCTAACCCTGCATTTCAGTGAAGTGATATATTAATGTACATTACGATATCTAGTGACGACTCGGGCCTCATTATGCCACAATGCAGAAGTATCAAATATATCAACTGGAGCAATTAAATGATATAATTATCCCATAAAATCAATATCTTCCGTCGCTTTGCCAACAATTTCGACGAAGACTTGCAAGGGAATATAAGCTTACGCCTTAAACGATCTATAGGCCAGACCGGAATATGTTTGAATAGAATGTAAAAAGGGTTTCTATACTTGTTACCTATATCATCCCAATAACAAGTTATACAGGAGTGAATAAGCATCATTCGCTGACTATAGGCCTACCTACATGTAGCGTATTTCGCTCTTGATATTGTGTGATTGCGGGTCAACCTCACAGTAGAGAGTCACTAAATATTTAAAAACGGAAGACTGGATGTTTCGAGCAAACTTTTGTAAAAAATCAACTAAGATTTTTGAGATTGTAAATGTTGCATGCTCGTTTAGTGTTGATTTTTTATGCTGTCAGTGCCATGCATAGAGTGGCCCTCAGTTGAAATGAAATGATTTTTAACCAAAAATTTTAACCGATAACGTGGAAAATTGCAATATATGAAAAAGGTTCTCAGTGCAGAACCTACCAAGGTTCGTTTGTGAACGTGAACCTCTAAATTTCTGAGGTTCACACACAGAACGCGAACGTGAACCTTGCGTTCACACCATCCCTAATGTTTACGATGAATTGTGCTATCACAAATGCCTTAAGCGCTGTTTCGAACTTTATTTTTAACAATAAATAGGCAAGTTGCCTGATTTTGGTAGTAAAAAATGTTCTAAATCTAGTAGACACGTAAGGCACTGCCTTCCTTGCCTCCCCTAACCCCACGTCATTGACGCATCGCAAATTGGTATTTATAATAATAATGTTTAGTGACCATGTTTGGCTCGACATACGTCTGTCATCGTGGGTCCTCGCATTTAAGAATAGCATCAATACGAACTTTCGATCCCGTATAACTGACGAAAGTCTGAAATTTTGTTCGAGGCTTAAACTGAACAATCATATCAACCATACTAAAAAGCCATTAGGAATACCATGCAACACCAAAATACGCATAAACTGTAAAAGGCGTGTTAAAAGTAGATAGATACTTTTATTGTTGTCTACGTCTGTTGGAAATCTAAATGTTATTCGTCTTGTCTTAAGCTTCGAAAAATATCATGTGCCTCTCAGTGCAATACAATTAAAATATATTACTTGCAAAAATATATTTAGCTCAAGTTTTGAAAACTCATTATTCAAATAGGGAAACCAGCATGATTAGTGTGAGCTTGTACTGAGAAAATACGGTGCAACGACGAGTCTCATGTGGTGATGTCGAATTTGCGCTATCATGACGTCACTATTTTTCAATAGTGACGTAGTAGTTGACAGACATGTATGGCTCTTTTGGAGGTAAAGTGGAAAATATACGGTCAATATGGCTCTTCGGACGAAAAAGGTTCCCGACCAGAGATGGGCGGATTCCCAAATTTCGGGATCCGAATCTATCCGGATCCGGCTGGCAATGTGAGATTCGGAGTCCGGCTGTTGAAGGTCCAGCTTGGAATCCGAAAAAATCCTGCCATAACAATGCTAATTAATCATATTGCAGCAAAAAATCCGGCTAAAATCCGACCATCACCGCAAATTCAAAATCCGGATCCAGTCCGGCCAGGTAAAAATTCAATGAAATCCTGCTCCGGCTCCGGCTCCTGAACCGGACTGTGGCCATCTCTGTTCCCGACCACTGATCTATATTGATATTAGCTGCTGTCTACTTAGGGGGCGGCATTTTAAGCGAGAGCCAGGGGCGGCAGCACATGCTGCTACGCCAGTGCATAGGACATTTTGGCCTTGAAACTGGAGACTGTGACACAACACATACGGTTTACTGTCTATAAGTCTGCTGCGAAATCGCCGTTGGAAAATATATTAATCAATAAATACATGAATAAAAGCCGTAAACTTTGTATACTGTTACAAGAAATCATCGAGAAGTAGCATACGCAATCTCATAACCCATTCCGGTATGGTACACTGTCAAAATCAATACAAACAGACGAACACCGAACTTTGAGTAAAATAGATCGAGGAATAGGCTGATCGAATGATCAGCTGTTAGCCGACATCGAAAATGAAATAGCTATCGCATTTGACAGGGGATTGTAGGCAAATGGTTTGAAGGCCACAATTTCACAGTGAAATGGGCATTGGCGAACATAAAATTATGTGAATATTTGAATGCAAACCGAGAATCTTGGTTAGCTGTTTCATGCGATCATCGGGATATACCATTGGAAATATCATCACCGATCTCGTTATGGAACGCAGAATATAGATTAGCACAGACCGACACCGGCTTTTGCGTGAGATTCGCAATGACGTAGGTAGGTAAAGTATCAGATCAGCGCTCATCTCCACCATACTCGACCTCGAAAACGAAATAACTGCCTCAATCATTCAGTGTCAACTTTAAGACTTGGCACCGCGTTCGATACTAAAATCAAGACATACCGTGCAAAAGCTCATGACAGATCTAGCATCTAGGTATGGAACATCGTTAAAATCAATGGAGACCAATAACGGCTTTTGCGGAAATTTGTTAGCGATAAATGAAGAGTCAGCTCTTACTCGACTTTGGAAACGAAATTACCACTCAGATAGTTCAGTGACAAACTTAAAACTTGTTACAGCGGTCGATACTAACACTTACCGTGCCAAATGTCATGACCGATCTCGGTATAGAACATCGTCAAAATCAATGGAGACCAATACCGGCTTTCGAGTAAAATCTGTTTGCTGTACCATGTACATGATAGATCAGCACACACTAAACTTCGGAAACGGAATTACTACCCTTATCTTTAAGTAGCAAGCCTGAAACTTGGAGCAGTGTTAAATACTACCTTCACGACATATCATACCAAGTTTCAAGAATTATTATGGTGCGAAACACCGTCAAAATCGACCTATACCAGCAAAGGTCGACTCAACGCATATTACGGTAACCGAGTTCAGATATAGATACGATTGTTACATCACACCTTAGGGGCGACCAGGCATATTTGCCCCGGTTGCTCGGCCATTTTACGAATAGGAGAGAGTAAATCACCGTTTCTTTATTGTGCGCGGCTTTGAGAGAATAGATAGTGAAAGCTTGTTATGAGCGCTACCGGGGCAAGCCCCGGCTAGGCATTCACAAAGCGAAAACACAGAAGAGAATTCGATTTTCGCAGAGACTTCGCTATGTATGGGCATTTGCAAGCGAAAGCACAAGAAGAACGCGGGTTTCGCTGTGATCTCGGTCCTATTGATTGCTGTGCGTCTATAAATGGTTAAATTGTTATTGAACAGAATTTTAGGTGGGGCAATGCCCCAGTTGCCCTATAGGACGAGCCGCCACTGCCTAAACGCCACCTAAACACTCGACTTTTGACGTCTGGGCGGTTTTAACCCTACTCTGTGAATAACTTCCCTTCGGACTTCGATTTATTTTTTAGGAAAACTCTGAACTGTATGTGCATTTTCTACTTTCGGCGTCGATGTCAAAGATTCTTGTTATTGATGATGACCTGGGAGCGGTCTGAAGATTGTTGTGTCATATGAGCAATTGAACGTGTTCGACATGAGCTGTCGTAATTCGACTCGACTGTTTGAGTGGAAGAGCTTCTTACTATAAATCTTAACTCCTGATAGAATAGGGTGACCATATTTTGGAATCGGGAAAAGAGGACAGTTTTTCAAAATTTTGACAAAAAAAAGGTCAACTTTCTCGCTCAGCTCCCGACATACAGTTTTCTCCTTCACGTTTACGGGTGGTTGACTAAAAAAAAAGAAAAAAAGGTCAACTTTCCAGCTCAGCTCCCGAAATACCCGCCGCAGCGCAGGCTACTTCGGTGCTAATTTACGGTATCTCAGTCCAATTTGACGGTACATTTGACCAAAATTCTGAAAAAGGGGACAAACTTTTAAAAAGGAGGACATTTAGACGTCCTCGGAGGACATTTTCGAAAACCTGAAAAAGGAGGGCAGATCCTCCTAAAGGAGGACGTATGGTAACCCTATGATAGAAATGTGCTGGATGATACCAGCATTTTTCAGTTACAATAACCATTGTATAGCGGGCCGGAAGAAATCGGTAGGCTGGCCGTATGTTTAAAACCACAGTTATAAAGTAAAAAAAATCTCCCAATGGAAATATGCGCAATGATGTGTCGTTTGGATGATAACCGTTTTAATACCTAACATCTCGGGTATTGATCCGGCATGGATTTAAATTCGAGTTGACTCTAACCGCGATTTAGTGTTTATTCATTGTGTCCGTATGTTGTGCTTTTCATTTCACGGCACTACAGGTCGAATAAACAACTGAAAACCAAAAATAGCGTTCACATCATGATGCAAACTAATGCTCATGTAGCTCAGAACGCTAGTACGCATCCTCCTACAATTAATAGATTAGGCAAATGCCAGGGAAGTGTTCAAATATATTACGTTGATGCCACTGCCTTTCTTATGTCATAAAGTGAATGACCTCACACTACAAATCTGCACAATATTGTATCGCCTGAAATGTTACCATTTTAATAGCAAACATTTCGAGCACCACTTACTCAAGTTCTTAGACTACTTGCACTCCTAAATGACAGTTACAAACACCATATATCGTCAACAGCTACAAGTGAGTACCGGGAGCATTTAATCAGGGCATGGTATGGTTTGGTATGGTATGGTATGGAACGAAATTTCGGTATGGAATATGGAAGAGTGCAAGTATGATATGGTATGGAAATTTCCCCCAAGTATGGTATGGAACGTGTTTTCCATACTTCCATAGTTTTGCCATACTATGACAGTTTTTCCAGAACCATGACAACAATCCTACTTTCGATTCGTCAAATTGATTGCATACCACAGAAAATCGCTCACTGTCTATGTTTATATCTTAAATTCTGATTCATGATTGATCCATCCCGGTCGACATCTATTTGAAGACAACAAAGTTTCGCAACGAGCATATCAATGAAAATAATATTAATGTAAATTATTCCAATTTAGATATCATAAAAGTAAATGATATTCGACAGCTGTCGTGTTACAATTGCATTTCGCTAATCGTAGCTTCCACTACGTAAATAACCAATGGGAGTTTTAAAATCGTAGACCAGAGAAGGTAGAATGAATGAATATTTTTGTCAATTTGTTGAACTTGGAAATAATTTTCTGCGCTTTGGGAGGATGATCGTCACGCAATATCTATTTGACATAACCGTCATTGTAATTAAAAAATATGTAGCTTGTCTTGGAGTGACGTTACGATATACCGGCCTACAACATGCATATTAACTTCATGAAATCTGGTTATTTCTGATATAATGGACAGCGTACACCTTGATGTTGGCTAATGAAGCTAATGACTGTGACCACAGATGGGCGGGGAAAATAGGCATTTGATCAGCAGTCGCAAAATGATTGTAGAGATGTAAAATTATTCTAATGCAGTTGTTTGCAGCCGGTGGGGAATACCCCAATAGTGGGGAATTTAAGTGCATCTGGTTGGGAATAGAATCACTTGGAAAACAAATCCTTTACATTATTGACCTCGTTTATTAAACGTCTGTATGAAATGTCGATCGTATCTCTAATATTTCTTTGTTCATTTGCAATTCAGCAATTCGTATTATCAGTGCCTCCAATTAACGAGAATCGATGGGACAGCGGCACGCGATCTCCCTCATACAGGTTGTTATTCATTCGTATGCGAAATGGTGTGACTGAAATCACCTGATTCGTTAAAATAAAACTTCATATGTAGATGAATATGTTGTAACCGCGAAAGAGGGGTGGAATCTTCCACGTATACACAATGGATATATAACTGTCCTATCCAACACCCCAAGATGACGCGTTTCTGCCTGCTTCGTTGGATTTTATTTTACACAGACGAAAAAACGGTTTTCTGAAAGCATTAATACACAGCGAATTAACACAAATTGTTTAGTACCGGATAAATCAATATATACTTACTTGACGGTGTTTCCTTGAGGACAGTTACAAATTTCGAATCAGACTATTCATAATAATTATTTTAGGATCTATAAAAATTGCGATATAAATACGATTGAATAAGATTGATAGTCGAAATATTAGCATCTGATACAAAGCAGGCAACGAGGGCGAAACTGAACGACAGTGAACTATATAACAGTTACGTCACAAAGGTCATACAAGGTTTATTGAACCGTGATGTTTATGGCTCTTGAAGTCCGAAATCGCGACTTCATCCTGGCCCTTTAAAAATTGAAAATTTGAATTTATGCAAGTTTGGCAATTTTTACACAACCGCAAATTCACAATGACAACACAAAGAAACGAAAGGTTAAAATACACGAAAAACTGTAACAGATTTCAGCTCTCAACAGTCGGGAGCTTCACAGAGAAGCACCAATTTGTTTATGGGTCGTTTCAAAATATTCGTTTTGGTAAAGACTCTCACGCTTCTCACCCACCCAGACTTGTCAGGTAGGGTTTCAATCACACGACCTAGCAACCACATGTTACGAGGTAGGTTTTGATCCAACACAAGCACAACATCACCTATAGTGATATTTCTTTTCATTCCATTTTTGGCGAGTCTGAAGTAGTGGAAGGTATTGTTTCTTCCACCTTGTCCAAAAAAGATCAGCCAAGTACTGGACTTGCCTCCATCTTTTTCGGGAGTAAATATCTTTGACATTGAACACACCAGGTGGTAGCATGGGTTTATCTTTCAACAACAACAGACTGTTAGGGGTTATTGGGGTCAAATCATGTGGATCACTAGACACAGTTGAAATGGGGCGATTATTCATAATTGATTCACATTCACACATCAATGTTAATAGAGATTCATCAGACAACATTTGTTCATCACACAAAGCACCCAAAATCTTTCGCACTGTTCGAATTTGTCTTTCAAATACACCACCATGATTGGATGCACAAGGGGTCTGAAATAACCAAGTTATTTGTTTTTGCACCAAAAACTCTTGTATTTTTGTTTGATTCCAAGTTAAAATGTTTTGCCTCAACTCTTTCTCACCAGATGTGAAGTTGCTGCCATTATCTGACCGTATCAAACTGATTTGTCCACGGCGTGCAATACAGCGACGCAGTGCCATAATGAAAGAATCAGTGTCCAAACTATTTGCAATTTCAATATGGACAGCGCGAGTGGTTAGGCAAGTGAACAAAACGCCATATCGTTTCAACTCAGATCTACCACGCTTTACCAAAAACGGACCAAAACAGTCAACCGCAACTGCGTGGAACGGCGGATCATTCGGAGTTAATCTATCAGATGGTAGATCAGACATTTGTTCTGGTTTTCGTTGACGTTTCCTACATGAGACACAATTTTTCAGAACGGATCGTACTTTGGAATTGATTGTGACAATCCAAAATCTTTCTCTGACTTGGGCTATAACATATTCCCGGCCACTATGGCCACATGAAACATGAGCATCTCGAATGACCAATTCTGCAATTGGACTCTTTTTTGGGATGATTATCGGATGTTTTGAGTCGTAACCAATAGGAGCATTTTGATTTCTGCCTCCAACCCGGACGGTCGCATTATCCGGAAATGGTAGCAATTTGTAGATCGTGCTAGATGTTTTGATTTGTTGATCAGTCGTCAGTCTTTCTATTTCTTCAGAGAAATGCTTTGTTTGCTCATGACTAGGGCGTTTTTTTTTGACATGTCAAAATTTTGTCAAAATTGTAGCGTTAGGTCAAAATTTGTCAAAATTTTTCTTGAAGTCAAACAAATTTTGACGTCTGCATTTTGTTTGTATTATAGATTTTGCACTGTCGGTGAACTTATAATTTGATATTTTACCGCTTTTAGCCTATTTTATAGGCCTACCGTTGTAAACGACTAATCGTCTGCCCATTGTGAATCATAAACGGTCAAATAGAACAAATAATAGGTAGACATGGTGTTATGGTCAACGTACCGCAATATCCTAAATGAAGAAAGACTTCTTGTGCATTGCATCATTCTTACATTAAGAAGCGCATGATGAAAAATTGTGATGTAGACAACATTGTCAGAATGAAGCAACACGATGTGTCACCAGCACCATCAGTGTACGCACAACTTGAGTGTTGTCAGCCAACAACTCCTGCTGTTGAACGTCCTTGGCAAGCTTCTTAGCAAGGACGTGCACTTTCTACCCAAGAATGTAAGAAAGTATCTCTCGTTGTACTACAAAATACTTTAATTATTTCTACCATAATACATATTGTAACCACTGGAATTCTTCATAGGGTCAGATTTCGTTAAAATGTTGTCTTTTTCATGTAAAAAGTTGCCTGGTGCTAAGCCAAAAACGTTTTTTCAGGCCAAACTACTTTGTTAGGACAGTCAGTTCCAACCAGAAATGAAGAAAATGTACAATTTTTTAGGTCAAAATTTTATTTTTTTTCGGTCAAAAAAAAACCGCACTATAAGCATTTCTTCAGCAGCTTCAGCTTCAGTTATCAGCAGCTTCAACTTCAGTTAAAGTCAATGTCTCGTTTGTCAGCTTTGCATTTGGTTGTTTGTTTCTCGCTTTGGCAAGAAGAATATTTTTGAAGCGTAAGACCCATGCCAGCACCCTTTTCAGTCGAGTCCAGCTTGAGATCTTGGAGATGAGTTCATCAAGAACAGAATTTAGAGTGGTAATTGTAAGAAAACACAATTTGTTTGGCGTTTTAATTTCAGGGTCATTGTTATGTTCTTGATCTTGTTTGAACTCAATACGACGAGGCTGCAATAGGAAATCAGTATATTATCAGCAGTATAACTTTACCGCAGCGACACGATCCAGCGTGCAGTTAAATGAAAGACCCGTAGACAACAGAACACAGGGTATAAATACAAAGCACGACACACGAGGAAATAATGATTGGCGGTAATTACTAATCCTAGACAAATAAGAGACAAACGATATCAACGTAAAATGCACGAACATAACAGTCCTCCCCTGTTAGTTTAAAGTACAAGGTGATTTACGTTGGCCGATGGAAATCAGTTTGGGTCCTAATTCTAAGCGGATAACGTCTACCCGACGATCGAGCAGGACTAGCTGCAGGACGTTGTGCCCTATGTCTGACCAATGGTTGCTCAAATGCTCAGCTTGTGACTGTTGCGGCTGAGCAACTTCCTGTGTGGCTGTATCATGACCAGTTGAAATCAAGCGTGGTTGAGTTGGTTTTTGTGCCTACTCCAATACCCATGATCCGTTTTTATAATATACACAACCAGAGTTGGATCAATTGTAATTTGTAATTGTAATTGAATGTAATTAATTACATTTTTCAATGTAATTGTAATGTAATTGTAATTGAAGCATTTTTATTTTGTGTAATTGTAATTGTAATTGTAATTTGACAAAAATTTTGCTCAATTACAATTTCAATTACATTAAATTGCTATTGAGACCTGACAAGCACAACATAAAATAATTGACTTATAATGCATTCTCTTTGAATGTCGACAAGGAATTTGGTGGATCCATTCGCGGAATCCCTTGACTGCGCCCGAAGTTTTTTTATTTTCACCGCTATGCCTCGGCTGCCATTGTACACAATTTTTAGATTACTAACCAACGGATGGATTCGCAACACGTGAATCACGATTGAATACGCCGAAAAGCGAACTGCTGAGCCGGCTAAAAGCAGCAGAATTATTAGTCCCATAGCTGCCGATCCAAGCGTCGAAATTTGATATGTATGGTCCTAATCGAAAGCTAGTGTCGCACTGATTCCGCAATAAAAGTATATTTCCAGGCAATGGTACCATCCCAAAATAGTCGTGAAAGTCTGGGAATCGGCATTGTCCTGAACAATCGCTGGGCGTAATTGGTAATTGTTGTGGTCATGCTGCTGCAGCGCTCTCACTTTTCAGAACATTCGGCCTTAAACGGCTATTTTGGAGCAGTTACATTGCCCTGACGAGATTTTATTTTGTATTTTCGGAATTAGTACATCAATAGCTTACGATAAAGACCAGCTGCATCAAATTTGGACGCATGGATCGCCAGCTCTAGGACTACAAAGTTTGCTGCTTTTAGCCGGTTCTGCAGTACGTTTGTCGGTACATTCATCCGTGACTCACATCTTGTGCATCTATCCGTGGGTTGGCAATCTACAATACGATTTCAGATCACGATGCTGCATCGTTATTTCGTATGGCTAACTAACCAGACCATTGGATGTTATAACGTCTTATCTGACAAAGCACGGTTTTGTTTTTACTCCTCATCCTAATTCCTACGTCCCTCGATAAAAATAATATTATTTCTTTAATTACTATATACGCAAATCCAACACGTGCATATATTATAATACTTTTTCAACGACATACTGCACCCTAGCCTTAATCCTAACCCATGGGAAATTAGGTAAATAACATTTTACATTTCCAATTACGTAAGCCATAATTACCGAGCATACAAAACACGCTTATATTACGTCACAATGACATCTTACATAGCATACTATGTACGCACATAAACGCATTTATTACTACACAATCTGAACTAGACTTGAATTGTTGTTAAATACGACGCTATGGTTGTCAAGGAGCACGGTTGAATTTATGATTATTCAATTACATGTTCAACAGCAGCAATTGTAATTGTAATTGTAATGTAATTGAAGCATGCAAGGAGTAATTGTATTTGTAATTGTAATTTGATATTTTTAGCATGGAGTAATTGTAATTGTAATGTAATTGAAACATTCATGAAAGTAATTGTAATTGTAATTGTAATTGAGCTGAAATAATGTAATTGATCCAACTCTGTACACAACACGCCCCAGTATTTCCGTCACGACGCCAGCAACCCACTTTGGTCCGCTTCGGTAACTGCGAGCGTAAACCGTGGAACCAATCTCGAAATTAGTGACTGATTGTCCAGGCGTAACGGATTTCGATTTGTCGAAGGGCGAGCACAAACTTAACAAATTGCGCGGCTGCCGACCATGTAAAATCTCGGCAGGCGTTTTCCAGTCTATGCCCGGGTGCGGTGCACATCGGTAAGTAGCGAGAAGTGTTTCGAGCGCGAAGTTGAGATCTTTCCCCCATCGCAATTTTTTATCAATCCAGCTTTCAAAGTCTGGACGAATCGCTCCGCTTCCCCGTTCGAGGCAGGGTGAAAAGACGGTGATACGATATGGCTGATTGCCAAATTAGAGCAAAACGTATCGAATTCATTCGATGTGAATTGCGGCCCGCCATCCGTGACAATTGTTACGGGCAATCCTTCAATAGAGAAGACTTCCCGCAAAGCGTCGACTACACACAAGGTTGTGGTAGATCCGACATTCATTACTTTCGAATGCGCATCGACGATGACAAGAAACATTTTATTGTTTATTGGACCTGCGAAATCCAAGTGAATTCGTTCAAAGCTTTCACACGTTTTATGCCATTCGCGATACTGACGATCAGGCGCTTTCATTACTTTGCGGCAAGCGTCGCAACTGTTCACGAGATTTTCAATGTCGCGATTAACGGAAGGCCATGCGATGTGACGTCGAGCCATCTGCTTCATTTTCGCGATACCCCAATGTCCTTCGTGCAACAATGATAACGCTCGCGAGCGAAGTGAGTGCGGAATTACTACGCGCTGAAAACCATCAATATTCAGCATGACTATGTCTTCGCGCAGAGAAAGCGAATGTTTGCGAGTCGAAAACCAAGAAAAATCATCAATGTGCGTCTTTGGATTCCAATTACCATGAGTGACAGATAATTTTACTAGTTTCATGGTTTTGTCCTTCAGCGTCAAATCGTGAATTTCATTGCGAGTTAACGGTAAGCCATCGAATGCCATATTAATAGCGTGAACGATTTCCGCGTTTTCACGAGTTTCTAGTTCGTCAAACTCAGGGTCTGGACCCTTTGGTAGGCGAGATAAACCTGCGGCGTTTCCGTGCTGATTAGTCGGTTTATAGCGAATATCGTATTGGTAAGCCATGAGCGTTAGTGCCCATCGCTGTAAGCGTTGCGCTGTAATCACGGGAATTTTCTTGTCCGGCGAGAAAATAGCTACAAGCGGTTTGTGGTCCGTTACGAGCGTAAATTTTCTACCATACAAGAATTGACGAAATTTAGTGACTCCTTAAATGATTGACAGAGCTTCCTTCTCGAGTTGAGAGTAGGATTTTTGCGAATCGGAAAGCGTTTTCGATGCGTGCGCGAACGGTCCCTCTTCGCCATTGTGCTCTGTGCTCGATTGAGAGGACAGCGCCGATTCCGAATTGGGAAGCATCCGTTGACAAAATGAGCTGTTTGTTTACATCATGATGAGCTAACTGCGTAGCGTCGATTACGTCGTTTTTGCGAATGGGAAAAGCTGCGTCACAGTCCGTATTCCAAATGAATTTCGCGTCTTTTTGAAGAAGACGGTACAAGGAAGCGGCTTTATTCGTGAAATTAGTAATAAACGCGCGATAATAATTGACTTTGCCCAGGAATGCCTGTAGTTAGCGAACATCCTGAGGTTTAGGCAACTGTTTGATTGCTTCAACGGATTTGTCAGACGGGCGTTTGCCATCCTTGTCAATTATGTGACCAAGATACTCGATACCACTTTTGAAAAATTCACACTTAGCGAAGTTGACGGTGAAACCGTATTCGGTGAGGCGCTTAAAGAGTAGCGATAAGTTGCGAAAATGATCGCGTTCATCAATGCCAGTAACGATTATGTCATCGATAAAACTAGCAACACCGGGTAAGCCGGCGATCATGGCATCAATACAGCGTTGAAAATTTGCGGGACTAGATGCGACTCCGAAACACATGCGTCGATAACGGAATAGACCGAATTGCGTGTTGATGACACACAAATTCTACGCATCATCATCTAATTCCAGCTGAAAATAAGCATCGGCAACATCAATTTTCGTGAAAATACAACCACCCTGTAACTTGTGAAGGATTTCATCCAAGGAGGGCAGGGGATGTTGATCTATCTGAATTTGTTGATTCAATGCTTTGAAGTCACCACAAATACGTACTGATCCAGTACAGTAGACTTAGTGACGGCAACAATTGGTGCTGCCCAATCACTGTAATTGATTGGTTCGAGGATACCTTGATTGACTAATCTATCCAATTCAGTTTGAACAGCGATTTGCCTTGCGAAAGGCAAAGGACGTGGCTTGTTGAATACGGGCTTGGCATTAGGTTTCAAGTGAATTGTCACCTTTGTCTTGGTGCATCTTCCTAATACATTGAAGAAAACGGGAGGGAAATTTGGACTGAAAAGATACCAATTTGTCGTTCGAATCACAAATGTTAATATACTATTATAATAGTATTACATGATTGCGATTTGACCATCTGCGAGGAAATTGCATCCAAAGCAGACGTTCCCTTAGCGGTCATGGAGAAAGCATCGCTCCAATCGAGACCAAAAATGTTTTGCCCACGGTGTTCGTTGAGAACCACCAATTTTAAGCCAACT
This sequence comes from Botryllus schlosseri, assembly GCF_051294905.1. Lineage (NCBI taxonomy): Eukaryota > Metazoa > Chordata > Ascidiacea > Stolidobranchia > Styelidae > Botryllus > Botryllus schlosseri. Next base: position 3,391,636 of record NC_137241.1, read on the forward strand.
CGAACTTCAGAACCCACCTGCACGGTTACAGTGCAAATACCTTTCACTTTCAATGGCTTGTCGCCGTACGCTACGAAAGAGCAATGGTATGCTGAGAGTTTCGGAGAGTCGAAAGTTTGGTACCCAGTCAATCCCACCATGGCGGAGGGTGCACCGGTGTCCCACTGTGTCGGCAACGGAATGCCGTTGATGCTGGAGTTGATCCAGAGCTGGTTTCCTACGCGTCGATATAGTTGATCGATGTCGAAGGAGAGGAGCGGCACTGAGCAGAAATTGACGGATGTGACTTGTTGCGTGATACTAGGTTTGGTAGAGATGCACACAGGTTTGATATGACCTTTACGACCACATTTCTGACATACTGCATGTCGATATTGACAGTCTTTTCTCGGTGATCGATGAAACAGCGGCTGCAGGATTTCAGTCTTTCCGGGAAGTTGCCTTGGATGCATTTGTAAGGTTTTTTCCCCTTCTGATAACTTCCAGGCATTTTGTTGACGAGGGCAGTGTCTTTGTCGCTACTCTGGCCCTGGATAACCCTATCAGTTTCCAGCGTTCTCACGTATGTTGCGGCTACTTTGAGAACGTCGTCAAGGGATGGATTGGTTTGTGTTAGACAATGCCGTCTCACATCCGCGTGCGGCGTTTCTTTAATGATGAGATCGCGCATTAGCTCATCAACGTAGCTCTGATCACAGCCTTCTCTCGAGCATGTGAAGTGGCAATCCTTGGAGATTCCGCGTAGAGCAGCGATCCAATCGGCGTACGATTGTCCCGGCTGCATTTTGCAATTGTAAAATTCGTACCTGGCAGCTTGCACATGAATTGAGTCCTTGAAGTGTGTAGACAACTTCTCAGTCGACGCGTCGAAGGATAGCGCACTGACATCAGCGGTACCAAACAAATTACGTAGGAGCGAGTACGTTTCAGGTCCGACCCATGAGAGTAGACACGCTCTTTTCTTCTCCATGTTGGAAATGCCGTAAATTGCTAGGTGATGGTTGAATCGTTGCAGATATTGGTCCCACTTCTCTTTTGATTTTACAAACGAATCAAATTTGGGAGCGGTAGCTTCGGATGTTGACGCACCGGGACTCAACCTCTGCGCTATAATTGCGATATGGCGTGCTCATGCTGCTGCATTTGCTGTGCCATCTCTTCTCTGTGCCGAGCATTTTGCTGCTCCATCTTCTTTACGCTGTGCATTTTGATTTGCCATTGTTTCATGTAAGCTCGCCATCATTGCCTGCTGCTTCTCGAGCAGCTTCAATATACCTGAATCCATGCTTTATCTTCGTCGCAGAAATAACTATGAATCCGACTTCTGACACCAATTGTTATGTTCTTGATCTTGTTTGAACAATAACTCAATACGACGAGGTTGCAATAAGAAATCAGTATATTATCAGCAGTATAACTTTACAGCAGCGACACGATCCCGAGTGCAGTTAAATGAAAGACCCGTAGACAACAGAACACAGGGTATAAATACAAAGCACGATACACGAGGAAATAATGATTTGCGGCAATTACTAATCCTAGACAAATAAGAGACAAACGATACCAACGTAAAATGCACGAACATAACAGTCATCACAAGACAACTCCTCTAGAAATGTTGGTTGTTGAGGCCACTCCGAAGAATCTTTCCACAAGAATTATGGACCAAATTTCCACACGTCGCAAGTCAAGAATTCAGAAACACTCTGGCCCCGAGAAGAAATATCAGTAGGGTTTTTGTTTTGAAGGTACATACCTCCAGTCCGATAATTCTGAAGACTCTTTTATCATATTGATTCCGTTCGCAACAAAGGTTTGGAAGGCTTTGTCTTTGTTTGTGAGTTATCGCAAAACAGTTGTGCTGTCAGTCCAGAAGTATGAATCGTCAATAGGCAGGTCCAGTTCTTTTAGCAGATATTTGTTATTACTGGCAGATATTGAGTAATAACTCCATTCTTGGAATGGTGGAACCTTTGATGGGGGCTAATCTTGTTTTTCCACAAACAAAGGAGCAGTGAATCTTACCTGCATCATTCACATATCTCAGATAAGATACTGCACCATAGCACAACTCAAGAGGCATCTGAGAAGTGGTGAAGTTCGATTCTTGTCACCTGTCCAAACTTTGACGGTTTGAAACATCTTGGAATCGTAAAGTTTTCCAGCATCTGTAGTTGAGATAACCAGTCGCACTAAATATTTCTGGCTTCTTCAGGTAACGGGTCATCCCAATGGTAGTTATTTTTGCATTAGTGCAGCATCAATCAATACCTTCATTGGTTGCACTATAGTTTGAGCCATTCCCAGCGGATCAAACACTGAGTTTACGATACTCAGAATTCCTCTTCTGGTACAAGGTTTGTGTTTTTCTTTGACGCGGAAGCACCACGAATCACCTTCTATATTCCACGCAAGCCCCAATGTCTTCTCCATCGGTAGCTCATCAGTTAACAAGTCAATATTTGTCAGGTTTTTGGCTCTGTTTGATTCCGGTATTGCTTCTCTGCAATTGCTTGCCCATTTTGTCAGTTCAAATCCACCTTTGCTCAGCAGAGAGCTGACTTCAAATCCACCTTTGCTCCGCAGAGAGCTGACATCTTCCACACGACGAATTGCAGCAGGAGTATCCTCACAGGAATCAATAAAATGATCGACATAGAAGTTCCTTTGAACTGCATTTATGACATCAATCTCATAGGCATTTTTGTTGTCTTCAGCGACAGTTCGTAGAGCAAAGTTGGCACAGCAAGGGCTGCTCACAGTCCCAAATAAAAATACAGTCATGCGGTACGTTTCAAGTTGTTGGTTTGGGTCATTATCCTTCCACCACAGGAAGCGTAACAGGTCTCTATTAGACTCATCAACCTTAACCTGGTGAAACATTGATCGAATGTCACCTTGGATCGCAACTTCATTTCTGCTAAAGCGCGATAAAACACCAACAAGGATGTTAGTTAGGTCTGGCCCTTGTAGCAGAAGGTCATTTAACGCCGGGTTATTGAATTTCGCAGAGGCATCAAAAACAACGCGGATAGTCTTCTTTTCAGGGCGATACACACCGTGATGGCTCAGGTACCAGGTTTAATCAACTGGCCCATCATTTTGAACCCTCTCAGCATATCCATTTGTGATCATGCCAGACGTGAAAACTTTGTATTTATCAAAGAACTTTGGATCCTTTTGGAATCTTTTCTGCAAATAATTGATTCTTTGTTTTGCTTGATGCTTGTTGTCGAGCAGCGTTAAATCAGGATGTTTCAATGGTAATTCCATTTGGTAGTGCCCGTTTGAGTCAAGTAGGATTGTCGATGACACCTTTTCCATAAATAGTTTATCATTTACAGAGTTCAGATTTTTCATTTGCTATGGAATTGACCTCATCGTGACACATCCTTCACAAAGGGTTCGGATTGGTTTGAATGAAATAGGAGTGAGGTCTGAAAAGTTAGGATTGTTTTGGGCATGTACACATCCATCCGATGACACTTTTCACTGTGAAGTAATCCTCAGGTCCATATACAGTTTCCAGAGGCTTATGAACTTTGAGATTGTTTTTACCAATTAGCAGACCGATGTCTCCAGAAAGATCTGGGATTGGGATGTCTTTAAATTGTGGAACATCACTTTGTGTTGGCCGCAGGTCGTTGTCCAGAGCGATTCGCTCTGTAGATATCAGTGACTTCAGAGGTACGTATTTTGATCTCTCGTAGTCAGAAATCTCCAAACCACGAACAATGGTTGACTTCATGGTATTTTTTGATGGTTCGATTGTTCGCAAAGTTACGTGTCGCTCGGGTCCAGCGAGACCAAGCTGTTTCATGAGTGCTTCAGATATGAATGAACATTTGAACAATTGCTTGCATTATCAATTAATGCCAAAGTGACGACGTACTCGTCAGTGCCAACGATCTGTAGTCTTACCAAAACTACATTCAAAGTCACACATTCAACATCATCATATTCATTGTCATCGCAGGAAGCACTGAAGAAGGAGGTAGCTTCTTTTGAATCAGACATTTTGCCTTGGCCTTCAATTAGTTCATTTGCTGAATCCAAGGTTTTGTTAGCAACATCCTTTATCTTTTCTTCAGGTGGTTGAAGAAGTGTTGTATGATTGCCTTTGCAACCAGGCCTTATACAAACTTGAATGCGTTTGCATGCTTTTCCAAAGAGTCAGTGCATGCTTTTCCAAAGAGTCCTGACTTTAGACCAGTGATTTTTAATACGCGGCCCCCAGATAGCCTTCTTGCGGCCCCCAAAATGTATTAAGAAATCGATTTATGACAAAAAAATAAAATTTATATTTATAAAATACTATTGCTTGGCTTGGCCTCTGTAATTTTTAATGATAGAATTGCAGGAAAGTTGTGAGTATAGACTGTTAACGTTACGTCACTGCTGTTTCAATGCAATGTGCCCTAACTTTCCAGTTGAACGGGCAGTAGCTATAGATATAAATAGGCATTGACAACTTTCAAAACCGGAGGAAAATCCTGAAAAAATGGTAAATTTTTCCCACTTCGTGGTCGCTTGACTAAAAAAGAAAAAGAGGCTCAACTCCCGGAAAATACAGTTTTTCTTTCACATTAACAGGTGGTTGACTAAAAAAAGGTCAACTTTCCGGTTCAGTTCCCGAAATAGCCGCCGTAGCGTTCCTACAGTGCTGACTTAATGTATATCAGTCGAATTTGGCCCTACATGTAACCAAAATCCCCAAAAAAGAAGAGATTTGGGCGTCCTCCGAGGACACTTTTAAAAAAATCAAAAAAGAGGACGTATGGTAACCCTATGATAACTAGATTTGAAACACGTGACTTACGGATGAATAAGCCGAGATGCATACTGCTTAGCCGGCTAAAATCAGCATAATTGGTAGTCCTATAGCCAGGGCCGTAACGGCCGCACCCCAAACCCCTCAATTGAGGGGGGCCGAGCTCGAAGGGGACCCAAAATTATTTCGTGAATTGGCATAGATTATAGAGTATTTTTTTTAAATTTAGGCAACTTTTTCAAAAAATTTTCGCGCAAGGCACGATTTCAATTCGCCACATCTCTTCATTATTGGGTACTGTTCTCCAAGAAAAGATACGCAAGATTTATAGAAATGGGCATATCAGCGTTGGCCATGACCGCACCACAACGCACCAAGACATATAAAGTTTTAGGCCATGTAACATGTGACGCCACGAAGTGTGTCAGAACGATCGGCAGCGAGAAAGCCATTGGTCGTAAAGGACTGCTTCTATGCTGACCTAAAAAAAACTTCGTTATATATACAAAATACATATAGGTTTAATTGTCCATATAGGCGCCTAAATGACTGGTGCCGAATGTTCTTGTCTTGGCAATCTGAACCTCACAAGACAAATACCATCATGCAGGAAAGAAGAGTAGGCTATGCCAGTGAAGAAATACCAATCTGAAATCGTGTGATTTTTCAGTTTAGTAGGTTTGGACAATTCTACATTTTTTGATATAGCATTGGGCAATTGTACATTTTTTGATATAGCAGACAGGAGGTCACGAAATAACATCATGTAATGAAGTCATACCTAGGGGTCCGCCCGCCCGAAGATGTTTAATTTTACGGGGTCTGCAGTCTCGTAGACACCTCCCACTCAGCTCTACCGGTAAATCTGATTACGTGGGCAAATAGGACAACCATGCAATTCCCGATCTTATTCACCGATTTTATCATGAAGTATCGATATATTTGCGCGTCGCGCTATCTCACTAAACACTACAACTTTAATTTCGTGGAAAAAGCGAACAACGTGACGCGGGGTCAGTTTATCACCCTATTGGAGCCCGGGGTCCTGACGAAGTGCTGTTACATTCCTGACAACGGGTACCCCCTGCCAACATATACCCCCGGAGATGTTTAATTAGGCTACCATTGAGGGGGCCTGTACCTTTTCAGACACCCCTCACTCAGCTCTACCGGTAAATCAGATTACGTGAACAGAGACAGGATGAAAATTAATAGCAATAGCCTACATGCAATTTCCGATCATATTGACCGATTCAGTGATGAAAGTAAAGGAATTTCTCGCGCTTCGCGCGTTTAGGCGAGAAAAGCTGATTCACTCAACGGACACCCAATGCAGCGGACACCCAATGCAGCAGATAAGTAGCGGTAAACAGTGTACAGTTTTGAAATCTCGCCAGGGCAATAAAACTACTCCGAGATAGCCATGATGACTGTTTGGGTCCGTTTCCTAGCCGTAGTATTCGTGCGGCCCCGACCGTACTCTGAAATTCTAAATTTGGCCCTCACTCCGAAAAAGTTTGGGAACCACTGCTTTAGACACTTGAAGCAGAGCGCATTGGATTTGACGAATTCAACGCGATCAGGATACTGCATTTTGCGGAATTGTGTACATTGATTCAAGAAATGCTTTTCATTGCACATGAAGCAAAGCTCCAATGTTGGAGTCACAACTTGTGTACTGAATGATGCCTTTGGCTTGCCAGCTTTGAATATACCCGTAACTTGCTTCTTGGATATTTCATGATTGGGTTTTGTATATTTACTGGTGATTCCCTAATTTTCTGACGAACATAGTCATTCACATGTTCAACAGTCAGTTCGGTTTTCAGATCAAAAGTGACCTCCGCCACTAAGGTTCTTCAACCTGACTGCCAAGAAGGGGAAAGTCTCTCGGCAATTTGTTCGACCATAGAGCGTGAAACATCACGAATTCTTCCAAATTTGGTTAACTTATTGGTGCAAGCGGTTAACGATGCATGAAATAAAAGGAGAGAATCGTTGTCACTTCCTACAAGTTTCGAGCAATTTATAACAGTGTTTATGTAGCGGTCACTTATTTGGAACGGTTGGCCAAAATTGCCTCTCAAAACCGCAAGAGCTTCATCAAAGCAGTTTTCCATATCTTCACAAGCTTAACAAAAGTATTGGCGATACCTCGGGTGTATTGCAAAAGATGCATCAACTTCTGTTTTTGCGTCCATGGTTGACGATTCAAAGTAGCATTTATCATTTCCTTGAATGTATCAAATTCAATCGGGTCGCCACTAAAACATTTTAGTTCCAACTTTAATGGAACAATTAGATCACTGGGTTTAACCTGTTGAATGACATACGGATTCTCACATTGAATCTGTTGAATGACATACGGATTCTCACATTGAATCAAGTTTGTCGGTTGTTTAGGCTTTACATTGAGATCAGAGTTTGCGATTGTTTGAACTGTGCAGCCTGCTGTAGCTTCTTGATTTGAATTAGCTGGCACAAAGGGTTGTACGTTACAAGATACAAAGGAACTAGGCAAATTACTAGTTATTTGTGTATCAATCATGGGAGGTGCTAGAATAAGGCGACTATTTTCGGCATCACTTACAGGCGATTGATTTTTGGGTGCAATGCATGCGTTCAAACGAGCAGTCACACAATTACTGTTGGATTTTTCACGCACACGTACATTCACACTTAGGCCTACAACATTAGACATTTGGCGAGAACTGTAAGACATGCTATTAAAAGGAATAGCCACACCTCCGTATGAAGCATTTGAAGATATCGGTGGAGTTACATTTGGAGCAGCATTTGTAGACGCTTCAGCAATTGAAGTTATTACATTGTTCGTAGGTTGAATAGTTGCACTTGTTTGTTGTAGTTGCTGTTCCAGTAGTTGCAGGCTCCTGTTCTCAGATGGCTGCAGTTCTGTCGCTGTCAGTTGAGATGAACTTTGCGTTGATACGCCTCGTCTGGTGAGTTCTAGTTCACATGTATTTTGCAATTGTTCTCGTCTTACACGGCGAGCTGTTTCGTCAGCATTTTGCTGCATCCTTTGTTTAATCATTTCACATTGTTGATTTTGTCGTCTTTGTAGTTCTTGTTCTTCTTCCTCCAACTTCCTCTGTTCTTCCTCCAACTCTTATGCGAACTTCTTTTTTTTGTTTTTGTAGATTGGCTCGGGCCAAAGCAGTTTGATTTTGAATTGATTGTATTTCAGTGTTCATTGAAGCCTGGATATCTTCAATATCCTGTTTTGCTCGTGCAGAGCTCATTTCTTGAAGTTTTCGATGATAATTTACGACATTTTCGACATTCATTTCACTATAGCGAGATTTAGTTGAATGACTTGATGTAGAAGTACCGGTACCTGTTGATGACCGATGACTTGAACTTGATTTACTTGAACTTTTTGGTTTCAAGTATTTGTTCTCTAAAGCCTTTGACATGGATCTCGTTTGAACTGATGATTTTGATCTGGCATCATGAGACCTTGAAGACTTTGGTTTGTCTTTTGTTTTGGTGACTTTGTTGTCTTCCTCGCATCTCGGTGTAACATCCAGATCAGGATCTTTGGTTTGGTTGTTGAAATCCATGACAATGACAGTTGAGTTTTCTTTGTTGATTGGTGCACTTGTGGAGTGGATACGTCAAAAAACTTTATGTAGCCTCGAAAGAGGGGTGGAATCTTCCCCGTATACACAATAGAGATATAACTGTCTTATCCAACACCCCAAGATGACGCGTTTCTGCCTGCTTCGTTGGATTTTATTTTACACAGACGAAAAACGGTTTTCTGAAAGCATTAATACACAGCGAATTAACACAAATTATTTAGTACCGGATAAATCAATATATACTTACTTGACGGTGTTTCCTTGAGGACAGGACAGTTACAAATTTCAAATCAGACCATTCATAATAATTATTTTAGGATCTATAAAAATTGCGATGTAAATACAATTGAATAAGATTGATTGTCCAAATATTAGCAACTGATACAAAGCAGGCAACGAGGGCGAAACTGAACGGCAATGAACTATATAACAGTTACGTCACAAAGGTCATACAAGGTTTATTGATCTGTAACATTTATGGCTCTTGAAGTCTGAAATCGCGACTTAAGTAGTGAAGGAGTGTGTGCTTGTCATCAGTATAGTGTGTAGTGAGAAAATTTGTACATCTCTGTAATACTGCCTGACTCATGCGCAAGAGCTACACTTTTACTATTTTTATCCCCATTTTGATTATACAGGATGCGATATATATATCATGTTTGAATGAGTCATACATATTCGACTATATTAGAGTCTACGATATATAAACTTATAAGATATGAAAAAAGGAACTATATTTCTAAATAAATACTTCCATTTTAATGGTGCAGCGAGTATTTCGAGATGTGCCACAATGAAATAATTTAGCATGCCATCGCGAATAATATGTTCAATAGTTATATGAAAGTCATTAAACCATCACCGTGGCATTGAATTTTAGAAGTAAATCTGTAAAACTGTTGGAGTCGGAGTCGTAGTTCTTCGATGAAAATAGTCCGAAGTGGAGTCGGTGCGTTTAAAGACGTCGGAGTTGGAGTCGGTATATTGAAAATGTCTGGATGTCTGGTAAAATTTACTCGATCCACATCCCTGGTCAGTTTAACGCCGTGCTCATTGACATGGTCGAGGGTCATGGTTTCCACAAAATGATATTTTATTACAGTAGTACAAATACAAGAAATATCATGATCTTGAACTTCATTTTATTTTGAACTATGAATCGATATTGGAACTATCCAGACATGATACTAGCTGAAAGACTATCGCATCCCAAAGATTGATCTTGTGGGGAAGTGTGTCGGTCTTGGTAGTGTCCGAGGGTCATTGCGCATCGTGGCAATTATTCATATCAGCAGAATCTCCAGCAGTTTCAGCTAGTAGGGAATAGTGTTGTTGGGCACAGACGAACTGTTCATTTTGAAACAGCAACAATAATTCGAAACTGAAATCAATTTCATCATTTGAAAATGTTTCATTTCGAGTTCTTCCAAAATCGCAAATCAGATAGCCGGCCGTGATTGGTGAGCCCTGGTATCGTGCAAAATGAGCCATGTTTGGTGTACAGACATTCAACATTCTCGTAGTTATGGGAATGCACTGTGATTTGATATGAACCGATTTTGTTGAATTTATTTCTCTACCACAATTTCATTCAATTTCCAGGTTTTTGCAAATTCAGTAATTCTAATCTAATTGAGAATCTGTAGCTTTACTTCTAATTTGGAGTAAGCTGGGTAGTATTTTTTTTTCGAATTTCACTCGCTTAGTGATAAAATTGTCAGGTTGCCAAAAAAACACTACACACCAAGTTCCAGTCAATTCCGACCAGTAAAGGCCGTGCAATCTGGAATTGAAATTTCGGCCATTTTTGAATATATAGTATTCATATTGGCAAATTTTGATACTTCAGCAGCTCGACAGCGAAACAGAAAGATACACCTCAGCAAACTCGTGAGCGCAAATATATATAGAAGAACACGTTCATGACGGGTTTATTGCTGGGATAGGTAAGGTAATCCATTTGGAATCATTCTCATTCTGGTGGGACCCTCAAGTTTGTACCCCTTCTGACCCTGCCTTTGTCTGCGCAAATTTTAGTTCACGTGACTCCTTTCCAAACTGGCAGAATCGGATTCCGATTTACGAGAGAGAATGGATAAGTTGGAAGAAAATGGCAGGAAAGTGAAAGACGAAATATCAAAGGTCCAACTGCCCGTTATTTCACGAATATATCTTCCTGTTTTCCAATTTCATTGATAAATATTATGCAGTCGATAGAAAGTTTCATCTTGGAACTGCAGTCGCGAAAGAACTGTCTGTTCGAGGAAGTAGACGTGTCAGTGGCCAAGGAAAGCAACAGCAAAGACAAAGTTCGGTCAACTATAAAAGTAAGTGAGTTAATCTGTGAAAAAAATTCGGTGGCGCCGCAAAAACCAAAAACCTTTTCAGTTCACAAATAGCGACAAAAATGTTGTGCTTTCCGCAATACGCAATTTCGGTGTCGTTTCCGCACATTCGCAGCTCACATCGGGGGATGACTTGTCCCCGGACGGAGTGCCAAGAGGCACGACTGGCGGCCCGTCGACATCAGGTTTGCTCGAATTTCGTTTTCGCATATACTTGAATGGATTATGTTCAGAATGGAAAGCATCGATGAAGTGTTCACGTTATATCCTGAATTGTTAATTAAATGATGTCGCGATTAGCTAATCCTAATGTTGCAGGGACGCCTTTTTATCGTAGTTAAAATATGTTTAGCCATCGCTTTAACCGACCTCGTAGCGTGAGGTAGGATACCATTGTGCAGTTGGCAAATTGTTCTTCATTGAGTATCATGCACGACACCGCTATCTGTCAAAAATGATCAGTACCGAAGCAGTCAATCACAGAACCGCCCTTCTCTAAAAACTCGACATGTTTTTCTCACATTTGCATTCTTTGAAGCCATTTTAGTTTATGAATGTATTTTGAATGCAAACATGGGGTAATCGTGATTAGTAGAGCAAGTTTTTGTTGCAGACAAATCCGTGGAAAGTTGCATTTATTTTTCACAGAAGTTGCATAAAAAGTTGCATTTTTGCATTTATTTTTCACAAAAGTTGCACTAGAAGACCACGTTTTGGTAGGTTAACTGAAAAAAGGGTCAAATGTTCAGTTTCACTCGAGAAAAACAGGTATCCATCCACATTCTGCGTTGGTTGACTGAAAAAAGGTCTACTTTCCGGCTCAGCTCCCGAAACACCCGTCAGACGGTTACTTCAGTGCTACATTACGATATTTCAGTCGAATAATCAAGCGAACTATTTACATATACTGCCAAATATTTCCAGTAAAAAGTTGATTGCATGAAAAATCGATGAAAAGTTGCAAAACGTTGCATGTAAGATTCCTTCAAACAGCTTGAAACAGCATTTTACATAACTTCCAAGTATTTAGGAAGCTGCTGGAAGCTGTAAAAAAAAGTTGCAAAAGTTGCAAAAACTTGCCCTATAGTGATTAGTAATCGTAATCGATTATGACGATTATAAGGCATTTTTAAGTAATCACAATCGATTACATTTTTTAAAAATCCGAAGTAATCGTCTTCAATTATTTCGATTTCTTTGTAAAATAACGATTACTTTTTACATCTACACTCACTATGGCACCGACTGAACATCCTGAACAAGTAATAATGCGCTATTATATCAGGTTATTAATAGCAGAAACGCAGGTTATTAATAGCAGAAACTTCGCGTCGAGTTCAAGTCATTGTGTTGACTACTCGGTTTCCAGTTAAAGTCTTGTTAAATCCACTTTTTATAACTCTATTTGGTGATATCGAATGGTTCGCATTTATAATATACTAATTTCCTTCTGTTTTAGCAGTTTTTGGTTGCATTTTCCAGTACCAGTACCAATAGACGAAATCCCCTTAGTCCCAATAATCCCAATACTTTAATATTCTTCGAAATTACAATGAAATGTTGGTCTTGGCGGTCTGAGTCTCGAGTTAAATGGCTTGGTTCGAGTCATGCGCAATGACTCGAGTCCGAGTCAGGTCTATAGACAAATGACTAGAGTCGAGTCATTTCGTTATTTTGAGAAAATGACATGAGTCAAGTCCAGTCATCAGAAAATCGTTTTATACAATAAACACAAAATATTAAAAGTAGCACTTTTATGTGGGTTATGAGACAATGGGCTAGGTGCCTACCCCAGAAACTTGACGTGATAGAGAAAAACGGAAGTCATTTTTTAATTCAGCGCCCAAAAGTTAGTCGAGATCAATTGTCAAAGTCAACAAAAATTGTGTTCACCAGTGTTATCGACTCACTCACGAGGCCGATAACCGATATCATAGGCCAATAATAACATGGTAGGAGCAGTGAACTATTTTGCCAAAAACATATATTAGGCAAGATGACAATGGTACATGCCACAGAAAGTTTGACAACAAACGAGGAAACTGGAATGTAAAAGAAATATTGCTTATTTGTGCACATTCATTGTAATTTGGGATAACCCAAAAAGCAAAACGAGATACAGAATTGCAGATCAATCCCGTAGCAGAGGTGTCAGACTCAAGTAGCGTCGCGGGCCGAATTCAAACCTTCAGATAAATTGTGGGCCGCACCAGTCAAATGATTTCATAATGCTACCTTGAAACCCATGGGCTTGTTCTTCACTTGAATACTTTATTATCAAACATTTGAGTATATTAACCATAGGCGTTCTATAGCAACGCCGTTGTTCGCAAATAATGGAATGGGCAAAATACGATGATTGGTTGGTTGAATATAGTTACAAACCGTTAAAACAGAGGCTCTAAGTGCGATATAGGTTTGCATATGTCAATGCTTTCTTTATTTAAGTCGTAATCTTCCGTTAACCTTGCGTATGCATTGTGAAGAATACAAGATATATTAACCGTAAACGTGGACTTTGAAATTTGATTCAACAGGCTATAACGGAATCGGGATACGGGTTTCTGTGGAGGCCGCAAAATTTTCAGTCAGAAATGATTCTGCACTATATTACTATAATATTCATCATTCAACCTGCATTTTGTTAGAAATGTGCTGGATAATACAAGCATTTTCCAATCTACTCAGAATGGCTTCGCGGGTCGAATCAAATCGTCTGGCGAGCCGTATGTTTGACAGCCCTGCCGTAGAGGTAGATAGTAATGCATGAACCACAGTTTCTATGCATGCTCACCCAGTTAAATTCGTCCTGCATTGGTAAATCTGTCACATATCGCCCTTAGCGTTGTGGATTTCGTGAGATTGAGAACACGGAGCATTGAATTTTCAATATTTTTGACTTTTTTTTATTTAGATAAAATATCTACCGCGATATCGGCCTTCATAGTCATATCATGCCTAGCAAGTCGAAATCAATTTCTGATCAAAGTCAACAAAAATAATGTTTACCAGTGGTATTTGTATTCGAAATGGGTCATTGACATCTGATGTGCGCTATCTTTAACAAAAACATGTATTGCCAAATCGATGATATTGCTATGGGGTCACCTCTTGGGCCTAGTTCGGCAAATATATTCGCTGGTTTCCAAGAAAGCAAATTGTTTTGAAATGTAAGCAAACCGCATCTGTATGTTAGATGTGTTGATGACTGGGGGATTTTTATTACCTAAAAACGGAAGATTTAAACTCACAAAAATCAAAATTTTGACATTTTTTACCTTAAAAATCTCAATTTGGACCAAATTTGACTTAATGTATGCAGATTAGGTGTTTCAGCACTCGTTCGTATTAAATCAAAAGCGTGGTTTTCAAGACACGAACACTTACTTCAATTCATGCACCTGCAAAATTTGCTTTGGAATAATAAAAATCGATGCAATTTCTACATAATATATAATACTATTTATAAGATAAGTCATTTTGTTGATGTTTATCACTATCCTACAGTCAAATTTTACACAAGTCATATCACGAATGCACGATAATTGAGCTAAATTTCAACGAAAACTTGAGGGGGTCCGCGGGGATCCCAGACGACAAAAAAGGGTCCACGAAGACAAAAAGGTTTGGGACCACTGGAATAGAGACCCGTGTTTTATCAATAAGTGTTCGAAGCAATCACAACATTTTAATATCCATTTTTAATATCCTCACTATAATTGGATTACGTTTCGTTTCAGCTCTTATTCAACATCACTAAAAATAAATGATAGGGCGTATGCGATAGGCAATTAAAATCGGATCAATGATATAGGACTGGGGATATTGAGCCAGTCACTATAGTTTCCATATAAAAGAAGTACACTGATATGGAATTGAATTTTTTTCCTCGTGATCTATAATAACTTGCATAAATCGATGACGTAATTTTAAATATCATGGAAAAGGTGTAGCAAAGCACCGAAACCGAGTCCATCTCGAACAGTATTTCTCAAAGTTTTTCCAATCGCGTACCACCAATTTGTCCTTTACTAGCACTGCGTACCACCTTGACCACGTATGACTTATTTTACCCAAATTTACCTTCATTGATTAGTTAATATTTGCGGTATTTATTTACCTTGACATTAAAGTATATTATGAAAACACAATTTAGTTCGGTAAATGCAACTCTTTCCTTTTTACAAGCCTGCCTAACTTTAACAGGATATTACATTTTAGTGCTCACGGCACATCGGATAATGTGTCTTATTACAAATGATTCCAGCTATTGAATGGAATGGCCGAGTACACTTGCTCGCACTCCGATGTCGAGGCAGGGAATCTCTGCAAGGGATCTTAATTCTTCTTTTCTGCGTGTTTTTGGTCAAGGCGCCTATTAAACAGGATGGACTTCATGGTCGCGTTAAGAAAAGGTTTTCATAGAAACCACATACTTTAGCAAATCTTTTCCTCTGTGTTCCACTGCGATGAATCCATACCCTACATATTCTGGATCATTCTTTTGTTTCGACATGGTTGAAGTTAATTCTCCCTTCTATACCGATGGATTAGTCTGTTTACCCCAGCAGCCTAGCAAGCCAATCCCAGATATTGCTTGGCTTTCGCTGAATTGAATCTGGTGTGCCGAAGTAATACCGACGTGTATAGTTGTTGCTCAACTGCCGTAACTGTTGCTTCGTGTAGTGATTCGGGCTTTAGCTACTACAAAAAATAGGAAAGATTATATACTAAATACAACTACTTGAAAACAACTACTTGAAGACGTCTCAGTTTGAGAACCATTGTATATGAATTTGATGAAGAAATTGAGATCTTGGTCTTTGAAATTGGTTAGATGAGATACTAGCACAAGTATTTTTCTCGCGTTTCAGTTCATATGATTGTTATTCAATGTGTTTCAGACCAAGTCATTGGTTTTGTTCCGATAAAAACTTCTTAATGAGACCATTGAGAATTTATCCACCAGCGTGGGTAATTTATTGATTGGGTGCGCTGAAAATACGAGTCGATATCACACTTTAACATATTTATCGGTATCGGTCATTAAACACGTGAAAATATTGGCAATTTCTGTGACGTCACTGCATCGTAGTATAGGGAGTTGTACAATATGCGACTGTTGCATTGGTAATATTGTTCTAATTCTTATCAGTGTTGGGATGACTCGAGTCATGACTTGACTCGAGTCAGACTCGAGTCACTTTGCTAAAATGACTTGACTTGACTCGGCGTATCAAAAATGCGGCTTGACTCGTGACTCGGAACAAAATTCACGAGTTAATTTCGAGTCATCAAGCAATCGATGTCGATCAAAATCATTGTATCTTGCATATGTTCGGATTGTACGCGAAACGCTGGTGTAACCTATGAGAGCGACCATAATCATTCAACGATCGTTCGTTCTCTCACAAATAAATTGATCACAAACGAAGTGATTGAAGCTTACAGCTTACGTTGTCGTAAACTAGTAGGCCTATAGTAAAGTAATTTTTGTAATCGGCCGGCCTACTGACCAAAATTTTACTGCATCCACAAAAAAGACGATAAAATGTCATCCATATGGCTTAAGTCGACGCCCAATATTTCAAGCAAGATATACATTGATATAATAGGTTGTACATGATCTTATGTATGCGTATCCATAAAACCTATCCATATAAATCGATGGTTACAGTTTAGAAACTAATGCAGGTCGAGCTATCTTAGAATAAATAACGACTCCTCCGTGCTAAACAATCGCGGTCCAGTATACTGGACAGCCGGTCGCAAAGGGTTAATAGCAAAATATCTATTTCTGTTCTCTGTTCTTAACTTAACCAAACCTTTTGCTTTATTGAAATTGAATTCCAATATAGTGCGCAGGTTGAAATTGTATCATATCAATTTGTAAATGGGTAATGTATTGCATCTTATCAATACGTTTCTGTATTCTCTATTTTGGCTGGTAACTATAATCCGAGGCTATGCAATTACTTACGTAGTTAAGCATTTCTGCGTATATGTGAGCAATAAAGCGCCTTCTTGCGTTTATATTTAACTCTATATTCGTTCATAGGTCCAGAATCAATAACCACTCAATCTGTATTTCAAACAGCTAGCAAAATGCAATGACGTAAGCATGCCTCATACTTCGAAAAGGCAACTTGACTTGAATTGTGACTTGACTTGACTCGACTTGACTCGAGTCACCTCCAAAATTCGAGTGACTTGACTTGACTCGAGTCACCTTCGAAAATCGATGGACTTGACTTGACTCGAGTCAAAATGTGCAATGACTCGAAATGACTCGTGACTCGAAGGTAGTGACTTGATCCCAACACTGATTCTTATGGCTTACAGGTAGAGGTGGCCAAAATGCATACCATTGGTACTCAAGTTAGAAGTAAGCGTACTGTTGTAAATGTCTACATTGTCTAGTTAGGCAAGTATTTATATAAGTATCCCAGGCCTGGTTTTGCCTAAAATCTGATAACTGTCAAATACGGGTAGAAGTAGTATATAATCGTCATAACCATATGTGCACTTCGAAAAACGAGAAGTACCTTGTTACTGACAATCCCTGCTTACAGGTCTCCATGTGGTAAAACCTCCCAATATAGTCGATATGAAGAAATTCACAATCGTTTTTAGACAGCAGCAGCAGCAGCAGCAGCAAGTTCAGACCAGATGGAGCATGCATTGTCGTGGGTCCACCAAGTGTCCATTTCACGTAGTCGGTGCTCGATATTTGGCGGCCTAGAAAAAACAGTACTACCACAATAGTAACAATAACAATCATCACATATATAATCCCTAATGGGTGGACCGTCACACTGCTCTCCCCAGAAGTAGAGGGAATTACAGAATAAAAAATTCACTCTCACGTCTAACTAAAAACTAACAACAATTATCAAAATAAACAATAATCATAACTCATAATCCAACAAATACCTAGGACGCCAGACAAAACGTTTTGACCTTGTAGTGTAGACAGTTTCAGGAACGTCCCGGTCATTCACAATATCAAAAATCTCATCACCATGATAGAAACATCTGCTGTTACTGGTTCAAAAACACCAACATCAGTATTTTCCCATCGTCATCATCAGGTAATCAACATGAGACTTTCGAAAATCCTGAGTTCCAACGTTTTTTATGCGGTAAACACACTCTGGAATTTGCTCAACAATTACATAGGGTCTTGACCACCCAGAGGACAATTTTCACTTTCTAGGAGGATAGAAATACCAACAATATTCACCAACGACAATTGCCAGCGGTCTCACCGCATTATCAAAATCACGTTTCTGCCTCACTGCAGACTTAGATAGACATTCCCGTGCAGAAGTAAAGCATCTGAACAAGCATCACGAAACCAATTGACACAATCCACATAGCATTCCGCACTGTCATTACTGCGGGGGGGGGGGGGTCGCCATACATGATATCAGTAGGAAGTGATATTTCACGTATCACTACCCATAAACAGGTGATGAGGTGTATAACCAGTCGTATGATGAACTGTTGAGCGATAAGCCATCAAATTATACGGCAAATGGTCAGCCCAATCAGACCGGGTATCATCAACAAAACCAGTAAGCATTTGCTGCAGCGTTCTTTTCATACGCTCACAGAGTCCGTCCGAGCGGGGATGACAGGGGGGTGGTAAGCCTACGTGTCTTTCTAATATCAAAGAGCAGACACCTGTGCTGAAAAAGTTCCCCCTCGAATTGCATGCCTTGGTCTGTATGAATTATCCGTGGGCACCCATATTTGGTGAAAAATGGGAAATCAGAATTTCCGCAGTACTTTGAGCAGATTTAACACGCATCGGATACGCTTCAACCAATCTTGAAAAGTAATCAGTAAGCACCAACATGTGCAAATACCCCTCGTCAGTTTCAGGCAATGGCGACAGGCAATGGCGACACAAAATCAAGCGACACTATATCTAGGTTTAGCACAGAGCATCTTGCACAAAGCAGCTTGGTGAATACCATGAGGTGACTTGGTAGCCATACAAGTCTTGCAAAATTTCATCCAGTGCTCTACCATGCGTTTCATACCGGGTCCGTAGTAACGTTCTTCCACCTTCCAGTAAGTCTTGTCCCGTCCAAGGTGACCTGCAGTCTGAAGACTATGAGGTGATTGAAGAGCTCCCTGCGCCATGATCTTGGCACTACCAGTTGATACGTTATGAGACATCCAGGCTTTGCCTTCGAATACCTTCTATACAGCACTCCATTACACAGTGACAGCACAGACCGCTGCATACACAGCTGACGCACTACATGCGGCTGAAATAACAATTTACCATATGTGGGACGGTCCGTACGATTCTCTTTACACATTATGATCGCATTAAATTCCGGGTCTTCTGCTTGCCGTTGACGGATGTCAGATAACGTATAACATCGCAATATTTTGTGATCTACTTACTTACTTTTCGCTATTTTCGGTTTGTCAAGTAGAAGTAGTTTAATCCTCCAATCAGGAAGGTAGCCCGAGGAATTTCGAGACTGTTTTCAAGGAGTATCAGCATTCAATTTTCATAAAAATTGAGTAATGCCCAGAATTTTTGTCGCGCTGCGTGCTAAGTGAATGGGGCGTAACCAGTATGATTTCACGAAAGAATCGGTAAATATAATTTAGGTAGCTGGTTGGCTTGGTTCCGTTAACACCGCATTGTCGCCCTTAACCCATATGAAATATTTCATCACAGTATATATGGCTCATCATAACGTTTGTAACTGATGTTTCGCAATCTAGCGTTTACTCATCATATCGTATTCTAGCAGTCCATGGCGTGTCCTAATCTGGAAAAGTGGACTCCGACTTTTTTCAGTTTTAGAGCTGTTTTAGCATATCAATTTGGAAACTTTCTGGACTAAAAACATGAAATACATTTTCCGCTTTTAGAAGTAGTATTTATATTTCACTTTCAATTCCCAGTATCATATACTTTTGAGCTCTGATTAATATCAGTTCTTTTGTCTGGATAACAGACATGTTGAAGTATAAAAGCTTACTATACTTGCCATTAATTTCCAGAAATAACGCTACACTATATGACATTTTTACGATCTACCATATGTTTTATTCACGTTTACTAATCGCGCGAAGTGTTTACACCAGGGCTGGCCAACCTTTTCAGCCAAAGGGCCACATTCGATCGACGAAATATTGCGCGGGCCACTAGCCGCGCAAAGCGCGAAAATTTTTCGAAGTTCATAGCTCAATAATATTGTCACTTGACTATATTGCGGGCCTGCAGTATATCGTTGGGCTCAGTTTGCCAGTACTGGACTATTCAGTACCTGGACATATCAATTTCGAAAGCTTCGACTAACATGCGTCAATCGTTTTGTGCCTAGGTTTCATAGTCGACGGTCTTTCTGCGAGCGCAAACGCAAGGTCGCATATGTTGAACGACATTTTCTCTCGTAATCGAGAATATAGTTAGACTCAATCTGTTACATAAGGCGTTCTTTCATTTTCACAAAGGGGTAACAATACTAAAAGCAAGAAATCGACTGACAACATGTTGCGCGAAGCGCGTAGAAAATATTTACTTTTGATAAATTTATCGCAAATTATTCTGCTTTATTGTAGTGTACGAAGATCTACCAAAGTGTGACTGGCTCAGGGAAATGCCAATGCGTCGTAACTGATATTTTAGTGATAACATCTCAAGTGTTGTTTCCAGACTAATCAAATTTTTGGTTGGCCTTGCAAGTTCCCGATCTGTGCAATTCATTTTTATAACATTACCAATTTCCTCGCGGGCCACTCAAAACCTTCTCGCGGGCCACATGTGGCCCGCGGGCCACGGGTTGGCCGGCCCTGGTTTACACCATATCCTATACAAGTTATCCGTATTGCTCTTCGACTAAACTACTGGGTCTTTTAATATGGGGGAGTGCGCCATGGCCACACCATGATATTTTCTAAAACGTGCTGTTTGATTGAACAGAGGATTAGTATCGCATTTCCATATCAATACTATCTTTTTCATCCCATGATGCGGACGAATGCTTATGCTGTCGAAAATTGAATACCTCCAGGTATGCATCAATATGAATCAAGCTCAGTTTTCGCATAGCTCAATTTACACCTTTTGACAATCCATGCGAACGAATTATGGTCGTTTTCACAACCACTTACTTACTTGAGTAGATTTAAAGTCAGTCAATTCTACTTCTACTTCAAATAGTTTTAGGTAGCTTATGGAAGAAGTACTTCTACTCGTACTTGAGTAGATTTTTTCGTCGCCACTTCTGCTTCTACTTGAGTAGCTTTCTTGAATACTTTGACCACCTCTGTTAAAAACTACACCCGATTAACTACTTATAAATTCCAGCTGTTCCGTTTAATACGCAAGCCAAAAAAAGTCCATGGCAATATTAGTAATGGTATGCTAGTGCAACATTGGTAAATACTTACACTTTGTACATATGCAATTAATAGTGATATCTCATATGAACGCAGTTGTAGATTCTCTTTTAGATCAATCATCAGAGACCGACAAATCATCTAGCACTGATCGACGAAACAGCTACATTTTCTAAGAAATTAAAAATATGTTTTCAAAATGTGTTCAGAATTGTGTAATATCTTGATTTGGTTGTTAATTTATTTTGTTATTGATAACCTTGCGTTCATTGTTCATAGTAGATTCTCTTTCAGATCAATCCTGGGAGACCGACGAATCCTCTAGCACCGACGAAACAGGTACATTTTCTAAGAAATTAAAAACTATGTTTCAGAATTATGTAATATCTTGATTTGGTTGCTAATTTATTTTCGGTATTGATAAGCTTGCGTTCATTGTTTCATCGTGATCACGAAGACTTTTAAAAATAGCTTTTCATCATTTGTCACACCTTGCAGTGAGACGGTTCCGAAGTATTTATATGTCAAGAAAGTAAATGGCCTACCTAAATGAACATAAAAGTTATTGGTTTCTTCAAAATAGCTAAAATTATTATTTACGATTGTGTAAATTTAAATTTTGCAGAAATGAAGCACCTCTCCGATACTATTGTGATGTTTCCACAGAGATGCTTAAGCAAGTGCAAAAATGTGTACCAAGGAGAAATAATAAGTCGTGTACTGAGCAATCGCCAATGCGCAATTAAATTCCCGCAAGAAGCTGATCAGAGTAACAATGAAGTAAAGATTCTCGAAAAACTTGCAACGCATACGCATGTGGTATCACTCATCCAATCTGGCGTCGTCGACAGCATATTCAATGAGAGATTTCTAGTGCTGGAGTTATGTTGTAAAGATAATTTGAATCAATATTTAACAAACACATCTTACAACTTGCAACGGAGTCTGAGATACTGCATTCAAATTATTGAAGGCATGAAATACATTCACGATAAATCTATTATCCACAAAGACTTGAAACCTTCAAACATTTTGCTCACACTGGACCTGCAACGTGTAAAAATTGCCGATTTTGGTATAAGCCAAGTAATCAAGTCGAAACGTTCAATGGTTTTTTGTGAATATAGGTTTGGTACTGTTGGATATCGCCCTCCTGAAAGTTTTGGAAATTCTTACATATCATTGAAATCAGACAATTTCTCTTTGGGAGCTCTATTTCACTACATTATGAGCTATGGAAAATCCTCATTCGGAACTGAGCCAGATTTGAGGGATTCCAATATAATTAAGGGGAATGTACGTATTGCTAACCTATTAGTTCCGAACCCTAACACCTTTTCACACTTATTAAAATTGATGATGAGCAAAGAACGCCGCTACCGCCCGACTATCTGGCAGATTGAAGATCATCCCTGTTGGAGATTAGAAGAACATGAGTGTGAATTTGGTAAATACCAGATAACATATTCCTTCATCATACGCTATATTTCCAACGAAAATAAAGTTGCTTTTTCTCATTTTATTATCCTTATGTTAGCAACAAAAAGGTCAGAGTTTTTTTTTGTATTTTGTCTTCCTTCGCTGTTGTACACAGTTTTTTCAACATTTTAGTGTGTTTCGGTGCTGGGGTCATGGATAAGATAATAATGGCAATTCTTAATAATGGTAAAGTATTCAACAGATAAATATTCAGCAATTGGATTCTTTAGGTCTCTGCTACTGTAATCTTGTTTAGCTTTGGAAGATCACACTTGGTTTCATTGTTTGGTTCGTGTGGAAGGACAGCCACTTGATTTAAATGGGCAATAATGAGAAATAAAACCGGTGAATTTTGTTCATCTGACCTTTGCTTTATAATCTCAATCTCATTCAGGGTTGTAACCAAGTCACAAGGCTCCGAGTCACAAGTCAATTTGACTTTTATAGTTGTGACTCGAGTCAAGTCGAGTCATTTTCAATTCACCACCCAGTCAAATCGGGGTCCTAGTCATGTAGCAACGAGTCGAGTCCGAGTCATAGTGTTAAGTCGCGAGTCCGAGTCCAAGTCATAGTGTTTCCTGTTCAGTATCAATTTCAAGTCAGGTTCAACTCACATTGTGAAACGCTTGAATGAAAGCCTCGAATAATAATTTACTCATTTTTCACCACTCTAAAGAAAACAGTTAAAATACGGTTTCTGGGCCTATTTTGCAATTATCGGTCCTGGTATACGAGACTTGAATAATTTATGTATAGTTTGTCGAGTGACTTGGTCCGACACTAGTACAAGTCAAGTCAATACATAAATTGACTCGAGTCGCGTCAGGTCATTTTCTATTTTTGACAAAATGACTCGAGGCAAGTCGAGTCGAAAGGAAATTACAAGTCATTACAACCCCTCGCTTATTTACTGGGAAAACTCATCATTGTAACTATGGTAGCCTTGAGGGTAAACCTCGGCTATAATCTTACAGAGCGATATGCGATAATTCCATTCAACAAGTGAAACTCCTCTGATTCTCCCTTAAACCCATAGACATACTTGATGTGGTATTCAGTTATTTTTCTTTTCTGAGTGTGTAAACATCCCATTGGGAATATTATTGCTGAAGTGAAAAAAAATTACTGGCAAGCAAAGGGGTAGGCCTACTTCCATCCATGTTCCATATTTTATAAATGAAAATTCTATTAGCATTGCGCCATCTCATGTGATGTGTAGTGATCTTACTGATGAGTGCTGCTATTCACAATATTATGCAGAATACGTATGGACTAATGACAATGTCATCGACATCTGCAACATGTTACGCGGGGCCTACGATACTTACGGCCTTATCTGGTACATGGCCCTTGCAAGAGCTAACAGGCCGATGTTCGCCAAACTGAAATTCGCGTTTCTGCACGATTTCACTTCTCGCTACCAGACGCCTCACCTCAGATAAGCTGATTGTATTGGTATAGCAGGCCAAATCATTACCTTACCGTCAGAAAGTGACAACAGACGGCGTCGCAGATGCAGTTATCCACCGATCGCAGAAGTAGGCTAAGTAGTGAGAAAACACCGACTTACTCATGAAAACTCTTTTATTGCATGGTAAAATCAATTCAAGCACGTGAAGAAGAATTCGTATACATGCCATATTGTAAACTACTTGCAAAAACAAACATGCAGCATAGGCTACAAGCCTCGACCACAAGTACTGCGAATGAAATTCATCACTTAAGCATGCAAGATACACGTCTTGCACAACTGTTGGACCAACAGTGTTGGTATTTAAAGTCCTTTACAGGATTTTTTTCACAGAACCATTTACCAGCTTCTGCTTCTTATTGTAATATATATTCACAATAATTTTGCTCGCCAATTTCAAAGCTCGATCTCGATGATCATAACACGCAAAGGCCCACCAAAATGATGCAAAACATATTCGTCAGTTTTCCTCACAGCAACTTGCGGGTGAGAGAAGATGATATTATCAGAACCACCTAGGATTAAAAAAGTGGATGTAACAAACTGGGCGACGGGTTCTGAGGGAGCAAGCAGTCCCCACGATCGAGTAAGTCGAAATAGCGTAAACTTACGCCACTGGAATCATCAAAAAGTAACTTGGAACATATCTGCCAAGCCAATTTTTGGAGAATCTTCTTACCAATGTACTCAAGGACAACGTAGCCTACGACACCTCATCACTGTCAAGAGATAAAACTGATCGGGTAATTTAAATAGCCACATCATCAATGACTTGTTTGAAATGGTACAAATGAGTTGAACTTGAAACACAAATATCATGCCCCACCACAAATATCATGCCCCAGTGATATATGGAGCGGAACATTATTACATTTTCAGAATTTGAAACGTCTGTTAAACCACCAGAAACCTCCCCCCGCTCAGTTGCTCATACCATGAGAACTTTCGTTCAATTGGGTCACTTTGTAATTTTGTTAGAATAACACATACCCCTCTGCAAACAAGTCTGCAATAAGTTGCGACTGTCACTGCAGCGTTTCAATCAGAACTTTTACGTTTTGCGGTGACAGGGAATAATTCCATTTTATAAGCCAACTAGCGAAATCGTAAAGAAAATTGATTTGAAGGAGTTTGCTGAAAATCTGTGTCAGCAACCGACAATTGTCCAGTTGTCCACCAAGCATTGATAAGGCTCAAGAATGAAGCCATATCACCCCTGTGAGCCAAGTAACTTTTGCAAGTTGCAATAGTTGACTTATAGATTGGAGCCAGAGCTAAATTGACATTCTGCTTCTTATTGCTTGGATGCAATGAGGTAGGCTATACATGTCAGCAATATATGTCAATTTTGGCGCTTTACGTATAAATTCGAATCCAGCTTATCATCACATTCCCTGCTTTTGTGAATATCTTTCTGTAATATACTTCTCTTTGGTGTTTTTCTGCAAGGAATCACAATCGGGATCAATACAGGCCGCTGCAGCTCCTGCTCGGATCCATTGGAAGAAACTGCTTTCTTTTATCCAAAAGCAGTTTTTTTGCAAGCAACAGTCTTTGATGAACTTTGATTTGAAGCGGAACAGAATTCTTCGCTGGCTTCCAATCACGTCAATTCACAATTTAAGATATATATCCATATCCAAATCATTTAATAGAAATTGGAGCGACGGAACTTTTTGTTTAGTTGTCAAATATCCGGACTTATATTCATAAACAGAACATTTCTTGACCATTATCGATTATTTTGCCATAAGCCAAACCTGAGTCAACAAGTATACAATCAGTCAAATTTCATTGTAAGAAAGGCCACATGAAATAGCCTACCACCTGGAATGATTCGCCGATAGTGGTGTGCCTGTGCATGCATCAGTGTTGGGATGGCTCGAGTCATGACTTGACTCGAGTCAACTTTTTCGTATGACTTGACTTGACTCGAGTCACTTTGCCAAAATGACTTGACTTGACTCGGCGCTTCAGAAATGTGGATTGACTCGTGACTCGGAGCGTAATTCACGAGTCAATTTCAAGTCATCAAGTAAACGGTGTCGATCAATTCTCTGTGTCTTGTTTATGTTCGGATATTGTACGTGTGATCTCCGCTTTATGAGAGAAACCAGTCTTTCACTGATTGTACGTTTCACTAATCCTCCATTGTTACATCACAAATAAATTGACCACAAACGAAATGATCACAGGTTACGTTGTTGTAGGAATAGTAGATTAATCTAATAGCACCGTATCTATATTTCTTAGACGGCTCAGTACTTACATTGCACAGCGCTCACTTTTATCATCCCACTTGTATCAACGAATATAGTTATTGCGTTTATATTCTCACGGATGTGTAGATGGATAGGTAGTGTATTGTACGATATCAATTTGTTTCATCTTCTCGAGGATTCGTGTTTAATCCTCAATTTTGGATGATAATAACAGACTGTAGCATGTAGCTAGCAGATACTCACGTATTTTATTATCAGTTATACGTGTTCGTGAGTGATACAACTCATTTTTGCATGTATTCAACTTTTTATGGGTTATTTGATTCAAGATAAATGGCCAATTAATCTGTCTTTCACGCAGCGAGCAAAATGTAATGACTTTGAATCATCACTGATACTTTGATAAATCAATTTGACTTGAATTGTGACTTGACTAGTGACTTGACTTGACTTGACTCGACTTGACTCGAGTCACCTCCAAAAAACGAGTGACTTGACTTGACTCGAGTCACTTTCGAAAATCGATTGACTTGACTTGACTCGAGTCAAAATGTGCAATGACTCGAGATGACTCGTGACTCAAAGTTAGTGACTTGATCCCAACACTGGCATGCATAATATGTAACACAAAGAATCATTTAACCACTGATACCGGTATGCTACCTCATGCTATAAGCCGATCAAAACGACAGCCAAACAGCCACGCCACTACATTCAAAATATAGTCCCTGTAGCATTAGCTAATCACGGCACATTCTATGATAGGGTTACCATACGTCCTCTAATAAGAGGATTCGTCCTCTTTTTTGACTTTTTTGAAAGTGTCCTCGGAGAACGCCCAAATATCCTCTTTTTTGAGATTTTGTCCACTTTTTTGAAAATGTTGGTCAAATTTAGTGCTGAATTCGACTGAGATGTTGTAAATCAGTATCGAAGTAACGTTCCGGCGGGTATTTCGGGAGCTGGGCCGGAAAGTTGACCTTTTTTTTAGTCAACCACCTGATAATGTGAAAGAATAACTGTATTTTGGGCGCTGAGCGAGAAGGTTGACCTTTTTTTTTAGTCAACCGACCACGAAGTGGGAAGAATTTACCAATTTTTGTGGATTTTCCTCTGGTTTTGCAAGTCTGAAAATTTGAAAAAGTGTCCTCTTTTGAGATTTCCAAAATATGGTAACCCAATTATATGACATTTCAAATGCGGCGACTAGCTCAGAGACTTCGCCTCAAACGTGATGGGTCTGCTACAGAGTAGTTCAATCACATTACTGTAGCCTGCCTAATATCATAAGACTTTAAAAATGACAGCTTAAAACATCTCTGCCAACTTTCCACTCGAGAACTCGCTTCAAAATGCGATGAGTCTGGTATCAGAAGCGAAATCGCAACAATCGTAGATTGTCACGTCGAGGGTAATCATCCAATCAAAACAATCGCCCATTGTTACATCAGGAATAATCGCGAATTTCTGTTTTGTGAGAGTCGGCCTGTAAGCTCTTGCAAGTGTTATGTACCAGACGAGGCCATGGATATCGTAGGCCCCGTGTCACGTCTGGAGTCCGTCCCATTTCTAGTAGTCTCTAGGCATTTCACTATGTAGTCCAGTGGTTTCCAAACTGTGTGTCGTGGCACACTAGTGTGTCGCTTACAGGCTTTTCGGTAGTAATCCACGTTTCAGTGATTTTGACCTGACTATCTCAACATTTTTGAGATGAGTCTGTTTGGTTATTATCGTAGTTGTCGACCCTCTTTGTCAATTCCAACATAATGGATGTAATAGTAGGATGAGGCTATATTTCATAAAAAAAATATAAAACAGATCCAGATATGATTCCCCTTGTTCATCATTAAATTGAAACAAAATATGGACGTGATTTCTTTAGATTATGGATGCATGGATGAGATCGATGACTCAAGTGATGAAACAGCACATTCGCCCCAGGTAGAAGTTGTTGATCCAATCGATGGATTCGCAATTTTAAGTAAAATGCTCGAAATTCTGGAACAAGAGGAAGAAAGAATACACAAAAAGAAAGGTAAGTAAAAAGCTAGTAACTATCATGTAAATGTATCATTTCCCAATATTCAACCTAGCCTGGGCTCTTCTGACCTCGGACTTATTGCTTCCAACGAAATCATGATCCCTTGAAATGAAAGTTTTCAATTTTTGAAATTTCATAAAACAGGTATTAATCTAATCTAGTGCTAGCTTCAGCTAGTGTCGTGCTAATTTCGAAAATAAAATTTTTGTCATGACAATGGAACTATCCAGAAACGGCCCCCAAAGTTTGAAAATCGGTATTATTCCAAACAATCGCTCGACGCATTTGGTCTTTGTTATGGTTATTGTGTTGCGGCTTTACCCATTGTTTGGATCAATACCGGTTCATTGTCAATTAGTCATGGAAAATTATCTTGAAATATGCAACATCCAGTAACTAATGCTCAATTTCTCAATCTATTCTTTTGAAACTGGCCACTCAAATATACGTTATCTGTTATGGTATACGAAAACTCAATGGATATAGGACTATTTCTTCCTGCATTGTACTGTTATGGCTAATATAACTCGTGTATAAACCTGTTAAAAATATTCAGTTTTTTATTCCCTCATGTTCATTGGGCAATGTTAGTCACATCTCTAAATACTTTGCGGCAATGTATAGCTTGACATAGCATTCAAGTGTTACAATGATGAAACCAAGTTACAGTATTTTTCATTCGATCCAATTTTTATACAACTTTGTTTTACTGCCGCTAAGTTCAAAAATATAAATATTTTTGTATCATCGATACTTTTTAATTTTTCATCCCTCCTTATTTTTTCTGAAAAATACCTTGCTTCGAAGGTGTTTGTGTTAAGTAATTCAGACCAACTAGAAATCATATATTAATAACGACTATATGTCATGTTGTCCGCCTTGAAGACAGTTTTTGTATGGTATGTTACTTTTCAATTTCCGTGTAGCGTCCAGTGGTTCTCAAACTGGGGGGTCGTGAAAGCATCCGAAAGAGGGCGCGAGGCTGCGATCAACTGGAAAAAATCGAGCACTTTGCGATTTACCTCCAATTCAAATTTATTGCTATGTGCATAGTCCAAATTTCATATTTAAGAATTCTCTCGTCAACAGCTATCATGCCATCAAACTATCCGTTGGTATTGCTAGCTTTCTGGTTGCATTTTGTGATATGACGATAAGGGCAGCGCGAAATTTTCACCATCATAAAGGGGGGCGTGTCTACAAAAGTTGGTGAACCACTGATGTAAACAAAAATGCGCTAGAAATAATTGAAATTAATGTTTCACATGACGTATTTTTAAAAGTATTTGGTACCAAACCTGGTTTTAACCCATGACCTCTATTGATTGGTAAAATGATTTTTAATTCAGCATTGAGAGCCTATTCTGTGATTTGACATTATAAATCTGCCTTAACGACACAGCTACCCTGTTTATATAGCTGTTGCTGTCGCATACAATGACGAAGCAATCACATTTCACGGCTGGGTGAGGGCGAAATCGCCAGTTTTAAAAATTCATGGCAATGAACAATTTAATTTTGAATAAATGCATTTTACTGCACTCAATGATAGACACCAGACCAGTCACACATCAAGTCGTTCGATTCCCTTTAAAATGGAAACGGAGTTTCAAATTTTTTATGTGCGTTCATACCACGTCAATCTACGAGGTATTTATTATTGTGACATTTAACATCCAGCAACACGCTCCAACCACAATGGCAGGGAAAATAGAAGTCGTAGAAGTTGGATCAAAATATTCGAGTAGTGTCAGCTGCCATCATCATACCCCTACGTTCTGTGGTGGGTTCGCACATGCAAGCTTCACTGCTACGAACAAGTGCAGTGTCTGAAAGTTACTTGGATAAGTCGTCTCTTTTCTTCCCTTGACCGTTCGATACTTGACTATGTCCACCATACAGACGTAATAAACTAATCATGATGTTTTTGTCTCTCTCCAAACTATTGAAAAGGACAGAACCCCTGTCGGAGCCCCTCATCCGACCTTCAGACAGTGTTGGGATCAAATCACTACCTTCGAGTCACGAGTCATTTCGAGTCATTGCAGATTTTGACTCGAGTCAAGTCAAGTCAATCGATTTTCACAGGTGACTCGAGTCAAGTCAAGTCACTCGTTTTGTGGAGGTGACTCGAGTCAAGTCGAGTCAAGTCAAGTCAAGTCAAGTCACGAGTCAAGTCACGATTCAAGTCAAATTGAATTTTCGAAGTATGAGTGATGATGCAAAGTCACTACATTTTGCTAACTGGGTGAAAGACATAATAATTGGCCATTTAATTAGAGTCTAATAACGAATATAAAGGTAAATATACATGCAAAAGGCGTTGTATCTCTCGCGCTGCTCATAAATTACGTGAGTAACTGCGTATATAGTTACATGTTACAGTCTGATATTATCAACCAAAATAGAGGATCGAATACAAAGCCTCGACAAGTTGAAACAAATTGATATGGTACAGTAGGTTACACTACCGATCTGCACACCCGCGAGAGTATAAACGCGCAATATTTGTTATTTCGATTTAAATTATATAAAAAAGGGTTGGTAAAAGTGAGCACCGCGTAATATATGCACTGAGCCGTCTAAGAAACAAAGATATGTCGCTATTAGATTATTATTCTACTACTACTACTACGACAACGTAAGCTGTGATCGTGTCGTTTGCGGTCAGTAAATTAAATCAGCAAATGACTGATTGCCCTCTCAAGTGGCATCGGCGTGTCGCGAAAAATCCAAACATGCATATACTGAGGTGATTTAATTTACACCGTTGACTTGAAATTGACTCGTAAATTTTGCTCCGAGTCACGAGTCAATTGGCATTTTCGAAGCGCCGAGTCAAGTCAAGTCAAGTCATTTTTGCAAAGTGACTCGAGTCAAGTCAAGTCATACGAAAAAGTTGACTCGAGTCTGACTCGAGTCAAGTCATGACTGGAGTAATCCCAACACTGCCTTCAGATAACGTCGACATCTGCAACATGCTACGTCTGGAGTCAATCCCATATGTGGTAGTCTCTAGGCATCCCAAAATCTAGTCCATTGATAGGTAGTGTAGTAGATCGCTGGTGATTCGCCATTGTGGTTTATGGGTGCGGCGGTGACCTGTCTCGAATCTCGTGTTGGTGAGCCCACCCTTTTACACCCCCTATCGGTGACATGGTGCCATGTGTTCTTATGGGATCTCCGGTGATGCCACCAGTGGCGGCCCGTGACAATATCGGGTGGTGGGGCAAGGGCTGCAAGCGACTTTTTATCAATATGACGTCACAGTGGCGTTTTTCAACGTTCAAAAGTAACTTAATGATGGTCACATGAATTTCCCGTAAACAATGATTTTTAGCGTATAGGTGCCGCGAGAGGTTTGCCGGTGCCGTGACTTGAAGTCAGGGCTGTGGAGTCGGTAAATTTTACCACCGACTCCGGCTCCGACTCCGACTCCACACATTTTCAATATACCGACTCCGACTCCGACTCCGACTCCTGAGTCTTTAAACGTACCGACTCCGACTCCGACTCCGACTCCTGGGTCTTTAAACGTACCGACTCCGACTCCCGACTCCGACTCCGACTCCAGCATTATTACCAATTTACCTCGAAAATTATATGCCAAATTGTCGGTTGAATGACTATCATACAACCATTAAACATATGCAAACATATGATTAACTGTGGCATGCTGAATTGTTTCATTGTGGCACAGCTCGAATTATCCACTATGCAATTAACATGAAATAAAGATTTGCTAAATATCCTTCCTTATTCAAGTTTTTATAACATGGACTCTCTAATATCCCTAAATGTGTGAATCATTCAAATATGGCAGATATCCAATCCTGTATAATAAAATGTAGATAAAAATTCCAAATGTAGCTATTGTGTATGACTCAGCAACTAATAAAGAAATTGAACTTACTAATTTTGTCATTACACAGTACACACTATCCTGATTACAAGCACAAACACTCTTACTACTAGTAATAGACATTGGTCATAAATGGAATGTAGTTAAGTAGTCAAAGACCATAGCCTATGTGTAGTCTACATGTAGGCTACTTAATCAAGTATTCAAGGATTGGGACTTGCAGTCTTTCTTAATCATTTGTTCGACCCAAACAGCTAAGCTACTCTACAAATATTTTTAATTTTGTCAAATGGGAAGCATCGTTTGGTCATATTTACATATTTTTACAATTTTACAAAACCAGCCGATGCATTTTCTCTGTCACAGTATCATTGTATAATTGCATCAATTTTGACTGCATCGCGAAAACGCATCTTGCTATTTTCTTCCCCTCTGCAACTGAGTTGTAATTTGCAAGTAATGCCTTTTATCTATATCAGGGGTGGGCAACTTTTTCGGCGAAAGGGACACCTGAGATTTACGAACCATTGCGCGGGCAACGGGAATGTTGATAACCTTTTTTTAGTCGTCGATAGGAGCGAACCGAATTATGAAACATTGCAAACAAGATTTATATTACTACGCTCTAAAATTGATAACATTATGTCATCCAACAGTGCAGTGCGCAATCAGACCCCGGTCGCGCGAAGCGCGAAATTTTTTTGCAAGATAACGACTGAATTAGGCTATAACCATATCAATAAATATGTCGCTAACATACATTGGGGGTCGCATCTGTATACCACTGGGCTCATTTGGCAAGGACAGGATTATTCGACGATATCAGTGAACATGCCTCTATCATTTTGTGCAAATGTTTTGTCGACGATCTCGCTGCGAGTGCACAAGCGAAGCCGTATCTCATAATTACGAATATAGTTAGACTCAATTCTGTGAAGAATATGTATTTATAATTTTTAAAAGGGGGCTCAAATACTGAATGCAAGAAATCTAGTGACAATGAATCATGCGAAGTACCGAGAAAAATTTCAAGTCAAATAAATCTGCTATGGAATATTCTACTTCATGGTCAATTGGTCATATACGAAGATCTGGGATAAATGTGGCTGTCCCCTGGATACGTCAATGCCTCAGAACTGTTGTTTTAGTCGTCATCATCAAATTTCTCGGTCATGCTAACCAATTTTTGGTTGGCCTTGCAATTGTACCTGATGTCATAAATAATTTCGAGAATTACCTCGCAGGCCACACCTAACCTTCTCGTGTGCCAAATTTGGCCTGCGTGCCACGGCCTGGCCGCAGCTGATCTGTATGGTTAATATTAACAGTGATTGGTGGTACATAAAAATTATATTGAAAATTCTTTGAAAGCAAATGTGTTCACGATAGAGAAGTTGGAGTCGGAGTCGGAGTCGAAATCATAGTCATTCTCACAAACTCCGACTCCGACTCCAGTCAGTATTTTCCCACCGACTCCGACTCCGACTCCGACTCCAGCTATTACAGTTTTCACGACTCCGACTCCGACTCCGACTCCATCAAGCGAAAATTACCCCGACTCCGACTCCGACTCCACCGACTCCGACTCCGACTCCACAGCCCTGCTTGAAGTGCGGTAACAAATGTTTTATTCATTGTTTTTTATTCAAATGATTATTTTACAAAATGTACGCGAACTAAGAATCGTTCCCATGCCACGAATCAATCACCAGGGTATCCTTAGTAGCATGCGTTATGATTTCGTGGTAGAGATTACGCAAGCGCCGAGTAAGACTATACCAAAACATACACAGACGAACTACTTACAAAGAGCATTCGCATGACACTTTGTGGCGTTATATTTGTACCATGCTCAGCAATTCTGTAAAGTGCTGCAGCGCCTCCGACCCGAATTGTATATGGTAGGATTCGCGTCCCGAAAGCGAGTCAAATCGATTTGCCCTAGTTTTTCTAAGCCCGTCCGAAAGTGTTTGGTACTAGATGCTGATGCGTTGCGACCAGGGGATAGGCAACCAAAGCGGTGGCACCCATAAACGTAAAACATTACAAAAAGCCAGCTGTTATCCATTGAAGATGAATTACGAGTCTGCCTGCCACCATTCAAGCAGGAATCCAAGCATTGTGTCAAAATGAAATGCGAGCACATATCGCATTAAATAATTTCATGAATAAATTATTTCATCTTGATGAATTTTTCACTTTTTTTCCCTCAGCCATAACAAAATATATCGGTAAATTAACTATCAGTGTGCCTCGAGTAAAAAGGATGAAAACCACTCACTTTTCCTTAGCCATAGACATGGTTGAGTTACCTGGGCTCACTTGATTGGAATTCTTCGGAAAGAACATGATGTGTACAGTCGTCCGCCCACCCGCATTAATTTATGTCTTGTTTAAGTATTGTGCGCGACGTGATTCTTATTAGCAAAATGTTCAATAACGAGTTTATTGAAATCTGGAATACCCAGAACCACATCGTTGTGAATCGAGAGAACAGCCGACGCATCAAGCCCATCTTGGCCCATCCTGTTTCTGAGAAAGGTCTTGATACGTTTCAATGTGCTGAAACTGCACTCGGATTCCGGGGATGAAATCGGGGTGGTCAAAATGATATTCAGAAAGCTAGTTACTGTAGCAAAGTTGATCGAAAGCGAATTTTCAACTAGGAATTTTGAAAGTTCACTAGTGGTTTTAACTTCCGAAAAAGATGTATTAGAATACCTACAAGTCAACTCGCTCTCCAACCGAGCAATGTCGATCATCGGGTAATAACGAGGCACGCTGCGCAGTAGTCCAGAAGGAATATGAATTTTGTATGCAGGGAAATTTCTCGGATTTAACAGGGGGGCGAAAGTAACCAACTGGTCACTATTAAGACGATGTTGGATTTGGGACATCAGTATGTCGCAACATTCGTAAGCCGCAACAAGCAGGTTTTGCACACTTATCCCACGACGAAAAAGCGCTGTGTCACCCGCGAAGTGTACACACAAAAATGTGCAATACACAATTGCGCAGTACTAGCATCGGCCATACGCGACTGAAAAGTGCTGTACAGTGTATCAACGTGCATGAAGATGTCACAAAAAAGCTTCAAAAAGAACAAACATTCTTCGTCTTCCAAGAGTCGTTTAAGCCCCGCCGCTTCACGTATGGAAGTATCATCCCAGACAGGAGAGCTCTCAATCACTGAGAAGCATTCCAGAAGCTCCACCCTACTATCTGACACACGTTGCACAAACTCTGGATTGGAAGTTCCACCGTCTTGAAACGCATCTAGGTAACCGGTGCTTGCATATGTCGCGCAATAGATCAGATCGGTTTGGCGAAACAGAGAAAAAGGAGGAGAACCCTGAAAGATTTGCAAATAATATCTTGACAGAAGATATTCCTAAGCAAATTTTTTTCACTACAAGATTGAGCTGATGCGCGTAGCAATGCAAAACATGCGCATGCGGGTAAACTTCTTTCATTAAAACGTGTACGCTATGTCGCGATCCGCTCATGACTGCTGCGCCGTCGTAGGTTTGCGCGATAAGTTTCGACTCAACTGAACAGGGCTGTAATGTTTTTTTTAATACGTAAGACATTCCGACAGCCGTGCGATCGTCAACAGCCACAAAGCTGTGGAATCGTTCGACTGGCATACCCAATTTCGTGAACCGAAAAATTACGACGAGCTGTGACAAACACGTAATGTCAGTTGTTTCGTCAGACTGAATAGATAGAAATTCAGCGTCAACAATCTCGGTAAACAAATGCTGTAGATCAGACCTAGGCAAAGTGCGGCCAGCGGGCCACATGCGGCCCGCGAAGCCATTCTGTGCGGCCCGCGAAAGGTTGCTTGGAATTCAAGACATAAAACATGCTTTTTGAATGACTAAAACCGTAGGCTGTATCAAATTCGTTTACTTTGAAGCCTGTTCATTAATATGCCACGATTACGCTGCCTACGTACCTCGCATGCGCAATCCAAATTCCAAATAAAGGCAATATGGCAAACTGCGAGTAGCAATTGGAGTTACATGAAATCACTCTTTCCCTGTAGTTTGATCCAAACCTTCTTTGTTGCCATTGTCACATTACGCATTATACGGCATGTGTTTCAAATTGTTACGTGATACGTTTCCAAATCCCTAATTCGTAAAACAAGTCAATCAGTACTCGCGATTACTATATGACTCATTATATCTATCGCCCATAATGAATTAACGAGCATGCCAAAAAAGAAACCCGCAAACTGAAATTCAAAGAAGGTTTAGACTTTAAAGCACTAAATATTTGTTTGTTGGAGTCAGGGTACGACCTTCCTTCTAGTGCAGTGGTTCCCAACCTGTGGTACGCGTACCACTAGTGGTACGCGAAGGTCTTCCAGGTGGTACGCGAGTAGATTCTGTTTTTTTCGACCGAAGGGAGTTATTAGTGCAGGTGGGGTTGATTTTAAGGTATTTTGTAGCATCGTCTCCTTGTATTCGATGCTAGCTTTTCACGCTATTCCCCAGCTGTAAATTTTCCCTTCTACGAGGGAGTGCGAGCAAGGATTTCCATCCCTATATACGACCATCAAGTCGAAGAAACGAAACCGACTTGTTGCGCCGATGCATGGCTTTCGATGCGCCTTGAGTAAACGTATGCCACGCATCGACCAGCTAGCGCAGGGACCGCCAACCCGTGGCCCGCGGGCCAAATGTGGCCCACGAGATAATTCTCGAAATTAGTTATATATATATTAAATTACTCAGGTAATTTACTGTGAACTTCTAAGGCCAACCTAAAACTTGATTAGTCTGACCCCGAAATTTGGGAGGTTGATGACTTATATACCAGTTCCGACGCACTTGGGTAGCAAGGGGCCAGCAAGATATTTTGTAGT
Source organism: Botryllus schlosseri (assembly GCF_051294905.1). NCBI lineage: Eukaryota > Metazoa > Chordata > Ascidiacea > Stolidobranchia > Styelidae > Botryllus > Botryllus schlosseri. Next base: position 3,428,676 of record NC_137241.1, read on the forward strand.
TCTCCCTATATGACCATAAAGTAGAATATTTCGAGGTAGATTTATTTGACTTGATATTATTCTTAGCACTTCGCGCGATTTACTGTCACTCAATTTGTTGCTTTTTGTAGCCCCTCCTGAATATAAAACTACTCCCAATCTACTTAATTGACTATACTGGCAATTATGAGGAAACGTGCCGTATAACATTCGACTTCGCGTCTGCACTCGCAGAGATGAAGATGATCGGCAATGAAACTTTTGCACAAAATGATAGACCCATGTTCACAGCGAAATCGTCAATATTATTATGTTCGAATAATCCTGTGTTTGCCAAGTGAGCCCAGCAGTGGTATACAGACGTGACCCACAATATATGTAAGGGACATTAGTATTGGCCTAACTCATTCACTAACTATGAAAAGCTTTCGTGCTTCGCGCAGTTACTTCATGAGTGCACTATACACACTTACTTTTCATGACATAATTGTTATCGATTTTGATGCGTAGTAATATAAGTCTTGTTTTCATCATTACCTAATCCGGTTCGCTCCTATTGGGTGGCTGAAAAAATGTCATCAACATTCAAGTGGCCCGCGCAATGGTTCGCAAATCTCATGTGCCCTATGGTCGATAAGGTTAGCCGCCCCTTGCTATTGGAAAATAAACAAATGCAGCCATCGCATTGAATAAATCGACTTTTGTTGTTTGTTGTTAATTCATTAGGCTGTTCTTCTTGAGACTGATGGTGAAAAAACAATTCCATGCATCGCATTAGCCCTAATTGATAATGCCTAGTTTAATAGAATTTGTTGTTGCATCTCGCATAGGTCAAATACGTTCTTATGACGTAAAAAATGGTGGAAACATTTTTGACCGCCTTCGGCGCGCGTATCTTGTAGGTGGTACGCGAGCACCGCATAAAACCTCGAAATGGTACGTGGGTGGAAAAAGGTTGGGAAACACTGTTCTAGTGTTTGCAGAGCATGTCGCCGAGATTAAGGATTTTAATTAATGTCGGTCTTATGATAAAAAAAACACGAAACACTCGGTCAATGGAGGGTGGAGTTCAGAAAAACTGCAAGCTTCGCTCAACATCAAGGCTACTAAAGCAGCACAGTGCACACTGCTAGGAAGTCAGCGACCAAGAACATAAGCTTCGTACTCTATTGCATATACAATTCAGTGCAGAGGTTCTCGAACTGGGAGGCGTGAAATCATCAGTAGTGGGCGCGAAGCCGAAGTTTATTGATTTCTTTTCGCGCTACGCGCGATTTACCCCCATCTAACAGCTATATTGTTCTGTGTAATTGTCCGACTTTGATATTTCAGAATTACCTCATCAACAGCCATAAACTTCCATGTCATCAAACTATCCGTTGTGATTGCTAGCATTCTAATTGCACTTTTTAAAATTTTGTGATATCATGATAAGGGGCACGAAATTTTCACTATCATAAATGGAGGCGTGCCTAAAAAAGTTTGAGAACCTCTGTTTTAGAATCTTAATAGAAGAACGTGGATAGGGGTATAAAGAGAGTTACAAGGTATCATGTTTAACATTATTTCGAATCATGACGGCAAATATATATATTTTTAATTGATGGTCCCCTTCTCGTTACCTGACCTGAACATATTCACTGAGCAGCATATATTAACAATGAAATTTAGAAATGAAATTAAAATACGCTGGAGAACATAGCTAAAAATTTTCACTCAGCCCGCCAACGTATTTTCTACTTCTCATTTGGCCCGCGGAGGAAAATAATTGCCCACCCCTGCCTTATGTTGACCGAAACCCACAAAGTCCAATTATTGTCCATAGGCAGTATTTGTCAGTGAAGAAATACCAATCGGGAATGGGGGTCGTCTTTTTAGTTTGGTACGCTTCGGCGATTTCAATATCTTTTCACATAGCAGACGGGTGGTCACGAAATAACAACAGGTAACGAAGTAATTATACCAACGGGCCCTCCTGAATATTTCCAAGACAGTACCTCACTCAGCTCTAGCGGTAAAACTGAGTAGGCCACTACGTGGGCAGAGAGAGGTTAAAAAGTATAGCAATATATTTCCAATTACCAATATTATTGACCGATTAAATCATGAATCAGAAAAAAATTCCGCGCTTCGCGCGATTAGGCCACACACGCTGCTAATTAGTGTATACAAGACTTCTCGTGCATCGTGCATCTCGATGGGGCCTGGTATTGATATAAAAACGCGGATAGGGCTAAAGAGAGTTTAAAATATATCATGTTTAACATTGTTTCAAAATATGACTGCAAATAGATATTTTTTTGGGTAATTAGCCGTCACTTTGTCATTCCTCAATATCAACACACCCACTGAGCACCAATTCGTGTAATACACCGCTTCCAATTTAGAAATAAAATCAATACGCTGGATATTCTAAAATTTCTGACTCGGCCCGCCAACATATTTTTGCTTCTCATTTAGCCCGCGAAGAAAAATAATTGCCCACCCCTGTTATTGTTGGACTGCAGAATTGGAGCAGATGTATTATTCAGTGAATCTGTCTCCCAACCATCGAGATCTCTTCCGATTCTTGTTCTGGGAAAATATTATAGAAGGTGAGCTCATCGAGTATAAAATGAACGTTCACAGCTTCGGAATATCCAGCCGTCCAGGCTGTAGTATCTTCGCATCGATGAAGACTGCACAGTGCACAGTGCACAAGACAATAAGAAGGAATTCGGAGACTCAATTACTAAGGTAATATTGAGCAATTCCCATGTTGACGATATTTTATGTAGTGGAGATGATATTGCAATGATGGCATCCTATGCCTAATTGACAATGGACATGTGCAATCGTGGCGGCTTCAAACTCACAAAGCATGCTGCTAATCATCCGACGATTTCGAATCAAATTCCTACTGAGGAATGTTGTCTTGATGCAAAGAAGTTGGAAGGAGAGTACGCACTTCCTCCCATTTTGAGAACTCTTGGAGTTGAATGGTCAATAGAACATGACAGTTTCATATTTCGCATAACTTTGCAGGACCGTCCCATCACAAGACGAGGAATTTTGGCAACTGTTTCCAGTGTTTGGGATGCGCTGGGATTTCTCTGTCCTGTTTTTCTTGAAGGAAAACAGATATTGCAAGCAATTACCAAGGACAATCATGGTAGGGATGATGAAGTTCCAGAACAACAGCGTCCACGATGGTAAATGTGACGACTGGGATTACCAGAGTTTGCCGATCTTAAAATCTAGAGATGCTTCAAGCCTCCAGATTTTAGAAAATTGAAAAAGGTTGAGCTTCACCATTTCAGTGATGCCTCAAGTTATGCATATGGTCAGTGTACTTATTTGAGATTGATTGATGAGAATGACCGCATTCATTGCTCTCTTGTAATGGCAAAGGCAAGAGTTGCGTCATTGAAATCTGTCTCGACACCAAGAGTAGAGTTTACTGCAGCTTTGATGTCTGCAAGAATCAGTACAATTCTGAAAGAAGAGCTTGAATATGAAAATATGACTAAAATGGACCGACAGTAAAGTAGTAGGGATGGTGTGAACGTGAGGTTCACGTTCGCGTTCTGTGTGTGAACCTAGGGAATTGAGAGGTTCGCGTTCACAACAGAACCTTGGTAGGTTCTGCACTGTGAACCTTTTGGTAAATTGTAATTTTCACTCCATTATAAGATCTTTGGCTCAAATTTATTGCATTTCAACTGCGGGCCACTCCATGCATGGTGCTGGCAGCATAAAAACTCAACACTAAACGAGCATGCACCATGCACCTCGACAACCTTAAAAGTTTTACTTGCTTTGTTGCAAAAAGTTTCTCGGAATATCCAGCTTTCCGTTTGTGAATATTTAGTGACTCTCTGCAGTGAGCCTGACCCGCAATCGATATACGTAGTCAGCGAATGATGCTTAGTCAACCAATCAATGACATTGATGTCGTCTTTTGATGTAAAAAATCGAACGGTCGTACTGGGTCAATCTTGACTTCATATCTTTACTGTATCATTAAAACCAAATCCGTGCGATTAAGGTGCGTGCTACTGCTGCATAACTTGTTGTTTGTGGTATCGGTAGCGAGTATAGAAACCCGTTGTACACTCTGCTCAATATCAATGTAGCAATACTCAGACTCCGAACACATTGTCCGGTCTGGCTAAGACCGTTAAGGCGTAAGCTTATATTCCTTGGTAAGTCCTCGTCGAAATTGTTGGCAAAGCGACGGAATGTACTGATTTTATGCAATTATTATATCCTTTGATTACCGCGGTTGATACATTTAGCGACGTTTAAAACGCCGATATGTACTTCAGCATTGTGGCATTATGTGGGCCGAATCTTCGCTAGGTATCGTGTACATTAATATAGGTCATATTAGGCTATCACTTCATTGAAAGAAAGGTTTGGAATTAGCAATATGACGTCACTTGACGTCACGAGGTTCACGTTCGTGTTCACACAGAACCTTTCAAAAAGGTTCGCGTTCACACGAACCTGAACCTTTCAGAGGTTCACACCATCCCTAAAAAGTAGTTCTTGGATACATATCAAATGAATCAAAGAGATTTCACATAACGTTAACGCTAATCGCGTGCAAGATATTGTGACAAGAGTGATCCAGGGAATTGGTATTACATTGAGTCAATGTGCAATATTGCGGATGAAGTATGTCGTGGCATGAATCCGTCTGAAAGTGACAGCAACTTGTCGATTCGTGAATGGATCTGAATTTTTGTGGAATGGAAATTGAACTTGTTAAGAGCAAGTCAGCGCAGTGAATTGGCACAAAATGATCCTGAAGTGAGAAAAACTGTATTGAAAACAAAATGCCAGGAAGAGCTCAACTTGTCAGAGTTGATTGTGAGGTATTCCAGAAGGGAAAAATTCGTAAGATTTCTCATGGTTATGAGAAAATTCATGCAATCATTGAGAAGGAAGTCACCAACTGTGATTAAGCAACAGTTGCAACAGTTTGAAAGTAATTTCATTGTTGAAGATGCACATGGTGCGTAAATTGAATTGATCAAGATGGCTCAAAAAGAAGCCTATCCTGATGAAATTGAAGTTCTTGAAAGAAAACACAATTTGAAGAGGAGCTCTCCTTTTTATAAGTTGAAGCTGTGTTTGGATGCTAATGGAGTGTTACGAGTTGGTGGTTGGATGCTGCACATTTGTCTGAAGAATTGAAGCATCCTATGATTTTGCCCAAATAACACCATATTACGACATTGATGATCAGAGGTGTTCATGAAAGGACACATCATCAAGGAAGAGGCATAAAGCAGAGTGCCATCAGAAAAAATGGTTATTGGATAGTTGGTAGAAGATCTTCTGTTTCCACAGTGATTGCAAATTGTGTCACATGCAAGAGACGGAAGGGAAAGCAGATTATGGCTGATCTTCCATCCGATATAGATTGAAGTTGGCCTGCATTTTCGTTTTGTGCATTTGGACCTTTCATTATCAAGCAAGGAAAGGAGGCAGGAACTCAAGAGGTATGGAGTTCCGTTTACTTGTCTTACTAGCAGAGCAGTAAGAATTGAAGTAGCTCCAGACTGACAGTTTTATAAATGCGTTAAGACATTTTATATGTCTAAATGGACCAATCCGACAACTGAGATGCGATGGAGGACCTAATTTTATTGGAGCTTCAAGAGAGTTACAGCAATCATTTGAATTGATGGATGGAAATAAAGTTCGTGAGTTTCCCTTATCAGAAAACTGTGGTTATTTTCCATTCAAGCTGAATGAACCCTTGGCTAGTTCACAAGGAAGAGTTTGGAAACGTCAAATAAGATCGATTCGTGCTGTACTAAACACGCTTAAAATCAAAAATGGACAGCAATTGGCGAAGATTCTTTATCCACATTCATATCTGAAGCCGAGGCTATCGTCAACTGCAGACCTTTGACTGTGGAGAATTTATCAAGCATCGATGACCCGCTACCGTTGACACCGAATCATATACTGACTGGGAAGTCAGAGTTGGTTTTGCGATGGATGAGCATGATATTTACAGAGTTACTCTCCATCTATCAATTAGGAAGTATGCAATCATAGCCCGTGAGCTCCATCTCGCATTGCGTGGCAATGGAAGTTTATGCAAGTTGATCAGTGACAATCTACTATTCTCTTTGAAAGAGCGGCATGCTCTGCCCAGGTCAAAGATAAACCTAATATCATCCTTCCATCCTGGGTTCTGCATGTCTGACTTGGTGGATTGCACCAAGTTTTCGTAGTGTTTTACCACATCTTCTACAAATTTGTAGCTGTGAGTCGGATTTGTTGAAGACGTTGGGTTGAAGAACTCTGATACATGTTTTAAGACTCAAAAATATGATGTTGGCAACCAATATACTGTGGTTTCTCTAAAACAGTGTTTCTCAACCTGGTCGCCAGCGCCCCCCAAACAGCGATTTGGATTTTGAAGAGGGCGGGAACGCTCAGATGGCGATATTGGGCTGCTGGGCTCAAGGGACGATGAAGAAAAAGGGCGTCGAAGTTGAAGGTTCAGTAGGGACATAGGACTATACAGTTGAACAACAGTTGTATATATCCCTGTGTTCTCATTGCAAATTAACATTCGACGAAATCTGTCAAATCTCGAAATTTTTCGTCACGCTCCGCGCGATATATATTCCGACGATGTTTGCAATATGTTTCCATGAATGCAGTGGTTTATTATTATTCATGTAAAATGAATTTTGCGTACATTTGGATCGCCAATTTTCCATCAAAATATTCCCATCACACTAGCTCGGGTTATTCACCACACAATGTTTCGAGATACGTATTTTATTCCGCAACGCACATCGTGTCGAAATCGAAGGATGGGGCACTGTTCCACTTTTAAGAGCCCTTTGTACAAGATGCTTTGAAGGTTTTTGGTCGAAATGATACAGTAAATATAATTGTATTTGAGTGCTACAAAATCAAATCTCCAGAATATGTCTTCATCGTAACATAGAGGATGACACTGATTGGTGTTGTGACCCGCTACCTCACATGAACATATATGGCTTGCTCTGTTTGGAATACAAACAGTCATGCATATTAAAGTCAATAACTGGGTGCAGTACTAACTTCAATGTGAGCAAAGATCTCTTCCACTATCCAAGTGCATTTACTCTATAGTCACAGACCTAGTCAATTTTCGAAAAGGGGCGCTGCACCACTGATCTTAACCCTTGCTGATCATTAAACTTTGCAGTTGCAAAGCCGCAATAATTAGAGTACGATTTAAATCTCATAATCACGTACCACCCCTAAAACACAGATGCTAGATTTTGAATGTTGCCGGACCACTACACCGTTCAGAAGATGTGTCTAAACAGATAATGCTGCTCCGTTCTCTACTGTGAGTGAGGAGGTGTCGTATGTTGTTGCTGGGTACATTGGTAGAAGTACACTGGTACTCATGGTAAACTGGCGAAGATGTATTGCATCGTTTTGGCGGGCGCTTTGATTGTTATGATCGCTCCATGAAATTGGCGAGCCAAATGAAAGATTTTGACCTTAAAAGTCGAAATTTAGACATCTTTTACCTAAAAAAATTAATTGTTGAAATTCTATGTTACGGTGAGATTCATATGCTGTGGAAAATTGATGCCGCCTGAGAACGCAGCTCCGACCGCATAGACCAGTTATCAGTATTCGGCTGTGTCACCGCCATGCAGAGATAATATGGTTCCTGGGAGTAGAAGTATAGCTAAGCAAAGTATTATAGGTTTAGCTGGCTGGCTACTCAATCTGGAATCTTCTGGGTGCGATCTTCTTAAGACACATATATTACACAAGACATACGAATATATTTCAGACGTTGATACCAGTAGGTTTAGCAAATGAATCTCGTCGAGCACGGCTTACACGCGCTTATAAAGATTCAGGATAATTGAACAGGAAGTCATATTCGTATCGGAATATGGTGCTTGAAATACACAATGCTATGGCGGATTGGTGTACCGCACATACCCTCTCGACGTCGGATGAACAATTACAATCATTGCTGATCATTGTGCGCGACGGTGTCTGCATTCCGACTATTTAAAGGCGGCCTTTCTACCTGACGACTGCCAGCTTTTACCTGACGATCGACCGACGCTGCACGACCAACGCTGTTGATTTTATCCAATGTGTTATCCTTAGTCTGTTCGAGTTTATGTTGTACAATAAAGTGCTGGCCAACTATTCACCGACTCTCTGTTGCGGACCCTAGAGGGAACGCTGCGTATAGTCCATACCAAGTTAGCGTGCTCATAGCGCGCCATACTTTTGGTGACCCCGACGTGATCAGAGCCTGACGTGATCTACCGCCCGACGTGATCTACCGCCCGACGTGATCAGAGCCCGACGTGATGTCTACAAGAAGTCGCCGACGACGTGCCGTGCAAGATGAACGACAAGAGCTTGCTGCCCAGCCTTTCAACGCCCATTTGCGAGGAGCTATGCCTGTGGTGCACTTTTGGTCGCATGCACCGGAGTCCTGGTTTGTGTCTGCAGAAGCTGGATTCCAGTCTTATGGTGTCGACGATGATGTTGCCCGGTACAACTACGTTTTGCGCTGCCTTGATGGAAATCAACTTGAATCTATCCGAATGAGGCTTCCTGGCATCGAGAATCCCGATTGCTTTGAAATTTTACGCCAAATCCTGCTTGATGAATACACTGTCCCGCTACGAGATCGTGTTCAAGAGCTATATAGTGGACGCTGCCGTGGTTTGAAACCGTCAGAGATACTGAAGAAGCTGAGGAGTGCGACGGGAATGTCCCATGGAGGGCCTGGTGTCGATTGCTACCTCCGGGAAGCCTTCCTGCACCATTTGCCTGATTCCTTGGCCAATATTTTATCATCACACGTAACTGATACCGCGGATGAACTGGCTGTAAGAGCTGACAATATCTACGCCCGGGGGTCTCATCATACTAATCACCAAGCGCCCGGAAACCCTGACTTGTATCAGATGCGAAGAGAAATTTCAAGCCTGACTCGTGAAGTTAGACAGCTTCAATCTCGGCCACCTGTACGGGATACACCTCCTGTCTTTGTGCCTCCACGACCGACCTCTGCCGCTGGTGCGACGACTCGTCACCACCCTCGAGTTGAAGACCTGCATACCGACTCTAGGCATCGAAATCCCGTTCCTCGTAATGACTGGCGTACTGACGGCCCTCCGCGAAGCCGTGAATGCGGCCTCTGCTACTATCACGAACGGTTTGGTGATCGTGCACGAAATTGTCGCCTTGGTTGTGTACACTACGAATCTGCTCGTCCTTTTTTAGACAGAGGTACGGCGTAGGATTTCGTCCACGTCGTACAGATCCTTTGGTTGTTTCGCACAACTCTCGTGATGTCTCTCTATTACATGTACAGGACGAAATTTCTGGAACTCAGTTCTTAATAGATACAGGCGCATCCGTTTCACTCATGCCCAGCACATGGCACGATCGTCGTAACAAAGAACGTGGACCCAACCTGTATGCAACGAACGGCACCGCTATTCCGACTCGTGGTACGAAATCTCGCAAGATTCGACTCTCAAACGGATACACGTATGATTTTGTATTTTACGTAGCTGATACAAAGATTGCGATATTAGGAGCTGATTTCCTGGAAGAATTCTCTTTTGTAGTCGATATTAGGAATAACGTTATGTTGGACCCAAACTCAAATACTCTCGTGAGAGGTCGGAAGAAACGTGCGTCTGTTTTCGGCCTTAACTTAGTCTCGCCCCATCATAAGCAACCATATGCAGATATGTTGAAGGAATTCAAAGATTTGACCACACCGAAGATTGCGTCCCTACGTGGCAAGCATGGCACTGTACATCGGATATTGACTACTGGCGGTCCTGTGCGTTCGCGTTGTCGCCCATTACAGCCGTATTTGAGACGCAAGGTAAGGGAACGATTGGACAAGCTTTTAGCGTCCGGAGACATTGTCCGTTCAAAATCGCCGTATGCGTCACCTATTACCGTTGTCCCGAAAGGTGAAGATGACATTAGGATTTGCGTCGATTACCGTAAGTTAAACAATCAAACGATCAAAGATCGCTGGCCAGTCCCCTTTTTACGAGACTTCACTAACGAATTGCACGGTTGCAGCATATTCAGCAAGATTGATTTACAGAAAGCGTACCGTCAGATTCCTCTCCATCCCCAGGACCAAGAGAAGGCCGCGTTTATGTGCCCTGAAGGACTGTTTCAACCAACTACCATGCCGTTCGGATTGACGAATGCATGCAGCACTTTCAGCCGTTTTATCTCCGAGGTTACATCCGGAATCGAACATATTTTCGTGTTTTTAGATGACATTTTAATCGCCACCCGCACTGAACAGGAACATTTGACGACGCTCAGAACACTGTTTTCGAAGCTACGTGAGTTTGGTCTCGTTATTAACGTTGACAAGTGCGAATTTGGTAAAAAGGAGATAGAATTCCTTGGACATTTAGTTGGTCTCGAAGGAATCCGTCCCCTGCCTGCAAAGGTTGATGTGATAACAAATTACCCTCGCCCAGATAACGTAAAGCAACTACGATCCTTTCTTGGACTTGTGTGTTACTATCATCGATTTGTGAAAGACTACGCAACTATATTGAAGCCGCTCTACGATATAGCAAATCAATCATCCAACAAACGCAGACGTATTGTATGGTCGGACTCCGCATTGTCAGCATTCGACCGCATCAAATCTGATCTATCGGGTAATGCATTACTTGTCCATCCTATTCATGACTCGGACCTCTCTCTAGTCGTGGATGCAAGTGAAGTAGGAATGGGTGCAGTTCTGCAACAGCAACACAAAGGTATATGGTCACCTCTTGGGTTTTATTCGAAGACCCTTAATCGTACCCAACGAACGTATTCAGCATTCGATCGCGAGCTCTTAGGAGCGTATTCTGCTATTAAACATTTTCACGTACAATTGAAGGGCAGGAAATTTCAACTAGTCACAGATAATGATGGTCTTGTCAAAGCGTTGCAGAACCCTACTGAAAGACTCATTGCGCGCCAATCTAGACAATTAAGGTTCATCAAGGAGTTTACGAGCGACGTCCGCCACATCAAGGGGTCGCTGAACACTGCCGCCGACACTCTTTCAAGATTAGAAGTCAATGTGGTTTTCCCGGATACCGTACCGATTTCTCCACAGATGCTGTTTGACGCCCAGAAAGACGACGACGAATTGCGAGATCTACTGTCTAACTCCGACGAACATTCTTTGGATCTTGTGGAGGTAACAGTTGTAGGGTTGCATGGCCCCGTTATTTTCGACAGGTCGCTGCCTGGCAAACATCGCCCATTCGTACCGCATTCTTTGCGCGATGCAGTGCTCAACGGACTTCACAACATTTCCCACCCTAGCATTAGAGCAACTACGAAGCTCATAGCGGACCGGTACGTACGGCCTCATATGAAGCGGCACATAACTGAGTTTGTTCGACAGTGTCTTCCGTGTCAGCGCTCGAAGATAACCCGACATACTCGAACGCCAATAACCAACCTTCCACTGCCCTCTGAACGTTTTCATATCGTAAATGTTGATATCCTTTCCTTGCCTAACAGTTGCGGTTTTTCATATTTGTTGATGTGCATTGATAGATTTTCTCGTTGGCCGGAGTGTATCCCTATGTGTGATATGCGCACCCAGACAGTCATTGACGCTTTTAACCTCGGCTATATATCTAGATTCGGCGCACCCAGGAAACTTATAACTGATCGAGGTAGCCAATTTACGTCTAGCGAACGGTCCCAACTTATGCAATTGCTCGGACTTCATCATATTACCACCCTAGCCCGTAAACCTGAACAAAATTCAATGGTCGAAAGATTTAACCGCACGTTGAAAGACGCGTTGCGTACAAAGGAGAGCCCCTCCGACTGGTATCATAATTTGGGCTTAGTACTCTTGGGGTTGCGTTGTGCAATAAAAGAGGATTTAGGGTACTCCGCTTCCGAATTGACGTATGGTACTTCATTGCGTTTGCCTGGTCAATTAGTTGATCCCGTTCCGTATAGGAATAGCACCGACAACCCAACCTTCGTGAGCAATATGAGACGATTCTTTTCGGCCATTGGCCAAACTTCCACTAATTTTCAATGTAACCCAAAATCACAAGTTCCCAATAATTTAACCACTTGCACCCACGTTTTTCTAAGGATTGACGGCTCACGACGATCACTTGACCCCGTTTATACTGGTCCGCACAAAGTGTTGAAGCGCACTCCGAAGTGTTTTACTATCGAGACTAGTAAAGGTCCTTATGACGCCTCTACGGATCGTTTGATTCCGGGTCGATTGCCCTTGCAGTGTTTTGAAAACGACCAATCTAATGGTACCGCTCAGAACGCAACCCTTCCCGAATCTCAGTCAACTGTTACGAATAGTGGTCGTGTTGTCAGAACTCCCAGTCACTTGCAAAATTTCGTACTCGCACCAGTGTTTGAAATGCAGATTTGAATTTTTTTTACCGCTCTGTTGTGTCTCACTGTTTATAACCCTTCGGTATGTACTGAACATGTATTGTTATTCGATGTGTGTATTATACATGCTTGGTTGCTATGCTATTTCACTCCGTTCTAATGATTTTTTTTCCCTCGATCTGAATCGCTCTCATCCTGTACCTAAAGCTTTTCCAAGCGGGGGGACCCTTATGGCGGATTGGTGTACCGCACATACCCTCTCGACGTCGGATGAACAATTACAATCATTGCTGATCATTGTGCGCGACGGTGTCTGCATTCCGACTATTTAAAGGCGGCCTTTCTACCTGACGACTGCCAGCTTTTACCTGACGATCGACCGACGCTGCACGACCAACGCTGTTTATTTTATCCAATGTGTTATCCTTAGTCTGTTCGAGTTTATGTTGTACAATAAAGTGCTGGCCAACTATTCACCGACTCTCTGTTGCGGACCCTAGAAAGAACGCTGCGTATAGTCCATACCAAGTTAGCGTGCTCATAGCGCGCCATAATGCCGTCTATATTACATTATACTCCCGCAATATATCGTATTTATCACTTGCAGCTAGGAAAGTGACTTCTTCGGCCAAAGATCTGTTAAAAAATCATGCGCCTGTTAAAAGTGATTCGCGGACATCTTGGTTTGGCTCATTCTCGCGATAGACAGGGCTTGGATCAAACTATTGAGCCAGCAAAAGATCTGCTATTCTCGGCTTAAGATTTTAGGCCGAGATTTCATTTTGCCCTACTTACATTGCGCCGTCATTGCCGACATTCACCAAATGGATGGACACCTAATTCACCGATGCTAGATTTTGACCTTACACCGTTCAGAAGATGTCTCTGAATCAGGAGTAGGCTAACCAGTTCTGAAAACATAATGATGCTCCGTTCTCTACTGAGAGTGGGGAGGTGTCGTGTGTTGTTGCTGGGTACATTGGTAGAAGTAGGCCTACATCATCGGTGCTGGTAAGCTGGCGAATATGTAGGCCTATTTCATCGTTTCGGCGGACGCTTTGATTGGTATGATCGCTCTTTGAAATTGCCGAGCCGAGTCATGACTAGAAAATATTCACAACCCCCGGGAAACACATGCTTGGTAATTAGCATAGTATCAATATTGAGGCATACGGTATATTTATGATTTGCAGATATGAAACTCGTTTCATCGGCCGAAATACTGACTGAAAGGATGAAAAGGAAAATTCAGGACCCTGTTGAAGACGGTCCGTGGACATCAGGTTTGCTTGATGAGTTTTTGTAATCAGTTTGGGTTTATTTTTTTGGAGCAGATGCATGTTGACGTATGAAACTGAGTGAAGAATTGTCTCTATTTTCAGGAAGTAAAATTGAAAGTAAATTGCATTTTGCCCATCCACCACTTTTAATTCGCATACTACTCACGCAAGTGTTAATACGGTATTCGATACCTCTTCTCCGTATCGCCCATTGTCCAAGGACGTTATGACATATGGCTCAGTTTTCTGTTTTTGCAGTGTACGAGGGTGATGCGAAAAATCAGGAGCTTGTTGAACGTGATTGGCGTGAAGGAGGTTCGCGGACATCAGGCTCACGACCCTCAAAACGATTCCGTACACAACGACAACCTGCGAAAGAATCGGACGCAAAAGAAATCTTGCGTCGATATCGAAAGAAAGGAAAAGTGGAAACGTGATTGGATTTAATTCCGCCTAAAAGCCTGAAATCAAATCGTTGAAATGAAATATATTCGCAGGTATTTCGGAACGAGAGGCAATGAAGTAGGACAGATGAACGGTCCATACGGCATTTCCTCAACGGCCTCTGACGATATCGTGGTCGCAGACACCCACAACCACCGGATTCAGGTTCATTGTATGTTTCACAAGTTTTCTATGGCTGCAACATTCGTACTTCCAGATCTTTGACGTCAACGGACAAGTCAAGGGAAACTTCGGGAGCTACGGTAGCGCAAAAGGTCAATTCGATCGCGTGATTGATGTGTGTGTGACGTCACAGGGATGGATTGTCGCCTCGGATTATGGTAATAACCGAATCCAAATATTCGACGAACGAGGAAAGTTCGTTCGAATGTTCGGTAGCGAAGGATCAGGTGACGTGAGAATGACGACGCAGTGGTCGGTAATAGTGACGCAGGTGCCGTTTCAGGAGATGGAAAATTGAGCGAACCTGTTGGAGTGGCGACGGACGGCAAGGGTTTGATCTACGTTTGCGACAAAGGCAATCAACGGGTTCAAGTTTTCTCGGAGGTCGGAGATTTCGTCCGAAAGTTCCCAGAGTCCGAAAAGCGTTCCCAAACTCCGTACTTTCTTTCCGTGACTTCAAACGGCAGAGTACGTGAGTTGTCTATTCCATTTGAACTCAAGTGACCTTTTACCTTTTCGCAGCTGGTCGTCAGTGACAGGTTCATTCCCAGAGTCGACGTTTTCGACCCGCACGGCCGCCATCTTCTTCAGGTTGGATTGAACGAGTCTGAGTTCAACGGTCCGCGAGGTGTCGCCACAGATGAACACGGCAACATTATCGTGTGCGACAGCGGCAACCACCGGGTTCAGGTTTTCACGAGCGACGGATCCTTCGTGTCTTGTTTCGGTGGCTTGGGATCCGGTCCGGAACAGATGAATGGGCCAGTAGGAGTCTGCGTTTTGTCAGACGGAGAAATCGCGGTCAGTGACCGGGTCAACGACAGAGTTCAAATCTTTTGAGAAACGACGCGGGTGTGTGCCGAGTTTTATTGTCAAGCGATCTTCTGGTTCACGTTTTACGAATTTGGAAGTCATTGCAAGATAGAGGCCTGTGATAGAGTTTAGATCATGGAATTGATAATTGAGGAAAATTTAATTTGACACTGATTTGCTGGGAATAATTCAACGGCAGTGAAATTACACACCATGTTTTGAGGACTCCCCCACGAAAAAATACGCTTAGTTAACGAAAATAGAAATAGGCATTTCGGCGTCGGCTATTACCACGCCACGATGCACGAAGACAAATGAAGTTCCGGCCAATATGGGACCCCAAGAAGTTGGCCAAAAAGATCGTCAGCGAGAAAACCTTAGCCGAAGAGGATTGTCCTATGTTGACCGTAAACTTCGATGTATATGAGTCTAATTGTCCATAGGTGCTTAAATCGCTTGGGCCGAATTATCATGTCGTCGCAATCTGTGCCCGACAGGACAAATAACATCGATCAGAGAAAAATAATTTGCGAGTGAAGAAATGCCAACTTTGAACCGTGTGATCGGATTTACTTGTAGCGCTGAGTGAGCTGTTGTCTTGGAAAATGAAGGCCACGTAATTAATAATTAAACATACTCAACTACTTCGATACACGTTGCTATTTCGTTACCTCTTGTCCGCTCTATAGTCAAAAGATATTGCAAACGAAAAAAAGTAGGCTATTAAACTAAAGTAAGCACACAATTAAAAATTGGAATTTCTTCACTGCCAAATAATTTTTCTCTGATGGATGCTATTTGTCCTGTGGGGTGCAGATTGCGACGACATGATCATTCGGCACGAGCGATTTAAGCCCCTATGGACAATTAGACTTATATACATCGAAGTTTACGGTCAAAATAACGGCAATCCTCTTCGGCTAAGGTTTTCTCGCTGACGATCTTTTGGGCAACTTCTCGGAGTCACATATTGACAGGAACTTCATTTGTCTTCGTGTATCGTGGCGTGGTAATGGTCGACGCCGAAATCCCTATTTCTGTTTTCTATAATTATGCGTATTTTTTCGTAGGGGAGTCGTCAAAACATGATGCAGTTGGTTGAACACTGCTGTCGCGACACCAATGGACGTGGGTTCAAACCCCGGTTCTGACCAACGTCTACGTGTCGGAGGTTTCTCTGGACCCCTCATTGCCGAACTCAGTACTACGGTAGTGCATTGAAAAGCCTAGACTGAAAGTGAGCCGTTCTACAAGTCGGCAGCAGAGACCACGACGGGGACGCATGGGAGCGAGAGAGACTGAAATTGCCTGAAAGAAATAATGTAAAAATCATCCCCTAAGTTAACGAAGTCAAAGAAATGGACATTACAATAAATTCGTGTCGTGGCGCACATGGCCTGGAAAAGGCATTAAGCACCACCGTGTTGTGACAATATCAATATTAATTATAATATGTTCAATCACCGAAATAATTTAGGGCAGCCTTCGAGCTCACCCCATACCCCGTGGTTCGAACCGTCCCGAATTTACATATGCGATTGGCAATATGGGAGAATTAATGGTATTGGATTTTGTTTTAGTGCTTTGTGACTAAGTAAGTCAACTGAGAATGGGATGCATATATCTGCTCACATTGAATTTAGTTACTGTTCCCGGTTATTAATTTTACCATGAATGTATTTCAAGCAAAGCAACTCATATTATATAACGCTCATGTGAGGTTGTGGACCACAACACTAGATAGTCTCTTCCTTTATGATACGATGAAGAAATATTCTGACGATTTAATTCTGTAGCTCTCAAATACAAGTATATTTAGTTATTCATTTCGTGCACAAAGCTTCAAAACGTATTTTATGTTCAAGGAGCTCTCACTCTCAAAACTGATATACAGTGCCTCCTTCTTCGATTTCCACACACTATGGGCTGCAGGATATAATACCTAGTTCGAAACATTTGGTTGAAAATAACCCTAGCAATCTTGACGGTATTGTTTTAACGGGAAATTGGCGATCTAAAAGATTCATTTTACATGAATTCTAATAACCCACTACATTTATGAAAACATATGTAGCAAACATCGTCGCGTAGCACGACCAAAAATTTCGGGATGTGACATATTTTGTGGAATGTTAATTAGCTCTGAATACTCATAAAGGACATGTCCAACTGCTACATCATCTACTATGCGAAGCCATTTTCTTCAACGTCCCCCAAATCGACCCCCTGATTCCAGCGCCCCCCATATCGCCCCCTGCGCGTTTCCGCCCCCTTCAAAATCGCCAGCGACCCTTGGGGGCACTGGAGGCAAGGTTAAGAACCACTGGCAGTGGAAGGAGGCTGCAAGAAAGATGAAGAATAATTAGGTTCGAGACGGGAATCATTGGGAAATCACTCAAAAACAAAGTGGTGATTCGAGAGAACAGATGATAAAAAAAATATGCTCATTATATTGCGTTCGCCATAATTGTCAAATCTATTGATGAGTTTCATATTATGTCTATTATAGGGTTACCAAATCTTGGAATTGGGAAACGAGAACACTTTTACCAAATCAGAAAAGCTAGTTAATCATAACTGAAATCAGCCGATTTCGTTAATTTTGCTGAAAATTTGGTGGATCGATCGTACCACGCCGTTTATGCCCATTTTCACTCGAATTCATCCATTATCTTAGCTCTCAAAGCTGTAAAGGATGACGAATGAACAAAAACGAGGACGTTTAGGCATCCTCGGATGACATTTACTAAAACCCGATAAAGGAGGACAAATCCTCCAAAAGGTGTGATAACCCTAGTCTATTTTCAAAGCACGTGCGTATTGATTAAAGTCGCTGATGAACGTCGCAGAATAATATTCTGTGTGACAATATCAAGGTCTTGCAACTGCAGACATGTAGCGACCGATTGTATGCATCTACATCGTAGATACATTTAAAAATATCGCATGCATATACAAAAAGTAACTAAAATTTATGGAACGCAAATTTTGGATTTTCAGCTGATTGTTAAAAGTCTTTACGTTGTTGTAACATTATTTTATCATGCTGAGTATTACATAGAGTTGATACTAAATACGTAGCCTACTTTTACTCTTCCATAGTATTCGTACGATGGGTTATTTGATTTTCATCTGACTTTTCCTAATGTTCTGCAACATAAGTTATTAGAACAGAGATGAAAAAATTACTTTTACTGTTTCAAAGTATATACTTGAAAATGGTCAGTGGGTTCGAGAAATGTTAAGCTCAATGGGTACGAGCGCGAAAGATTGAGAAATACTGGCGCAGCCAATCTTACGAAACCGTTCAGAATAAATATTCTATATTGGCAAGAGTATTCATCAACTGAATCTAAAAGTACATGTTGAATTGTTGTTTTTGTGTCTGTTTTCTAACTTTCGCCTATTTTGTGACTGTTGCGTGTAACTACCAAGGAAATGTGAAACAGCATCAGACTCAAAGGTAACAATTCTTTAAATTCGTTTTACTTACTCGTCGGCGATGAAGCCCACTTTGTGTAAAAAGTTATTTTTGGCCTACGCCTAATTAAATGTCTTGGAAATCGTTATTTCCTCTCGTACTCTCGTACTCGCAGCATTAGCTGAGCATAGCATCGGAAAACATTTTAAACTCAGCTAAATCTGAATAAAAATATTTTTTTTTTATGTTTAATACATATGGTTTACTGATTATGTCGTTGAACGGTTGTTAGCTGAACCGATCACTCACCTTGTGGTCTTCGGAATGCATTTAATTCTGAAACATAAAGAACATATAATGTCCCATGTCAAACGATGAATAATCTTAATTGTGCCATGGATATCCATTAACTGATTACAAGTATCGTGTTGCACTGCCACCACAGCGCAGACATGAATTTGTTTATAAAAACAGTTTCGTAGTAGCTGGGTCAATTATAATATAATGAGAAGTAGTGTCAGAATTGTCTAACAAATTTTCAAGGTGGTGGCGAAAATAAATGAGCGTGAAGTAGTAGAGCACCGTGTCCACATGATAACACACGCAATTTCGCATCCTATCGTATATTTGACGAAACAGGTCGTACTGTAAATTTGCATAACGTACTTCAGGTCAGAATCCCAGTGCAGCACACCATGAACGACGTGCAATTTCGTATCGAATGCACCAGTCTACCGGGCTATTCTTGAGATTTAGGGATAGGGATTGACACATGAAATTAATAATTGCTCCCCTCAAATAATTTGCTAGTCCTATACAGACTTAATCATAAACTTGTACCCTCAAGTCTATCCAAGCGTTTTTTCAAATCATCAAAAATAGCCAATTCGCATTGACAGGAGCCAACTTCCCCTTTTTCCCCTCGAGATCCACGAGGTCCGGAGGGTCCCACAGCTCCACGCTTTCCCGGCTTGCCTTGGCAGGTTGAGCATTGGTTTATGTCTGCCGACCTTGTTCCCACGCCATTCAACGCTGTCTGCACCGCAGATAGCTTGGCTTCACATGCGCTATCGCCAGCCCAAGTTATTGCGACCTGGAGACTTAATATCACGACAACTACTCTAATTAGAATTTTCATGACTCGAAAATGCTGTGTGGATTTCTGAAACACACGTACTTAGTTCAATTAGCAGTCATCTTTATTGTTGTATTGCAGTGGTTCTATTAATCGACATGAACAATGGACATGGCATTCGTGAAATGTAGGTCAGTAACGTGAGGTGGGTTTCATCGTTAGTGAGGCACTGGACCCTTTAGAAAAGTCTGATTTACAAATAGCCTATATAAATCCAAATTGCAAGCTTATTCAGTTGACGACTTGTTTCTTATCGCACCTGCACTTTTCATGCGCATGTTGCAAAACTACTACATATCTACAATTGAAGGTATAGGTATGGATGAAAAATACACAACAGCTACATTAGTAAGGAAATGTATATGCTCTGTTCGATACTCCACGATTCTACTGTGGTGTCAACCAGAGTTTGATCAATTGTAATTTGTAATTGAGCTGAATGTAATTAATACATTTCTCATGTAATTGTATTTGATGCAGTTTTATTTTGTGTAATTGTAATTGTAATTGTAATTTGTTAAAAGTTTTTGCCTAATACAATTACAATTACAGTAGGCCTACATTTTTATTGAGACCTGACAAGCCCAACATGGCATAATTAGGCCAATTCACATAGGTGTGCTATGCGTGCCTCAATAACTAGATAATTCAGCCATGCTAAACAATTTTCCATACTTCAGTAGCAACAGAAAAGTTAGTAAATTACGATATAGTCTAAATCTTAAAATTTCAAAAATGGGTGAACAGCAAATAAACTCTTCCGAATTCTGTGCTGAAACATTTCCTACACTACTGTTATGGTTTGGTTTGAAATCTTTGGCTAGTACTGAGGATTGCTGAAAAAATTGCAAAAAGAATTTAGGTTTTCAACCATGGCTTCATCAAACTTGATCAAGCATTGGAAGAGATGTTCTTCCAATATTTATCCTACATATACAGTTTTTCCAAACTTCTTTTTTCAAGCGATTTGCTTCATATGACGCCACTCAAAAACCATTAACAAAAGCTTCACTCAAGTCAATAGCTTGTGATCAGCTACCATTAAGTATTATAGATAGTCGAACATTCAGAAATCTGTTGTTGACTGCTGAACCAAGATATGAAATAACAAGCCGCTCCACATTTAGAAATTCCCGTATACCAATGGTTATTCAGCGAATGAAAGAAGAGATGAGACGTGAAATTGCACTATGTTAAATGTTTAGGCCTACTTGTCAATTGATCTCTGGACTAACCGCAACATGACAAGTTTCTGGGGCATCCGTATGCATTTTGTTGAGTCAGAATGAAAGCTACCCAGCTTTGTCCTGGCAGTAGACTCATTTTGGACAGCATATAGTTGAAATCGTTGCTGATGCTTATGATAACGTAATAGAAAAGTTTAGACTTACAACAAGTGTATAAAACGGTTTTCAGGCAATGCTTGCTCCATGATAAAAGCATTTTAGGCTTCCCTTCATGCTAATTATACGCCGCTACGCTTGTCAAACAGCACCTCTCACATGTTTAACAGTAGGCTAATTGTAATTATATTTTGATATTTTAGCATAGAGTAATTGTAATGTAATTGACACATGCAAGGGAGTAAGTATAATTGTAATTGTAATTGAACTGAATTATTGTAATTGATCCAACTCTGGTTTCGACCTATATTAGCCTATTGAGCATTTACGCTAATGTGCCAGCTCACATTTTCGTGGAGTCATAAAAACGAAAATCTTCCACAATGCACTGTACCTACTAATCCAATACATCACTACAGAATGCGGATGCACAAAATGAACTGTGCATCAACAGAGTGTTAAACGAATAAAACCATTACAATATAATTTCCACACAAAACGAAAACATGATTACTTAACGCAATTCATTGTGACTTCTGCTGATCCCTTTCAGATACCATTTCAGAAATGCCAGGCTTCATCATGGAAAGTGTGATCATATTGTTCGGTCAAATAGAAACACCGTGGTACCAATTGCTGAATCACAAATGAGCAATGAGCATATACATATAGGTGATATGATTGGTATTTCAGAAGGAAAAAGTTTCCATTTAGAACCCAACCTTCCCCTCTATACGCCATTGCCCACGACGTACCGCCAGGACGTGCACAACTAATAATTCGATTTCTAATCAGGCCTAATTAACAAATATGACCAAGACGGGGGTGCGATCACCATTCAGATGTATAAGTTGAGCGTGCGTTTTGACCTCCAGGGAACCCGTGAAACTAGTTCAGGGAACCCTAGTGTTCCACGCAACACCAGTCACGAAGCACTGCAATACATCCGCCGTGTTGCGAAGTCGACATCGCATTGTTTCACTGCGCTGCCATTGTCAGATTGTCAACCAGCAATCAGTGTGACAGTTGATTATTGTTTCACTGCGCCGTTATAGTACGTAGCAAAATCGAACTTCTCAAACCTTGAATGCTATGACATTAATAATATTGGTATTTCTCTTAAACAGTACGACACTACCATTCGAATAGCACCTGTTATTATAAATTCTGAGCTGTTTATAAGGAATTGCGCCAACACAGACGAGAATTGGCTAGTCTGTGCTTGACCCGTCCTTTCGCCCCACATTTTTGAACAGTAAATATGCATATTGCGTGATTTTGGGCGAGAAATTGATGAAAATTTGGTGGGGTTATCTAGGCTCCTCCTCGCCACGTGATCCGCACAGGCCGCGTCTTTCAGAAGAGGGCCATGCGACGTGTCGGTAAAATCGGAATCAACAATAGAGAATAACGGCATGGTGTAAAATGACCAATGTAGAATCGAAACACCATGAATATGAAACAAACAAACAAACAAATGCGCTCTGCATTGAGAGACATCGAGTCGGGATTGCGATCTCCCACTCAGATGGGTACTCGTTTGTATCCCCGGCTTTGTACTTTGTTGTGCGCGAAGTATTGGTGACGCGTGACGCTGGTAATCTGATGTGAATATGAAATTGCATCTTCGTTTCTTTTCGAGTTGTTTTAGTATACGTGCTAAATTAAGGCTTATATAGGCTTATATACGTAAGTTCATCAACAAAAGAAAACTGATCCTCGTATTACAGGCGTTTACGCATGCACTTTAACCTAAGTTAAGTGGATGCTATACTTTGGTGAATTTGCAAAATTTCCAAACCTCCTTCCTTTTTCCACTTCCTTCTTTTCTCGGATGGGTGTCTGTTTGCTTGATAATATCGCAATTATTCGTGTCAAACGTTAGCGAATCGCTTAAATACCAATTATGCGACATACCTACCTAAAATTAGCGTCCGCCATTTATGAGACGTTATTATGAATAGCTATGACCATCGCAATTAATCGTGCAACATATAATACGAAGGGTTGGCCCCTGTATAATAGTTGCTACGAATGAAGAAATTGTGCTAAAATCAAGCGTCTTATGATGATCTGATCGAAACTCTACTAAATGTGAAACCATATTTCTATGCATACGCAACTCCTCAAAAATACACGAATTCTTATTTCATTATATAGGTCTATTTTATCTTATTTAAAACTGCAATTTTTAAATATCAGTTTCTTCCACTCCGAAGGCACGAAATACGCCACATTTGGTTTCTCCTGCCAGCTAAGGAAGCACAATCCGAGCGATGACAGTAAATAAACCGATTCGATGCGCTAATTATACAGTATAGTTTGCGGTTGAAATCGAAGAACTCGCGTATATATTCCCATCGTTGTTGTTGTCGTTGATGATGTTTTTGGTAAAGACCGTCTATCTTTGAAGTAGGCCTATGCGGATTCACTGATATTTCAGCTACTCTATTTATTTGGTTGTCGATCACTTGTAAACTGGCTATTAGTCCAACACCGCACGTGCAAGGTTTGATAAATATCCCCTGTGTTACGAAGAGTCTGAATTCAACATACGACATGACCTCACTGAACAGTGAACAAATACTTTGAATGCGCTGATTACTGGTGGTATACATAATAATCTACGGAGCACAACAAATAGAATGCCATCCGTAGAACACTACGTGGAACGTAATTACAGTGCACCTGCAATTCCAATCAGTTGAATACGAAGTCAACCAGAATGAAATTTCGGCTATTTTTAGCAGTGATATTTGTTACGGTGGCAAAATTTCATCACTTCTACATTAACAGAAATCCTGTTCCATGCATGTCTGAAGGGAGAGCGAGGCTTTTTCTACGCGTTTCGACCTAGACCCGGGCCTGTTATATAGAGTACACTAAAGACAACGTTAATGAATGGAAAAAGTATGACACTCATTATCTAGGGATTAGTCAACTTCAAAGAAAGAGCCTCGTTACTACGATGGTGATATAATTTGCAAATAGAATACTTCCACACTGAAATTGGCGACCTCGAAAAAGAATTAAATTCGCAGGTAAAATACACGTAAATATATTTCTCAAGTGATATTCAATAACTGGAACTATACTATATTTTGTCGTGCCAACGTCGATTTCACGAAATATACACGAAGCGTGTGGCTATTTCCTTTACAATGCATTGTAATACTACGATATGATATTAATTGTGTTTCAAAGCTCCTAACAATTTGTCTGATTGTGTTTCATAAAGAGGTGATCAGTAACGAAGTACTTCTACTTTTTCGTGGTACTCAAGTAGTTTTCCACTACATGCCGTACTTACTACAACTAAAACGAATCTAATTTTCCGATACTTCTAATTCGTAATATTTTACGAATTACTAGCTTACTTTTCGCTGATTTCAGATTGTCAAGTATTATATTCCTCAAATTAGAAGAGTGCCTGAGCAATTTCGCAGCAGCTGTTTTTACATAGTAACAGCGATAATTTAATTTTCACAAGTTACAGAAAGCCCGGACTTTTCGTCGCGGAGCGTATAGATATGGACTGATAAATATGTTTTCACGAAAGTATCGGTGAACATAATTCACATATTGGATTGTGTGGTTCCATTCACACCGCATTGTCGCCCACATCACATGTTTTATCCAAGTAAATATAGCTATGAGAACGCCTGGGTCTACCGTTTCGGAATATAGCATCTCTCCATAGTAGAAACACGGCCAGTCGTTCCGATAAAAATCTGTATCTTTAATGGGTATTTTTGAGTTGGTTAGGCCGATATACAGAGGTGGTCAGTCACGAAGTATGGCTTCATCAAAGTACTCAAGTGATTATGTGTCTAGGCTACTTCCATTTTTACTTAATATTTTGAGCCACTACTTTGGACTTTGGATTTTGCAAACTAGAAAGTAGTTCTGGCACTTGACTGCTTCTCTTGTTGTCATAACAAGTGGGTAAAATATCCCCAGTACCCCGGTAACTAAATTGATTTTTGGAAATTGCATCTATTTGTAGTGCCGTCACTCTTTTGCGTTAATCAAGAAGTAGCACCGTGCAATGTTCAAAGTTGTCACCTGGCAGTAATTTCTAAAAGTCAGCGACCCTCGATTAGATCTCCCACGTGTAACGAATTTCTTGACTACTTTTAAAGCATTCATTTCTACTTCTACTTGAAGTGCTTTTGACAGGTCTTGGAAGTCGTTAGTTATGCTTGTAGTGGAGTAGAAATGACCGCGTTACTTCTACTTTTACTCGGTTAACAACGATGACTACGTTGACCACCTCTGGGTATAGGACAATAGTCCTGTCACCAGTGTTGGGATGACTCGAGTCACCTTTTTCGTATGACTTGACTTGACTCGAGTCACTTTGCTAAAATGACTTGACTTGACTTGACTCGGCGTATCAAAAATGTGGATTGACTCGTGACTCGGAGCAAAATTCACGAGTCAATTTCAAGTCATCAAGTAATCGGTGTCGATAAAAATCCCTGTATCTTGCATATGGTCGGACTGTTCGCTAAATGCTGGTGTAACCCGCGAGAGTGACCAATCTTTCAATGATCGTGCGCTTTACTGAACCTCCATTGTTCTCTCACACATAAATTGACCGCAAACGGAGTGATCTAAACTTACAGATTACGTTGTCGTAAACTAATACAGTATAGTAATTTAATAGCAAAATGTCTATTTCTGTTCTCTGTTCTTTCCTTAACCAAACCTCTTGTTTTATAGAAATTGAATTCAAATATAGTTGATATAGTCCTCAACCATTAGCGTAGGCTTGAATTGTATCATATCAATTTGTAAATGGATAATGTATTGCATATTGTCAATTCATTTCTCTATTCTCTATTTTGGCTGGTAACTATAAACTGAGGCTGTGCAATTACTTACGTAGTTTAGCAGTTCTACGTATATGTGAGCGATACAGCGCCTTATTGCGTTTATATTTAACTTATGTTCGCTCATTGGTTCAGAATCAATGACCACTCAATCTGTATTTTAGACAGCTATCAAAATGCAATGACGTAATCATGCCTCATACTTAAAAAGGCAACTTGACTTGAATTGTGACTTGACTCGTGACTTGACTTGACTTGACTCGACTTGACTCAAGTCACCTCCAAAAATCGAGTGACTTGACTTGACTCGAGTCACTTTCGAAAATCGATTGACTTGACTTGACCCGAGTCAAAATGTGCAATGACTCGAGATGACTCGTGACTCGAAGGTAGTGACTTGATCCCAACACTGCCTGTCACTGCTATAAGATTTATGTGATAGTTACTTCCCTAAATAGCGCACATGTTACATCAACAATTTATTAAAATCCCGTCTGATTTTCCAAATCCACTTCGATTGCAGTTGTGAAGTAATGCTCAACAAAATCAGCATCAGCTATGCTTTGTTCAGTCTTGATGGCAGGGTCTACCAAAAGATACTTCCGATGTGTTACGCTTCATTGTTTTATGGAAGCACGCCGGCACCCAAACCAGCAGACAGTGCATTTTATCCTTGCGAGTTTCAACGGCTTCAGTCGTATCTTCCATCCACAATCACGCTCCACAACAGCCAAATAGTTCTACTTGAACTAATAAATGCTCTTACCACAATATAAACAAATTGCTGTACTTCAAATGCCTGAATATCTAAGTACATGTCATCAGAGTTGAGTATCGTAATATGACTATATGTTACCGACGAAGATCTGTGTTATTTTGATGACATCATTCTAAATCCTTCCTGGGACAGGGGAATCTCTGATCACTTCTACAGCAACTTTCCGGGACGTTTACAGTCATAAATCAATAGTACACTAAGCGTTATTTAGCATTGAAACAAATGCATGAGGAAGTTGCTCGCTAACCAATTTCTGATTCGCTGCGTGTCACGTGATCGAAGCCTGCAAATAGCCTATTGCTACATAAATCGCTTCAAACGCATCTAGCAGGGAAGCTGAAAGCCGACGGCCATATTCAGAATCAATGTTGCGCGCAAGACGTCAGCAAATCCACCCAATTTTCCCAATATATTCGGACACCACGGCAAATGTGTTGATTGTATCTCATCCGTCGTGATGTAGCCTATTCATTTGAATCTCAAACCCCTCTGTTCTCTCACGTTCATCAAGCCGCGCCGTTATGCTATGAGCATGAATAACCGAAAATCCCTGAACTGAAATTCCAATTAAGCGAAAACTGTTCAATATATCGGGGCGCAATTATTACTTCTCACTTCTGTTTTCAACCTCTACTATATTTAGAATGATTGGCGTGATTTGAATGGCTACACTGTGACCCCTACGAATGCTCTGGCAAGGCATCTTTGCAAATGTTTCCGCCGCTAAGTAGCATCGATCAGGACTGTACGAAGTGACAGTTGTCCGAGTTCTTGATTATGCTTTGCGAAATAGAGTAAGATTAGGATTTATATGTAACCATTCGCAGTGAACTATACATTTTCGTGTCGATACGTTGGATTACCGTGTCGGCCTGTACAACAGGCGGGTCTGGATTCTGAATATGACCTGTAGGTACGTATGATCGTACCATGTTTTGGATGACACCTTTAATTATGCCTACCAAAATGTTCTCTTTTCGGAGGATTTTCCCTCTTTTCTCAAGAAAAACGAATGTCCACCGAGGACGCTCAAAATGCCCGAATATCTATTTTTTCGCATTGCGAGTTAGTAGCTTACACTTCCAACAAGAATTCGAGGCGTTGTCGAGTCGGGACGTTGGCGAGAGATTGTCGCCATTTTGCTGGCTCAAGCTCGAATTTAGCATACTTATTGGTTGAAATCAGTTAGGGTACTGCAAAGTATTCGTGGGCTGAATCTGAAAAATATGTTTGATTTATTGTTTTTTTGTCTGTTTTTGTAACTTTTGCTCGTAAGTACCTAGGAAACGTGAAACACAATGAAGCTCAAATGTAACAATTCTACTTTCGTTTTACTTGCTAAAGAAATGTCCTGTGTTTGCTGAAAATTTGGTAGCCCTAACTTTAAGCGAATATGCGATATTGTGAAATGAGAATTGCTTCCTACGAACTGCTTCCTACGAATTGCTTCCTACGCTGCTGGTGTGCTATACATAGGGTTGCATTTAAAATAAATCGTCGTTTAATAACCTTTGTTTAAAACCTGGTTTAAACAGTGTTTTAAACTAAGGCATTTGAAAACAATTGTGTGTTTTCAAAAGTTGTATAATTATGCCATAATTGTGTAAATACTTTCCAAAAATATGTTGTATGAGCCTGCGGGCGACGATTACAGCCCTATTTAGCCGACGTATACGATATGGGATGGTTGCAGTGACGTGCGGTCCAATGAGGCAGGTGAGGCAGTGCCTCACCTGTCGTCTGGATGAGTAAGTGAAAATTGTGAAACCCTTCCATGAGTCGATGATTATATTGATGTTACACATCCACGTTCATAAATAACTAAATTTGAACATCTTTTTCATCCAACATCATCAACTCACATCATTATCATCAAAAATACACCGCGAAAAGAGAGGTGAGGCACGGGCGAGTCGTGCCTCATCTGCAACAATGCAATTGATCATAAATAGCTCGGAATTCTTAATAACTGGTATCAATGAAACGCTATGGTTACACTGATTTTGGAAATCTAAATATTAACATTGTCAGAGCACCAGAATCCCCAAAAATCGCCAAGGAAGGTGACCTTCGCCTTTATTACAGACAATGCCATCGTAAAGAAACAATGGCTAAGTGAGGCACAAACGAATCTGCTTCATGCACTATTCGCTAACAATTGGACAATCGAAACAATATGAAACGCGCTATCGATTTCGGAATCCAACAGTGTTGTAGGCAGTGGTGCCACTCCTAGTGTTTTAACACTAGATCTAGTGTTTTTTCGGTCGTCCTAGTGTTCTAGTGTTTTTTTTTTCGCTAAATTTTGCTAATCTAGTGTTTTTCTGCAATTATGCGAATAATGAATATTCGAACGTTAGACGACTTAATTATACGCTTAATTTATCGCTAATGAGGCGATTTGGTGGTGTCTCTGGCTGTGTTTGTTTTCAACAATTCTATGTTGTAGTGCAATAACACGCAATTATTACGTAACAGGGTACGCTGTGAATCCGTACTTATGAGCGAAAGTCTCTGAAAAAATGAAGAGCGATTTCGCTCTGATGCTCTGTCGTTTCTTGTTGAACTCAGTCTGCAGATTCGGGAAATATTTTAATTTGCCGAGACAGACAGACAGTTTTATTGAACAAAATTGCAATAAAAATATAATTCATGCTGCAGCGATACGATCCTTCGGGATTCCTGCGGATCATCCCGCCAGCTGCATTGATGGAGTGCTAATCAAGCATTGTTCAATTCGAGTCTCGCGTCATCAATAAATATTGAAAAATGTAAGCAGGCCGAAGAATAGTAAGAAAAAGAATAGTAAAATCAATCATTCCTCTAGCTGTGCAATTTCCCTCTGTGAAGTTATTTGATGAACTTGAACTTTGGCAAGATCGCAAAATGAGCAGCAGTTTATCAGTCAATGCCCTCCAACAGAATTTTTGCAAAAATTGAAATCTGTGCACAGTGGCTTCGGTGAATCAAAATTCCATTTACTGGGGAAGCTCATGACGAATCTCTTGGCATCGCCACATTCCACTGCATTCATGGAATTGAAGTATGCTGCATATGGAAACCTCTCCATTATTTGGTTGAAGATGTGCGGTAGTAAGCAAGATGCCCCACAATAGATACTTATGTTTGATGGATGGTGTACAAATCGAAAGATAATTTTTATGATGCCGCACAATTCGAAAGCGACAAATTTGATTTTTTTTTTGCGCTGTTGAATTCGTTTCATTAATTTTCATTGAATAATCATGCAGTAATTCATGCATATGTATCGAATTCATGTGTGGAACACTTCTTATCTGTGGATTTGTACCTTGGTCATCATGATTACTTGGCAAGGGCAAACTTTTCCAGCAATTTACTAATCTAGTGTTTTTTTCGCCAATCTAATGTTTTTTCAGGACATAATCTTGTGTTTTTCCGGGAACCTAGAGTGGCAACACTGGTTGTAGGAATTATATAAGAAGCGACGGCCAATGCGTAATGCGAAGCTAATACATTCCCTTCCTTATGTAGCTGTTATGCATTTGGCATCCATAGCTACGTTAAATTGTGGTATGTTATAGCTACTTGCATAGGCTTCATTGTCGTTGTTCGTGTCCTTTATGCTGTGTTCGACTGCAATCCCTTTAACCCCTTATCGTGGTATGTGATAGCCATAGCCATATACCTACAAAGCCTGCGTTGTTGTTCGTGGTCAGTGGTGCCACTCCTAAACACTGGATCTAGTGTATTTTGAATTGACCTAGTGCGTTTTCTTTCGAAATTCGAAATTCACTGAAAAAATGTAACTGAGGATGCTTTTTTATGTTCTTCGAATAATTTATACCGGAAGGCCTAGTTGAAGAGATAGTAATTAATATTTGTCTAAACTTGCCCATTTAGCACAATAGGACCAGTCCTACATGTATCATAGAATGTGGAATTGCAACGGCTATCAGTGTGCAAAGAAAATGCTCTCTATACCCGCTGCTGTTGTTATTCACATTTTAGGTCTCTTTATCAGGTGCTTTATGTGCTTGCGTGCGTGTTGGGTGTGTATGTGGAGGGGGGCGTGCCTCACCAGCCACGAACCTCACCGCACGTCACTGGATGGTTGGAACCCTCAAAATACTTATGGTTCAACAGCTGTAGTACGCAGATATTTCATCAAAGGAGCTTTATTTACCCCATATTTCCAATTGCCAATGTCCATCCACGATGACGTCACAATTTAATATTCATGACGATATATAGAAAAAAAACATGTTTTAAACAAGGACCTTGTTTTGAACATGTTTTGTTTTCAATTGATTTTATTTTAAATGCAACCCTAGTTATACACCGGAAAGCTAATACCACTATACAGGACTGTATTCGATCACTACCCGCTATGGATTACGAACATTTCTAATCTCAAAGCAGCGTGTGCCCAAACCACTAAGGTCTGCCACTCAGTCAATCGATAGCTCTGAGCTCGTACGTCTGTGTGACTAGCGACGCTT
This sequence comes from Botryllus schlosseri, assembly GCF_051294905.1. NCBI lineage: Eukaryota > Metazoa > Chordata > Ascidiacea > Stolidobranchia > Styelidae > Botryllus > Botryllus schlosseri. Next base: position 3,459,785 of record NC_137241.1, read on the forward strand.
GCAATCCAGAGCAGTGAACTGGTTACCGTAAATGGTGCTATTCCCCGTGCGTATGTGTATACTGCATGTACTTTTCAAGTGGTTCTGTTCCTCACTACAACAAAACCTCGCCGGTTGGGAGCCACTGGTATAGATTGACTTCGCACACTGGTGGTGTCGCGTGCGTGTAAAAAGCGCTAGTGTGATAAAAACAAATCGCCAAGTGACTCAAAACCTTTTTGGACTCATATATATATATATATTGCTTTCAGGACAACATTCATAGCAGCATAATTTATTAACTCGATTACTCGAACACCTTTCGTGTGTCCCTTATCAATAATTCCTAGCATAGGGTTGCAATATTTTTGTGAAGCAAATTCCGAACACTCTTTAACGCCCACTAGCGGATTTTAAAATGAGGTGTAACACATTGACCGTCAATATGACGTCCCACTAGCAAAGCATTTCCCATCGACTGTATACGCTATACAGGAATGAAGTGGAACATAGGTCATGAATTGGGCCATCTGTAATGTGAGCTCTGGTAATTGCTACTTGCTAGGGTTTGCAATAGATTCCTCCACGGGCCGGATGAAATCGTTTGCGGGCCGTGTCTGGCCTGTCAGGATTGTGTTTGACAGCCCTGCTATACAGTTAGGTCGGTGCGGTTAACTGTTCATGTGTTTTAATCAGGTCCGAAACAACATTTTTCTCCCCCCCCCCCCCCCCGCCCAAAAAGCACTGATCTTGGGCCCATCATAGGGTAGTCGATGTAACTTGTTGGGCACTTACTATATGCACTTGGTTGTTAAATTTTATGCATGAATTCTGTCAATAATATTGATTCTTCGATATATTAGGCTACTGTAAAATGCACCAGCAGGTTGCAAATCCGGTGATATCCAACCTTTTATGCTCGCGACCTCATTTCCCACTTGAAAATGTTCCGTGGCAAAGTTCAAAACTTGATAAGCTGATTACTAAAAAATCTCAGCTTGCCCCAACTTACTCACGGCCTAGAAAGCTGATTATGTCAAACATTATCGTGATCTCCAGATAAAGGTGGACGACCCCAAGATTTGGAACTACTGTCTGTGATTGAAGCATCCAATCAGACTTAACTAACTCTAGGAATATACTGTTAGCCTATAATTGCGATTACAATCAGACTTATTTCAGTAAATGATGGTTATTTATATTTATTTTGATTGTATTTTTGGCGAAGGTGGTGCCTGGAGCTCATACTGATATCATTATACGTTGCATTAACTCTCGCGCGGCGCGAAGAACAATTTTGAATAGCATAAATCTGCTTGAAAATAATATTGTTTATGTTGATTTACGAAAAACTTTTGAGCCTGCTCCAAGCCTTCAAAATTCCGGACATTTAGGCATATTTTAGAAATTCCTCCCGGACGCAGATTTGTCAGTGAAATTCCGGACATGTCCGGGAAATTCCGGACGTATGGCAACCCTATCCTAGCACAATAAGAAGCATATAGAAATAGATTAAAACGAAAACCAAATTGGCAAAGTTTGACGTAACAATCTAATACTTTCCACCTGCAAACTTTGCCAAATGCATTGAATGCAGTCCCCAAAGCAATATTCAAGTTTAATACCGCCATTCACATGTCCAAATATCGTCACTGATTCATTGATAATGCAATTTTTACTTCGATTTCGTTAGATATAGCACTTTCTTGTCGTGGCTATATATCAATACACTTAGTAACAAAAAGCGCAATAAGGACAAATATCCAGATCTGTCATAACAATGGGCTCTCTGTACGCCAGTGCGTATGATGACAATCTCCCCGCAAATCCATCGAGGCCACAATCGAATCCCGGAGAAATGCCGGAAACAACTTCAGCTCAGAATGGTGAAGGTACGATTTTTGCTTCGCTGTCTTATTTCCCTCCAAATACCGAGACTAGAATTTGTCTTAGTAAACAGATGCCTAAGGATACTTTTCCTTTACAGCATCGATCTCGAAGATGAACGGCAAACTGCGAATTATTTTCTCAGTTATGGGAGTTCTTTTCTTCGTTGTCACATGGGCAGTAATCGGTGTTCAATTCCACTGGATATCAAGGCTGGACAATCAGAATATTGGTATGATGATGATATCTGATTTTACATGTACATGAGGAATTAAGACATTACTGTAGAAATTATTGGTCAAGAATTGTCTGAGAAAGCAGTTTGATTCTATCCAAATCATACTTATACATTAGGCTAATACCTTGTTACGCCAAAAGGAGGACTAAGAATAGATGCAAAGAGATGACTCAAAATAGAATTTAGGGATGGTGTGAACCTCTGAAAGGTTCAGGTTCGTGTGAACGCGAACCTTTTTGAAATATTCTGTGTGAACGAGAACGTGCACCTCATGACGTCACGTGACGTCATATTGCTTATTCCAACCCTACATTTAAGTGAGGTGATAGCCTATGCCCTATAGCAGGGGTCACCAACCATTTTGCAACCAACAGCTACTTCTTGGGTACTGATTGAAGCGACGGGCTACCATTAACTCCCGTCGTTTACCCGTACCAGACTGAATTTCCGCTTTGATATTCAAAGCACTGGGCAGGAATCACATTGCGATAAGACTTATAAGAGAGACTTTTAAATCAAAACATCTCATTTCAACTAGCTAGCCACTAAGATTTTTCTAGGAAATCATCAATTACTTCGCACCATGATGGCATGAATTATACAACTACAGTTAACTCAAATTTTGAAAAAAATCTTTTCGCACTTTAGACCGGACATCATGTTATCTGTTACTATATCAGTCAGTGGGAAGCTGGCATTACATGCTATTAACTAGTGCGCTGTACTCCGGTATGAAACTTGACACTGCAACTCTGAGTGAGAGTTACAGATGTGCATTAGTGAGGCGAGTTCTGTGTTTGTTTGTTTTTGATGAAGCTCATGTACGAAAAGGCTGATTCACAACGATAAGTTGAACCAAACTCGCTTGCAACCTTCATAGATGCTGCGCAGTGCGCATATACTATACACCACTGTACTTTTCCTTGTCAGCAAGGCATCAAAAGTTTGCTGCAACCTGGTGCGGTGGAGGTCATTTTGCAGTGTTACAATTTTAATCTCCAACTATTCAGCATCCAGACATGACAGATTTCATTTTACCGGACAGCAGCAACGAATACAGAAAGTTATAAACATGGTACTAAATTGCGCTGAATGGAAGAGAAACAAGCCGTGTCAAAAAATGCAATACGTGATGGGCAATGCGCATACAGATATTGGTGCGCATTGGTGACCCCTGTCCTATAATAATGTACGTACACGATACCAGCAACGACTCTGGCTACATAATGCCATAATGCTAAAGTACATATTGACGTTTTATACATCGCTAAATGTATCAACTGGGACAATCAAATGATATAATAGACCCATAAAATCAATATCTTCCGTCGCTTTGCCATCAATTTCGACGAGGACTTACAATGGAGTATAAGCTTACGCCGTAACGGTTTAGGCCAGACCGGACAATGTATTCGGCGTTTGAGTATTGCTACGTTGATATTGAGCAGAGTGTAAAACGGGTTTCCATACTTGCTACCGATATCACCCCCATTAACAAGTTATACAGCAGTAGCGAACACCATAATCGCACGGATTTGTTTGATACAATAAACATATGAAATCAAGATTGATCCCCTATACGCCTGCTAGATTTATTACACCAGACAACGATATCAATTTCATTCATTGGTTGAATAGGCTACGAGTCATTCGCTGACTACCTAAATGGAGTGTATTTCGCTCTTGATGTTGTGTGATTGCGGGTGAAGTGTTATGTTCTCGCATTTACGTTCAGTGTTGTTCATCTCCTAATTTCTTTAGGACTAGTAATTACCGCCAATCATTATTTCCTCGTGTGTCGTGCTTGTATTTATACCCTGTGTTCTGTTGTCTCGTGGTCTTTTCATTTAACTGCACTCTGGATCGTGTCGCTGTCTTGAAGTTATATTGCTGATAATATACTGATTTTGTATTGCAACCTCGTCGCATTGAGTTATTGTTCAAACAAGATCAAGAACATAACAATTGGTGTCAGAAGTCGGATTCATAGTTATTTCTGCGACGAAGATAAAGCATGGATTCAGGTATATTGAAGCTGCTCGAAAAGCAGCAGGCAATGATGGCGAGTCTACATGAAACGATGGAACAGCAAAAAGCACAGCATAAAGAAGAAATGGCGCAATTAGCGCAGAGGTTGAGTCCCGGTACGTCAACATCTGAAGCTACCGCTCCCAAGTTTGATTCGTTTGTAAAATCGAAGGAGAAATGGGACCAGTATCTGCAACGATTCAACCATCACCTAGCAATTTACGGCATTTCCAACATGGAGAGAAAAAAGAGCGTTTTCAACTCTCATGGGTTGGACCTGAAACGTACTCGCTCCTACGTAATTTGTTTGGTGCTGCTGATGTCAGTGCGCAATCCTTCGACGCGTTGACTGAGAAGTTATCCACACACTTCAAGGATTCAATTCATGTGCAAGCTGCCAGGTACGAATTTTACAATTGCAAAATGCAGCCGGGACAATCGTACGCCGATTGGATCGCTACTCTACGCGGAATCTCCAAGGATTGCAACTTCACATGCTCAAGAATTGGCTGTGATCAGAGCTACGTTGATGAGCTAATGCGTGATCTCATCATTAAAGAAACGCCGCACGCGGATGTGAGACGGCATTGTCTAACACAAACCAGTCCATCCCTCGACGACGTTCTCGAAGTAGCTGCAACATACGTGAGAACGCTGGAAACTGATAGGGTTATCCAGGGCGAGAGTAGCGGAAAAGACACTTCCATCGTCAACAAAATGACGGGAAGTTATCAGAAGGGGAGAAAACCTTCCAAATCCATCCAAGGCAACTTCCCGGAAAGACTGAAATCCTGCAGCCGCTGTTTCATCGATCACCAGAGAAAAGACTGTCAATATCGACATTCAGTATGTCAGAAATGTGGTCGTAAAGGTCATATCAAACCTGTGTGCATGTCCAAACCTAGTATCACGCAACAGGTCACATCCGTCAATTTCTGCTCAGTGCCACTCCTCTCCTTCGACATCGATCAACTATATCGACGCGTAGGAAACCAGCTCTGGATCAGCTCCAGCATCAACGGCATTCCGTTGCCGACTCAGTGGGACACTGGTGCACCCTCCGCCATAGTGGGATTGACTGGGTACAAAACTTTGGGCTCTCCGAAACTCTCAGCATACCATTGCTCTTTCGTAGCGTATGGCGACAAGCCACTGAAAGTGAAAGGTATTTGCACTGTAAGCGTGCATGTGGGTTCTGAAGTTCGAGTTGGCTTAAAATTGGTAGTTCTCGACGAACACCGTGGGCAAAACATTTTTGGTCTCGATTGGAGCGATGCTTTCTCCATGACCGCTAAGGGGACGTCTGCTTTGGATGCAATTTCCTCGCAGATGGTCAAATCGCAATCATGTAATACTATTGACATTTCTGATTCGAACGACAAATTGGTATCTTTTCAGTCCAAATTTCCCTCCGTTTTCTCTAATGTGTTAGGACGATGCACCAAGACAAAGGTGACAATTCACTTGAAACCTAATGCCAAGCCCGTATTCAACAAGCCACGCCCTTTGCCTTTCGCAAGGCAAATCGCTGTTCAAACCGAATTGGATAGATTAGTCAATCAAGGTATTCTCGAACCAATCAATTACAGTGATTGGGCAGCACCAATTGTTGCCGTCACTAAGTCTAAAGGATCAGTACGCATTTGTGGTGACTTTAAAGCATTGAATCAACAAATTCAGATAGATCAACATCCCCTGCCCTCCTTGGATGAAATTCTTCACAACAAGTTACAGGGTGGTTGTATCTTCACGAAAATTGATCTTGCCGATGCTTATTTTCAGCTGGAATTAGATGATGATGCGAAGAATTTGTGTGTCATCAACACGCAATTCGTTCTATTCCGTTATCGACGCATGTGTTTCGGAGTCGCATCTAGTCCCGCAAATTTTCAACGCTGTATTGATGCCATGATCGCCGGCTTACCCGGTGTTGCTAGTTTTATCGATGACATAATCGTTACTGTGGCATTGATGAACGCGATCATTTCCGCAACTTATCGCTACTCTTTGAGCGCCTCACCGAATACGGTTTCACCGTCAACTTCGCTAAATGTGAATTTTTCAAAAGTAGTATCGAGTACCTTGGTCATATAATCGACAAGGACGGCAAACGCCCGTCTCAGAAATCCGTTGAAGCAATCAAACAGTTGCCTAAACCTGAGGATGTACGCCAGCTACAGGCATTCCTGGGCAAAGTCAATTATTATCGCGCGTTTATTCCTAATTTCACGAATAAAGCCGCTGCCTTGTACCGTCTTCTTCAAAAAGACGCGAAATTCATTTGGAATGCGGACTGTGATGCAGCTTTTCGCATTCTCAAAAACGACGTAATCGACGCTACGCAGTTAGCTCATTATGATGTAAACAAGCAGCTCATTTTGTCAACTGATGCTTCTCAATTCGGAATCGGCGCTGTCCTCTCAATCGAGCACAATGGCGAAGAGAGACCGATCGCACACGCGTCGTAAACACTTTCCGATTCGCAGAAATCCTACTCTCAAATCGAGAAGGAAGCTCTGTCAATCATTTACGGAGTCACTAAATTTCGTCAATTCTTGTATGGTGGAAAATTTACGCTCGTGACGGACCACAAACCGCTTTTAGCTATTTTCTCGCCGGACAAGAAAATTCCCGTGATTACAGCGCAACGCTTACAGCGATGGGCACTAACGCTCATGGCTTACCAATACGATATTCGCTATAAACCGACTAATCAGCACGGAAACGCCGACGGTTTATCTCGCCTACCAAAGGGTCCAGACCCTGAGTTTGACGAACTGGAAATTCGTGAAAACGCGGAGATCGTTCACGCTATTAATATGGCATTCGATGGCTTACCGTTAACTCGCAATGAAATTCGCGACGCGACGCTGAAGGACAAAACCATGAAACTAGTAAAATTATCTGTCACTCATGGTAATTGGAATCCAAAGGTGCACATTGATGATTTTTCTTGGTTTTCGACTCGCAAACATTCGCTTTCTCTGCACGAAGACATAGTCATTCTCAATATTGATGGTTTTCAGCGCGTAGTAATTCCGCAGTCACTTCGCTCGCGAGTCTTATCATTGTTGCACGAAGGACATTGGGGTATCGCGAAAATGAAGCAGATGGCTCGACGTTACATCGCATGGCCTTCCATTAATCGCGACATTGAAAATCTCGTCAAGAGTTGCGACGCTTGCCGTAAGGTAATGAAAGCGCCTGATCGTCAGTACCGCGAATGGCCTAAAACTTCTGAAAGCTTTGAACGAATTCACTTGGATTTCGCAGGTCCAATAAACAATAAGATGTTTCTTGTCATCGTCGATGCGCATTCGAAATATCCTTTCGTTAAAGTAATGAATGTCGGTTCTACCACAACCTTGTGTGTGGTCAACGCTTTGCGGGAAGTCTTCTCTATTGAAGGCTTGCCCATAACAATCGTCACGGATGGCGGACCGCAATTCACATCGAATGAATTCGATACGTTTTGCTCCAATTTGGCAATCAGCCATATCGTATCACCGTCTTTTCACCCTGCCTCGAACGGGGAAGCGGAGCGTTTCGTCCAGACTTTAAAAGCTGGATTGATAAAAAATTGCGACGGGGGAAAAGATCTCAAGTTCGCGCTCCAAACACTTCTCGCTACGTACCGATGTGCACCGCACCCGGGCATAGACTGGAAAACGCCTGCCGAGATTTTGCATGGTCGACAGCCGCGCAATTTGTTAAGTTTGTGCTCGCCCTTCGATAAATCGAAACCCGTTACGCCTAGACAATCAGTCACTCATTTCGAGATTGGTTCCTCGGTTTACGCTCGCAGTTACCGAAGCGGACCAAAGTGGGTTGCTGGCGTGGTGACGGAAATACTGGGGCGTGTTGTGTACATTGTAAAAACAGATCATGGGTATTGGAGGAGGCATAAGAACCAACTCCAACCACGCTTGATTTCAGCTGGCCATAATAATACAGCCACACAGGAAATTGCTCAGCCTACGCAGTCGCAAGCTGAGCAACCATTGGTTAGGAACAGGGCACAAGGTCCTGCAGCTAGTCCTGCCCGTACGTCGGGTAGACGTTATCCTCTAAGGAATAGGAAACCCCCGGATTTCTATAGACCTACGTAAATGTGGGCATCCCTTTAACTTACAGGGGAGGACTGTTATGTTCTCGCATTTACGTTCAGTGTTGTTCATCTCCTAATTTCTTTAGGACTAGTAATTACCGCCAATCATTATTTCCTCGTGTGTCGTGCTTGTATTTATACCCTGTGTTCTGTTGTCTCGTGGTCTTTTCATTTAACTGCACTCTGGATCGTGTCGCTGTCTTGAAGTTATATTGCTGATAATATACTGATTTTGTATTGCAACCTCGTCGCATTGAGTTATCGTTCAAACAAGATCAAGAACATAACATGAAGCTCACAGCAGAGAATCACTAAATATTCACATACGGAAAGCTGAATATTTAGAGCAAAATTTTGTAACAAAGCAAGAAAAATTGTTGAGATTGTCAAGGTCAGGACTTTTGAGCCGGAGCCCCGAAGCCGTGCATTTTCAACGGAGCCGGAACTGAAGCCGGAGCTCTATATAAAATTCAAGAGAAGCCGGAGCTGGAGCCGGTTCTATGAACAGTAGATGTTATGCTTTTACTAATGGCTGAATTCACATAAGTTTACGATAATCGTTCAAAAAATTTAGAATTGTTGCCTCGTTGGCACCACGTTGTCTAACTAACCAGTAACCATGTTTAATTGTTTATAGACATCCGCCAAACCTGGGTAGGCTAGATTTGCCGCGCTTACTCCGTAATTACTCTATTATAGGTATACCCTCAAATTCGTAATCAGCACAATACCGATGGCCAATTGTGTGGTTCGAAAAATAATGAAAACCATGCATGTCACAAAACGGGATTGATGCTTTTGTCAAATGAGCAATATACCTAATTAGTATTGAGACGAATATATAAGCGACGTCATAGGATATAACCATAGTGTCCTGTATAGTGTGGACACAAGCAAATCTCACGGCTCAGTAGTTGCGTCACAATACCAAACTCCGTTACAATCCAACATTATAGGCTGTTTTTTTTGGGGGGGGGAGTTCCAGGACCACGAGCAGAATAAAATTTATATTTTCGCAATCAGTACCAAGGTAGCTTTCGATTGATACCCGTTTTATCAAATTTAATGCTCGGCAAGTCGGTCAAAAATTACCGTAAAATTGTCTTTGACCAAATGGAAAGTGTGACGTAGACCAATTTCACTGAGCCGTGACATTTGCTTGTGTCCACACCATATAGGACACTATGATATAAACATGACATTGCTGCACATGTTGATTTAGAGGCGCGCATGTCGCAAGCCGAGAAATATTCTCTCCTTTCTGGATTGGGCGAGCAAATGCACCTTCTTCGTTGATAGCTTTTTATTCGTAGCGTCAAATTGGATAGTGTATTATCGTTTTTGCCCAGGAATTCAAATTCATTCGAGCGCACGATAGTTTAATCCAGTAACGATTTGCGAACGTAAATAAGGAAATGCATCGAATCAGCCCAGATCGCTATTATAGTCCGCATAGCCTACAATTGCCGCGATGCGAGCTAGTCAAATGCGGTGTCCGAATCAAGCCCTGGTGTTGAATATAAGAGGGCAATTTATGATTGGATGCGCGCTTTCCAATTTCTAATCATCAATTTTGTGTATTCATTCTTTTCTGTTTGATACACTCGTATTCTTGAACTGTCGCGCAATGTGACTTGCGAGCTTGCGGTATAATTGATTACTGACTTGTACAGTGCACGACGTTGAATTAAGTTCTCAAATATTGATGCACAACCAGATTGTCAGTGGCACTAATTTCTAGTTTATTCGATTCGTTTGAAGGGGAACCTTCGATACTCCACGAAATTTGATCGACGACAGACGGGCTGATAACGAGCGCACAAATATCGAATTTGAAGCCATTGGTTATATTTGGTAAGAAGTGGATTTCTGCGAAACTCGCTCATTTCTGCAGTTACCTACATCTGAACAAATCGCATCATTTCAAGAATAAATTACATTGTATGTCATGATATTAGCGAGCACAGTAACGGTATTATAACATCACGTGACTGTTTTATTGCTGTATCAGGTGTACAATGTACTTGTACATGCAATGGCATGGAGTAAATTGCGTTCTCGTGCGAATATGACGTCAACGACAGACGACACGAAGTAATTATTACGTCACAGGACTTTGCATACCCCCACAAAATGATGGTTCCTTGCGACGGCTACAACCGAATCATAGTTGCTGGGGTCTTAGCTGGAGCCGGAGCAGTGGTACCAATGAGCTCCGGAGCTTGGAGCCGGGGCTAATTCATCATAGAAGAGATCGCCGGAGCTGAAGCTGTGCAAAATTTGCGACTGCTCCAAAGCCCTTGAACGATCCCTTATGAAGCTATGCACCTTCACGTGATAGTCTTGTTTTAATCATCGGTATCATCACATACAATTATAGATATCATTTTATCAGCTGTAGTCTGTGTATGTAGACTCGTACCGTCCTCTAACATAATCAGGAAAGATAATGCTGACACACTACACTGGTAACTATGTATAAGTACAGTCTTCGAAACCGGTAGAGTGTGAATGCGACAGAGTACGTGTGGTATTGCATCTAGACTGGTATTGCATCCAGACTGAGAGCGTCAGTGGTAACGTGACGATTTGTAACGTGGCGGTATAGCTATATGTGCTCATAGGCATACATTCTGCAATACGTTGTAGTAGTGAAAGTAGAGGATGGTGATACACTATGGTTACCATATTGTGGAAATGTGAAAAGAGGACACTTTTTCAAAATCTTCAGACTTTCAATACCGGAGGCAAATCCTGAAAAAATGGTAAATCTTTCATACTCCGTGGTCGGTTGACTAAAAAAAAGGTTCACTTTCCGGCTCGGATCGCGAAATACAGTTTTTCATTCACAATTCTACGTTGGTTGACTAAAAAAAGGTCGACTTTCCGGCTCAGCTCCCGAAATAGCCGTCGGAGCGTTACTTCAGTGATGATTTACTGTATATCAGTCGAATTCTGTCCTATTTTGTCCAAAATTGTCAAAAAAGAGGACAAAATCTCAAAAAAGAGGAAATTTGGGCGTCCTCCGAGGACACTTTCGAAAAAGTCAAAAATGAGGACAAATCCTCTGCAAAGACGACGTATGGTAACCCTATGATACACAAGTAGCTACAACTAATTGCCGATGACAACATTCAAAATTACACGATGTAGGCCTACCTTCGCAAGTAACACAAAACTACTATCGAAAATCGAAGAAATGGTAATCGGTTACTCATTCCAAACCTTGCTCTGCTACGATGATACAAGGCTATGTCGCACGATTCCCATGACCATTTCACTGATACAAGTCATGCCAATCCATCCAAACACTATAGTTTTTATTTGACAAGACATAAAATGTAAATAGTAAGTATGTTGGTTTGGAAAACTGGAGGAAAAAGAGCATATAGTCAAAACTTTAGTAGTAATTTAGTAGTAATTATATTACAAGTTACCAATATGCATTTCGCAAAGGCAGATGTAGGCCTATACATATACCGACTGGCCATATTGTAATAGTTACCTGTAAACGTACAGTGCTGGGCACGTCAATTCATGACTCTGTGTAATCTTGTCCGAAGAATATCTACCTAAAGATATTAGTACCGTCTTTCCAACGCGCTAACATATCTGGTGACTGAGTAGTGGGAAAGCCGTTCAAATTACAGAATCATATAAGCAAAAGGCAGTCGGTAATCTTCTAATCTCATTCAGAATCGGGTTACCATATTTTTGTGGATCAAATTCCGGACAGTGTTTAGCGCCCACTAGCGGATTTTGAAATGAGGTTCGAGACAATATGACGTCACTCTAGCAAAGCTTTGCCTAGCGACCAGAGGTAGTCACGATTCGGATCAGGAGGCGGAGCATGTGGTTGTGTGTTGTAACCAGGACCGAAAAAAAACATTTTTTCAGTCTCTCCCGCCCAAATAAAATCTGATCTTGGGTACACCATAGGGTATCCAATGCAACGACTACTTCACTTCGGAATCAATAGCGCACAACTACTACACACGTGCGTCCTTGAAGAAAAACTACATTATGATCAGGACTTAATACAATAAAACGAATCGCTCTGTCAAATATGCCGGGATAATGATAGCGAACTTCTTGGGGGCTTATATACTATATGCATCTGGTTTATATATGCATTTGGTCGTTAAATTCTGCGAATGAAATATGTCAATACTATTGTTGCTTCAATATATTACTATTTTGATCCTCTATCCGCAAACATGATCATAGTTAGCGGTAGAGCTGATGGAGGATGATAACTTCGAAAATGCATCGAACGTAAATGTGCATCATAAAGTCATGTTCACGTCACATAAACAAAACTATTTATGAGCATAAATGCCAGTCCGCAACAGCAGGTTGCACATCCAGTGGTTTCCAACCTTTTATGGTCGCGACTCCATTTCCATATTGAAAATGTTTCATGGCCAAGCACCTTTGGACAGATTTACTCATTGCCTATTTTGGAAGCCGATTACGTTCAACATCTTCGCGACTCATAGGCTTAGAACCACTATCTTTTATTAGAGCATATGGCCATAACCGATTCCTGGAATATACCGTTCTCCTATAATTGCGATTACAATTAGACTTATTTCAGTAAAAGATGTCTATTTTTATTCATTTTTGATCCCATATTTTGCGAGGGCGGTGGTCCTCTTATTAAAATCAACAAATGTGACATTAAATCGCGCGCGGCGTGTAGAAAAATATCATAGAAGTGCAATAAATCTGCCCAAAAATAAGATGTTAAATTACGAAAAAATTCTGATATTATCCAAGCCTTCAAAATTTCGGACATTTAGGCATATTAGAATTTCCTCCAAGACGCAGCTTGAACAGTGAAATTCCGGACATGTCCGGAAAATTCCGGACGTATGGCAACCCTAATTTAGCAGGCCGTGTTATTTTTGGCATATGCCAAAACTGCCAAAAATAACTTATTTTTGGCATTTTTCGATTTTTATTTTTGGCAGTTTTGGCATCGTCCTCTAAATAGATAGTTTCAGCCTCGAATTAGTCACAAGAACTCTTTATTTGGGCTAGTTTGTCAAAAGACACCACAAAATGTGCAGCATCCACGTATAATCAGTGCCAACAAACAATAAGAAGAAAAAACCTAACGATTTCATAGGATAATAATATCAAACGAAACCCCAAAATGTGCAGTATCCATCGGAATCGGTGCCAATAAGCAAAACAAAAGAAGAAAACCCTAACAAACACGCTCAACAGCTGATTGTTACAGCTGTTGAATAGACTTAAATCGTTTGAACTGTAACAGTGCTTCCAAACTCAGGTCAGCTAAGTTTCTCCTAAATTCATTTCTCGCCCAGCGAATCTGGGAAATATCGGCTTCAACAGTAGCTGTTGAGGGAAAGAATGTTGCCAGTCATCCACAAAAGGTTTTCAGAGCTTCAAAATCTTTGGAGGGCCGAACCGTCTTCCATTCATCATGAAAAGAGATCACTTCGCCAGTGCCATGGATCTCACCGCGGAAATAATTTTCTTCCCGATCCTTTTCCAGGAGTTTCCTGTGTTGTCTCTCAACACATTCTATTTAGTAGCCCGACTATCATTTCTCCTTCAGTCTACCGATATATTTTCGGAGGACTTTTGTCACTTCACGTGGCTTTGATATTACCAACTCGCATGGAAGAGTCCTGGGAAGATTAGCTTGTTTAAGAACATTGACGCAACAAGACTGTCTGGCAAAACGAGACTATGCAGCTCAGAACTATCCAGACAGTTTGTTGCGTCACAATGTTCAACTCGATCAAAATGCAAAAATCGCGGTTGATTTTGGGGGTTCCAGTTCCATGAGCAGAATATAATTTATATTTTAATAATCAGTACTGCGGCAGCTTCTCATTGATACCCATTTTATCAAATTGAACGCTCGACAAGCCGGTCAAAAATGGTCGTAAAGTTGCCTTTGGACAAATGGAAAGTATGACGTAAACCAAATGCAGTCAGCCGTTCAATCTCGCTGTGCCCACACCATTTAGGACACCATGTTTTCACCCCTAATGGGTGGGCTGGACCCAGATTAAGAAACCTGCCTTTCACAAACGCTCTTCTCGCTTGTAACGCGGTCCTGTTAACACAACACCATGAACGAAATCCACTATTTGGCAGGCCGTGTTATTTTTGGCATATGCCAAAAATTGCTTATTTTTGGCATTTTCAAATTTTTATTTTTGGCAGTTTTGGCATCTGGCTCCTGAAATGCCAAAAATAACACGGCCTGCTAATTTAGTATAGATGTTGGCATCGTACAATCCGTGTAGCCTTCGCAAGAAACTGCCACTCTAGTGTTTGGGAACGCATCCTATAGGCCAGTGGCCGGGTACCTTTTTCGTCTGAAGAGCCATGCTGGCCCTTTATTTTCCATTTCAATTACCAAAGAGCCATACATGTCGATCAATTCTGACGTCACAATTGGAAATTCGTGTCGTCATGATCGTACTAATTCGAACTCAGTACATGGGATGCGTCGTTGGCACCGTGTTCTCTGTAAAAACTCGTAGGCTACTAATCATCCAGTGATAGCGCAATTCATCGTAAAGAGCTAAGAATTTGCAACTATATTTGTAACTATAGTCCTGATTTCGAAATTCTAAATATTGATCGACTTATCAATTCCGAAAGTAATTAGCGGTAACATAAACGTTGCACTACACACCTACATTTCAACAGCAGTAAGCTACTAGAAAGCTCTACTTACCAATCAAAAACGTGGATAGCGCAGAGTTGTTAGTATATTGGATTTGTATTTAAGATGTCACTTCCACGGCAGTTCATTTCTCGGCGTAGATCACGAAGACAATGTGTATTTGAAAACTAGATTGTCATAGAGGCGTCTCTATGTCTGCTATTCTCTTTGATCGACCGACGTCTGGTGCAATACAAGATTACGCAGCGGCGATGTCCGGTACATCGAATTCGCGAAGGATATTGATGGCTGGTGCTAGAACAGCTTAAATTTGAGGCCCTTGACCCTGGATACGCCACTGCGTTGACCTCTCAAATACATGTTTATTCTTTATGCTGCCACGAGAATAATTATTCTGGCCGTTATGAAAATTTACTAACAAGTTGCTGCAATATCGATAAGTATAAAATTAAAAATATGTCAAAGAGCCATATATCTTATTCCCAAAAGAGCCATATATGGCTCGTTAGCCATAGGTTCCCAACCTCTGCTATAGGGGTATACGTTTCTGATTCAGAATTTTGAATTGAAATGTCACATCCCTCAAACAAATCATATACCATTGACTTTCATCTTCGAAGTCAGACCTACTTACATATGGCTTATATCTGTAATGCTAATACTTACTTCGTTAGCACGATATCATTGATTGCAGGATATCTTTATCTCATGTGAATAAACTTCAACTTCTATAGGATCCAAAGTACGATTTCGATAGTTTCCGATAGTTAGGGAGATAGGTTTATTACGATCTCTAATATAGGGCTAATGCATGATAGTCATTTTTAGAACACTTCAGATCCGTAGAGCTATACGCATCTAGTTACCCTATAGGTCAGGGGTGACCAATCGTTTTGCTATTCACGGCCGCATTTCGATTACTTATGTAGTATACGGCCGCATTACAGAACATAGTAGCAATGAGCTAACTGCACTGTGGAAATTCTGGCAGATTTACGAAGAAAACTTTGTACATTTTACAACGAATTACCGGTCGCAGCCAATAACTACGTGTAGCTTGTAATTAAACATTTTGATACGTAATATTAACTTAATTTAGCTTTAAAGTCAAGTTACCAAAATGTCTTTGCAAGATTACTGACAGTTACTCGTTACTGCATTTTACCAGACTATTGGCAAAATTGATTACCTTCCAAGCCCCAGCAGCCAATGTATATACGTGGTACTGAATGTCACTGTGATATCATTCTCGTACGAATTGACCTGATTCAACCTCGTTCACGAGACAGGGGTAGGTCATACGGAACTGGTTGACCCTAATACCAATTTCGGTATAGTACATAGTAGGGTACAAGAAACAACCGACATTCGTATGGACACCAAATGCCCATGTTAAACTGTCCGTGTCCATTTCCGATGAACTCTGGACTAATCTGATTTTTCATATCGTCTGACTATCCGCGTCGAAATAGCTATGTGCTCAGTTAATGAACAGTTACTGGTAGTGGTTATGGTTGTGCTATAAGCGCGTAAATTTTTCAGTTTCACGAATGAATTTCGCCATTAATATTAACAGTTTGACATATTACTGTCGAATATTTATCCTTTCCCAGCAGATATGATCAGATCGAACGGTAGAGTTGATGGATGGAGTTTTTTCGAAAATTTAGGGCAAGTTTTAAATGATAATGCATATTCGGGTGGGCCAATTGTTAATATTGTCATGCTGTTATTTTTTTACCTTCCATCAGGAATGTCGGTGTAGTGGTAAGATATTGGAATCTCCGACATGTACCAGAAACAGTTTCTTTCGTGAGGAGCACACGATTCCAAGCTAGCATTTCTATATAGGGTGCATCATGTTCCTCCGCTGTTCGCATCCGTACCCTGCTGCTCAGATTACCGCTACTATGTTAAAATGGAAAATGAAGTCGCATTGAATCGCGCCTAGCGCGAAAATAATTTCAATATCAAATGAATCGCTCAAAGATTAATTAGTCTCTAAAAAATTCGCGAATCAATTCTTAAATTCTAATTTCATGTCGACGGTCGCCTTCACACACTGATTGAATTACTTGTCCACGGCGGCACAAATTTCTTTCTACGGCTGCAGGTTGTCCACCCCTGTCTTGGGTCATTTGCAATGACATAAGTCAGCTTCAACACTTGGTGAAGGAACGGTGCTCATAAAGTCCGTGAGTTGAAAGTCAACGTTAGGAAGGGTGTAACTAGCAACCACGATATAATTATTTATACGTGCTCTGCTATCGGCTCAACGAAATATTCATGCCGTCCCATGAGAGAGCTAATCAATATGATCCTAGAAACAGAATCGGAATAAACCAGATCTTAGTTTCAGCACCGACCTGTTCAATGAACGTGGGGCACGATTCGGATTATGTTACTCTTTTTGCGTCCGGATCGCTTGATTTTCAGACTGAAGCGAAATCTGCCAAACTTGATGGAAAGAACTCCTGGTGCGGACGAACAGGTCTGTAAGAGATGTACACGTGCGGAGCTCTGGTCACTAGCGTACTGTATTAGTATTAGCATTATTGACAAGCTCAAATACCGAAGGAGAGGTTTGACACTTGACGACGGGGCACATAATTTGAGTATTGTAGGATGACTATTTCACAAATGGCCGAACAGTGATCCGTTCATCAAGGTCATTGTCATGATATAGCTTTGTTTATGTAGTTTATACAGTTAGGATACGTTTGTGTCGGCAAGTATTTGAAAGTGAGTTCGTTTAGAACGGGATTACATCGTGGACGTGCTACCAAACAAATACCAATAATGGCTACCTTGGATTTCTACTATTTAACACATTAGGCTTTTGAGCAAATGGTTTGAAGGTGAATTTTGAACGTGCATAACTACTTTTTGAGAAAGAGGAGACTCCTGAGTATGTTCAGGGTCGGTCGCGTTTGAACAAAGTGTCGAATGTCCAAGTGTTTTGCTATTATCCTTTGAAGGCTTTGGTGCCATAGCGCATTTTGTATATGTATGGTCAATGGTCATTGGTCATGGTCATGAGTTCGACCTCTCCCAAATCGAACGCACTCGATGATATTCGTGCAATCATAATACAGAAGAAGAGGATTGGATGGAAATTAAATTTGTCGGGCCGCGGCGAGTGGCTGGTATCGTTACTCAAGGAAATCCTCAACAACCCTTTTGGACCACGTCATATCATGTAGCATGCCTTACTGAAGAAAGAGCATACAAAGAGTATGCCGAAAAGGGAAAGAAACACGTAGGTTCAAATTTTGCCTCCTTGAATTTTGATATATG
Organism: Botryllus schlosseri; assembly: GCF_051294905.1. Lineage (NCBI taxonomy): Eukaryota > Metazoa > Chordata > Ascidiacea > Stolidobranchia > Styelidae > Botryllus > Botryllus schlosseri. The sequence continues at coordinate 3,477,995 of NC_137241.1, forward strand.
TTTGGAGGTTATGATAAGAAAGCTATATTCGTTGTTAGATTATACCACATGTTAACGTCAGAATCAATGTCATAATATTCGCTCCGAATTATTGCCCATCAACGACATGTTTTAACCAGGCCAGATACTAATTAAGTAATGAAATGTATTTAGAATTGACACTTAGTAGATCTATAAAATTTAAAGTATGAACTAATAATGATGGAATTATATCGATGATAAGAATGGTTGCTATGCGGGCCGCATGGGCGAATTCTGTCTGCCAGATTGGCAACTGACGGGCGATTTCGTGAAAGTCAATAATTCTTTCAGGATTTCACCGGCAATACGGACCAGAATGGCAAGGTGTTCAACATATTTTCCGAGCCCATGACCTGCCAAGCAATCCGCATCACACCACTAAGGTCGAATTCGTTTCCATGCTTGCGCGTAGACTTACTACACGAAGGTTGTTACGGTAAGATGGTATCAGCATGCTATTTTTATTCTTATATTTGTATATATTTATGGTTGTAATGTGGTGTAGCGTATACAGAGGTGGTCAGTAACGAAGTACTTCTACTTTTTCGAAGTACTCAAGTAGTTTTGCTCTACTTCTGGTACTTACTCAAGTAGGTCATTTTTTTCGCTACTTCTACTTCTACTTCGTAATATATTGTGAACTACTTACTTACTTTTCGCTATTTTCAGTTTGTCAAGTAGAAGTAGTTGAATCCCCAATGAGAAAGATAGCCTAAGGAATTTCGGGGCTGTTTTCACTTAATACCAACATTTAATTTTCATAAAAGTCATGTAATACCCAGAATTTTCGTTTTGCTTCGCGCACAGTCGATATGGAGTGACTGTTTTACTTAAAGTATCGCTGAAAATAATTTAGATACCGGGTTGCGTGGTTCCGTTCACACCGCATTGTCACCTATATCAAATATTTCGTCACAGTAAGTGGCCTATGGCTCCCCCATAACGTTTGAAATTACCGTTTCGCAATCTAGCAATTGCCTGTTATACCTAGCAGCCCATGACGTGTCCTAATCTGGAAAAGTAGACATAGACTTTTTTAACGTTAGACCTGTTTTAGCAGACCACCGCCGAAACTTTCTGGACAAAAGACAGGGAATATATTTTCTGCTTTTTAGAAGTAGTATTTGTATTTTTCTTTCATTTACGAGTATTATACGTTGAATTCTGATTATAGTTTTAGTTCTTTTGTCTGAAGAACATAGATGTTGAAGTATAAAAGCAAGTGTATAGTAATGCCTTATATTTTCCGAAAATAAAGCTATTCACCATATGGCATTTTACGATCTGCATTATTTTTAATTACCGTATACTAATTGCGCAAAGTGTTGAAACCGTATCCGACACAACTTCTCCGTATTGCTCATCGACTGAACAAGGGGCCTTATAATATGTGGGAGGGTGCCAGGCCATGATATTCTATAAAACCGGGTGTTCGAGTAAACAAAGGATTAGTATCGCATTTTCATATCAATACTTTCATTTACATCCCATGATGTGGACGACTGCTTATTCTGTCCAAAACTGACACCTCCTGGGATGCATCAATATCAAACATGCTATTTACACCTTCCGCATAGCTCCATTTGCGCTTTTGACAGTCCATGCGAACGAATTACGAACGTTTCCACAGCTACTTACTTACTTGAGTAGATTTAAAGTCAGTCAATTCTACTTCTACTTCAAGTAGTTTTAGGTTGCTCATGAAAGAAGTATACTTCTACTCGTACTTGAGTAGATTTTTTCGTCGCTACTTCTACTTCTACTTGAGTAGCTTTCTTGACTACTTTGACCACCTCTGAGCGTATAACATTGACTCCAGCGTTTATGGATGAATTAGCAGTTACAATTGAATAATATACAGTATTCCATCAGAAATAAATCAAAATATATTCGGCTGCAACTAATACCTTGTAGAAAATTTTAATGAACTTTGCATATCCGGGTACTCAAACTTTTTTTAAACTGAGTGCCTTTGCCACCTATCTGTATGTATGCTGTGTTCTTTGATAATATTGTTACATAAAGTCTACACAATTGAAAGACATAGCAAACTAAGTCTAGTGAATAGTGGACTTCGCCAAGATTTTCATGTGAGATGTGTCTACGTTTGCCAGCGAGCTACAATAAGTCGCATTCTGTGAATTACAAATTGGAACATGATATGATAGATTTACCGAAAATAAGGCTTACGATTTTCCTAATTCCTGTAAGAAACACAACCAACTAAATAGTACACATAGATATATCAGAAACGACAAAATAAATATTGCACGGTCCAGGAATTGTAGGAGCTGTATAAGAGTGCATAATTGACAAATATCCAAAGCCCTAAATATTCTCCCCACTGCAAACTGCCTGCAATAGACAGTTTTCGTTGGGATGACCTTTTGATTTAGTCAACCGCCACGGCAGTTCTAGAAAAACACGGTTTTCACGCATAGTTTGTGGCTAATTTACCTTTTTAGTCGGCTTGGTATATAATCGCTTAGCGCTTAACACAAAAATATGACGTTTGCGCGTCATCCAGGACATTTTTTGTTTTATTGAAAAATGAGGTCAAGTCCTCTTAAAAGTGGACATATGGTATCCCTACTTTTATTACATAATCCTTTTCGACTAGGCGCATTCTCCATGTGTAATTTAATATTTGGTTGGTCTGGTATATTTCAGCCCCTATCAACCTCACGTACGTCGTAACATCCAAAGGGTGGCATGATGATACAGCGGACTGCAGTATAAAAGTGAACGGGATCGAGAAGGCGGCACGCGGGAGAGGATTTTGCGTCGTGAGCTTCGATCCGACCACCCTCGGTTACAACGCAGCTACTTTCGATACACACGGTGATCCGGCTGGACAGGTATTCATGCACATTATCAATTCTATGTAGGCCCTACCTCATAGTCCGATCTATCTTTTGCTTACTTACATGAGTATAGTCGGCGCATATGGCATCATTTCTTGACGGACTGCAGTCAAATTCGATCGTAGCAATTGCTGTTATGGATGAGGCCACTGCAAATGCCAAAGTAGTGTCTGATAGAGTTGCGGCACAATTGAAAGATTTGGGAGCTGACGAAGACCCATCTTGCAATATCAGGGACCTGGGTAATATGCTATGTTTCCTGACAGCTGGTTTATAGCCTTATACATATATTAGGGTTACCATATGTTCGTGAAGCAAATTCCGGACACTCTTTAGCGCCCACTAGCGGATTTTTGATCGAGGCGTGACCGTCAATATGACGTCACACTAGCAAAGCATTGCCCATCGACTGTATACACTACGTACTGTATACAGGTATGGAATGGAACATAGCTCATGAATTGGGCCATCAGTAATGTGAGCTCTGGTGATTGCTACTTGCTAGGGTCTGCAATAGATTCCTCATTTTTTCTCCCCCCCCCCCCCGTCCGCTCAAAAAAAAGCACTGATCTTGGCCCACCATAGGGTAGTCGATGTAACTTGTTGGGCACTTACTATATGGATTTGGCTGTTAAATTTTATGTATGAATTCTGTCAATAATATTGATTATTCCATATATTAGGCCGCTATAAAATGCACCAACAGTTTGCACATCCAGTGATTTCCAATCTTTTATGGTCGCGACCTCATTTCCCACTTGAAAATGTTCCAAGGCAAAGCTCAAATCGTGATAAGCTGATTACTAAAAAAATCCAGCTTGCCCAAACTTGCTCACGACCTTGGAAGCTGATTACGTCCAACATCATCATCATCCCCAGATAGCGAACGACCCCAAGATTTGGAACCGCTGTCTGTGACTGAAGCATCCGATCGGCCTTCACCAACTCTAGGAATATACCGTTATAGCTTATAATTGCGATTACAATCAGACTTATTTCAGTCAGTGATGGTTTTTATATTTATTTTGATTGCATTTTGGCGAGGATGGTGCCTGGTACCCATACTAATATCAATATACGTTGCATTACCCTCGCGCGCGGCGCGAAGAACAATTTTGAATAGCATATATCTGCTTGAAAATAATATTGTTTATGTTGATTTACGAAAAACGTTTGAGCCTACTTCAAGCCGTCAAAATTCCGGACATTTAGGCATATTTTAGAATTTCCTCCCGGACGCAGATTTTTCAGTGAAATTCCGGACATGTCCGGGAAATTCCGGACGTATGGCAACCCTAACATATATGCGGTTATTAGCTGGTTGATTATTGATATCTCAATCAATCAATCAGGTTTATTAATATTTTCATCTTTTGCAAACATCACAAGACTGCGATACAATGAAAAGATAGGAAGGTGTCGAAACAACTTGGAGTAGCCTATAAGATCAGGCACCCACCTTAGCCTAGGCGAAGTAAATAAGAAGAATGCACACTGAATGAAAAGTAATGCAGAGAATATAAGACGCAAGCGACAAAATGGGGTGGCATGTGGCGGAGGGCGAGGTTAGGTCGTTTTCCGGTAATCCTGAAGACTGGCTAGTATTGATTTAGAAGAAATTGCTTGTATTTCGACTTGAATGCGGACATGCTCGATGACTTTCGGATAGCCGGTGAGATGCTGTTCCACAATTCGGGTCCGGCATACTTGATAGAGCAATGCGTTTTCTTGTATTCAGTCCTGATCATATGGTAGTTGTTCTTCGTTGACGCGCGTGTGCTGTACTTGTGCGCTTTTCTATCCGTGGTGAAGTAGTCGTTGAAATTTGAGGGGCATTGACCGCAATGAAACTGATACATAAACTTGGCAATTTCTAGCTTACTCATATCTTCTAAGTTTAGAACACCAAATCTTTTGATAACTAGGCCATATTGATTATGCATGTGTTGTTTTCTCCCTTCACGATTATGATATGTGAGGATATCAAATTTGGCACGATTCACTGAGGCGAGGTGTTTAACTGATAGAAATAACTGTACTATAATCATCTTGTAGTATATGTATTAGACGGATTGTCTCCCTTTCTGACATTTGTCGGCATTTGGCTTGATGTACTTAGTTTTGGTAAAGTCGGGGTCACGACCATTTTAACAAACTGGGACTCTGACTATATAGTCAATTCGTTTCAGCAACTCCGCCTCCCACTTCGACTCCATATAGGGTTTTACAAAACTTCCGTCCTCCAAGAGCAAATTTACAGAAATGTTACGAACGTTACATATTTGGTTAGATAGAATCGTTTAGTTGGAGTCAAGAGGATTTTAACAAACTTGGACTCAGAGTTATGGAAAAAAGTCCACTCCACCCAAGACATTACAAAATAACTCTCCGCCAATAGCGAATTTAAATACCTAACTAACTATAACGTTGTCGCGTGATGCTATTGATTCATTTTGCCAAATTATGTCGTTTCTTGCGAGCAGAAGAAATACCGCGTCTCATATCGCTGGTTTCCGTAATCAACTATATCAGCCACTGAACGTGACGTATCTAGCGACTAAACATCATCCAACACTTTACGCTAAAACATTCGGGTAATTACAGGCTATCGCGATTCGTACGCATTCATCGGTCAAAAGGTAGACGCGAGAAGCGACAGACCAGACTGGATTAGCTGTCAACACGTTGAAGCAAGCGCCGGTCACGCAGTTGTCAAAGCAACAATCACGACCAAAAGTAAGTGGCCACGTACACATTCTAAAGTGAATGTCCGAAGCATAAAATTGCCATTTTTGCGTATTTTTATTGTGTGTGCGGTGTAATGTATGCAGGTATCTAATTATGTCGATTTACGTACGTCATTAAAATGTCTTCTACAGCGGACTGCAACTACCAAGGTCAAATTAGCAATGGCATAGGGATGGTTTGAACCTCTGGAAGGTTCAGTTTCGTGTGAAAGTGAACCTTTTTGAAAGGTTCTGTGTGAACGCGAACGTGAATCTCATGACGTCACGATAGTCATATAGCTAATCACAGCCCTACATTTCAATGACGTGATGACCTATATCAACGCGCGTACATTATACACAATACCTAGCGAAGACTCTGGTCACATAATGCCACAATGCTGCAGTACATATTGACGTTTTAAACGTCGCCAAATGTATCACCTGGGGCAATCAAACGATATAATAATCCCAAGAAAGCAAGATCTTCCGTCGCTTTGCCAACAATTTGGACGAGGAATTGCACGAGAATATGAGCTTACGCCTTAACGGTCTAGGCCAGACCGGACAATGTATTCGACGACTAAGTATTGCTATACGTTGATATTGAGCAGAGTTTATAACGGGTTTCTATACTTGCTATCGACATTACCAACACCCCAATCGCAGGGATTTGGTATTTATGTTACTGTAAGCCAGTGGTTCTTAACCTTGCCCCCAGCGCCCCCCCAGGGGGCGCTGGCGATGTTGAAGGGGGCGGAAACGCTCAGGGGGCGATATGGGGGGCGCTGGGCTCAGGGGGGCGGTATGGGGGGCGCTGGAGAAAAATGGCTTCGCAGTAGATGATGTGATGATAGGACATATCCTAAATGAGTATTCGGAGCAAATTCACACCGAAAACTTCGTTACATATAGCCTTCAAAATACATATAGGTTTAATTGTCCATGGGCGCCTAAATGACTGACACCGAATGTTCCTGTCTTGGCAATCTGAACCCCAGAAGACGAATTCCATCTGGCAGGGAAAAATTATATGACAGTGAAGAAATGCCAATCTGAAATCGTGTGCGTCTTTTAGTTTAGTACGATTGGGCGACAGGGATATTCCTGTTGGGCGATATCCCCGTTGAGCGATTCTATATTTTTTGATATTGCAGACAGGGGGTCACGAAATAACATCATGCAACGAGGTCATACCAACGGGTTCGCCCGCCCGAATATGTTTAATTATTGGTAACGGGCCCTACAGTTTCCAAGAAACCTCACAATGTTCGCTTTAAGTTTTGATGAGTCTGCGCACACTCAACAACTCACTGCGCTGACCCTTGGACAACAGTGCGTAACGACTAAAAAAAGGTAATACCTCCGGATTTGTTGTGCGCAACGTAGATTTTCTGTGCGCAGAGACCGTGTCAGCACTGCGCACGTGCGCAGCTTAGAGGGACCATTGCACCTAACTCAGCTCTACCGGTAAATGTGTTTACGTGAGCAGAGAGAGGATAAAAATTGATCTCAATTTACATGCAATTCCCGATGATATTGACCAATTCAATCATTAATTAGTGAAATTTTTCGCACTTCGCGCGACTAGGCGAGAATAGCTCCCTCAGTAAATGGACACCCAATGTAGATACCTAATAGGCTATCAGCAAATAGCGGACAGCCTAATGGGGGTCTGGGAGCGAAGTCCCCCGGAAGTTTGGTTTATCCCCCGATGGGGGCCCAGGACCAACGTTTTATGTTTGGGGAGGGGGGCTGACGAAGTGCTGTTACGGCCCTGGTAACGAATATTTGTACCTGCGGGAACGCCCGAATATGTTTAATTATTAATTACGTGCCCCTTATTTTCCTATACAACAGCTCACTCAGTGTTACTGGTAAATCTGATTACGTGGGCTGAGAGGATAAAAAGTTTATAGCGACTTATAAATGTAATTACCATGCATTATGGAAAATATGCAATTACCATGCATTATAGCAAATTTTGGTACCTAGGGCGACCAGGCCACACAAACTTTGCTGACCACCAAAATCACGATATGGGGTTCGTGGGGGCGAAGCCCTCAGAAGTTCGGTTTATCACGCTATGGGTGCGCAAGGCAATCGTTTTTAGGGGGGTTGACGAAGTGCTGTTACGGCCCTCCCTCTTACTCATTGTCTTTATTACATTCCTTACAATATGAAGTTGAGGGGGGCGCTGGAGCACAATAATTTTTGAAAGGGGCGCTGGACGAAAAAAGGTTAAGAACCACTGCTGTAAGCATATGAAGTCAAGATTGACTCCGTATGCGTGCTAGACTTTTTACATCAGGCAGAGATATCAATCTCATTGATTCGTAGAATATGCATAATTCGCCGACTACATGTAGTGTATTTCGCTCTTGACGTTGTGTGATTGCGGGTCAAGTTCACAGCAGAGAGTCACTAAATATTCACAAACGGAAAGCTGGATATTTCGAGTAGACTTTTGTAACAAAGCAAGTAAATTTTTTTGAGAATGTCAAGGTGTATGATCGTTTAGTGTTGAATTTTTATGCTGCCAGCGCTATGCATAGAGTGGCCCGCAGTTGAAATTCAATGAATTTCAACCAAAGATGTTACAATGAAGTGAAAATTGTGATATATAAAACGTTCACAGTTCAGAACCTACCAAGGTCCGTTTGTGAACGTGAACCTCTAGATTTCTGAGGTCCACACACAGAAAGCGAACGTGAACCTCGCGTTCACACCATCCCTGAATGGTAAACTGACATTGAATGACAACTGACACATTGTCTACACCAGTGATTCCCAAATTTTCTTGGCTTGCGGTTGTGGCACACTACAAAATCATAAAACACTCGTTGCACACTTGCAAGAAAACTTCTCTGAAAAAACTATATGCTTATTTATTTGAATATACGACTGAACAATGATTAAAGTGAGGCTGCATTGTTGACAAACATCTCTTGATTCGGCAATTCCAAGCAGTCTCTACCATGCACAATTTTTAATTCCAGTCAAAAAAGAACGCTCAGATAGTCATGGTGATGAACATGGCAATATAGAGGATTTGAAAGGAGACAGCCATGACGCATCCATTTTGTATCATATGACAAATATGGCATAATGAGAAAACGTTCGAAAAGGCATTTGTTTAAAACGCTGCTTATAATATGTTTTAAAATACCGTATGCTTTAAATGCAACCCATACCAGCAATGTGCAGCATGTTGTTGATATACAATGCTCTTTCCAATTCTATACTAGTTGCTGACGATTATCCCTGACGAGTGTAAGCCGAAAATATTCGGGAGCTCATTTAAATTCGGGCTAAACTTTGCATTTTTAATGTTCGCATATACCGTAGGCCTACACCAACCTAAAGTGAAATTTGGCACCACCCTCAACCAGTAATACCCAAGCCTGACTACGAGCTAGCCCTCTTGATCCTTCAAAAAAATATGATAGTTATAAACAGTTGTAGTTTGTTTCTATGAACTTACGTGTGTGTAGCATTTCTAAGCTAAATGGTCAGACTCAAATATAAATATAACAATCGGTTGACCGAGAAACCCAAGCAGCTGTGGCGTACTGCACGCTCTGCAATTGCGCCCGGTTTCGTGTAACTTGATGAGCCCAAAGCCATAACCAAGTCGAAAATTGAATTGATTCGTGTTATTTTTCTGGTCGTTGGTACATGCTCTCATGATTTAAAATTTTTGTGATCATTTCTTGACTGTTTACATGGGACTTCACACGTGCCCCGACCCTAATAAGGTTAGGAACCGATGGTCTAAAGCTGTAAACCCTAAACACTATGAAATTATTTACAGGAAGATTTGTTATCCCTTGAATGGCGGAGTCTTCAGCGATGAACAACAGAAGATGATTCAGCGCTGCAAAAGATAGCTTCAATTATAAGATTTATGTAGGTCTTGAAATTATAGTATATCGCAGACTAATACTTTTCTCCACATCAACATGTTTCAGACTAGTAGCCTGTTTCTGTACGATTTATATTCGCTTGAAATGATTACACTGGTTGACATGATTTTTGTTTTTTGTCCACAATGATGTCTATGAAGACAATTTTCGTACGCTGATTACGAATATGAAGTCGTTTTTTTCATCACGTCAAGATTTTTTATGATCTGTGATGCAAAATTTTGCATTTCAGTACTAATAACAACCTGTTCTGTGACGTACTCCCAGCTGTTGGGTCATAGCCATTACCATTGTGACGTCATCAGAGGTGGTCAAAGTACTTACCATGGTACTAGAAGTAGAAGTAACGGCGTCAATTTCTGCTCAGGTAGAAGTAAAAGTAACTTGTTATAAGTATGTAAAAAAGCAAGTATTCTAGACCTGGTTTTTGATATCAGTATCAATTTATCAATAGATCCTTCCTTTCAAAACATTACAAGACTGCGATACAATGAAAAGATAGGAAGACGTAAAACGACTTGGATTAGTCTTTGAAATCAGGCACCCACTTGGGCCTAGGCGATGTAATGAAGAGGAATCACAACATAATGAATGAAAAATAAAGCGACATTGAGGCTGTGAAGCATTTGAAAACGATTCTTTAGCTTTTGGTGTGCCAATGGTTTGGAGAGGCCACATGGACATCTAAAAGATTGCTACTTTTGCTCATGTTTTTTTTTATTCAATGTCAAACATCAGCATCAAATTCAATATCCAAGTTGACTTTTGCAATGCGACCGATTCCTCATGGGTCGGATGTCACAATTCCATTGCCTTCAAAAGTTTTACCAACAGTTGAAGATTCTCTCGGTGAAAAGTCTTTGTTTGAAAAATGTTCTCAGCATGAATGTGATGGTGATAAGCAGCTATGTAAAGTTGAATCAAGCGGAACTAAATAACTTTGTTATAAATTTCAATTTGCCAAATAATCTGCTTTTATTGTAGTTTCCAGATTGAAAGCCAAACATATACTTGGCACTGATACCACTGTTGCTTGGTATATGCATCGTGATAGCGAATACACACGCTTCTTTGCCTCCGAACCCTCATATTGTGTTGATGTTAAAGGTCTCAGAGAGACGTTGGGAACTGTGAATTGTGCCTCTTTATTTATGCACCAATCCCAAAAGCTGTTTTGTCGCACAATACAAATCAATGTGCTTCTATCCCTGTATAGCTAAGGCTTGGGCAAAGTGCGGCCGGCGGGCCAAATACGGCCCGCGTAGCTATTCTGTGCGGCCCGCGAGAAGTTGCTTGAATTCAAAATATAAAACCTACTTTTTAAAGTTGCTGCGTGGACTAAAACCATAGGATGTATAAACTGAGTCGAAAATTCGTCTGCTATCAAGTCTGTTCATTAACATGCCGCGATTACGCAGCCTATGCATACCTCACATGCGTAATCCAGATTCAAAATTAAGTCAATGTAGCAAACTTTGCCGTTACAATTAAAGTCAAAAGAAGTCACCAAACCTTCTTTGTTGCCGATTCCACATAACGCATTAAACGGTCTGTGTTTCAAATTGTTACATGATGCGTTTCCAATTCCGTAACCCGTAAAACAAACCATTCAGTGCCCGCAATTTCTATGAGTCATCATCACCCATAAAGAATGTAAAAAAGCCGAAAGTTGAAATTCAAAGAAGGTTCTGAGGACTAAATATTTGTTTACTGGATTCCGGGGTAATCAGTGCCGATCACGTCGCCGTGTTTAAGAAGTATAATTTAAGTCTGTACTATGAAAAACTCGAATATATTCCATTCGTGAGGTGAGCGTCGTGGCGAAAGGACGTGTCCTAATCAAGGGAATTAGCTTCGACACGAAGGCTGCAGCGCGTTTGGAGAAGTCTCTTCAAGAGAACAGTCGTTTATATTGCATTGCATTCCTAATAGTCAGTGTTGTCAGAGTTCGTAGTTAATGTCAGGTAAAAAAGGAGCGCATAAGTGCTCCGCAGAAGACCAGCTCAATGGACCTGCTTCTAAAGAATCAGCTCCAAGCAACTCGGTACAAACTAGTAATTCAATTATCGTCAAGGGTATAACTAGGCAACTATGATCTTTCAATCCATTGGTAATCAATAGACATCTGTATCAGGTGTTAGGCGGTGCCTACTAATATATCAAAGTACTTCCTTCCGGCGACTTGTGCGTATTATGCGCGAACTACGATCAGGTCACGAAACTGCTGACGTGCACTAACCTTGGTACTACTGACAAACCAATAATAGAGGTACGAGCCGAGCTGTACAAAACGATAACACCCGAGACGGGGGGAGTTATAGGAGATGATCCCGTGGATCTAACCAACGAAGAGATCCAACATACACAAAGTAGCATTTGTGCGACGGTTTTCTTATAAGTCAAACGGAGAGTCTTAAGCCGAGTCGGTCAGTTCTGTTATACTTCGCCTCTACCATATTACCAACGGTGGTAAAAATCGGTTTTATGCAACCCACCGCCAACTAGATGTTATAACTGTAATCGGTTTGGGCACAAGTCTAAATACTGCCGTAGCACACAACGTTGCACTAGATGCGGAGAACTGCACAAATACGATAATTGCGACAAAGAGCCAAGATGTGTGAACTGTGGTGAGAAACACTCAGCTGGTTACGGCGGTTGTGTGCGTTACCGACAGGAAGGGAAATTTAACTCGATAATGACACAACAGGGAATAGGCTACTGGGAAGCCAGACAACAGTACACTTTAACACAAATGCCGCCAAATACACAATCATATGATGAATTCCCGACTCTGCCGCGCCCCGCTGCAATTATCCTTCATCAAAACTCGACACCTGTAGGAAACAACGCAGTAACAATGCCCACGGCCATCACTCCAAGGAGAGATGCACCCACGAATGACACTGCTCCCAACGACAAAAACACAGTTACCCGATAGCCGCTATAACCATAACCGTGCTGGCTACATCTCCATTGCCACAACAGAATTCTTCCAATTTATAGCAGACGTGATGAAAAATGCATTCATCTGCATGAATGAAGGTGCAGAAATAAACGTTGCATCCATTGTGACCAAGTCCGCAGATTCTTTTCTCGGTATGTCTTTACCCAATACAGCTTCGTCATTTACAGAAAACACCCCAAATCGATCGACATCAAATAAAGCCGCGTTAAACACAAAGCATGCCAAATCGACCGATGTCCAATGCAGCCGCGTCGAATACAGAAACCACGTCAAATCGATCGATTTCATCACAACGAGAACTCACAACAACATACAACGAGCAAGCAGATTTTGAGCCGGTCATGGATTTGAGCATGTCAGGCCAAGGGAATTCACCATGTCAAAAATAATGCGGTGGAATTGCCGAGGTATCTATAGGAAACTGGACGAACTCAAAGTACATTATAGATTTGGCTGGAAAGCCGGATATTATTGCTTTACAAGAGACACATTTGGTACCAAAATACTCTCTAGAAAATACCGGGTTATGTTATTCTGAGGAAGGACAGAAATATCCACGGCGGTGGCCTATGCTTAGAGGACATAGCAATAGAATGTATACAATATTCACAAATTCCTCCTTGGACGTCCGTAAATAGCACTTGCGACCTTGATCTAGAAATGAAATTCCGCGAACTCAATAATCCCCAAGCTACGAATATCGAATGCCGGGAAGTACTAGTAGAGCGATACAAAAACTATTGTGCTATTTATACAGACGGCTCGAAACCTGACGCCGGATGTGGATCAGCATTCTATGTACATAGTTTTGAATTTTCGTATAAAAAATCACTGAACAGACTTATGAGTATATTTACGGCGGAGCTGATGGCTATCAGAGACAGTCTACCCTGGGCTTGTAACAATTGCGAACCTAACATACAATTAGCAATTTTCCCGGACAGTAGTAGCTCAATAAAAGCAATCGACAGCCGATCTAAAGACAATGACTTGATCAGGGATATCCACTTACAAACCATCCATTTATCGACAAGAGGATCAACAGTCACGTTTGTTTGGATACCCGCACACAAAGGACTTGCATATAACGAAACCGCCGATAAATTGGCAAAGGAAGCATCCAGGGAACCCGTCGATCATCCAAACATGGTCCCACTTACTGTAAAAGAATGTCAAGCCATCGTAGCAGAATATTACAGGGACATACGACGTAATGCCACTCAACAAATGAACGAACTCGGCAATCAGGAGATGGAGTCGCTCCAAGTAAACTTTTCATAAGCAAACCCATCGAAGCCGAAGAGAGAATTCGATCTTGACCCAATTGTACACCGGTCACTGCAGGCTAAACAAACACCTGCAGAGCAGAGACGCACGAAAGTATCGAACACCTTGCACAGTATTTTCTCTCATAGTTAATCAAAGAACGATTCAACCGTTAATCGACTATGTTATATTGACCGGAAGAGACATATAACAAGCACCACTCATCACAAATACCCACCCACCCACGAATATATACACTCGGTGAAGGGACGGCGAATTTCGGAAGAACCGTAAGCTTGGCTCAACAACATAACCATTTCACCAAGCTGCACACTTCTCTGAAGCCAGCGACCAGGACAATAAGCTAAAGTATTCCCAGGACCGTACCTGACACCCCCCGCTAATTGCGGAGCGAGCTCGAAGAGGGCCCAAAATTAATTCGTGAATGAATATATATTATGTGGTATTTTTGTTAAAATATAAAGAACTTCATTCTAATTTTTCTCGCGCAACTGGCGATTTAGAGATCTATGGGTTTAAGAATTGGTCATTGCGGCGGCAACCATTGCTCTCTATAAATCAGTAGTGTTAAACTCAACTTGCGTTGCGGGCCGGATTCGAACCTTCAGATCGCTCGTGGGCCGGTCGGCCGGACTAGTCAAATAATTCAAAAACATCACCTCAGAATCCATGGTCTTGGTTTTTACTTGAATATACTTTAAGATCATCATATGCTGTTGCTATCACAATGTAATGCTTGCACGCGAAAATTCATCGCACAAATAATTCTATACTACCACTAGATGTCTACATTACACGAAATTGACGTAAAGCATGAATTTCGGGAACATGTCGCAAAATGCTGTCACAATGTAATGCATGCACGAAAGAATTCCTCGCAAAAATAATTTTATACTACCACTAGATGTCTATTACACGAAATTGACGTAAAGCATGAATATTCGTAAACATGTCGCAAAATATATCTTCGTCTGAGAATATTCCTAATGTACTAAAACAGGAGTAGTACCCGCTACTGGAAATGTAAAACCCTATGTGCTATTAGGCATTTACGTCGGTTTTATCGTTGACTGTTGAATCTTATTCGTAACAACCAGGCCAGATGCTTCAAGTCAATTTCAACATTGCCTCATTTCAATCCTCATTGTGATGTGGCCGTGGTAGGCCAACGGCTGAATTCGTACGTAACGCGCGACGATGGGTGAGATGAAAAAGTTTTCCACGACGGTGTTTCTGTCTGTATTTCCAACGAACACCTTTGAAGGGAATGATTGATTATTTCAAACTCAAAGTATATAGTCGTGGTCTAGCGCAGTGGTTCCCAACGTGAACGATATCGCCCTCCAGCGGGCGATTTTAAGAAACAAGGGGGCGAAAATACCAAATGGAGCGACAGGGGGGCGAAAATGTTAGAAAATCAACTGAAATATATTTAATTAACATGGCCAAAAAATGCACGTAAAGGCGGCTTATTCTGATTAGGATGCGAAAAAAAGGTCAACTCAACGGAAAGTAAACGCGGAAACCGGTTTTCAGAGCACCTACCAATGGCCTTTTTTAATAAATTCACCAACGATCATAGTTAATTGAATAAATTTCCGTTTGGTATGTCCTCTTTTTCGAATCCGTAAATATGGGGGGGGGAGAAAATTTGTTTCCAGATTGATAGAGGGGGCGATGACTAGAAAATGGTTGGGAATCACTGGTCTGGCGTATATGCTGCGATTGTATTCAGTTATAAATGTATGAATTCTTATCATTTGAGCCCTGATATGTCCCATACAATTAGATACTTACTTTAGGCCCGCCCTTCTCTGCATAATACCGTAACGAGTTAACAGAAGCTCCGTAGAGAACGCGATAACTGGTCACCCATTGGTCGGCATCTCCTCTGCCCCGAGTTACCACTCCGAAAATTGTTTTGGGTGCAAAGAAGTCCACTTGCAGCCATTGGTTTCCGTTATCTGACAAGGGTCATATCCGAATGAAACTATCCGATTATTACGTTTCAACCCGAATATTCTTACTAGTTGCGGAACACCACGAGCTGCCAGAGTTGAGAGTACCTTGTGATACTAGACAGGCTGGATTTGGGAACACCGAAGAAGCGGACAGTTGTGTCGTTTTGATTTTGCCGGTAGATATTCCCATGTAACACATTCCTGCGATTTATTCAAAGCAATAATGATAATATTTATAGTTAGTAATTCACCTAATTCAAACTCACGCCTCATATTTAACAATTACTGACTGTTTAGTAGGGCTGTTCAAAAATAACTTTTTTTCCTGAATCTTGCAGTTACGTGATTAAATCGTTAGGTTGCCTTAAAAATCGACGCACACCAAATTTGAATTCATTCCAACCAATATTCGCGGGTTTCGTAGAGTTTGAAAATTTCGAATTTGCCTATGAATGCAAAAAAAAAAATTTTGAAATTTTTCTTCCAACCCCGTGAAATTGTTGCGCTGTCTTCAAAAACGATGCACATAAAATTTGACTCAATTCGAAGCCGTAGAAGCGGAGTTATTTGAGTTTTTCGATGATAATTCTGGGATTATATCCCAGAATTATCATCTAAAAACTCAAATAACTCCGCTTCTACGTCTTGGAATTGAGTCAAATTTGTTGTGCATCGTTTTTGAAGACAGCGCAACAATTTTATGTGGTTGGAAAAAAAAAAATTTTTTTTGCATTCATAGGCAAATTCAAAATTTTCAAACTCTACGAAATCCGCGAATATTGGTTGGAATGAATTCAAATTTGGTGTGCGTCGTTTTTTAAGGCAACCTAACGATTTAATCACGTAACCCGCAAGATTCAGGAAAAGAAGTAATTTTTGAACAGCCCTACTGTTTAGTTATTCATTGTGGTTTTGATGGTGTTTTGTTTTATAAGTCTAAATTTTGTACGGTACGCTGCGAAAATAGTATATGGGCTGCACGGAGTCCATAGTATTTTCGCTGGGATTCAATAGCTAGGGTTTGGGATTCATTAGAATCTCTGAATTGCCGCATATGCTCTCTAGGAGAGCAGTAAGATGTCTGGAAGCCACGAAAATCCACGACCTATCGTATTAGGAACCATCGTAATTGCTGTCTTGCATTATTGTCAGATTGCCGACGAGATTGCCGGCTTGTTGATCGATAGGTCTTGGATTCAATCCGCGGTCCGGTGACACCAGAGACCTGATGGGTAACACGCGCGCTCATCGCTACTGGGATGTGGTTAGATTTTGTTTGTTTGTGTTATTCATGGTGTTTGTCGACGGTGGTCATTTACGCCACGTCGATTGTCTTTATTACTGTATCAGTGATTCGTTGGTACGCTCCACAGCTGCAACACCGATTGGTTGTTGGCTCGAGTGAGAGACCGATGTTGACTCCAGAATTCCTACCTCAAGTAATGGGTTTTTTTAGGCTCCTTCTTGCCTGCGAATCGCGAAAGTGGTGTCTTAAAAATGCCTAGAATTGGGCCGTGCTACAACTCAGTAAATACGAAATCATAATGAAGATATCGGCTTGGTGTAAAATGACCAATGTATTCGAAACAGCATGATTATCATAAACAAACAACTGTGAATTGGGATGATCTCCATACTGTAATAAGACGGTATACATTTTTGTGCTTGATGTTTTTGCGGCATATAGAATGAGTCAATGACTCATGATGCAAATTGCATAGAGAAAAATCGTATTGTTATTATGCAGGCACGGTATTTTTTGCATTTTTCTCAAGACATATGGCAGTATCGATGACCACATGTGACATACACGTAGATATTTGTTGATTTGACTTATTTGGATTTATCATTAAGAATGTAGTGAGCCTGGTGTAAAATAACCATTGATGTCGAAAAAAAACATGAAAACAATAACAACAACTTTGCATATTTTCATACAGTCACATCACAACTACTTCAAACTATCATAACTTTGCACGGTAGGACCTACCTGTAGTTAGCATTGAAACGGCGTCATAAAATGAAATCCTTTCTTACCTGGAGATCTTTTGATACTGTCTCGTAAGTCTAATAAAATGGAACTATAATTAGCGTGGTGTTCCTACCACAGTAAACGTTGGTACATACTTTACCTTTCAATTCCTGAAGCTGCTTTGTGATTTCTCCAAGGTCGCAAGAACAGGCTCCCTGGTCGCCCTTAGGGCCAGCGGGACCGGGGGGTCCGACTGCCCCACGCTTACCTGGAGGTGCACTATAGTTCGATGAGCCCCATTCCCCGTCAAAGGTAGTCTCGTGATCTCTCAACAGCAAATGTCTGATAGACGTCAATGTGTCTTGGCATGTAGTGCTACAGAGGCCAATTGTTGAATAGCCCAGGAGGACGTAAATCAGCCACATATTTCCAATCAACTTCATCTTATGAATAACTTTTTATTCACGATACTTGCTATTAACAAATTGGAACATAAGGTTTCGACCCACAATACCTATAGTCATTTCACGAAAGCTAGCAAGCTAACAATCGGCAAGAACTGATTCTGCCCCTCATATAACACAGCATAGCCTACATGTCAGCGACTTGACCCTTTGCATGTGATGAAATAGGCTCGACTATAATCTGCTTCCATCTTCGCAATTAAATAGCAAAACAGACGGGCCTATATATGGTCATTACACCTGAAATTGAGATCGCGAGTCGCGCAGGTTATGACCAACATTTGTCGAGGCGAAAGTCGTGAGTAGTATTAGCTGCGACTTCAATTAATCGACACAGTGTCGACAAACGTTTTCGTGACGATTTTAGATCATTAGAATTTAATATTCTGCCAGGGCTGATTTCTTGGTGTCGGCCTGAAGACGTTATCGCCATACATCAGTAACGGGTTCGTGTTCGTGCAATATAGTTTTGATTCGTGACAATCAGCTTCACATTAATCACATATTACATTCGCAAATGTGCAATCAGCGCGATTCATGTCCGTAAAATACCTCAGTAAGTATTTACCTTGTAACTGGACATCATATGTCCTCTTTTAAGATAATTTGTCCTCTTCTTTCGAGAGATGTCAAATATCCTCGGAGGATGCCTAAATGTCCTCTTTTTTTCGACGATTTGTCCTTCTATCTATGTCCCTCCTATCTATGACGTCAGTAAGTTTTAGAAGCACATATGGTATGGTGCCATATCCATAAAACTAGAGCTAATCAACAAATTTCAAGTTGATATGCATGATTAACAACCCAAAATTAGACATGATCGATCCAATCGTTTCAGAAGCAAATTTGACCGGTGTTTTCAAATTACGTGTTGCAAAATAAAGCAACCGAGATAATACCAGGTCTGATATAGCGGTAAATTATGTTGATGACGTCTTCATAAAAGAGCGTGAAGAGGAGTTCTACGCAGTAGTACTGTGCTACTAGCTGAAGCGTATTTGAATGTAATATGGTAACGATGTTGTCTGCATTGTGTGTCCTGAAGTTAAACCAAAAGCAGAAATCTATGAACAGATCGCTGCTCACATATTCAAATTTACCTCCTGTTCTAAGAATCTATAACCGGGTTTAAAGCCTAATTTTGCCAAATTGGATATTGACAATAACAATGACAAATTCTCGTTTATGTTTTTGATGAGTGAGCGTTATCGGCAAATTAATATTTGATTCGATTTAAATATATATACAGTAAATATATTATCTTCATCTCTTAGGTCACTATATATTCAAATAAAAACATTGCGTTTTGGCTTGTAATAGTACGGCCCGCGAAAAAGTCCTAGAGATAAGAAGTTCGCCCATCACCCTTGGTTTAGGGATTTCCTACTAACGATGGCGGGCAGATGTCACGTCGGTGAGAGCAGGAGGGAGGCATGCATTCATGGTCACGAGGCTCGGTTATGAATTATATTATTAGTATTCGCCCCTTGAGTTGTGAACATGCGATACTGGTGCATGTTGGTTAAATTTAGCGTTAGTTTGCGGGCTTATAGATTAACATGATCAAATATCGGTCAACCTATACAGATATCGCTGCATATATTTCGTACTAATGCATGGACGCTATACTCTAAGTGCAAAGCTAAGGAATAGACTTCTGCCTCAGATCTTCGTGCAATTCGCGTAAATAATCATTGAAAGCGAAACCATGGAACATTGGTTCATAACCACTGTTCACGAAACACCAGAGGTCCCGCAGCCAGTCTCAGGGGTTCTACAGGATATCAAGTCACGGAAACTGATACATATGATTTGTGATGACACGTCATTGCTAGCAGGCAACTAGGTGCGATCAGTAACCGAATTGTGAATGCGCAGTGTCGTAGGCAAGAGGGTTTGGGTTTTAACTCGACATCCCGTCCCTATGGAATGCAGATACTATCTCTGATATTTATTGCTATGACTATAATCCAGTGTTTTATCTGCATTGTGGTAGATTTTTGTTCTTACCACACAGCGAAAATTTGCGGGGTTCCGCGAAAGGTTGCTGATAAGCCTAAGTATCCCGGTGGTTAGTAAACATTAAGAACCACCATACTGGAATCATTACGATGACACAAGTATTACCGTGATGCAACGAACGAATAGAAAAGGCGCTCCGTTCCTAATTGGCATTTGGCATCAGTTGTTAAAGTTCCTGTTTCGGGGTGGATTGTTGGGCTGACGGATCAAAGCGAGGGATCGCAGCATGGTTAAGTTTAGATATACTTTGAGCTCTACTTCTAGGAGCCCTCACATATGACCGGTATTAAGCGATAGGCTATTTTAAACAAGACTATCAACACAGTAGTATATTACAATATGTTACGGAAAATAGGGGTTCTATTCTAGCTTCACCTTTTTAGCAAACGATGGAATTGGCAATAATACGATGGGGCGGCAGAGCACGGTTATAAACCGAGAAAACGCCGGCTCTAATGACGATATAAGTTGGCATGTTTCTATTCTTCCTTTGTTTTAGTCGTATACTGGCGTCAACCCATCAACCCTGCGCATGCGTTGTGAGAAATATAAAATATTTTACTGTAAACACAGACGTTGAAATCTACTTCATATTATTATGTAGCGATTCGGGTTTCTCTCCAGGCCGGAGACCTTTTGAGTTTGAAGTGATGTAGCAGTACACCAAACATATTTGAATTATATCTCTGTAATTCTCCATGTAACCGACATATCAGGGTTTCACATTGACGTTTTCGCTTCTGTGAATAAATCGTTTCTAGTCAATTTTCCCATAAAAGTCTAAGCTCAACATGGACTTTTTTGCCTTCTCGAAATTGGGAGTCAATCCCGGCCACTTGCTTCTAATGCTGACTGGAAACCACAGCACCGCTGTCGTGTAATATAATATAATGTGGCCTTCGAACACACTCGACATTCGCCGTCTTGAGGGGCTCTTTAATGGACGTATTTCGTACTGAAAATTTCAAGATTGTTAGAAATGTGCTGGACAATGCTCGCACTTTTCGATCTAGTCAAAATTTCTTAGGGGGACGGACGAAATCATCTGACGAGCCGGATGCGGCCCGTGGGCCGTATGTTTGACAACCCTGGTGTAAATACTTTCCAAAAACATGTTATATGAGCCTGCAGACGACGATTACCACCAGATTTGGCCACGTATACGACAGTGTTGGGATCAAGTCACTACCTTCGAGTCACGAGTCATTTTGACTCGAGTCAAGTCAAGTCAATCGATTTTCAAAGGTGACTCGAGTCAAGTCAAGTCACTCGATTTTTGGAGGTGACTCGAGTCAAGTCAAGTCAAGTCAAGTCACGAGTCAAGTCACATTTCAAGTCAAGTTGCCCTTTCGAAGTATGTATGAGGCATGAATACGTCATTGCAATTTGCTAGCTGTCTGAAATACAGTTCGAGTGGTCATTGATTCCGAACTGATGAACGAATATAGAGTTCAATATAAGCGCAAGAAGGTGCTGTATCGGTCATATATGCGTAGAACTGGTAAACTACGTAATTGCATAGTCTCAGTTTAGGGTTACCAGCCAAAATAGAGAATAGAGAATCGGAATGATAATGATGCAATACATTGTAGCCTACCCAGTTACAAATAGATACGATACTATTGGAGCCTGCGACAATGGTCGAGGACTATACATAAACTATATTCGACTTGAATTTCAATAAAACAAGAGGTTTGGTTATGGTAAGAACAGATAACAGAAATATACATTTTGCTATTCTATTACTTTACTGCTTGAGTTACGACAACGTATACTGTAAGCTTCTATCACTTCGTTTGCGGTCAATTTATTTGTGAGAGAACAATCGAGGCTCAGTGAAACGCACGGTCATTGAATGATTGGTCGCTTTCACGGGTTACACCAGCGTTTCGCGAACAATCCGAACATATGCAAGATACTGTGATTTATATCGACACCGATTACTTGATGACTTGAAATTGACTCGTGAATTTTGCTCCGAGTCACGAGTCAATCCACTATTCTGATACGCCGAGTCAAGTCAAGTCAAGTCATTTTAGCAAAGTGACTCGAGTCAAGTCAAGTCATGCGAAAAAGGTGACTCGAGTCTGACTCGAGTCAAGTCATGACTCGAGTCATCCCAACACTGGTATACGATATGGGATGGTCGGATTCCTCGAATAGCTATAGTACCTGGATATACATCACTGGCACGGAATGAATGTCCTAATGATAATGACCGCCGAGGAGCCGACCGTGAAAATGATGCAAGACTATGTAGTAGTCCAGATTAAATATATGTTTCGTATATGACAGGGGTTTGAAGCCGATTTCGTCAAAGAAGCTATATTCACCTTATATTTACAATTGTGAATATCAATCCACCATAACGTAGCAATTGAATATACATGACGTTATGGTTT
Source organism: Botryllus schlosseri (assembly GCF_051294905.1). Lineage (NCBI taxonomy): Eukaryota > Metazoa > Chordata > Ascidiacea > Stolidobranchia > Styelidae > Botryllus > Botryllus schlosseri. The sequence goes on from NC_137241.1 coordinate 3,500,608, forward strand.
CAGAAGAAAAATAGTAAAAAACATGTTTTAAACAAGGGCCTTGTTCTAAACATGTTTGCTATAAATTGAGAGGCATCGCATGCAGTATCTACTATACTACACGCGATGTACCAGAGTATGTGAAAATAGACAACAGATCGCTTATTACCGGTTATATGTGAGGGCTCGTAGAAGTATAGGGATGGTGTGAACCTCTGAAAGGTTCAGGTTCGTGTGAACGCGAACCTTTTTGAAAGGTTCTGTGTGAACGCGAGCGTGAACCTCGTGACGTCACGTGACGTCATACTGCTAATTCCAACCCCACATTTCAGTGAAATGATATATATTAATGTACAGGATACCAAGCGACGACTCGGGCCACACGATGCCACAGTGGTGAAGTACATACTGAGTCTAACGTTGCCAAATGTAACAACTGGAGCAGTCAAATGATATAATAATCCCATGAAATCAATATCTGCCGTCGCTTTGTCAACAATTTCTACTAGGACTTGCAAGGGTATAAGCTTACGCCTCAACGGTCTAGGCCAGACCGGACAATTTATCCGGCGTCTGAGTGTTGCTACGTTGATGATGAGCACATAGTGTAAAACGGGTTTTACCCCATTAACAAGTTATACGGCAGTAGCATACAATATGATACATTATGATACAATATAATACAATAAACATATGAAATCGAGATGAACCCTGTACGCTTGCTATATTTTCTTACATCAGACAACGATATTAATTTCATGGATTGGTTGAATAAGCATCATTCGCTGACTCGCTACATGTAGCGTAATTCGATCTTTGATGTTGTGTGATTACGGGTCAAGCTCACACCAGAGAGTCACTAAATATTCACAAACAGAAAGTTGGATATTTCGAGCAAACTTTTGTAACAAAGCAGGTAAAATTTTTGAGATTGTCAAGGTGCATGCTCGTTCAGTGTTGATTTTTTATGCTGCCAGCATCATTCATAGAGTGGTCCGCAGTTGAAATGCAATAAACTTCAACCAAAGATGTTACGATGACGGTAAAATTGTATTCTATGAAAAAGGTTCACAGTGCAGAACCTACCAAGGTTCGTTTGTGAACGTGAACCCTTAAATTTCCGAGGTTCACACACAGAACGCGAACGTGAACCTCACGTTCACACCATCCCTAGTATATAGCTCAAAGTAAATCTCAACTTAAAAATGCTGCGATCGCTCGCTTTGATTCGTGAGCCCTACAATCCACCCAGAAACAGGAACTTCAACAACTAATGCTAAATGCCAATTGGGAGCGGAGCGCCTTTTATATTTGTTCATTGCAACATGGTAATATGTGTATCATCGTAATGATAATAATAATTCTAGTAGGGTGGTTCTTAATCTTTGCTAACCAGAGGAATACTTACGCTAATCTGCAAGCATTCGTGGAATCGCAAATTTACGCTGTGTAATAAGAACAAATATCTACCACAATACAGGTGGAACACTGGATAAGAACCATTGCAATAAATATCGGAGATAGTATCGGCATTCCAAAAGGACGGGATGTCGATTTTAAACCAAAACCAGCCTGCCTACGTCACGGCGCAGTGCGCACGGTCGGAAACCAAGGCATTCACAATTCGGCTACTGATCATTGATCATACATAATTACCTGTAAGCAATAATAACGTGATATCAAAAATCATATGTATGAGTCTCCGGGGCTTGATCTCCTGTAGAACCCCTGGGACTGGCTCGCGGAACCTCTGGTATTCCGGGGAATAGCGGTTGAGGACCACTCTTCAATGGTTACGCTTTCTATGACTGTTTACGCGCATTGCACCAACATCTGAGGTAAAAGTGTATTCCTCAGAGTAGTGTCCAGTCCAGGCACGAGCGCGTATCTTTTCGAAATATCCGCCGCGATATCTGTACAGGTTGAACGATATTTGATCATGTGAATCTATCTATAAGCCCGCAAACCAACGCAAATTTTAACCAACATGCATAAGTATCGCATTTTCACATCACCGCGGACAAGTATTAGTAATATAGTTTATAACCGAGTCTCATGACCATGAATTCATGCCTCCAGCTCCCATCTGCGCGTCATCGTTTGAGGAAAGCCCTAAACCAGGGTTGATGGGCAAACTTTTTATCTCCAGGACCGCATTCAACATCTGAACCCCTTCGTGGGCCGTACTATTACAAGCCTAAACGCAATATGTTTATTTGAATATATAGTGACCGAAGACACGAAGATAATATATATAGTGTATATCAGAGTTGGATCAATTGTCATTTGTAATTGTAATTGAATGTAATTAATTACATTTTTCAATGTAATTGTAATGTAATTGTAATTGAAGCATTTTTATTTTGTGTAATTGTAATTGTAATTGTAATTTGACAAAAATTTTGCTCAATTACAATTTCAATTACATTAAATTGCTATTGAGACCTGACAAGCACAACATAAAATAATTGACTTATAAATTGACTCTTTAAATGTCGACAAGGAATTTGGTGGATCCATTCGCGGAAGCCCGTGACTGCGCCCTTGCGGGCGAAGTTTTTTTATTTTTACCGCTATGTTGGCCTCGGCTGCCATTGTATACAATTTTTAGATTACTAACCAACGGATGGATTCGCAACACGTGACTCACGATTGAATACGCCGAGAAGCGAACTGCTGAGCCGGCTAAAAGCAGCAGAATTGATATTGCCATAGCTGGCGATCCAAGCGTCGAAATTTGATATGTATGGTCCTAATCGAAAGCTAGTGTCGCACTGATTCCGCAATAAAAGTATATTTCCAGGCAATGGTACCATCCCAAAATAGTCGTGAAAGTCTGGGAATCGGCATTGTTCTGAACAATCGCTGGGCGTAATTGGTAATTGTTGTGGTCATGCTGCTGCAGCGCTCTCACTTTTCAGTAGAGTCGGCCTTAAACGGCTAGTTTGGAGCAGTTACATTGCCCTGACGAGATTTTATTTTGTATTTTCGGAATCAGTACATCAATAGCTTACGATAAAGACCAGATGCATCAATTTTGGACGCATGGATCGCCAGCTCTAGGACTACAAAGTTTGCTGCTTTTAGCCGGCTCTGCGGTACGTTTGTCGGTGCATTCATCCGTGACTCACATCTTGCGCATCTATCCGTTGGTTGGCAATCCACAATACGATTTCAGATCACGATGCTGCATCGTTATTTCGTCTGGCTAACTAACCAGACCACTGAATATTATATAACGTCTTATCTGACAAAGCACGGTTTTGTTTTCACTCCTCATCCTAATTCCTACGTCCCTCGATAAAAATAATAATATTTCTTTAATTATATGGTATATACGCAAATCCAACACGCGCATTTATTATAATACTTTTTCAACGACATACTGCACCCTATCCTCAATCCTAACCCATAGAAAATTAGGTAAATATTAACATTTTACATTTCCAAATACGTGAGCCATAATTACTGAGCATACAAAACACGCTTATATTACGTCACAATGACATCTCACATAGCATACTATGTACGCACATAAACGCATTTATTACTACACAATCTGAACTAGACTTGAATTGTTGTTAAATACGACGCTACAGTTGTCAAGGAGCACGGTTGAATTTATGATTATTCAATTACATGTTCAACAGCAGCAATTGTAATTGTAATTGTAATGTAATTGAAGCATGCAAGGAGTAATTGTAATTGTAATTGTAATTTGATATTTTTAGCATGGAGTAATTGTAATTGTAATGTAATTGAAACATTCATGAAAGTAATTGTAATTGTAATTGTAATTGAACTGAAATAATGTAATTGATCCAACTCTGGTGTATATATATTTATATCGAAGCACTCTTCAGAAACAGAAACGAGAATTTGTCAATGTCATTTTCAATATCAAATTTGATAAAATAGGCATGAAAGCCTGCTGCAGATTCTTAGAACAGGAGGTAAATTCGAATCTGTGAGCAGCGATCTGTTAATAGATTTCCTGATTCTGCTTTTGGCTTACATTCAGGACACACAATGCTGACAACATTACCATGTTACATTTGAATGCGCTTCAGCATGGCTAGTAGCACAGTACCACTGCGTAGAGCTATCCTTCGTGCTCTTTCGTGAAGACGACGTCAACATAATTTACTGCTATATCAAACTTTTTTTTACTTCGGTTGCTTTATTTTTCAGCTCATAATTGGAAAATACCGGTCTAATTTTCGTCTGGAACGAATGGGTCGATCTTGTCTAATCATCCATATCGACTGGAAATTTGCTGATTAGCTTCAGTTTTAGGGACATGGCACCATGTCACATGTGCTTTAAAACTTACTGACGCGATACTTATCGCTCACTATTGGACTCGAATCATCAAAATTAATACCAGTTTCAGCCCAGTCGTACTTTATGGAGCTGCGGGTATTCTTGAAACTAGGGTTGGGCACAACGATTCGGGCATTGGACACTGTAACAAAGGTGGTCAGTAACAAAGTAAAAGAGTAATTCTAGATTTCTCAGTACTTCAAGTAGATTTCGCCTACTCGCACAACTTCCTCAAGTGGATATTATTTTAGACTAATTCTACTTCTACTTAACAGTTTTCAATTTTGGGCAATTTGGATTTGTTGTTGGCTATTGTAGTATACAAAAAGGCCTGCATATAAGTGAGAGTGCAGGTAGGCCTACTTCTCGGGATTAATCCGCAATTGCTAATCGCTGAAACGGCAACTGAATTCGACGAGAAGCAAGAACTGCTAATTTACACCAGTAATGTACTCTTCAAACCCGATTACACACAAATTCGAAATTATAGTTTCAAGTATATGTAAATGTATCTATCATCCATGTCTCTCAAGAAAACATCATTTTTCTCAAGCTTAATTGCAGAAGGTTGTAATATATGCTAAAACGCGAACGATATATTCATTTGAAATTATTTTGCAACTGTGTTTTCTTTTCTCAAAACCCGTACAGCGAATAAATATTTAGCAATTAATAGCTAATATGCTGATTTCAATGTTAATATGATCTTACTATTGCTTGACAGCCATGGCTTTCAGCTTGTCCAGGCGATTCTTCTGTTGCAGGGTCGGAAATATGGCATCTATATGAATGACGTATCGGATATCTGTCTCGTAATCGCAGATATCGGATATTCGTTTATCCTCCGAAGTATTGGCGATTATGTCATAAACCGTTGCATCGAGGGGGTATTAGCCTTCGTATTTTCGGGAACGATCAGAAAATTTGACGGCAGCAATAAGTTTCTTTCCGGGAAATTTAAATGGAAAACAATAAGGATAAATTCCATTGTAAAAAATTAATTTGTTTTGGTTCATATATGCATAACCTATCACTATGGTGCAGTTCAGTGATCTCGATTTAGCAAATATCAAACCCAGTAGCCCTCAGACGTTTTGGAAGCGCCCCCTTGATGCCAGTACAAACTTTCGCAACCCCTTATCGTCATATCAAAAAATATAAAATATGAAAGTTTGCAATCCAATAGCATGTACATTTTATGGCATGGAAGGTTATCGCTGTTGGAAGACTTCTCAAATATGAAATCTGGACTATGGACCGAGCAATAATTGTGAGGTGGAAGCAAATCACTCGTAGCGCGTAAAATCATTCAGATGAATATTTGGTTAAGAATGAATTAAGCGCAACAAGGTTTAACGATTTTTGTATCTAATTCCTTCTATTTTTTGACCTGGGTTTGGTTCTAACGCATCTGACTATGAGCTAATTCAAAAAAACAATGACACCGGCCGCACGCCATTCAAACTTGGGACTTCTTAACGGGATAAGCAATCTTTACTTCGAGTCGCAGGTGTTCGGCAAGATAATCAGTCTATTAATTTTATTTTGGGCTGTCATAAAATGCGCTTACAATGAGTACTCGGAGGAGCTACTTCGACGTTCTTAGCCACTTCGATTTAAATCCTCTTTCTTAGATTCAAAAGGCATATTATATACATGGCATATGACACGAACAAGTAAATATCTTATTTCGCCATAACATTGAGTATTTATAAGCACTCCGCACAATTGCTTGAAGGACAGGCCAAAAAAAAGCACCAGCTAACGACTACACGCGTCCACCAACTAATAATAATTGGGAGACATCTTCTAATCGGCGCAAGTTCCGATAACGGTCACAGGAGCATCGGTCTATACTACGACGCTACTGACTTTTAAATCGCATTATAATTAGGATTGTTGCCGGAATTGAAACTTGTAACTTTCAGTCCAACTTAAACTCAGTACGAGTTCATCTTCATAACCTCTATATTTCTCTCGGGCGATTTCACAGACACCCCTTCAGATGCATTCACGACTCCAGTTTGAGAACCACTGGCCGCGCCAGGACCTATAGTTGAAGCGCTTGTCGGTCGTCCACCAAGTTCCGCGTGGCAAGATAGCGTAGTGCTGAAAATCAACAGTTGCAACACTAATGGGTTACGGGTTCGAATCCGACCGATCTCGACTCCAGAATACCTACCTAAGCGTTAAAAGTTTATCTCGGCTCCTACTTGCCATCTCATCCGCGTAACCGGTGTCTTACAAAAAGCCTAAATGTGGACCGTGGTATGCAGAGGTGGTCAAAGTAGTCAAGAAAGCTACTTAAGTAGAAGTAGAAGTAGTGACGGAAAAATCTACTCAAGTACGAATAGAAGTACTTCTTACATAAGCAATCCAAAACTACTCGAAGTAGAAGTAGAAGTGACTGACTTTAAATCTACTCAAGTGAGTAAGTAGTTGTGGAAACGATCGTAATTCGTTCGCATGGACTGTCAAAAACTGCAAATTGAGCTATGCGGAAGGTTTAGAGAGCTTGATTCCTATTGATGCATCCCACCAGGTGTCAATTTTTAACAGAATAAGCAGTCGTCCACATCATGGGATGTAAATGATAGTATTGATATGGAAATGCGATACTAATCCTTTGTTTACTCGAACACCCCATCTACAGAATATCATGGCATGGTGCCCTCCCCCATATTATAAGGCCCTTAGTTCAGTCGAAGAGCAATACGGATAAGTTGTGTCGGATACGGCTTTAACACTTTGCGCGATTAGTATACGTTAATTACAAATATGGCAGATCGTAAAAATGTCATATAGTGTATAGCTTTATTTTCGGAAAATATAAGGCATTATTACATTTGCTTTTATACTTCCACATGTATGTTCTCCAGACAAAAGAACTGAAACTTTAATTAGAACTCAGCATATAATACTCGTAATTGAAAGAAAAATACAAATACTACTTCTAAAAAACGGAAAATATATTTCATGTCTTTTGTCCAGAAAGTTTCAACGGTGGTCTGCTAAAACAGGTCCAACGTTAAAAAAAGCCAAGGTCCACTTTTCCAGATTAGGACACGTCATGGGCTGCTAGGTATAACAGGTAATTGCTAGATTGCGAAACGGTAGTTTCGAATGTTATGGGGGCCATACTTACTGTGATGAAATATTTGGTATAGGCGACATGCGGTGTGAACGGAACCACGCAACCCGGAATCTAAATTATACTCAGCGACACTTTCGTTAAAACATATTTGCCGCTCCATATCTACTATGCGCGAAGCGCAACGAAAATTCTCGGTATTTCATGACTTTTATGCAAATTAAATGTTGGTACTACGTGAAAACATCCCCGAAATTCCTTCGGCTAGCTTTCTTATTGGGGGATTAAACTACTTCTACTTGACAAACTTAAAATAGCGAAAAGTAAGTAAGTAGCTCACAAAATTTTACGAAGTAGAAGTAGCGAAAAAAAAGATCTACTTGAGTAAGTACCAGAAGTAGAGGAAAACTACTTGAGTACTTCGAAAAGTAGAAGTACTTCGTTACTTGACCACCTCTGAGTAACCATAAGTACATTTATAACTGATCTGAATAAAGTTTGTCGCCATTCGCCACACGACATATCAATCTCCCAGAAAATAGGTGAATCCAATCCAAATCCTAATCCGTTCAGAAAAAATCTCTAATCCTAATCCAATCCAAATCCGACAAAATTTCGCAAATCCTGTTTTTTCAAATCCTTATCCTAATCCATGCTCATTGCTCATCTCTGAGCTGTACCGGTACTCCGGTAGTCATAACAAAGTGACGAGAGAAAATCAAATCATACAAAACACAGACAATTAGCGGTATTTTCTTTAATGTTTTTGGAATGCATAGATACTCTTTGTGCTTGTTATTGGGCCGTTAATTCTTTGATGGGGGCACGAGGTGGGGTCGCTTTGAGGTGATGGATTCTGCTGCGGTGAATGTGGTTCTGAGAGCAATATTCAAGTTCAGTACCGCCAGTAACATATTTCAGGTATCTCTGCATTTCTCTGAGAGCTATTAAGGTGATTATCATTTAAAAAATGGTATTCTGCGAATCACGCAGCCTGATTCTAAAATCGGAATATGACTAACCCGGACCAGGACACCCGGACAGGACGGCGCTCGTTCCCTTTCGGACCAAAAACCTTTTTTCTCCGTAAGGCTGTACTGAGTTTGGTCCGAAAGTGAACGAGCCCCGTAGGTGCGTCAATTACATGTTCCGGATTCATCATCCGTGAGTGTAAAAAAACATTGGAAATTTTGACATTTTTCGTAGATTTTTGACTTGCTCAAGCTAAAACAGTCCTCCAAATTAGTGTTTCTTAAGGTTTTATCAATACAAAATCCCTTAAAATAACAAATTCACTATGAGACTAGCGTCTTTGCATGGAGAAACACTAGAAAATACGAGGTTGACAATTTGTCAACGGGTGTGCCGATTAAGTTACCTAAAATCCCTATGCTGATAAGGGTTAACAGCAGCAGTTGTTGGCTGGCAACACTGAAGTTGTGCGTACACTGCTGGTGACAAACATTGTTGCTTCATTCTGGCAATGGTGACTCCATCACAAATTTTCATCATGCGCTTCTTGATATAAGAACCGTGCAATGCCCACGAAGTCTTGCTTCAGTTAGGATAGTGCGGTACATTGAGCATAACGCTAAGTCGACCTATTTGTTGCATTTGAATGTTTATAATTCACAATGAGCCGACAATGGGCCGTCTACAACGATAGGCCTGTAAACTAGGCTACAAGCTGTAAAATGTCAAATGATAAGATCACCGACAGTGCAAAATATACGATACAAACGAAATGCAGTTTTAACTTTGTAAACAATTTTGACATTTTTTGATCTAACGCTCTAATTTTGACCTAATTTTGACTTTTTTGGACATGCACTCGCACTTTATTTGTCATGCAGAAGCAATAACAGTTTAGATCAACCAAATAACGCAGTGCAAGTGTTTATTTAGAGCAGCGGTTCTCAACCGGGGGTCCGCGAAGCATTTCCAGGGGGTCCGCGAAGCCTCTGAATTTACAAGATCGTTCTTAACCAAATTTGTATTTTTTTAAATTAGGAAAATCACGAGGCAGTTTTTCTTCATTAGCAGTAGAACTCACATCAACAGAATGGCCGCCAAAGATGAAATATCCTGCTGGGCAGACTCATTTTAGCTGCTAATTTTCAATATCCTACTGATACAAATATTTTGCTGTTTTGTTGGGGATTGTGTAAAAAATAAACAGTTGCATCAGTAAGGCCAATCACTGTCACTTGGATATGTTTACAAAAATCCATTTTCTCCTGTGATATAGCCTACATAACCACTTTTCCATAATAACTTCAAGATTGGCTGTTAGATAGAAATGGACAGGCTTGACGTTAAATGCTCAATAAGAAAATTATTTGGTGCCACAATTGTTGCGGTCATGCCCAATTGTGTCGTCGGAAGCGTTACCCGTTATTATTTCATTCGTCACCATCTTTCGTTGTCTAAATCTGTGGTTCTCAAACTGGGCGCGCGCACCCTTTGGGGGGCGTGAAAGAATCTGAAGGAGGGCACAAAGCTGTGGTCAACTGAAAAATATTTTCGCGGCTCGCGCGATTTACCGGCAGTTCGTTGTTGTTGCTATGTGTTTAGCCCGAGTTTGATATTGAAGAATTCTCTCATCAACAAGCAAAACCTTCAATGCAATCAAACTATCCATTGGGTTTGCTAGTATTTTGGTTTCATTTTGTGTTATGACAATAAGGGGGCGCAATTTTTCACTATCGTAAAGAGGGGCGTGTCTAAAAAAATTTGAGAACCGCTGGTCTAAATGGATTTTCAGCATTCGTTCATATCAAATCGAAGGCGCGGATTGTCAAGGCACGACCACGTATTTCAAGAAAAGCAGTTGCAGAATTCGCTTTGAAATAATAAAAGTCAACCCAATTTCTACATGAATAGTATGTCATTTTGAAGAAAAGTCATTTTGCTGCTGTTTATCACTAGCCCTACAGTTATCATTTGCACAAGATGATTGTGCGAATATTGAGCTAAATTTGATCTAAGACGTCAGGGGTCCGCGGGGGTCAGTGACGGCCCAAAAGGGGTCCGCGAAGACAAAAAGGTTGAGAACCAGTGATTTAGAGTCTATTGATCTACTTCTGACTGCTTGCGGTTTTTGAATAGTTTTATACAATAAACACAAAATATTAAAAGTAGTACTTTTATGTGGGTGCATACTCCAAAAACTTGATGAGATAGAGAAAAACGGAAGTCATTTTTTAATTCAGCGCCCAAAAGTTAATCGAAACCAATTGTCTGATCAATGTCAACAAACATTGTGTGTTACCAGTATAATCGATTGAATAACGAAGAAAGAAACGTAACAAGCAAACACCCTGCAACTCTTAAACTGTTGGGTCATACAACTTAACTTTGCAAAATTGACTTGACTTGACTCGGCGTCTAAAAATGTGGAATGACTCGTGACTCAGATTAAACTTCACTAGTCAATTTCAAGTCATCAAGTAATTGGTGTAAATAAAAATCGCTCTATATATGACATATGTTCGGATCGTTCTGGATACGCTGGTGTGACCTCTGACAGCGACCAATTTAATTCATTCAATGATTTTGCGTTCTACTGAACCTACATTGTTCGATCACAAATCAACTGACCGCAAACGTAGTGGTCGAAGCCTACAGCGCAGTGGTTCCCAACCTTTTTTTAGACACGCCCCCCTTTATGATAGTGAAAAATTTCGCGCCCCCCTTATCGTCATATCACAAAATCCAACCGGGATGCTAGCAGCCTCTACAAATTGTTTGATGGCATGGAACGTTATGACTGTTGATGACAGAATTCAAAAATATGAAATTCGGTCTATATAGAGAGAAACACGTCTCAATTCGAGGTAAATCGCGCACGGCGGGAATTTTTTTTCAGTTGACCGCTTCTTCGCGCGCCCTTCAGATGCTTTCACGCCACCCCCCGATGAGGGCGTCCCCCAGGTTGGGAACTACTGCTACAGCGCAAGTTGTCGTTAACTAGTAGTAAAGTAAAAAATAGCGAAATATCTATCTCTGCTCTATAGACTGGTCATTGGTGCCCGGTGCTAACCTTAACCAAACCTCATGTATGATTTAAATGGAATTCGAATATAGTTTACAAGGTTATACTAATTCTCGTCACTCATTGGCGCAGGCCTAAATTGTATCCCATGGATGTATAGTTGGGTAGTGCATCACATAAATTCGTTTCAATTATCTGAAGTTTCGTTTCCATTTTGTCGGATGATTATAGAATGAGAATATACAACAGTTACTTACGTACTTTAGCAGTTCTACGCATGTGTGAGCTATATAATACCTTTTTGCAGGTATATATTTAACTCTATATTTCAGTGGCGGCTCGTCCTATAGGGCAACTGGGGCATTGCCCCACCTAAAATTCTGTTCAATAACAATTCTTTACCATGTATAGACGCACCCAAATCTATATATACCGAAATCACAGCGAAAACCGTATTCTTCTTGTCCTTTCGCTTGTAAATGCCCATATATAGCGAAGTCTCTGCGAAAATCGAATTCTCTTCTGTGTTTGCGCTTTGCGAATGCCTAGCCGGGGCATGCCCCGGTAGCGCTCATAACAAGCTTTCACTGTCTATTCTCTCCAAGCCGCGCACAATAAAGAAACGGTGATTTACTCTCTCCTATTCATAAAACTACCGAGCAACCGGGGCACAATAACTCTGTGCCCCTAAGGTGTGATGTAACAATCGTATCTATAGCTGATCTCGGTTACCGTCATATGCGTTTGGTTGACCTTTGCTGGCATAGGTCGATTTTGATGGTGTTTCACACCATGAAAACTCTTGAAACTTCGTATGTCATGTCGTGATGGTGGTATTTAACACTGCCCCAAGTTTCAGGGTTTCTACTTTACGATTAGGGTAGTTTCCGAAGTTGAGTGGGTGCTGATCCGTAATGTATCGCAAACAGATTTTACTCAAAAGCCGATATTGGTATGGTATCCATTGATTTTGACGATGTTCAATACTGAGATCGGTTATGACATTTGGCACCATAAGTCTTAATATTAGTATCGAACGCTGTACCAAGTTTTAAGTTTGTCACCGAACTGTGTTAGTGGTAATTTCGTTTCCTAATTCGAGTGAGAGCAGACTCGTCATTTATCGCTAACAGATTATACGCAAAGCCGGTATTGGTCTCCATTGATTTTAATGACGCTCCTTACCTGGATCCGTCATAAGCTTTTGCACGGTATGTCTTGATTTTAGTATCGAACGCTGTGCCAAGTCTCAAGGTTGACACTCCATGATTAGGGCAGTAATTTCGTTATCAAGGTCGAATATGGTAGAGATGTGCTCCGATCTGACACTTTAGCCTACAACGCATTGCGGATTTCACGCAAAAGCCGGTGTATCGGCGTTAACGTTAACTGAGATGATGATATCATTCTCAGTTTGCATTCAAATATTTACTTTGATATTATATTCTCCAATGTCAATTTCACCGTGAAATTGTGGCCTTCAAGCCATTTGCTTACAACCCCCAGTCAAGCGCGATAGCTATATTTCGTTTTCGATGGCGGCTAACAGCTGTGATCACTCGATCAGCCTATTCCTCAGTAAATTTTACGCAAAATTGGTCTGTTCGTATTGATTTTGACAGTGTACCATACCGAAAAGGGCCATGAGGCCACTTCTCGATGATGTCATGTAACAGTGTACTAAGTTTAAGGCTTTCATCCACGTATTTATTCGGTAATATATTTTCCAAAGGCGATTTCGCAGCAGACCTATAGACAGTAATAAAGCCGTATGTGTCGCGTTGCAGTCTCCAGTTTCAAGGCCAAAATCTCCTATGCTGTACCGAGACCGAATTTCCGAGGCTGCTATTCTTAGTTCTTCAGAATGATGTTTTGGATTCAATATGACAGGCCCAATCTATGAGATAACAATTGCGTATCTGTCCGAACTCGCTGACCTTTCCAATTAGGCTTATGCTATCTCTCGAGTTATAGTCATTTCCATTTCTGCAGATAATTAGTCAGGTCTAGTGCGAACACGAACCGTGTTGAATCTTTGTTCCGTATGCCGTTTACGCAGTTACCACACTTCAAGTCACAGCTCACCGGCGGACCTCTCATAGCACATACGTTAAAATCACTGTTGCCGGGAAATTCAAGTTACCGTACCATAGGCTTACCATACGTCCTTTTTTAAGAGGATTTGTCCTCTTTTTTGACTTTTTTGAAAGTGTCCTCGGAGGACGGCCTTTTGTCCTCTTTTTTGAGATTTTGTCCTCTTTTTTGAAAATTTAGGTCAGATTTAGAGCAAATTGCGAGTAATATGCCGCAAATTAGCACAGAAGTGATGCTCCGGCGGGTATTTCGGAGTGAAAAACGGTGATTTTAGCTCTGAGCGAAAAGATGACCTCTTTTTTTTTTTTTTTTAGTCATCCACCTGGCAATGTGAAGAGAAAAACGGTATTTTGAGCTCTGAGCGAAAAGATGACCTTTTTTAGTCAATCGATCACAAATTGGGAAAAATTCACCGGTTTTTGAGAATTCTTCTCCGGTTTTGCAGATCTGAAATTTCTGAAGAAGTGTCCTCTTTTTAGATTTCCAAAATATGGTAAGCCTACCGTACCATCATTAAGTTACTTGTTTACGTTGGAAAACGCCATTGTGACGTCATCTTGATAAAAAAAGTCGCTTGCAGCCCTTGCCCCACCACCAGATACTGTCACGAGCCGCCACTGCTATATTTGTTCCTCGAATTGAATTGTGACTTGACTCATGACTTGACTTGACTCGACTTGACTCAAGTCACCTTCAAAAATCGAGTGACGTGACTTGACTCGAGTCACTTTCGAAAATCGATGGACTTGACTTGACTCGAGTAAAATGAGCAATGGCTCGAAAGGCCTTGTGACTCGCGCGTATCCGTATAGTGACTTGATTCCAACACTGCAACGTAACCTTTCAACTAACTCATACCCTACTAATTCTAAGAAATTAAAACAGCTTTTAACAGTAAATTCATATTTATTGACTCGAAGAACTTTTCGCGTGCCTCTTATCAAGAGCAACCGGCACGATAAAGGATACAGAACAGAGAACGTATCAAACAGCATGTTCCTAAGGGGATAAAATCGGTTTCGCAATCTCCGGATTCTGAAAATATCACTCAGCAATGTAAACAGAAACACGCATCAAAATCCCAATCGTACAGCCAAGTGTTGGCATGCAGTTCTTCAATTGGCCAGCATTTGGTCGACAACCCGTCTTGCGCCTCAAACTATTCAGACGACATGTTTTCAGTTTTATCCAAGGGTAGATCCATATTTCATTTAACAGCTTTGGAATCCACTTTCATCAAACTAAACAACCCGGTCCTTTGTCGCCAGAAAGAATTTTTGTATAACCTTTAACACCTGATGAAGGAGCGGCGCTCCGAAAGCTCGTGTAACTGTAATAAAGTTATATAAATCTACAAGTGGACGTTAAATAGGGTGTGGAAACTAACAAGGTCTTTTGTATAACCTTAAAATTTCACACTAGTTGTCGTTGCTTAGCTGTTCGTCCGTATTTCTGTACAATTTTATTTTTCTGTATTGCTGCATTGTCTCATTGTATTTGTATGTTATTCCTCACAGGCACTACTTCTTCAAGTTGCTTGTTGCTATATACGCCGCATTGTTGCTATGGTTGAATTTCCATTTCCATTTATTTATAAATTTTCATTATTGCGTCACAATTCGCCATTTGGTTATGAATCCATCTCTGTTCTGTATCCTTTATCGTGCCGGTTGCTCTTGATAAGAGGCACGCGAAAAGTTATTCGAGTCAATAAATATGAATTTACTGTTAAAAGCCGTGTTCAAGTTTTGTACCACCAATCAGTTATTCAAGAAATTAAAAATGCAACTTTTTACTGCAAATTTTGTGAAAGTTAGGGGCAACTTCCCCACGATTTTAGCCCAAAAAAACTTCCCCCACTGACTGGTGTTTAATGCTATATGAATCCATTCCACGCCAAACGACCAGGGTAATAGAGAATGGTGTGATATCATCGTCAACTGAAATTTCACGAGCGGTCGTTTACAATATTCAAGACCAACGATGTAACGCAATCTCATTGATGTTGCAATTAGCATCCGGTGCAAGCCTTGTGATAGAAATTTGAGATAGATAATTGAAACACCACAGACGCGGTGTCAGGATATTGCAATTTATATCAAAAGCCATCACAAAACTGTGTTGTTGAAATCTGAGGTATGAAATTGAAGCATGTTCGAATTTTCTGGCAATCGCCATGTATATCGGTTTTTATGACATCGATTAGGATCTTCATTTTGGCATATATTGACATGACAAATGGTTGATTCCTTTCTCACTATTTACCGCACCCATTGTAAAATAGTATGAGGTCAACTAAACTTCACAAGAACAAGCTAGCTACATTCCAGTCTGGTAGACTTTACACTGCGTAGCCTACAGTGCGTACCATTCTCATGCACAATTATTTACAATAACAACCGTGCCGACGGTCTCCTAACTAATAGCTTCACTAAACAATGAACGAATTTTGTACCCGACACAGGCAAATCTCACGGCTCAGTGAAATTGGTTCACGTCACAATTTCCATTTGACTACAGGTAATTTGACGGTCATTTTTGACCGGCTTGCCGAGCATTAAATTTGTTGAACGGGGTATCAAAGCTGACGCTGTAATGCTTGCGAAAATATAAAATTTATTCCGTTCATGGCCCTGGAACCCCCACAATCAGCCCCAAATTATTCATTGTTGGGGAGATTGGCAGTGTGACGCAGCAATGCTGTCTGGCGAAACGAGAGAGTAGCTCAAGAAAAAAGGAGCCAGACAGCATTGTTGCGTCTCTCGTTTCGCAAGACAGCATTGTTGCGTCCCAATGCCAATCTCCATAACAATGAAAAATTAGAGGCTGATTTTGGGGGTTCCAGAGCCGCGAGCGGAATAAAATTTATATTTTCGTAATCAGTGCAGAGTCAGCTTTCGATTGATACCCGTTTCACCAAATTTAATGCTCGGCGAGTCGGTCAAAAATGACCGTCAAATTGCCTGTAGCCAAATGGAAATTGTGACGTGAATCAATTTCACTGAGCCGTGAGATTTGCTTGTGTCGACACCATATAGGACACTATGATTCAACAAATTGACAACTGACAGCCTGCAACGCGTTTTCGCATTATGAGGAAGCAGATAACGCCACTTGATTGAAAACTCGGGACACTTCGACTACAACCATCGCTCGTAACCTTTTCCAACTTAATGCGTCGTGATTAGCAATATTTAATTTAATCGCACGATTAGCATTCTTCCAGATCAGCTAATTTTATTACCTCCGCCCTAACATAGGAATACGAAGCCGGGCAACAATTTAGCATGTGAAGACGTGTGGGGCCTGATATCTTTGCAGACACCGCACGATGATCATGATCATGTTACGAGAGAGGAGAAAGTCATCAACAAAAATGGCCGTATCAATTTCTCTGAATCGGTAATCAATCATTGCGTTTGTCAACGCGATAACAGCAGCGTCAATAGGGTTGCATTTAAAACAAAAATCAATTTAAAGTAAACACGTTTTAAACGAGGCCTTTGTTTAAAACAGAGGTCACCAACCCGGTGCCCGCGGGCACCAGGTAGCCCGTGAGGACTGGATGAGTAGCCCGCGAGCTCATTCTAAAAATATGTGGAATAGCAGCATTTACCAATATTCGTCAGATTATTACCAGTGAGATTTTAAATATATAGATTGATTGATTCAGCTATTCTTGTTTAAAACACACTAACATGTAACTTACATATATAAACACTTGAAAATATCTTCAATTACAATTAGTAATATATAGATGTTTGTGATAGAATCACCAGAAATTCAAGATACGGCGCATTGCCTATAAAGGCGGCATGACGGAATGCCGTTCACGGTCTTCTTAAAATGGCAGGGGGTTCCGTTACGATAGCTCGAAGACCAGAAGAATGCCAAAGAGTAAACAATATTACTAATCGGAGTCAGATAGCCGTGAAGTACTAGCAGATTTTCAATATCTGTATACCCATTACGTATTGCATCTTTTGGCACATCTTGTTTCTGTTACACTCCACGCAGTTTAATATACCATGTTTCTAACTTTCTGTAATCGTTGCTGGTGTACGGTATAATGAAATCTTGTCATTTCTGGATGCTGAACAGTTGGAGATTGAAATTGTAACACTGCAAAATGACCCCCACCTCAGTCTGCAGCAAACGTTTGGTGCATTGTTCATACCGAAAAGTACAGTGGTGTAAACGCAGCAGCTATGAAGGTTGCAAGCGTCTATGGTTCAACTTATCGTTGTGAATCAGCCTTTTCGGACATGAACTTCATCAAAAACAAACACAAAACACGCCTAATTAATGCACATCTGGAACACTCAATAAGAATTGCAGTGTCAAGTAGAATACCAGAGTACAGCGCACTAGTTGATATCATAGAATGCCAGGCTTCAGCGGCGGCTCGTCCTATAGGGCAACTGTGGCATTGCCCCACCTAAAATTTTGTTCAAAAACAATTATTTATCATTTAAAGACGCACAGCAATCAATATATACCGAAGTCACAGCGAAAATCGCAATCTTCTTGTGCTTTCGCTTGTAAATGCCCATATATAGCGAAGTCTCTGCGAAAATAGAATTCTCTTCCGTGTTTTCGCTTTGCGAATGGCTAGCCGGGGCATGCCCCGGTAGCGCTCAAAACAAACTTTCACTGTCTATTCTCTCAAAGCCGCGCACAATACAGAAACGGTGATTTACTCTCTCCTATTCATAAAATTACCGAGCAGGTGGGGCAACATAGCCTTGTTGCCCTTAAGGTGTGATGTAACAATCGTATCTACATCTGAACTCGGTTACCGTCATGTGCGTTGAGTCGACCTTTGATGGTATAGGTCAATTTTTATGGTGTTTCGCACCATGATAATTCTTGAAACTTGGTATGTTATGTCGTGATGGTGGTATTTAACACTGCCCCAAGTTTTAGGGTTTCTACTTAAAGATTAGGGTAGTAATTTCGTTTCTGAAGTTGAGTGTGTGCTGATCCGTCATGTATCGCAAACAGATTTTACTCAAAAGCCGGTATTGGTATCCATTGATTTTGACGATGTTCCATACCGAGATCGGCCATGACATTCCGCACGGTAAGTCTTAATGTTAGTATCGAACGCTGTACCAAGTTTTAAGTTTGTCACTGAACTATGTAGTGCTAATTTCGGTTCCTAAGTCGAGTGAGAGCTGACTCGTCATTTATCGCTAACAGATTTTACGCAAAGCCGGTATTGGTCTCCATTGATTTTAACGATGCTCCTTACCTAGATCCGTCATGAGCTTTTGCACGGTATGTCTTGATTTTAGTATCGAACGCTGTGCCAAGTCTCAAGGTTGACTCTCAGCAGCAATTTCGTTATCAAGGCCGAGTATGGTAGAGATGTGCGCTGATCTGACACTTCAACACGCCTAACGCATTGCGGATTTCGTGCAAAAATCGGTGTATCTGTGCTAACGTTAAATGTGTTCCATACTGAGATAGGTGATGAGATGATGATATCATGAAACAGTTTACTAACATTCTCGGTTTGCATTCAAATATTTACTTTTATTTTATATTCTCCAATGTCTTGGCCTTCAAGCCATTTGCTTACAACCCCCTGTCAAGCGCGATGGCGGCTAACAGCTGATCACTTGATCACCCTACTAGTCAGTAAATTTTACGCAAAATTCGGTGTTGGTCTGTTCGTATTAATTTTGACAGTGTACCATACCGAAAAGGGTCATGAGGCTACTTCTCGATGATGTCATGTAACAGTGTACGAAGTTTACGGCTTTCATCCACGTATTTATTCGGTAATATATTTTGCAAAGGCGATTTCGCAGCAGACATATAGACAGTAAGTCGTATGTATCGTGTTACAGTCTCCAGTTTCAAGGCCAAAATTTCCTATGCTGCACCGAGACCGAATTTCCGAGGCTGCTATCCTTAGTTCTTCAGAATGATGTTTTGGATTCGATATGACAGGCCCAATCTATGAGATAACAATTGCGTATGTGTCCGAACTCGTTGACCTTGCCGGTTAGGCTTACGCACTCTCTCGAGTTATAGTCATTTCCATTTCTGCAGATAATTAGTCCGGTCAAGTGCGAACATGAACCGTGTAGAATCTTTGTTCCGTACGCCGTTTACGCAGTTACCACACTTCAAGTCACAGCTCACCGGCTGACCTCTCGCGGCACATACGTTAAAATTACTGTTGTCGGGAAATTCATGTTACCGTACCATCATTAAGTTACTTGTTTACGTTAGAAAACGCCAGTGTGACGTCATCTTGATAAAAAGTCGCTTGCAGCCCTTGCCCCACCACCTGATATTGTCACGAGCCGCCACTGCCAGGCTTCCCACTGACTGCTGTAGAAACATATAACATGATGTCCAGTCCTGCCCAGTGCTATGAATATCAAAGCGGAAATTCTATGTGACACGGGCAAACGACAGGAGTAAATAGTAGCCCGCCGCTTCAATCATTACGCAAAAGTAGCCCTCGGTTGCAAAAAGGTTGGTGACCCCGGTTTAAAACATGTTATTTATTGTTATTTTTTAAGTCATGGCATCCCAAATATTCAATTGTGACGTCATAGTGAATAGCAATTGAAAATATAGGGGTGTAAATATAGATCATTTGACGAAAGATCTGTACTATTGCTGTTGATCCGACTAGTTTGGAAATTGTCCGTAGTCTCATACATCATGTTTTCTAGAAGGTATTTACACAATTATGGCATAATTTCACAAGTAAAAAAAAACATACCTTTCTTTTTTCCAGGCGTTTGCTCAATACACCGCCTAAAACAGGTTTTAAACAAAGTGTTTAAAAACACCGTTTGTTTTAAATGCAACCCTAAACGGAAAAGAGTCAATAGCACGCGCACGAAGACCAATTTTGCAACCGCAACTACAGGTTTAAGTGTGTAAATCAACACCTCGTATAGGTCCTGAAAAGCCTATATAAGACGCTTGCTCTTCTCGAACGTATCACTTAGGGAACCGTGCAGTGACTATCTCACCTTCCTCATTTTGAGGTGAAATAGTGAATCGTCGGAAGGCGGACTTTATAAACTTTACCGCGTGACTAATTTTTCATGCTCGACAGTAGTCCTTGTATGCTTGACGGAATTGTCGTGCTTACGCTGAAGCTTCGGATCAGGAGTGTCATATATTTTACCATAGCGTCTTAATGGCGTGAGCCGCTTGAATGTTTATTGGCCGTTTTTAATCGTCCGATAGGAGCGAACTGGATTAGGTAACGATAAAAATAGGACTTATATTACTACATATCAAGATCGATATTAATTATTCTATGAAAACTATGTGTAGGCCTACACATAACCGTAACTGCCGCTTCCCAAACCCCCCAATTGGGGGCGAGCCCGAAGGGGGTCCAAAAATATTTCGTGAATTAGCATAAATTATGGAGTATTTTTTGAAAATTTATGTAACTCTTTCTATTTTTTTTTTCGCGCTGTGCGCGATTTCAAGTTGCCAATTATATTTATTTTTGGGTACTCTTCTCCCAAGAAAAAATACCCAAGATTTATAGAAATGGGCATATCGGCGTTGGCCATGACCGCGCCACGACGCACCAAGACATATAAAGTAGGGCATGTAACATGCGACTCCAAGAAGTGTGCCAGAACGATCGGAAGCGAGAAAACCTTTGCCGAAAAGGACTGCCATAATGCTGACCGAAAACTTCGTTATATATACAAAACACTGTTTTGGTAATCTGAACCTCACAAGATAGATACCATCCCGCAGGGGAAAATTATATGCCAGTGAAGAAATTCCAATTTGAAATCGTGTGCGTCTTTTAGTTTCGTAACCTACGTTATGGCGATACTATACTTTTTTATATGGCAGACAGGAGGTGACTAGATAACATCATGTTAAGGAGTCATACCAACGGGCCCTACAGTTTCCAAGACACCTCACTCAGCTCTACCGGTAAATCTGATTACGTGAGCAGAGAGGACAAGACGTTGATAGCAATATATATGCAATTCCCGATCTTATTGACCGATTGTATCATGAATTATATAAAACTTTCGCGCTTCGCGCGTTTAGGCGACAGAAGCTGACCCACTAAACGGCCCCTTATGTAGATGATAATTAAGCAGCAGTACTTATCGAATAGCCTAAGTGGGGTCTGGGGGCCCCCAGAAATTCGGTTCATCAAGATATGGGGGGCCCAAGACCAACGTTTTTTTTAGGGGGGCTGGCGAAGTGCTGTTACGGCCCTGGGCCTACATGTGCTAGCCACTCCAAGCGAGATTTTTTTTAAAGGTAATGTATGAATTCGGTCAATAATAATGTAAGTTGCATATATCGTTGGTCGCCTCTGTGTACCGCTCGGTTCATTTAGCCAGGACATGATTAATCTGCGTTTGGAAATATCGATATCGAAGATTTCGGTGAAAATGCGTCTATCATTTTGTGCAAACTACAAAGATTTCATCGCCGACGATCATTCTGCAGGTGCAGACGCGAATCCGCATGTTGAACGACACGTTCTCTCAAAACAGCAAATATAATCAGACCCAATTCCGTATATTGAATGTATTTTTAACATGGAGGGGGACCAATACTAAAACCATGAAATCGGGTAACAATAAATCGCGCGGAGTGCAAAGAAAAACATAAAAATATCAAGTGAAATAAATCTGCCACGAAATATTCTACTTTGTGTTCATATTTCAAAAATTATACCTTGTGCTAGACCAGTGGTTCCCAACCTTTTTCCACCCACGTACCATTTCGAGGTTTTATGCAGTGCTCGCGTACCATCTACCCTAAATTCACAATTTATGACGTCATAATCACGTATTTGACCTATGCGAGGTGTAATAAGAAATTCCATTAAACTATATGCATTATCAGCCAGGGTTGATGAAATGCATGGAATTATTTTTTCATCAACAGTCACAAGAAGAGCAACATAATGAAATAACATTAACAAACCAAAAAGTCAATTTATTTAATGCAATGGCTGCGTTTGTTTATTGTCCACTATAGCTGGTCGATGCGTGCCATACGTTTGCTCATAGCATAGTGTCCTATAAATTATGATGTGGACTGTGGACCAATGTTCCCTCTAATTCTTGACGAGTCTGCGCACACTCACCAATTCACTGCGCAGACCCTTGAACAACAGTGCGTAACGACTAAAAAAAAGGTCATCACTTCGGATTTTTTCTGCGCAACTGAGATTTTCTGTGCGCAGATACCGTGTCAGCACTGCGCACGTGCGCAGCTTAGAGGGAACATTGGTGTGGACACAAGCAAATCTCACGGCTCAGTGAAATTGGTCTACGTCAAACTTTTCATTTGGCTAAAGCAGGGGTGGGCAAACTTTTGAGCTCGCGGGCCGCATTCAATATCTGAATCCATTCGCGGGCCGCACTATATAAAATTGGGATTATGAACCAAAACGCAATATTGGTATTTGATTGTATAGTGAGGACAAGGAGATAATATATATGCATATTTACAACAATCCAAACATTGCTTTATGATATCGTACACGCGTCAGAAACAGTGGCGAGATTTCATAGGCTGGTCGACCGTAATAACCAACTTGTCAAAACTATAGAGATGAAAGTCGGTTGTCCCGATTCTTAGCACAGGATTGAAATTTAAATATGTGAGCAGCGATCCGTTCATAGATTTACTAATTTCATTTTTGGATCACTTCCAGGACATACAATTCTGACAGCATCATAATCATGTTAGCTACAAACACGCTTCCACTATGTGTAGATAAAATGTAAATACCCTGATTCTGCGCTTACAGAGAACGAATCTATCCACGGCACGCACGAATCGTTTTTTATAAGCACATCTCTGAAATAATTAAAACTGGAGTGGCCAATCCCAAATCACACTAGTGATCCGAATTATGTCAATCTCGTTTAGGATTTCTGTGGTGTTTACCAGTTGAAACCTTTCTAACTGCGGGCGCCTTTAGATCAGGATGTCGCGCCAGAAATTAAACATTAAAATGATATAGGAAGTATTTACCTTAGGACAGTGGTTCTCAAACTTTTTAAGACACGCCCCTTCACCCCCTTATGATGGTATGATGGAGTTCGGGCCCACCTTATCGCCATATCACAAACGCAACCAGGATGCTCGCAAACCTAACGGATAGTTATATGGCATGGAAGGTTACGACTGTGGATGAGAGATCTTAAAAGATGAAATTCAGACTAAAAATACATAGCAACTAGTATGAATGGGATGTAGATAGCGCGAAAGTTTTTTGAGTTGAGCTCAGCTTCGAGCATGTTTTCACCCCTCAGTGCCCCCCAGTATGAGAACCACTGCCTTAGAATTATCATGGTGAAATATATCAAGAAAAAGTATAATAAAGGGCAAGATAGCGTAATGGTGAAGCGTCCGACTTCTTGATCGGTAGGTCATGGGTTCTGACCCCGGCCGGGTCAGACCAAAGACCTGATTAGTAACACTGGTATCCATGACTTCCCTGCTTGGCGCTCATGCATTACTGGGATAGCATGGAGGGATGGTGCAATACTTAGAAAACCGTACAAGGCTATATCTGTACCTTCCTTGTCCAGCGGCATATGCACATCATGCACTCATGGTATGCACGTGCATGTGCACTGTGTAGTTATGTACAGATCGCGTGTATGTATATCATGAGTTGGTGTATATGCCGCAAAAACATCACGGAGAAAATATAGCTAAGTCCTTTCCTTTCCTTTCAAGTCCCAGCATTATTTCGATGTTTAGTACCCATTTTATCAATATTTTTATTATTTTTTAATTTTTTTTCTTTAGACTCTCGCGGGCCGCACAGAACGTTGTGGCGGGCCGCATGCGGCCCGCGGGCCGTAGTTTGCCCACACCTGCTCTAGAGTCTAGTCTAGTCTAGTGTCGCCAGCGCCTCCAAAAGGCGATTGGGATTTTGAAGCGCGCGAAACGCTCAGGGGGCAATATGGGTGGCGCTAAAGAAGAATAGCGTCGCGGTAGAGGGAGCAGTAGGGACATATGATGATATAAAATAAGAACAGTTATATATATAGCCTATATCGCTGGGTTCTCATTGCAAATTAACATTCGACAAAATCAGTCAAATCTCGAAATTTTTCGTCGCGCTGCGCGCCAAATATCTGCCAGCAGTGTTTGCAACATGTTTCTATGTATGCAGTGGTCTATTATATTTCATGTCAAATTAATTACGCGTACTTTTAGATCGCTAGTTCTCCGTTGAAATACTCCCATCACGCTGCATCGGGTTATGTCAAAATGTTTCGAACTAGGTATTTTACCCAACCGCAAACAGCCTGTCGAAATCGAAGAAAGTGGCACTGCACCACTGATAAGAGTGAGAGTGAGAGCCCTTTGTGCATAAAAGATGCTTTGAAGCTTTTTGGTATTTGGTATTTGTATTGGAAAGCTACAAAATTGAATCTTCGGAATATTTCTTCATCGTATCATAAAGGATGATACTGTTTAGTGTGGTGATGTGCAACCTTACATGAACGTTCTATAATTTGGATTGCTTTGTATCCAATACATTCATGTTAAAGTTAATCGAACAGATGGTATGAGCCCGTACCCGATGGTTGTTACAACAAACTTGATTTGATCCTGAATATAGCACATGCAATTATCATGTCGTTAATCAGTCGAGTGGTCCTCGGGCTCGATTCATTATTGCAAAAATATCTAATAATCATAAATGCAATATAGAACTATATATTATGTCGTTGCATGAAAGGTATAAATTTGAACTTTTCTCAAAATTAATGATCCTCGAATAATAATCGACTCCACTGTAAGCCTAAAATGGGTTTCATCATTGAGTCACCCAGTAAGTATATTTGGCCTGTTAGACATCCCTAGCATGCAGTGCAGAACTGCAGATGTATTCTCTATAGATACGATTATAACTATTACATTGTAGCTCTCGATACCCCTCAATATTCTAATGATATTATTCATTCACAATATTAATAATATTTTTATGTGTATCACTTGATTCAGATATTCTCCGCAAATTCTGACCAAAACAGCATCGTTGACAACGAACTGTCTCCGCCCATCACTGCCAGATATGTCCGCATTCACCCGGTGACGTATCATAACCACATGAGCATGAGAATTGAGATGAGAGATTGTTGAAGGATCTACAGAATCGAGAGTTGAATGTATCGTATATATCACGTATAAGCCGATCACTATAGCATAAAACTATCGACCGTCATGTTTGCTTTCTTTGTTTTGACTAAGAATATACAATAAAAAAACAATTCATGGGTATTTCTTGACTTGTCTCTTCGCACACGCAGTGATATTGAAGGCAAAGTCGGATGGTAATCATACTGTGATACCAGGGTATGGAGAATCGAATCACAACTGATTCGAATTAGATTCCAGGAATTTTGATCGAATAGAACCAATAATATGCAATATTTCCTATTGACCAAAATTGGCATCGGGACAGCAGACATTAGCTGATAGAAAATAAACCAATTTAAAATGAAGTAGGGTCTAATAGTAGTCAGGGTTACGAGCTTACGACGATATACAATAAATCTTGATTTTAGGAGACCTGGTAGCGATTAAATTTGGTAAGGAACTACGATTTGGTTTGAGAAACCATGCAGTTACTGCGGAACTCGTCACGGCGCTTGCATTATAGCAAAATGGTTGACTAGATCACTATTACCAGCCAGAGGTGGTCAGTAACAAAATACTTCTACTTTTGCCAAGTAAGCCTATGTATACTCAAGTTTCCTGACTAACACGGTGTAGCCCATGAATAGGAGCTCAGAAGGGTGGTTTTGGAACGTTTAGTATCCCGGAGAACCTTGCGCTAATATACAAGTATGTGGGAGCTCCAAATTTTCGTGGAGTCATTTAAACAAAAATCCGCCACGTTACATATCAAACTTCACGTCCAATACGTTACTATAAACGTATCAGGGTGCACAAAACGGACTGTGCATCAAGAAAGTCTTTGACGAATCATAATAATCTGATTTCCATACATCGCTGTTCCCTTTCAAACACCAAGTGAATCCTGAATCGATGCGGTAATCACGTGTTTACCCACGGAATAAATCGTATTTATTATCAACTTCAAGTTTATACCATAGAGTCAAGAAATAGTATTCAATTCATTTATTAATGTCATTGATTATAGCCTTCTTCAATAGCTGTTGAAATCAATGAGACATCTGTGTTAATAAGTTCTTTGAGCTGACGCCGCCCCTCAGTTAGATTGGACCGCATCTTTTTCTCGTTAGTGACCAAGTTCGAAAATGTTTTCTCGTAAATATTGGGGAATTGCGGCAGACTGTAGCGGCGGACCGCATTATCATGTAAGACCGGACACTGTCTGCGGACCACTCAAAATCCCGTCGTGAGCCGTATGTCGACCGCACCTGGCCCACAGCTTTCCAGAGAAGCCAGTGTCAGTCACATTATATCATAGAATCAAACCTATTTGTATACTACAAACATCCGCACATCTTTATGATGAAATCCTACTGTCACTTTGCAACGTGTCTCGCTTATTACGACCTATACTTCAAGAACCCATGTCTTAGAACAATACCAAATCGAGTATATTTTGGTGAATAATGATTGAAGTTGACATTTTTATTCGCGCATGGTGCGATTTAGTGTCACTGGCCTTCGTAATTATCCTAAATGCGAACAGTTTACGTGGATTAATCTAACTTTAATGTAAAAGAACTGTATGTTCCTAGCATCGCCTTACGTCGATGGATGTCTTAGGGAGGTTTTAGTATAGGGGTGTACACTGTGCAATCTGCGGGCAAGCGACCAGTAGACAATAGCATTTCTGTGGCGACTTTGTCGTACCAGGACATGAAGTTTTGGCTAACATGCGGCTACATGAAGTGTGCTGCCACTAAAATTGACGGCGATAAAACCTTGTATAATTCCGTGCTCTCGATTGTTAAGACACCACATGCATCTCCTCCGCCGATAAATCTGATCAAGTGGGCTGTAAGAGCACCAAAGAGTAATAGTAATGCATGCGTGCAAGTACTAAATTTATTAACCAATTTCATTCATTAACTTCAAAATATTTCCGGTTTGCGCGACAAGAGAATTAATTCTCAATGATTTTACCTATTATACACCTGTAGAATTGCAAATAATTACTAAATATACCAATTAACCAAAAACAAAAAACTGACCAAAAGCATGGATTGGTGAATGCACGCATGATTTCTATGACTTCTAAATAGCGATGGTATGAAATCGTTGCATTACTTGCTCTGTTCAATCCCTGACAACTGGCATTCCTTCCACTGTTTGCATTGGCTATTAGTTATTTGAACTATAGCTAACTACGACTTTCGACGATACAACAGGCATGATGGCATAATGTTTATTTCACTGTTTCACCGTGTACACTGTCGGAGGATTTGCGAGCCGCCATGTCAATAGCGTTAATCGCTTCCCCTTGTTCCGTGCCCTCTGTCCACATGAATCGGTAGCGATCGTTGAAGTCGTTTTTTCCGTCGATGCAGCTTTGCAGAAATTCAATATACTTGATAGCGAACTGAAACATGTGTGGCAAAATCCTCATTTAATTACTGTTGTATTCCAGAGTTACATCGTGGAATTTGGCACCCTTGTCGCTTGAGCTTGACGCTTCGCATCTGTGGCACGTTGATTAGCTTAACTAAAACTCAATTCATCAAAATACGGGCGATTGTGTAGTGCAAGCAAGTGCAAACGGACCGTTGTCACTATGACAATGAGAATTGAGACATAGTAATCTAAAGAGCAAAAATACGATGCTTTAAAATTTTGATATCCAAATCCAAGTCCGTTCTCATCTCTGATGAAGTAAGCGTCATATCACTCCTTAGTTTTCTGTCATTGAGAGATTTCATTCACTCGGGATGTCCACAGAAACAGGATTATCGGACTATGGGTGTGTTAATCGTTAATGCATTGCTACTATATTTTCACATCCCAAACAGAGGCGCTTTTTTCCAACTTCAATAACTCACATAAAAACGGAATTTACACTGATCGTTATTCTTGTTAAGTTGACCTTTTTTATTTTTCAGTCAATCTGATGTCTAATCGCCTAGACCTCAAAGTAAAATGAGGACGGGCTGCGAAAAAAGAAAAAAAAATGGGCGCCCTCAAAGAACATTTTACTTTTATTGAAAAAAAAGAGGACAAATCCTCCCAAAAGCGGGCATATGGTATCCCTAGTTAAATCAGTTAAGCTATCCAAAAGATCGTGATTGGCAAGATTTAAAGCCATATTAGATCTCAATCATGGTGAATATCTGTTAACGGATATGTAAGCCTACATTGTTTTTCCGGTCGTACAGTTTGTTGTAGGCTACTGCTGTGTAGAGTGTGTAGACATATCTGGTTTGGCCATAACTCGCTCAGGTCCAGTGCACATGACCTTAGTGGTCAAGCACCTTCAAACCCCTTTTACATACATACATACAAGGTGAAGCTATTCGAATCAATTAGAAAGGTTACTACTTTCCATCTCGTCTATCCTTGAGATCTTCCCACAGTACGCAGCCGTAATGCGTTTTACCTACCTGAAGAGTTTGTTTCTTCTGTAGTTTTCGCCCTTTGGGCAATCGAACCGGAATTACTTTCTGCAGATCCTCCATCGCGTCGTTAAAAACGCGGAGGCGCTGCTTCTCTTTTTGGGCTGCCAACGGACTCTTTCTTTTTATGGTGCCGTTGATCGTGCTTGGGGTCGATGAGCTTGAAGAGCAATCGAGTCTGCATTTGCTCGATTGTATTCGTTGATGGCTATTAGTACCATCGATTGTCGTCAGACCTGTCGATATAAGCGAGACCATCGTTAAGAGAATTTATACGTTCGGTAGTTTTCTGGGACAACCGAACTAAATAGGCTCTTTTTACGTGATACAATTTTCGCCTTCCTCTTGGATACGTCGCGTACTGCAAATAACGCTGTAGTTGCAGCGTACTGCAAATAACGCTGTTACTGCTGCAGCAGGCAACACTAAATAAGATTCATGAATGCTGTTGGCTACTGTCACCCTATCTAAGCAATGAAATTATAAAGTATACGTTTGGAAAAATATTATCACTGATCATTCACTTCATTGCGAAATTTTGACGGTACAGGTCTTACAATTTTAGTATGCTAACAGTTGGCAATGTCACGAATGTGGAAAATGTACGATAACATATGCTTATTTGGTGAATTTATGCAACAGTAAATCATCCACAACTACCATAAGTCGCGTAAGGAGCGTACGGAGCTTCTTGGAGGTACAGAACTTCAATATAAAATTGAATGGTATATATTCATATTGAAATGAGCCCAAATATATTTGGCTGACACTCGTCAGGGGTAATCGTATTTACGTATCACATAATAATTTTATGTATATAGGCTACACACAATCGGTCTCAGCTTGTTCTTAAATGATACCGCATTACCACAGACTGGCTGCTTCTAACATTTTAATGTATATACTACACAAGTCCACAAGGGTTACATGCTGTACGCCATGTTACCGCTACGAAATTCGAAACACGATAGACCAATAACCCTTTTCGTTTGATCAACACGATATCAAAGAAGATCACCATCAGTATAGCTTACAACTCACCTGTGAAACATACAAAATCAATTTCTAGAAAGCTGGAACTGTAGTCCATCCCAGATCTTGCATTAAAAGTATATGACCACCTTCACTTGTTAGCCAGTTCGTAATCCTATCTGAAACCTCATTCAAGTCGATTCTTGTAATGGAATTAAATAGAACGAGCTGGATCGATTCGCACCTCCTTACGATTTTATTCGGTTCTGTTTGAGGTTACTTTCAACGGACAGAAGAGGAAGGAAGGGCCTTGTTGAACTGGGATTTACGCGAGCGATTCCCTGCCTGTTTTTCTCTGATCAGGGCGTAGGATTAGCGAAATGTTCACTTCCATGATTTCCGTTGAGCACACATGCTTGAATTTGAACGTTAACATTGTAGCCTACTTTTAATTTCGACGCGATCTAATTTCTGTCAGATTCACCAGGAAGCGTAGTCATTTTTTAATGAGATATATCTCTTAACGTAGACCAAATAGTCGTCAGCCGTCATTGCATAAATTTCGGCCAAGAGAGAAATAGCGTTGAGTAGCTGATGCATCCCTGCCCAAATCTTTCAGCCGATAATCAAGTTCTTTTAATCAGTGGTTAATTGAAAGGTTGCAGTAACAAATAGTCTATCAATGAAATCAACTAAATAATATCGCGGTAACACAAAACTGCAATGAAAACAATTCGAAGCTATTTCTCTTTCTCGCGCGATTTTAGTCGCTTTAACATTTCGGCGATCTCGTGCAACTGAAGTGATCACTAGCCGAATTATGAATGTCATGGTTTCAGGTTGTCTGTAGTGCCAAAAGCAGATGGGCTTGGGTTTAAAATCGAAGACTCGTCCTTTTGAAATTGCAGTGATTCTTATCCGGTGGTCCATTGAATATTAGGGATTCCCTGAGCCAGTATCAGGAGTTCGCTGGATGTCACGACACATACTTGACTCATAAGTATAATTTATGATGATACGCTAAGGGTTGCCATATTTTTGTGTCACAAATTCCCGACGCTCTTCAGCGCCCACTAACGGATGTCAAAATGAGGTGTGAGCGCATTGTCGATCAATATGACGTCACACTAGCAACGCTTTGTCTATCGACTAGAAGTGGTAACGATCCGGTTCAGGAGTATGTGGTTGAGTATTGTAAGTTGTAACCAGGGCCGAAGCCACATTTTTTCAGCCCCTCCCGCCGAAATAAACACTGATCTTGGGCCCCCCGTAGGGTATTCGATGCAACTTCTGGGGGCTTACTATATGCATCTGGTCGTTAAAGGATTTGAATGAATTGTGTCAATAATAGTGGTTCTTCCATATATTACAGTATAATTTTCATCCTCTCTCCGCCCACATGATCGAGTTAGCGGCAGAGCTGGTGGAGAATGATGACTTCGAAAATGCAAGGAGCGTAATTGTACGTCGTTAAGTCATGTTCATATCACGCCGATAAGATTATTCGTCAGCCTAATGCGGGTGCGTACTGCATCACTGAGCTATATAAACACCGCACATAAGGTGATTTCCAACCTTTTATGGTCGCGACTACATTTCCAATTTGAATATATGCTGTGGCCCAGCTCAAAATTTGATGAGCTGATTACGGGACATTTGGGACATTTGCCCAGACTTACTCACGGCCTATTGCGGAAGCTAATTACGTTCAACATCTTCGCGAACCCCTGAATAAAGGCAAACTACCCCCAGGTTTCGAACCACTATCTTTGAATATATCGTTCAAACGGCCTTCCCTAAACCGACTCTAGGAATATACCGTTATCTTGTAATTGCCATTACAATCAAACTTCTTTTTGTAAATGAATGTTATTTTTTATTTATTTTTGATCGCCGTTTTTGCGAGGGTGATAGTCCCATATTAACCCCAACATATACAATGCCAAAACGCGCGCAGCGCGAAGAAAAATTTCATGTAGCATAAATCTGACCAAAAATAATCTTGTTTATGTTGATTTACGACAAAAATATGAGCTTACTTCAAGCCTTCAAAATTCCGGACATTTATACATATTATATAAGTTCCTCCCGGACGCAGTTTTTACAGTGAAATTCCGGGCATGTCCGGTAAATTCCGGGCGTATAGCAACCATATGATACGTCCGTCTTGACCATCATTGGTTGCAGACATTGAGGCCCGATCAGTAGTCGGGTTTTGGCTACTCGTGTGCTGGTAAGTCGAATGCAATGGCGTACGCAGGGAAGGTTGGACTTTAAAGTCGAAGGCCAGTCTTTTTGAAATGCAAATTCTATCTCAAATACTAACAAGCTCATTTGTAATCAAGCAATTTGTATCACGCTTGTGTTTAGACCGAACAATATGCAATGACACTTTCGAAGGTGAAGCCTCGCATTTCTGAACTGTAATCTAAAATTCTGAAAGGAAACAGCAGATTTGCAATGAATATTCATTATCATGTTTTCGTTTTGCGTGGAAATCGTATTTTAATGGTTTTGTTCTTTCAACACTCTGTTGTCGTACAGTTTATTTTGCGCGCCAGCATTATATAGTGATTTATTAGATGTGGATTGAAGTGGATTTTTATCATTATGACTCAGCGAAACTGGGGTGTCGCGAAGCCTTGCAGATATCATAACTGGTCCGCAGGCTAATACAGGTTAAGAACCACTGATCTAGTTGAACATTACCCGTACAAGGACCTCGTAAAACTAGTTCACATACCCTATGGAGTCCGTGAACTCCAGTTTAAGAACTCGTGGACTATATCTACTAGAGTGGGACATGGACCGGAGCCGGTTTGAACATCAGGCTGGATTTTCTCATTTTTGGCCGAAGACAGATCAGTACTTTTTCAAATACGGCCGGAGTGGGATCGGAGTGGGATCAGTACTTTTTAATAAGAATAGGACAGTCTCTTTCACCCTCCTCGAATCAATAATTCAAATGAAACGTTCATGCGAATAAACCACATGGTAAGTCCAAGTTGGCCTAATTATTTCAAATAATGGTTTGGTTTGATCTTTGAGTTTTTAATTTCCTGTTTGTATCGTTTCAATAAATATCCAATACCAGTGGCGGCTCGTCCTATAGGGCAACTGGGGCATTGCCCCACCTAAAATTCTGTTCAATAACAGTTCTTTACCATTTAGAGACGCACAGCAATCTATATATACCGAAATCACTGCGAAAATCGTATTCTTCTTGTCCTTTCGCTTGTAAATGCCCATATATAGCGAAGTCTCTGCGAAAATCGAATTCTCTTCCGTGTTTTCGCTTTGCGAATGCCTAGCCGGGGCATGCCCCGGTAGCGCTCATGACAAGCTTTCACTGTCTATTCTCTCAAAGCCGCGCACAATAAAGAAACAGTGATTTACTCTCTCCTATTCATAAAATTACCGAGCAACCGGGGCAACATAGCCTAGTCGCCCTCAAGGTGTGATGTAACAATCGTATCTATATCTGAACTCGGTTATCGTCATATGCGTTTGGTCGACCTTTGCTGGTATAGGTCGATTTTGATGGTGTTTCACACCATGATAATTCTTGAAACTTGGTATGTCATGTCGTGATGGTGGTATTTAACACTGTCCAAAGTTACAGGGTTTCTACTTAAAGTTTGGGGTAGTAATTCGGTTTCCGAAGTTGAGTGTGTGCTGACCGTCATGTATCGCAAACAGATTTTACTCAAAAGCCGGTATTGGTATCCATTGATTTTGACGATGTTCCATACCGAGATCGGTCATGACATTTGGTACGGTAAGTCTTAATGTTAGTATCGAACGCTGTACCAAGTTTCAAGTTTGTCACTGTACTGTGTTTGTGGTAATTTCGTTTCCTAAGTCGAGTGAGAGCTGACTCGTCATTTATCGCAAACATATTTTACGTAAAGCCGGTATTGGTCTCCATTGATTTTAACGATGCTCCTTACCTAGATCCGTCATGAGCTTTTGCATGGTATGTCTTGATTTTAGTATCGAACGCTGTACCTAGTCTCAAGGTTGGCACTCAATGATTAGGGCAGCAATTTCGTTATCAAGGTCGAGTATGGTAGAGATGTGCGCTGATCTGACACTTAGCCCACCTAACGCATTGCGGATTTCACGCAAAAGCCGGTGTATCTGTGTTAACGCTAACTGTGTTCCATACTGAGATAGGTGATGAGATGATGATATCATGAAACAGTTTACTAACATCCTCGGTTTGCATTCAAATATTTACTTTTATTTTATATTCTCCAATGTCAATTTCACCGTGAAATTGTGGCCTTCAGGCCATTTGCTTACAATTACAACCCCTGTCAAGCGCGATAGCTGTTTCGTTTTCGATGGCGGCTAAGAGCTGATCGCTTGATCAGCCTATTCCTCAGTAAATTTTACGCAAAATTCGGTGTTGGTCTGTTCGTATTAATTTTGACAGTGTACCATACCGAAAACGGTCATGAGGCTATTTCTCGGTGATTTCATGTAACAGTGTACCAAGTTTTCGGCTTTCATCCACGTATTTATTCGGTAATATATTTTCCCAAGGCGATTTTGCAGCAGACATATAGACACTATAGACCGTAAGCCGTATGTGTCGTGTGACAGTCTCCAGCCTCAAGGCCAAAATCTCCTATGCTGTACCGGGACCGAATTTCCGAGGCCGCTATCCGTAGTTCTTCAGAATTATGTTTTGGATTCAATATGAGATGTCCAATCTATGAGATAACAATTGCGTATGTGTCCGAACTCGTTGACCTTTCCAGTTAGGCTTACGCAATCTCTCGAGTTATAGTCATTTCCATTGCTGCAGATAATTAGTCAGGTATAGTGCGAACATGAACCGTGTCGAATCTTTGTTCCGTACGCCGTTTACGCAGTTACCACACTTCAAGTCACAGCTCACCGGCAGACCTCTCGCGGCACATACGTTAAAATCACTGTTGTCGGGAAGTTCGTGTTACCGTAGTCCGTACCACCAAGTTACTTGTTTACGTTGGAAAACGCCATTGTGACGTCATCTTGATAAAAAGTCGCTTGCAGCCCTTGCCCCACCACCCGATATTGTCACGAGCCGCCACTGTCCAATACCATCCTGTGAGTAGATCATTACTATCGGAGTTTGTCGGACCGGATCACGGTCATTTTCTAGAATCCGGCCTAGGAGTCGGACCGGAGTCGGACCCTACAACAGGATCGGAGTAGGACCAGAGAACTTTGGCGATCTGCTCCGCACTAATGGCTGCTATAGCTAAACTGTACGATGTACATATCGTAGATCGACAGTGACAACTCAAACTGATCGAAAAGGTGCTGGAAAGGTGCATATTAAATCGACGCTAGAAAAAAAACTGTCTCGCCTACTTGAATCGAATCATTAGAATTAATAGTCGATTCGACTTCGAGTAATCTAATCATTCTGCACAGCTACATGTCATGTGACTTTATCCAACACATGCGTATCACACTCGCTCGGTATTGTAATTTATTCACGCTAATTTGTGTATTGTCGCTCACGTCCATGTAATGCACCGCATGCGGCGTGGACAGAAGTATTGTGTCAGAAATATCAACGAAAAAGAATTTATTTGAGGCGGCACACATCTGGAAATCGTCACCGAATTCGATTGTATGCAACATGTCAGTAAAGTTCAAGATTTTCCAATCACCGGCTTTATATAGGCATGATGACAAGAAATTATACTATATGTCCGTTTCCGTCATGTTCTCTATTCCGTGGATCGTATTCCTTCACTTGTGTGGAGATATGGGCTTCCG
Source organism: Botryllus schlosseri (assembly GCF_051294905.1). Taxonomy (NCBI): domain Eukaryota; kingdom Metazoa; phylum Chordata; class Ascidiacea; order Stolidobranchia; family Styelidae; genus Botryllus; species Botryllus schlosseri. The sequence continues at coordinate 3,536,423 of NC_137241.1, forward strand.
TATTCACCGATGAAGAAGAGCTCAATTCATCACCGAATTCGCTTGTCTTCAGCAAGTTAACGACGTCCTCGTACGCGAAGGGCGTTAGTATCGTGTTGCTGCTCGAAAAGTAACGTCTCACGGTGTCGCTCTGGAAGCTTTCGATTTCGTACGAATCTTGACAGTTTTCGTTCAGAAGTGAGTCAAGAAGGCAGTCCGTATTAGATTCCGTCTCTTCCAGCTCAGAAACACGGTGCAGTTCAATCGATTCGGTAGGCAGACGGTTGTTACCAGCGTGAGAACCATCCCAGTTTTCAACTCGCGTGCCGTTGTATTGAGTTTGCGGATTACAAAGCGTCTGCGCATCCGGTACGCATTGCGGAATATCGAAAGCCTGTTCGATCGTGAGTCTGTTTGCTGCTGCATCTATTGCGTTCAAGAATCCGTCGTTTTGAGATCCATAATACCAAAGGAACCGATGTCTGTTGTGCCAATCATGCGTTCCGTCCAAGCACCCGCGCAGGAACTTGATATAGGACGTGGCAAACTGAAAGATGTATAGTGTGATGAGTTGCAATAAGCTACAAAATACAAACTATACCGCTAGCTAACGTATTCTAATAGTGATTTTGTAATGAGTTGATCTTAGTTAGATACGCGCAACACTCTCCTGCGAGGTCATTAGCAATTAAGCAATTGGTATCACGCTGTTGCGTTTCGACCGACACTTTCCAAAGTGAAGCCTCGCATTTCTTAACCGCTATCTGAAAGGGAACAGCAGATGACAAAGAATTGCAATACATATTCAATTTAATGTTTTCGTTTTGTTCGAACTCACCTTTCGACTGTTTTGTTCTTAACACTCTGTTGATGCATAATTCCTTTTGTGCATCGGTAATCTATAGTAATGCATTAGATCTGTACTCAGATGTGTATTATGTTAGATTGTTGTTTTATGACTTACAAAAGATTTGGGGTTCCGCGATGGCTTGAAGATTAGCATAAGTGTTTCGCGGGTTGGTAAAACGTTAAAAACACTGCAATTATATTCTTCTAGTCTTCAGTCATCGAGTTATTGTCAATTGTTTGATTGCCAGCAATCACGTTCTTTAACTACACGAGGCGCGTCGTGACTGTTGCCAGGCAACGATCGAAATTGATTGAAGTCATCACGAACCTTAAATAATCGAATCATCGCCGGGTATAACTATAGGAATTGTCCAAAATTCACATTCGATGCTTCATTTTCACAAGGGAATGTCACAAGACATCGTTCGACTAATTTATGTTGAAAAGAAAGACATTCACTGGTTCTACCGCGAAATATGTGACGTATACGGCGGCGTAGTAGTTAATTGGAGACATTTATTCAGGACTTGCAAAGACTCTTGAATGTATAGAACTTCAATATAAATTTGAACAATATCTGCATATTGAAATAAACGAGGTTAGTGACGAGTGACACTCGTCAGGGGTCATCGTCAGCGACTAAAAGAGAATTGGAAAGAACGTGGTATATCATTGTGTCAATTATATATCAATACTTGTTGATATACACGGACGAGTGTCAGCCTAACATGTTCCGGTTGGTATAATTATAGGCATTCGAAGAAACCCTTCATGACGTACGCGCTACAATTAAAACTTTATAATATTCCCGAAAATAAAAATGGTAAATTTGGAAAGTGATTTTTTTTATTCCGCCATGGACTTGAAAGCGGCACAAAAATCCTGTTGTCCGCATTAAAACAACTAATCCTTATGGATGCTCACATAGTCTTGATAATGCACGTCGTAAGCCTATTATGTGCTGCCGATGATTAATTGCGGCCCGCGATTACAAGCAATCGTAGCGTTACATATCTTCAGACTTATGAGATTTTTTCTCGCAAACAATTCAACTTATAATACCTTCATGATCGCCGAAGAGTGATGTGATTGAGTCACAATAAGGATATCTTAATGTTCATGCTTGTTTAATATTGGTCGCTATCCACTGGAAAACAATCCCTGTCTAAGTTAAGTTTTACACCATGGAAACACATTTTATGAAGTCCTGCCTACAACTGATATCATATCCACCTATTTTCTATTGCGCGATTCGATTCAAGTGCTCATTACAGGCGTTTTCGTACTCCTGGTGCCGGTTAGTTTTAGGCAAGTATCCACAAATGCCGACCGACTTACTTGTATGGTTTGTTTTTGATGGAGTTTCCGTCCTTTCGGCAGTCTGACTGGCAACACGCTCTGAAGTGCCTCCAAGGCTTCCTTGAATACTCTGAACCTGACTCTTTCCTGGAGAGCTGCATTTGACCTTGTTCGTTTTCCGCGATGGTAGGTCTGATTTGCCTTTCGTTTCCTTGAGACTTGCTCGGGCGTACAACACATTACATTCTCTTCCTTGGAAACGGTTGCCGCGCTATTTGGCGAATTCACGAGCATAATAACTAGTAAGTTAATTATTTGTACCTAAGACGGATATTCACACATACAATATTAGACTTGGTAATGAAAAGAGCCCTGTTAGTAAAATTGGAGTAATTGCGAAACGACATTAACGCATGCTCTGAAACACTTCAACGAGTCAGAGAATGAAATATAAAGAATGCTATGAACGCCAATGTCTTGCGAGTTCGAATCAGGCCGATGTCGACTCCAGAATTAGTGCAGTGGAGGCTTGTGAGCTTCACCTCGACATCCTATCCGCGCAATCAGTGTCTTATAATAAGCATAGAACGAAAGTGAACGTTGGCAGCTGTCATGAAATCGAATATCGGTCTTGTGTATAATAACCAATATAGTCGTAATACCATGAATGCAAAAGCAACTGCCACATATCCTTCCGACATTTGGAGACAGTTATCACAAGCGTTGATTTTGCGTTAGCGTGGGACGTCTGACGGTTCGTAGAGAAATTCGCACCCAGGCCCTGATTTCCGCAGCCGGGTTATCTTTTCAATACTGGGCCCGGAAAGTTGACTCCGCACAGCCTCCCAGTGGTGATACTAGAATATTGTTATTTCCAAAGGCGGGATTTATGCACCCTATAGTCAGGTTCGAATACGCTACATCTTTAGGGCGCCACGCAGTGCGAATGGCCACTACTTTTTTTACGCCGCTAATTATATGATACACATGTATCCCTTTGCGAAATAAATGATGTTTCGCTAATGGTCGCAAACTATTTCTGGTAGGCCTAAATAGACTATCATGCAGCCCCTTCGGAAACAACAGTCATTAATAATATGAAACAGTAAATATTACGATATACTACTTCCTAAATCTGTTTCAACTGATTTTAAACCAAACAAATCAATCTTGCCATCACCGAAGCTACGATCCGATGGCCCTCAGAACCGAAGCCTTCTATACTGCGTTACGGCGAAACAGGTCTCATCACAGGAACTCCCAGATTGAGGGTTTGGTAGCGGTTCGAGAATGAACTTTATATCTTGTAGGGGAAATAATATGTTTCAATTGTCATTAAGCAATCTATAGTGCACCAGCGCTTGATTACTGCGTAGGCATTACGATGTGAAATGTACAATTGTACATACATGAGTGATGTAAGGAAACCATTGCATAAATATAAACCTTACACCATTTCTGCAAAGTATATATAAAATTGGAATCTTCATTTTTTGAAACGATACCAACTATTAGTGGAAGTCAGACCAAAATGGTTCAGCCGTTCTGGAAGTCTGGAACTAGCCCTAATACATTGCCGGATTTTAACCTTTTTCTTTCAATGACCGTCTGTGCGAATATTCAATAGTTTTTCAAACTTGGCCAATGCGTATTTGTTTGCCAATCGCTATTCAAACAGTGCAATATTTACTCATCCCACATCAAAGACAAATTCACCTATGCGTAAGCATCTGAACATAACAAACTCCTAATCTCATCTGGACAACTTTAACCATCCGTCATCTGCCATACCCTTCAACATCTACGAGTCGTCTTCCTATTGCAGCACAATGCCTTGTCCTCAATATGTTTCCTATTGCTTTGCGCAGCTCTTACGAAAACAATTTATTGACGACGCCCTTTCCTAGCTTCGTCTGTTCGATTTTTCATGCGATTGCCACTTCGTCGATGGGAAGTCAGACTTCCGTCCAACGGTTCATCATCAATCGTGCGAAGTTACTGTCTGTCCTGCACGTAGTCTGGTAGAAACTGAAAACTCTGATGTCGATGACAAGCCCATATTGAAAGATCCTCCAGATATGATGTATATATAAATGATACATACATATAGGACAAGAATCTCCCCGTTATTGTACCATGTCGAAAATCGAAAATCAACATATCGCCGCATTCGGGTTATCTTTTGATTGACACGAGAAGCATCCCTAAAATGACAACGCAAAGATTGTCACGCGCTTTGTTTATGCTGGAATTGCGTTATTGAGGTTCAAGGGCAATTGTGCGCAGCGCAATGTCAAATGCCGCGACAAACACATTCGATTATACGTAAACTGTGGGTTGATTTACATTTAGGCCAGCTCTATGGAGACTTCGCCAGGTATTCAAAATACTCCATTGGACGCATCTCGGCGTTCAAAAAAGAATTGCTACATTTTGTGAATGAGTGGATGAGGTATACAGAAAGCAAGGCTTCGCAATAAAATCCACCAAGATCTGCGATATTTTGGAGTTTTTTCTCAAAACTTTTGTAGGTTAGGATATTTCCGGAGATACCAATAGCGTTCGTCTTGGCGTGACGAGACAAGATTCAGTGCGTTTTACATGCATTTATCCTCAATTTGGAGCATCGGTAGTTCCTCCATTTTGTATAGCAAAAATTATGACAATAAAGAGAATAAATATATAGTTGCATAAACCTTTGTAACTAATAGGCGTGGAATGGTTGAAAATAATAGCAAGTACACCTTGAAATGTTGTAGCAACGCCAATTCAATCATTCGAAGGTGGGATGACGGCACTGATATTACAATTTTAGATAACCATTAACCGTCTTACCTAGCGTAGTTATTGGTTTAGTTTAACTTAATTCAATGGCACGCACTTGAAGATCGATCTCTACCATACGAAGCAGTATTTTGATAACGTTATTTGTTTAATTAGGGCTAACCTGATTTTAATAATTACTATTAATCATAGATTGACATCCAATTCACACCTTTTAGACTTTCTTGTGGCGTGCTTAGGCCAATTCACACTGTCTTGTAATCCCATTAGTTTCGGGTTGACCGCGATTCGGTGTGAATATTTTATGACTGCGCAATGGATATATGAATATCATCATTGTATTGTGATAGTTTTGCATGTGTGTATTCACGATTTTCGCCGACGGTGTGCCTGTAGTGACTTAAGGGATTGTGCAATAATATATTGCGTTACATTTGAACAGTGCTGAATGACGGTGAGAATATAAAGTACTGTAGCAGATTGTGTCAATCCTAACTCACCTTATAAATGATATATGTGAAGACAAGTCCGAAATCCTCGAAGCAGCCTAGAAAAATGAGCAAATGCCTCTCCGTTCCAAAAGCATATAGCCGTTCTATGCGTTGAGTATATACGAAAAGGTCCACCCTACCCAGAATAGCAACAATCTTAAACTTCGGCGCATGGGATAGCCTACTAATTGAGCATTCTCAAGGTCTCTTGAAATTGTCAAAATCACGAAGCACAATAACGTAAGAACATTACCTGACTATTTTGACAATCTCTCCCAATACTCTAGTTCCATTAACCAATAACTAGATCCCATAACACGAGATTCTCACAAAATCAGTTTCTATTTGTTGCATTGAAATCATCTCGACATTATATAAGTGTGTAGTTTTGGAACAACGTATAGGCCAGGCCTATCAGCAATATACCGTACCCTTCCTATCATAAACTTAGAACCAGCGATTGCAAATTTATCTTATCCAAGTACTAAGAACATAGCTCATGATCACAGTCATGTATTTAGAACCAATGCAATTGCTGTTTTGGATCATTAATATTGCCACTGTGCTCTAAGGTCAAATTATTATTTTCCGAAGACAAGGATGCAACGGAAGCCGTCCTTCACTAGTGTTGTTCTTTTTAGTTTGTTTTGTTTGTATTTCCTTACCGGTTGTTCTGCTACTTGACTGAGGGAGGAAATTGATTATTAGTAGGGCGATATTTTTTGACATGTCGAAATTTGACAAAATTTTGTCAAAATTTGTCAAAATTGTTCACAAAGTCAACATTTTTTGGACGTCTGCATTTCGTTTGTATCGTAGATTTCGCACTGTCGGGGAACTTATCATTTGATATTTTACAGCTTGTAGCCTATACTTTATAGGCCTGCCGTTGTAAACGGTGTTATGGTCAACGTACCGCAATATCTTAACTGAAGAAAGACTTCTTGGGCAATGGTGTGTCACCAGCAATGTACGCACAACTTGAGTGTTGTCAGCCAACAACTGCTGCTGTTGAACGTTCTTTCTCCATTCTTAGCAAGCTTATTGGTAAGGACATGCACTTTCTACCCGAGAATGTGGGAAAGCATCTCTCGTTGTACTACAACAAATTTTAATCATTTCTACCATAATACGTTACTGAAATTCTTAATAGGGCCAGATTTCATTAAAATATTAGTTTTTTCATGTAAAAATTTGCCTGTTTCTCAGCCAAAAACGTTTTTTCCGGCCAAACTACTTCGTTAGGACTGCCAGTTCCAACCAGAAATGAAGATAAGTGGTGCAATTGTAACATTAAGTGGGAAAACACCTAATTTACATACGTTAGGTCAAAAGTTGGTCAAAATTCAGTTCTTTAGGTCAATAAAAGTCAAAATTTTAATTATTTAGGTAAAAAAATCGCCCTAATTATTAGTATCGCCGCAAAATATGCTCGGGTGACTCCGCCTTGAAGACTTCAGTCATATCAGGTCTCCGAGTCTTCACCATGCAATTTAGGTTAGGAAATTATAAAGAAATATCACGTTTTTGAACTCGAACTGGTTGTGCATATATTGCATATTTCGTGTATTTTGTGGTTGACGATTAAAAGAACACAAAAAAAATCACAGCATAACAATCCACTTGTTTTCGAACGTAACCAGGCCATGGGTCAAAAATCTTCTATCGGCAAACATTTACTAGAAAATCATACATGTGCTGCTAACTATCACGAGGACATGTTCTCTATATTGGCTAAGGGTCGCAATTTATTTCATTTGTCTGTTCTTGAGTCCACTATCATCACTATGAGTAAACCTAGTCTATGCCAAAAGAAAGAATTTGTGTATCATTTGAAAATCGCGCATTAACTTGTTTTGCTTCACTATCTACATGCCGCCGCTTCAGTTCTCTCGTTTTTCCAACTTTGTATATTTTCTGTGTGACGTCATAATTAGCGATATATATTGTGGTTGAACATAGTTATTCGAATTCTCGCAATATTGCTGACGATATCCCCTGACGAGGGTCAGCCGAAAAGCTTAGGGAATAAATATGAATATTTTATCCAAATGTGTTATGATGTTCTGTACTCCTAAGCGTCTCTTTAAAAGAACTCTCTCTCTCTCTCTCTCTCACTCTCTCTCCCTCTCTCTCCCTCTCTCTCTCTCTTTCTCTCCAACGGGAGCTAAAATGCTCTTACATGCCAAAAACGAAGTATATTATTTCACCCGCGAAACTGCAAAGAGTATGATAATGTAGTCGCTTAGAATCTATAAGATGTACAGTATGTACACTTTAATTGAGTTGACTGTTGATGTAGAAATGTATAGTTACTGGCCGCATCATCTCAGACAATACTCTTCCAGTCGTCGCTTAACCAACCCGTATACTGTAACTACACAGTAACTGTGATTTGTTCCCCTTTGCATTAGCTAAAACCACAGTAAATACATTATACATGGTGTAACAATATCTACAGCTGTGCAACTATTTTTGTTGGTATCATTTCGTATCACACTGTATCAACGTGAGATTGGATAACTTTAGGCTACTATAGGGCTAACAAACTTTCCTCGTCCTGGGGAAATGGCACCTTGATTCGAAACATGCAGGAAAAAAGAATCAAAATGTGTGCATTGACAGTGCAGTGTAAGCACAGATCTCGGCCCAAATGATCATTAAGCTCAAGTGCCGGAATCGTCTATTGAGCCTGGACATAAACTCTGGTGGTGTGCTGTGAGTAATATTATAGGGCCTACCCCGGATAGAGCGATAGACAAGCTTGCGCAATGCGCATAGGAAACAGTTTCATTGATCAAATTAAATTTTGTTTTCTTGTTATTCAATGGTCTTATCTGTTATGGTACAGTAATAACGCCAATAACTGATAAATGCCGATACACTTGAGCAAAATAATATATCTTTAGGGATTCATCAATAAATAATCCCTCGAAATAGTTAATGTAGAGCGTGATCAATTGTTCATTGGTCACATTATATACACCCAACTGCGGTGTTGTGATTCCACTCTAGTTACCACTAGAAACAGGTCAGTGACATCGACACCCAATTTTGAGAAGGCAAAAAAGTGCACAGTACACGCACCTAGTTATTCTTAGATGCGAAAACGCCACTATGGAACCATTATATTCAGGTTACACGAAGAATATATCCGTTACGCAAAAATAAATTTTGAATCTGTGGTCATACTGCTGTGCCACTTCCGACTCAAAATGTCCCCGGCTTCCAGAGAAACCAGAATCGCGACTAAATAATGATACACCAAATGGAAATGTCCGAGTTTACGGTTAAATCTCATGTATTCCTCACAACACATACCCAGGGCTGACACCAGATTTCGGCTGAATCCAAGAGAGCATAGAAATATGCCAACCTATATCATCGTTAGCGTCACTGTTTTAGCGGTTCATGTCTGCCAATCATCGTTTTCGAGCCAATTCCATCACTCGGGAGTCGCGAATAAAGGTATTGCTAGAATATAACACCATACAAGTGACAAACAAGGGCATGAGGTAACATTTTGGAGTCGTATAATTGTTCCGGCCCGCCAGCGATCTCAAGGTTTGAATCCGGCCCACGACGCAATTTGAGTTTGACACCCCTGCACTACTCAGTACAGTAAAAAATAAATTAGTGGCGCGGGATCGTAAAAAGCTTGACGAACACTGATCTATGGGGGTGGGGAGTGATATGACCAATACGCTAATCCATCACCAGCATCTGACCGAAATTGTTAACCGTGCCAAATTGAACTTGCCATTATTACAATCGTGTTGGCGTATGCATCTTCAAATACGGTTTAGGGTTTATTCAACTGTTTATGCTGTGGATAGTCATTGGGAGTCACAAAAACTAGCTGTATATAATGCATCATTTTTAAACGGCATATACCTCACCCGTAGTCTGTAATGAGGTAGCTCAATATGCTTAGAATAAGTTTTTGGAGCGTGGAATTTTCTCAAAGCTTGTCGCGAATGCTCTTGCATGAATTTAATATGAATAGCAGAACATCGTTAGTCTTCAAGAATTGGCAGTCGCGCTATCTGAAGCTTGTCTGGGTCTTTGCATCCTCATAACACGGCGGATTATCAGATAATCCGATGCAAAGTCTGTACAAATAGTTCCGTTTCGATGGGAAGATTTGTAGCGTACGCATGTGAGACTTCCGAATTCCATTGTCATGTTTATCTAATGGCTGTTAATATCTCGAGCATTCGTATGTAACAATACGCCGTCTGGGGGATGCATCGCGACTGCAAAGTTGCAACAGTATCAAGTTATCCCTTGTCAGACTCGATAAGAAAACTGTTAGACTATAAATGATGATAATAGAGTTACGCTTCTGTTACCATTCAAAATCCACTAGGTTTAACCCAGATTTACTTTCAATTTCATTGCAACGGTCCAACATACGGTCAATCTCCAGAAAGTAACTAAAATTGAACGATATAATTATGCTTATTTCAAGTAACTTTGAAACGAAGTTGAAAGCGGACTGACGACTCCAACGGGCAGATATAGCCCAAAGCGTACAACACTAGGATCGCATGCTGCCACATAAGCATATAGGTTATACCCAATTCTGGGAGAGCGAGAAAAACGCCCTTCGTACACTGGCTATATACACAGTTATGTGTATCGCATGCGTTATCGCAACTGTGACAACATTTCATTCGCAACAATCATTACTATACATTTAGAGTATTGCATGACATCGAGACGTGGTCAAAGTTGTCAGCGTTGATGCTCATGTCGAAGTGACGACGTAATTTCCCAGTCAGTAAAAATCTCAATTTAAAAGACATGTCAAAAGCACTTCAAGTAGAAGTAAGAAAATTAAGATATGAAAAGAAATGAAGCCAGTTAAAAAAGTAGATTTGGAAAACGGTTCGCATAGTTTTAGCAGTTAATCGGAGTCGGCCATTTCCAGAATTGCAGTCTGCATCTTCAAGAATATGCGTTGATTTAAAACAAATGGTGTTTTAGAAGAGCTTCCTCAAAACATGTTTTAAACAGTGTTTTTAAAAAATGTTATTTTACAAATACAAAATTGTATTTTAGTAAATACTTCAGAAAAATCATGTAGCATGAGCCTGAGGACGATTCGCACCACAATATATTCGACGTAAACGATATGGAATGGTTCAAAGATATTTTTGGTCCGTTTAAGATAGGAGCCGGGGCGATTTTCGTGAGAGGGGTCATCTTTACCCAATATTTTCAATTGTCAATGTCATTCCATTGTGACGTCACAATTTAAAGACTCGTGACGTCCTCGCTAAAAAAACACCATAAAAACATGTTTTAAAAACCGACCATGCATGAAACTTGTTTGTTTTAAATTGATTTTTGTTTCAAGTGCAACCTTATTCGCGACTAATAGCGCTACAAAGTACAAATAGGTGGGATTTTCGAAAATATATTGAGTTACTGGGGCTCTTTGGTCTATTTGTCACGAAAATGTTACTCATAAAAGAGATGTAAGCATATCCACGAACTACTTTCTGCTTTACAAATCCTAAGCGTAACAAGTAGTTTTGCCGGATAACGGATGAGCAGAAGTGGAAGTAGTACAAAAATACAACCACTTGAGTACAAATATAGGCAAATCTAACTGAGTTTCGTTATAGGTATGACTTTATTACTGACCACATCTGCACAATATCCACGCAATAAAACGTACAGTTACAGTACCCAGTATTTGATGGCCCGTGCATGCACGCGATGTGTGGAACCTAATATGCAGATGCCAAAGCATTTTATGGTCAACAAGCGTTGATTGCGCATTCTGAAATGTATCTTTGATAGCGCTCTTCCCTACTACGTTGTTTGGAATTCGCAATATATTTTGGAACATTTTCTCGTCCATTTTACAGTCCGTTCAATGTCGAAAATATGTATACATCAAATGACCGAAATATAGCCCAACTAAATCGTAAGCAGAAGAAAGTTTAATAGTGACTGGGCGTGCTCGCAATTCGAGTACATTTTCCGCATGATTGAGCGATAAGTTAAGGCCATGTCCTCGCAGACTATTGCGTTCACCGTTCGAAGTCAACAAAAAGGTGCCGAAAACCGGTAGGTAGATATCGGTTGCTGTAAACTTCGAGCGACTTCCCCTGCGCGTGTCGATGCGGAGCTTAAACTTTACGCATCCGTCTCAACGACAAGACAATCCACGGCAAACACCGTAACGCTATTCAACGGCTATGGATTTGCTACAACATTTTACCTCATCAAGAAATATACACCTCGGATTATTTGATCAAATGGCGACATTTCCGAATCCGTGCAGCACTCGCGTTTTGCCGATAGGAACAAAGTCACCGCGCCGCAACAGGGGACGGCACTTCCAACCATGGACGTTGGGAGTGGAATAGGGATGAGCCGATGGATTATAGCAATATACGAGGATATCCATCAGGAGACGTAGACATCATAATTAATAGCCGCCTTTATAAGATACAGTGTAACTTCCAAAACATAGTATTCTTGGTTGTGCAGGGGTAAAGTCGTGACATTTAAGGTGGGGCATTGTAGCAAAAGATGGACGATATTAGTCAAGAAAATCGTTGCACAACGCAGCCTAGACGGACGCAGGCAGCGATTAAGGAGCAAATTCGTCAAAACGCTACGAGGCAGGCATTTCTGGACTTGCAAAACGTGTTGCCTGTTCGATTGCCGTCAGGAAGAAAACTTAACAAGAGAAAGATCTTGGAACTGACGGCGTGTTACATTGATTTTTTGCGGCAGTGCCTGGACGGCACGAAATGCTACGAGGACCGTTTTCGATTCATGTGGAAGTCCGGGTCTGAAGAAGCTGATATATTGGATGCTATTGATCACCTGTCATCGGGAACTTCGGTCGATACTGTTTCCGCTGCTGCGTTGAGAAATAAGGCAAGTACCGCAATTCTGCAAACTCCGTCTTGTCAAGCAATATCTGCAGAAGCAACTATTCCAAGCGGAAAAACTGAAGAAGTCTTCAAAGATCAACACCGAAACACTGTAAACTATTGTAATTTCCACAACCCAACAACAATAAGCGATGATTCTTTGAGAAACATGGTGAAGACTCTTGTGTTCAGTGAAACGCTGCCGGTACTTTCGCATGACTTTGTGACCCATTACTTCGCTCAATTTTCCGACGACAGAGCAGATTCGATGAGCCAAAACGAATACGTCCGTAACTCTGTTTCTGTCGGTATGCCTGATTCGCGGCGTGGCGAGTTTGACTCTGCGTATGAGTCATCTTCTCCGAATTAATGCATTGCATATCCATAGTGCAGTTATGCATTGACATCGGTCGTAAAAAGAAATACCGACACATTATTGCAGACTGTCACGGTGTGGTAAATCGCTGTAACGATTTTGCATTCGCGGTTTCTTTTGCATCACTGACTGGTTAGTTACTTATCACGAACATGTACTTTTATCATTTCCAAGCTCGTATCAGAAGTAAAGGATATATGCCATTGTTTTCTCTCGGAAGTGTGTCTTTTGTATTCTACTTAGAATTGAATAAAATTTTGGCTATGTTGAATATGATTGTTTGTCAGCCATTATGTTTGTGCACTGCGATGGTAATTAACGCCATCTTCCGATAGGATCATTTGTGTGATAATAATGCACATCTATATCAGGGGTTGCAAACTCAAATTTGCTCGGGTCTATTTTCTAGTTTTCATTGATGCCGCAGGCTGCAGATTAAAATTGTTTTTCCACTTGCTTAACACGCGAGACATGTGTTCGAGACCCCTGATCTATATTACGTACAAATATTACGTAATTCAATGCTTTCGCAATTTGGGTGGCGAGGATGCAGTGGAAATTAACCAGCATCCAAGGTTTCACCTTGGAAAGTGTCATATTGTTCGGACGAAACGAAACAGCGTGATACCAACTCCTTAATTACAAATGAGCTTTACACTTCGACTAATGATCGGGCCTAATTACCTGCAACCAATGATGAACAAGAGAGGCGTATCATCAAAAATTATATTTATGTGTTGAGGTGTGTCTTGTCTTCCGAGGAACCCCTGAACCTGACTCAGGGGACCAATAATGTTCCATGGAACAACATGTCAAGAACCACTGTGTTAAGAATCACTGTTGTAACCGCTATAAGGAAACGATCACCTATTCTTAGCATCACACTCTGGCGACGGCCTATGTCTTTTCGCCGTCATCGCACGGAGTTCAAGTCGAGAATATATTTACGCAATCGAGACAACGCCGAACCGCTACACGTTTCAAACCCGCGGCATACCGAACAGCACGCCGAAAAAACATACCCAAAATAGGAACATATAAATTCTCTAAAGGTCACTCCGCGCATTATGCTACAACAGTAAAGCTAAAACACTTAGCAGCCGTTGGCAAAAGAGACGCACAATCGCCATTACTTGACCGCCTGCATCATTAAAAAATTGCCGATCGGAGACGCGACCGACGCGTCCTCCGAGGAGGAGGGCGCTTTCTTGGTCCTGGGCGCCGGGCCGCGCTGGGGACTCCGGCGACGGGACGGCTGGACGTAGACTTTGGCGGAGAGACTGAACTGCACAAATTCCCGCGCCGAATCGAACCTGCGAAGAGACGGTAAGGGTATCGCTTGGTGTAAGCATGCTGGAACGAAAAGAGTAAGTCCAAGGACGTAGATCCTAAATGTAGCTGATCCGTGAGAACGCTAATAATGTGATTAAAAACTGGTAATCGGGACGCATTTTAGGCAGAGATCATAGCGTTAGCTGATCCAGAAGAATGCTAGTCGTGTGATTAAAAACTAATCGCGACATATAAAGTTGGAAAAAGTTACGCGCGATGATACTCGGGGTATCCCGAGTTTTCAATCAAGTGGTGTTATTTGTTGCATCACAGTGAGAACACGCGTTATTGGCTGTCAGTTGTCAATTTGTTGAATGAAATGGAAGTCTACTGATAAAGATACTACAGTAGGTAGAGTAATCATGATCGCGCAATGAACGTCGTGCGTAATCAGCAAGGCACAGCGAAGAATCGGATTCTAGAATATCGATATCGCTCTGCGATACACAATTCATTGCTTTGTTTAGTGAAGCCATTATCTGGGTGACAATCGTCACGTCATTATTGGAAATTTTGCGCATAGTAATGGTACGCAGTGTACGCAGTTTTTATAGATAATTGGTTATCTATAATTTGTTCCGGTTTGTTAAATCATGAGATTAAAACCAACTTTATGCGCTGCGATCAATCAGTTTCTTTAATCCCGGGTTGTTAAATCCTGATGAACGCGATAACCGACTTTATTGATCCTCCAACTTTATGATCTCCTCCCCTCATACTCTATTCATAATCGAATCACGCAGGTACTCGATTTTGCCAACCCATGTTATCAGATTACAAATCACGAGATTACGCTACTCAGAGTAGTGGCCCTGATTCTAGGCCTATAGTTTTGCCCATAAAACGAAAATTGTCCAGTAAAATTAGAAGATCATAACCAGCTGAGCAATGCAAGTACACAAAGCCTACTCGAGCACTTCTTAAAAGTAGAACTATACTTCCTCGCTGACGAGCTTCTGCCCGGACTAAGACTCACTTGGATTTCGGCGCGGATCTCAAATGCGATAATATGGTCGAGCGATCCGACTGTGACGTAGACGAGCACGTGGCGCTGGCCGATAGCCGTTCCTTCACTGAATAGGGTGTGCTTGTCAAGGTGGCCACTGGCACTGTGTTCCGGGCGGGCAAGAGGCCGGGTTTGCCTTTGCCACGGACGCCGGTACCGCCGATTTCTCCGCCCCATGCTGCTCGGGGGCCTGATTTTCCGCGGCTAGGCGAAAATCTGAAAGGATATCGCATGTAGAGTAAGACGAATCTAATATTCTCAGTTTTTTCTATATAGTTTACAGTTATGGAATTATAGCTTCACAGCTTTTTTCCAAACGAGTTGAGAACTAGAATTATAGATCCGAAATTAGATTACAATTAGAATGACTGAATTCGAAAAAACTTGGCAACGGAAATAAATTGCTAATTACAAAGAAATAGAACAAAAAATCACGTTCACTTCATGTCAAATACTCAAGTCAAAGCTCCTTGTCATAAGCATTATAATAGCAAATGTCTGTAGAGCGGGAATGCCTCGTTTCGCACGATACAGTTCTGCTTCAGCATTTTCAGAAAATAAGAAATTAGATTTGAATTAAGATGAGAGCATAGAAACATTCCACAAATTAGATTAGAATTAGATTACCGGCATTTCGCTTTAATTAGTCTAATTTTATCGAGGTTTCGCATATTTTCGGTCGTAATTACTTTTGACATTGCGCATAATGACTGAAGACACCACCAGTAGGTGCTATTTTCTATAATATATTCAGCAGTTTCTAGCTATTTTACGCCGTATTTATCAAAATTTCACACACAAAATAATGCGAAGTTGTTTTAATATTAGTTTCAAAATCCAAAATATAAAGCGCAAGAAGTTTTGCTTTAAAATTGGTTCATGTGCAAAACATACACCATAATGCTTGACAAAATATCTCCTCGATTTCAAAAACTCACGGTCAGCAAGCGAGCGCAGCTATCTCATTATTAAGTGATCTGGATTACGATTTTGGTCGCAAGATTCTACCGATCTGAACTGTTACTTAAAATTGGTCGCCTTCTAAAGGTGTTGGGAACCGCTGCCCCAGAGTGCAAAACCCACCAAGTACCCATCTTAGAGAAAGTGCAAGTACTACGTCACTGACCCCCCCCCCCCCGCCCCCCAGAGGTGGAGTCGCCATAGCAATGACGCCACGATGCATATTTTATTCTTCCTTAAAACCGGCGTGACGAACCTAAAATCGTCCGGCAAATAATGGCCCATGTGGAAGTCCTGCCTCGACTTGAATATCTGCTTCCTGAAATCTTTCCTGGCGTTGCCGTAACCGTTGAAGATGTGATCCGCGAACAGCAGCTTGCCCCCGCAGTACATCTGCCAAACACTATGGCATGAAGGCGGAGTCGGTATATCACACGCGATAGACCTACCAGGGTCATGCCCGGCACGACGCAGTGCCTTTCTAGCTGTAGAGGCTTGGAGCGGCCCGTGTCCGCGTGCGCTTTCGCGAGGTCGTACCGTAGGATCCTGTATTGGTCGTGCCTGCACTGTAGGCACGGTTTCGTGCGATTTCTAAACGAATGATCTGAGTTACTTCAGAATTGGACAACCACCATATTTCCATTTTTTCCACAGCAGATTAGAATTAAAATACAGTTTCATTCCAAATCAGATTAGAAATAGAATAACTGAATTCACACAAACTCGGAAACTGAGTAAAATTTTGAATTCACTTCATACGAGAATACCGGTAGCAAATGTCCGTACACCGAACTCAGTACGCTTCGCACCGTGCGGTTCTCCTGTAGCATGTCAAGGAAAACCAAGAATTGGATTCGAATTTAAAATCGGAGCACAGAAACATTTCACGACATGATCAGAATTAGATTAATGGAATTTGGCTTAACTTGTCAAATCGGAAAACTAGAATTATCTCCTCGTCCAAGTCTGGCGCAGAGCCTGAAAATTACTCGCAATAAAAGGTTATTCACAGTATAGATCGTCATATTCTTCAAAGCTCTTTGATTAACCGTCGTCAGGGAGAATCATCAATACAACGATAATTACAAATGATAAAATCGAACGTAGTGAGATATCAGTTATACGTCAAAATTGCAACCAAGTTTTATATAGGAGCAGCGAAACGAGTAAAGCCAAGTGATTTGATTGGTCAATGTAACATCAATTCTTAACGTGTCCCGTAACGGGTAGAGCATACATGCACTTTTGGGGTTCGGTACATCTGGCTTTGGCACACAATGATTCGAGTGCTCGAATATGCATCGAGGATGTACTCTTGATTCGAGTCGGGCAGTGAAACATGACTTTTTCGAGTCCTGAAATGATACGCTCCATGCCGGTAAGAGTTCGTTTATCAGCAAGAATGACAGTTTCGATAATCTTTTTTCTGCCGTGGGAGCCTTGAAATCTCGATCGGTCGTATTGCAACGTACGAAATATGCAACACAAAGCCACGCGAGTTGGTGGATCTAGAACTGGCCTTGCATTCTTTGTGGTCGAGTCATAAAGGTTCAGATTTGAACTTTCCAAGTCAATCGTACTGTTATAATTAGGGCAAATTTTTGCAACTTTTGCAACTTTTGCAACTTTTTTTTTACAGCTCCGACAGCTTCGTAGATACTCAGACTCAATATGTACTATGGTGTTTTAATCTGTTCGGAGGGATTTTATAGTGCAACTTTTCTCTATTTTTCATAGCCAGTTTTTACTGCAAGTTTTGTCAAATATTGCGTAAAAATGTAAAGGAGTGATTTAAAAATATGCTATAAACTATTTCTAGTATGGTTCTACTCTCTTCGATTTGCATAATAAAGAGCTATATAAAGGGTTAGCTTCATCTCACTGTTATCTATGATACAATGAAGAGAAGTTAAACCCCCCCTTGCAAGTTTGACGGTGCCCGATTAATAACTAAATAGATTTCTTTATTAATTCTGTCGTTTAAATTTTAAATAGTTTCCCATTTCACGAACGCCCAGGCGAGACCGCCGAAAATTACATTTTCACTGGGTCCCCTTCTTCGGGCTATTGATTTTGTTAAAGTCGACAAGAGTGAGTTTTTCTGTAATTCCTTGGGTCAAGTTTCCAGACCTAGGGGGTTTGGGGTGTGTTATTCTACTTTTTTTAGGGGGGTTATCGCTATGCTGTTTGGAATTTTAGGGGGAAATTATCACCGCGTTGCGTAATTTTCTTGCTGTGTGCCGGGAAAAATGGAATTTTGGGCGGTTTCGTCAGACCGTTAAATGGTGACAGCTCTGCAGTAGCTAGGTTATGAAACGGAGCCTTTCGAGAATCTCATGCCATAATAATTCAACAAAAATTATAATTGCAACTTTTTACTGCAACTTTTGTTAAAATAAAATGCGAATTTCTCCCGAATCTAGCGCAACAAAAACTTGCCCTGGTTATAATGTTACAATGAGTAATAGTTAGAATACCCAACTGGACTCGAAGCCTACTATTCGATTTTGCCTAACGCATCCCGACCTGTTTTTGGTGATGTACATTTCCTCCATCATCTCGCTGTACGGGTTCGAGTCCTCGTGGTTGCTGTTGGTGACGCAAATCACGATGAGCTGCGTCTGCGGCGTGACCTCGCGAATGAACTTGTCGAACTCCACGTCCGTCACGTCGGGCACGCGGTGCTTGCTGCACTTGCACGCGAAGGTCTTGACGGCATCTGCGCAGCACGGATTTGAAATCGGTGAGAAGTGTTGGCGTGGTTTGGAAGAAAGCAATATAGGGTTAGGGTTATGCTAGGAACGGGCAAGGTCTATTTTTGAAGCCCTTCCTATCAAACGGACTGAACGCCAGGTGCGGTCCAAGTAATTATCGATGGTATCCTCAGGAAATACAAGTAACGTAGTCTAATTATGATCAAGAAAAGTACAGCTCTGAGTGAGAATCGCTTAATGGTTACAGTGTCGGATACACGGATGATATTTGGCAATGACATATCATCCGTGTTGACAATCCAGACAGATTGCATTTGTGTTGGTACCTGCCACTCTTACAAACATCGCACATTGTATCAGCCAGAATCGAGTCGGACCCATAGGAAGAAATTTTTCACTTTAATGAAATTAATCACTACAGGAGGTATTATCAATGACAGCTACAAGGATTGATGTAATGTCGCCAGCTGAAATTTATAGCTTTATGTCTAAACATCGAATACATCAAAATCCCGAATACCAAACGAAATTGTGCCTAACGACTTGCCCGTGTTTGGTCAATGGATACCGGTAAAAGATTATTGTATCATCGAACCAAGCCTGTCGTACGATATCCTTTTATAGGGCCACAATCAACATTTAGTTCCACTATACAACATTCCGCTGGAATCTGGGATACACTCAGCTCGCGCAGTCGAATTGAATTGATACATTAAAACAGCTTATTTTCTCAGTCAACAACCCATTAATCTCAAGTTGACACTCCGCTACACAAAGTGTCTTCCGGACAAAGCATCTTTTATGAATAGTTTGGTCAAATATTTGACGACCTCAGGATCTGATACGTCCCGGAAATCGCGAACGTAGCAGTATTCACAAGCAGTACGGGATACAGTATCGCTGTGACACGGTATTGCCAAGCAATCAGCATGATACCCATATCAAATTCACTCCGAAATCGCTCCTCACCAGGATTTAACATGCGCTGCCTCGTCGCAACGGGACAAGCCTCCGTGGCGGGCGCCCAGATCTTCTCAAACGCCTGCTTGCCCTCCTGCGACGTCATGATAGGCTGCGGCGTGCTCATGTTCACCAGTATCGACGACCTCGCGTTTTTGCCGCCCGTCGAACGGCCCGTACGCGCCCGCGATTCCGCAGTAGACGCGGACTTGTGGTGGCGACCGCCTGCGCGCTTTCCTGTTTCGTAACGAGAGAGAGAGAGATCATCTTTATTTCTGAACCGTCCAAATCAATAACGCGCATAACGAAAAAGGGATTGGGCAGCGTGTGATATACCTACTAATAAGCGTGATGGGATTCTCGATATATTATAGTCATCAAAACAGATTTGTACAAGGTACTGGATTTTCAAAATGCGCTAGAACTAGAAATAGCGCTACTCGCTTTCGCAAACTCTCGACTGGAACTAGAACTACTCACTTTCCAAAACTCGCAACTAGAACTAGAACTATCGACCGTTAAAAATCTTCAACTAACCAACTAAAACGAACTAGATATATACATTTCCGAAACAACTTCTTTATTTTACGTTATCGGAATCGGATTGCCTTACCAATGAACACCAGTACAAATTTGAAACGGGATGAGTTTCGCCCCCCCTCAACCCGCCTCCTATAGCTGCGCCACTGCTAGTGGTGATGTCACTGCTCTAGCAATGGCTGCAAGAGCCTCACACGACCGAACACCCCGGTATCACGGCAACTATTTTTAATGCATAACTAGAACTAGAACTACTCACGTTTCCAAATCCGCTACTAGAACTAGAACTAGAACTAGAATTACAAGTACTCAAAAAGCAGTTGTTAATAGACCGTCAACAAACTAGGTCGGCAATTATTACAAATCTGTCTTACACAGAAGTCATTACCCTCATAATTTTAGATTAGCTAATGAAATATAAAAAAACATGGGGAAAACACAGCATCGTTGAGCAATTAGAAACGAAGCGAACAAAACAAGGCCACCTCAAATACAATTTAGCGAGAATTTATCGATAAACGTCGTCACATCCACAGAGTCGTGGCCATACCTGTGGAAGGCGTTCTCAGTTCTTTCACGGTTTCGTCGATGCGTACGTGCGGCGTTTCTTGCGCGGCCGGCCGCTTCGTGGCTTCCGTGCTTCTCGATTCCGAGTCGGACAGAATGGACTGAAATATTCGTCGCCGATTAACGACCAGCGACACTACGACGAGTGTACTGCGACTCGGCCATTCTAAATCATTTTATTGCCGCGTACCACCTCGAGATTCAATGTTGTCACTGCGTATCAACAAATTACCGAAAAAGTCAACTGTCCTACAGATTTCCATAGGATTATAAACATGGGCGGATTAGCAAATAAGTCGGCCCGGAAATTTCGAAGTAGAAATGGGGATCAGGCTTTAAACGCCCGCTGATTGTTAACAATACACACTAACAAGGCAAAATGAATGTGACGGTCGCAATAGAATCTTCTCCAGCAGCAGATCTAGGCAGAGTACAATTGAGTCGAATGATACATAGTATTTAACCATGCATTCCGTGAAGACATTTCTTACGTTAGAAAAAGTCACGCTGCGATTTGTGGAAACTGAAATTTTACTTGAAAAGAAACGCACGTGTTAAGAACCACTGCTGCAACTACAGCTATGCGAGCGGCTGTCGCGCTCTTCAAGCGCACTACAGCAAATGCGCTGCGGCTCAATCTCAGTTCGGCTTATGATAGTAAGCACTGTGAAGACTAACCCTGGTCTTATTTCGTATCATATGCTTCGGCGGTGCGGACGGCGACCGGAAAGATTGGTAGCGGATCGATTCCTGATTGAAATCCTCCAGACTGGACGCCACCTTGCGTACGGTAGCGCTGCGGATATTTCGCTTCGCGGACTTGACCTGTACGCAAAACCAAGCCACCTCTCACGCACAGAATTGGATCATGTAGTTTACTAGAGATTAGATCTGGTCTGTGTAGCACATATTGTGGACTTGTCGAGTATATTTTTGCGGAGTCGGTGGAGATGATGAGCCATAAATTAGCAAATACATATTAGCCCTGAAGCAACGGGACAAAATCAGTAATCGAGGAGAGAACAGCAATCACTACACCCCACACTCAAATATATTGGGTAGGTGCGAGGGTACACAGACAGAGAACTACTCATAGCCGACATTGGCATGAAGAATTCCTGAGTGAGAAAGAGATTATATATCGGTGCGATAAACCAGACTCAGACAACTAGATAATTCTAATTCTAATCTAATTTGTGAAATGTTTCTTTGTTCTAATTCTAATTCAATTCTAATTTGTGAAATGTTACTATGCTCTCTTTTTAATTCTAAATTAATTTCTGGTTTTCCTGAAAATGCTACAGGTGAGCTGTATAGCGCGAAACAAGCCAAGCTTGTCGTACAGACGTCTGCCATTCTCATGCTCATATGAACTGAACTTGACACAATGTCCAAGGTTTCGCGAATTCAGTAATTCTAATTCTAGTCTAATTTGGATAAAAACTGCGTAGTTCTAGTTCTAGTTTTTTTCTTAATTTGGAAAAAAATGTGTAGATAGAGTTCTAATTCTATCCTATTTGGAAGAAACTATGTATTTACAATTCTAATTTTAATCTAATTTGGAAATAAATTGAGTAGTTCTAGTTCTAATTATATCCTAATTTTCTAAAAAAAACTTGGTAGTTATAATTCTAATACTAATCTAATCTGCAAAAAAACGGAGTAGCTATAGTTCTAAGTCTATCCTAATTTGGAATAAACTGTGTATTTATAATTCTAATTCTAATCTAATTACGAAAAAAAAGGGTAGTTAGGCTATAGTTTTAAGTATATCCTAATTTGGAAAAAAAACTGTGTATTTATAGTTCCAAACCTAATCAAGTTTGGAAAAACACTGTGTAGTTAAAGTTCTAATTCTAATCTAATTTGGAAAAATCTGTGTAGTTATAGTTCTAATTATATCCTCATTTGGACGAAACTGCGTTGCTATAATGTTAAATCGAATCTAATTTGAAAAAAACTGTGTAGGTATGGTAGTTATATTTCTAATTCTATCCTAATTTGGAACAAACTGTGTTGCTATAATTCTAATTCTAATTTAATTTGGAAAAAAACTGTAGTTATAGTTCCAAGTCTATCCTAATTTGAAGAAAAAAACTGTATTTATGGTTCTAATTATAATCTAATTAGGAAAAGCCGAAAATTTTCGAGTTGCGCAAGTCTGCAATGTACTGACCACTGATTTCTCCAACATTCTCTTGAAAGCGGGCGAGCCGATTCCGACCGCCAGACGGTAGTGTTCCATCCAGTCGTCGATCAAAAGCCTTGACTTGTGCTGCAGCCTTTGCAGCTCGCGGTCGGCTTGCGACTCGAACTCGAAACGGTCGGAGTTGTCCAGGGATTTCTTCAGCTCGTCGAGCTCTGTGTTTTTCTTCGCCTGTACCGAAGGGAAGGATATGCGAATTCCGACAGAGCTAAATTCAATCCGTTCCACACAGATGTATGAGATTCGAATGCGGGTAGGAGTGTTGTTTTGATACGAATTTTTATACACTACATTAGGCCTGTGCGTTTTTGCTCAATCTTAATTATGTCGAATCGTAGCAATGGCCAATTTGCCTTTGGACTTAAGGAAGACGGTACATACGCCGCTAACGTAGTGTTTAAGCGCCAGCGGAATTGAGATAAGCCATCGGCACACGAGCGGGGATTCTAAAGTTCGCATTCGTTACAGTAGCAGCCACGGCGATTTCGCGCCACGAAACACATTCTAGCATTACCACTTTCCGCACGCCAAAAAGTTGCCGTCTGAGCTTGACGGACTTCGGATCTTTCGCCTTCGCGTTCGCGCCGTACTCGGCGGCCGATTTCGAAGAATACTTCATCCCCGCTTGAAGCACGCCCTGTCAACGAATCAAAATATATGACTGCGATTCTCAATCGGCGTACTGTTTCGACTGATCAATGATGCTGCCAGATAATGAGGTAATAATTCAATATACAAAAATGAAGGTCATCGGAATAAATACACTCCAAGTGGCAACGGGGCCGGGTTGGACAACTACAAAATTTTCAGCTTTAACAAATTAGATTTGAACTAGAATCATAGCTTCACAGTATCTTTCCAAATCAGATTAGAATTACAAATACTGAATTCACCCAAAAATTGGAAATTGAATTAGATTCAGCAAGGCGCCGTGAAAGCTGCATTTAGTAGGCTATGATTAAACTTTTATTTCGTTTAGCACATAAACGTCAAAATCATTGGGGCAGAAAATTCTCACAGTACCGAAAAAATGAAGTTGCTCGCGTACCTCAGTTTGAGAACCACTATTTTTTCCCGTTCAGAACAAACTCTACCAGCTTTTCAAAGTGC
Source organism: Botryllus schlosseri (assembly GCF_051294905.1). NCBI lineage: Eukaryota > Metazoa > Chordata > Ascidiacea > Stolidobranchia > Styelidae > Botryllus > Botryllus schlosseri. The sequence continues at coordinate 3,560,495 of NC_137241.1, forward strand.
GCAATTAGAACTAGAACTAGAACTATTGACGTTTAAAAATTCCCAGGCAAATCATTCATTTTAATTTTATCGGAATCAAAACGGTATATCAAAAGGACGGGGTTTCGAGCTTGAAATAGGAGGGGTTCCGACCCCGAAATCCCACCCCTGGCTACGTCACTGTTAGTAGTGATGACTCTGATCTAGCAATGACTGCAAGAACATCACACAACAGAACACCGGTATCACGATTCACGCCAAACGACGACACGTATGTACCAGTTATCCGGCAACTATTATTTTTTAAATACGCAACTAGAACTAATAGAACCACTCAAACTAACAGTAGTTAGCTAACCGTCAACAAACTAGATTTGTAGTTTGCACAAGTGTTCTTCAGAGGGGGTCAGAAAGGTCAAGAACCACACGCGGCGAAAAGATACGTTGCATAGTAAAAGAAAGGTAATTACCAGTTGCTCAGCAGCAAGCGTAGTAGGCGACTGCGCGCCTGGAAACATTCCGACCGAAATCTTATGGCTTTCGCGCGCGCAGGAGAAATTCAAGGTCACGTTGTCTTTGCTGATGACGCGAACGTACATCTCTCTGTTTAGCTGCAAGAAGACGCATCGACGCGAAATTATTCAAGGCAAATCAAACGCAGGCTTACGTGAAACAGAACGGTGTCCTTCATCTTCCCGAACTTGGGCCACACCCATTTTTTCGATACGCTGCCATCGTCGTTCTTCAGCACCCCGCCCATTTCCGAGAGCACCAACGCCGGCACGCCGTTCTTGTGGTAGCAGCACGACTGAATACAGAGTTATGACCAAGTCACGAGTCAATCTCACATTTGTAATTTTGACTCGAGTCTACTCCAATCATTTTGAATTCATCGCCAAGTCAGTTAGTAGAGGGTGGAGTCCGAGTCATAGTGTTTTGACTCGAGTCCGAGGCATTGTGTTGACTGTTCTGTTCCAAGTCAATGTCATGTGAAACCCACTTTTTACAGGTCTGCTCGGTGATATCGAATGCCTCGCATTCATAATATACTAATTTTCCTCACTTTTAACTGTTTCTGGTAGCATTTTAAAGTACCAGTACTGATAGACGAAATAATAATAGTGTGATAACTTTACTATTCTTCGAAATTACAATGAAATGCCCAGTCTCGAGTCATATGACTCGGTCCGATTCATGCGCAATTTTTGAGAAAATGACTCGAGTCAAGTCGAGTCACCAAAAAATCGCAAATCGCGACTCGAGTCTGACTCGAGTCATTGCAACCCTGAACGACATCACCTTCAAGTGCCAGTAGACAGGTGGCAAATATGAATAGAGCCCACTTCATCCCTAGGGTTGATGTGTTTGACTGATTTTCGCCCATTAGAATGGTTATGAAAGCACAATTTTGCGGTGTAACTGATTCACAACTTAGCCGCTGTGGTGCAAATCTGATGAATACATCTATTTTACACCCATGGACTCACAATGCATATCCTACACTCTTAACGAATAGGGCGTGTTTTCACACCCAAAAGGGTGGTACAAGGCAATATAGTACCTACCTCAGAATAGTATCGAGGTAATAAATTCTATCTTGCGTACGTGCATACCTTCCTACATCCCTAAGTGCAAGCGTCATACGGATTAAAATGTTGTGTCTGATTTCTACCGCGGTGTAAGTCTAAGGCAGGTTGTGGTTTCATGTACAACGGGTGTATATTCACACCTCTATATCTAGGGTGGTACACGGATGTGAACACACACTTTTTTTGCTGAGAGTGAAGACATTTCAAAACTACTGCGTGGGAAATTAGAAAATGAAAGGTTCGAAAAGTATTAAGTAAGTAGACTCCAAAAGTGAAGTAGTCGAAGGATCGCGTACTTTCATTAGATAATCGGAGGTGTCTACTTTTTGGAATATGGCAAAAATAATGTTACTTTCTACAGAGATAAAACGCCGTTAACCACTATTCACGTGCCCAAAATTCCGTACGTAATAGTACTGTGCATTGATAGTCGCGGCTATGGTTTGTCATAACACAGTAAATTGCGTGTAACTGCAGACATCCGCACCTTCCCGTACGGGGTAAAAGCCCCGAGGCACGTCCTGTCTTCGTCGCTGTCGTAACAATTCACGTAGAGTTCACCGGGCTTGGTCGGGACCGCGCTGGCCATGACAGCCACGTTGCCGGTGCCCGGATAGCTGAAAAAATCATCGAAAACACTATCATGCTGTACAAAATAGCGGGCGATTGGACACAGACTAGGAATGCATATATAATGTTGGTTATTCTACCTCTATAGTTCTAATTAAATCGAAATGCCGGGATTCTAATTCTAATCTAATTTGCGAAATGTTTCTGTGTTCACACTTTGATTATAATAAAATTTTAGGTTGCAGAAACATGCTACAGAAGAACTGCATGTATAGCGCAAAACGAGCCACACTTGTACACAGACATTTGCTACTCTCGTGCTTGCGAGAATTAATTTTGATTTAATATAAACTAAACTTGAATTTGAAGTCAATTTCCAGGTTTTTGCAAATTCTGTAATTCTGATGTAATTTTCAAACAAACGTGTAGCTATCATTCTAATTATAATCCAATTTGGAAAAGGTGAAAATTCTCAAGCTGCACAACTATGATGAAGACAACTAATCTAATTCAATTTCCAATTTTGTTGCGAATGGAGTCATTCTAATTCTAACGTGAATTGAAAATAACAGTGTAGCTATAATTCTAATCCTTATCTAATTTGAAAGGAAAAACTGTGCAGTTGTAATCTAACTCGAAAAAATTGTGTAATTGTGTAAGGGTTGTGCAACCCTGTCAGCGCGCGCTGCACACACGGAGAACTTACTATAAAGTTGTTGATCCGTCGGGGAGCTGTACCATGAAGCGTTCGCGTTGGCTGTTGTCGATTTTGCTCAGTTGCGGAATCTTCGGCATGGAGCTTGTCTTGCGCGATTGCGAGGAATCCGTTTCGTTTGCTTTCCTGCAGAATGTGAGGAAAGCATTGCGTAAAGATGCGTTACGGTTTCAAATGCCCAGAACTTGCGTGAAAAGGTGACGAATTTGTGTGACACATGATTGACTAAAATCTGAGCACGCTACATAATGAAAAACGACAGTTGAGTATGAGACAATTGATCATACGTGACTTTATAAACCCAAAATCAACCAACCCTAACTGTAACTTTGACAACATGGTCAAATGTCGCATCCCTAAATATCGTACGTTGATATGTCCACGGCCGCGGCACACAAGTGCTCTGCTAACTTGAATACTCGTTTAGGTCGTACTATACTACTACTATAACGCAATTATGCCTAAACAAATCGAAATGCCTGATTACATCCAGAGTATACACACATGGATAAGACACCTATTTCCGAGCTCCAGCACCGGGCAGACATGGGCTTAGCCATGGAGCGAATTGGACCTTTGGCCTCCAATACTTGATACGGAATCAAAAATAAGGAATATCGGCCTGGTGTAAATGACCGTAGTAGTTGACAAACACCACGAATGCCACAAACAACAACAAACTTGACTTGGCTTCTGGGGCAGCACCCTTTTAAGCTCTGTGTACTATTTTGGATTACACCCGCACTCGTTCTGTCGGCACAAACTATAGGTTGGCAGGTTTTGATATAGGTCGATTCCAGGGTGCAGCAATGGAAGAATTTACGAATGAGCGTGTGTATCTGCGTATAATCTAAAATACTATCGTTGAGCTTCTAATGCATTTGTTCGCCTCGATTACTCGAATTTTCATGCCGGTTACGTCATATTTGGTGATACGATTGTTGATATACAATGCTCTTTCTACTAGTTGCTGACGAGCACCCCTGGCGAGTGTCAGCCGAACATACTTGGGGTTATAACAATTTGATTATATAATATAATTGGATATTGAAGTTCTCTACCTCCAAGAATTTATTCAATTTTACCTGTATAGTTTAACCAAAGTGTCCCGCCTTGCATCGCCGTAGTATCGTGTAACGGGTGGTTTATCGAAACCTCTCTTCTTTGCATATTGATCTTCCTCTTCTCTGTAATAATGCATGCGATAGATCATTGGATATTCCGTTGCTATCAGTCTTCCTAATGTTAAATCTCGCATACTTTTGTTTGATGAGAGCTTGTAACCTCCCGGTCGCCCACTCCAGCAGGTTAGCTTGTTCCAAGTCCGGATCGGGCGGTGCATTCACTACCCATCCCTCGTCGAACGGTCGTTTGGACGATAAGTTGAAGCTTAGAGTAGGTACTCCTCCAGGTCGGGTGACCCTCTCTGAAAAATGAACGCCGGATAGTTAAAATCACAGCAGCGAACAGATTTTAATTTCATTGCTGAGACCGCCGCAGGTCGGAGTAACGTCGCTTATTTCAGATACACTCTACCTTAGATACACTCACCAAATGATGCTTGACAAATTGGAATAAGCACAGATGGAATACGAAAGAACGTATGCAGTAGATACGTACGTACGATTTACGACAATACTCTAACCATGCATCAATGAAAGCCGCCTCTTTCGCAAATAAGTAACCAACTAGCGATTAAATATACAGAGAAAAACGCCGATCGATAATGATTCTTGGCTCAAACCACGCAGTGATGAAATTGAAATTGAAATACTGTTCAGCTGCTAAAAAGTCTGGTGAAATATTGTTAACGGGGTTTCTGAATTGTGAGGTAGGTCGTGTTTTCGTGTAGGTTACCCACTTTTGAGTGTGAACATACACTCTTTTGACTAAGAACGCAGTATCACGTCGTAGTCACGCGGCAGTTCAGACTTGAAAATTTCACGATTAATCAAGCATTACTTTCTCCATACCGTAATTGTCAAACAAAATCCCATAACTTCATCTAGGGGTGTATTCGCTTCTGGCCTATGGCTGGTAGTGTTACGGCGCTTCAGTAGCACGAACATTGCAGGACAATGCATTGGTTAGCTGCCGCCCCAAGGTGCAGTCGTTGCACGGCTACGCGCACGCATAACATTCTTAAATCCTATGATTGTGCGGTCGCGTATATGAATCTGATGCTCAACATAAAATGTTCTCTGTGCTCCGCTAATTGTAATGGCATACCAACACGGCATGTTCGTCATAAAAGAACATCAAAGAACGACATGCAGAAACCTTGTCATAGTCAATTTTATCAAACCGCAGGAGCACTTGAAGTCGTCAGAACCAGCGCAAGCCAAATCACAACATATGAAATTTCGCCGATACACTTCACCAACAACGAGAACAGTATCTCGAGCAAGAAGTTAAAATCCTTACACTGTTTCTACATTCGCTGCTACGTGGATGCTTCAGCTGCACGAAATTTCTAACTAAGAACTGTAGTTCTAACTTTTTTACGGTCTTCTTATATCTTGAAAGTATGCCAATAACTAAATATTCGCTGTGAAGTAATAACACGATGTTGGTGTTCAAGTGTAATGACGATTGGTCAAAACTGTGTGGGAAAAGATAAGAAAAACAACAGCACAACTCCCCTAGTTCCATGAACGTCTTCAGAAACTTATCGTCAAGACAAAGATATCCGAAACCGTCTCGGCCTGAGCTTGAAGTCGCAAAAGTCGTGCGTGACCGAGATCCCGATTCCATCAGCCCTCGTAAACCTTCAAGGAAAAGATCCGAGTTCAGGGACACATGTACGGTACCGTGCGATTGGCAAAGACAGTCAAGAGATCGCACCTGTTGTGGACTTGGTAGTAGTCATCTTGGAGGGAGATCCGGTAAGGCGGACAAGAACTGGGTTTCGTTTGGAGGTATCCTCGTCTGGGATCGAACTTTTCTTTTTTTTCGGAGGCCCAGGTCCGTCTACGCGGGGTTTTGCAACCGATTCATTGTCACGTAGTTGTTGAGCCCGTGGTTTCTTTGGCGTTACCAATGTATTCAACGCTGAACGACGCCGGAAAGACAAGTTACAACCACAGAGTCCGATATCGGATCTACAAGTCACGTGCGATTATTTCCGGAGAGAAAAAACTCACCGTTTTTCGGTTGGTCGCGAGTGGACATGTCAGTTTCAATGTTTGGGATGGGGCGTTGTGCGTTGTGGTCAAGCTGTGATGTAAACTTGGAAGACAGGTAAACATCCGAACCTTATTACGACTTGGGTTATTCTGCGGCTAACCACAGATGGTGGGGCAAACGAGTACCGATGACTGAGTACCGTATATGTCAACCAGTAATCACACAAAATACCGGTATACAGCTCCCTCGCCTAATATAGCTTTCGTGAGCATGCTAAATAAGCTTGAATCGAAACTGTGGTGAGTCTGTGATACAGAAACACTACAGAAGAGGGAAAATGTATGCAGCGATGTCTATCTTGGACAATCACAACACTATGGACGATATTCACTGGTGACTGCATTTCATGTGATTCGATACGGTATTTACGAACCTTCCTCTAATTGGTCCTCTGGCAGATATTCCTCAATTTCTAAGACTGTTCTTTCTTCATCCAGTGACATTTGCTCGACCTCCTGTTCTAAGTCATCACCGAAGTCCATTTCGAGTACGATCAAAGAAACAGCACTGATTCAGAAATGATTTAAAACTTCATTGATGTTATTGTGTGACGAGTCTAAAGTCGACGCATTGTTATGTCATAATGGCTGTTCCATTGTCTCCGAAAAAGAACTTGCTAATGCAGCGGTATATGCTCTAGGTCAGATTGTCCATTTTCTTCACACCAACCAGAACGTTAGCACACTATGAATGTCTATTGTATAATTATGTGTCGTGATGAATGTTCTCGTACGTTGTTGTAATTATCTACTCCTGCTGTACACCGTGATATGCGTGCTAATCGTGCCATTTAGTCCTTCGCCCGTCATACCACAATAGTAGATGTGATTGGTCGATCACCGATTACGTAGTCCACAAGAAATCATACCTTCTTGATTCACGGCTAGCATTTGAAACAATTCTTCGAATAGAAATCAGTCGGAGGTATTTTAACAAATATCTACATAATAACTTTAATTATATATACATAGCTGCAACTTAATTTGGGATTTGCCTTTTTCGTGTCATTAGCTAACATTATTGCAATGCAAGTGCTCCAGCTTCTACCCAGGTGCTGTATCAGCTCGGTGTATACCCGATAGCTAGTGATTGAAGCGCTTTCTTCGGTCCGCAACAGCTATTAATATCAGATGTAGCTCAGGATTTAGAAAAGAACCAGCATACCTTCTGACTTGTTATGACCTTTTCCGCCATCTTTATCCAAGCCTTTTCCTTTCTTCTTTGCAGTTTGCAAAAGGGAATCATCCAGTCCCGTTTGTCTGGGCTTCACGTCTAACAAGTCCACCATTCCCTGAAGATTAATTCTGGGTGGTTAAGGTAGTCCAGTCATTCTGTTGGGTATAAGTACGAGCAATGTGGCCATATTGAAACAGCAATTCTCTATATCGCAGCCCGAAACTAGTTCATATACAGTCCGAAAAATGAAGGTTTGAAAAATGCTCATCATTATAGTTTGAGACGGTTGTCTATGACGAAGCGATCATGACTTACAGCTCGAAATTCATGCTCCTCTGTGACTACAGGGAAGCAATACAGTGGTGCTGCAAATAGACGTCACTTCCTCGACCAATATTCTATGTCGTAATGGTGATACTGGATGCACGCACCCTTGATTTATACATCAGATCTGTGGTTTTCAAACTTCTTTAGACGCGCCCCCTTTTTGATAGTGAAAAATTTCGCGCTCCGAGATGTGCTTCACACTTCACTGGTGAAATAGCGCAAGAATGGAAAACCTAATTTAATAGGGTTGTAAAGTGAATGTGCAATTTGTAAAATGTTAGTGACCACCTCCGGAATGATGTATACGCTATATATCACCGCTGCATCATATATCACCGTTCCAGCCTCCTAATTCTCCTAATCTAATGTCTGGTTTAAAAAATGCTGCAGGAGAAATGTAAACTGCGAAGCATGTCAACATTGTCAAGTTTGGTGTACACTGTACAGACATTTGCCATTCTCATGCCTGGGAGAATGTATTCTGGTTTGAAATGAGCTGAAGTTCATTATTGTTGTATTTTTTCTATGCGGAGATTAATTCAATTTCCAAGATTTTGCGGCTACAGTAATTCTAAATCAAGTCTAATTTGGAAAAGCTGAAAATTTTATAGTTGTCAAATTCTGGTTCTAACATACCTTCAAATCGTTTTTCGCCCCGGATTCTCTTTCCAACCCCATCATCGCCGTCAGCTGTCTGCCGCCGCTCGCCAACGTAGACGCGTATTTATATCCCGACTTGTAGGCTTGCGATTGCCACGCTCTCGGGGTATAGACAGCTTCCGCTATGAGTTCCGGCCACTCCTGACATAACATGTTCGTTAACTGCGCGGGCAGTAAGTCGGCAGGCTGTTTCCGCTCTGTGCTGCTGTTATCTTCGTGTAGGGTTTTGGAACGTTTGAGAAATTCCGTGTACGCCCTGTCGAAACGTTCCAGATTATCCGAGAGCTCTCTTAGTATGTTAGGAGCTGCGAACGTGGTCTCTTCGAATTGGTAGCGTTGTGGGTCGTCGGTTTCGTTGAAAGACATTCTTGAAGGTCCAATGCTTTCGTCTAGCATGCCCATTTTCACTAGAGACATCCCTTGGCTGATTTCAGGGAGCAAACTACGAGCCTCTTGGCTAAGGGCATCACCAAACCCGCCTAGAAATCCCAGGGCATTGCTGGCGGTGGATTCCGCAGGCCCTGGCTTGGCGTCCTGGTTGGTGGCATCTTTGTCGTCGTTGCCGCCTTTTGCGCGCTTGATGGGACTTTTTGGATCCTGCTTGCCGAGGAACGCGGCTATGCGGGGATTGAGGTTGGCGTATTTGAAGTATCTGCGATTGGTAACAATGGAATCAGCGTGTGGTCGCTAGTCATGATGATAAAACACCCGATCGATATGGTGAGCGTACTGAACTAAGATTTCATTCAACGTAGGCTATACCACATATGTGAAATTACTCGAAGGGTCAGGGTATATTGATAAATCTAGGGATTGCTGTTGTTGTTGTTATTGTTGTTTAATTAACAAAAAGATTTGTCGCCTAATGGCCTTTTGCACCACAAATGCGCATTGTGTATACCTCGAAAGGAGGTCGCATGAAATAACGATCAAATATCAGAATTGAGTAAAAACACTCGAATAGCGATTACATGATAATGCAAATTCAACAACATACGGAGTTATTCGAGAGACGTTGAGCAAAGCGGCAATACAAAAATTCACTTTCAATCGAGCACATTTATCGATAAGTCATCTCTACTATAAAAATCATAAATTGGACAACTAAGAAGAAAATCATCCACAGTCTCGGGGTAGCAGCAATAACTACAAAAGAAGAGTCTTCTAGTCCAATTAATATATCTCTAGGTATTCAAGCATGTGATATCAACAGATAATGCGATTGCAGCGTATGAAAAGCCCAGAGTGAAGGTGAGCCGAGCCAAAAAGTCGACAAGAGACGAAGATACGGGCGTATGAAAAATGAGGGAGACCGATGGTGAAAGAGGGCGAGTGTGAAAAGTCGTTCGGAACTTTACGAAAAGCAAAGGCAGTGAATATTACACATGTAACAGTCGTGACGCGCAAATGAGATTTACCGAACTTCGAAAGCTACGCAGCTTTACACCTCCTTTTATATGCAGGCCTAATGAATATTTCTGCCAACGTAGCGACATTGCTTAATCTTGTTTATACATATGACGGGACGCAGTAACGACAGTATTTCGCGCTGCGTCGCGTGTATTCGAAATTGTGATCGATATTCAATTTAGCACTACAACATTTGCTGGTTGCAAGATGCAAATTTACTTTTTATGGCTGCGCGAAATAAGGATTATAATCAATCAGTTTATTAGTCGAAGTGTGATCACTCAGGTTTTATTCTGCTGCTTTTACATCCACACAGCCGATGCGGATACATTTACAATCTCTATTACAATTAAGCTAGCTTATGCGTCATGCAGTAGCAGAAATGTGTTATCGCATAAACAGAACAAGCCGTAAATTGCAATCATGAAAGGCGCGCTCCATCACTTTGTAGTAAGTATGCTGCGTGTGGCGCATTCTTCCCTGGGCAATTGCCGATACAGTTTAGTTCGAGAAATCCAATTTGACAAGCCTACTATAATTCATACCGCATGTAGCGATCATCACGATATATAAATTTAGAAAAATGATCTCATTGCTTGAATTTCTGGTTGAATTCCCTCCCCTCTAAACTTAACATATTACTCTATCCCTTAATGCCCTTATGACTTCGTTCCAGGTGAGAAATCCAATTGACTATGTGCTGACGATGATCGAGATTTTTCGCCATGCATTTATATACGCAGTTACGCACTGTTCAAAAAGTGCAATCATATAAATGATGGTTTATTCCACAATTACCGTATTTGTGGTGACATGTTTTGAGCTTAAACTTTTCATTGGTGCTTTATGTCATTGAAATGAATTTGAAGAGATTCTTGGAGGTACAAAATTCCAATATACAATTGAATAATATATTCCTATTGAGATAAACCTGAATATTTTCGACTAACACTCGTCATTGTATACCAACATTCATGTCACTACCTATGACGTCACCGGCATGAAATTTCAAATAATCGAGGCGAAGAGATCACTCAAGCTCAATGTACTATTTCAGATGGTACACGAACCTGCTTTTGTTGGCACATGTTGGCATATGTTGATAAAAGTCGACTCCAATGCCCATAAATGAAAGTGCGAACGACATCTCTCGATGTGGCGAAATCGATTGTTGATAGACAATGTTTTTACCAATTGTATACTATAGATCAGGGGCCGGCAACCTTTTTTTCCGAAGAGCCATATTGGCCCTATTTTTTCCATGTTAACTCCCAAAGAGCCATACATGCCAATCAACTGTTACGCCACAATTGAAAATTCGTGGCGTCACGTCATGGTAGCACTAATTCGAACTCACTACGTGGGATTCGTCGTGTGCGCCACATTTTCTCTGTAAAAACTGGTATTTATTCTTCGAACATAAAGATCGAAACGAGCTGTAAGGCACAGACGGGCCAAGTCTCGCCACTGATAACGCAATTTATTCTAAATAGCTTAGAATTTATTATAACTGATATAAATCGAAAGTAACTGTCACACTGATTACGAAAATCTGAATACTGATCGCCTTCTGAATTCTTGAAGTATTCGGCGGTAACATAACGTTGCGCTACACGCATATACATACATTTTATCGTCGGTACTACAGTTTGTAATTGTGACAGCAGTTCATTTCGCGCCGTAAATCAGGAAGACAATGTGAATTTGAAAACTGCATTGTGATATGGGCGTCGCCATGTCTGCTATAATTTTTGATTAATCAACGTACCGCACAATCCAAGATTTCGAGTATTCCGAGTAAGATTTCGAGTTGGGTACATAGAATTCACGAGTGATATTGGTCGCCAGCGCGACAGTAACTTAAATTTGAGAATTTTGAGACAAGGAAGTCCGAGGTCCGAGCCCCTAAACCTGGTAACGGCATTGTCTTTACCACTCAAAGACGTGTTTATATTGCCACGAGAATAATTATTCTGGCCGTGATGGAAATTTAGTACAAGTCGCTGTAGCCTAATATTGATCAATTCAGTACAAAAATAAATATTTGGCAAAAAGCCATACTTTATACCCAAAAGAGCCATAGGTTCCCGACCACTGCTATAGATGCTCAATGCTCATTGCTCACGATTGTCAGCCCCGAAATATTTGGATTTGTTTCAATATGAATATGAATATATAATACAAAGGAATTTGAAGAAACGTCGCAAACTTGTATTGAATTTGTCGACAATATATATAGATTCTCACCTGAGTGCTTGAGGAAGCTCTTCCGGTTCTTTTCGTACCCTTTTAAACCTCCGAGCAGATGTGCGTTGCTCGTAAAAATACAACGAGTCGTCCAAATCGTCCATCATAATTCCGTTATCGAAGGTTCAACGCAAACGAGCCATTCCCAAAAACTAAACGTAATATATACGAGTGGACTTTACACACAGGGTTGGTTAACAGCGGTGTATAAACAATGAGAACGTTACAGAATACCAAAGACGAGACGATCAAAGGACCCGAGTTCGAATGGCTCGCCATTAGCTAGAAATATACTTTGATAACTGCAGTAAATGCTTTTGTTGTTATGCCGCGGTTAAGCGAAGCACATAAAATACGACCTCATCCGCTAAATCTGGGCTACTAAATGACATAGTGTTGTTAAACAATGTTGCGGTCTCTCACAATGGTGCAGAGAAAATACTCATCTCTGATTGTCGAATTGATTATGGGGCAGACAGGGAGCTGTCAGTCATCGACTGTTGAGCAATTAGTCAAATAAGTCCGTACTATACTGAAGAGATAGCACCAATTATATTACAACTCATTCTTTAGCCAGTCTCCTTCGCATACACTTCATAGACGCGTTAAGGCAGTTCAAGAACACTTCGGCTATTCACAAATATTTCCACTTAGCAATCTGGTATGTAATACTACGATAGTCCAGCGCCAGGTTTACTACGGTGAAGATTCAGTAGCATAATTAAATCGAGGTCAGGTACCTTCTGTCCGATGCCCACACGGTTAAAGTAATGTGGTAAAATCATAGCACTTAAAACCTTTCATGAGTCCTGGCATATGATACCTTGCACACATAGGCTAAACTCTTCATGCGACCCGCGTCGTGTACCCTCCCACGCTCCATTGATCGGATCCGAACGAGAAAAGCCTTCGCTTTGTCGCCAAGCAACCGCATCGTAAAGAAAACGACTCGTGTTTACAGTAACGACAATTGGCAAAACGGTCTCTCGATGACATACGAGGAATCGCTTATACGTAACTGATCATTACGGGGAGATAACGTATCGCCACCGATATTTGATTTGGAGTCAAAACGTTTGTCGTACAAGCAGTTCGTATTTCAGCGCACTACGAACACTTGAAATTCAATTTGAAGTCGAGACGTTATGAACAATGGTATTTGTAAATTCGCGTTCATTCGTGTTAAGCAAACGGACCACCGAGTGGATGTATCTTGTCTGGTGAATGACGATATCGATTGTGTTTGCCTTTCGTGAGTTGGCCAACATTTGGAAGACAAACATCAAAATTGTATTACTTGGGAAGACTTAGCGTTCAAGTAGAGTACTAAATCATCGCATGTATGGATTTGTTCGCATATTATGACACGTGCAATGTGCATGAGTGCAAGGGTCTCGAAAAGCTGAACCGATAAAACCATCATAGATTACTGCGGGTATGGTATTGCCTACGCGAACCCCTGAAAAGCCCTGGTTCTTAAACACAAAATTCCGACGTCAAGTGACGTCACGGCGCTAATTCCAACCATTTGTCCATATATCAACAATTCTACATTTCTGTTTATTTAGAACGAAATATCTTACATTCTAGGCCCCGCAAAATAAAATTAGAAGAGATTTTTTAAATAGCTCGGAAATTTGGTTCGATAGGAGTTGCATATGGGAAGCCTTTTTGCCTTTCTGGTGTCTACGTCCTTGTCTGTACGTACATGTACATTGTACAATTGTACATGTACAAGATATTGCAGCAGATGTTAATTATGGTGTCCGGTCAATACCGAGAATGCTATTACCGAAAATGATATTACCGAGAAGGACAATACCGAGCATGGACATTACTGAGAATGGACAATACCGAGATGGAACATTACCGAGAATGGACACCACCGAGAATGGACATTACCGAGAATGCAATATATGCAATGCAGGCATGTTATGCATATGAACAGGCCGTGTGTGTGCATCACGGCGTTGTCACATTCGGTATCGATTCTCAGGTATAAATTTCTCGACAACGTCCATTACATTAAGCTAGATTCTTGGCATTGGCCATTCTCGGTAATTTCCGTTCTCGGTAATATCCATTATCGGTAATAGCATTCTCGGTAATGTCCATCTCGGTAATAGCATTCTCGGTATTAGTATGGAACCATTAATTATAGAGTTGGCCTAAGCTTCGTGTAATTATTCGAGAGCTCGAATCTGAATCGAATCTAATGATTCTAGTTGAGTTGTGTGAGATGATTTTTTCAACTACTTCAATTATATGCTCCTGGTTTCTAAGAATTAATTTATCCACGAGAATTATATAATTTCGATACTATTTTCCACTGCGGAATGCCGCAAACCTCAATTGGTCATGGGGTTGCATTTAGAACAAATGGTTGTTTAAATCACTTTGGTTAGAACATGTTTTACACAAAAGCCTTTAAAAAGATTGTGCTATTTTCAAGCTGTATGCACATTGTAACGTTTCGGCATTGTAACGGAGTGCGGTATGGTGACGCAACAATGCCGACAGGAATAATACGGCGCAGCTGAGGAGCTAGTCGGCACGAAAGTGAGAGTGTGAATGCTCATTGCTCAATCGCTTGCGCAACAATAACCAATACGCTTGTGTTTTGGCTGCTCCTCAGCTGCTCTCAGACGGTACTGTTGCGTCACAATACCAAACTCCGTGACAATGCATCGTTGGATGCTAATTTTGGGAGGTTCCAGGACCACGAGCAGAATAAAACTTATATTTTCGCAATCAGTACCGAGGTAGCTTTCGATTACCAATTTTATAAATTTTCGCGCTCGGCAAGTGTCGGTCAAAATTTACGGTGAAATTGCCTTTGGCGAAATGAAAAGTGTGACGTAGACCAATCGCAGTGAGATTTGTTTGTGTCCACACCATAAGGACACTATGCTGTATGCATAGTGCATACACTACACAGGCCAAGACGCAAACACCTATCCTTCCCAGCATTGAGTCATTTAATTATCACCAACTAAAACAGCGTGACATGTCGAGCAACATTCTCTAAATTCAGAATTCACAGCGCCACATGGTCCCTCTTACTGCCGCACGCCCTGCCCCAACACCACACAATCCCCGTACAAGCATTTGCGGTAGCAATCCCCTTTACTCCCTTTATTCCCCCTCTCAAGACTCGCGTAAACAGTGAACGCGGAATAACAGGTAAAGACGTATTACGAGCAGATGGAAAACCAGAAAATTTTGAGATTTACCAAATTAGATTAGAATCACTAAATTCTCAAAAACTTAGAAATCCATAGAATTTTACGAAAATCCTGAAGTTTGATCATAATTATAATGAGAGAATAAAATCTATACGGCAGCGCGAATGAAATAACCAACATTTCGCTGTAATTAGTTTATTCAGGCAGCTAAAATATCATAGTTATCAACTATGAGCCCATAAGCGCATGCAAGCTTTCACGAGCCGCTATCTTCAAACGTGCACTCCTCCGCCATACGCCAACCGGGCAGTTCGACTTTCGCGGACCGCGCGGCCATAGCGGCTTGTCTGGCAAGTTCGGACGGCATCCCGAACCCAATCGGAAATTTACAACTTCCCTCATCACTGCTGCTGCAGTCCTCACTTTTACAATCATCGCGCGCGTTTACCGGTCTCTCAAGTCGGCTTTTACGGCGCTTACGCGGCCGGTTCGGCAACGAGGCCTTGCGCGGGAACGTCAACAGGCCGTGCATCTCGCCTTGACCTAATAGATCGTTACTGTTAGGTAGCGCACAAGGCGCGGAGTCTACATTTTGATCGTCTTGGTAGGAATCAATACTGGCACTAACGGCATCGGGTTTCTGTATCATTTTTAGCTCGCTACTGCTCTCTAGCGAGCAAGGCCCGGTGTCTGCATTTTCATCTGTTTGGCGGGAATCAATACCGGCGGATTTCTGCACTATTTTCGGCACGTAATCAGGGAACAGTTTGCTTTTTCTGATCTCCCTTTGCTCCGCGGAGGTCTTCACGTGCAGAACCGATTTGAGTTCTTTCACGACGTGCCTGGTTTCCTCGATTCTTCTCCGTCGGTCATCGTCGTGTTCCGACATTTCCGTGCAATTCTCCCCTTGCTTTGCATCTTCTTTCTGCGTGACCGCTTCAAAGACCTTCAGCAAAAAAGGGTTGTTGCGAAAAGTCGCATGTTACCTTCATACATGCTAACGCCGAATGATAGAGTCTTAAGAGCTCAACACACCAAAGCAAAGCATGATTTGTAGGAGAAATCGCCCTGTACCACTTGTTCCCTAAGTGAGTCTGTCCTAGAATTTGTGTTGCGACATATCGAGAGGTCTATCAATATCAGATCAGCCTAAAAAGTATGTTTGCGATGAACAAAACCACTTTTTTGCTGGGAGTAGGAGAGTGCTAGGATTTTAATTCAATTCCCAAGTTTTTGCAAATTCGGTAATTGCAATTTAATTTGGTAAAGTTTATAATGTTGTAGTTGTCCAATAGGGGTGTTCAAAAATGACTTTTTCTCTCAAATGCTACTGGCTACTTGATAAAATTGTTAGGTTACCTAATTGAAGCCTGCACACCAAATTTGGTTCAATTCCAACCAGTAGCCGCATTGTTACAGAAGACAGATATTTATTCATTATAAAAAATGAATGAAAAAATATTCAATTTTTTATGTTCACCCCATGAAATTGTTTGGTTGTCTTTAGAGACGATGTTCACCAAATTTGACTCAATTCCTACCAGCGGAAGCGGAGTTATTGCCGTCGAAAAATTTGGATTTGAATAAAATAGTATTTACGGTGAGCACAAACATAATAAACAAGTCAAGAATTGGTCGTCGCAAATACTATTTTATTCAATTCCAAATATCTTCGACGGCAATAACTCTGCTTCAAGTGATCGGAATTTAGCCAAATTTGGTGAGCATCGTTTCTATAGATAACCTAACAATTTCATGGGGCGAACAGAAAATTTTGAATTTTTTTTCAATCATTTTCATATAATAAATAAAAAGCTTTCTTCTCCTGTAGCAATGCGGCTACTTGTTGGAATTGAACCAAACTTGGTGCACAGGCTTCAATTAGGTAGGTAACCTAACAATTTTATCAAGTAGCCAGTAGAATTTGAGAGAAAAATTCATTTTTGAACACCCCTATTGTCCAACTGTGATCAAAGCCAACCTGATCTTCAGTATACGGTTCATTTGGTAGTAACAGCGACGAGTCCACCACAGTCTCAACGTTCACGTTTGCGGATTTATCGGGAAGATCAGTGCTAACACATGATTGATTTTCGTCTCCACCTTCGGCCTCGGCGCACCGGACAACCTCGTCCACGCATTGCTTGCTGGCTTCAATGTGAACAAGGAGCTGAGGCATCAGGTTGTCTGAACATAAACGGAAATTACATATCGTCAATTCGAGCTGCGGTCGTTCTCCTTCTCATTCAGGATATCTTATAGATAGCTCTAAACCACGGATGGGAGCCTTTGTGTTTTTAACGTGGTGTGCATCACAATGTTGTGAGGGCATACGGAATAGTCTAGAATGATCACATGCATTTTTCTAACGAAATTTTGACTTAAATTTCTAAGACGGATTCCTGCAAAACATTATTATGGAATTGAGATAGAAACATGTTACTTCTGAAGCTATTAAGCCCAAAACTAGTTTTCTACATGTATAATAAGCCGTTTTGCTCTTTTCAGCTCCTTTTGTGATATTGCAATGCCAGAAGAGGTGCAAGAATATAGAATCGTCTTACAAGAATTTTATTTGATATATGGTAGCATATATCAAGACCACTTTTAAAAATTCAACATTTTAAAAATATATTCCACTGCATCTTATCAAATCACCCATTTGGGGTCTTTTTTGTGAAATATTAAACACAGAGTATTACAATTGACACTGCAGGTTACCCACGCCTGGTCTACACAGCGGTCATGCGATATAAGGGATCTGCTTTACCTGATATTTCAGCAATAGGCTTTTCATCCACAAAATCGTCTTCGCTTTGAACTGCACTAAAAGTTACCAATGCACATGAAACTGCAAGGAATTTTCAAAACAAACTATAGTTACATTTCAAGGGCGGCTCTGAGATGAACTTGTATGCTGTGAATTGCCTTGTAAGTTTGCGCGTGCGAACCTTGATTTGCCCTTTTAGAATTCTTAAATTTATCTGAAATGAAAAGTCACGTTTATAGATGCCTTGGTCGTAGTACTTACGGTATGTGCTACCTGCGTTGTGTGAAGCTGAAATGGTCTGCTGCATTTGATACACTCTTTTCAGATTTTCCAGCTCATGTGAACAAGTCACTGCCAATTGCTTCATGGAGTCAAATGGTGGCCCTAAAAAGGAGTGCTTAGTAAGCCAAGAGCTGCATATTACACCCATACACACGTTAACATATACAGTAGAGTTGTTCAAAAGCATCTTTTTAAAAAATTCTACAAGCTAGTTGCTAAAATTGCTAGATTGCCTAAAAAACACTGCACATCAAATTTGGCTGCCTTACGACCCGTATTGTAACAAATTTTGGATTGATTTAAAAAAATAAACATTTTTTTCAAATTTTCTGTCTATCATGTGAATTGTTACGTTGACTGAAACAATGATGCTTTTACAAACCTGAAGAAGCGAAGTTGGTTGAGTAGCATTATTCAAAGGCTGGAATTTCAGAATTTCCCACCATGAATACTTTCATAGTAAAGTTTTGAAATTTTTTTAAAAATGATTACTGAATTTTTTACTCTAAAGCTACATTTCTACGGGTCTGAAGGTGGGCAAATTTGATATGCAGCATTTTTTAGGAAATCTAACAATTTTATCGACGGGTTGACAAAATTTGAAAAAAGCTATTTTTGAACAACCCTAACATACGAACCTTCAATGCTGCCTGGTTTCATCGATAGGAACAGCTTCAAATACTCTGACTGTTGCATGCACATGAAGGTGGCAGTGTCTCGGAGTAATTGAAGGCACAAATTGTCCGTCGCGGAACAGATCTCCTCGTAGGAGGAGTTCTGAAATCAGATAAATTGTGGAATTTATGAAATACATAGGTTCATAGGTCAAGAGCTTGAGGCTACAACACATTCAAATCGGAATGCGCAATATTAAACGAGAAAATAAGTCTTTTTAGTTTTTCAGTGGGGCAGGATTATTATGGTTTCTTGTTCAAAATAATTATTGAATAGTATATTCATATTGTAATAAACCCGGAAATTTTCGGCTGACACTCGTCGGGGGTCATCATCAGCAACTAGTAGAGAATTGGAAAGAACATCGTATATCAACTATCGTATCACAAAATATGTAAACATCAGCACGAAATTTCGAATGAGAGAGCGTCCAATGCACTATTTTTAGGTGGTACACGAACTCCTTTTGTTGACAGAGTTTTGGTTGGTGTATTTCGATAAAAGTCGACTCCAAGGCACACAAATGGAAGTGTGAACGGCCCCTTCCAACGAAGCGAAATCTGTCGTCTCGATAATTATTCACACAAATCGGATTATATACAGTAACAGATGTTTGCCTTTCTTTCATGCTGGTGACGTCATATTTTGAAATACGATTGTGGATGTACAATGTTCTTTCTAATTCTCTACTAGTTGTTGACGATTACCCCTGACGAGTGTCAGCCAAAAATATTC